>NC_140587.1:435610379-436848555 GCF_964204655.1 Triturus cristatus | reverse complement strand
GGTGCTGGTGCCTGGGTCTGTGCTGGGTCGCTTTACCAGGGGGATGGCTGCTTCCTGGGATTTATCTGAAAGAAGGGTTTTGGATGTGCCAGGAACTGTGGTGCCTTTCTGTATGTGAGCATGGTATTTGTGGTGTGGGTGTGACACGGTGCTACCAGGTCAGAGGAATTACCCTATAACCCCCGTATGTGTGTGGGTGTGAATCCGCACAAGTTACTGAAAAACCTAGTCCTGGGCACACGTTTATAGAGTAAAAACAATGTTTGTTGATATTCTGAGCATTTGAAGAGTTGTCATTTAAAGTCCACTCAAATAGTAAATGTTTATAGTTTAATCTCAATCGCAAAAGGACAACCAGCCAACACGTGTTTCGTCACAATGGGATGTATCCTGTGACTTCTTCAGGGCTGTAATAGGAAGTGTCGTTATCTTTGGGGGTTCGCTCCGCCGGTGATAATTCTGACCCGGGTGGTCTGATTAAAAGAAAGTGACAGTGAATTCCAAAGTGCTGGCAGGGAAGCTCCGAATAACGGCGATCCCACAAGAGAGTGACTGAATATCTGGAGGTCGGTGGGTAAACGTCTCCAAAGGATCTTAAGTAACAAGGGAAACCTTTGGGATGCAAGAAGGGAAGTTCCGGGGTGACGGAGATCCCGAATTTGAGTGCCTGCAGCCTGTGGATGGGCGGGTCTGCTGATCCTAAGGATCTTGAACGTAGAACGGTGTACAGGCACTCCGTCTCTGTTCCCGGGCTTGTTTGCAAGGGGCTGCCATGGCTGAGATTTGCCCAGCAGCCACTTGGAGTTCGCCTCACACCTTTATGTCCCATTACCGCTTGGTGGTGGGTGGAGTGTGTCAGACAGTTTTGGGGGTGCTGTGTTGCGTTCTGTGCAGGTGGTGCAAAGGTGCTGCTTGATGCTTATAATAAAGACTGTTCTGCAGCTGTGGTGTATAAAGCCGATTTTTTTTGTTTATGTATCTGCTCATGTATGTAAGGACTGTGACAAAAAGGTCTGATGAGGAGGTAATGGCCTGTTAATCACCAGTAATATTCAGTACTCCGAGTCTTAGACCTCCCCTTCAAAGTCCTGGTTCCCATCCCTCCCTACCTGTGTTTGGCTTCTTTTGCTTTGATTACAGGATTTCCAGAGGTGAGGTCAGGGGTTATGTTCCACGGGATATGGGCGTGGCCTGGAGGAAAGGGATGTGAGCAGGGGAATTTTTTTGTGCTTGAGGATGTCTGCAGAGGGGGGCTGACACTCAGGTATGTAAGGACTGTGATAGGGAGGTCTAAGACTCGGAGTAATGAACATTACCGGTAAGTAACCATTACAACTTCCACTGGAATTCAGTAGGCAAGTGTGCTCGAACCCTAAGTGAGTTGTGTCACTGGCCAAAGATGGTATCCATGTTTAAACTCGCTCAGGAAGCTTTCCCTTATTAAACTCTAGAGGAGCTGTTTCACTGTTTTCCTGAAGGTAACAATAAACGTACTCTAAGTGAGTAGTGTCACTGTCGTAGGAAAGAATCTATAACTGCACTCTTAAAGAGCTATCACACCAGCTCAAGAAGATATAGTTAATGGCAGTGGTGAGGTGTTATCTCACCTCTTCTTGACAATAATAGTAATGTAACTGACTGTGTCACTGTCCTGGTAAAGTATATATAATTACTCCCTTAATTAGCTATCTTGCCAGCTCGTGATGGTATAGTTTATGACAGTCGTAAGGTGTTATATCACCTCTTCTTGACGATAATGGTAATGTAAGTGGGCTGTGTCACTGTCTTGAGAAAGAATCTAAAATTACACTCAATGATTTATCTCACCAGCTTGTGAAGGTTTGGTTAATGACAGTTGTGAGGTGTTATCTCACCTCTTCTTGACAATAATACAACTGTAAGTGGGCTGTGTCACTGTCTTGGGAAAATATAATTACCCTCTTAACAAGCTATCTCACTGGCTCGTGGTGGTATGGTTAATGATAGTTGTGAGGTGTTACATCACCCCTTGAAGACAATAATAGTGATGTAAGTGAGCTGTGTCACTGTCTTGGGAGAGCAGCTATAATTACCCTCTTAACAAGCTGTCCCATAGCTCATGAAGGTATAGTTAATGACAGTTGTGAGGTGTTAACTCACCTCTTCTTGAGAATAATAGAACTTTAAGTGAGCTGTGTCACTGTCTTTGGAATATATATTCACCCTCTTAACGAGCTATGTCACTGGCTCGTGATGGTATGGTTAATGACAATTGTGAGGTGTTATCTCACATCTTCTTGAAAATAATAGTACTGTATGTGAGGTGTTTCACTGTCTTGAGAAACTATCTGTGATTACCCTCTTAATGAGCTATCTCGGAATCTCATGAAGGTATAGTTAATGACAGTTGTGAGGTGTCACATCACCTCTTCCTGACAATAATAGTACTGTAAGTGGGCTGTGTCACTGACTTGGGACAGTATCTATAGTTACGTTCTTAACGAGCTATGTCACCAGCTTACGAATTTTAAAGAACAAAGGTCCTTAGCTTAAGGTAGGTAAAAACCATTTCGACATAGACTTCAATGAGAACTATGGGTAGTCTTCCAATGTCCAGCCGGACAAAGGAACGTTTATTTAGAACAGATGTAGCAGAAGGTAAACAGAGTGAAAGAAAGGAGAAAGGATGAAACATAGACACAATCCTGTACAGAGCTTTACAAGAAGGAAACTAGGGAAATGAGAAGAAATGGCAGGCAAAAACTTTGGAGCAAATGGTGGCTTAAAGTACAATACAATCTTAAATAAGCTCTAACCCACAGTTACCAAAATACAATTTACACACTGGATAAATTGCGGTACTGTTTGAAAAGTCGACGTTTCGATCCCTAGCTCCTAATGCAAGGGGATCATCCTCAGGACTAAACATAAACAGTTGCCTGATTTGAGTTCGACGCCTGTAAGATACAACCAGGAAAAAGGGGGGAGAGAAAACAAAATAAGGTCTACCATTTACAATTGGAGATAGCAGGTCAGTGTCATTGCAAGTTGTGAGGACCATATATGTCGTCTGTGACCAAGTGAAGAATTTCTTAAGCAAAATAAGGGAGAACCCGATCGAAGTAACTCATGAAATTGGTTGCGAAAGCATCAGGGACAACCGTGGTGAGAGCTTTCAGAACTAAGGAAGCAGTTAGATAAGCAGTTTTTACGAGAACTGTTAAACAGTGTCTAAGTGAGAATTTGTGAAGAACGAACGACGCAGTGAGAATTAAGACACAATCAAAATATTGCATATCATGTGCGTGTTCATGCGCTGTTGGATTTAACCGCCATGCCAAGGAGGATTCGGTGTTAAGCCAAGTTGAGTTATAATAAGCACAAGGGGCGAGGTGTGTCAAAGTTTCAGTGAACGGGTAAGGGTGACGGCGCAAGTGTAGAATTTGTAAAGAACGTGTTGGAGTGATTAAAAAGTGGTCGGCGCAGTGAAGGATAGCTGGCGTACTCACTGGGAGTTAAAGGATGATCTTATGAAATGACTCGTGGTGTGACCAGCACAGGGAAAAGGCACGTAGTGTGTTGTAAGATCACCTGGAGATGAAGGAAATTGGTGAGCGGCTATGTTAATAAGCCGGAGGAACATGGTGTGACAAGGTGCGGAGTTGGATGGGAATTACCTTGGACACGGGAAAGTAGAGCGTGGTCTGGATGGGTAAAGTCACGTTCAAAGAGCCCAGCCGGGCACCGCGTCGGTGGAAGCGACGTAGGAATCAAGGCAGCAAGCAATGGCTGCTAATATATGAGGAGCTGTGGAAGCGGGAGAGGGCATTAGGTTAAGGGTGTCAGGGGCACGAGCAATTCCTGATATGTCGGATTCAGTTTCAAGGGCTTACCTCAACGGAGTCTCGTGGCTACAGCGTACGGTCTTCCTTTGTTTACAGCATGGTAGCAGTAACACATTGTGGGTCGGAACATGCTGTTTATGTAAGCGCCTCATCGTCCACTTGTGTAACAATTGACAAGGGACTATACAGACGAGTTCTGTGCAAGCGCCAGTATGGGGGCCATTTTGGAATGGGGCGCTATGTTGGCAGACATCTTGGGAAGGTGAGAAGGGACCATGGTAAAACCGCCAAGTGATCAATTAAAAGAAAATCCGTCGTGGGTGCAGTGGTGCCTATGTGCTTAAATCTTTAAGTGTCAAAAACCATTTCAATATATGATCTTATTATATACATATTTACCATTTTGTTAAGAAGAAAACAGTTCATCCATTACATTTGAATAGTATTACATTCAAATTTTGTCAAATTTGGCAGTGTCAATAGAAGTAGAACTTAGGCTTGTTTAGAGTTCAATTTCAATAAAGTTCATAGGTCTGCTACTTAAAGTAGAGTTGTCCAATCCTCAATTCTATTGAGCCCAGTGCGTATTGAGTCAAAGAGGATAATCAATTTTAATTCCTCTCTGTTGAGCAATTGGGCCATATAGCCACCCCTTTGGGGCAATTTCAAAACTTTAAGAACAGTCCAGCGTATGTCGTCTTCACTGTGATTGGCCTCAGAGAAGTGGTCAACAAGGGGCGCATTTGGTGTCCTACAGCGGATGCGGCTTCTGGTCTTGACTCTTTGCGTTGTTTGTCCGATATATACTTTCTGGCATGGACACTGGATGAGATAGATCACATTGAATGTGTTGTAGTTGGAGAATGATTGGCAATGTACTGTGGCGTTCTTAAACGTAAAGCTTTTACCCTCGATGGTAAATAGACAAACATTGCAACCCCCGCATTTAGAGTGCCCAACAATGGGGGACAGACCCCACAGTGCATCAAGAGTAGTAGTGTTAGGAGTGACAGTTAATGCAGCTCTGACCAGATGATCCTTCAGATTTCTACTCTTTCTGAATGCAAACAGAGGTTTGTCAATGTTAAGACTGCCAGCATTTAGAATGGGCCAATGGTGCAATATCATTTTCCTCAACTTGTTGGACACTGGGGAAAAGGTTGTGACGCATGCAATTCTTTGTAATTCTTTTTTTGGTTTCGGGGTCAACAAGACTTCTCTGGGGCAATACCAAGCTCGTTTTGACGCATTTTTCACAATTCTTTTGGGGTATCCCCTGTCCTTGAGTTTTGAGGCAAGAACAGTTGCCTCTCTGAAGAAGTCCACCTTACATGAACAATTTCTCCTGATTCTCAGAAATTGGGAATACGGCAGAGAATCCCTTAGGGCCCTAGGGTGATTACTGGTGTAATTAAGAAGGGTATTGCGCTCAGTGGGTTTGCGGTACAAGCGTGTTAGTAGCTCGCCATCAGAATGAAAAATCGTCATATCTAGAAATGCGATAGAATCACTGTCAGTGGTGATTGTGAAGGACAACCCTGAGCAATTATTGTTCATCCAATGTAGGAATTGGCGTAGAGCACCGATGTCTTGTCTCCAAATAATGAAGATATCGTCGATGTATCTACGCCAAAAAACAATGCCTGGAAGAAAGGGGTTTGTTGGAGTCAGAATGACATTGGTTTCCAGTTGATCCATGAAGAGCACCGCTAGGTTAGGAGCAAAAATAGCCCCCATAGAAGTGCCTTTGATTTGTTGATAGAAGGTATTATTGAACAAAAAGAAATTGCGAGTAAGGCATAGTTCTAGGAGTTGTAGAATGAAAGTGCTAGGAACGGCATGTGGGCGTGGGCGTGAGTCCAGTGTCTTTTGTATCACTAGAAGGGCAGTCGTCTGTGGTATGTTGGTGTACAGAGACTCCACGTCCATAGTACATAGAGTCTCTGACATAGGATTGTAAGGGTGGTGTTCAATCATATTTATCATTGCCATAGAGTCTCTCACATAACATTGGGTGGTGGGAATGAAATCTTTAATAAAGAAATCCACATAAGAGCCAAGCGGTTCCAAAATTGAGCCGCAGGCAGAGACAATTGGACGGCCAGGCGGGTTGGTTATACTTTTATGGATTTTTGGGAGCGTGTATAATACAGGAGTACGAGGTGTTTTTACGTTCAGGAAATTAAATTCCTTTTTTGAGAGGAAGCCAGCATGGAGTCCCTCTGTGGTAGTCTTGAAGATCAATTTCTGTATCTCTTTGTGGGGTTTGAAGCCAGCCTCATGTAGTGATCCTTATTATCAAGTTGGCGTTGGATTTCTGCTATATATGCCGTTTTTTCTTGGAGCACTATGCCGCCCCCTTTATCGGCACTTTTGATTACAAGTGTGTCATATGTTTTGAGGTGATTGATAGCTTGTTTTTCTTTAAGTGTGATGTTGAAAGGAATGAACCTTTTGTTGCTCAGTAAGCTGGAGAGGTCCTTCAAAACCATTTTTTCGATGGTAAGTATTTCTGTAGGTATCATTCCTGCAGATGGCAGGAAAGTTGATGGGGGACGGAAAGGTGTGTTGGCAATATGGTCTGGTGTGGGATGTAACTGGAAGAAGGCTTGGAGGCGAATGCGTCGGAAAAATCTGAGGAGTTCTGTTTGCAGATCCATAAAATTAGGTGGAACTGTCGGAACAAAGGATAATCCTTTTTTAAGGAGGGATAATTCATCTTTAGCCAATGAGTGGGTGGAGAGATTAAAAATGGGAATGGCGTCAATGCAATGCTCTTCTGAGTGAACTGGCATTACCATTGGTAAAAATTGTTGCGGGTCCTCCGCTCCCCTGGTGGGTTGTACCACCGTTGGGTTTTCTTGACTCTGCCGCGTGGAGGTGGGTCTTGCGGGCCCCTGGCTAAAAAAGTGTTCTGATGTGAGCCTCCCCGTCTTGTAGTGCAGCTGCCTTCCCCGGGGTCAGAATTGTCCGATGAGTTGGCTGAGGTGTCTGAAAAACCTACAAAGTTCTGGCGTCTATTGTAACGACCCCACGGGCGGTTATTCTGATGTATGGAGTAGGACCTGTTGGTATAAAAATCTTTATGTAGGTATGGATAGGTGGTCTCTGTACTGTAAGATTTTATATCCTTCTTTATTTTGTTGGCCTTTTTATTCTGTTCAATTCTGTGAAAATCTGCGACCGTTTTATCGATCTGTTCCAACGATTTTTTGCATTCGGTCGATGGGTTTGAATCTTGGATTTGTTTAAGTATATCTGAAATCTCTATTTCTAGTTCTTTTAGAGTTTCTGTGGCAATGTAAATTCTGAGTACCAACCAGTGGCGTGAGCAAGTTGTTCCAATGTAGCTAAAATTGGATATATACTTGGGATTGTTGGTAAAAATCCCAGGAATGTTGCGTACCTGGAGACCTAAAGGAATGACTTCGGCCTTGAGATAATCTGTAAGCATCAAAATCATTAACTGTAGACGGACCTGCTTTTTCTTTAGTTTCTCAAGTTGGTCTGGTATTGAAGTATTTGATGAAGTGGGTATATCCGGAGTATCAGAGAGTAGTGATGGGTCTGAACAGAGCTGTTTAATATAATCATCCGTGTATAACGGTGCAAAAACTGACATGCTGTGGTGTAAAATGGGGACAATAGAAAAGGGTGGGGAGATAGAAAATATAGGGACACTCAATACTAGGTTGGCCCAACCAGAACAGGGCTGGGAGGGGTAGAGATCCCTTGCAATCAAGCGATTGCTCTAAGTCACAGTATAATTAACAAGGGGACCCGATAAGGTAGCTTTGGACCTCGGGTGATTACTTATTTTAAAGAACAAAGGTCCTTAGCTTAAGGTAGGTAAAAACCATTTCGACATAGACTTCAATGAGAACTATGGGTAGTCTTCCAATGTCCAGCTGGACAAAGGAACGTTTATTTAGAACAGATGTAGCAGAAGTTAAACAGAGTGAAAGAAAGGAGAAAGGATGAAACATAGACACGGTCCTGTACCGAGCTTTACAAGAAGGAAAATAGGGAAATGAGAAGAAATGGCAGGCAAAAACTTTGGAGCAAATGGTGGCTTAAAGTACAATACAATCTTAAATAAGCTCTAACCCACCGTTACCACAATACAATTTACACAATCGATAAATTGCGGTACTGTTTGAAAAGTCGACGTTTCGATCCCTAGCTCCTAATGCAAGGGGATCATCCTCAGGACTAAACATAAACAGTTGCCTGATTTGAGTTTGACGCCTGTAAGATACAACCAGGAAAAAGGGGGGAGAGAAAACAAAATAAGGTCTACCACTTACAATTGGAGATAGCATGTCAGTGTCATTGCAAGTTGTGAGGACCATATATGTCGTCTGTGACCAAGTGAAGAATTTCTTAAGCAAAATAAGGGAGAACCCGATCGAAGTAACTCCTGCAATTGGTTGCGAAAGCATCAGGGACAACCGTGGTGAGAGCTTTAAGAACTAAGGAAGCAGTTAGATAAGCAGTTTTTACGAGAACTGTTAAACAGTGTCTAAGTGAGAATTTGTGAAGAACGAACGACGCAGTGAGAATTAAGACACAATCAAAATATCGCATATCATGTGCGTGTTCATGCGCTGTTGGATTTAACCGGCATGCCAAGGAGGATTCGGTGTTAAGCCAAGTTGAGTTATAATAAGCACAAGGGGCGAGGTGTGTCAAAGTTTCAGTGAACGGGTAAGGGTGACGGCGCAAGTGTAGAATTTGTAAGGAATGTGTTGGAGTGATTTAAAAGTGGTCGGCGCAGTGAAGGATAGCTGGCGTACTCACTGGGAGTTAAAGGATGATCTTATGAAATGACTCGTGGTGTGACCAGCACAGGGAAAAGGCACCTTGGGCCTCATGTAGGTAGCGAAATACCGGTCGGTAACGGCCGATTTTCGGTAAATATCCCGTTACCGACCGGTATTCAGACAAGTGAGATGTAGGAGTCCAAAAACCACTTTTCGGTAAATATGAGGCGGTAAATACCGATTCATAGTTACCGAATTCCAAAATACCGATTCATGTTTACCGAATACATAATTAACGAATCGGTAAATATGAAGTGGTAAATATGAAGTGGTAAAAATTTAAAATGACATGTAGGAGCAGGCGGTAATTAAGAAATCCAGGAAAATCGGTAAATAAGAGTCGGTAATTAACACGGATTGAAAGCAGGTGGTAACCATCAACAATGCACATAAGCAATCCCAAAATGCAACAGCGTGGACAACATGGCCGCCATGTACGTCATTGCAAGGCGCCTACGTCTACAGGCAGCAGGACTGAGGGTGTGGCGACGGGAGGAACAAATCTACAGACAGCGCATCACACTATTACAGCTGACTGATGCAGAGATACATGAGAGGTACAGGCTACACCCCGAAACCATCATGGACCTGATAAGGGACCTGCACCCACTCCTGGACCAGCCAACAAGAAGGGCGCACGCCATACCACCACATGTGCAGGTGCTCTGCAGCCTACATCTACTGGCATCCGGCAGTTATCAGGTGGTGATAGCTGCGGTGGGTGGTGTATCCCAGAGTTGCCTGTCCCGTTTCTTCAGGAAGTTCCTGGATGCCATGATGCAGAGAATGCACCACTACATAAGCTTCCCAAACACACAGGCTGCACTGCAGAAAACAAAAACAGACTTTTATCACATGGCACAGTTCCCCCATGTCATCGGCTGTATTGATGGTACACACATCCCAATCTGTCCACCAGCTGATACAGAGCACATCTACAGGAACAGGAAGTCCACCCACTCCATCAATGTGCAGGTGATCTGTGATGCAGGGAACATCATCACAGATATTGTTGCAAAGTTTCCTGGGAGCACCCACGACTCATACATCTTCCAGAATAGTGGGATCTACACACGACTGAGTGCCGGCGAATTCGGAGAGGGATACCTGCTGGGTAAGTAACAGTGACGCCCCTTGAAACCTGCAAATCAGAGTGTATAGAGGCATGTAACTGATGGTTCCCTCTTACTCATCCAGGCGACAGTGCATATGCATGCCGTTCATTCATCCTCACTCCCTACCTACACCCAGCAACCCAGAGTGAGAGACGATACAACGTGGCCCACAAAACAACACGCAATGTGGTGGAGCGCACGTTTGGACTACTGAAGAGCAGGTTCCGCTGCCTCCACAAGAGCGGAGGCGCACGCCAGTACAAACCCATCACCTGCTGCAAGATTATTGCCACTTGTGCAATGCTGCACAACCTTGCCACGAAAAAAGGTACAGATGTGGAACTAACATATGTTGAGGACAACGAGGATGAGTCAGGCCAGCCAGAGGGCAGCGCAGCTAGAGTGCCAACTGCAATCGATGGGAGAGAGAGACGGGCAGAGATCACATGCAACTATTTCTGAGTAAGTGAGGGGACACAGCGAGTTGTGAGAAGTCATGACGTAGTTTAATGTGGCACCACGCCATGAACACATGAACAGGCCAATCTGGCAATATACCATCTATACAAGGAGTATGTCCAGGGTTACGTCACCCAATGGGAAGTGGCTAAGCAGGGCCACATCAATGTTTGCGCATACGCGCTGCAGTGGTGGATTGCACGGCCTGTGCATCCTCACTAGAGCCAACCCCAAGCCGCCTGCTGCTCCTGCGTGCTTCTGGGACGGGGGGTGTGATGCTGCTGCTGGTGTCGATGCGCTCCGCAGCATCCCCTGCAGCAGTTGTCGACGCCTGACTACTCAATAGCACCCCTAGTGCACTTGTCACCTGCACCATCCCCCGAGACAGGTCGCTGCAGCACTGTGTTAGGCCCTCCTGCATCGTCACAGAGCGCCGGCAAAGTAGGGAAGTCGCAGTTGCCAGACGGTTGAGTGCCCTGCTGGTAGTGTCCCTTCTCTGGCGTTCCCGGCGCCGTGCTTCGATGTCAGCATCTAATTTGCTGCACAACTGCTGGATTGACTGGGACATGTCCCGAATGCCCGCAGCCATGCCGCCAATGTTTGTGTCCATGTTGACTAAGCTTGTCTTCATCACCCGCATGTGCCTCTGGACTGACATAACTGCCTTTGATTGCAGGCGCTGTTGCTTCAACATTTGGCCCTCGAGCCCCAAGAAGACACCATGGCCGTCAGTGGGTGCTGGTGGACTCTGGACACGCGACCTGCGGCGCCCTCTTGCTCCCGTCTGTGCTGCCTGTGAGGTGTGGGGCACAGTGGGATGGCTCCCTTCCTGGTGCCCGGTGCGGTCTTCTGGGCCCATGCTGTCGTCTGACGAGGTGTCGAAGGCCCGTAGCCTGGCTGCTGGACGCCTCCTCATTCTCACACCTGCAAGCGGAGATGTGGCCGGTGATTCGAACATGAGTGGCGATGCTGGCTGTGGTTGTGGTGATGCTGGCTCTCGGTGAGGTGATGCTGGCTCTGTGTGCGGCGAGGCTGGCTGTGTTGGTGGTGCGGCTGCCAGTGGGCCTGCTCCCTGGTCTGAACTCGTGCTGGCTAGAGGTGATTTTTGTGGCAGGTGTGCCGTCTCCCCTGCAGCATGCCCTGTACTGCATGATGTCACATCTGTGGACAGAAAAACAACATTGGCTCAGTGTCCCCGAAGGGCTGCATTGCAAGCGTCACAATAAATCATTTCACATTCCAATCTGTCCTCTCTCTCCTTGTGCCTCGAGTGCGTGACATGCCCTGTTGCCCTGTGACATTTACGTCATGGTTAGTGTTGCCCTAACTACATCTCCCGGAATGCATTGCCTGTCTGCACTGACACGTGTGGACTGCAGTGTGATTCTCGTTTCACAATGGGGGATGTGGGATAGGGGTAGGGGGGGCTACATTGCTGTGCTTTCGTCTTACCTTGGTGTGTTGCGGCTCTGGCAGAGCTGTCGGCGTCCCCAAGACCCACGACGCTCTCTTGCTCGATTGTGGCCGCCACCAGCTCCTCCAGTTCGGTGAGGGCAGGTGCCCTGTTGGTTCCACCTCCGGTCTGGCTGGCCTCCTTCTGGATGTCGCCCATCTTCCTCTTGGTCACAATCCTCAGGTCATACCAGCGCTTTTTGAGGACCTCAATGTCCCTGTGGGTCACTCCCACAGCATTGACCTGCGCCTGGATGGCCAGCCATATGTTGCGCTTTTCAGCCTCAGGCACTTGCAGGGATTGCCTCCCAAACAGCTTCTGGTGCTGCTTCACCACCTCCTCCACCAGCACCTGGAGTTCCTTGGGGCTGAATTTGAGCTTCCTCCTCCTTTCCCCTCCGTCTTTCTGTGTTCTCTGGCTGGACATGCTGTTCGTTTCCCGCTCGCACATGCAACTGCTCCCTGCCTCTCCTCTGCACTCCAAGCCTCTCCAGGGTCGGCTAATTATGTACACCTGCCTGGGTGTGGCCACGTCGGCTAATTGTGTACACCTGCCTGGGTGTGGGCAGTTCCTGGTTGGGGGGGCTGTCGTTGCACAGGATTAGCTGTTTCGTCAAGTCATGTGATGTTATTTACCGAATCCGTACATACCGATTCGGTATTTTCCGATTCGGTGGATACCACCTCGGTATTTTCCGAATCGGTAGATACCACCTCGGTATTTTCCGAATCGGTAATTATCACCTCGGTATTTACCGATTCGGTGAATTCCGATTCGTATTTACCGAATGTTACCGAATCGGTAACTGTTACCGAATTTTTACCTACATATAACTTACCGATTCTAATTTACCGATTCGGTACGGCTCGGTATTTAAGAACCGGTAAAATTTATTTACCTACATGAGGCCCATAGTGTGTTGTAAGATCACCTGGGGATGAAGGAAATTGGTGAGCGGCTATGTTAATAAGCCGGAGGAACATGGTGTGACAAGGTGCGGAGGTGGATGGGAATTACCTTGGACACGGGAAAGTAGAGCGTGGTCTGGATGGGTAAGGTCACGTTCAAAGAGCCGGGCACCGCGTCGGTGGAAGCGACGTAGGAATCAAGGCAGCAAGCAATGGCTGCTAATATATGAGGAGCTGTGGAAGCGGGAGAGGGCATTAGGTTAAGGGTGTCAGGGGCACGAGCAATTCCTGATATGTCGGATTCAGTTTCAAGGGCTTACCTCAACGGAGTCTCGTGGCTACAGCGTACGGTCTTCCTTTGTTTACAGCATGGTAGCAGTAACACATTGTAGGTCGGAACATGCTGTTTATGTAAGCGCCTCATCGTCCACTTGTGTAACAATTGACAAGGGACTATACAGACGAGGTCTGTGCAAGCGCCGGTATGGGGGCCATTTTGGAATGGGGCACTAGGTTGGCAGACATCTTGGGAAGGTGAGAAGGGACCATGGTAAAACCGCCAAGTGAGCAATTAAAAGAAAATCCGTCGTGGGTGCAGTGGTGCCTATGTGCTTAAATCTTTAAGTGTCAAAAACCATTTCAATATATGATCTTATTATATACATATTTACAGCTTACGAAGGCATGGTTAATGACAACTGTACGGTGTTATCTCACTTCGTTTTGACAATAATAGTACAATAGGTGGCCTGTGCCACTGTCTTGGGAAGTAATCTATAATTACTCTCACCAAGCTATCTCACCAGCTTGTGAAGGTATAGTTATTGACAGTTGTGAGGTGTTACATCATCTCTTGAAGACATTAATAGTACTGTAAGTGAGCTGTGTCACTGTCTTGTGAGAGCAGCTATAATTACCTTCTTAACAAGCTGTCTCACCAGCTCATGACGCTCTAGTTGATGATAGTTGTGAGGTGTTATATCACCTCTTCTTGACAATAATAGCGCTGTGAGTGAGCTGTGTCACTGTCCTGGGAAGGTGTCTTTAACAACACACTTAAAGAGCAATCTTCCCGGCTCATAAAGGTTTAGTTAATGGCAGTTGTGTGGTGTTATATCACCTTTTCTTCACAATAATAGTACTGTAGGTGAGCAGCATCACTGTCTTGGGAAAGTATCTGTGATTCCTCTCTTAACAACCGATCTCACTGGCTCATGGAGGTATAGTTAATGACAGTTGTGAGGTGTTACATCACCTCTTCTTGACAATAATAGTATTGTAAGTGAGCTGGTCACCGAATTAGCCCAAAGGTAGATACTATAGGCAAGATTAACTTTGATCCACTGATAAACACTATATCTACAGACCTGAGACATATAAATTAACCCTGGGCATAGTTTGCGAAGTAGCGCTACGCGTAGCTACGCAAAGTGCACTTCGCACTACGCGAACTACATGTAGCACTTCGCGAACTGCGTAGTACCCTGTTCGCACTGTGCAAGATGCCGTTTTCAATGATTGCACAGTGTGGACAAGCATCCGGCACTGTGCAATCATTGAAAATGGCATCTTGCACAGTGCGAGCTGTAGTTTTCTGCCGCTCGAGTAGATTTTTACTCGAGCGGCAGCTTTCTCAACGCGGACTGGTAGTTTCTCATCGCGAGTGGTCGCGAGCATACGCGACCACTTACAATGAGAAACCTGACCTCCCCGCATTGAGAATCTCGCCAGGAGGTTTATTTTCCACGCTCGCGATCAGCAACTTGATGCTGCTGATCGCGAACGAGGAAAAAGCCTCGCCGGGATGTCATTTTGCTTGCTCGCGGTCGCCAACTAGACGTTGAGGACCGCGAGCAAGCAAAAAATGACAGCTGCACTACGCTACGCTATGCTACGCGTGTTTGCACTGTGCTACGTGCATTTCGTGCAGTGCGAAGTAGCGCAAACTTCGCAAACTATGCGAGCGTAGCGTGGTGCTTTGCCCAGGGTTAATATAAATGGGCTACATTTAACTGTTATTGGTAGGAGTAATGTCCTAAAGATGACACTGCTTCCCAAGGTTTTATATCTCTTTCGGTCAATTCCAGTATCAATAGATGTATCAATTTTAAGAACACTGGAATCCATGTCCAAGGTGTGGGGAAGGCCCTGCCACACTAGTGCATATGTACTTTGATCGTGGATGTATGTCGATACTTCGCATACCAAGACTTCGCATGATTTTAGTGCGATGTTTTTACTTAGCATAAACCATTACTTCGCATGTTTTTACTTAGCATAAACCATTACTTCGCAAATGTTAACTGTGCATGCATTTATAAAGCAAATGGTTATAAATGTAATATGGTTTATGCTAATCAAAAACATCGCACTAAAATAATACTTACATCACACTACCTTACACTACCTTACACTAATTAAACATCACCACACTACCCAAAAACCTAATACACTATCCCCTACATGACCTTCCACCTGCCTGGACCCTACACTCTAACACTACACTTCACCACCCCCCCGACACTACCCTAAACCCTATAACAATACCCTACACTACTTAAACACCACACCACTACCCTAAACCCTAAAACACTACTCCCTTCACGACCCTCACCATTCCCCCAGTCTGCTCCCTACACTACAACACTACCCTACACGACACCCCAACACTACCCTAAACCCTAAAACACTACCCTACACTACACAAACACCACAACACTACCCTATACCCTAAAACACTACCCCCTGCACAACCCTCCCCCGACCCCCAGTCCTGTTCCTATACACAAACACTACCCTGCACTACACCCCAACACTACCCTAAACCCTAATACATTACCCTACACTACACTAACAAAACAACACTACCCTAAACCCTAAAACACTACCCCCAGCACGACCCTGCCCTTACCCACAGTCCCTTCCCTACACTGAAACACTAACCTGCACGACCCCCGACACTACCCTAAACCCTAAAACACTACCCTACACTACACATACACCACATCACTACCATAAACCCTAAAACACTAGCCCCAGCATGACCGTACACTACTCAAACACAACCCTACAACCTAAAAGACTGCCCCGGCACGACACAAAAAAACTACACTCACCTCTCTCTGTCCTCGGTGGTTCCTCTCTTCTCCGGCTTCCAGCGGCTTCCAGTGAGGTCAGATCTGCACTTCCTTATTTGGAAACGGAAGCTCCTTCCAAACAACGATGTGGATAGCTCATACCATTACAACCATTTGTTGTAACAACGCTTGCAATGTAGCAGCTTGCCTACTAATGGTAAAGTTGTAACATCGCAACCTAGTAACACTTGCGAAGTATGGTATGCGCACTAAAGGCTGTTTACCTAAACAACTCCCTCTTAAAGATGGGCTGGTGCATTTCGGGGAAGGGCTGCTTGGGCGCAGGATTTAGCTGGGCTCCACGCTTATCGTATTGGGCCATGGTAGCAGCAGTAGATAGGGCGCTCCCCAGACGTATTTTCTATATGTCTGTGTAGCTGAAGTTAGGATATTAATTGCTGCAAGATGGAAGGACTAGGAGCCCCCCACTTTTCAGTTATGGTTAACTCGGTTGCTGGGGATTTACAACCAAGAGGCAGCTTTATTTGCATGTATGGGTAGGCAGGCCAGGAAGCTGGGGTAAAGGATCTCGTGCCCTATTATGAATTGGATGAACGATACCGATTGCCTAGTTAATCAATTAGCCGACCATTTGAAATCGTTTTAATAACTGTTTTAGTATTAATGTAAGAAGATGAAATGCTTTATTAGGGTGTTCTTAACGCATCTGTACAAATGACATGTATGTATGCTTTGTATGAATTTTCACATTGTATTGCTAATCACATTTGAATCATTTGTATTACGGATATCTCGGGGTAATTAATAAATATATGTTTTTTTTAAAAAAGGGGGAAGTATCAATACTTACACTCTAAACGAGCTATATCACAAGGTCTATAGTTAATGACAGTTGTGAGGTGTTAGATTACCTCTTGATGACAATATTATTACTGAGAGTGAGCTGTGTCACTGCCTTGGGAAAGAATCTATAATAACACTCAACGAGCTGTCTAACCAGCTCATGAATGTATAGTTAATGAAAATTGTGAGGTCGTATCTCACCTCTTCTTGACAATAATAGCGGTGTGAGTAAGCTGTGTTACTACCTTGGGAAATTCCTATAATTACGCTCGTAGGGGCATATTAACAAGCCAGGCGATAAAATTATTGCCGCTTTAGCGGCAGAAAACTGCCGCTAAAACGGCGATAATGGGCTTGATAATATGCCGCAGAGAATTCCAATTGAAGCCCATGTTGGATGTCCTTCACATCTAACATGGGTTTTAATTGGAATTCCACAGAGCATATTATCAAGCCCACTATCGCCGTTTTAGCGGCAGTTTTCTGCCGCTAAAGCGGCGATAATTGTATCGCCTGGCTTGTTAATATGCCCCCAAGAGAGCTATCTAACCAGCTCATGAAGGTATAGTTAATGACAGTTTCGAGGTTTTGTCTCACCTCCTCATGACAATAATAGTGCTGTAAGTGAGCTGTGTCACTTGCTCCGGAAGTATCCAGTGTTACCCTCTCAGGGCTTCATTTCATGTTTTGAGGAGTGGTCATTGCACAAAAGTTTGACGTGTACAGCTTTGCACCTGGCGCAACTGCCTGCGTTTCTGCTCACATTTTCCATCCTCCTGTAGCAGGTGGAAGAAATGAGCGGGAAAGGCCCAGAATTCAGGGAAAGGATGTAGCAAAGAGCCTGGTAATTCCAGGTCTCGCGCGTTAGTCGCCATTCTAACCCTCAAGCTCATAATGGCCGGTAAAACAGAGTTCTAACACCCACTGTATTTGGTAGTACCAGGCCCGTTATTAGAACCCTAGTATTTTACCGGCCAACCTGAAATGGGGCCCGAAATGGACTGTCTCACTGACTCATGGCGGTTTCTTTTTTTTTATTAAACTGTTCTGCCCTCGTTAGGAGTCGGGCAAATAAGGGGTGGTATTTCCAGGGGAAAGACAACCACCGAATACCTCACTCAGGAAAACCAAAATAGTTTCCACTGACATTTTCCCCGAGCTGAAAAGGTCCCAAAATTGGCAAATGGATGTGATAGAGGACCCGGCATCTTATTCCCCATCCGAAAATGTGTGATCCTCGGTAACTAGGGAAAAAGCGACTGGCAGTGTGAATTCTTACCGCAGTGTATTCTCTCAACTTACCGTAATGAACTATCCCACCGCTTAGGAACGTATTCCAAATTCTATCTGAAATGAGAGAAACATCTGTAGAGGCTCTGAGGGTTCTTTGGCAGGGGGGTAGGGCAGCAATGTGAAAAGACAGGTAGTGCACCCTTTCTGCCCACGTGCCAATGAAAATGCTGGTGTAACTTTACAAGAAATAAAACAGGTTAAAGGCAGGTGTTCCTCATGGGCAAAACAACTTTATTGAACAGCCAAGGGTGGAATCGTGTCGAGGGAAATAAACCTGTTCTGCAGAACAGTGCGAGTACGAATTCACCTCATAGAATATGAGAGCTTTAGGTGCGTGTATCATGATGAGGTAGATGAAAAACCCTTCTCAAATATTACCGCAGCAATGCCACTTAACAGGAATAGTGTGGAAAAAATAAAGTAACAATATATCAGATGGATTACCGTGATTTACCCTGTACAACTCAAATATAACCTTTACAAAAATATTACAAATTATACATTTCCGAGTGCATAAAACGTGTCCTTGTTTTGTACATTAAAAAGGATGTGCAGCTGTTGCCTTCCGCTTAGCGCCAGTCCGTTTAAATAAGGGAATATTTACAGGCTTGGACTTCAACAACTCTGCATTCAAAGAAAATGTGCATTAAAAATCGCCACGGCTGCTTGAGTTTATTAAGGGATCTGTGTCCGTGCTCTTTGGATGAAGAAGAGGCGGGTCTCTGAGAAAGAAGGCGATGTTTGCGTTTCCGCTTCCGGAAGTGCTCTTTCCTTGCGTATAAATAAAGCCACATTTCGGAACTATGACGGAGAGAGAAGGATCGGTGCGTGTTGGCTTTCAAATGTGCAGAATAAAATGACAACTCTTCCTCCCTCAGGAAACCGAAGCACTTTAAAGTTCTGCGGAGGTGCGGGGGCTTCTCCCGCCCACCCGCCGTCCAGCTCCCTGCGACACTTTGCTCTTTTCACAGTTTTTCATTACCACGTCTTAAAATGTACCTAACTGGTAATTACAACCCTCAACAATGCTCCCCCCTCCCTTGTCATTCGTTCTTGCTTTCGGCCCCAGGCGCTTTCTGGCTGGTAATCTTGCAGGAATGTGAGAGGGGTGAAACGAAATAACCCTTTTTACTCAAACTTCAGAGACAGGCGGGATTGCACCTTCCCAACCCCCTTCCTCGACCTCTCGTGTCCCGTCTGACTTCAGGACCAACCCTGCCTCAGCTTCGTCTCGGTCCACATTCACCACACGTCGCCACCTCTTTCTTTTTCTTTGCCTAGCTCTTCGCCACTTTGCCTTCTCTTCTCGACACTCTCTCCTTCATCTACAGTTCCTGTGTGTCCGCTTTCTTGGCTTCTCTATCTCTCTCGATACCCCCGCCCCCTTGCTGTCTCTAGCTCCCGTCGCACTCTTTCGCCTCCTGTCTCTCCACTTTCTGTCTCTGGAAGACAGACAGATATCTAGAGAAATGTGTGTGTGAACAGTCAGACAGCATAGATACAAGACAGCTGGACACATAAGTAAACAGATAGAACAATTGTTTCTGGACGCAGGGGCGCAGCTTGGCCAGTGAGAATGGGGTGGGGGCGGTTGGGCTTCAGATTTTTCAACAGTCATGCTGGCATTTAATGTTAAGGTGCATGAGAGGGGCTTAAGGGGCAGGGAGGGGAATGCAGAGTAGGAGGGTTGCTAAGTAAGAGAAAACACAAGATTGTATAAAAATAACCAACATTGTTTTAGACTTTCAAAACTGAGAGGAGTGAGTGTGTGTGTGGTTTTTTACAGTATATATGTAAAATGTATCTGGTGATATACGACAGACACTTCACCATACCCGGCTGAAAGCACTCGTGCCCAACTATTTGTCCGAAAATATATTTATTAGGGGCATTTAACACCGTAACCCCCACTCCTCCAACCACCCCAAGCTTCACCCCTGTCTGGATAAATGGGTGAAAAGATAAGAGTACTCTGCAGGCAGACAACAGATCGGTGTGCAGGTGAAAAGACAGATATGAAGATACAGTGATCAATAGGTAACAGAATAGTGTGTAGCTGAAAATGTAGGTAATCAGAGCTGTCAAAGTAAAGATAAGAGAGAAGGGTATAGACAGGTGGATGGACAACCTACTGGAGTATGGATAAAATGATGGGAATATATAGCGATCAACAGATAACAGACCAGTGTATAGATATGTAGATGAATTGGTGTATGGATGAAAAGATAGGTAGATAGAGTGGTCAACAGGCAGATCAACAGATAACAGACCAGTGTATAGGTAGGTGGATAACAAACTGGCAGATGGATGAAAAGATGGATTAATAAGTAGAGCGATCAACAGATGGGTAGATAACATTCCAGTGTAACATAAAATTGCAGCCTTGTTTAAATCTGGATGGTGCATGAATTCATGCATACATCACAAGGCCAAGAGCATAGGCTTTTACTGGAAGAATATATGTGACATGTTGACGAGTCCACGCCATTCCTTCGTTGCTGAGAGGATGAAGAGCTCATCAGAGGGGAAGAAGTAGTACCATGTTCTAAAGGTTTAAGCAGGTATGTGGTTGGCCAGTGGGAATGAGAGACCTGGGTGTACAGACACATACAGACATGTAGATAGGCAGAATAAGTTGGCAGATATATACATCTGTAAAGAGTGTAATATGCTATTTCACACTACTTTTCAGTCTGGGGAGAGGCCATGACGCCTTGCATCTCTTGCATCACAGTGCCCCTCCCCTCCCACAGCAATGAGAATAAATTGCATATATCTGTCTGCACGTCCCTGTATAAGTTAATGCCATGCTGTTATTTCATGTGCATTAGCTGTAAACAGCCACATGTATTTCAGCGTAACCAGTCTCATTGCATAGACCCATAGTTTGAGCAGTGAAGATCCAAGGGTGTTATGATCCAGAAGATGGAACTCTACTATCATAAAAATAAAAAATAAACATATAACACAGGATTTGACCTCTGCACTGAGGCAATAACTGTCTGAATATGCAGTCACTGCATGTGCTTATTGGCCCACATTTATTTTAATGTATGTTCACTGTGCATATGTGTGTGTGTTTCAAAGAACACTGACCACTCAGGATATCTCCATATCTTTCTGTATTTTATTGAAATTGCTCACAGCTTAAGATGTGTTTTGTCTGCATAGCATCCTGACACAAAGCCAAAATGCCTTGCTATGTGGCCGAAACACGTCATGAGTTGGGAGCAATTTTAATAAACTATGAAAAAATGTGGAATAACCAGAGTGAACGCTGTTCTTTGAAACATTTGGAGAGACTATTTATTGGGCTGAGCATTACAACTGTGCAGGGTTGGAAGGTGAACGACAGTGTTCGTAAGAATTTATATCTATATATTTGTCTTAAGTCTTTCCCGCTCATCTTCATTTTATACTTCACTAGTTGTATCCTCTCTCTCTCACTCAATTAGAATGTGTCTTGTGTTTATAGGGCTATTTAACGCTTCTTTTAATTGCTTTCAAGGTTAGAGGCTGGAAAACAGCCACTAAAATAGACAATAAAAATAAATACAATGGTGTCAGGGTCTTGACCTTCGGCCCAAGCATTAGTGGTTTAAGGGCCGTATGCTGCTATTCTCATGGACCTTCGAGGCTCAGTTTGAACAGGTGCCTGTCACTGCCTCCTGTGTACACTCCAAAAACCAACAGAGGTGGCAACATAATCCCCCTTGTGTCCAGACAAGGCTCCCAGGACCTGATATGCAGGGGCTGGGCCCTCACACAGGGAGAAGGCATCACATTCCTCCCCACCACAATCCCTACACTTCCCTCTTTGGGATCAGAACAGAACATCCAGCAAGGAAGGCGCTCAGGTGGGCTGCAAATCTTGTGCTTAGCAGTGCTTTTTTAAATAATATCCAAAGGAGAAAAGCTGCCAAATGTTGCATTTGCAGTGGCTTGGGTCACTTTAAAGGAAATGAGCAACTGATTTGCGGCCTAGGCTTGGTCAGAGGTGAACGTTGTCTTCACTTGCTTACTTCCATACGTTTAAAGCATCGGTATATAGACGTGTGTGCAGTTCATTGTGTGTTTCAGTGGTCAGAGTCTGCCATCTTGTAGCAGCACACCGCCGCACACACAGGGGGGTTTCCTTTCCTCCCCCAGGTCCAGTCCTGCGAGGGCAGGTCCCCTTCAGTGACTGGAGTGGTGCAGGCCTCAGCCCGGGCCAGCCCGCTCTGTCGCTGTCCCTGTCAGAGCCAAGCTACCTCCGCTGCTACCTGCAGCCGCACGACTCCACCACCATATCCTCGTACTGCTTGTACACCACGTTGTTGCCGGCGTCGATATAGAGGATGCTGATTGGCGTGAGCTTGGTGGGCACGCAGCAGCTGGGGGGCGTGGCACCGGGGTCCATGGAGTTCATTAGGGTCTGGATAATGGCGTGGTTGGTGGGCTCCAGGTGGGAGCGCAGAGGGAAGTCGCACACCCCCTCGCAGTGGTGGGCCTCGTACTCCAAGGGGGCGATGATCCAGTCGTCCCAGCCCAGCTCCTTGAAGTTTACGTGCAGGGGCTTCTTGCTGCAGCGCAGGCGGGACTTCCTGCCGTGCCGCTTTCCGTGCCGGCTGCCGAAGCTGGTCCGCCTCTTCCGGCGGCTCTTGAACTGCAGCTTGGCCTCCTTTTCCGCCTGGTGCGAGGAGTTAGCCTGGTCCCGCATCTCGTGGTAGAGGTTCTTCCTCTTGGACTTGGTGAAAACCACGAGGAGGGCCTTTTCTTGCTGTGGCCGTCCCTTCCGGGCCAGGCCCAAGCTCCGGAGGTCCGCGGCCCTGTCCCCAGGATCCGCGGACAGACGAAGCTCCAGGCAAAGCTGCTTCCCGGCCCTCTTGGGGCTCTGGAGGCTCTGCCAGACGTCGAACACCTCCCAGGTCGAGCTGCCCCCATCCTGGGGGTCCAGTGTGCGGGAGTCCAGCAGAGTCCTAGACAGGCAGGAGTGGAGCTGCAGGTGGTATACACCCGGCCTGGCCATTTCCCCAGGGGCTCTGCGAAAGAGCCGGAGCTCAGCCCCCACCAGCTCCTCTTTGTCCGACAGAGTTGACACATCAAACAAATACTTCTGTCTCCTGAGAGGACTGTGGGATAGATCGTCTGCAAGATAAGAGAAAAAATAATTACCGTCAGTTTCACTTAAAGGTCTCTGTGAAAAGGGTACATCTACCTGAAAAAGGTATATTTACGCTACCACAGACCTCTACCCTCAATGGGAATTCAGGTCATTGAAAGCTTGCGAACAAAATTGTAGAGTGTTTACAATAAGGATTAAAATGAG
The DNA here is from genome assembly GCF_964204655.1 of Triturus cristatus. Classification (NCBI taxonomy): domain Eukaryota; kingdom Metazoa; phylum Chordata; class Amphibia; order Caudata; family Salamandridae; genus Triturus; species Triturus cristatus. The sequence continues at coordinate 436,825,431 of NC_140587.1, read as the reverse complement.
TACAGTGATAATAAAAAGATAATTGCTCACAAATTGAATTTTGTATAATGTAAAATTTGAGAGATAACGCAAACAAGAAAGTAGAAGAAAGAACGAAAAATAGTGAGGAAAAAGATGAACATCAAAACAGCGCTATATATAAGCACGCGTAAGAAAGCATTTCAAATTTCGAAAATAAAAATAACGCAAATGAAAAATAAAGAGGAGGGAAAACGGATGATAGGGAGTGAATGGAATCGAAAGAAAGGAAGGAAAGAGGAGTGTAAGTAATGAAAAAAAAGCATGAAATAAAGACAAAATTGAAAAATAAAAAGAAAGTAATCGAAATAGAATGGGGCAAGGAAAGAACCACAACGGGGGAAATGAAATGAGAAAAAGAAAGCACATTTTCAAGGAAATAAAGAAAGGAGATATGGAGGAATCTTAGTTATTTAGCAGCCTCCATTGTAAGGTGTACAATCCACGTTAATTTGTCTGTCAACATGTCGGGCAGGTCTGAGAAGTGCCCTTTTGTTAAATGCCATATTCAGTACACAGAGCCCTCGCCCCTTGTTTAACCGGCCGTGGGCCGAGCACCACAGAGAGCACGAACAGCACATCGCATTCCCACGATTTTCACGCCTTTACAGCCCGACAAATATTCGTCTTCCCAGCGCCTGTGCTCTCACTTCTTTACGTGCCAGGCACGCGGGGCCGTAAACAGGACTGCGCCGTGCTCTCGGTTCGGGAATAAGGCGCCCCCTCAGTGCTGGGCGCTGTTTATTGACTTTTCCATACATTGCTAAACCAAGGGTCCTAGAACAATTTCCAAGGGAAATTGGTCCTACCGTGGACACCAGTGCGTGCTTGGAACGTTGAGACTTGCAAAGGTAATTCTGTGAGAATAATTGACTACATGTTAACTAAGGACGGACATTGGTTGAATAACGGATACAACCAAATCTAATGTTCAGTATCCTTTCCAAGGTCATTTCTGCGTTTGCTCTGTCCTTTTCTCACAGGGGTTTTCTGTTACCGCTCCGTTTACCCTCCCACTGTTCAGCTTCCCCGAAGCCCTCCCACATTTCATCGACAGGCCATAGGGCGTCCAGGCTGAATTTATTCTGATTTTAAAATATAGCTCTTCCCAATGTCCTAATACACTCCGGCAATGTAGCACCTCCACCCGCTTTCCCCAGAGCAGGTTCATTAGACTGGTTTCTATGGCGCGGACACAAGCGGAGGTGTCCCACCGCTTTACATGAGAAATAGATTATTACATATGAAACATAAATTACAGTAATCGTAAATATTGAGGGGGGGGGTGTAAACCGACTCAATGAAGTCATATCAAATACGAAGGCAGCGAGATGAGGCAAGAGGCCGAGCAGAATCGACGCCCCCGCGTGTTTTACAGGTAGAAGAAATATTAATACATACCGGAACTATGCTGGCAGGTGAGTCCATACGTGGGCCCCCAACGCAGGATATCACACACCTGAATAAAGTCCCAACAGGCATGGGGTGTGCCAAGCTAGGAAGCGATGGGTCCCAATCCGTGCCTGGGCACGGCCTGGCACTCGTGCCTGACAGCACGAGGTCTCCGCGCAGATTGTTAACTGAACCCCGCATCAGCACTGCACTGCGGACCTTTGTATTTATTTCAGCGGGTTCGTACGTTTATGTTTTTTTAAGGGACAGGCCAAATTGTTTAATTGACGCTAATTTAAATCCCTTCTTTTCACCAATCCCTGGCGTGGAACGGGCGCTTGTTAACTGCACTGTTCTGCTGTTTAACGCCACCGAGGCGGGTCGGTGTTTTATTCCCTGGTTAATTGTCACTTTGGTTTCGTTGGCGGGTTTTTCGCCCGTAATTTACACAACATACCCACGAGTTGTCTGGTCATGACCGAATAAGAGGCGTGTTTTTAATGTCACCTCCTATCTGGGTATTTCAAGTCGTGTAACCTCTTGTCAGGTTCGTACGCACCACCCGTTCCCTTGGAGCGATATGCCCTATCACACTGTCTAAGTGTCTATAAATAGAAAGCGCCTGTGTGTAGAGCCGAGCAGAAGGCGCTGTAGTGCAGGGAACATCGGCTGCTTTGATTGTAAAACTGTATTTTTTTAATAATGTTTTCATAATGAAAATGGCAGCGCGATCATTTTTATTTCGAATGCCCTGTCCTGTTCCTGCCCTTATTGGTGTGCATGGTTAATATACACGCCAAGCACACGTGATATCATTCACATTACCACTTCATTTCATATTAAAGCTCAGGCTTTCTGCTGTGTTGATAAGATTGCCCGAGGCACAGTCTGTGCCCATGAGTCAGCTTTTTCAATCTAGCTCACCGCTGAGGCACGACGTTGGCACTGAGTGTAAGGACGACGTGTATTCATTAACTAACGTAAGTTATGTCTTCACACCCCTCATCCTCGTAGCGGTTCTTATATTTGAAGTACAACAAAGCCACCTTCAATTGTTCGCCCACTGCTAACAAGTACAAAACATAAGAAAAATCCCTGGGCCTTCGGCTGCTGTGAACCCGGAAGAAATGTTTGTGTGTCAGTGGCGCACAACGAGACATTTCCAAACAGGGCTCAGTTCCCCAACATCCCTTTTTGCTCCAAATCATCTTAGTCACCTGAGGACGAAAATGTCTTAAAAAAGTGTGAGTGGGTGGTCATGTCGCTGCTATGAAGTGTTCTGCTAGTGGGCCACGCCTGACCCCTGCTCAGGAGTCCGTCTTCTCTCCTTAGTCCAGTTCTGCAAACTCATTCAGACTGTGAGCTCTGCCACTGAGTAGGACAGTCCGCTGGCCCAGTCACTCATTGCAATCGGTGGAGGAGCTCTAGCTATAGCGCCTTTGAGGGGCCTAAAGACCGGCGATCCAGCCCACACATGACCAAAAGCATTCCAAGTGCCTTATGTTATTAATATTAGTGTGTCATATAAATAGCGCCTCGTAAAGTCTTGTGAAGGTTCTTTGCACGTTAGCTCAAATCTACATTAGGTCTGCAGTGAGGCTGCAGACGCTCTGAAAGACACAAATTATAATTTTGTCAAAAAGCCTTGTCTTCAAACGTTTCAAAATTGAGCCAGAGAAGATTCAGCATGAATATCAGGTGGGACTGGATTCCAAAGCTGTGTGCCAGGACCTTTGAAAAGCATCTATATAGCATACCATTCCAGCTGTTCATTGAGGGCCGGGAAGGTGAGACAAGAGCCTTCGCTTCTTCATGCCCACCCCGTGGCTCTTTGAAAATCCTAACAGTGCATCATTAGAGCCACAGGCCTGTGACACAGGGAGCACTGTATTACAGGAACTGTGCAAGCGCCTACATGCCATGGGAAAGAGTGGACAGCGGTTTATGAGCACACCAGTGTAGAGAAACAGTCTAGTGGTATTTATTAGCATTCAGGTCATGGCCACCTCAACTGGTATATGGCTATAAGGCAAGATGTGGGGGAGCCCTCTGTGCTGGAGCCCACTCTCTCAACTTCCACACTGCCAGTACTAAGTTCTTCAAATCCTGATCTTCCATGTGAACCAGCTGCAGTGGCTATGGAGGCAGAGAAAGCTTCCGTACTGTAGCCAATGTTAACTTGAGTAGGAGGGAATAAATAATTTTATGTCCATAAGGACACAAGCACCTCCACTTGCTCGCCCTAAGGGATAGGAAGGACATGTAGAATCATTGGAAAGGAAGAAATAAGCCAGGCCCGTGGGACTATCATGACACACACTCTTGACCTCTGGCACCAACAATCTTGTGCAACACCTCAGGAGCTGGGCATTCTGATGTGATGGGAAAAGGTGGCACCCAAACCTTCTGCACATATTCCTAAAATCAATCGGACATAAACTTCACTCCGAGCATCATTAAAAAACACAGCCTGGATATCGGATCATTACCGCCAGTGAGGCAGAGAATTCTGCTCCTCCATCCACTGCTGTATAAAGGGACTTTAAATCAGCCAGTAAGACCTGTTGAAGTTCAGTAAATTATATTGTGAAGTTTATTTCTATTACCTCGTTTGAGTTTCTCTTCAATGAATTGTTTTTCTTATCTGTACTGTCACAGATAGGGCCTCTCTGGTCTACATGGATGTTCTATCAACTATACTGGAAACCAGCCTGTCCACCTGGATGGTCTCATACAATTCTTTGTCCTGCTCTAGTAGCAGATTTGATGGGACACGAAGCGCACCTGGGCATTCTTTACCTCGTGATTACTTTGAGAACATGCCGATGGGTCATCAGACCACGCTGGAGATTTTTGGGCATTCCAGTAAAACTTGATCCAAGGAACAAGGCACCTCAGTATCTGGAAAAACCCACTTTGCAACAACCCTGTCCAGAACAGCAGCTACATTTCATTTTGCACGTGTTTTCTTTTATATTCAAGGGGGCCTGGTGTCACATTTCTTTTTATGGTTCAATCCAAACTTTTAACTCTGGGAGCACACAGACTGAGACGTTTGCTTTTGGCTGCTGACCTCACTTTTACCCAGTGCAGGAGCTGTTTTTGCAATAATGGCTGGAATGTTCTTACCAGATGCGGACTGCTTGGAGGCCTTCTTATGGTGCCTTTAGGCCTCTGGTAGGTGTGAAAGACTAGGGTGTGGAGGACAACAGAATGTAGGGCTCGGCAGCATGCTTAGTCTGAGCAGAGCATTTAGAGCATGGCCTAACCATACTTACCACACAAATTAAAAGGGTATCAAAATACTACATCTGAATGTTTTCCTGCTGAATGCCCACACTGCTTAATGCTGGTACCATCTCCACTATCCCTGGAAGAACAGACTCCACATGGATAGTGAACCCAAAAAAATGTACACCTTTGTGTTAAAAGTACAGGAGAATGATAACCCACTGAAACTTCAGGAACATCTGGTGTCCCAGCAATATCTATTGGAATGACACTCCGCCTTGAGTCCCAGGAGGGAAATAGAGACAACACTGTTGGCCGGTGAAATATCTTTATGATCCCCAATAAAGGCTCTCCTGCCTTGTCAGTGTTATTGGATATTTCCACTCCATATGTACTGTTTATAGAAGAAATACAAAAAAGGACCTCACCTTACCTGACACCAGTTGCCCTTGGTAGGACTCCAGATTGACAGTTAAACGTGGTTTCTATTTCACCCAGTTGCTGGTGCAAGGGTTTTGCTTTACAAAATAATTCCATTATTTCCAGATGTGTCTTTGACTTGGTGTCTACTGGTATTTAAAGGTCTTATGTTGTAATTCTATGTAACCAGTAACAACTTGGTTAGATAGGCACAATTTGTAACTGGCCATGTGAAAAATCCCCCAGGGATCCTGTCAGGCCCCTCCTGCCTCCTTCTTGCGTTCACGTCTATCAACTCAGAATTTTTTTACAGTCCTTTTTTATGAGGATGCATTAGCCTCTCTACTTGTTCAGATGTTGGTTATGGAATAGGGTTGTTAAGCATGCCAATCATTAAACACATTTTTTGGGTTTGCCAAAAGACTGATTCAGTCTCCCCTTCTTCCCAGCAGTGTCACAACAGGATTTGCATACAGGTGTACAAAGTGCTTGCCTGGACAATTATGGTTCTAACAACCGCTCCGATACTCAGAGTACTGATGTTCAACCACTAAGTAACATAAGTTCAATGGATGAACAACAGATTCAGAGATATAGACCAGCTTTTGGGTGGGAAACTGTTGAGAACTTCACCAAAATCCAGATTGTGGCCAGATAAATGAAATCCATCATTTGCACATGGAAGAGCTGGGAGAAGAGAGACCTGCATGCATTGCCGAGAAGGGTCAATGGACAATGTGCTAAACTGGGATACAGCAATGCAGGAAAGGATCAAGATGGTGGAAAGTGTGTACCTCTAGGTCCCAAGAAGAAGACAGCTCTGCAAGGTTATGATTGTTCCTACATCTCCGGCAGTGGTGGCATGAACTCAGAGCCACAGTAATATCTTAACGATTTTTGGGCCCTGGGAAGACATTTTGGGCCCCCCACTTGAAAAACATGTATTTGTCACCCTTTTTAAGCTAATTCATGCCCTCTTAATCAGAAATACAAGGACATGCAAACAACAGTTGAAAGCTAATGCTATATGTTGCCCACCCAAAAATAGTACCAAAGGAAAACTTAAACAAGCATTGATTAACCCATTTCTTTTCCACTTGGAACTATATATGTGCTTTACATGCAACATCTTGACACCAACTGCATCACAGAGGGAAGTTTAAGGTTTGGCAGGCCAGGCATGTGCACTAAGTTTCTGGTAAGCATGCCTAGATGTAAAATGAGAAAAGAACTAGTTCGCATGCGGTAATCTAGTTGGTATGTGGGACTTATGAATGTCCCAATCACTTTAACATGGGACCCTTGGAAGGTAGAGGTCCTGTGTAACTGCCAACTTTGTCCATGCTTTAAAGGGACCGTAGGGAGATGTATCAGCAGATTCGTCTCTACAGCCTACTATGCACACTATTCACCCTGGAGAAAGGTCTCAGTGGAAAAGCCAGTCTCTCCCCATACCCACTATGCACACCTGTCACAGTGAGGAAGGATTTCAGTGGAGAAACCATTCCCTCCCCACACGCTACTATGCACGCTTGTCTCCATGGGGAGAAGTCTCAGTTATGGGTCAGTCCATCCTCACATTCATATTCATATGCAATTCTGTCATCCAAGACAGAGGTCTCAGCAGAGGGGCCAGTTCCTCCCCATAAACTACTACGCTCACCTGTCACCCAAGGTAGAGGTCTCAGCAGAGAGGTCAGTCCCTCCTCACACCCTACTATGCACACCCATCATCCAAGCAAAAGGTCTCAGCCGAGAAGCCAGTCCCTGCCTTTGCCCTACTATGGACACCCATCATGCAAGACATAGGTCTCAGAAGAGAGGCAAGTCCCTCCCCCATGACCTATTACACATACCTGCAACCCTAGGGAGAGGTCTCAGCAGAGAGGCCAGTCTCTCCTCACATTCTGCTATGCCCATTTGTTGCATAGTGGAGATGTCTCAGTGGCGATGGAATGTTGACCAAATAAGCAGGACCTTGGTCTTTTCACTATTTAAGTTAAAACAATGTTTCTGCATCCATAGGTCCAGTGCTCTCATAAAACAGCAGAAGGGTGCTTGCATCTGACTGCACGCTTTGGAAAATTAGATGATAATTTGGGTATCATCTGCATGTGAAATCACCTGCAAGCCAAAGGAACAAACCAGAGATACAAGCGGGTGGATATAAATATTGAAAGGGATGGGACTAAGTTACAATCCTTACGGGACACCCAATTAAGGGGGTAAGAATTATCATTTGACTACATGCAGAGTGAAAGGAACATATCTATCTAAAGGCATGTTTACAAACACCTGCATCAAGTGGACTGTGATGGAGGGCGACATGGGAGACTGAATCAAATGCTACTGAGAGATTTAACAGAAACAGCCCAGCATTTAGACCTTTATAAGATCTGTTATTGCATCAATGCTCAATCAATCAATCAGGGGTTTTTAAAGCACGCTACTCACCCGTGAGCGACACAAGGCGCCGGGGGGAAGGGGAGCAACTCCGGATCAGTCGAAGAGCCAGGTCTTGAGGTCCTTCCTGAACGTGTGCAGGGTCATGGAGCATCTGATGTTCACAGGGAGCATGTTCCAGGTCTTGGCTGTGATGTAGGAGAAGGCTCTCCTGCCTGTCCTGTTTCTGTGGATGCGGGGGACGTCTGCCAGGGCAAGGTCGGAAGAGCGGAGGTTCCTCTTGGGCACGTGGAAGGATATTCTCTCGTTGAGGTAATTGGGTCCGATGTTGTTGAGGGATTTGTAGGCGTGGGTGAGGAGTTTGAACGTGACCCTCTTCTCGATGGGGAGCCAGTGGAGGTCTTGTAGGTGATGGGTCATGTGTTCGTGACACGGTGTCCCGAGAATGAGTCTGGCTGCTGCATTCTGGATGGTTTGGAGTTTGTGTAGAAGGGTTCTGTTGATTCCGGCGTAGAGTGCGTTGCCGTAGTCCAGTCTGCTGGTTATGAGTGTGTGAGTGACTGTCCTTCTGCAGTCGGGGGGATCCACTTGAGGGTCTTGCAGAGGATGCACAGACAGTTGAAACTGGTGGAGGCAACAGCATTGATTTGGCGGTTCATGGAGAGGGAGGTGTCGAGGATGATGCCGAGGTTGCGTGTGTGGTCTGTAGAGGTGGGTGGATTCCCGAGGGTGGAGGGCCACCAGGTGTTGTTCCAGGCGGAGGGGCAGGGTCCGAGAATGAGGACTTCGGTCTTTCCTGAGTTGAGTTTCAAACAGCTGTCCTTCATACAGGCTGCTACGTTCTTCATTCCTTCCTGGAAACAGAGTCTGGTGTCTTCAGGATTCTTCGTGAGCGAGAGGATGAGCTGGGTGTCGTCAGCATAGGATACAATGCTGAGCCCATGGTGTCTGACGATAACGGCGAGGGGGGACATGTAGATGTTGAAGAGCTTGGGACTGAGCGACGATCCTTGTGGTACTCCGCAGTTGATATCAGAGGAAGGGAGGGAGTCTGATCCTCTGGGTCCGGCCGGAGAGAAAGGATTGGATCCAGTCGAGGGCGGCTCCTTGTATCCCTGCGTCGTGCAGTCTGGCTGTGAGTGTGCAGTGTGACACGGTGTCGAAGGCTGCGGAGAGGTCTAGAAGGATGAGGGCCGCAATGTGTCCTTGGTCGAGTAGCATGCGGATGTCGTCAGTGGCAGCGGGGAAGGCGGTCTCGGTGCAGTGGTGGCAGCGGAATCCAGACTGGGAGGCGTCCAGGATGGAGTTCTCTTCGATGAAGGTGGTCAGCTGGGCATTTATGAGTCTCTCGGTGACTTTGGCCGCGAAGGGGAGGAGAGAGATGGGCCGGTAGTTTTTCAGGTCTGTTGAGTCTGCCGTCGGTTTCTTGAGGAGGGGCTTAACCTCCTCCCGCTTCCAGTCATCTAGGAAGATGCCAGACAGGAAGGAGGCGTTGATGGTCCTTCCTAGTTCGGGTGAGATGGCATGGCGGCCCTGTGGAATATGTGTGGTGAGCAGGGGTCCATCAGGGCTCCTGAGTGAGTTTTCTTCTTGGTCGCGGTGATGTGTTCGACGGTAGCGGGGTTCCAGGTCATGATGGATGGCTTATCGGCAGCGTGGGGGGGGGGGTGCTGTCTGGCATTTGTTAGCTGAAGTTGTCGTAGAGGGTCTTGATCTTCAGGTGGAAGTAGGCGCTGAGCTTGTCGCAGGGTTCCTGGGAAGGTGTGATGTCCGTGGCTTCGCTAGTGGGTTTTGTGAACTGCTGTGTGATGTTGAACAGTTCCTTGGCGTTGGTCATGTTGGTCTGGATCATGTCTCTTATGAAGGTCCATTTGGTGTCTCTTATGCGCTTGTGGTATTCCTTCAGGGCACTCCTGTGGTTGTTCAGTGCTTCCTTGGTTTTCTGGTTTTGACAGGTTTCTCTAGGCGTTTGCAGGATCGTCTGGCTTCTTGTAGTTCTGTGGTGAACCAGGCAGCTTTCTGAGGGCGTAGTTTGGCGGGGTGGCATAGGGGTGCAAGCTTGTCAGCGCAGCGGGAAATCCAGCAGTGAAATTCTATGGCTGCGGAGTTGGTGTCGGTAGTGGTACTGGGGGGTCTTGGAGGAGGGTGGTGTTGAGGTGACTCTCCTAATTACTTTCTACATAATTGTGGATCTCTCCTGTGACACCAATTGACTTTTTTACATCCTCTGCCCCCCCATTGCCATCTTCCTTACCAAAGCTTGGCTAAGAAAATCCTCAGCTCCAGATATCGCTACTGCCATACCACCAGGCCCTTTAATCTCCCATGTCAACCATCAAGGGAAGCAGGGAGGAAGCCTTGCAATTATTTGTTGCTCCTCATTCACATGTTCCATACCAGACAATCTTTCTGTCGACTTAGGTGAACCAGTGATCTTCATCACCCTCCTGGTTTTACAACCCCTTTCTGCTCCTCTCTGACTTTCTTGCTCCATTCCTTCTCAAAAATTCAAATTTCACACTGGTTGGGGATCTTAGCATCTACTAAGACAATCCCTCGGATACTGCCACAGTCTCGATCACAGACTTACTCAGTATGGTGGAGCTGTCATTGATCTCATCAACCCACACCCATGAAACAGGATATCTTTCAGTGTCCGTCTTCATCAACCTTCCTAATACCTGCATTTTCTCTCACATATCACTTATGTGGTCGGACCACCTAACTGTCCATTCTGCACTTCCATTTCGCAACCATTTTTACACTCCACCTAATCCAGGGAGCTCTACAGCCAGTGGCAGATGAGCCATTGTTAATTCTTTCAATTTAACTAAAGTTTTGTTCTCCATGCCAGAAATCATGGCAGCCTCTACTATTTGTAATCAAAGGCTAGGCAGTGCTCTGGACTCAATAACCCCTATTCGGACCACACCCTCCTTTCATAAAACTCCCACAGCACTCTGGTACAGCAACAAACTGAGGCCTGCAAAGCAGCATTGCAAGCATTGTCCTACAACCAAAGGAAAAAGCTATCTACAAAGCCCTAAACAAACAATAACAGCTTTTTAATTTGTTCCTCATGGAAATTATTCTACACTAATAGAATAGAAATCTCCCACAATACTCCCAAGGAAATCTTCAGTATAGAAAAGCACTTAATTAACCCACTAGCATGCAGGAAAGACATTTCTCCAACTCAAGAGCTCTTCTCTAATTTATCTTTCTCTTTTCATCACAAGATTGCCACACTTTCATCTAATTTCTCTCCCAACTTGATGTGGTATCTTCCTTCTCTACCCTGGTGACAGTGGAACCTTCTGGTAGCCCATATCGCTCCCATTTCAGCAGTCTTTCTATGGAAGAAGTTGAGAGTCTTATGTCTAAGATTAAATCCAACTCTCCCAATAATCTATTGCCTCTAGCATCTTTCATCCCATTACGACTCACCTCTGTCATTGGTCCATTTAGCCACAGTTCCAGACACTCAGAAACATGCATTTGTTGTCCTTTGTTAAAAAAACAACCTCAGCAAACCCTAATACTTTAAGTAACTTTTGGCCAATCTCTCATTTGCATTGCCCCTCAAAAAGTCTGGAAGAAGCTATCAACCACCAGCTCTCACATTTCATAAAAAATATGTTGATCCTGGATCCATCTCAGTTTGTTTCTGCTCCCTCCATAGAACAGAATCTGCTCTGGTGGAACTTTCCCAATAATCTCAGAATGATTCTTCATAAAGGTGAAAATGAGGGCTTCCCAGTCTAATTTCCTTATCCTGTTTTATATATTGGACTGTCTATAGAATATAGTATTAAATATTTGAAGTTTTTGTAAGTGGTAATATTTGTTTAAGATAGTATTTTACTAATCAAGTTGTCACAGTAACTCAAACGGGTAATCCAAAAATATAAACAAATATATTTTAAGGAGGTTTTAAAAGCAAGAAGGGATTTTAGTAAATTGGCTGATTACACTTGAAAGAATGGCTTTCTATAGAGGTGGGTAAGCCACTGGAGGCCCGAGTCAGATGCCTGGCTCAGCTGGGAGTCCTCTTGGAACCTCGATCCCAAAATAAGCAGAGCTTTAATGTGGCTTCAGCCATCCCCCCTCGCTCTACCTTCATGCACAAAGATTTAAAAGCAAAGCTATATCATTTCTGCTAAACAGGAAGACAAATAAACTCCCATTTACTGGCTGATTTATACAAAGTGGATTAATCCCATCTTTCCCCCTTAGCCAATTTGTGTGATCTTAGGTAAGTATGTTATTTCCCCAATCCTGCTTTTTCAGCATCACACATGAAAGCACCTTCAAATACGTGGCTTCAGAATATGATCTGTCCAACAATGTATTGTGTTTAAAAGAATAGACTACAATGTTGTTTCTAGCATTAAGAATGTGGATGCACATGACAATGGACTTGCCTCATAGTTCACCAATTTCATTGTCACTGGAGCAGGGAAAGGAATGGTTAAAATATTACGCTTAAAAATTATATCTTGTAATAATGTGTCCACTGTAGGGGACTGTGTTTGACCTCATGGGCAGAGGTTCAAATCCTGGTGGGTCCACTCAGCCTTTCATCCTTCTGAAGTCGATAAAATAAGTACTGTTGGGTAACAATAAAAATCTGTTGTTCAGTGCCAAGATACCCTTAGGTGAAGGTGCACTTTAGAAATACATGTTATGTTAAATGAATGTCAAAGCTTCTGTATGTTAAAAAAATACTTTTAGAATTTTGAAGATACTGTGCCATATTTTACTTAAGGTTTGTTGCATGACTTACATGCAAACATTTTTAGGCATGGCGTATGTGCAGGTTCTAAGACCCAGATCCTTGAGAATCCTGCCTCGTCTCTGGCTCAGTTCTTCATTAATTTATTGGCTCTCCCACCTCTAGTTATCTACCACCCAATCAATCCAACAGATTCCTTCTTCAATGATATTGGATCTCCTCATAATCATGACCTGAACATGGAGAACCAGTGAAGTATGCCATGTTCTCGCAAGAGACCAGAGAAGCCAGAAACTTCAAGCAAACACTACTTTATGGGCATAATATGCATTCTTATTTAAGTAATGCCATATAAAGAAAATAGTTGACACTCAGATAAGGTTCATCATTAATTTCAAAGCTAAATACGATGAAATATATAAAACTATGAGAAAACAATATCCTTCTAGGAGATGAAGATAGTAAGGAATATAGTACTAAAAGATTGATGATTGATCAAAATTCTAAAATATTTAAATCTTTAATGATTCCCAGTGATCTAAATCAGAGATATAACACCAATTAGGAAATATGGCTTCCTAAATTGGCCCCAGGATTTCACAAGTGTGATATGTGTTCATGTTGCAAGTTTAATTTAGATAACAACTGCATTTGCACATTCACTAGGGAATAATTATTTCAAAATTCTTGATTTTATCTATTGTATCATAGTGTTTTGTGGTAAATGATTTTGTCTGCATATGTAAGAAAAAAGGTAGCATATCCTATTAGGTGGCTCAAGGATCATTGGAGTCAACACTGCCGTGCAATTAAAAGATGGAGATATGAAATTTCTATGGCTGTGAACTTTGGTACCTCTCACAAAACTTCTGAGATTGGAAATAATAAATGTATTAGAAAAATAAATCTAAGGACAGCAGAAGAGGATAGAGTTGTGAACTAAGTCTGAGAAAAAAAGCAATACGTCTAGATAAGCTCTACACAGTGGAATAAGGACTTTATAAATATGGTGAGTGTGAGATATTTTTAGAATGGGATACGTTCCAGTGACTTGGATTTTTTTCTCACATCGCATTCTAATTTTTTTTTTCCTTTTGGGCATTTTGACCTTGTGTAAGCAGACATTTCTTCTACTTATGCGCTGTGAACTTCGTTTCCCTGCATCATCAAGACGATAGCTAAGGTATTCAAAGCTGAATGTTTGTGTACTTCAGGCTGTGAGTTCAATACCCTTGTTATGTATATTGATGAATTGCTGTTTTTATTGATACGTTTCTCACTGCTTTGTAATTTGATGTATTCCTATATGAATTGTTTCTTCATAATAATATTGAACAGACAGCAAACATTTTTAAAGACGAGCATTTATGCATAATAGTTTGGGAAGTCGATTCCAAGAATTGGTATAGTTAATTGACAAAACGTGTGTTTTACTAAGACTGGTTTTACTATTTTGTAATTTAATTTGAATAGATGTGAAATATTATTTGATAATTACACTAGCACATTTTACTTCAATATTAATATTAATTAGCAACAAGTTTGAGATAAGACTGTACGTTGGAATGGTTTGGTTTAACAATTATGAAATCTATGTAAAATGAAAAATAATTTTTCCCAGTATGGCATATGTTGACTGCCATTGGTTACAGACATTTCTACAGATATTTTGCAGATATTAATGGGGTATAGAATGAAGGCATCATCCCTAACAAGATAAAGCCTCTATTGTCAATGCTCATCATTAAAAACAGCTATTTTTACAATACTTTGTAGAAAGCACCAAAAGTGCTTTTGATAAGGTTTGTGTTTTTCAGCTCTAATTTAAACTGTTTTGTTTAGATTAGGTACTTTACCATATGATATGTTCTCGTTCTATCGAATGACCGTAATTGGTCAGATTGGCATGTTTTATTGTTGCATGGTTGTGGGGACTATAGGATGTTTTGTAAATAGTATGCATATAGCTCAAAAGGTATTGGAATTGTGAAGAGAAAATCTATTACTCTAATCAATAGACATACCTTATGACGACAGATCCGGTATTTGCATAATAGACAAAAAATGAAATAATTCTTGCTTAAAGGTACCCTAGTAACTGCATAGGTTAAAGGTTTTAGGAGCTGCATGAGAGTTATATATGTACTTCAGTACTATCAGGAGGGGCTTAAAATGGATAGTGAAACAAAAAACTTGTGACAATTTAATGTGTATTCAACATATTGTACATATTGTATAGTTATCCTATTATGTATATTCTGTTTATTTTGATTGGTTGCCCTGACTAAGCTGATTCCAAGAAACACTTGTTGGATGTGATCACCGAATGAACTAATATGTGTCTATATATATATATATATATATGTTTAAAAAAACTAGTCCAGCACCGCCACTAGCAACCATGGGCGGGAAAGACGCTGGCAGGGACCTCTTCGATATGCTCAGGCTTACAGGAACCAACAGGAGTCTGGAATTAGTGCAGACATTAATTTATTCGGCATGAGAAATGTCCATTACATTCATCAGACATAGTGTCCGCCATGACGCGTTTCGCTCGCGTCCGCGAGCTTGATCACAATATATATATGTTTGTGTCTGTATAAAATTGTTGGCCTATCTCTCTCCTCACCTTGCTTTGATGATTTAAGAAATTGATTTGAGTACAAAATGCCTGCTGGGCAAGGCCTTATCACATGTCATTAGGGAAAAAATATCTTAGACCCGTGCCGTTATAAATGAATTTCATTTTGACGAGTTCTTTGGGTAACATATTCCAACATGTTAGAACTTCCTGTTGCCTTTTGGAAAGAAAATAATGGTGTTTCCAAGAAATACGCACATTGCACACTTCATCATTGAAAATAAAAAAAGAAAGCAGCTGATTAGAGTATGAATTCAACTGATAGACAAGAAAGTTGAAAACTAGAGAACGTAACGTTCAATTAGAGAACTAATTCTAACCTGTATATGAGATTTAGATGAAGAGACCTACACGCTGATACAGATCATTTGGAATTTGAGATATATGAGATTTACATGCATGAATACGAGAGTTCGAAGACACTGTTGAATGTTGGTCATATAAATGCAGTAAAGGCCTTAAGAAAAACAGGATTTCTAAAAAACAAAAGGCAAGGGAAAGACAAAACTAATCAAAGTGAAAATGAGGGATAGAAAACAGATTAAACACAAACAAGAAAATTCAAAGAATGAAATAGATCTAGTGAGCTGATTTTAGATTTTAATGCCGACGCAGCGCATCTGCGCATGCGAAAGCGTGCAGTGGTTACACCTAAGGTACAATAAAGGCAAGCCCAACTGCACCCAAATGCTTCCTGTCGCCAGGACCCCTACCTGATTTGAATCCATAAAAGATACCTTTATTATGTATTTGAGGGAGGCCTTGTTCACCATGATGGACCTCTACTGCTCAAAACATGAAGAATTTCTACAAAGGAGCTTCTAAGACGATATTTGTCCCTTTCTCCTATACTAGTTGCAGGTGGCTCTGTATGAACCATGCAGGGCCAAGGGAGCCCTTAAAAGGGTCCCAGAGACAAAGTTCATTTGTGAGGGAGCATGCTGGATGGTGCCCACATGGGGATGATGCCTCTTAACCCTATAGGGAGCTTAGTGGTAGGGACCTCCCAATCAGCTGTATATATTTAAATTCTAGATCACTTCCAAAATACTGTATGAAGGTGTGGGCAACTATTTCACTAAACATGGCTCAATAGTTTGTCATCCTCGGACCTATCTATGGCGGTACCAGCCGGCTACAGTTTGTTAAAGAGTGACCGCATTGGAAGGAAAGGTGGGGGAGTTGCCATAATGTATAGGGATGTGTTTGAATGTATTAGGCTGATTGAGTCCTTGATGGAATCTTGATCAATTATGATTTTCCATCTGTCATTCAATGCCACTTCCACATTAGTAGAAGCATTACTGGTTACAATTCCCAGTTGGCGGTATTGAAGGCTGACCACTGTATTAATATTGGAGACGTTAATCTTCACTTTGAAGATCAGCTGGATTCTCTTGGTAGAAATTTGGAGAATAAGATGCAGATTTTATGGCTTACCCCAAAAATAAAAGGTCCCACTCATACTGCGGGCCACACGCTTGACTTACTATTTACCATTTCAAACACCATCAGTAGACCCTACCACCTAGTCGGACTCCTCGTGATTAAATTTTCCATCTCTCTGCCGAGTGGTCTTCCGTACACTTATAGGCCGGCTCCAGTAATGTGGAGATCATGGAGGAGAATTAACAGTAGAAATTTTAGTTAGCCCTCCTGAGGTTAGAGACAGTAGCTCGGTGGAAACAGAAATATCTGACTTTGCGGGTGCTTTGGCCGAGGCTATAGATGTCTGTGCCCCTCTGAAGGAGATCAATTCCTCTAGGCTATTGATCTCAGCAAAGTGGTACTCAGCTGAATTTAGGGGCAAACAAAAAAGTTTAAGTCTTTTGAGCACTGCTGGCGACCCACTAAAACTCCTAGGGACCAGTCCATCGTTTGAGAGTCTCTTAAAACCTAGCATAAACAACCTAAACAAGCCAAGAGACAGTTTTTGTCAGGAGGGTTGAAGAAAACAGTGGATCTTCTAAAGAACTTTTTTAAATTGTTCAGGAATTGGCTCACAAGGGGGCATATCAACAACAACCGGCGATAATTATCACTAAGCGCACTTAGCGCTAGGATAATTATCGCTGGCTAGCGTGGATTTTTATCGCTGAGATAGCGTGCTATTAGCAACGCTTATTTCAATAGCGATAAAAATCCTCACGCTAAGTGGCTAACGTGAGATTATCGCTGGAAACCCAGCGATAATCTCTCGTTAGATTGTTGATAGGGACAGACAAATTTAGCCATGATATCCTCCTTCCATAGGATATCATGGCTAAGTCAGAAAAATACCAGATGTAAAAAAGCAGTGTTAACCGAGGTTAGCGCTGCTTTTTTTGTCTCTAACAGGGTTAGCGATATTCTTGATAATAGGAGAAATGTCGCTTGCCGACATTTCTCCTATTATTTTACTCTGGAACGCCTCCTTTGCATCTCATTAGAGATGCAAGGGGAAGCGTAGAGTAAAAGGGTGCTAACATGCCAATTTGCATGTTAGCACCCTGTTGTTGATAGGGTGCTAGTTTTATCTCTGCTTTTTTGGCTTTTAAAACTCACCATTTTAAGTCGCGATGTGAAGGAAATCGGCATTGTTAGAGGAACCGGAAAGAAACTTCCGGTTCCTCTTTACGACGTGCGAGATGACATCGGAAGAGCTTGGAGAGGAGAGCTTGGAGAGGTAAGGGGGATATTAGTACTAAAAAAAAAATAAGGGATGAGGGAGTTGTGTAGAGAAGGGGTAAAATATTAGGGTTAAAGGGAGGGGTATTTAATAAAAGGGCTTATGGGTGGGAATCGGAGCAGTATATGGAAATGGGGAAGGGATCGGAGATAACCTTTAGAAAGAACATGCCATTAACATGCATGGTTTAACAACGAAAAACGTTGTGAAAGCATGCGTGGTAAAGGCATTTTCGTGGTAAAGGTTATGCGTACTAATGGCATTCTCGTTGTAACGCATGCGTGGTAAAGGCATGTGTTGCAACGGAATGCGTAGAAATATCATACAACCGACAGAATTATAAATGTGCAAATTCAATTCAAGACAAAATGCTTATAGGAAAATATCACCCATGATTTTGGTTATAGTGACAAGCACTAAAGGCCACAAACTCAGATGGAAGAGCAGTTGGTCATTTTAATGCACAATGATGACCTCAAAGCAATCTTCACATGATAAGGGGGGGGAGTCAGTACATAAAGATAATTTAAGCAAACTCACCCCTCAAACTATGGGGCATATTATCAAGAAAACTACAGTTAAAGCGGCGATAATGGGCTTGATAATATGCCCTGGAGAATTCCAATAGAAGCCCATGTTCTGGTGTCAACATGGGCTTCTATTGGAATTCTCTGTGCCATATTATCAAACCCATTATCGCCGCTTTAGCTGCAGTTTTCAGCCGCCAAAGCGGCGATAATTGTAACGCCGTGCTTGATAATATGCCCCTGTATCTCCGTGTAGGGATAAACCTTATGTATAAGTCAAGAAAGACAAAGAGTTCATTGTAGACACCCTCTGCACTTGAAGCAATGTGGAAAACATAGAGGAAAAACAAGATTCTGCAACATGCTTGAGACTGCCACGATGGTCCGTATCCACTTCAATTCCTGTGTCCTGTGCATAGCACCTGATACTTTGCTCTTCCTCCTTCCCACTAAATCCCCTTCCCTCCAGGCCTGCATAGTGAGAAGGGTGAAAGGCTAACACTTTTTAGGACGGATCCAGCAGTGCAATGTCCTGCTCCATATATACAAAGCAGCTTTAAGCCACTTTGCGTGGCTTAAAGCCAGTGGCGGCTGCTCGGGGAAGAGTGGTGGGCACACTGAAGTGTGCATGAAGCTTTGACCGTCTCTCTCGGGCCGGCCAAACGGTCATGCACAGTTAGCATGTTCTCCACTCAGGCTACATTACAGCCTGTGTGGAGAACATGCCCAGGCCCCCAGTCCCCGTCTGAACACAGAACCTCGGCGCTCAGACCAAGTACAACGTTGCATTGCAGTAATCGGAGAGGGTAGTGCGGCCCCCTCCGATTACTGATTGTGACTCCGGCCGTCATTTAGTATTTATTTTTTCCCATTCTGTGAGTGTCCAGCAATTGTGGCTATTTTTGCAGTTTTTTTTGTTTTGGCCCCAGTGGGAAGGGGGTCCCTCTGGGTCCCTTTCATGGGGCCTAAGAGGGCAGGATATTCCTACCCTGCCCTCTTTAAAAAGAAATTCAAACTTCCGGACAGGGGACTAAGTCCACGAGTCCTATAATGGCTGCCAGCAACATCTTTCTCATGTTGCTGGCAGTTCTTGCTCCTGCAGGAGTTTAACTCCCGGGGGAGTATGATGGCCCAAGGGAAATAAAGCTTCCTGGGTCAATCAGATAGCTCTATTTATTAAATGGGGCTCCCGCAAGATTTTACCCAACTGCCCAGATATCTTTTTATTTTTAAACCTTAAAATCTCAAAAACTACTGAACAGATTTACAACAAATCACAGAAAAAGCAAAATCTGCATGTCAATATCTAGGTTCCTGGCAAATATTTTGTAATTCTGTTCAGCAGTTTTTTCTGCAGCCCTGTCTAAAGAAGTCTATGGAAAATGCATGGGGATTTTGTATTTTGGGAGTCCCTTTTTTCTCGGCCCCCTGCTTGATGGATCACCTCGAAACTTTCTGTGCATAAACTAGTCAAAAAGTAGCACCTTTTTAGAATGTTTTGAGTAGATTTGTTAAACAATGTAAAAGATTAGCAACACAGAAAAAGCTTTTCTTATGGAAAAGCTCACCTAACTATAACTACTCAGTAGCATCCACCACTGGGTAACTATATACCTATATATATATATCAAAACAGTCTGCACAGATGCAATATCCATGCACACCATGAGTCATTATTCTGCCCAAAGGGCTCATCCAGAATAATGAGTTGCCAAATCCAATAAATTCTATACTACTTCTAACCAATCTGGAGACATCATGTATTCATTATGATGGTGAAATACATAATGAATTACCCCATTCGCCATGGGTACATATGGAGATTTTGTTCTACATGTCAAGTGTGAAAATGAGGTCTATCACTAAAAACGTTATGAAAAAATATTGTCATACTGCCCCAGTAATTTAATGTATTAGGAGCACCAGCACTTCTTATACCACATTTGATTCAATAAATTCGTAGTTCTCCCAGTTGGTGGTGAATTTGCTGTATTTCTTAAATATCCTCACATCATCAGCATTCCAAACTTTAATTAGATGCATTTCAAATAACCTGATTAACAAGAATTCATGTAAGTTAATTGGCACAAAATAACTCATAGTTCACATGAAAACAGTGATTACTAGCAAAGTAAGGCTCATACTCACACAGAAAACACAGTTTCTTCATCTACATGTATTCAAACACTTAATATGGCCTTAGCACTTTTTCACAAACTACTCACATAGTCAAATCATATCTTGAATTCATGGTATGTACCCCCAAATTCCATTGTATACTGCAGTAATTAATCCTGAGTAGGCGGCAAACATACAACCGCTATCCCACATCAAAGACTGTATTTACTCATCTACATATGTTATTCAAGATGTGATGGGTGCAGGCAGGGGAACCAGCAGGGGCTGCGGGGGCCCTGGAACTCCCACCATGGCCCCAAGGCCCTGAATTTGCTGTGTGTGTCCTGGGTGGGACCGGGGCACCCACGGCATTTGTTATTCCAGCCCCTGAGGTCTGTGATCCCATGGCTGTACTACAGCTCAGGGGGGAGGGTTGCACGCTCCCTCCCCATATTTAATAATATCGGTTCTGAGGGATGGGGTCCCGGGGCCTAAAAATGTCTTATAGAGAAGGGGATGCGTGCCCACCTCCCGTTATAAAATCAGAACCAGCTCCAGGTGATGGGGTCCCTCCAGTGTAAAAATGGCTCGTAAAGGGGGGCCGGGCGTGCCCCTTCCCAAAAAAACCAGATCATGTGAACCCCTGGGCTCTGTCTCCAGAGGCTCACATTTGAAAAGCCTGCCTTTTTATCAACTCCACAGATGCTCTGTGAATCTGCATTACCAATAAAAAACAAATTAGTTGTTTGGACCCAGTGGGTTCCCTGAGACCTCCCCACCAGGCCTAGAGGGGCAGGGAATCCCAACTATGCCTCCATATATGTTTTTTTGAACCTTCACGAAGAAGATGGGACTGAGTCCCTAAGTCCTAAAACGGCTGCCCGCACATCTTTTTTGATGTGTTGGCAGCCAATCAGATCATATCTTGATCTGTCAATCCTCTGCAGCGTGATATATACATTTATTTGGAACCTTAATTTCTCTAAAACTACTGAACAGATTTACACAAAGTCACCAAAAGCACACTTTCTGAACCAAGATCTAACTTTCTGCCAAATTTGATGTAATTCCGTTCAGCAATTTTGGCTTTAGGTGTGTCTAATTTTCCTATGGAAAATTGTATGCGGAAAACGTGTTTTGGCTCCCCATATTTGAATAGTAAGAGTACAAGTGGGGAGACTCTGCAGTTGCGGCAGAGATCTCTGCACATAAAAAGATAAGCCTGTACAATGCCTGTCCTTTTTATTTTACGAGTTCTCTGCCCGAATGCCGAATCTCAGCACTTGTAAATTTAATATTAAAATGCAGTTTTGTCAATACTGAAAAAGCGCAAACTTACACAAACGTGTACATTTACCTTTTTGAATCAGTCCCATAAACTGGGGGTGCATCATGAGCAATGTGACCCTGTGCAAAAATTAGTTTGCAAACTACCATTTGCACAAGTGCTATCATGTGTCTGTGATTTATGCTCCTATTCACCAGGGGTCATGTTTTCAAAAGAAGGTACCGTTCAGTAATAGATTTGTGCACATTTATTTGAGCAGCTACAAATAATTATCAGTTTGTGCACATGTCCTTTATTATGATTAGTGAAATGTGTATAATACATATTTATTTACTTAGTGAACATTTTATGAAGTCATTTTTAACTAGGAATATGGCAAAAATCATGTTCTAAGTTAGGAACAATTTATAAAATGAGCACCAACCGATGAAAAATGTAATCTAAACGCACGGACAAACAAAGACACAATAAACGTTTAAACATGCGAATCCTGTTTGATAAATAACCAAATGCTGCAATAAAGGACGTTGAGGCTCCATAACACTGCCACGCTGCTGTTTTTCCAGTATTACTGCAGCTTTGACAGTTACCCATTTGCAAACACTATTCTCACAAGGATTACAAAAACATACGTCTTCTCTTTAATTTTAGCACATGCGTCTTTTTGATTTTCTTCTTGCACGTCCATTCACCCTGGGGGTGTTTGAATGTTTTTTATCTGCAATTTACACACTTAGTCAAGCCCCTTGTGGCAGTATTTGTAATAGAGTGGCTAGTGTGCAATGCTACTGGTAAGTTATGTAAAAACCCAGGAAGTGCATAACCTTCCCAGGAGCCACCTCCTGTTCTTCCTGAGAGGAAGCCATGTTCTCACCTCTGCATATCAGCCATACTTAAGAATTTTCCCAGCCGATAGTGGAATTCCTGAACACGTGTTTAACGTTTAGCACACCCAGGTAAGATGTAAGACGTAAGTGCACTGAAGGTTTGGTGATTAACACTCAGGGCCTGATTCATGTTTTCTAGCATGTAAAATAGTACTACAGTAATACTACTTTCTTACTACAACACGCAACTCACAAACCTACCAGGGTAAATCTCCACCTCAACCTCTCTTGTTGTTTCCATGGGAAGATCCTCGTACATGTAAGCTTACTACTTGGCACTCAATGTGTTACTACTATATAGGAGTATGTTAGGGAGGACTAAGGAATGGTTTAGGAAGGGATAAAAGGGAGAGGGGGCTTGGAAGGGACAGACAAGCACATATAAACAAGAAACCCATTGCTATTCATAAGTTTCAAATCTAAAGTTACTGCAGCCAAAAAATACCCCAAAAAGTAGTAAAATTACTCCAGCTCAAAGCTCCTGTACCAAACATGAACAATCGCTGGTACTGCAACTCCCTTCTATTGAAAATAATGGAGCGAAGGACTTGCAATAGCTCCCTATATGAAATAATGCTAAATGAAAGTGAATTATTTAAACTAGTTAAACAAGTAAATGTAATCTTAAAATAAAACATTTATAATTTGATTTCACAATATTTTAATAACCTTTCTAAATGTAAACATTAATGTCTAATTAATTTTAAAAATATATAATTAAATTACTTTTAATTAATTCTATACATCACTTCTAATAATTTTTAATATGTAATACAACATCATTATTTTTTCATCTAGGTTGAATGTTTTTCATTTAAAGTTCAGAAAATGTATTGTACTTTCATTTAATATATTCAACATAATTACATCTTAAATTAAAATAAAATAAATTTGATATTGCTGTAGAATTTCTTTCATATTTCGTTTTACATTAAAAAATAACATTTACAATAAATTATAAAATGAACTTACCTTAATATCTAACCTAATAAAACATCATTATTTTTTCATCTAGATGGGAAGTTTTTCATTTAAAGTTCAGTATATCAATTGTACTTTTATTTAATATATTCAACATAATTAAATCTTAAATTAAAAATTACAGTTAATTTAATATTGCTGAAGATTTTCTTTCATATTTTACATTGTAAATAAATTAGAAAATGAATTTACCTTAATATCTAACTTTAAAATATTTTCACAATTTTTTTTCAAATTCAATAAACTTGTTTTCACTTTTCCCTATACTTTACCATAAGGAGGTCTGTGCTACCGTGACGACGCACTGAAAATACTAATAATACTAAATATACAAGAAATCTATTGCAGCGTAGTGTAGACTTGTCAGATGTGTGGTAAACATGTCTACCCACAGAAAACTGTTTAGTCTAAGCCTTGGATCAAGCAGTTCACACCGTCTTTCAAGAATAGATATTTTCCCGGTCTTTCATGTTATAACTAGGGTTCACAGTACAGACATTAAGTTAATATCGGGAACTGTCATGCGCCCATGTCCATGCTCACTGATTTGCTATCAGTATTGGGTCTGTCTCAATAACCACTGGAGAATAAATGCATAATATTTAAATGATGGCACATTTGTAGAATATTTTTCCACACAAATATTAATGTTTTAGGCCCCTATTCCTCAAGGTATTTTCAGTTTGAACAGTAGTAAATCGCACTTTTAGGGTGGAAATTGGGAATTTCTGTGAATTTACACTGTCAGGCATGTTTTCTATCACCTACCGAATCTAAAGGCAGCACTTGTAATACAAAGAATGAGAACTTATTGCTGGGTATCTAGTTGTGAGGGACATCAAACTTCTAGCACATAGGTTTAATAAAATCGCTAACTCCATTAGTAATTGTATGGCTATGTTTTTGCGGAAAGCAAGAAGATTAATGAGGATTTCTCTGAGTACTATAAAGTACTCTAAGTAGATAATACTATTCAGTTAGACAAAGATGCTGAGTTTTTTCTTCATGGTGTAATTATACTAGTGCTTTCTCAAGAGGATCAAGAATGTGAGGCTTCTGACAAAATATCCTATTGGCAATCATATTTTGTAAATTAGGGAAGTCTACTGGATTATAAGGGTTCACAATGGAGTTTTACAGCACACAATATACAGAAGTAGGGTCCGGTAGAGCAAAATAATGAGTTCAAATCTGACATCTGAGACATGATTCACAAAGAAAGTTGAAAATGTGACTCCTCAGTGATGCTTCTCTGCCAGCACCAAATGTCAACTTTTCAGCAAAAATCAAGAGTACTCCTGGGAAGCTGTTCTTCCTACAACTTCCTATAAGTACTCAAAGGCGCAAACATCTATGCATTTTTTATCCTTTATCAGGGTAATTCCTCTTGACCCCCACCTCTTTTAGTGTGTTCCTTACCCTTTTACATCCTGAAAAAAAGATTTACTCCTGTTCTTGAGAAAAGTAAATCTGCAACCCTTTTAAGGGTTGGCAACTACCTGCAAATTGAATGCCCAAAAGAATGCGAGTTTGAATGTTTTAACCTCCTTTTGTTGGTGTCCCCACATAAAACATCTGCAACCCACCAGTTAGAACATTTGCTCAGACTTAAAATTATGCAATGTTCATGTAATTTAAATACATTTTGTGAGCCAGTAAAGCGAATTTGCATGCATAAGTGATTCTCAGTGGGCACATAAGAGTGTCTTAGGTATAAATAAAGGTCCAATAAGTTGGTACACATTTTTAATTCCGCTTTGCGAAATCTGAAAAAAAAATAAAGTTGTTAGGTACAGGCATTAGATGTTGCTACAAAAAAGCCGACTCCCAGAATAAAAAATTAGATTCAATTTCTGGTTGTTTAGATGCACTGGAACCACATTTATTTTAATAGCGAGCCGATATATACAATTAGAAGTTTCAAAACTGGTAAAAGAGAAGAAAGTGGGAAGGTTGAAGTGGGAGCACACCAAATTTGATCTGTAAGAGCTAATTTAATTCATAGAATATACAATAGCACCGAAGCTGAGCAACAAAACAGAGGACTAATTGACAATTTGAATATGAATAATAATTAAACATGCTATTAAAGTGGATTTTTCAAAAGCAGACATAGGCTTGAGGCTTTCAAATTTCAGAGAAAAACAGCTGTCCCAGAGCTTACCAACAGGAGCACATTCAACAATTCTACAGTATGTAAGCTGAATTTGCAATCTTTATGAACTTGATGAATAAATGGACAAATATAAACTAAAACATTGCCTGGATTTAGAACCAACCACAGCACAGAAACAGCACTCATCATTGCCATGGATGACATCCACATGATTCTTGACATAAGATATACAGCAGGATATACAGCAGCCCTCATTCTCTTAGACCTCTCTGCAGCATTCAACATGGTCTCACACCCCATCCTCATGAGGCACCTACACGAGGTCGGTTTCCAAGGAACCCCACCTGTGCTGGATCTACTCCCTCCTAACTGATAGAAAGCAAGCTTCCAGCATGGTACGCCCCCTTCTCAGAAGCCCGCAAACACATCTGTAGAGTGCCTGAAGGTTCGTCCCTCAGCCTGATTCTGTTCAACACATACATGATCCCTCTGGCTGACGTCATTGCATACACAACATCAACATCTTGTTCTACGCTGAAGATTTGCAATTCAATTTCTCCCCCGGGACAAGACTTCAACCCAAGAAACAAGTTTACTATCTGCATGACCAGAGGCATTAACTGGGTGATAACCAACTGCCTCAATCTCAACACTGAAAATCCACAAATAGTGAACATTGGCAATACCATCTTGCTGTGGGACTCCATAGCTGGTGGCCAGCTGAACTTGAACCCACACCCAGCAGTCATGTCAGGAACCTCTCACAAATCTCACAGAGCTCCACTGACTTCTGATATACAAACATGCTCATTTCACACTCTTCATGCACACATTCAAGGCACTATAAAACTTTGGCCCCACCTACCTGAACAACCCATATCTCCTTCCACCAACCACCCAGGCATCTATGCTCCACAGGACTTCAACTTGCACACATCCCACACATACCAATGGTCAGAGCAGAGGGGCAAGCATTCTCTTACATCACTCCTAAAGCATGTAACATCCTCCAACTTCATATCAGTGTCTCCTCTGCTCTTCTTGAATTCCGAAAGAAGTTGAAGACCTGATTCTTTAGTTAATCTACACACCCTAGGCTGGGTTAGATACACAAACCTGGTAAGCATCAGAATACCATACAGGTGAGAGTGTGCTCTACAAATTCATGACATAACATAACAAAACAGCAACCTTAAAAGCAGATCACTGTAGGAGTGTTCTTCCTTTGAATATCTAAGACACAAAATGTATTCTATTCTCCAGATGTTGGAAACTTTTCTCTTAGCAGCTTAGCAGTTAATTATCGATAAGGTGACTAAAGTAATGTTATCGTAATGTGTCTGGTAGTGCAGCACAAGGGAGCCTCTGACGTACGCTGCACTATAAAGATATGTAACATAATATGATACACAATATATGGAAAAAACTATTAAAGTTTATATTTTAATTTAATAGAGCACCAGTGTTTATAATGTAGATTTTGCTGACCAAAATATCAGTAGCAGTGTAATGTATGCTAATAGTTGATTATATTTAATTGATGGATGGGGAAGACAACCGTAGATAAAATTGGAGAATGAAATACCATCACTTTTTTAATGTTAGGATGTTTTGAAATAAAATTTCGGCACGACAGAAGGCTTATGCATAACTGTGCATATTCAAAAGAGTGGGGTGTGAGAGTATGCTGCCAAGAAGCCTCTCATCCATTTGGGGAGAATTATGAGAAAGAATAAGAAAATTAAATGAATAATTCTGCATAGTCCCCCAAGCATCGTCCCTCAGCCCGCTCTCTTTAATACCTACATGACTCCCCTGGCCAACACTGTCATATCGTACAAACTCAACAGCATCTCCTATGCCAACAGCACCCAGCTCATACTCTCACTGTCCAAAGACCCCTCTACTACCAAAGCCAACTCCCACAGATGCATGATGGAGGTTGCAGGTTGGATGAAAGACAGTTGTTTTACACTCAACATGGACAAGACAGAGGTCCTCATCTTTGGTAACAACCCCTCCCCATCGAATGACACCTGGTGGCCCACAGATCTTAGCAAACCCCCAACCCCAGCAGACCACGCCTGCAACCTCAGCATCATCCTGGATAGCAAACTATCCATGACGAAACAAGTCAATGCAATCTCATCCGCCTGCTTCCTCACCCTTCGCATGCTACGCAAGATCTTCAGGTGGCTCCCAGTAAACACCAGAAAGAACATCACACAGGATCTCATCACCAGCAGACTGGACTATGAAAACACGCTCTACCTAGGTATCACCTCAGGCTTCCTGAGAAGACTTTAGACAATTCAGAATTCAGCAGCAGGAATCATACTCGACCTCCTCAGCAGGACTCACATCACACCCCACCTCAAGAAATTACACTGGTTTCTGATCCAGAAGAGATGCCAGTTCAAGATGCTGATCCACACATACAAGGCCCTGCTCAACGCATACAAGGCCCTGCTCAACGAAGGACCATCAAACATTAACAAATACCTGACCTTCTACCAATCAACCAGACACCTTCGCTCAGCATTCCTCTCCCTCACAGACACACCACGAATCCACCGAGCCAACAGCGGGGAACGCTCCTTCTTGCACCTTGCTGGCAAGGCCTGGAACAACCACCCACTGCACCTCAGGACCGCACAGTCACAACAGCACTTTAGAAGAGAACTAAAAACCTGGATATTTGAATGCCCTAACCTCCACGTAGCAGCTACAGCTCCAGCACCTCGAGACCCTTAGGGGTCATTTGCCGCACTATTGCAATGTATGACTGATTGATAGATTCTGAGGTAATGGGAAGAATGAAGCACCATTTGCTTAAAATGCCGTACTCCTGGACCAAGAATTTTGGTGACACATATTACTCTCCAAAAAACAGGAAGACTGTGCTGAGGGGCTTCAGGCTTTGTAAAAAGTATGGAACTAAAGCTATAACCCAGATATCAAATGTGCTCACCAACTGTGAGAAATGTAAAATCTTGATGATTTACTTAGACATATCTGAGGCAGGCTGGGACAGGCCAAGATCTCAGTGCCTTGTTCAGAGTTTTCACGGCAGTGGCTCTGCTGTAAACACCGAAGCGTTGCTGAGCGGGCACCATGTTGAATGTGTGTTTTTAGAAGCTAGGACACCAGACGCTTTTTGACAAACATTGCGCATCCACCAAACTCTAAATGAGGACATTAGTTCCAGGGCGGGAAATATTTATGTCAAATGTATTTGAATTTACGTGGTCATATATATTTCTAACAAAATACAAAAGAGTCCATGAAATGCATCTAAATACACAATGTCACTAACAAATAATGTCATGAAGGAAGGCAAAACTCTGCAGCTCCTGCAATAGACAAAGGCAGACTTGTCATAGAAGCTTGGGACTGAGATCACAAAGCACAGAACTCGAGTTGAAAGGGGAAGGGGCACATCTGCAATACCATAAATCGCTTTTGATATGCAGGACTTCAGGATTTGAGAACCTCCAACTGCAATCCTGACATTGTTAGCGGTAACTTGGGAAGAAAGTATCTTGCGCTGTTTGGGTCCGTGAACCTAGGGATTTGAAGATCAGGCAACAGGAAATGATACCTGGAGAGGACACAGGACTGGGAGCAGGAATATGTGATCTCTGTTGCCAGGTAGTAAGCCAAACATCTGCCTGCAGTATACTTACAAAACAAGTTGATTCTCAAATTCTAACATAATTAACAATTCAATATGTTATAGTTCCAGTGGCAATCACATCACAGAATAGCTTATAGCAAAGGTGAATCAATTAAGACAGAGACAAGCAAAAAGGCCAAACTGGAAATCCTGGCACTTCCATTTCACCTTTTTCCACGCTGTTTCCGATTGACACTGACCTGACATATATACCAGTCAACACACAAGTAATCGCCTCATTATTACAATGTAGCCCAGTCAAGGTTTAGTTAGCCATCTGATAACTGGCATCCCCCTTTCTTCCTGGTTCAGCCAATAGGCTACAAAACCTGAGTCCTCTCTAAATAGATCTAACCTATAGCCCCTTATCCAAAGAAGGATTATAATTACTATATGATGTGAATGTAATTTAATCATGGTGTGCCCTCAGAGGCATGTGTTAGTGAAACGCAGAGGCAAAATTGTTTTTAAAATGCACACAACTTGAGTTAGCAGAGAATCTTGTATCCCAAAGGTGAGCAGATGGAGAGTTGTTAGAGTGGGTAGTGACAATATTGAAGTGTGAATAGATATGTACTTATATTGACTCCACAATATTGACTTCCATTCTAGCATGTACATAAGTAGATGTGAAGTTAGAATAGTAACTGTAATTCACTATACACACCTGCTTTGATGATATAGTGGTGGTTGCTACTGTGGAGTATTTATTTGTGCAAGTCGATATCATTAACCTCGATTATGTCACAACTGAACTTTTTGCATGGAAATTAAGATGTACAAAATGAAGATGCGGCGTTCTCAGCCTTACCTGATCTGAGCACTTCAGACACTTGGCGATGCTTCATACTTCTTTAACATTGTTGTACATTCATGACTGTTAACTCCTCTGGCCACTCCAAATGAGGCCTCATTGTAGAACTGCTACAGCTCCTTTGGCAACTATTTGCAAAATAAAGCTTTTATGATACAGAAATCTACAAAAGGGCTGAAGACTTGCTTACCCCCTCACACATTCCCCTTTGTGAATCAGTTATTACCTCCTTCGAGGTGTCAGTCATTGGTCAATGGTTTGGCTCTCAGGGACACATTGAAGACAAACCAGTCTCTGGCCCTGAGGGGCAGAACAACAGTTTTTGTCCAATTTGGTGTGGGGGTGTGGCCAATGGCAGTATAAATCCAGTATTTGTAAAGCGAGAACAATTGCCGAGGGCGTCAAGGCGCTGGGGACCGTCGGGAAGATTAAGCGAGTTATTGCCCAGAGTCACTTGGTGCTGAGCTGACCTGCCGCCAGGGCCGTGGATCGAACTGTGAGCCCCTGTGCTCTGGAGTAAGACACCCTGGCCGCTGTGCCACACCTCTTCCACAATATATATATATAGAAGCACAGTTGAGACAATCTAGGTCCCAAAACAAAAGACGGCCCTCCGGGAATTCTTGCGTGATGATTTATTGAAGTGCAGAAACCCTCTCCCCTGCCAACAGATGCACTTCGGCATTACTGCCTTCTATGGTGTTGGCTACCATGAATCGATTCACCATTTTTAAAGTGCTCAGTGTGTGTAAACAATGTTCATGAACAGCGAAGATGGCCTCATTACACCTAAAATTCATGCTTTTTATGGCGGCCATCTTAAAGCATTCCTTTCGTGCAATTTAATAAATGTCTTATGCATATGAGGACAATTACTAACATATCAGACAAATGCAACCAGTATATATTGCAAAATTATATGTCTGGTAAACAGCTGGACATCTTAATTGATCCCTGAATGGGCAGTCACAGATGATACTGATAGAATTCTACGGTGATACCCAGAAAACAGGACAACCCTCTCTAGAAGGAAGGAAACAGTTACTCTCAAGATTATTTGAGCAAGACCTCTCAATAATAAACATTTCTCAGAGAATATATACATATATTAATACATTTCCCTCATGTACAGAAAATCCTAGTTTTTTTGGGGGAAAGATCTTATTATAAGGATTATGCGTGAGATGGTTTTCTTAAATGTCAGTACTTATTCTAAATGTGACCAGAGTTCTTCTGTTGTATTGAGACCTATGGGAGCCATGATATTAAGTTCTATAATGTACCTCAACTTCATCCTAAGTAGGGTTTTTACTCTATCCCCTCCTCTGTCATGTTTGGGGGCCTGTTCCATACGGAAGAATCGTATGAGATCACGGTTACTGTCATGGACACTTTCGAAATGGCGTGCTACTGGATATGTAGGATCCTTTTTACTTATTGCACGCATGTGCTCCAAAATTAATTTTTTCATTGGGTGAATGGTGCTGCCCACATATCTTTTAGGACAGGGGCACTCCAAACAGGAAACCGTGAACTCTGAGCAAGCAGTTGAGCAACGT
The DNA here is from genome assembly GCF_964204655.1 of Triturus cristatus. Classification (NCBI taxonomy): domain Eukaryota; kingdom Metazoa; phylum Chordata; class Amphibia; order Caudata; family Salamandridae; genus Triturus; species Triturus cristatus. Next base: position 436,793,957 of record NC_140587.1, on the reverse strand, counting down.
ATTGATCTTTCTCATTTTCTGTTGGCCCTTGTGTTGAATGCTGTAGTTGTTAATTTTCTGACTGTACTTGCACGCTTTGCACTTCATGCAAGGAAAAAACCCTGTTATGGGCTCTTTACATCGTACCGATGCAACAAAGTGACTAAATACCAAATAGTCATTCATGGATTTGCACCGTCTTTGTGTAATCAGTGGTCATTCTGGGATCGCTGACTTGAGGACAGGTTCGGCTTGAAGGATGTGTAAATTTTTCTTAAAGATATGCAATAGTTCTAGGGTTTTGGAGCTGTATCGGGTAATCATTCTAGCAGGCTGAACAGTATTTTTTGGTGCTCTGCTTAGGGACTTGGGGACAAGAAGTTTAGAACTATTTGGAATATCCGCTCTTTTCTCTGCAGTTTGTAAGACCTGTTGCGAATAGCCTCTGGCTTCAAATCTTACAAGGGCCTTGGCAACATTATATTCCTCTGCAGACATACAATTCAGTTTTAGCCGTAGGAGTTCCCAATACAGGCTGTTGTTAGTTATGCTTTTAGGATGAAAGTTTCAAGCATGTAAAACGGAATTGCCCGATGTAGGTTTACGATACAAGCGGGTCATAATTTTCCACCTGTTACATAGACTTCTAGGTCTAAATAGATTACACTGGTGTCACTGATATGTCCAGTGAACTTTAGATTGAAATCAAACCAGTGATGTGATGAGTCCCTCCAGGCCACGTGCTTCTCCCACCAGCCAATGAAAAGATTTGCATAACTGGGGGCGAAGCACGTGCCCATCGCTGTCCAACATTGTTGCTTGTACAGCTGGTTGGCGAAAATAAATTTTTTATTTTCTAAACAAAATTTTACCATTTCAAGTAACATGATCTTATGCTGTTTAATCTCAAAGGACGTTTATCTAAGAACCATTTGACTGCTGCTATACCTTGCAGGTGCATAGACTTGTGATGTCTAGGGCGATAAAAAACATATAATTTTCCCACACAATCCCCTTTATCCACCTGAGAAAATCCTGTGTGTCCTGAATATATGAACTTAGACTCCTGACCCAAGGTGCTAGGAAGCAGTCAATATAAATAGAGCAGTTCTACAAAAGGCTATTGATAGATGCCACAATGGGTCTTCCCGGTGTCTTCCTATCATCTTTATGAATTTTGGGAAGATGATAGAAGGTCGGGAGGACCGGATACTCACATAGCAGGAAATCATATTCATCAGAGTCTAGCATCCCTTCACTTCTCCAGGATTCCAGAAACTGATGAAAAGTAGATATACATTGTGCATAAACCACTCGAGTCACAGGTAGATAACATGCTTTGTCTTTTAATTGACTCATTGCTTCTTGATGGTAGTGATCCTTCGAGAACAATACAATATTCCCCCCTTATCTGAGGGCTTGATTACTATGGAGTCATCATTTTTCAGGGACTGAATTGCTTTCCACTGTAACAGAGAGATGTTATAATGTGGACTGTCTATTCCTCTGTTGGCTTTAAGATGTTTCAAATCCACTATAATCGCATCGTTAAAAACATATATATATATATGTATGTATGTATGTATGTATATATATATATTCACAAAAAAAACCATAGGTTTCACACATGTTATAGTTAGCTTGACATTTCACTCGTAAAAAAACCATTGAAATTCCCTCGTTATAGTTAGTTCAGCTAACTATAACTCGCGCGACCGCAATCCACTGCTGATGACGTGTGTGAAACCTATGGTTTTTTTTAGTGAATTTGTAAGGTTTTTTAAATGCTATTTCGTAACTATAACGTGTGTGAAACCTATGGTTTTTTTGTGTGAATATATATATATACATACATACATACATACATATATATATATATGTTTTTAACGATGCGATTATAGCGGATTTGAAACATCTTAAAGCCAACAGAGGAATAGACAGTCATACGTACACGGGTGGGGGTTCGACTCGTACGTACACGGGTGTACATACACGGGTGGGGGTTCGACTCGTACGTACACGGGTGTACATACATGGGTGGGGGTACGACTCGTACATACACAGGTGTACATACACGGGTGGGGGTACGACTCGTACGTACACGGGTGTACATACACGGGTGGGGGTTTGACTCGTACGTACACGGGTGTACATACACGGGGGGGTTCGGCACGTACTCACGGGGGCTGGGGGGGGTGTTCGGCGCGTATGCGGGCACATGTCTCCATGGTTGCTATGGGAGTTCGGTGTGGACGGTGTTTTTTCCACACGGTTGTAACATCGGACGCACGGGATGGATCGTACTTGCGCGGTCGGACTTCACTTTTCACATTTGTATGGTAAATCATCCGGCGACGTGTCGGACACATTTTCTGACCCGAGGATGTGTGGGGAACTATTCCCAATGCGATTCGTATGGACTTTTTCCCATGCGAATCGCACTTGGCAGTTTGTACGGCACTTGTACGATTCGTACGGTAAAAAGACCGGATACGAGTCGTACGGGGACATTTTTTCCAGGATCCTAATCGGCACCTCTGTGTGGATGAATCCATGGTTAACATAAGCCGGCAGTAGACATGGTGTCTGCACCACAAAACGTATAAGCAGCATGCGAAGATCTATACAAATCCTTGGTATGTAACTAAAACTGGTGTGTCATTGCAATACAAGCAGTTCATGCATGTATATTTTTATGCCAACGATTTAGTGTCTACAATTTGAAATGTGTTGAAAACCAGAGGTTCTCCTGTTGTGCTAGTTGTGGATTGCTGTAGCTCTTTAAGTGAATTAATATATATATATAATTATTTTTTACAATTCAGTATTGATTCAATACGCCTTTCTGTTTTCACCTCAATTCATTATTTAATTCCTCATCTGTCAATCCACGTGCATGTAATTTTATTAGAAATTGCTAATTCTTATCTCTAGTTTAATTATAAATTGTATCTATTTTTCAGTGGTAATGTTATTTTTTCATTTTAAACTCTTCCCAATATGTACTAAATATGTTCCATTCTTAGTATCTTTCAAATGTATCTGTTTATTTCCGTGATTTCATTTGTTTGTCTTATGCACAGACCTCTTTACTTGTGCTGAGCCAAACGTTTCATAACCTGTTTCGTCTTTCTAGTGATGGTTTTTAAAGGGTTTCCTGTTTCAGAAAGGTGTAGTTTTAGGGAAAATCCCTAAACTCCAGCTCAGTTTATCGGAAGCAACACTCTCTTCTCACTTTGATGCTTGTATCTCCATCATGTTTCTAGAATGTGTAACCAGTTGTTTACATTTTGTTAGAATGTCTCCATGCAATCTTTCTCTAGGTGGCCTGTCCCTGGAGTACCACAGACTAGAGCTATGCTGTGATCCTTGTAGCATCTTGGTCATCCTGGACAGAAATGACCCTTCCCAGACCATGGTCAGTCAGTCAGTTGTACCTCTTCGAGCTGGTTCTTCAGAAGAGCTGTGCTCTGCTCTGTCGCAGAGAGGTGCGTCGCTCTGTGTGTTTTTAGGTTGAGCCTGGGCAGCGCGTGCAATGCTCTGCGAGGAATGGAATAAAAGCTCCGCTCATTTCCCCGCCCATTTTTTCTATTGGGGAGAAAAGGAGGCGGGACTGTGCCGCGTTGCCCTGCATATCCAAAGCAAGCCCCCTGCTAGAAAGATGCTGAGTCTCCAAGCCATGAGCTTGACTCTTTCATCTTTTTAACAATGTGCATCATACACAATGTATTCCTGTGGATAATTATTGTTGCTTCTTTTGTGATGTTAGGCTGCAATCTTTCCTCCTGTCTTCCTCCAAGCTTCATATAAGCTAGGGGATAGCAGGAAAGGATTTGGACAATGGCAGTCAATACTTTGTCTGAAGCCAAATAACAACACCATCAGAAACAAGAATTGGCATAGCCAATAGGTCTCGCCTTTGGGAACTTATAAGTGTTTAGCCATGCAACAGTTGGTGTTGTTGCACTAAGGATATTGTGCTGCATAACTAAATACTTTTAAGGTCCCAAAAGCGAGACCTATTGGCTATGCCAATGCTTGTGTCAAATGGTGTAAATCCGTTCAGTAGTTGTTGAGCTATTAAAGGAAAAAAATATATATATCTGGGCGTACCCTAACCCCCGAGCACAAGCTTGGCTCTAATTGGCTGCCAACACTTCAAACCAGGAAGTGTTGGCAGCCATCTTGTGCCTCGCATCAAGAGAAAATCAGTTTTGGATCGTTCCCACTGTGCTTAGCACAACTGCTTCTTGAGGTAACCAGCAGCAATTCAGCTAAAGAGATATACCGATGCGCGCGGTACTCCCCTGCAGATGCGTTGTTCATATTAATGAAACTCCGTTTATAGAGGGTGGGTGGGCAGATACCTGAGCACCGCCCGCCCCCGGCCACGGGTGAGGCAGTAATGTGTCTATCGTGCCTGACTGCGAGACGTGCACCGCCCTCCCCTCCCGGTGAGGTGCACACCGCTCTGCCCCCACTGCCTCCAGTGCTGTGTCTGGCTGCTAGAGGTCGCTGTTGGAAAGTGCAGAGGATCAGCCGACGATGCCTGTAGGAGAGCTGTGCCTGCCTCGCTCAGCCCGGCTGTTGCCCTGCCTACCTCCTGGCCGCTGCCCCGCCTCAGTGTGTCTGGTCTCTGAGCCTACTCAGCCGCAGCCCCAGCAGGACCGCCCTAGATCCGCCGGGCCGATGCTTGGAGTCCGGATAGCCGAACTGTGCGCAGCGCGATGCTGACGCTGTTGTTGCTGCTCGCCTGCGTCACCAGGGCCTGAGCTCTGGAGGTAAGATGCCGTGGTGTGCTGTGCTCTCTGTCTTCCGTGGGAGGATCATCCCCTTCCCTACTGGTACACGGAGCAAGTGGCCCCCGATGTGGACGAGGCTGCAACCGGTCCTTCTGGACACCGCACTGTACACGGGCTGGTGCCCCCGACCCATGGTGCCGTGCTCCTGATGGCTATATGATCTCATCTCTGTGTGCTCCACTGTTCGCTTGCTGCCTCCACCGTGTGTGCTAACCTAGGTTGCCCGGCCTTGTATTATTCCGAGTACAAGAGATCATCGCTGTAATGTTTACAACAAGCGTGTACAGTGACAGCTAGCTGTATGTGTGCTTCCAGCTGTGCCCTGCCAACCGGATGTGGGTTTGTGCACATGTACCTGTGAGTCTCCCATCATTGTGTTCCCCTCTTGCCCCAGGATACGTTCTCTCCATTGTGTATATTCAGCTGTGGTTTAGTCGCCTTGCCATATACCACCAGTAGTGAGGCAATTAAGACATGAGCCCGGGTGCAAGCAAGGAAAATTGTTCCTTGACTGCTACTAGGTTAGAAAAATGCAGAAATGTCAAGGTTCATTGGGCCCTTTAGGAGTCTGGGGTCCGGTGCCACTGCGCCTGCTTCACCAATGGTAGCCACGCCCCCGCCATATAATATGGTCAGCTTGGCATATGCTTCCTCCGAGCTGTGTGCCACCATGATAACGCCAGCTTGGTATATGCATCTAGCTGTGTGCGCCCTTGATATAGTGCCCCCTTCTTGCTCCAGTGCAGTCACTGCCTCCTACACTCCCAGCCTGGTGTGCAGTATGTATATGTGTACTCCTTCCGAATGGAGCCGAATACATTCACCTGTAGTACAGGCTGCTTGATATATGCACCCACCTCGGTGGCACATCTCCCAACTACGTAGCACACTTTATGTAGTGTCCTTTCTTCCTGATTCCTGCTTTGTGTGCCCTCCTACACTACTGGGGCTGCTGTGCTGATTTACATCCATGGACCCTGTCTTGTTATCATTTGTATATTTCCACGTCGGGCGGTGAGCGCGCGCATCTCACACTCTGTGCCTTGTGTGATGCTACTGTAGATTCGGAGTATGGTTGGTGGTGCCTGTTGATGCCTTCTGTGTTGCCCCACTTGTGAGCCCTTCGGTGAGCCACCCATGAACACCTGTGGAGGGGCTCAGTTTGTGCTTACTGTCTGCTCTTCCTGACAGTAGGGGGCCGATTCCGATCCTGTATTTTTTTTCCCCATACAACTCGTATCAGTAAATTTTTCCATACAAATCATACAAGTCCCGTCCGACCCGTAAAGTACGATTCGTCTGGGAAAAATACAACTTTTCCCGATCCGATATTACGGATCGGCCCGATCCGTACAAATCGGATTGGGAAAAGTTGTACGAGACGGACCCGGACACTTTTCCGAACAAAATGTAAAAATGCAGTCCAACCGTACTAGTACGATCCGGACCGGCTTTCCGATTTACGATTTGTACGGAAAACATCCCGTACACGGGGAATGCCATTACCCGCTACGAAGCGAACTTTGCACGACTCGTATCCCGGGAAAAGTTGTTCCTGGGGTGCGAGTCGTACAGGCATACACCCCCATGCGTTGTGTATGTACAGTGTGTACCCCCAGTGTGCATGTACTGTGCGTACCCCCAACATCGCATACCCCAACATCGCGTACCCCAACTTCGCGTACCCCAATATCGCGTATGTACGGTGCATACATACGCGATGTTGGGGTACGTGATGTTGGGGTACACGATGTTGGGGGTATGCACAGTACATGCGCACTGGGGGTACGCACCGTACATACACAACGCACGGGGGTGTATGCCTGTACAACTCGTACCCCTGGGGACTCTGCTTTTACGGCTGTTTTTGGCTCCCGTAAGAAAAGAGCCGTACGGAGTGCCGTAGGGACGAATCGCACTTGCTGGGCCGGAAACCGCTGCTTAAATACGTACAGACGTCGCGTACAAGCTGTTCCGGATCAGAATCGTTGGTTTATTTTAGCTGTATGGTCTTTTGTACGATTTGAATGGAAAGAGGTTTTCTGTACGAATCGTACTTCCTAGGTTGTAAGAAAAGTTTATCGGGTACGAGTCGTACGGAAAAACGCTCCATACAATGATTTGTACAGCCTTTTTCCAGGATTGGAATCGGCCCCTAGGTGTTAAGTGGTTTCTCCTCGTGGGTGAGTGTGTGCTGCCTGGGTTTTTCCCCCTCGCAGCTTGTTTGCTGTGGAGCCCGGTTTCTTGCAAGGCATTGTTCGACTTGTAGCAAATCCCTGGGAGACTACGGAGGACAACTTCCGTCCCTTTCCTGCCATTGTAGTGCCGGCCGTCAGCGGTGTGAGGCTCCGCACACATGTCACCGGCCCTGCTTGCCTGGGGTTCGAGAGCCGTGGTCCTACAGGGGATGGCGGCGTCGATAGATGGTGCTGTCTCAGAGTAGGGAGGGGGCGACAGCCTCGTACCCGTCTCCAGTCCTCGCCCAGTAACAGCGCTGTCAGAGGGTTCTGTGTGGTTCGATCACTGCCAGCATTAATGACATCAGAAAGATTATCGGTGAGGGGGCTGGCGGTGTCCCCACCTCCCTGGTATTGAAACGTTACTGTCTACATGTAATGCACCCAGAAGGGCAGTTGAGGCTCACAAAGGAGCTATTTAACATGAGCGTCATCGCGGCCACTGTTATTGATTACAGAACTTGCTCCGCCTCTCCCATCTGTGTGAGATATAGGGGGACAGAGTCCCTGTGGCGTGCACACTAGATGCATACTACCACCGCCATCCTCGGGACAGCCGAACCGGCTGTCATTGACCCACCCAGAACATATGAGCTATGGTTGTAGTGTCCTTCTTTTGTTGAGGACTTCCCCCATCCCTATTGATGCCTGATCTACATAGTCTCCATTCCTTCCACCCTGCCAGCATGTAGTTGGTGGGACATGGGTACTGGCACCTGCTGCATTGTCCTGCTGAGCTCATGGCCACAGCAGGTGTGTGTGATTAACGGGACTGGCTTTCACTTGATAGTATGATTGGCCATTCATTGGTCATCGAACTGTGTACCTATGACGGCTGCTATTTTTAGGTCTCGCCTACGCAGTGCGCATACGCTGCGTAGGAAAGAGACCTCTTGAAATCGATTCAGCTTTGCAGGCAAAAGCGTTCACGCGTTGCATTGCTTTCAATGCAACGCGTGCACGCTTGGCGATTTTCTTGCGAGAGCGAGCGGCGCCATATGTTAGCAATTATTGCGCTCGCTCCCACAAGGGAAACGCTGCCTGCTCTCAGCCACACTCCCCCACCCCCTACTTGCGCGAGGCACGCGCCCTTGTTTTCATTGTGACTGAACTTTTTTTTCCATCAGATCGACTCTGTTGAGTTTGGGAGCATTTTTGCCAGTTGTGTCTGAAAAAGCAACAATGTTACCCATGTGCTGTGCCTACTGTGTAGCATTTCGTTTTCTTCTGCTTATTAACTCTTACAATCTACTCCCTTCCCAGTTTCGTGCATGGAATGTGGGCGCCGCTGAGGGCAGCTTGCCCTGGAGGCATGGCTGAGGTCTCTGCCGAGGAAAGCTCGTGCTCAACCTGAGGGCACTGCAGAGAAAAGCTCACTCTGAGGAGTCCGACACAACAACTCCCGAGAGAAGTGAACACTGCTCGACGAAGCTTAGACTTAGAGCGCTATTCGAAGAAGCTCGGATCGAGAGCATTGCTCAGAGGATCTCACACTGAGTGAAGTTTACTCTGAGCGCATTGCCGATGGAAGCTGGCACCCAGGACATGCTTGAGAGAAGCTCAGGCTGAGAACACATCTGGTGAAAGCGCACACTGGGCACTAGGTAAGGTGTGTTTGGAGGGGAAACTAGGCGGGTAGACAGTAGCGTAGCAAGGGTGCCACAGGCGCGATGCAAGCCCTGGTAGAGTGCTGTTAAGGTGTTAGTTAAAGCAATTTTCAGATTTCAGTGGGCTCTGCAGGGCACTGAGCCTTGGTGCCACTACACCTGCTGCACCAATGGTAGGCACGTCCCTGCGAGTACATGTCATTCTGTGGGTGGGGAATCAAAGGCCTGTGTAGCTCTATGGCGGGGACACTGTCCAAATTGTGTTATTTTGGGAACATGGCGTCATCTGTTGAAGTGAGGGAACACACCGGGTGGTGAGGGAGTGCGCAGGGGGGCACATTTGTGCTGTTTATTCACCACTTAATAGCTAGAGCTGCCGACTTTGAAGCAGGGGAACCAGTGTCGAGTCTGGCGGAGCCTCAAGCATCCTGTGATTCTGGGCCACTCACTTAATCTCCCCATGCCTAAAAAAGAATTTGTCCGTGTGTAATGCAACTGGTGCTCAGGTAAAGCGCTCTGATACCTTCGGCCCGGGTCAAATTCACACTTTATAAAACTGCAAAAATTAATAAATACATAAAGAAAACAATCTGTGATGTACCGCAGCATTTTTGGACTATGGGTGCTCTTTTCCACATTGTATTGTTTTTTTCGTTGACTGTGTGGTTACAGCTCGCGGTTTTATTCTATGCACTGTTTGATAATGTTTTGTAAAATATGGCCTGGCCTATCTCTTCACCAAGAATCTCAGAAGTCCATTATGAATGTGTGCGCCAAATGACTTAGCGGTTTATGTAGTTCGCCTGGGATCAACGGTTGTCCATTCCACAATTCCTGATATGAGCACTCTGCCTGTGAGGGCATTCACCAGTCGAATCTATAGCTTCAGTGTTGGGCACGTGTGCTATGTTTAATGTAAGTTGCCGTGAAGGCTTTTAAAGCTTTCTGTTGGAAAGGACTGAATAATATGTTTTGAATTTCCAGTAAACACATTTTGACGGTAGGGGGAGATTTAATACCCACTACTCTTGGCGGCGGATCTACCTACCTTGGAATCCTTCAACACAGTAGCCATCTTGTTTTGGATGTGATTGTTTGTTGAATAAACAACACACATCGTTCTGAATTTGATAGTTCACTGCTTTTACGTCACTTGGCGCCGGAAAGCCCCTTTAGCAGTTCAGAACTCTAGAAATAAAATTAATTAATATGCCTTGTTGGATGGCAGGGGCAGTTGAGAGTTCATTATTAGCTGATTTTGTGGTATATCCAAACAGTGTTGGATGATTGTGAGAAAGAAAAAAAAGCATTGGCATAGCCAATAGGTCTCGCCTTTGGGACCTTATAAATGTTTAGCCATGCAACAGTTGATGTTATTGCACCAAGGATATTGTGCTGCATAACTAAATACTTATAAGGTCCCAAAGGCGAGACCTATTGGCTATGCCAATGCTTGTTATATATTGTATGTATTTATTGCATTTGCACTTTTATTGTCATGCGACCGAAATAAAGTACTTTGATGATGAGAACTGGGGTGTAATGCAGAGGGTGTGAGATTCAGGGGACAGCATACCTATAGGAAAGCCTACCCTCTCTGAATGCCTGCCAACATATGAGATCTGAAATGCAGGGGTCAGCCACCCTCAGAGACCTCCCCTACTGAGGTGACCCCTGCACTTCTGGGGTGTGAGATGAAAATGTCATCTTTCTTCAGCTTGTCAGCTCCCGACCCTCCCCCCCCACACACACACACATCTGTAAGCCTAAGGATGTGAGATGCAGAGGGGTGGACTCCCTCAGGGAAAACCAGATCCTTTGTCAGCCCCCCCACACCACACCTGTAAGCCTCAGGGTGTGAGATGCAGAGGGGTGGACTCCCTCAGGGAAAACCAGATTCGGCATTGGGCCTTCTACATCGCTCCTAGCGTTGTGTGACTTGCCACTACTCATGAGGGCCTCCTCTTCACATCTGGAATTCTTGGGCCTGGCCATTGGAGTAGTCCCGCCCTGGATGTGGCGCCCAGCCCCAAGATAAACTCCACAGATGGTGGTTCTACAAAACTACATAACAAACTGAGGGGCCTATTGCACTTCTGAGGTCCACTTTCCTCTGGCCTTGTCACCCCTCCTTCTCTCCCACACCTATGAGCATGGGGTGTGTGGCAGGGTTGGATTAGGATAAAATATCGCCCTGTGCACACCCAAATAAGTGGCCCTCATTTGCATATTGCCTTTTTGCACAACACTGCTTTAGCAAAGTTTTATGAAAAGAAAGGGGGTGAGGGGCATGTTTTATTAACTTGACTTAGGTGGGAAAAAAATGCACAGATTAGTTCACACTGCTGAGCCCCACGTGAATGCAAGTGAGACTACTTCTGCTCAGGCCCCCTGTCCCCGCTCAATCAGCATACATTAATGGGCCGGCCCAGCGAAAGAAAGGGAGTGACACATCCGCCCATCTGCCTCTAGAAAGGCCATTCAGGCACCCACTGGTCCGCTGGCGGCATCCTATCAGCACAGACAGCCCACAGGCTGCCCAAAAAAGCAGCTCACAGCTGGAATTCGGCTACCGGCCCTTCAGCCATTTCCCGAGTGCCCACGTTACCAATCCGACCCTAGTGTGTGAGAAGCAGAGGGCTCGCCTCCATGTGTAAAGCACCCCAACACTCCTGCCAGCAACTGGTGAGATGACTTCCATGTGGGATTCCGTCTGGTCTTTGCTACCCTCTGGGGTGTTAGGAGCAGCTAAGCTGTCGCCCCCCATCACGTGTCTTGGTGATTTATGGGGCACAGTTGGCTCCCGGCTCCCACCGGGATACCTTTGGTACACGTAAAACTATGCTTGAGTGTAAGTGCAGTAACCACCCAATGTTCTGTTCCCTCGGGCGGCAGCTGGTGTTGGTGCGGGGCTCCTCAAGACGAGCTTGGTCAGGTGGTGCCTGCGGAGAGTGGGTTGGATGGCCGGCGGGGGAGGTAAACAGAGGGCCGGAAATGAGTGTTCGTCCGGGAATGTGCTCTCGCGGTGAACCTCCCACCCACAACAGTTGTGCTGAACCTGTCAGTGCGGAGCGGGCCCAGGCCTTCATGTTGTGTGTACAGACGGATGAAAGATGGAGCTGGGAAAATGGCACCTCTGCAGTGCAGCAGGGGAGGGCTCTGGTGTAGGCAGGAGGGAGCAGGACTGAAACCTCAGGCAGCACCCCCCCTTCCCTCCACATGACCCACCCACACCACCTTGCTATGTGAAAATACCGCCAGAGGATACACGTATAACCTGTTGTTCAGAAGCTGCCTTTCCTTTTATCCCCTTTACTGGGTGTCTGATTAAGGAGAAAGGGAGGAATGCTTTCAGAAACCCTTGGCCCTATCTGCCGGGCTCCGTCTCCTTCTACCCCACCCCCTCCCTCCGAAATCTGGTATAAGCCGAGATATTGTTTGTAATCGCTGCTGTAGAGGGCCGGGTTACCTCGTTGCCCTGCCCCTTAACTGCTTGGGTAAATGGTTTAACGTTCTGCCAGACTAAACCAAACGCACCTGAAACATACAACTTATCGCATGCACAGTGTTTTGCAAGGATCGACTGGGTGCATTTGCAGGCCAATGTTACTTTGTCCTAATAAAATGAATTTGCGTCAATTCAGTTGTTTAAAGGAAGAATTTGTGCTAGGTATTTACATGTCTGGGTTACAAGAGCCAATGAGCTGTAGTTAAAGGTGCCACCCAACAATCTTTAACCACATTCCTCAAAACATTAGGAAGAACCAGGGCTTTAAGTGGGATGAAAAAACTGGGGGGTCTCTCATAGGGGCGTGGCCTATGTAATTAAGGGCATGGCTTAAAAACACATAAGTTAAAAATCTGTGCTTAGCAGTGTGCCGCCCTACTTGTATTTTGCTGTTTCTGTCATTGCATCCAGATAAATGATACAACAATTAACATCATACCTACAACAAGTCAGGACTATTGGCTTTGTCAATGGTTGCTAGTTGCATAAGATAAATAAGCAGCAACTATGGCTTGTATATAATTTTGAAAAAGCTTCCACTTAAAGCCCTGGTGACACCGGGACAATGTTGCTGCTCCTGAGTTTCAGAAAGAGAAGGGAAATCCAGAGAAAAAATTACTCTTTAAAGGATTTCCCTTCCCCTACAATGCTCACCTGGCATGACATCATGCTGTAACTTCTCAACTAATGAGAAGTGAGCAGTGTGAGCACGCGCACATCAATGTGCCTGCTGTCACTGCAGTCTGGAAAAAAGCGGACCACCTGTGCACAAAACAGAGCCTGATAGAGACCCGTTTCCAGGCCTCCTTTAAAAAACTGACCGTGCTCAGCACCGGTGAGACGTGGCCCACTTAAAGCCCTGGGACGAACTATCTCTAGAACCTGTTTCACTAGTGTTTGCTTCTGATAAAGGAGTATGTAAATAGATTACTGCCCCTTTGAAACACACACCTTTTTCCTCTGTGACTTTACAGTATTTTAGCAGGTACACTGTGACCACTATTTTGTAATTATATCAGAAAGGTTCTTTTTATAACCTTTGTTCAAACTGTACCAATCGTGCATCTAAGCTTTCCAGTGCATCACCAGTGTTCCTAACATCTGGTTATCCGTTTTGCAGATGTATTTCTTTCCTCCTTTATATATGATCCCCTTCCTTTTAGCTTCCATTCTTTCCACCACACTGACTATAGTGCTGCTCGCTGAAGTACGGCCCTCAAACAGTCCAACAGTTTCTCATCGCAATCGGACTGATAAGAGGATTACCCTAATTAGTCCAAATGAAAACATTTATCCCATGCTCAAAAGCTTGCATTTAAATTAGCGCTTTAAAGCTAAGGGTGTGTGTGTAAATATGTATGTATATATATATATGTTTATCACAGCACTCCGTCACTCCACAGCTTGCAGCATGGAAGGAAACGGACCACTAATAGTGCCAAAAAAGTGACGTTTATTGCCTGCTCTGTCCTGACGCGTTTCAGTTCAACAAGAACCTTGATCACATGACACAGGTACAAAGCTTCTTTCCATTTTTAAAGTGACAGTGCAGAAATTGAATGCGTTCACGTGACCTCAGTCAAACTAGACATAGTAGATAGACTTTGAATGTATACAGATTGTTGAAATCGCCTCAAAAATATAAATAGATATAAGTATGGATATAAATATAAATAGACATGCTTGTAACATAAAATTTTAAATGTAAGATTTTTTTTGCTATGTGAAAAAAGTAATGGTTTATGGTAAACATATCCATGGTAGAGTATTGGACCTTATCTATTACACGAAAACGTGTTTCTTGATAAAATGTACTACGATAGCAGCATGTAGTTTCCACGATTTCAACAAAAAAGCCTATAAACTGAAAAAAACATAGGGTACAGGGATGTTATAGTTAGAAATTAGCATTTAAAAAACCTTTGAAATTCACTGAAAAAAACATAGGTTTCAGGTACATTATAGTTAGAGATTAGCATTTAAAAAACCTTATAAATTCACTGAAAAAAACATGGGTTTCAGGGACGTTATAGTTAGTTGGACATTTCACTCGTACAAAACCATAGAAATTTGGCCGTTATAGATAGTTCAGCTAACTATAACTCGCGCCCCCGCAATGCACTGCTGATGACGTCACATATTACATCATTCATGACATGGCCTTCATGATATGGCCAGTGACATCACTGATGACATCACTGATGATGTCATCCAGTGACCGTGTGTTTCTGTAAAGTTTAAATATGTTTTATATATATGACAAGGTGTATTGAAGAATGAGTGGGTGTATAAGTGTTTGGATGGAGGATTTAGTATGTGCCTGACTGACTGTATAAGTGAGTGATTAAATGTGAATTACTGAATGCATGGGTTAGTGACTAAACTGTGTGAATGTCTGTATCAGTGTGTGTGTTGTTGTGTAAGCTGCTGCATGGGTTGGTCAGTAGCAACATGAGTGTCTATATGGGTTATTGATTGGTTGCACGAGTATTTGTATGGGAGGCTGAGTGTGTGGGTGGGTGGGTGGGAGGTGTGTGACTCTGTGCATAGATGTGTGAGTGATTGATTCACTGGGTGTATGGGTTCAAGAGTGCATGTGGAAACAGCTGTATGGGTGGGTGAGTGTATGTATGGGTATGTTGGTGAGTGAATGGATGTCTCAGTGGTACATATCCAAGTAACTACATATCTAAAAGGCAGTGTATGTGAGAGTTGGGGTATATAAATGTCTGAGAGTCAGTGATTGTGAGAGTGGCTGTATGGATGAGTGTGTACTTGTATCAGTGATTGTATAAGAGAGTAAGTATGCGTTAGTATCTGTATAAATAAGTGAGGTGGTGTGTGTATAACTGTATAGGTGAGTAAATGGGAGTGTGATTGATTCTTTGCATGACTGTCTAGGTGTGTGAGTAACTCCATGGATGAGTGGCGGTGTGTGAGGGTCTGTATAGGTGTATGAGTGCATATGATAGTGTTGTATTGATGAGTGACTGCATGTATGAGTGATTGTATGGGTGAATGAGTGGATGTATGTGTAGACCTATGAATCAGTGAGTGCGTATGTAGTAACTGGTATTGGTGTGTCGATGGTTTCGAAAATGGTAGTCTGCATTTTACTGGGTGTATCAAAGGTTATATTAGAGTGTGAGGAGGTGCATCAGATATTCACATGGACGATGTCATCAGTGATGTCATCAGTGATGTCACTGACCATGTCATGAATGATGTAATATGTGACGTCATCAGCAGTGCATTGCCGGGGCGCGAGTTACAGTTAGCTGAACTAACTATAACGGCCGAATTTCTATGGTTTTGTACGAGTGAAATGTCCAACTAACTATAACGTCCCTGAAACCTATGGTTTTTTCAGTGAATTTCTAAGGTTTTTTAAAATGCTAATTTCTAACTATAACGTGCCTGAAACCTATGTTTTTTTCAGTGAAAATAGATTTATATATATATATATATATATATATATATATATATATATATATATATATATATATATATATACCATCCTAAAATAATTGGTTGCTGTTTTTACATGTGGGCCAGGAGAGTGAGGCTAACTCCCAATTTCATCCTACTTGCAATAGTGAATGGCTGCACTTCATGGTCTTGAGTAGGCTGCCACCTGGGAAAACCTACCAGACCAAGACAGTTCCTGAAAAATTGACAACCGGGGGAGTCCAGGGTGGTGTGCTTCGCATGGATCTCACAACAAACTCTACCCATAAAAATATAGCTATATTTTTCCAATTTTCCACAAACCCTGGCAGCCTCTAGAACCTCAAAGAAAAAATATAGAGTACTGATGGCGAACTGCTCCATTTAGCCCCAGAAAAAAGGCTCAGCACAGGGGTGGGGGGGATTAAAGGCACAACAGTTAAGAAGTTAAGCTGTAGTTAAGAGGTATGTTACTTGCTTGAGCCAAAAGCAACATATTTTCTGCTTTCTTAAGAAACATTTTAAACCATTTCTATGTTGCAATTTGGGGTGAATTAAAGGGACATGGACCAGTGTGTTGGTGCCCCACTGAATGTAAAACTGAGACATAAGAGGGATTTGTGTTCTACTGAGTTTATCGACTGTACATTTTCTATTTCATGATACTTATTACTATTTTCTGTTTCCCACCCTACAAACCTTGCCACCCTATCCACCTTACCTTTCATGCAAACTATCTATTCTTGGTCAACTGGAGCCGTAGCCTCGCCTGGAGTTTTATGTGGAACAGCATTTAGCCGGATTGCCATACCAAGCATTTTAGTCACACATGAGTGACGGTGTAGAGAGACATCTTTTTTTCTCCAAAACGTTAAGTAAGGTTCAAATACTGTCTCTCTGTGCTCATCGCCTAAATCACCATGTGAAATTAAAATAATCACTACTGCAGAAGACTGAATGAAAATATTAATATCCAACAAGAAACAAATCTGTGCAAAATAGCATCAAATATGGGTTGAGAATGTGTTTTTCTGGAGTAGTTTTCCAAAGGGATGGGTGATCATTAGCAAAGAAACACGTTGAGAAATTCTATTCTGGGAGCATGATAATGAAGGTAGATGGAACTTATGTATATGTAAAGACCTCATAAGGAATAATAATTGGGCCCACTTTGGAATGTCGCATGTTTTATCTAGGTACAAATGAAATTGCTTTGTCTCTCTATAAATTCAAGACTGGTCATTGTAATGATTTCAAGTTAGTACTCAGCAAGGTACTAGAAAAACTATTGTACGACAGAACGAGACCACTTAAGTTGCAAAAATCCCTAATCATGTTATGTAAACTTTTATCACTCAGGGACATATGGAGAGGACATAAACCCACTAGACAGGAATTCACTTCTTATTCCTTCCCACACCAATGTTACTCTCATGTTCTCTACCTTATACTGAATGGTCATCTAGAGCAAGCAAAAATAATTCCTAATGGTTTTCCACACCTGATCATGCTTGTATTATCTTGTTCACAGAAATGTGTACTCCTATATCGACCTCTGAATCATGGTCTCTGAATACTGAAATCCTGGGTGATTCAGATGATTTACCAAGAGAAGTCAAATTTTAACTTAGACAGCACTTTGAAAAAAAATAGATCTAAAGAAATTCATCAGGACCCCAGTGGGACATCACGAAAGACGGCATTAGGAACCCACTTATTAGCAACTTGGCACGAAATAATAAAATCTCAAAAACTTGAATCCTTGCCTTGGTACATCAAATGAAACACACAAAAGCCTACATTAACACTAACTACAAGACACATTTCAAGAAGCTTGAAACATCTTTTTGCACAGCTAATGAAGATGGCCATCTCTTTTCATATTACCTCAAGGCAAAAAAAACTGTGTAATTGTTTTCAATTAAACCTGAAACTAACTATGTCTACATTGTACCTAATTATTTTGCTTATCTACAATAGAGTACTGGGGGCTAGAAAGTGTTCTATCGTTCTGGAATCTATAGACACCCGAATAGAATGTATCTCCCAATAATATCTCAGTCCATCAGGGATAATCCCATGCCAAAGTAAGGGGAAAGAAATCATGGAAGGGGTGAACGAACTCTCCACTGGGAAGGCCCCATGACCCAATAGAAGAACAAACTTGTATACCAAAAAATAACAATTGAGACAGCTCTTACCAACCCCTTTAAAGATCTGTTTCAGGAATTCATGATAACACAACATGCAGAAATAAAGAAATCTCAATACTGTTACTGCCAAAAAAAGCAAGGGCCCCTGTAGTCCATTGAGATGACATGGCCAGTTATCCTGTTAAATGCCAACTGCAAAGTCCATGCAGAAGGGCATAAAAGTATTAATACACAATACTCAAACTGGATTCCTGAACACAGATTATGCACTGATAACAGAAGGCCTTTTTGCCACATTTTTAACTGTGATAAATCTTGCTCTCGCCCTTCTCTAATTATCAACAACAATGTGAATAGAGCATCATTATAAACCCAACCTTGAAACAATGCTTATTGGCCCTTTACAGAGCACCGAAAGCATCTGTTAAGGGAGCCAGTGAGTGAAGTCACAGTACAGCTCAAGGTTTGCTGACATCATCGAACAAAGGAACATTCTGGAATGCTTATTGTTGGGGATTGTTAGCAATGCAGACTGGGTAAAAGGAACGGTTTTGTTTCTTCTCTAAACTAGAGGGCTCCTTAACCCGTTTACCACGGCGGTAATTCAGCTCCGGTGGGGGGCGTTCCATTGAGTGGGCGGGGCCGCGTCGGCCAACGGACATGCGCAGCACTACCGAGGTAGTGCTCGCAACGGCCGTTGGCCGACGGGCGCAACGAACGGGTTAAGCACTCAGTTAATCCTGCACTTCTATCACTCTACAAATGTCATAAGTTATGGTTGCCTTCTTTCACCACTACTTTTCTTTCCACCCATTGAACCTTTGCTTTACGTACTTCAAGTTAGAGATGAACAATGAGACTTCCCTTGAGCCAATTTTGTCTGTGATGTCTGAATGCTCTGGAGTTTTGGGGTGTACTCTCCAAAGAACTGAATCTATGTGTCTACACCCATGCAAGTGTTCTGATTAAAGAAACAAGGTTACCCATTGAATTAAATATGCTCTCTGTATGTCCTTTCACAGACTTCCAGCAAGGTCTTTGCAACAATTAGGAGGGATCAAACTGCTGAAAATCTATGACTACCTTGGCAGAAGCAATTCCTAGCCTTTTCATGATCCCATTGTCTGCGCTGTGCCGGTGCAGAATGGACTGTATGTTTCTTTTTGGTATATCTAGCGCATGAATTAGATCCATATATCTGTCAGCAAATGCATGTTTTGCTTCTTTGTGTTTTCCTGTTCTACATGCAGCAATAGATGCGCTTTATCTAAGCTACGTCGAGTTAATATATGTCCTCAAAAAGCCAAAAAGAAATGCACAAATCTCTCCTGCACTGACACAGCACAGAAAACGGAGTCATGTTATGGTGCTGCTAAATCAATTATTGCCACGCGTACATTAGAAAATGGTAGATGATTTAAGAAGATCAAGTAGCTTTTTGCACACTTTTTACCCTGGAAACGGACACACTGGTCAATATCTACAATCCTCAAAGACAAGACTAAACCCATACTCTTGCTAGAAGGCAATTGCGGAGGAGTGTCGCCCACTGCCTGGCTCAGACCCAGCAAATGAAAAATAAAACGATGTTCGAGCATCATTTTATATTTCATTTGCTCATTTGCTGGGTCTGAGCCAGCACATGCATGCAGGGGCGGGACCGAGCAATGGGACTGGAAGGGGGAGGAGGAGTGCTATGTGCACTCATTAAATGGGCATATGTGCTTGGCCGGCCGTCACAAGCCGACCAAAACAAACATGCGCACTTAGATTTCGCCAGCCTGGCTGCATGGAACAGCTGGGCTGGAGAAAAAAAAAACAGACTCCCTGGTCTGAACAAGCGTCTCTTAAGCCTGCTTAGGCCAATCCCCCTGCTGCTTACATAGCATGAGAGCAGCAGGTGATTGGATGGGAGTATGTCCCAGGGGCTACCGGGACCAGGAAGAGCGCAGGAGCCGTAACGCAACGTGGGAGGCGGACGGCTTCGAGTAAGTTATTATTATTTTTACATATTATTACTACCCCCTGCGCGTGCTCCTCTCCCCCGCGCTCCCCTTCCCACGTTGCCTCCACCTGACCCGCCAGCATTTGTTTGTGGCTGCCGCCACTGGTGCGTACGTTAGCTCAGGGTTATCCAACATAGGTCTGGCAGGGCGGGATGCATGTCAGATTTTTCAGAATACCCACAAAAGCTAACATTATATGCAAAAAATGTGAATGGGAAATCAATTGCATCATCTATGGTTAGCTCGTAAATTTGGCTTGGATCCAGACTGCCTCTAATCCTGCTATTATCCAATATTCGTCTCTAAGCCATCAACTTTATAATGATTACCAGACCTGTGGAATTGAGGGCTCACACCTGATGAGATCTTTTCACTATTCACTTCTCAATCTACTTTAACATTGGTTGAAATACCTGCCTTGTTTAGCATCACATACCAATTCCTCTATCATAATCAAGGCCTGACTCCTATTTGGCGAAGCGCCTTTTTTGTTAGCAGACATAATATCAACTTTTTTTTTGTTCAACTCAGTTTACGGACTTTTGTGAAATACAAGAAGAAGACAGCTCTAAAATCAAATTACAATAGACCAGCTTATTGTTGATTGTTTAGGACTAGAGATTCGATAGCATCCTATCAACTTTAAACGTATGTAACTACCTGGCAGCGCCGTTGTAATGTTTAATAGGCATTTATAAAGTATGGACCAACGTAACTAATTGCATTCAAATCAGTCTGTATGCGCATAGATATTGGTAATCACTCACTGCAGGATACTGATATTTATGGCTCCACCCTGTTAAATGACTTATGTTTTCAAAACTACTTTGACTATTTATTGTGTTGTTATTGTTGTTGAAAATGCCAATTAACCTTATGAATTGGAGATGCAGATAAATATTTTTTGGTGTACTAAAGGGGTTTGTTTTTATTTTTTGTATCTTCTTTGGAGCATCCATTTATTGCTGCAGTTGGTTTTAAAATTAAGGTGCAACTGTTTATAAAGAGAGAATAATTATATAAGCATATAATATATCTATCACATGCTATGAAAGGTACTGTTTATATCAATTTGATGTTTTATGGAACATAATTGTGAAAAACATATCTTTGAATTGAATAAGTGTTACCATTGTAGCGCGTTTCTTTGTTGTGCAGTTATGTTTACTGTGACCTGCTTATAACTGACTGAACCATGCAATAGTTGCATTCAGGCAGAACAAGTTACCAACATTCTTCAAAAACAAAGCCCTATGTAATATTTAACATCAGGCTTTGTTTTTGAAGAATGTTGGTTGGTGTGACATGTCTAGGCAACCAAATCCATATATTAGCACATATACCTACAACCCTAGCCGGTTTTAAAGCAGGTCTTGAATCAAATGTATTTTGTGCTCATAAAAATGTAACGCCACTGAAACAAGTACTGTTGCAATACTTATAGCATATCCTAAATCATAACCAGGCTCCTCGTGTAAGAGCTCGTCACATATTGCCACTGAACTCTGTGGCTCCTTATCTGTCATCTGAAGTTAACCTATCGTTCTGTTGAGAAAGGTCTTCAATGGCTAACACCAATCCAACTCTATTTTTTTTATTTAAAATCGGCTTTTGATTACTCCAGTTTCTTTACACAAGATAAATCCTGAGCCCTTGACATACTGCTGGACCTGTAATACTCCCTCTGCAGAGTTATATCATATGCTCTTCTCCTGCCCATCCACACATCAATTGTGGCTGAAATTTGGACCCAAGTTAATTCTATTTTTCACACAAACATTCCATTTTCTTTTTTAAATGTTTTTGTCTGAAGTCTTTCAGGTATTTGACAAAATAGTACTTATAAAATTGTTATATTTGATTTATTAATTGCAGTTGTTGCTCAGCAAATTACTAAACATTGGAAAAACTCCTCTGAACTTTCTTTTCAAGCCTGGTGGTACAGCGTTTGCTATAAGGACAGACTGACAAGGCATATGTCACCCCCATTTCACTGGCTATTGAAAGAAACATTATTTGGTCTCCAGCACCATCTGGATGCTTCAGCTCGAAATTCTATTTGAAGAAGTACCTAAACCTCCATGAACCATATTGTTGTTCTCCCTCAGTTGTAATATATCTATGGTTTTGCTGCTAATTTGTTGGGAATTACTATCTATTTCTACACTTATCCTTCCACTCTC
This sequence comes from Triturus cristatus, assembly GCF_964204655.1. Classification (NCBI taxonomy): domain Eukaryota; kingdom Metazoa; phylum Chordata; class Amphibia; order Caudata; family Salamandridae; genus Triturus; species Triturus cristatus. The sequence continues at coordinate 436,772,035 of NC_140587.1, read as the reverse complement.
CTCCTTTTTGCTCATATCAAATTTTCTTTTTGATCTATCATACTCTTTTTCTTCTCTGGCTCGTATCCACAAATTATTTCATTTGCAGCTTATATATGTCAATAAGTTATTCTTTTTTTCATATAACCCTTGTTATATCATTATATTCATAATTTAATTGTTAATATAATTCATTCTGTAACACTTTTTGCAATTTTATTCAATAAACTTCTTCTTTAAACTCGAAAAAAGGTAATGGTCTACTCAAATGCGACTAAAAAGACTAATGGATCGAAACATGATGTTACTGGGTTAAGGTGCTGATCTCGTACGGTCTTTCTGGTCACGTAGGGGTAGGGGATGTTGTGCAGAGGGATACCTTGAAATCAAGGTAATGGGGACTTTACTCAGTCAGTACTGTTAGTGAGTGCAGGATTGATTCTCTGGCAAAGGCTCCTTCATCTACAAGGCCAAGTGAAACCCTCCCAGTGCACCCTTCTGGGCACTCAGCACCTATACATTCTGCTATATGTAGCATCTCTCCTACACTCCAGCAGTAAAACCCTCCACCTCTCTCCACACCTCCACTCAGCAGCAGCACTCCCCCTCCACCACCCCCGTTTCTTCCCACTCCATTGTAATTCCAGTCTAACATAGCTCGCCAAGGCTTTATAGCTAGATTTTCTCTTCATAAGTCACAAATGTGCCTACCTACAAGGAACTAATGATGCTACATTCTTGTTGGCCAGTTTGCTTTCCTACATAGGGGTTGAGTATTCATAATCTTTCATGTCAGGTTCGAGGCCAGTAGAGTGATCAGACACCGCCTTCAGGCCCAGGAGACCGGTCTGTATAGCCACAGGTTTGCAGGTGCAAGAAGGGGTCTGTCAGGATACCTACAAGTCGGATTAGAGGCGACTATATAAGCACTGCCTTGTAGGTCGGGTGGAAAGCTTTAAGTATAGCTGGGTGTACAATTTTGGGGCTGGATAAACAAGTGCCAGTCCTGTCAAAGAAATGTTGTGCATACATTGTCCTACAAACTTTGCTCAACTCACAGACCTCAAAATCCTCATATCTACCCAGAAAGATACAATGCAGATTCAATATTCGATCAGTCTCTCATAGTAACTTAACAGCCCAAAATGCATCAAAAACACTCCATCGCCACCTCAGAAAACTAAAATAAACTTCACCTAATGAAAGATAAATCAGCAGCTGCTAACATGGCAGCTATCTCTCCACCACTATATTGCCATTACCTCGACTTTCTGGCACGCACCGAAGCATGGTCAACATCTGAATGAATATAAGATACACTGTACCTTGTTCATTTAAAAATAATAGACAAGGACAGAATATCAAGGACGGTGGAATTATCACCCTTATTCACAAGCACCACCTCATGTGAATCATGATTAAAGCTCACGTCACTTACCATCCTACCAAAAATAGCAGCTCTTCCATTGATGACAGAAACACATAGTTTTATTATATATCACATGTATTACATGGCGACTTTGAGATTCATTTTAATGGCAGCTTCAGCATGCCTGAGAGCATATTGAAAGATAGCTACTTCCAACACATTACGTTTTCACATGCGATGGGATATCATTGTCTCCAGGCATGGAATTATACACACCTCAGACCCTATCCTTTTGCTCTTGGTTGACCACCTGCACATGCATCAGTTTCATTATTGTCAATTCGCCACATAGGCTACAAACCCAAATTTCAAGGACTATGAGGCCGCAAGAGACTTGAAGGACATCAACACGTCTATGATTTGGTTACTTACCTAGCAGTCTTCCAACATGCTACTACAGCTCCCGTCATGCCTCTCCGCCAATACAGTAAGAATCCCACACTCACATTGGAAAACTCGCACCCCTCTCGCTAGGCTACAAATAACAGAAACATGTCACACGGGTACACCCTTGAAGCAAACAACCAGACCATCTGAATGATTAGAGAGGAAACATCTTACAGTATTTAATCTTCTACAAGTTAAATAAAAGATACTACAAATATCACCTTTAAAAAATCCTTTAAATCCACTCTTTGAAAACAAGGCAGGATACACGACAAAAAATGCACATAAGAGCTAGTCAGAATTCTCAAATCATTCCTCTTACCCTCTAAAAAAGATCTGTTATTACAGATGCGATACATTTGATAACTTTTTCTACAACAAATTCTCTAGAAATCTGAACGAAATTGACACATTCCTCTTAAATCTAAATTTGGCACGACTTTTTACATTGAGGATGAAAAGACCCTCATCAAACATCAGACCATTGAGAACAGCCACTGACTCCAGACCCTGAAAGTACTCCGATGACCCTATAATATAATGGTGATATTAACAATGGTGATAATGATGATGCCTCGTCACATGGGCAAGGAGCGCATGACAATCTGCATCCTTCTAGGGCTCAATTGCATGCATGCTTCTCTCCAAGGATGGATTTTTAGTGGTGTGTGCAAACTGTGTAATTTTCTTTTGCGTAATTCCTTTAGATTTTGAGAATATTACGCAATGCAATTCTGGCAATTAAAGGTATATTTGTGTGAAATGTATCCATGCGTTCACTTTGGACACAAGTAAGCGTTTTGTGCAAAATAAAAGAGCAGAAAACAAAGGAGCCGCGAATAGCAGCCGCTCTTTTTCTGTTCATCCACATTATTCCTGAGCTCCAACGATACCATTTTTACCCGAATGCACTTGAAAGTACGTAACATGGAATTAAGCATAACAAATGTAATGCAAAAATTGTGAAATGCTGACAATTACAGGAGATTACACCAGCATAATGAAAATTTAGCTCAGGCCGAGTATTGTTCTTAATTTTCTCTAATTGGGCCATTAGTGATGTTTGCCCAAAATGATTGATGCTGACCTAAACCTTATTAAAACTTTACAACCATCATATACCTTCTGTTCTTAGGTAAAAATATTGAAAAATCTGTGACCAGAGAAACTCAGGTGTCGGTGCCTGCTTGGCGCAGCGCGGTTGGCGTTTTCCACAGATCTCGCAGCTCCCAGCCTACGGTCAGCAGATTGGTAAGGCTGTACGGGGTCCCACGGTTCACAAAGGTAACAAGGTTGAGGAGTAATTAGGTCGGCGAAGTCTGCTTGTCGCTAGTAGCTGGGGGGCTCGTGGCCTGCAGCCCAGCACTTTCAGCCACAGATGCGGGAGTTCTAGCCTCCTGCCTCCCTCACCTGGGTCCTACACATGGCAGCAGTGCGGACTGTGCTCAGACTGAGGAGTTGGGAGCTGAGGAAGGAGTTGCCACAGAACAAATGCACAGAAGGACACCAGGACATTGTTAGTGCCTGCCCCCACTGACCCGCTGGCCTCTGTATGCACCAAGGAGAGGTGGGGTGAGGCGAGATGCGGCGTAGCAAGGAGGCGAGCAGCAGTACATTAGGTACCGCAGCGTAGGGGTAGACTGAGCAGGCACGGAAGTGGCTGTATTAGAGACTGGAATGGCTTGCACCAAGACTCCCCCGTCCTTCACATCTACTTTGAAATTTGTAGCATCCTCTCCACCTTGTCCTATTTCCTGTTTCATTAGAGGATCTTCCATCTCCCCAAACACCAGCTCTGAGGGGTGTCCCATCGAGTACGGCCTCGCTTCAAACATTGCATCTGCTGGCTGAGCAGGCAGGAGTGTCTGTCCTCATAACATTCTTCTAGCAGACGTAGAGGTAACCGCTAAAAGGTGAGGTGGAAATAGGTAAAGCTAGCCAGCATTTTTTTAAAAAATGGGATAAGTAAGCTCCTATAGAAGCAATAGAGGTGATACCCAGCAGCATTCCAGAGTACCCTCACTGTATTATCCCGTAGCATCAGAGTCAAACATCACCCATTGATCTACACTATAGATAGCAGAAAGAACAACAGATATGAGATCAGAGAAGACTAGAACCATGCCCAAACCAACTCTAACCAAACGATTATCGCAAACAAAGCGGAACAGGGAATTGGGTCAGAATCAGAGCCCAAGTCAATGCCCTTGCTGCTGCAAATGTTTAGGAAACCGTTAGACCTGTCATCCTGAAGGTGGTCTTTCCCCCAACCCTTTGCCTCCCATTTTTCCTGATACTTTCTGTAGGACTTAGGACTCTGAGCCCTTTTACCACTGCCAACCTGTGCTAAAGTGCATGTGCTTCTCCCCTAAACATGATGACATTGGTGTATACCTGATTGGCATATTTGTTGTACTGGTAAGTTCCTTGTAAAGTGGTCTACCATATACCAAGGGTCTGTACTTCAAAGGCTGCTAGTGGGCCTGTAGCACTCATTGTGCCACCCACATAAGCAGCCTTTCAAACCTGTCTCAGGCCTGCCACTGCAGTGCCTGTGTGTGCAGTCTACTGCCACTTCGATTTGGCATTTAAAACTACTAGCCAAGCCTTAAGCTCCCCTTTTATCAAATATAAGTCACCCCTAAGGTAGGCCCTAAGTAACCCAAAGATGAGGGTGCTATGTAAGTTAAAGGTAGGACATGTACCTTTATGTTTTGCATGTCCTGGTAGTGACAAACAGCCTATTTCGTTTTTCACTACTGTGAGGCCTACTCCTCTCATAGGCCTGCATTGGGAATTCCTTAATATACCGCCTTCTCTCCAAGTAATGTCCAAGGGCTTGCTGACTTGACTCCTGTTTTCTGACATCTCAGGAACACAAAAGACGTTCTGCAATTCTGCTGGTGCTGGTGGTCTCTCCCTTCTGTGAGTCCAACCCTTTTCTGCGGTGCTCCCTCCAAGTTCTGGGCCTCAGAAGTGTGTTCTGCAGCTGTTTTGCTACCAAATCGACGCAGCAATGACTTTGTGCCAGTAGGAACCGACGCATTGCCGTTTGATACTGATGCAGGAGCTGATCAATGACATTGCCTCAACTGACTGAGCAGCTCAACATCGACGTACAGCACAGCTCAACATTGATGCAGCGCCTGCATCGTAAGGGGGTTCGACACCAAAGCTCTCATCGACAGCGAGGATCGGCGCTGATGCTTGCCTACATCCACGAATCAACACGGTGCCTCCTCGACTCCTTCCCCCGAATCTTCGATGTTGACTCTTTGTTCCATCCAAGGTACTTTTTCAGTCGGACCTGTCTCGTTCCTGTAACTGACCTGCCGTTGATCGCAGTCGGCCTGAACTTTAGACTTACTCCAGTCCCTCGTGACCTCAAGTAACCTTTTGACTGCTAGTGACTTCTGTGCACCATTTTTGGTTTAATTTCTAAAAAGACACATCTTGACTTCTACTTATTGGATTTTTGTTGGTTTGGTTTTATTTTCTCAGATAAATATTCTCTATTTTTCAAAACCTGTGTGGAGTCTTTGTTTGGTGTATTCATTGTGTTACTGTGTGTGTGTGTGTTGCAGAAATACTTTACACATTCCCTTTGTAGATAAGCCTGACTGCTCTGTGCCACGCTACCAGAGGGTGAGCACAGGTTATCTTTTTGTGTATCTAGCTTACACTGACTAGAGTGGTGGTTCCTGCCTCGCCTGAGTGCATATCTCGGTCAACCAGGAGTCCCATTTCTAACAGAAACAAAGATTGCACAAAAATCCAGTTTTCATATAGATAATGACCTCTCCTTTTCTTTACCGTCTCAACAAACAGATGATAGAACATGCCTCCCACCACCAATGACCTCACTTCAAAGTAACATTACAATATCCGTAGAAGTTGTAGATCATAGCACTTCAAGTGCACGAAAAGAGAGTACGCAGTCCCCTAATGACAGCAATGATCTAATTGTAGTGCAGCAGATATGCACACAAAAAACCTCAACCCCACTAAATTATAAGTCCAGTAACAATGAAGCAGAACTTCTGTCAGAGTCCACTAAAAATAATCAGGGCTAGAAAGCCTACAAAGCCTACACAGGGGAGAGTCACGGCACATAGTAGATCAATTAGTAAACACAAAGGAACTTTACAAGGCTATGGAGGTCTTCAACCTAGGGGACGAGCTGGTTAACAGCTCCTGGCAAATTGAAGAGGATGAGCAAAAGAAACACAATGGTCTGAATGGAAAGGCATATTGCAAGGGAACAACTAATAACCACAGGAAGGCTGGTTTGATAACAGGGTCACCATCCTAAAACAGATGTAATGCTGGGTGAGAATCAGGTGAGCCCAGGAAGGGAACCTGGCCTCAATCAGGACCAGGAATGCACAGACAAATCCCTAATACTATAACTGCCATAGTAGAAGACATAGGCAGTATACAACTAGAAGGTACATATAAGACCAGGATAGGATAAGTGAACAGCACGGAGACTAGTAGAACAGATACATGGGCAGGTCTATTAAAATGTTTTCAGCCAATGGTGGATGCCCTCACCTATTGATCAAAAAGGTTAGACCTGAAAGTAGATCTGTTGAACACACTGGCTGTATTTGTATAAGGGATAACCAGAATATTGGGTGACTTCATTTATATGGCAAAAAGAGTACAGGAAGTACAGAGTTCCAGGAAGTAAACTGTCTGTGCTCAGCGATACTTGAGAAACTTGCTATTATCAGCAGCAGTAATATCAACTATGGTAACTGAACTTAAAATAGACATGACTAGAACTTGCTGTGCTTGTGGATACAAGCATCTGAAAGAAGCTGGTGCTGACATACAACAGGTTCCTGATATGCAGGAGGACTCAGAAGCCTACTAAGGGACTGTCAACCCAGACATACTGCAGGACATCCACACACAGCAGAACGGCTAGAAAAGCGGCAATCACCCCAAACCCTGTTACCATAAAACAGAAGAGTCCTCGGCAAAAGACAAAAATGGAAAAAGACAACAGGTCATACTAGCAGAAATTCATTGCATGGTAACTTCAAGCGAAGGGAGTCCGAACTTGAAACAGTTAAATAACACACAAGACAGCTTGGAGTGTAGTCCTCTACTGGAACTCTTGCCAGGGGCCTGAGAAAGAGATAGCAAAAAGAAAAAGGAAAGTCAGACACAAGAAATCAAACTATGCAGCAATCAAACAACAAGCAATAAAAATGCTCCCAATTTTCAAAAAATGAGAAAGCCTGGAAACAGATAGTGATAGAGAAGATGGAAAGAATACTGTAGATACCAGGACAGGTCGAAAGGGGATCATCAAACCAAACAACAGGAGCTGTTGCAGTAAACCTGATCAAGGCCAAACATGATAAACAAAAACCAAGTCAAGATCAGATCAAACAAACTGAGGAGGGAGTACAACAAATGAATGTACTAAAAGATGCACGGTGAGCAGTGCATAAGGTTTCAACAGGAGAAGGGTCACCAGTAAAGGAAGGCAGCCACACAGTGACAATTACAACATCTCCGCAAGGAAGGAACAGTCAAGCGATCCTGGAAAATGAGACACTGCTAAGACTGTATGAGGGAGAGCCAGGAACAAATGTCAGGCCGTCCCCCGAACCTAAGAACAATGTACTAGAGTCCATAACACCAACAGACATTAAAAACAGCAAAAATATCCTAAGAAACTGGAAGCCCCTGGAGATATGGGAAAGTCAAATAGAGCAGGCCAACTGGGTAATGGAAGACCAGCAGGATGTGTCAGGGAGATAAATGCTTCTAATTCCAGAATATTGGTCAAGAGGCCAGCACGATATCCTAAACCGTGGAAACATCTTAAGATTGCTGAAATCAAGAAAATTATCAAAGAATTTTTCCTCAAGTGAGACAAACAATATAGAGAAACTCTAGTGACATGGCTAACAGCTATGATGGCAAGAGAAATCCTAGCTGAAGGGAATGAATTCTAACAAAGTGGTAAACAAATAATCAAATATGAGGTATCAGGTTACCCACACATCTTGGAAGACTGGAAGTACCCGAAGGGAAACCATTAAGCTCCAAGGAGAGGACTGCCTATTCAGTGCTGCGGAATGCTGTGGGGAAAACAAATACAGCAAAAAGTTCAAGACATAAAGGAGCCTCTAATGTATCCAATGAGGAGGACAGCATAAAGAAAGTGGACTGGGGATGGCTCGCAGCAGCATTTCAACTAAAACCTAGGAATTGAAATAGGGCAGAGGAGCAAACAGTCCAAAATAGCATGGATACGCTGCTCCTGATGCGCTCACTGAATATTAGAGGTCAAGCACACAAAATGCATGACATGGATGTAGTAAACTATTGGAAGGGGCACTATATAATCATGTTGCAAGAAACATGGTCAGTAGAACATATTTTAGTTCCCGGCTTCATGGAGTTCATTGAGTTCATTAACCCCGCACAAAAATCTAAGGGAAAAGGTCGCCCACCAGAAGGGCTGGAGACTTATATCAGTGCATTAATCCCGACGAAATGTAATTTAAGCCCCATGGGTGACCCAGGAATCTTGATGGTATTAATGGAAAACTGGAACTGTGAAGAAGGTACAACCCTTGCACTGATAAATGTTTACGTACACCCAAATGAGCTTTCAAAGCAAAATCTGGCTGAGAAATTAAGCTTTCCAATAGTAGAACTACAAAAACATCCAGGCGCGATTCATCTTGTCATCACAGGGGATTTCAATATGAACCTACTCCACTGCCTGCAGGAAGATGAACAACTGATCGAAGACCAAATGTAGAATGTCCAACCACAGGGAAAATGCCATCTAACCCGAGCAGATACGATAGGAGTGAACTTTGTGGCAAAGGTAGTCCCATTGGGTTAAAAGATACTGAATGGGAGTTTTCAAACTGATTAACCACCGGCCCCAAGCCACTACTCAGGATCTTCATATAGGATAATAGACTATACAATGACATCCCTATCCTTTTTGAGATATATATCATCATACTCAATCCAGCAAAGATATGAAAATGATCACTTTCCTCAAAGAATAGAACTACGAATTGTAAAAAGTCTAATGGGCACACTGGACCCAAAAGTTGGAACGATACCATGGACTACAAATGGCTGAAATGGTCTGAAAAAAGAATAATGGGATTACTGAAAAAGGCAGAAAAACTGATACAAGATAAGGATGAAGAACTTACCCTGCTTTAAAATTGGAAGGCATCTTTAGAGAAATTAATCATAACAGGCAAACATGTGAAAGTAAGGGTAGCAAGTAAACGAATTGCAGGAAAAAATAGTAATGTGCTATCACAAGCAGGGCTATTAACAAAAAAAGAAGCAAGCTGGGCTTGGAGAATTATTCGAAAGGACCTGTACAATAAAGATCTGTGGAAACTCAGGGGCAGATTTATGAGCCTCTTGCGCCTCATTTACGCCGCCGTTGCGTCACTTTTGTGACGCAGCGGCGGCGCAAATCCTGCGCCATGCTGCGGGGTATTTACAACGTGATGCATCTGGGAGATGCGTCACGTTGTAAAGCCCTGCGCCAGCAGAAGGCGTACCTGTGCAGGGGGGGGCGTTCCGTCGCAGGAACGCCTACTAAAAGTGGCTGAGTGAAATCTACAAGATTTCACTCAGTCACTTTTGAGCCCATGCTGCGTCAAAACCCTGCGCCTGCTTGAAGCAGGCGTAAGGATTGACGCAGCATTGTAATGATAGGGCACCCCCGAGCCTTGCTGGAGCTGCGTCGCGCTTGCGAGGCAACTCCAGCAATGCGCCGTCTTTCCGACAGGAGATGCGTCACGCATCTGCCCATCCGAGTGCCACGGTGCGCCGCATTGTAAATGCGGCGCATCAATGGTGGCGCACGGGTGGGCAGATGCGTCGCAACTCTTCTGGCGCATCTCTGCTGATTAGCAGAGATGCGCCAGACGTCATAAATCTGCCCCTTTGGTACAAAGGTAAAACTATAGGAAACAATTTTGGGAGGAAAAGAAGCAGAGAAGAAATAATGTGGACAAAGCTGCTTTACTACAGTTGAAACAAAAACTTGAAAGAATTCTGGATGACAGTCAAACATCTAAGACGGTGCCCAAATTGCCTAATTAATTCAAATATGTTAGAGGACAACTGTACAAAGTTCTTAACTAAACACTTCAGTCTTTGTGAGTGTACTGAAGAACAAGACAACAGCTGGAGAAAAGGGACGTTTAAAAAGACTGAGGCAATATCATCACCAAAACATCACGGTGTTACGACATCCAAACTTCAATCACAAGCACCCAAAAAACAGGTAAGTACCATACTCTGTTCACAGACCAAAATCTTTAAAAAAATCAATGAAGGTTGCATGGGCATCAGAACCAAATGAAGTACCACAGGCAATCCCTAAAACAAACCCCAAATTCTAGGCAGGGTAACTGGAATCAGTCTACAACTACATACTACAAGATGAAGTGATAACAGACTCTTGAAGAGGGTCAGTTATTAAACCAACCTATAAAAGAGGCAACAGGTCCCAACTGGAGAATTATAGACTGATTTCCCTTCTGGATAATGAGGCCAAATATTTTGCATGCTATTGCTACAAGACTTGTCATCTTGGGCTAGATATAATGAGATAATTCTGATTAATCAAAAAGGCTTCAACAAAGGTGTAGGGACAATGACAAATATCTTTAACACTCTCAGTTATCATGGACCAACAGATAAGAAACCAACACTCACACGACAGAAGCATGACATCCTTAACTCAAACGTGACGGGTGAGGATGACGGCTTTGATACTAGACATAAAAGGTATACCTGAAGAATTTGCACTGTCTATCCTCGTAAATCACATCTGTTAAAAATACGCCTACTGTTCGTCAAAGGCAAAACTGCCAGATTAAAATGTTCCTTCAATAAAGCTGCCTATATACACAAATAGTTTTAACATGCAAAGAAGGTCGCTCAATGAGTATTGTCGACAACTTTGAATTTTATTTTAAACATCGATTACAGTAATGCATAGAAAGTTTAATGGTTGTAATGATTTAAAATAACTGTACAAATAATTATTCTGATTCTGATTCTGGTAACCAGCCAACTAAACAACTACATCTCTAATCATAACATGCTTTCCAATCAGGTTACCGGATCCATCACAGCAGAGATCATCTTCACAATACTTGATGACATTATCCAACTCTTCGACAATGGAAGTTCTTGCCTGGCAGCTTCACTAGATCTCTTTTCAGGGATCAAAATTCAACCCTGAGACCAACATCAACGATATAGCCAAACATGTAAACTACCTGTTAAGACTGATGAGAATTGTCAGATATTTTCTCCCTATGAACGATCGAAAAATTACAGTCCAAGCTATAGTCATCTCAAGGGTTGAATAGGGGAGGGCACTATTCATTGGCCACTTCAACATGTTATGTTATGTTATTGACATTTATAGCGTGCACAGATACTCAAGAGTGTCCCAGCGCGACACCTAAATGGGAGCTGAGAATCGACTGATAATTAAATAAAGAGCAGAGTTTTCAGCCATTTCCTGAAGAGCTTTGGGTCCTGGATGCCACGAAGGTCCATGGGAAGTGAGTTCCAGGCCACCAACCACAGCCTTGTATGCCAGAGAGCTACCACTCATTCTCGTGAGGTGGAAGCGCGGAATAACTGCCAGAAGCTGCACTGCTGATCGCAGCTGTCTCGGGGGCACATAAAACTTAAAACGTTTCCAAAGGTAAACAGGGCCTGATCCGTACAGGGCTGAATGAGCCAGGGTGAGGGCTTTAAATTTAACTCTTTCAGCCACGGGAAGCCAGTGAAGATCATGCAGATGTTGCTTATTAATGGATCTCCCCGGAATGTTGAGTAGAGACCTTGCTGCAGCATTCTGCACTACCACTTGCACCCCTTAAAGCAATCGTACACTCTACTTCGGCTCATGTGAAGAGCTTAGGAAAATTGACCCTAATTCTCCAAGCTTAACCTCCTCAACTGGTTACCAACTAAGGCCTTCGATGTCTGCAAAAGGGCTTGCCTTATGTGTAAAGAACTACAATTAGACCCATCATATACCCAGAATATCTATTACAGAAACTGACTATTTCTGGAATGAATAGGGATCGCAAAGTATTAAATCCAACCTCCAACTTGAAACCCCCAACTTCAGAAAAAAAACCTCCACAGTGAAGCATTCACTTGCTGCTAATTCCCTCAAGATTTGGAACTATCTTCGGAGCCACATTTACCTTTCACCCTCTCTAAGTCGAACTGAAAATAAAAAGCTATGTACTTACTAAACACTAGCTCTGATTGTTGAGTGGGTTTGAGAGGCATTCTCCTTTGAGCATCACTATCCATAGATGTATCTTAATATAATTCTTACCTGTGTATTGTACATCTCATGGCAACTCACATTATTTGATCTCACTGTTTTTATGCCTTCACTAGTCAGAAGTTCTGTTGTACAGGTTACACATTAGATCAAGCATTTATTCTATGAATACCAATTCTTTTTGCCTAGGTCCCCTACCCTACCGAGATCTAGGTAAATGCTCTCTGGCGGGGAATCCTGCAGCTCAGGGGAGATGGCCATGTGCTTTAGAAGCTGGTTAGTGACGAATATATGTTGTTACTACGCATTCCGTTGCAATTCATGCCTTTACCACGCATGCGTTACAACGGAATGATTTTTCTACGCATATCCTTTACCTCGATTATTCCTTTACCACGCATTTTTTTTGGGGGGGGAATCCCCCCCCCCCCCCCCCAGCCCCCTTTTTTCTTTTTTTTGCCTTTTTATCACGTCTTCGCCGACACTAAAAAAGGACTGAATCGGATGAGGAAGAAGACGTTCCGTGAAGACGTTGCTTGCGTGGTAAAGATGGTCGTGGAAGCAATACGCGTTGTAAGACGTTTGCGAGGTAAGTGTACTGTTGTAAACATAACACGTAGAAAAGCCTTCGTGGTAAAGGCTGTTTCCCGTTAGTGACACAGTTATTCAGATAAGAGGCTCCCTCTGAATGGGGCCTGTCCTGAGATTGTCTTTCAGGCCTTTCAAAGGGGGTTGTGACTAGGGTACTGAACAGAGGGTTAGGGTGTAGGGGGCTGTAAACACACAGTTTTGTAGGACTAAAACAGTCAGCAGGTCAGGAAAGGGGTTGTTAAGATATAATCAGTGGGTATAAAGCTGTGTCGACACAGCAGTACAGACACAGTGCTTTCTGTCATGAGAATACAAATAGTTTTTCGGTCACAGAGAAGGAGATACTTTGCAGTCACTCCCCTGCTGGTCTAAGGGGCTTCGAGCTCAGTGGTTACGTGCCCCTTATGACCGGCGCCTTTCCTTCATTGCGTTTCGCTCTTGAACCGTGGCGCGACTGAACCATGTTTAAGACTTGTAGTAGTACAAAGAAGGCGGGGCCCGGGTCACAGGAATGTCCTAACTAGCACAAGCGCACGGGGGAGGCCAGCAGTGAATCCGGCCTCGGGGATAGCGCCCGGGGACACGCTGTATCCCTTTAAGTGAATGTGGCTCTAATTATTTTAAACAGAATTTATTTGAGGGGGTCCGGTGAATAAGGAGAATTTAAGCAGCGGGGGAGCCGCCTTCCCTCAGTCCGGTGCGGTTCCTTCGGCGTTCCCAGGCGGTGATTTACTATCTCTGGGGCTGAATGTAATTGCTCGGAGGGGATGGTTTATTTTAGCTCCTTGTATTATAGAAGGAGTTTGTTGATTGCCAGCTTCCACTCCCGGGCAGGCCTGAAATTCGACAAAAGCGTGCAGTTAATGAAGGCCACGGAAAGTTTCCCTTTCCAGGGCAGCTCCATGCTGGGCTGGGGGCCAAGTCATCAGGGCTGCAATGCTAGCTGTACAACAAGGCGTATTATAGGAAAACCGCAGATTAACGGCGGCCACAGGCAAAAACCACATTCAAGTAAAGCTTCTTACTTTCGGGAAACTCCAAACTAAACTAGCCTACGTCACACTGGGGCTGCTCATAAAATGCCCCACGTGGACTAAGGGCAGAAAAGTGGCCAGAATCCTTGTCACCAGTCTGCCCGAGGAGTGAGGTGGCACCATGGCAGCCCCTCTCTGTCGTAGAGCCCAGGATAGCGCTTGGGTCGTGAGAGGGCTTTGTGAGCTGTTGCCAGGGAGGCTTGCCAAATCTCTCCAGTTCAGGTGGAAGCAAAAGTGTCAATGCCCTGTTGGCCCCAGAGAAACATGCTCAGTGGGCAGATACTTTATTTCATTGGAACCAAACAAATACCGTGCAGTTGTTACTTTCCATATTTCCATATGTATGTCTTGTGTGAGCCTACGTATGAGAAGATGAACAGTGCATTGGGGCATCACGGCTGCGTAGGTAACATATGTGGCAAATGTAAATATTTTTACTTTTGGATCTCAGCTATAACGCCCTTTCATTTGATTTTGATCCAATTGTTTTTAAGGTTTTTATGCTACATTAATTAGTAACCAATCTTAGTAGAAAACCTTATTTGCCCATATATATATGTTGTCCCCATAGAAGCTCGATAATTATACTATAATATATGCATAGTATAATTATCACGCTTCTATGGGGCTTGATACCTGCCATTAGCACAATTTGATAAAAATGTTTGCCCACAGAATATAGTTAATCTGGTGGACTTGAACAGTGTTCCCCTTTTGGGGTAATGGCTTTCCCACATGGGTTGGTTTAATAATCCTGTTCATTAAGTTATGGTCATATCAGATCGTGAATATGGCCTTTTGTGCGCAGGCGCCTCACGTTTGTGTAGGAGACACTTGCGCGACAATATGATTATTTACCACGCGTAAGCTGCGATCATTATGTTCATTTGACACACTTGCTGAACATATCGCAATGTATATGATTTTTTGCCCGGAATGAACGAAGATGTTATAAATAACAAATTACTATCAGTCTTATTTACTAAGAAATTCTGAGACATCGTGGATGCAATCTGTTTTCACTTTCTATGAATTTGAGTGTCACATGATTTGTATTTAACTTTAACGTGTTGGATATATATATATATATATATTATCTACTGGCGGTCGCCAGTAGATAGTTATAGTTAGGACCGTGTTTCCATAGGAAATCCGCAACATTCTATTTGGAATAACTTTGGCGCCGGTCGACGAATCCTCGCGAAATTTTCAAAACTAATGGGGCGCTACGCTCCGCTCCTACCCTGAAAGTCTCGGGGGAATTCGTCAAGCGGGGGCTGAGAAAAAAGGGGGGTCCCAAAACGCGTTTTCCCCATGCATTTTTCCATAGAACCTTTAGACACAGCTACAGCCCAAACGGCTGAACAGAATTACTTGAAATTTGGCAGAGAGGTAGTCCTCAGGTCAAGGATGCGCCTTTTGTAGGTCTGGTGTAAATCTGTTCAGTAGGTCCTGAGAAAATAGCATTTAAATCAATATATATATCTGTAAGCGCGCTCCGTGGCCTTACCGTAAGCTTACCGTACGCGTACGGTGCCGTGCGCGAGCTCAATTCTGATTGGTGGTTACATGACTGTAAACATTCGAATCGGTCGAAATCAGGAAGTGTCGGCCGCCATTTTCTGTCTCTCGCACTGAGAAACAAAGGTGGGGAACGTGAAACGGGGGCAACGAAGAGAGTTGCAGACCCCCTAGTGTTTGTCAGGGGGTCCAAGAAGGACCCTAAAGTACGAAAAATAAATTTAATAATTTAAAAAAAAAATCGCGGGGTACGCGTACGGTAAGCTTACCGTACGCGCACGGCAAAAAAAATTAAAAAAAATAAATAAAGAAGTAACAATCACATTTATTAAATAAATTAAAGGACCCACAAGGGAGAAAAAAACAAATGTTACTGCATAAAAAAAGGCCAGGCGCGCACGGCATGGACTGCGCAACGTGGGCGCTCGGTGCGCGAAGCGCACCATGCGACCACAGCGTGCGCACCGTGCGTGAAGCGCACCGTGCGCGCAGGGTGTGCGCATAGTGAAAAACCAGAAAAATAAATAAATAATAAATACATAACTTAGCATTTAAAAAACCGTACAAATTCACTGAAAAAACCATAGGTTTCACACACGTTATAGTTAGGAATTATCATTTACAAAACCTTGCAAATTCACTTAAAAAACCATAGGTTTCACACATGTTATAGTTAGCTGTACATTTCACCCGTAAAAAAACAATGAAATTCCACGTTATAGTTAGATCAGGTAACTATAACTTGCGCGACCGCAATCCACAATGTGTAATTTCAGATGTCATCATTGATGTCATGAGTGATGTCACTGACCATGTCATGAGTGATTTACTATGTGATGTCATCAGCAGTTTATTGTGGGCGCGCAAGTTATAGTTACCTGATCTAACTATAACGTGGAATTTCATTGGTTTTTTACGAGTGAAATGTACAGCTAACTATAACATGTGTGAAACCTATGGTTTTTTAAGTGAATTTATATATATATATATATATATTACCTACTGGCGGTTGCCAGTAGGTAGTTATAGTTAGGACCACGTTTCCATAGGAAATCCGCAACATTCTATTTTGAATAACTTTGGCGCCGGTCGACGAATCCTCGCGAATTTTTCAAAATAGGGGGCGCTACGCTCCGCTCCTACCCTGAAAGTCTCGGGGGGATTCGTCAAGCGGGGGCTGTGATAAAAGGGGGGTCCCAAAACGCGTTTTTCCCATGCATTTTTCCATAGGACCTTTAGACAGGGCTACAGCCCGAACGGCTGAACAGAGTTACTTGAAATTTGGCAGAGAGGTAGTCTACAGGTCAAGGAAGTGCCTTTTGTAGGTTTGGTGTAAATCTGTTCAGTAGATCCTGAGAAAATAGCCTTTAAATCAATATATATATCTGTGGCAGCTTACGGTGCGCTTACCGTGCGCTTACGGTAAGCTTACCGTACGCGTACGGTGCCGTGCGCGAGCGCGATTCTGATTGGCTGTTAGATCTTAGTAAACATTCGAATCGGTCGAAACCAGGAAGCGGCGGCCGCCATTTTCTCTCTCGCACTGAGAGTGATTTTTAAAATATAAAGCCCAAAAACATGTAAAGGGGCTGTTTAGACAACTCCCACACACATAGCCATGTTGAGGGAGTCCCCAAAGATCCCCCAAGACCAAAAACGTAATTTTAATTTTTTCTGTAATTTCGCCGATTACGCTTACCGTACGCGTACGGTAAAAAAATATAAAAAAAAAAAAAAGTATCCACACTCTCTCCACCCCGTGTGCAATTGGTGGCCGAAGGCCACCAATTCTGCATGGCTTATTACAGTTAAGATAAACAAAAATATTTAACAAAAAAATAATAAAAAAAAAAATTATCCACACTCTCTCCACCCCGTGTGCAAATGGTGCCCGAAGGGCACCATTTGTGCATTGCTTATAAAAAATACGAAAAATTAAAATATTACCTTTCAAAACGAAGTGCATCATATGTCCTCCATGTGCGCACGGTGCGCGAAGCGCATCGTGCGTACATGGCCCATCTAGCATAACGTGGGCACGCGGTGCGCGTAGCGCACCGCGTGCCTACCGTGCGTGCACGGCACTAACTGCGTAAAGTGGGCGCGCGGTGGGCGTGCACGCCACGAATGGCGTAAAGTAACTTAGCATTTAAAAAACCGTACAAATTCACTGAAAAAACCATAGGTTTCACACATGTTATAGTTAGCTGGACATTTTACTGATAAAAAACCAATGAAATTCCCCCGTTATAGTTACTGTAGGCAACTATAACTCACGCGACCGTAATCCTCTGCTGATGACATATGTGTCTTTATGAAAAAAAAAAAATTGTAATATATGTATAGCTAAAATTTAATGGAAGAAGACATGGGCAAATAAGTGTCTAAATACAGTATTAGCATCAGCAGAGGATTGCGGTTGCGTGAGTTATAGTTGCCTACAGTAACTATAACGGGGGAATTTCATTGGTTTTTTATCAGTAAAATGTCCAGCTAACTATAACATGTGTGAAACCTATGGTTTTTTCAGTGAATATATATATATATAAGGAAGTTGGAAACACGCATGATATTAGAACTGGACAGCAAAAATCCAAATGGGCTAAACACTACTGAAGATATGTATAATTTTTTATAAACTATACAAAAAACAAAATACTGATGTAGCTACCTAAGATGAATGGATGAATATTCAGAGGATTAGATTATGCAAGTTTAAAGGATAAGTGCTTTTCACTATTTTCATTTCTGTTTCCGAGTATTCTTTGGAAGCTTTGGAATTCCTGATATTATATCAGTCTTTTCCCTTCATAAAAATAATCTTTTTTCACTTTGTATGATTAGTTATTTCACAAATAGTCACAATACATATATACTTCTCTTTTTTTATTTATTTGCTTTTTTCTGCATGGAGATGGCAGTTGGTATTAAATGGTGAGGGATGTGTATCAATAAAGTTTTTTTGATTACACATACAATACCCCACAGTTTCTGAGACTAGTCAGAAGAAGCAAACACAAATATAAAACTAGAAAGTTGATCTCGCTACAACAGATTGATTTATGAGGTTAAAGGTGTCACGCATTAATGCCGATATAAAATTACATTTGAGAAGGAACCAAACTGATGCACAAAGAATGTGAAAGGGGCAGTTACATAATTTGCGAAATTTTGCACATTTGATTTATTTTGCACAAATGATTTGTTTACATATATATTAAGAATGTTCACAAGTGACTATGCCCTACATTGTAGTTTTAAGTGGTTTTATATTTTTTTTAATACAAAAAATATATATATATATTTTTATACAGAAAATGTTCTTAGCGATATTTCTATGTATTTATTATATTTATATTATCCACTGTAAAAATGTATTTTACAATACTGCATTTTATGCAGTTTAAAATAACAGCTCACAAGTGCAATTAAGTTTGTTTTACCTCATGAATGTTATAAACACCTACCTCGTAATAACACATGATGTAAGAAGCGAAGTATCTCTACTATGTTTATTTGGTGATGGTCACGTGATGTATGATGTAATTGGTTAAAAACAATGGCGGATGTAATACCCTGTGTGTGATCAAGGGCACTCAGTGCTCGAAACGCGTCGCAGAGGGAGTTAAATGAAATAAAATCTTCCTGCCTGAGCCGTGAGGGTCCGTTTCTCCCTTTCTTTCGCGTTGGGATAAGCTGTGAAAGCAGAAACTTCGTGATAGTGTGGAGACTGTACTATTTATATATATATATATATATATATATATATATATATATATATATATATATATATATATATATATATATATATATATATATATATATATATATATATATATATATATATATACATCCAAATGGTCGCACACTGCTGACCTACCTGCGTGTTACCCCAAAGAACTGTGGTCCCTGTAGTCAGCGTCGGCGGATACACCTATGCTCGTGTTGTGAGTGCAAGTGTGAATAGCGTTGCTACGAGAGGTACTAGACCTGATAATGATTTTAGCAGCTTACATTGCAACCCTACACTTTTTCCTACTCCCTGCTGACGAGAGGCAACTACCTCGAAACACGTGTCCAGGGATGGCTAACGCTACACTTACTTGCACTCATGACTCGGGCATAGGCGTATCCGCCGACGCTGACTTCAGAGACCACAATTCTTTGGGGCAACACGCTGGTAGGTAGAGCAGTGTGCGACCAATTGGACTTTTGTTAATATTCAGGCTCCTTGAGCCGGTGGAGCTGACGAGCTCATGGTTACGCACCTGCGCGCTACGAGAGGTACTTTACCTGAGAACACTTATTTTAGCAGCCTACACAGCAACCCTACACACTCACCTACTCCCTGCTGACGAGAGGCAACTACCTCGAAACACGTGTCCAGGGATGGCTAACGCTACACTTACTTGCACTCATGACTCGGGCATAGGCGTATCCGCCGACGCTGACTTCAGGGACCACAATTCTTTGGGGCAACACGCTGGTAGGTAGAGCAGTGTGCGACCAATTGGACTTTTATATATATATATATATATATATATATATATATATATATATATATATATATCTCCAAAACGACCACTCCAATAATGCTGGGTAATCAAGAGGACACAGCGAGGTACACTGGGGAGACCATTTATTCACAGCTGGTTCTGGGCATAATGCATTTCGGCGTCACTCGCCTTCTTCAGATGCCGGTAGCTCAGGGCGAACCCACCTCCCCTGTTTAAATATTCTCTGGCTCTCCCATTGGCTGGAGTGAAGCCCGTCCCACATTGTTGCACATGCTGAAGTCCCTCATAAAGACTCAGTGTCCCAGCATGCAATTCTTTGGTAAGTACCATTAGCGGGACGGAATGGAGCTCAAAGTGAGCGCTTCTTGTACCCAGTGAGGGGGAGGGTAATGCTGCGGGTGCGTCCTGTATTGAAGTGTTAATGGGCTGCCCTGGGTCCCCAACGTCCAAGCCCCAGTTCCAATGACATACCGGGCCGTGAATCGCGTGTAATCATCCCGATTCTCCGTGAAGTCACAGACTGCCAGCTGACAGCGGCCACTGGTTTGGCATGGTCATAAGGCGGGCCTGTGGTATCCAATCCCTTGGAAGTAAATTGCCACGTTTGCCAACAATCCCTCAGGCCTCTTGTTTGGACGGGTCCTCTTTAACGCGGTGCTGGCAACACGCGTACAATATCTCCAAAACGACCACTCCAATGCTGGGTAATCAAGAGGACACAGCGAGGTACACTGGGGAGACCATTTATTCACAGCTGGTTCTGGGCATAATGCATTTCGGCGTCACTCGCCTTCTTCAGATGCCGGTAGCTCAGGGCGAACCCACCTCCCCTGTTTAAATATTCTCTGGCTCTCCCATTGGCTGGAGTGAAGCCCGTCCCACATTGTTGCACATGCTGAAGTCCCTCATAAAGACTCAGTGTCCCAGCATGCAATTCTTTGGTAAGTACCATTAGCGGGACGGAATGGAGCTCAAAGTGAGCGATTCTTGTACCCAGTGAGGGGGAGGGTAATGCTGCGGGTGCGTCCTGTATTGAAGTGTTAATGGGCTGCCCTGGGTCCCCAACGTCCAAGCCCCAGTTCCAATGACATACCGGGCCGTGAATCGCGTGTAATCATCCCGATTCTCCGTGAAGTCACAGACTGCCAGCTGACAGCGGCCACTGGTTTGGCATGGTCATAAGGCGGGCCTGTGGTATCCAATCCCTTGGAAGTAAATTGCCACGTTTGCCAACAATCCCTCAGGCCTCTTGTTTGGACGGGTCCTCTTTAACGCGGTGCTGGCAACACGCGTACAATATCTCCAAAACGACCACTCCAATGCTGGGTAATCAAGAGGACACAGCGAGGTACACTGGGGAGACCATTTATTCACAGCTGGTTCTGGGCATAATGCATTTCGGCGTCACTCGCCTTCTTCAGATGCCGGTAGCTCAGGGCGAACCCACCTCCCCTGTTTAAATATTCTCTGGCTCTCCCATTGGCTAGAGTGAAGCCCGTCCCACATTGTTGCACATGCTGAAGTCCCTCATAAAGACTCAGTGTCCCAGCATATATATATATAATATATTTTATTTTTTCAAGTGGCCAGATGTTACCCGTACACTTACCACAAGTACAGTGTTCAATATGGAAGTATGACAACAGGAGTCTTCAATTCGGGAAGGTACGTTTATTTGTTGCCCTTCCAGCACGGACGGGGATCCCAGCCTGCCTCTGCTAGTAACCGTCCCTCCGAAAATGCCTGATCTCCCTGGAATGCTACAAGCACTCCATCGAAACCACAGCAACCTCACAAGGCACAATAGAACAGCACGAGAGAGCAGGTACAGAGCAATTACATATCAGAACATATCCCATTTCTTTAAAAAACAAAAACAAAAACACCAGATGAATAGCATACAAAAGAAGTAAAACACAAAGCAACCCTCACATAGCAAAGAAAAATACCTCCAATCCTACCCCATAATAAAGTCATTAAACATTGAAGGAATAGAAAGTGAACGAAGAGGTCGCTCTCCTCTACATAAGACACCTGGCATCGAATACATGCTGGAATCTCTTGCGAAAACATTCTTGTTCACACCCATGCGAGTGGAAACATTCTCATTCACATCCACAATAACATCTCCTTTCTTGCAATAGAAGGCAACTCTCCTCTTGTTCCATTTTTGTCCATTCACCAAAACAAAATGCCATTTATGCACTTCTCTCACTTCCACAGGAGCCAAAATGTATTGAGCCCCTGCTCTCTTTTGCCTAGCTTGACCTTGACCAAATCACCAATATCTATGTTACGTCCTTTTGGTAAATGGTCTCTCTTGACGCAACCTCACTTGCAAGCATCCACTGGGTTTAGTTTAGTTTAATCTTTGGAACCCTTCCTCTCATTTTTTTAAACAGCATGTCGTCGGTGACGCTATGAATAGTTGTATTGTACGACCAAACCATGTTATCCACACACCTCTGAACATCTTGATTCCCCTGAACGGCCATTTGAATGGTGCCTTTAATTACTCTGTTCATGCGTTTAACCATGCCATTTCCCTACGGATTATATAATGACGTGCATAGATCCTTTATGCCACTACCTTGTAAGAAACTCTGCATGGCATGAGAAACAAGTTGGGTGCCATTGTCAGTCACCAAAACGCTTGGGAACCCTTCTCTATTAAAAATAGAGTCTACATGTTTGATAACTGTACCAGGGGTTATGTTTCTTAAAAATTCTACGATAACCCAACGTGAATAGACATCCACCAGGACCATAGCAAAGCGCTTGTCCCCAGGTAGAAAATCCATGGGGCAAATGAAATCCAAACACACTTTCTCCCATGCTGCCCCACATAACTCTCCAGAAATAGAACCCATGCCTTGTGAAACAATTTTGAGTCTCTTCTCGCTCTCTTTGCACAAACAGCAACTTTTAACCCAGCATCTGACATCTTCATCCAATCCAGGCCACCAAAAACTGTCCTTGAGACGTTTCGTTGTAATGGTTTGTCCTAGGTGACCTTCATGTGCCAAAAGAAATAATATTTTTCTGAGTGCCCTGGAAGGTACAAATCTTCACCCCTTAAGACTAAGTAATCCGTGATACCAATACTGAGCTCCTCTTATTCTTATTCTTAAAGCTGGTTTAAGTTCACTTTCACGTCTCCAACCTGATCTGATGGAATAAACCAGATCTTTGCAATCATCATCATTCTTGACTGCTTCATGCCATTCATCCTTGGTAAATTGTAAAAAAAAAATGTAAATTGATACTTGTATAGCGCACTACTCACCTGCAAGGGTCTCAAGGAGCTTGTACGAATACTGCTGTGGAACCCATCCTGGCTTTCCCTGTGAGGTGTCCACTCCTGGGCACCCCCAAGGTGGAGGCCAGGCATCCTTAGCGTTGTGGAGATTAAGCAAGCTATTGCTCAGAGTTGCAGAGTGGGACTTCATGATTGGAATAGGCACCGAGGTGAGAATTGTCAGGTCTGTGGAATTTTGAGCCCAAGACCCGCCGAGGCAGGGAATTGAACTCTGGTCCCAGACCTCTGCATCAGGGTCTGCCACTCTAACCATTGAGCCACACTTCTCCACAAAGATTTAAACTCGTTTTTGCACACATCATCTACACTGGCCACAACACATACTACATGTAAAGAGAAGGGCCCCCTACTGGGAAGATATGGTTTCTTAATGTAGGGAATTCACAATAATTGTACAGAAATAAGGAAACCAAACAATAAGAGAATAATACAAAAATGATAATACATACTGTCAATTAGAACCCAGAAGCAGCAATGGTGATAATTAATATTATAAAGATTGCATAAAAATTGTGTGGCACAAATTTTTGGTTGACTAGAATGTTGAAAACTAGTCAACCAAAAATTTGTGCCACACAATTTTTATGCAATCTTTATAACATTAATTATCACCTATATATCACTGTTCATTAATCTTTATATGTTTGTGTATTCTTGAGCGTATGATTGAAAGTGTGCATGATGGATACGTTAGCCTTTACAAGAATGATTGCATTGTTTTTATATATTTTTGATGTATAATAAAAATTGTTTTGTACTTTTGCTACAACCATTGCTGCTTCTGGGTTCTAATTGACAGTATGTATTATCATTTTTGTATTATTCTCTTGTTGTTTGGTTTCCTTATTTCTGTATAATTATCACAACACATACTACATCCTCCTCGATCTCTTCATTCCCTTCCTCAACAATCGGTAATCTAGATAAACAATCCGCCTGGACATTTTTCCAACCTGAAATATACTCTAATTTGTTTATGTACTCCTGCAGTCTAGCCGCAAACCTCATTAAACGCGACAAACCTTTACTTGCCCCACCAGGACTCAATATCTTGATAAGAGGTTTGTGGTCAATTCTTAAAATGAAGTGTGCACCCCACAAATAGGTACGAAAATATTGGACACCCCAAGCTGCGGCTAAGTCCTCTCTTTCTATGACCGCATAGTTGCGTTCAGATTTATTTAGTGTGCGTGACGCAAATGCTTCTCTACACCATTTTTGACTTGAGATAAAATGGCACCAATGCCATGGCCATTGGCATTAAAAAGTAATAAAAGTAACCTTACCAGGTTCAAAAGGAGTGAGTATATCAGCATTAACTATTTCATCCTTAATCATTTGAAATGTTTTTTCGTGTGTCAGATCCCAGTTAAATGGAATCCTCTTCCTCAGTAACTACCTCAAAGCCTCAGTTTTGTGTGCAAAACTAAGAACAAACTTTGGATAGTACTCGATCAAACCCATAAAGGATCTGAGTTGATCTTTAGTAGTGGGAGTGGAGGCTAGCTTAATGGCTTTCAATAAATCTTCCTTGGGCTGTACACCCTTCTCCGAGATGGTTTACCCTAAATAGTCCATCTCTTTCAATAAAAACATGCATGTATCCCTTCATAAGGTCAGACCAGCTCTATCCAAAATCTCCAAAACCTTAGTCAAAATATTATTGTGCTCAGCCTCATCTTTGCCTATTATGAGGCTGCCGTCCTGGAAGTAATGAGTATTTTTTTACCCTCTTAAATAAACTGTGCATCATGCGCTGGAATACACTAGCGGCCAATGCGAGGCCAAAAGGAAGTCTATTGAATTGAAAAGCCCCCTCCATGGTGAGAAACACAGTTAATTTCCTTGAATCCGGGTGCAACACAACTTGATGGTACGCTGACTTCAAATCCAATTTGGAGAAGTACTTGGCTTTGTCCATCGATTAAACCATCTCAGATATGTTTGGCAAAGGAAAGCTGTCTACAACAATGTTTTGATTCAGTGACCTGAGATCAACACAAAAGCAAAGTTTACCATCCTTCTTTTTAGTGACGACTACCGGACAAAGCCACTCCAAGACTTCCACAGGTTCTATGATGCCTTGTTCCAGCATGTCACCCAACATTTCCTTAACCTCATCTCGAATGGAAATAGGAATCTTTCTCACAGCATGCCTAACTGTCTGGGCATTGTCCTTAAGTATAATCTTATGCACATACGCCACCAGTTTTCCTAAATCCACACAAAACCCATTTTTGTACTTGGAAAGGATGTTACCAAGAATGACACAATCCTCCACAACCATCACTTGTTCAGAGGATCTGGGATCAATGACTAGATGCAGATCATCCTGTTGTACCCAGCCTAATATAGCAGGTCCATCATCTGAAACATATACTCTTCCTGTAGAACTCCTTCCCTTAAACTCAAACTTAATCTCCATATAACCATTGATAGAGATACTTTTGCCACTGTACCCTTTGGGGGAAACTTCGCTAACGGTGAGAGAGACATCAGGCCAATGCTCACTAAAAACGCAAAAAGGTATGATAGCGAACATGGAACCTGGATCCACCATCAATTGTAAAGCAATCCCATTGACTAGAAAAGTTGCCTTAGATCTTTGTAATTTGTTCGAAGATTCGTTCTCCACACACAATAAAATATCGGGTGCAACAGAATCTTCATCAACAGATGCAACCCTATTTCTTGAGAAACCTCTGCAAACTCTGCTAAAATGGCCTTTTTTCCACCCTTTCTACAGATTTTGTCTCTGACATAACATCCCACATAATCTGCAGCGTGACCCATACTGCCACATCAATAGCAACCACTGAATTTGCTTCTTTTGCCCACAACAGGTTTAGGTTTACATTTTACAACACTAGATATGCCACCATCCTTTAGCTTGAGTTTGGGCTCACCCTCTACTAGATTGTCCTTCTTACCAGCAATGTTAACAGTGTCATCTTTCCTTTGTTTCTAAATGTTGCATTTCTCTCATACATTTGTCAGCTTCATCTACAATTTTGGCAATAGCAATGGCTTCTAGCAAGGTAGGATTTTTAGCGGCCCACCATTTTTCTTGCATTCTCTTATTTTTACATTGCACAATTGACTGGTCTCAGATCATTTGATCAGTCACATTTGAGTGCTAATTCACGTAAACGAGTGATCATTTGATCCACAGTTTCTTTTTCATTTTGTGGTAGCTAATAAAATTTGTGACATTGCATAACGATATTAACTTATTTACCAAAGTACTTTGCGAATCTGTTCTTTGCTAAAACATAAGAGTTATCAATAGATTCACCATCAGCTCCCCTAACCTCAGGTAAGAACTTAAATACGTGTTAGCCCTCTTTGCCTAAAGAGTTTAACAGTAAGGCTTTTTTTCTTGAAGCTTGAAATCTCAGGCCATCAATAGCTTTGATATGATTTTCAAAGATGTCAATCCAATCTTCCCATTCTACAGATGGTGCTTCACCCTCTGAAAAAAAATGGGTGGAGGTGTGACCATTTGACTAGCTGCCATGGTGAAAATAAACTGGGTTGCAGAAATATGCAAAAAAAACGATGCCTAGAAAAAGTAGAGAAGGAACAAATATGTAAATAAGTGTAAAGCACAACACGCAAAAGTACAATAGGATGGTGGTATAACTCAAAAAAAAAAGTCCTGTGTGCAAATCACCATAATGATCAGCACAAAATGATTGGCCAAAGTTGTGAAGAGGTGTGCAAATCACTGTGTAAATCTGCATGAAAATATGGCAAAGTGAGCAGATCACTGTGTAAAGATGTGTAAAACTGGTGTGCAGATCACCGCAATGATCTGCATAAGACTGGTCCAAATAGCAGAGTGACAAAAAAAAAAGTATGAATGGTGGGCAGATCACCGTACTAATCTGCAGAATAGTGGTACATGCAGAT
This sequence comes from Triturus cristatus, assembly GCF_964204655.1. Classification (NCBI taxonomy): domain Eukaryota; kingdom Metazoa; phylum Chordata; class Amphibia; order Caudata; family Salamandridae; genus Triturus; species Triturus cristatus. Next base: position 436,745,013 of record NC_140587.1, on the reverse strand, counting down.
AGAAACCAAGAGATGAAATAATAGAAATAGTGTCCAGATCACAGTAATAATCTGCAGAGGAAAAAACCAATATATTAAAATGCTTGAAAGCGACTCGTAAGAGTGGTGTGCAGATCACCGTAAAGATCTGCAGAACTGAAGCCGAAACAGAGAATGTACTATGAATAAATAGGCAGATGCTTGACAAAAAATTACACCAAAGATGGTGTCACGCCAACGTGTGCATGTTGGCAGTGACGCGAAGAGCGTAGCATTAAGCCTTTCCCAGTGGGATGACTGGAGGAGGGGAGGTTGCCAAGAAGACGTGTAGAGAGGACACGAGCCGGGCAGTCAATTCTCATGCAGCGCGAGCATACACCCGCTCCCAAAAACAAGGAAAAACAGTACCTGAAGATCAGGAAAACGGCTCTTGGCACCCCACGAAAGACTGACCAAACGATGGTCCAACGATAGATCCAACGAAGCAACTGAAGCCAGAAATGTGCTTGGAACATCGATGTGGACAAAAACACCGTGAATTCACTCCCCACCGTTGGAGGGAGCAGGAAATTGTTTCCAAAATATTGAAGATGGAAGTATGACGACATGAGTTTTCAATTCGGGAAGGTTCGTTTATTTGTTGCCCTCCCAACACGGACGGGGATTTTAGCCTGCCTCTTCTCGTAACCGTCCCTCCGAGAATGCCCGATCTCCCTGGAATGCTACAAGCACTCCATGGAAACCGCAGCAACCTCACGAGGCACAATAGAACAGCACGAGAGAGCAGGTACAAAGCAAATACATATCATAACATATAGACTAGGCGTGGTCGGCTGCAAAGTCTAGCAGACACAAAATGTAATCAAAGGCCATTCTCTATGCCTGATACGATAACCCTTGTTCCCAGTGGGCATCTATATTCTGCAGGCACTAGGCATATGCCCCGGCCCTCGTCCATTTTCTTTTCCCAGTAACCTGTACAGTATGCAGCCCTTTTCTGTAGCCACCTCACACAGGACTCCCTACACCAACAGCTCTATCCCCTGGTCCTGACCTATAACTGTGCCTAGTTGGCACTAAGTACATGCCATGGTCTACAATCACAGCCTGTACCCAGAACCCCTAGCTTCAAGTAGCTGATAGGCATATCCTTTTGCTATGTCCTACACGTTCTTGGCACAGCACATGGGCTACTGCCTCACCCTGTACTTTCACCCTAGATCCAAAAGTCTCCTTGTGAATCAGGGCAGATAATGGGGCCTATGACCACACACCCTCTTTGCGCTGCTACTGCTGAGAGCCTGCTGAGACTGCTTTATGATCATGAATCAATCAATGAATCAAACATTTATAACAAATCACCCGTGTAGGCCTCGAGGTGCTAGATCTGTTGGCTGCTGCGTGGAGGTTTGATCATTCAAACATCTAGGTTTTCAGTTCTTTTCTAATTTGCTGGAGTGACAGTGTGGTCCTGAAGTGCAGGGGCAAGTTGTTCCAGGCCGTGGCTGCCAGGTGCGAGAAGGAGCATCCTCCACTGTTGGCTGGGCAGATCCCTGGGGTGTCTGCAAGGGAAAGGAAAGCTGATCGAAGGTGCCTGGTCAGTTGGTGGAAGGTCAGACGTTTGTTTATGTATGCTGGTCCTTCGTTGTGTAAAGCCTTGTAGCGTGGGTCAGCATCTTGACTTTGCATCTCCTGTGAATCGGGATCCAGTGTAGTTTCTTGAGATGGGGTGTGATGTGAGTCCTTCTTGGGAGGTTGAGTATGAGTCTTGCCACTGAGTTCTGTATTGTCTGGAGTCTCTTCAGGAGGCGTGCAGTGATAATCTATGTAGATTGAATTTATATCATCCAGTCTGCTTGTGATGAGGGCCTGTGTGACTGTCCTACTGGTGTTTTCCAGGAGCCACTGAAGATCTTGTGAATCATATAAAGGCTTTGGATGAAGGTGGATGAGACTGCGTTGACTTGTTTCTTCATGGATAGCTTGATATTCTGGATGATCCCAAGGTTGCAGACCTTGTCTGTTGGGACGGGGGGAGGGGTTGCGTTGAACTCCATGGGCCACCATGTGTTGTTCCATGGTGAGGTGTTGTTCCAAAAGATGTGGACTTCCGTCTTGTCCATGTTGAATTTGAGAGAGTTGTCCTTCATCCAGTCCGTGGCGTTCATCATACATCTGTGGAAGTTAGCTTTTGTGGTAGAGGGATCTTTGGACAGTGAGAGGATGAGCTGTGTGTTGTCGGCATCGGAGATGATGTTGAGTCCATGTGATCTGACGGTGTCGGCCAGGGAGGTCATGTATTTGTTGAAGAGGGTCGAGGTGAACGGTGGGATACGGAGCCTTTGGGTTCTGTCGGTGAGGTACGAGGCAATCCATTTGAGGGCATTTCCTCGGATCACAATGTGGTGGAGTGTGTTGATCAGGATGTGGTAGGAGACAGTGTCAAACATGGTGGACAGGTATAGGAGGATGAAGGCTGCTTTTTCCCCACTGCCCAGGGGGGATCTGATGTTGTCGGTGGCTGTGATCAGAGATGTCTCAGTGCTGTGGTTAGCTTGAAATTTGGATTGGGAGGGGTCCAGGAGGTTGTGGTCTTCTAGGTGTTAGGTGAGTTGCTGGTTGATCACTTTCGCAAGGACGTTTGCTGAATAGGGGAGCAGAGAGATGGGCCTGTAGCAGTGGTGTAGCAAGGGGGTGGGGGCAAGCCGGTACACCGGGGGCGGCACGGGTTTTGGGGGCAGCGGCTCCCCCTGCTCATACATGAGTTTGCCGCTGGGGCGCCAAATGCAGAAAATATTGCCAGCACCCCACCGCTCTTCAGCTCGGCCACGGGGCAGCAATGGCAGGGACCACCAAGGACAGCCGAATGCCTAGCTACGCCACTGACCAGTAGTTCTTTAGTTTTGCTGGGTCAGAGGATGTTTTTTTCAGGAGGGGCCTCACTTCAGCATGTGTCTGGTCCTCAGGGAAGGAGGCCACAGTGATGGAAGTATTCAGGGCCTTCCTGACCTCGTTGTCGATTGCCTTGCATCCGAGGTTGAAGACGTGGTGGGGCATGTGTCCGCGGGTGTTCCCGAGTGCACAGAGTTCATGATGGAGATAGTGTCTTGCGTGATGAGGAGGTCCCAGTGGGTGAGCGGTTGCTCGGGGTTCGTGTTCATGGGTGTGAGCTGGTTGAGCTGTCGCTGGCCGAGGGGTGGCATTCAATTTTTCGTAGATGGCTGAGATATTTGTCATGGAAGAAGTCATTGAGGTTGTCGCACAGTCCCTGGGAGGGAGTGATGTCTTTCTTGGTGGCTGCGAGATTAGTGAATTCCTTCATGATGACGAAGAGTTTTTTGCTGTGGTTTGTGCTGGCTTTGATGCGGTCTTCTAGGGTGCTCTGCTTGGTTTCTTTCAGGTGGTGGTGGTACTGGTTGAGAGCGTTCCTGAAAGCGGTTCGGTCTTCAGTTTTTTTGCTGATGCGCCACTTCCTTTCAAGTTGTCGGCAGTTGCATTTGGAGGAGTGCAGTTCCTAAGTGTACACGCTTGTTCTTTTCCTTGGTTCTTTGACGTTGGCTGTCTTGGCGGGGGCGATGGAATCAGCACATTCTGTGATCCACTGGGAGAAGTTCTTTGCTGCTTGTTCTGGGTCATGTGTAGAGTGTTGTTCCACTGGTCTTTTGATACCTTTCTCTAGTCTCTTCGTGTGGATCTGAGGAGAACTGTGCCAGAGTAGGTGGGTCCTGAGATGGTTAAGTGTATGCTGTGGTGGTCGGACCAGGTGAGTTGTGTGATTGTACCTGACTCTGTTGCTGGAGATAAAGATGGTGTCGAGCGTGTGTCCTGCGATGTGGCTAGGATCAGTGACGAGCTGCTTGAGGCCAATGTTGTTCATGCTCTCCAGGAAGTCAGTGGTGTTGGCGTCACTGGGGTAGTCGAGGTGGAGGTTGAGGTCCCCTAGGAAGATGTAGTGCTGGTTGTCGATTGGAAATGGGGCAATGAGTTACATGATGGCATTGCAGAAGCTAGAAAATGGTCCTGGTGGTCTTTAGTCAAGGGTGCCTCTGAGGGAGCTTTTTCCACCTGTAGGGAGTTGGAAACTGAGGTGTTCCATTACCAGTGTTGGATGGTCATGGACTGCCATGCAGCAGATGGGGTCCTCGTAGATGATGGCGATTCCACCTCCCTGTTTGTTGGTTATGTTATCTTGTACCCTTCGGGGATGGCGAATGAGATGTCTGGAGCGGAGGCGGGGTTTAGCCAGGTTTCTGTGAGGAAGATGACTTCCAGGGTGAGGGAAGAGATTGTGTCCCAGATCTCCATAGCGTGTTTACCGAGTGAGTGTGAATTGAGTAGAACGCACTGCAGTTGTGTTGTGGTAGTATCTTTAGACATAGCATGTGCCACTGTGTTTGCAGTGTCTCCGGTGTCGTTGGTTGCTTTGGTGCTCAAAGTGAGGCAGCAGTGTTGGCAGGAGAATGGTCCTCTGGTGGTACGCGGGAATGTGCATCAGCAGTGGTTGTTGGTGCATGCAGGGTCCAGGACTCAGAGATCAGTGGTGGTGTATCTTCATGGGGTGGAATTGCCTGACACTAGGCCAATTCCAGGCTCGGACTTGTAATGATGGGCTTGCCTTTGGGATGTCTTTAGTGCGCCAGCGGCACACCCTCTGCATGGTTGTGCAGTGGCCTCCGTAAGTTGTTCTGGAAGGTGGGAGGGCCTGGCACAGAGGAGGGAGGGCAGGGAGCGGGAACCTGTGGGAGGCTGCAGGAGCAGGAAAACACTGGGAGTGAGACAAAAATCAGATCAGGGTAACAAGAGTTTTTACACAAGCAAAGAAGCCAAACAACCAAGATGCCAGACAACCAAGAGTTCTAAAGTCAAAAGTAAAACTCAAATAAGCCTCAAATAAATCCAATAAGCCCATTAAACCCAATAGCCCCAATTAAAACTGAGCTTTACCCAAATTACACAGTGTACAAGGAAACCGGCTACTCGACAGTGGGACCGAACCAGCGGCTTCGAGGGCTATGGACAGCCACAGCAATAGGAGGAATTAGGTGTCTGAGGCAGAAGCAGCAGGAGGAGTGGTGCACAAGACTAAGAGGTCAAGGGCTACTCACTGCGACTGGGCAGCGCCCTCCATAAGTAATCCTGGAAGGTGGAAGGAGCTGGCAGGGAGGTAGGAGGAGGGAGGGTGAGGAGCAGGAACTTGCGGGAGGGGGAACCTGCGGGAGTGGGAAAATGGTGGACAGGGCAACAATCAGATCGGGATACCAACAGTTCCTTAGCAAACAAAGGTGCCAAACAACCAAGGCGCCACACAAACAAGAGGTCTAAAGTCAAAAGTAAAACCCAAATAAGCCCAAATAAATACAATAAGCCCACTAAACCCAATAACCCCAATTAAAACTGAGTTTTACCCAAGTTACCCAGCGTACCAGGCAAGCAGTCACCCATTAGCGGGACCGAACCGACGGCCTCAAGGACTGTGGACAGCTGCAGCGTCAGGAGGAGCTAGGTGGCTGAGTCTGCAGGAGGAGCAGTACACAAGACTAGGGGTGGGCGGAATTTGCGAAATCCACTTTCGCAAATTATCGCGAAAATGTTTAAAATTATCGCAAACAAGCGGAAATATCGCGAAGATGCGGAATTTTTTTTCCCGCATGTTCGCAAGATTTTCTGCATGGTTGCGGGTCGCCAACTTACCCATGTGGTTGCTCGCGGGCACAGCCATCTTGTTTTGAGTTGTCTCGCGGTGCATGATCGCGAGAAGAAAGACGTGATCGCGCGACGCATGACGTCACTGCGGGCGCGAACTGACGCGAGACAGGGCAAATGGCTAAAAAAAATCCAACATCTCATGGAGAACGCGACCGGATCAAGAAAACTTGTCGGCGAACGCAGGGATTCAGGTAAGGCGATCGCGCGCGTGCGAGAATGTATTATTTTACAGCGCGAGCAAGAAACAAATTATCGCCAAGCTGCGGAAAGCGGAAATTTTGACATTTTCGCGCTCACTGCGGAACGCGAAAATGTCAAATTATCGCAATTTCCGTGAACGGAACAACATTTTTGCCCAGGCCTACACAAGACCTAGAGGTCAGGGGCTACTCTGCATGAATGCAATTACTCTCCTCATCCCCACAATATTCTTGGCCTAGTGTATTTGGGCATGCCCTGCACATGACCTTAGGCCATGCACTGACCCCAAGATGGTGCTTAAAACCCGCACTTAGATCCCTCTGTGGATGGCATTTAGATATACCCTACATGCTCTGAAAACAATGAATTGTTTCCTCCGCAAGCCTAGGGCCTTTTGGGCACATCCTTTAGCCATAACCTGTGTGTAATGGGCAAAGACCATGCCAGCAGTGCACAGACCTTTTCCCCTGCAGAGCCAAAAGGGTTCTGTCTTCAGCTGAAGTCTATATGCTCTTTTCTTATTCCCAGAGTTTACTGTAATTGGCTGGTTATCCATTATACCCTATACACGGTATGATAGTAGTCCATGCAAAAAATGAACTTTATTTAACACCAGGGCCTCTTTGGCCAGGCTTTCATTTATGATCAGCAGGTTCTGGGCTCTGAGCGTGCTCTATTGCCACACCCCCCGACCTCAGAGATTTACAGGTTCTGGTAAAATGATGCGCACATCTACTATGCCCAGTGAGGACTGGGCATAGCAATTGGTCTTTGGCAAAACCCATTGCCCAGTCCACCTGCACACATTGCCTGCTAGGCACAAGGCATGGCCTTTGGCAACATTTAGTGCCCAGTATTCTAGCATTTCGATAGCTGTGTTATACACAATGTTGAATTTGTTCTGATCAACATGTCACATGTTTAGATCCTCACAAGGCTAACTCAGCATTCCATCCTCCTGAGCATGATAAATTAAGTAACATTACATTGAGTAGTAGTAAGTCCTAAAATGTACTGTGTTAAGAATAGCAGGAGTGTGGAATGGAGCACTGTATTAAAAGCAAATTATTTGTATTATTGTTGTTGTTATTATTACTATTATCTGTCGCCCCTTCTATGCAATGCCCTCTTACCGTGCATTTTGGCCAGTAGTTGCTGCAGTCTCCCAAAGAATTTGTTAAGATTTCAATGAAAAATTCAACTTTTGGGCCGCTCTCTATTTTAACTCTGCAAACGGTCTGTACCCATAATTGCAAGATCAAAAAAGGTTTGCATATTCTGTGTTTGAAACTTTTTTTGCACTTATTTAATGTGAGACCAAAGTAGTAAGCAATCCAAAAATGATATTTCTTTGGATGCATGAAGTACTGGCATATACCAGTCCTAGGTAGTAATGGGGACAGAACATGGACTTGGACGAGCCTTGCATAGAATTCAGACTTGTGCTGCTTAGCGTAAGGGTCAGGGATACATTTAATGGTAAAGTGAAACTCGATATTAATCTTACCTCATCCTAAATTTGGCTAGAAATGAAAAAAACATTTTTGTTCATGAAACTGAGTTTGCCATTTACCGTGGCCTAATGTAGTTATTGTTTCTTTTGTGGGATAGAGGGGATGTGCATAGACCACCGCTTTCAGGGTTGGCCTCGTTCTCCCAGGCAGTGGTGCATGCACACTCGTGTCCCTAATAACCCCATAGAAGTTACAGACACCACTACTGGCGATTGGAGCTGGAGCTAAATTGGCCAGCCCTTCCCAGACAGCTTTTTTCTTTCTGGGACCTCAAAATGGCTACCAAAGCAAAAATAAATCAATTGCTGTTTAAATAATGGTAGATTTTTGTTTTACTATTTTGTACAAAAAAATAGTGAATAGGTTTATGCCAAAGGGGCAAAGTCATATTATGCTCAAACTTCAGTTCTAACTTTGGAGTAAAAGGAGGGTGGGAGCAGTTCCAGCACCCCTAAAACGACGTATTGCTCTGTATTGCTGTAGGAATGAATCCAGAAACACGTCTCTAGAGTTGCGCAGCACAAGCTGTACCATTAAGGGTGAAAAATTAAAGACCACTACTGAAGTAAGTGTTATCATGCGCTGCATTTACCATGATGTATTGTGGCAAACTGAGTGCTGGGATGTGAGCCAGTCTGCTCCCACCCTCCCAATTTTGAAGTAAATCTATTCACCAGTTTTTGCTGCAGCAGAAATTAAAATATTCCAGTGGGAAGATGAAGAGGAAATGAAGCAGTTTGCACCCTTATCTCACCTTTCACGTCTAGACAAATATGCAGGATTGATACTTACGTGCATGTATACTTTTCAATATGTGTTTGTGTGTATTTGTACCTGGTTGGCCGGATAAAAAGTGTTGTAGAGAAAGTGTGCAAATAAACGTACATTCTGACGTGCATTACTAAAGTGCAAGAGTCAAATCCCATAGAGTGCAGTATAACTAATGAAGCCACTGTTTACTGTTGCACAGCCTCATAGATCCCATGGTACAATCACACTACAGATAAATAGGAACGGGTACCAGACTCACATGACCTTGTTAATATTTTATTTCAATGTACAACTTTAATCACTATTGATGTAGTGCTGGTTACATACCTTTGTTAGTATTACCAGTGGTGAGGGAGGGAGTGGCATCATGGTGACCCCCTTGAGACCTCTCCACTTGTGAATCATGGGCATTCTCCTCAATCAACAACAGTTACTAAATGTAATGTCCCATTTCAGATATTGTGGTGCACAAAAAAGGTGCATTAAAAAGGTGTACGAAGACGATAACCAATTGATAGAGGTAGTTGTATTTCAATGCGAAGAATGCCCTCTATGCAACTTTATTCCTAAACCGCCTACTACACAGAGAGGTGATCAGTCATACGCGAAACTGAATAGTTCTGTTTTCAAAATGTGTGCTATAAGTAAAAGCTTATGTTCTACACTCAGTTTGGACTCGGAGTTCAAATGTTTCGACTATCTGGGGTCCTGTACCCCAATAGAAGTGTCTCCAGACTTTAGTTGTTTATTCCTGAAGAAGTTTGCAGCAGGAAGCAAGGTTGATGCCCCAGGAGTGGTGTAATATGGAGCCAAGTTAAGTAAATCGAAATCACCCCGCTACTCCTTGTGCGTGGTACACAAGGCCTAGAATTTAATCTTCAGCTCCACAAGAATCCAGTTGTGTGCCTTCAGAACTGGTTTAGCATGATCTCCTTTCCAGATGTTAAGTCAAAGTATTGCTGTATGGTCGTGCGCTCTTTGCAGTTTACTGATAGCTTTTTTGGAACACCAGTGTCGATGAGATTACAGTAGTCAAGGCACAGCACAGGTGGTTATGGTCCACCCTGTATTGCACATGAAGGGAGGGAAGGATTTTCTGAAACAAGAATATCTGACAACTGAAACCTTTAACCACTGTAATGATCTAGGGGGCAAAGGAGGAGTCCTTAGTGGGGATAACCCTAGTTTTCTGCTTGTTGCAAGATAGTTGGCCGAGATCCTAGGACAGAAGAACAGATTTGTGGAATGAGGTGTGGTCAGTGACTGCATTTGGATCTCAGTTTTTGATTCTGATATTGTTGCTGCGTGTGTCAGCAGGGAAGGGACAGAGTAACCAATAGGTGAGAAGGAGGTGCCCCTGGGAACACCGCTCATCATCTTAGAGTGGAAGATGCTAGTGGACGTCTCTGGAGCTGTGACTGCGGTCGGAAAGGAATGCCCTTCACGCCTGCCTACTCATTCAACCTTCTGATGAGGATGCAATGGTCCAGCGCATAGCAGGCCTCTTCGGTTTAAAGTCACCTTTCATAATAAATATCATGCTACAATCGACACATTTATGCATATTGTGTATACCTGCCCTCAGAGCTTCTAAGAATGTTGTGTTATATTTGTGCCATGATCTTATGGAACGTAATCGTCTTCTCCACAGAAGCAAGTTCGCAGCTGATTAGCCCAGACCCGGGCAAGTGTCTTGCTTCGCTAGTGTGGGCAGAATAAGGGAAGGTTCCTTGCCAGTGGCATCTTAATGCGCCTCTGAGGAGAGAGAACCAGTCCTCTCCTGGGCGGGTGAGACAGAGCTACTGTGGGCCGACTGTCAGCCTCTGTAATCCGATGGACAAACGTCAAACATGGCGGCACAACCGATGAGACAAATCTACCTCAGTGACAACTGAAAGCGAGATCCCTAAACGAGTTCCGCGGAATTCATTGTCCTCCTGTTTACCTGCCTGCGTTGTAAACATCACCGGGAAACAAATCAATTCTGGTGAACTTTTATCGAGCCCTTTTACCCGCAGGCATTCAGTGTATCGAGGGGTGTAAAGAAGGGAGGAGGAGAAGGAGAGGCGGGGCCAGAGAAAGAGAAAGAAAAGAGGGGAGGGGAGGGAGCTTGTGGGCTGGATGAATAGACGGACGCACATGTGCATTATTTGTAACATTCTCTGTTGCTCACATATACACAACTCTCTTCCACCTGCTATTGTAGGTATGAAATAGCAACACAATGAGACAGAGGGAGTTTTAGTTCCTATATGGACACGACCCCCCTTTCCTCTGATTTCCCTTTCGCTCCTTCTGTGGGAAACACTAAGTGAAGGTGCCACTGCAGACAGATTCAGACGCTCCTCAAACGTGCTGTCCTGGGTCAAAGAGGCGCCCTTCGGTGGGGGAAGCTGATGGTATGTTTCCAGTCCGCCTAAAGGGGGCCTTAGTTTAGGCGGCAAGTCGGAGGAAGGCTGCATTTACCTTTGAGAGATAACCTGTGGAAGGGAAGGCTGTTGTGATCAAACCACGCGTTCAGGTCAAGGATCGATGCCAAAATAGATTAGACGCGGTATTTGCTGCGAGCTCTGACCACCAAAGACGCGCCAGAGGCCCCTGCCAGTTACTTTGACAGACTGGGCCGCGTCGACGCCACGTCACTGCCTTTCGGCGCACCTGATGAGTGCATTAATAACTAACTTTCTCCTAGTGTTGGTGTCGGTGCAAAATCTATCCACATTATTGTAGAATATATTATGCGTTGGGCTGTCATTATGTCCCAGTATGTCATTTTATTTAGAGTGCTTTCCTTTCATGTTGTCGTGTGGTAAGCGTTTGGTTTGTGTTGTGTTTTATAGTGGCGTGCTGGGACGGTGTTGGTTATTCATGCCTTGATAAATCAAAATAAGTTATAGAATATTTTACAACTGTAGTTAATCAAACCAGGATGCACCATGCAGTGGTATCTCACAAATCAGAACAGATATTATAAGTGTGCGATTCTTTAATCTTGTTATCAGGGTTCTATTCTTGAGCACACAGTCTCAAGTGCAAATTCACACATCACAAAAAGAAACTCCAGCTGACACGTCTCTGGGGCTTTCTCGAGGCTTTGTATATGGAAATACTGGTGGGTCGGGTCAGAGCACACCTGGCCATTGATTCTTACTAACCTCGCACGAGTGCTACCTTATGTTTTATTGCTCTGTTATGCTATGTTGTTTTGCATTATGCTGCATGTTGTTATGTTAACTTAAGTTTTGTCAAGTTGTTTCATGTTAGTGCCACAAGATCATTCAGTGATTTAACACTCACGGCTGACATTTGTGGTGATCTGTAGATCATCAGTAGAACGTCCAGCAAGATCAACTCCTCTTTTCATCCTTCCGAGGTCAAAAATTGAGGACCACTGCATTGGTTAATGGAATCACCTGTTATTTGCAGCACTAACAAATTACAGAATTGTGCTTCTACAAGCTTTATAATGTTATGATAAATTTAGTTAAGTTTTGATCAGTTAAGTAGGGTGTATTTTGTTGAGTTTTGTAATGTTATGCCATGTTATGTTGTAGTATGCTGTGCTATGTTTTATCATGGTTGTTAAGAAGTACATTAAAATGTTATGTTGTGCTATGGTATGTTTCCTAACATGATCTTAGTGTGCTTGCAGTTACATTTAGCTAAACCCCCACTGGGGTAGCCAAATGTTTACACTGATTTCCAGCCTCCAGGAATTTCTCTTTATGTGTAAAGTGTTCACCCAAGCTCTCCAGTAGTCTGCCAGTATTTGTTGCTGTCTGTGTCGCCATTCTTTATACTTCAGGCTCCCATTTTTAATTGTTACTGATTTCTACAGATAAATATAGATAGATATTTTTCCCTGCATGTCTTTCTTTGTAAATATGAACAACAAATGAAAATACAGCTTTTGGATTGATTCTGAAAGCCATCACTCAAGACTACTTGGCCAATAGCTCAAATTGACATGCTAGGGGTTTTTAAAAGGGGAGGAGCTAGCTAAAAGAGCTTAAAAAGCTGCAGGTTTGCACCAGTGTGTGTATTACAACACTGATATTTTAAAATGAGTGCACTGTTGTATCATATATGGGTACGTGCAGCAATGCAATCCATCTGTCACCATGTATTAGTGTAACTTGTTTGTTAAGTTATGCAGATTATACTAGTTGCAGGTTAGTTACTCTACAAACCCCACAATAAATATGGATGAAAACAGATAAAATGAACAGGAAATAAATATGGATAAAAATATAGCGTGAAGTGGAAAAAACATACCATAAAACTGGAAGCCCTGTTAATATTTTAGCCTCTCCAGAATAGCTCAGCACAGCTGTATGAATCTGTGTCCTTTCTTCTGTGGAGAAGGTAAAATAAGCTATGCACGTGAAGCACGTAGATAAGCAGATCTTGGTTAGTGCAAGGATAGGCCTTCTACCCGCGAACACGCACACTAGAGTTGGGCAAGCCAACAAATTAACACGGAGAGCTGATCCAGAGCCAACCCATGGGTCTGGCTCGGCTCTAAGAACCCGTGCACAAGTCGAGCCCTGAAAATAGTTGGGATCTAAATCATGCAACAAATATCATGTAAAAATATGACAGTGTCTTTAAAATTCGATAACAGCATTTCTTTAACATGCAGAAGCACTTGACAGTAATTCATCAGATTATTTTTGCACAGCACAGACCATGAACTCACGTATTGGAAGGTGCCCTCAAATGTGATAATGACGACAAAGGAGGCTATGTAAAATAAAATATTTGCCTAGGATGACACAATTTAGTCGAGCGGGGAAGCCAGGATTGGGCCCAGGTTTTCTGGTTTCCCATTATGTTTTTGATCTACTAAACTGCTATCTCTCTCTTTCCTTTTTAATACCAAAGGTTTATGGTTTGTTTTTAATTCTGTACACATGAAAGTAGAGCGCGGGAAGCAGACAGAAGCCACAATAAAGCTCAGCTCATTTTGAGCTCACGGATCCAAGCGGACCTCGAGCTGAGCCAGGCCTGTGGCCCAAGCCTGGCTCGAGTCTTAAGTGGCTCACCCACCTCTAACACACACCCACAGCACACACTAAGAGCACACTGGGAATGGCGCACGGTACCCAGCTCCAAGCGGGACACCAATCCCAGGTCCCAGAGCATCACTAAACCCTTCCTCAGTTTGAAGGGCAGTTCTACACTGAGGTGTGTATCATGGGTCCCAAAAATATCGGATACACAATCATCAAGCAATGGACAGTGGTGAAGTCTCTATTTTCCTGTGAAAATCTTCTCATCATTTAGTATCTCCCCTACCACGCTCACACAAGTGCTGGGTCAATGCAGCAGCAATGACAATAACCTCCTGCCGCAGGCCCTCTGGGGATTATGTTGTGCAGGAGCAGTAGCACCTCAAGTGAGACCATACACTGCGCCTGCGTCACCTTTAGGCTGGGACTCTCCTAGGACCATCAGGCGATAAGGCCGGTGAGTGTCCATCGGAGTGTTCACGGCTGACTTTAAGGCTTTGAAAGGTTGTCGTGTGCCAGGCGGCGGTTAATGCTGTGTGAAAGTCATTGTGTGCAGGCCTGTGTTTACGTAGTCTTGGAGGTCGGTGTGCGAAGGGCTATGTTGAAAGGCCTGGGAAGCTCACTGTGTGCAGGATTGCATTTAAAGCGCTGGGGAGGTAGGTGTGTGCAGGGCTACATAAGCCACTGAGGAGGGTCTCTACATGCAGGACTGCATTTAATACTCCGAGAAGCAGAGGTGCTGGAACAATTTTCAGAGTGGTGGTGTTCACCAGTGGCTGCAGCTTACCAAAGTCATGAGAGTTAGGAACAAAAGTGATTTTACCAATCAAGAAAGAGTAGAAGCATTCAGACCCTTTCCATAAGCGATAGTGGTGACCCCACTGTTGCCTCCCTGTGACATTTTGAACAAGCATTTTCAATGCAATAGGTCTCGCATGTGAAAGTGGCCTGCGCTGGTAATTAAAGAATTAAATAGGCGTGGCTGTAAAAGTGAATACAGACTGCGCTGCATATTAAATAATTAAATAAGTGTGGCTGCTAGTAAAGCAGACTGCGCTGCAATTTGAATAAAACTATATTACTATTTAAAAAAAAAGTGGGCGGGTGCTCCGTTGTCGTGGGTGAAATCTAGGAAGAGCATTAAAATTGTGCTCACCAACTTATAAAGCAGATTGTGTAACAACCAAAGTAAAAGGGCCAGTCCTCATGGGAGGATACAAGTGAAGAAAAGGTGGTACTAAGGAGGGACTAACAAGCCTATGTACGAATCAGAAGTCAGCATTTACGAAGGGCAATGACATAAGCCAATGACAAATAAGGGCGAAGAGTGGGCGGGGCTCCAAGAGCATACTCTAATACAGCATGCCTCGTAGAGCGACAGCTTATTTGCGCTGCCCTTAGGTTAGACCTAAAAATGGGTCACAAGGTACCTTTTAAAGAACATTTCCCCAAAACATGAGAATAGTGTTCTTTTTTATAGAAACTCATTGCAGAGCTGAACGGCCACTTGATACTGTGAAATCAACAGAAACAACTCCCTGAAAACCAACTCAGTCTAGCCGAACTAATATTCAGCTATGAATTTCTTTTCAAAATTTAGACAATGACCATCTCTTTTAAACATTGACCTGAAAGTGATTCGTCGTGAAATCCAGACTCGTGAATGGCTCTTCTTTAAGTGCTTGGAGCTTTTCAGAACTGGACTCCCTAAGTGTGGTTAGTACCAGTGTTCATGAAAATACTCAGTCTCTTTCAGTGCTAAGGATTCGATTACCCACGGACTCCAAATTTTAAGCCAAACTTAACGAGAGCACTGCTGAGTCTAATGACACCATCATAGAATCATTCACCCATATTCATGTCCTTAGAACAGAATCTCTTAGATGTTTACTCTGGACATTTCCCAAACTGTGACTTCTTGATAAATTCATATAATGCTTTACAATGTCACTCAGTGCAGCAAACGCAGTTCCACGCGCTTTAACATGTCCATCAGAAACAGTTTGCAGCCAATTGGAGCCCTGGACGATCACCACAAGAATGTTGTCTAGCAGAAGCGCAGTTGAACAGAAACACTGAGCAAGAACAGATATAATAATCAATCATACACATTCTATAAGGAGAAATAATAGTCAGGGTGAATGCTATGACTACTTTAAAAATAATGTCTGTCAGTAGCAGTGATGTGCAAGTTATTGTCCCATCCAAGGTATCATGCCATGAGACACCGACCCTCAAAATATCAGACACAATCCATACCCTAGTAAGATTGTTGCAACATAATACTGCATTCAAATGGAAAGTATTTTATTATATATGTATTAATCTGAATAGTTGCACCATAATTCCCTCCAGCTCATCCTTTCTGTCCGCATGCATGTCGAGCAGTGTTGAACAATGGCAGCTCATGTTCAATAAAGAGTAGTTTGAAAAGTTTTCTCTGTTTTCTTGAGGTAGACTTATTAAAACTGCATTGACTTAAAGGATCCGCTGTTAGCATACAAGGTACCATGGTTAAATTTTTTAAACCAGTGAATGGGTTCAATCTTTAGGATAGCTTTATTTCCTCAGCGATCTGATCTTTATAATTCCATCACACACTCTTCTATTCTTGGCAATACTGGGATAAGCTCAGAGGTCTGTTCATATACGG
This sequence comes from Triturus cristatus, assembly GCF_964204655.1. Lineage (NCBI taxonomy): Eukaryota > Metazoa > Chordata > Amphibia > Caudata > Salamandridae > Triturus > Triturus cristatus. Next base: position 436,729,177 of record NC_140587.1, on the reverse strand, counting down.
TAATATTCTCACAGTGAGCACTACTCTTGACTGTATCCAGAGTTACTTAGAGCTGTAGTCCTAGAAATACGAGACTCAGCACACAATCAGATCCTGTGAATATCCCGGTTCACCGTGAGCTCTGCACTTGATGATAGGCAGAGATACTCAGCGATATTGATTATAATGCCAAATACTCATGTAGAACACTTTTCTAAAATTGTTATCATGGGTACATCCACGGGGCGCTCTTTTCTTGCTAATATCCAAAATAATAAATTGGCCTATCCTTGCCAGTGTTAGACTTACTCAGGCATCTTTACCTAATAATGCCCAGAGGCACACACTTTGTTTTGAAAATCGCTAGACTCTCTTCAATTAGGACGTAAATTCCTAGTGTGTATCTTTCCATATGCCAGATGGTTCCCCATCAAGTAGCTTATATTATTTATTGTTTTGGGGTTTTTAGAAAGCTCTAAATTCTTATAATAAAAGCAAATGTTTTTGGGTGAAGCAGTATGATGCATAGGTGAATCAAGCAGTTGTGCGATTGAGGACGTACAGCTTCAAATGTGGTTATCTTTCAATGCTTCCATGGGATTTCCGGCAGTTTGGATTTAGAAGATTGATAGGGAATTTCATCCAGAAAGTGAGTGGGTGGTTGACTGGTTTTAGGCCCTTGTCTCTCCAGACACTGCGGAACAATAGAATTGAAATAGAGATGAAAATGACTGATGTGACCGGGAGGGTGTACAGTTGGAGACTTTCTTATATGCTGCTTAGAAAACTTGAGTCCTTTACGGATCTATCAGTCACCTTTGAATCTCACATGGCCAGGGGTGGCATTGCATAGTGGCAAGTACCTGATTTGGTGAGATTTTTCCACCAAATTCTTTAAACCATACTGGCTAGACAACAAATTGGTTTTCAGAGGCTGACTTAAAAAAATTAACTTGCTTTTGGGTTTCTCAGACATTGCTGCGCTCCTCTATGCCTTACACTATTCTGTTGATACTGATGAATATTCCTCAAATCTATATAGTTTTTAATAATATTTTTTATATAAATCTTAAAACCAAGTATTGATACGCTGTGTATAGTACTCAGAGGAAAAAGTCAGATTTGGCTTTGCTGCATTGAAGCCAGGGTTGGCTTTAGCACTGGTGGTGCCTGGTGCGACAATACTTTTGGTGCCCCCACCCCATGACTTCTTCGTCGGATCGCCTCACTACCACCCGGCAAAAGTGCCCCTCATCTCTCCATAGTCCCTCTCTCAAATACATTGTATTTGTTTTAAAACGCTGGTAAAGGCTGGCTTAAGTAATCCACTCAGCTATCTATAGAAATTAACACTCTGTGCTATCTAATGGTGAGTCAAAATTGCCACTAGACAAAACTCTAATCTCTCTCTCTAGTTATCTTGACATTTTTATTGCTGCTTGAAATCTGGATGGTCAAAGGACTCTGCAGCCGCTGTTTTTACATTTTAAGTTATAGATAAACACAGCATCCCCCCTGAAGTCAGTGCCCCCTCTCCAGGTCAACACCCAGTGCAGTCACACTTGTTGCACCACCCAAAAGCCGGCCCCGATGGACACTTGTGGCCTGCAGACTGCACAATTGTTAGCAGTGAATGCTTCACTTGTGGAACCACATTACCTGCTGGCTGTGAAAGGTGTGTGACAATGAGCGTGTGGTAATAATTATCTATTTGCTATAAAATTGGGAAATTTCCAACAGCTAATACTTGTGTGGTGGCTGAGCTTCATTCTTGAGAGTTTAATTTAACAATCGTTCCTAGAAATTACTATAACTACATATGAAATCTGAGGTTTGTTTTATAATTAGAGAGTACTTTTTCCACACCCACCCTGCTCATAACAGACTACTTCAGTTGTCTAAATGTTAATGGCGGGACCAGAAAGTTTCTTTTAACCAGCAAGTAAACAACATCTAATATTTGAAATGATAAATACACCATTTGGTTGATGTGCCTTTCGCTCAGACCAGCAAAACCTCAGAGAAAAAGTAGCAAAAGCACAGTTGAAAGTTTTTGGAAATAGCAAAGCAGTCCAGATTCGTGAAGGCACTTTCAGTGTAATGCTTTGCACTTGGCTGCAAGCACCCTCACATTTACCCAGAGTGCCACTCTGCCTTGGAGGAGCATGGCATTAGGACCCGGGACCACCGTGAGCCAGGCCCTCTCGGGGTCTCACAATGCGTTGGCCAAGTGGTAGGAGGGGGTGGACCTCCCCAGTGTGGACCATTTCGTGTCACCTCATATTGCGAGATCCGGGGGGCTGGGGGGGTGGGGGGGGTGGCAGGAAATGGATAGTTGTATTGGGATCTGCACATCACTTCTGCCTCCCCTGCACGATGGCTAGGGGTAATTATGCTGATCTGCCTTTAGCCTCTTCTTTTTCTGTGGACCATTGCAACAGCAGAGGCAGGCTGAGTGTGCGCCGGAGGCAGTGCAGATCGACGACCTCTTGGCCAGCTGGATCGTTGCAGTGAAGCCTTCTCCTCTATGCATTGGAGGGCTGACACCAGTGGCTGGGAGGCGAACACCGCATTGGCATGGGTCCCTAGGTGCGGGCTTCCACACTCTCGGTCTGTTCATTGAATCAGCTGGAAGTGTGGGATTTGGGACCATTCTTAGGGCAGAGTGGTGCAAGGGATATTGGCCCTCTTCCTTGCATTACAGTGGGGGTCACAAGAAATGTAGCCCTCATGGAACTGTTTCCCACTGTAGTGGCTGTAACCATATATGCAGACGCTTTTGAGAACAGAAGTGTTGTGTTCTGGTGTCTTGAGGTTGTTGAAGTATCTGGTCTAAAGTTGAACATTTTATTTAGATCTAAACATGTTCTTGTGATCCACAATAACACTGCTGATGCCCTGTCTCGCTCCAAGTTGCAGGAATTTTGGAATTTCCACCCGCAGGGTGCAGATGACAGAGTTCCCGCCATATCTGTGGAAGATTGGAGACATGCCCTACCGGATCTAGTGGCGGCCTCCCTAACAAAGTGCACGCTGGTGTCATATGGGAAATGTTTTATGCATTATAGGTCCTTTCTGAACAAGCGTAATGTTTCAGACTTATTTAGCAATAATGCCACCAGTTCCCAGACCTTGTCATCGTACATCTCTGTGGTAACAACTTGGTAAATTTGGGCTGCAAGGTGTTCACGGAAACCATTTAAAATTAATTTTACAGGCCATGGTCAGGTCTTCCAAGTTGCGGTCATTGCTTGGCCTTACATGGTACCGCATTGCATTGGGGCAAGGGCATTAGATCTAGAACGATAAACGTGTCTGAAAGGCAACGTAACTCTGAGATGTCCAAACTGTGCCATGGCACAGGGTGCCTCTGGAATATCCCACACAAATTGCTTAGAGGCAAAAGTATGTTTTACCAGGATGGTGTGCATCTGTCTGATGTGGGAACTGATCTGTTTATAGATGACATGTGGGCCTTTGCTCAATCTCTGTTCTGTAGTAGGAGAGCGAAGAACCTCATTGCCCTGCTCGCCCTTGTGCTGGGGAACCTACTTCCAAATTTACTTCTAATCAGCAGAGGAGACCTCCTGTTCATATTTCCCAGAACAACACTGAGGGTAGGGGGCAGCAATCCTGATCCGTGTAGGAGATGTACACATTGGCTTAGGGGCTTGGGTTTGCTGTTTACCAGTGTAGGGCATAGGGTTGTAGCTCCTGATCACACATTAATTGCAGCTCCTCAAACAGCCTGGTGTTGAAGGTGCGGTACCCTGGGACTTGGACATGGGTACAGTGAGTTGGGACTGTCCCTCACAGATGCAAGTGGTTCCGCCCATGTGGTCCATGGGGATGAAGGAATACCAAAGACCTTGGTGTTGTAATGGTCAAGGTGGAAGCCTCGTGTGTTCATATAATTTGCACGCTTCCCTTTAGATCTTAGGACTTGTAATGATTCTGGTATATGTTTCTCTTCATTCTGACAGATGTATTTCATTGCTTGCTGTATGACATTTCTTTTCTTGATTTCATTGACCCCTAGAATGTAAATATAATGGTTTGTGCTTTGCTTGCTCGTAATAAACATGACCTTTTCCCAGAAAATTCTACATGTACTGTCGGTGCCTCATTTCGGTTTGGGGTTTCCTGGTTCAGACTTGGGTTGTCTGGGTCCTATTGTGTTATGAAGATTGTGCTAGCCCTTCCCCATGCAAAGGGATTTGCACAATGTGGTACACACTACCCAGCTCTTTAAAATTAAGAAGGCACAAATTGGCTCTGTACTTCATTCTTCATAGCAGCAAATGCTTGGACACAGATCTGCACAGAACCACAGACCTCCATTTTTGCATCTGAATTTGCAATGTGCCAGCATTGTGATCCCTGTGCCATAAGGGTACAGGGGTACAAAAATACAAATGTAGCCCATTGTCAAAAGGACATTCGGGGAGCAAAATGTGCTACTTGAGACCACTGCTTGAGACCACTACCTACTCTGCAATGCTCATAGTCTTTGGATGGAAAGTGTAAGCTTGCAGAAATGGACCGCATATACTCTGAAAATAATTATGAGCTCCCATTAGCAATCTGAAGCAAGTTCATGCTTTGTGACGGAAGGATAGGTCATTAGTGGCGTGGCAAGTTCAGGTGGTACCCGGTACGGAAAAATATGGGTTTAAAACACATATTTTGGCAAAAATATGTGTTTAAAACTCATATTTATGCCATTTTGTCACCCCCCTCAGTGATTTCTTGTCACCCCCGGCTTGACAAAATTGGCAAAAATATGGGTTTAAAACACATATTTTGGCAAAAATATGTGTTTAAAACATATTTTAGCCACTTTGTCACCCCCCCTTCCCTCAGTGATGACATTCGGGGCGGCCCGCACCCACCACACCCCTCTTCCTACGCCACTGCGCCTCATTTAACTTTCCAAGTGGCAATGAAATAGCACATGGACTCTGGTGAAACTTGTGCATGGAAAGGAAGTATTGATTTGCATTTTTTGTAACCCTGGAAAAGAGAAGGCTGGTGATTTACCACATAGTAAAACTCAAACTGCATGCTATCCCCCCTTGCAACCTGCAAAACTCAGGATTGGGATGTAAAACTGCCCTAGGGGAAATGTGCAAGTGATAAAGGTTATTTTCCGGGGGAAAATATACATTTCAATATTTCCAAGAAACTCGGAATGAAAGCCAGGTCATATATTATTAACAAACTGATCTCTCATTGATGGCATTACGTTATGCCCCAAAATACACTGATCTGTTAATCTATAATGAAACCAGTTTTCACTGAAAAAAAGTAATGTCTTTGAAAGAATAGTACAAGAAAAGTGGTTTTAATTAGTTGTGCAGCACTCGAAGAACAATTAAGTATTTCAATTGCAATCTTTGTTTCCATCACGCTTGAATATTAAGTGATAAATGTCTCATTTGCACGTCAAGTAAGAACATTGTAGCTGTCCACACCGCAGGGTGAACAGTTAGTTCAAAAGTTTCTCAAAACACACAGTCGGAAAAATGAAATCATGTTTCCTTTTGTGTGTTATGAGAAACTCCTGACATAACTTTGTCTGTTCACCCTGTGTCCCAGTTACAATGTCCTTAGTTTCAAGTAACAAAATTCTCATGTTTTCTTGCAAACATAAACATCGACATGCATATTAGGAACAGAGTAGTTTGTTAAAAAAAATGTATTTTGGGTTACATTTTAATTACGCCTAACAATTTCTTTTCATTATAGTTTTTGGAATGAAGAGGTTGCAAATCAAAGGCAGCTTTATTTTCTATTCTGCTGATCTTCTCTACTTCCATTAAAAGAGGGGGTGCTGTAGCACTCCCTCCCCTACTCCCTGCGCCCCTGCTAAGAAAGCCTTGTATGCAGGGCTGTGTTTCAGACTTGGGGGAAGTCCTGGGCTGGATTTAAGGCCCTAGTGGTGGTCGGTGTGTGTAGGCCATTTGCAAAATGCGATGCAGCGCGCGCAACAAAATTCGTTTTATTTATTTAAATGTGTACTTACCTCCGTTCATCCATATTCCGGTGTTTACATTTCCCCACCCTGCCCCTCCCCCGCCCTGCCTCACCGCCCCACGGAACTCCCTCCACGGATCGCTACTGCTTGTACTGCTCTTACAGCAGTGAGTTTGGGAGAGCTAGTGGACGGCTATACTACTTTTCCAGCAGTGGCCTTAAAGGGAATCTGTAGACACCTATAGTGCTGTTCCTCTCAAAAACGTTTTGAGGCATGGGCAAAGTGGGCAATTGCTCAGGTCCTGCCATATTCCAAGGAGCCACTGGGGAAAGTAAACTTTCTCTCTATTAAACCTCTATCTATTCTGGTTCTCCCTCTACCTCTCTCCGTCTACATGTAACTCTGACTGTCACCCGTATCATTTCAAGTGTTTTTGGAGTCCCACGCAAGACATACATCAACGTTTTTTCTGACCCTGTTAAAATTTAACATAGTATTATTTGGCACCATGCTAGCTTGAATAAACAGGAAATGGGTAAAAAAAATCAAATTTGTTCCTTACTGGGGCCCCAAAAATATTTCTTGCCTGGGGCCCAAAAAATATACCTTGCCTGGGGCCACCAACATCCTTAAAAGTACACTAATTCCACCAGTAACCTTAGGATAACTTGTGGTCACCTATAGTGCTACTCCAGCAGTGACCTTAGGAGAAGCTCTGGGTGCTTATAGTGCTCTTGACCTCAGGAAAACTTGTGGTCACCTATACTGCTCTTCCAGCAGTACTTTTGAGTGAACTTGTGGTCACCTTCCAGCAGTAACCTTGAGTGAACTTGTGGTCACCTTTAATGCTCTTCAAGCAGTAACCTTGAGTGAACTTGTGGTCACCTATACTGCTCTTCCAGCACTTTGAGTGATCTTGTGGTCACCTATACTGCTCTTCCAGCAGTAAACTTGAGTGAACTTGTGGTCACCTATACTGCTCTTCCAGCAGTAAACTTGAGTGAACTTGTGGTCACCTATACTGCTCTTCCAGCAGTAACCTTGTGTGAACTTGTGGTCACCTATACTGCTCTTCCAGCACTTTGAGTGATCTTGTGGTCACCTATACTGCTCTTCCAGCAGTAAACTTGAGTGAACTTGTGGTCACCTATACTGCTCTTCCAGTAGTAACCTTGTGTGAACATGTTGTTCACCTATGAATGAATGAATGAATGAATGAGTTAAATTAATTTTATATTGCTAGCGCATACCTGTGGGTGTCATAGTGCTGAAAATATTGCCGGAACAACGGAGCAAGAATTGGTAAAGATGCAACAGAGTTCCAGCAGCATCTTATTCAACAACTTTGGTATACAGCCAGGTTTTCAGCTGCTTCCTAAATTGCACCAAGGAAGATTGACCACGCAGAGTGAGAGGTAGTAAGTTCCACCACTTTACTGCACAAATGGAAAAAGCCCTACCCCCAACCCCCAATCTTGCTTTGTTAAATCTCTGAATGATAACAAAGCGTAATGAGCTGGATCTAAGGGTCCTGCTTGGCTTGTACCAGGCAAAATGATCCTGTAAGTAGGTTGGGCCAGTCCGATGAAGGGACTTGTGGACCATACACATAGCCTTAAAACCAAACCTTTTTCTCACTGGGAGCCAGTGAATACTCTGCAATGATTGAGATACAGAAGTAAACTTAAGGATTGTATGCCACAGTCTCGCCGCTGCATTTTGCAAAACCTGCAACTTCTTTACCACACATTTCTGGGCACCTAAATACAGAGCATTGCAGTAGTTCAGCTTTGAGAAAACAAGAACTGTTTTCTGGAGTTGAAAGGGAATAAAAGGGACATTTTTTTCAGAATCTTCAACACAAAAAGGCCGGATGAGGTAATAGAATTTGTTTGCTCTGAGAAAGATAATTCAGTGTCAAAAATGAGTCCCAGATATGTAGCATTCTGTACTGCTCCTCCAGCAGTAACCTTGTGTGAACTTGTGGTCACCTATACTGCTCTTCCAGCAGTAATATTGTGTGAACTTGTGGGCACCTTCAGCATTCCTCCAGCAGTGGCCTTGAGATGTATTGAGAAGCCTTTAAGGCTTATTCGCGTTACAACAAACAAAAGGCTTATTCATCAATGATCTTGGGAGGCCTTGTAAGCGCTCACAGTGCTTTTCTAGCAGTAACATTATGTGAACTTGAGGGCACCTATTGTGCTCTTCAAGCAATGACCTCAGGATAAATTGTGGGCTCCTATTGTGCTGTTCCAGCCCAGGCCTTAGATGGTGTTTTATGCTCCCATTTCGCTGTTATTGCAATTAAGCAAAAGACTGATGGACGGAATGCAGAACAAATCAAAACATTCATCCCCAGTCAAGAGATCTGGGTTAAATCCATCATTCTTTTGCTCACCGTGCCACCCCAGTTTAGACCTGGCCATATGCAAATCAGTCTTGACCCTGTGCCTCATGGGAACAGTCCAGCCGGCACTGCCAAACCAGGTCCTCCCTGGACCGAAACAAGCATCCAAGGACCGGTTTCAGAGTTTAAATCCTCATCAGTCAGGATAGCTTGAATCCAGTGGCACAGTGAGCCCGGGACCCAAGTCTTGGCATACCAGGCGCATTTAGGGCGAGAAAGCAAAAGACACACAATTGATGGACGGAATACAGAACAAATCAAAACATTCACCCCAAGTCAAGAGATCTGGGTTAAATCCATCATTCTTTTGCTCACCATGCCACCCCAGTTTAGACTTGGCCAAATGCAAATCAGTCTTGACCCTGTGCGTCATGGGAACAGTCCTGCCCGAACTGCCAAACCAGGTTCTCCCTGGGCCGGAAACAAGCATCCTAGGACCGGTTTTGGGGTTTCACCCCTCATCAGCCAGGATAGCTTGAATCTAGTGGCCCAATGAGCCCGAGACCCACGTCTGGGCATACCCAGCACTCTTAGGGCGAGAAAGAATAAGACACAAAATTGATGGACGGAATGCAGAACAAATCAAAACATTCACCCCCAGTCAAGAGATCTGGGTTAAATCCATCATTCTTTTGCTCACCATGACACCCCAGTTTAAACTTGGCCATATGCAAATCAGTCTTGACCCTGTGCCTCATGGGAACAGTCCAGCCCGAACTGCCAAACCAGGTCCTCCCTGGACTGGAAACAAGCATCCTAGGACTGGTTTCGGGGTTTCATTCCTCATCAGCCAGGATAGCTTGAATCCAGTGGCACAGTGACTGTAGACCCCCTACTCGTCATTTTGACTAAGTTTTTAAGATAGATTTTCTGTGAAGAATGAACGATTTGTATGTACATAGATTCAGTCAATGTTCTGTATAATCATTTAATACTGTTTTATTTGTATATATGTGTACTCTTTTATGATGGTTTTTAACCACCGAATAAAGAACTATTGATTGATTGATTGAGTCCGGGACCTACGTCTGGGCACACCCGGTGCATTTAGGGTGATAAAGCAAAAGACACACAATTGATGGACGTAATGCAGAACAAATCAAAACATTCACCCCCAGTCAAGAGATCTGGGTTAAATGCATCATTCTTTTGCTCACCAGGCCACCCCAGTTTAGACTTGACCATTTGCAAATCAGTCTTGACCCTGTGCCTCAAGGGAACAGTACAGCCCGCGCTGCCAAACCAGGTCCTCCCTGGAACTGAAACAAGCATCCTATGACTGGTTTTGGGTTTTCACCCCTCATCAGCCTGGCTGATGAGGGGTGAAACCCTGAAACCGGTTCTAGGAGGCTTGTTTCCAGTCCAGGGAGGACCTGGCCTGGCAGTTCGGATGGACTGTTCCCATTGGGCGCAGGGTAAAGACTGATTTGCATATGGCTGGGTTCAAACTGGAATGGCATGAGGAGCAAAAATACGATGGATTTAGGCCCAGATCTCTGTACTGGGGTGAATGTATGACACTGTTCTGCATTCTGTCCATCAATTGTTGTTTTTGCAGTTATTGCAATTAAATCATGAGAATTTTATGGGCCTACAGTGGTCTTTCAGTAATGAAACCAAGAGGCCTTCTCTGCAACTACAGAGTTCTTCCGGCAGTGACATCATGAGGCCTTGTGCGCCTCTGTAGCACTCTTCCAGTTCTCACCTCCTGAGTCGTTGTGCACACCTATGGGGCTCTTGCAACAGTGACCACAGGAGGCCTTGTGTGCCTGTATAGCTCTCTTCCAGTTGTCAGCTCATGAGTCATTGTGCGCACCTGTGGCGCTCTTGTAGCAGTGACCACCGGAGCCCTTCTACGCCCTTATAGTGTTCTTCAATCAATGAAATCAGGAGGCGTTTTGTGCACCTGTAGTGCTTTTCCAGCAGTGACCTCGGGAGGCCTGTGTGCACCAATAGAGTTCTCCTATGCGGGTCCTCCACATGCCATCTTTGGATTTGTGACATCAGAACCTGTAAGGCTTCCGCCCGCAGTTCTTTTTAGGTCGAGCCTAGCAGCGCGCATGTGGTGCTCTGAGAGCCTTCTTGTGTTTACTCCATGTGGGTCTGACTCCTCTCACACAATAGACTGGCTTTTGCGTGTGTCTTTCAATAATGAAAGCACGCAAATGGCTAAAGGCGGTTGCATGTACCACCTCTTTTGTAATGTTCACTCCCACAGCGTTTTGCCTGTGGGAGCAATCAGTGGCGCACAGGGTGGCAGCTGCATTCCTCGTGGGTCAGGTTACCGTTCTTTCGCTTCACTTGCAATCTGGTCTTTTATTGCCAGCGCCTATGTAGTTTTATCTTTCTTTTTGACATTGCTCCGATACTTTTCACTTCCGATTTTCTTTCTTTCGTTTTTAATATATGTTTTATTGGAGTGTGTGTTGCGTGTACTTTTCTTTTTTATACTTTTAATTATTTGTAATACTTTTCCTAGTGTTTTTCACTCCTGGTTAGGTCTCGCCTACGCTGCGCGCATGCATTGCGTAGGAGGGTACCTCTTGGAATCGATCAGCTTCTTTGCCGAAAAACGTGCACGCTTGCATTGCTTTCAATTGCAACGCATGCGCGTATGTGTTAGCGATTATCGCGCTCGCTGCCGCAAGGTAAACGCTGCGCGTCGCTGCACTCGCTCGCCGCAGTCACAGACACGCCTTCCAGATTGTCAATCTGCCTGCCCCAGTCCCTGCTCTCGGTCGCACTCTGCCCACCCCTCCCACTTGTTTTTTCATCTCCACGGCTCTTGTGCATGTGCGCACCACTCGAGGTCTTGTATGTTTTGTTCTGCGTGATTAGAATTCAGACTTGTGACTAACAAACTGTGCACAGGTTTTCTCAGCCGATGCCGCAGTGACCCGCTGAGCTACCCTTCCTGCCGACACTTCCTCCAGAGGTTTGCTCTCACCGTGAAGTCGGGGCTTCGGTCCTCCTTCGCGGGCTCCCTCCAGGCCGCGGTCCCTAGTAGTGGGGGGCTGGCAGAGCCCCCCGAGAGAGCCCCCGATGCAGAACTTGTCCTTGTGCTTCTCCAGCAGGGGGAGGGAGCAGAAGGCCATTTTACACTGCTGGCAGTGGTAGACCCCTCACTCGTCCATGCTGCCCCGAGGACAGGGTCAGGGGAGGGTCAAGGCGGGGCAGGGGTGGCGGGAGGGGGCGCTACCTGTGCTCTGGGAGCTTCCTAGGGGCTGAGGTCGTGGTGGTCGGTGGTTCTTGAAAGGGGGCCTGTCTCTTCTCAGGGCCTCTGTCCTATCTTGGTGTGCTGCCTCTTCTTGTGCTCTTGGGGTTGTCTCCTCTTTCGGTTCTCTGTTTCCTCTCAGGGGCTCTGTCTCTTCTGTCTGTGCTCTCTCCTCCGAGGGACTCTATCTCTGTGCTCTCTCTCCTCCCAAGGGCCCTGTCTCTGGGCTCTCTCTCCTCTCAGGGGCCCGGCTCTTTGGAGGCCCTGTCTCTGGGAGTGTGCACTGCCCGGCCCCTCTCTGTCCTCTTTTGGTGCGCTGCCTCCTCTTGTGGTCTCAGAGCTGTCTCCTCTTTCAGTTGTCTGTTTCCTATCAGTGGCTATCACTTCTATCTGTGCTCCTCGGCCACTCTCTGTCCTCTCAGGAGCTCTGTCCCCTCTATCTGTGTTCCCTCCCCTCTGAGGGATCTGTCATCTCTTCCGTAACCTTCTCTCCTCAGAGGCTCTGTCTCTACTCTCTCTCCTTCCAGGGAGGCACTGTCTCTGTCTGTGCTCGCTCTCTCCTCCTAGAGGCTCTCTCTCTGCTCTCTCTCCTCTCAGAGGCTCTGTATCTGCCCTTTCTTCTCTCTGGGGCTCTGTCTCTGCCCGCTTTCCTCTCAGGAGCTCTGTTTCTTCCCTCTCTCCTCTCAGGGGCTCTGTCTCTCTGCTCTCTCTCCTCTCTGGGTCTCTGCCCTCTCTCCTCTCAGGGGCTCTGTCTCTGCTCTCTCTCCCCTCAAGGTTTCTGTCTCTCTCCTCTTAGGGGCTCTGTCTGTGTACTCCCTCTCTTCTCTGGGTTTCTGCTCTCTCTCCCCCAGGAGGTTCTCTCTCTTCTGGGAGGGTGCTCTGCGCTCTCTCATGTGCGCCCTCTCCGGAGCTTGCTCCCTCTGCCCGGAATACAAGGCGGGAGGCCGGTGTCTCGGGCGGCGTCTCTCGTTGCTGTGGGAACGAGAGCCGTGCCCTGCCCTGTCCTGCCCTGGGACATGCCTCTCAGCCGGGAGCCCAAGTGCCTGGGACACATAGGACAACTTGTGGGGCTCAGTCTCAGTGTGAGATTTACAGAGAGGGCGAGAGTGTTTGTAACATAAAGCATTGGCAATTCCAATATGTCTCTTTTAAACAGTAATGTACCACCACGATTGAAACAAGCATTTGTAATGCAATAGGTCTCGCATTTACGCAAGTTTGAGCTATTGACATTGCAAATAACAATGCCTTTTTTTGTTTGTTTTTGTTTTTAAAACATAAATAAAAGGCATTGTCATTTACAATGCCAATAGCTAAAACTCGCGTAAATGCGAGACCTATTGCATTGCAAATGCTTGTTTTTTTTTTGGTTTGGGTCTGCCTCGGGCTTGTGGTCAAGCAGGTTTGTGCATTTCCTTTCCAAATACATTTTTACTGCTTCCTGAGTTCCTGCTCGTGGATCTTGTGCACTTTTGTTTGTTAATTTATTGCAACTCTCTGTCTAACTCTTCACCTACCCGCCCCTCATGCACATAGGCTTATTGGGCTTGGCTGTGGATGCCTTCAGTGCGGGATTCCATCAACAAGCATTAGCAGTACGTAAACAGGCAGTGATATCACTTCCTGAGTTTCCACTCATATATTGTGTGGACTTTCGTATTTCTCCAAACTCGATCATTGCTTAGAATACAAAATACATGCAGTCATTTCTTTTTTTAGGTCTCGCCTGACCCAGCGCATGCGCTGTTCTGGCGGAGACATTTTGAGAGGGCTCCAAAAAGTGCTACCAGGCCAGCCTAGAGCTCCAGTGCATGTGCGTGGGCGTCACGCTTGACCGCGATTACTTTCACTTTCGCTTTGATGTTTGATCGCGATCATTTTCGTGTTTGATTGTGCCTTGAATCATTTGTAAGAAGAATCAGAGAACGGGGGTTGACATCTGACTCTCTATTTTGGGATGTTTTACGCTTCGGTGCTCCCACTGACAACAAAGGTTAGTATGAACCCCGTAAACGCTGCTCTGAAACTGATTGTTTAGGGAATGTTTATGGTTTAAAATACTTTAATAAATGTGCTCTAAATAGATGTAGATACTGTTAATGACGTGCACAATTAAAATATTTAGTGAGGACTTTGTTCTTACATTCCTTGTGCTTTTATAATTCATTCCCCCTTCATGTGACTCCAAATTCTTTCATCCGTGACCTCATATTTTTTTCACTCATGATCATTTTTCATAGAATGTTTGACTGCGTGCTTTTGTTATTTAACGCGGTATTTCCAATTGGTTACAACCTTTAAGGCGTAGGCAACAACAATTACTACATGTGTGCGCTGGTTACCACTACATAGTGAACCTTTGCATGACGCTGGGCTCAGGCTGTCAAAGCAGGCGTTAGGGAAGCAAACGTACCTGTTGAGAAAATGAGTTTTGTCAAAACGTGACGCAATCTCTTGGGGTCAGGCTTGTGACACCCCCATAAAAGCTTCCGGTGTGCCCTATGCTCTGTGCATCTTACCACACGGAGCGGGAACCGGAAGCAGAGAGCAGCGGCTCTTTTCAGCATCACCAATCTATATATATATATATAACCTGTTTTAAGTTCAAGAAAAGAAACCTGATCTTAAAGGCGTTCGTCAACCACAGACACCAGAGGGTGCGCGCTTTGATTCCGCACTAACATAAATAACTAACAAGCATTGGCATAGCCAATAGGTCTCGCTTTTGGGACCTTATAAGTGTTTAGCCATGCAACAGTTGCATAACTAAATACTTATAAGGTCCCAAAAGCAAGACCTATTGGCTATGCCAATGCTTGTTTAAAACTATCCCCTGGGAGCGCATTTCTTTGTCTGCTCCCAGACATTCCTTCCCCGCCCCCACATCTCACCGGTCAACTTCACTGAATCTGCACTAAAAACATGGTTTAATTTGACCGTGTTCAGCTTCGTTGTCCGGCTATGCCGTCCACCCATCACTGCTTGTAAGGAGGCTGTAATGTGTTTTTTTTTAAAAGGCGCGCCTCTTCACCCGCTTTGGCATATATTAAGCTAACATCCTGAAAGTGGCAGCAGCTGTGTGCAAATAGCACTTAATCATTTTCGTGCCTATGCAAATGGATTCTTCAAAAGATGCAAGCCTTGCCAGAGGAATTAGCAGCTCCTTCAGTTGCCAGTGCTACCAGAAGCCTAGTCTTTTATCTTACATTTCTCATTTTATGTGCATCCTAAGGTGCCAGTGGCAAAATATGATCAAAATATTTCTTGAGTGCTGTTATAGTTAAAATCCACTTAGCCAACCCATGTTTTTTGAGGTTCCAGAACTTACTTGTTCTTGGTGCCATTGACTTACCACAGTCTTTGATGTTTTTAATAGCCAATGTAATATATTCAATAATTTGCTGAACGGATAAACGCGTATATAAGGTCACGAAAAGGCGAGACCTATTGGCTATGCCAATGCTTGTTTTCTCTGGGACTCTATATCTAGTCTCTCGAAGTACGTTTTCGTGCTAATTCCCCTCGTTTTCGAGTAGTTATGGAGAGGGGTTGTGGTGCGGCGGCCACGCCTCACACTCCCCGGACGGGCCTGTGGTGGCTCGGCAGACATGCCCAGTGTCAGGGAAGAAGGTATGCGCCTCCATCACTCGCCGGCCAGAGAGGGCTCCGTGTAATTAGGTCATTTTTGGCAGGCAGGGGAGGGGCTGGGGCCCGCACTGTCTGCGAAGGAACTGACAGCTCCCTCCCGGAGCAGCACCACGCCAGGCCCGCAATTACCTCGCCGCCGGTCCCGCAGGGCGACGGGCAGTGAAAAGCTGGCACTTCAGAGGGAGGAAGTGCTCGGATGTGTGTCCCCTCGGCCGCGCCATTGGCTGCGCCGCCTCGTTACGGGAGACTAGACAATCTCTGATATGTTATGACATGAACACTCAATTAGATCACTGAGTTCAAACGGGCCGGTGCGGCGCGGGATGCTAAGCAACCCTCGTTAGGTCCGGCCCGGGGTCAGGGCTGGTGACACATCGCATCAGGCTCAGGCGGGGAGCGAGGGCGCCCCTGCAGCCGAGGGACCCCGGCCGGCTCACGAGTGCGCCAGGGGCGGGGGCTCCAGGCACCAGGGCCTTCCGCAGCTTTCTACCGATGCACGCTTCTGTGCTCACAATAAACGGCGGCACTGGTGGAATTAAACCAGTTGCACTCTCGAATCTGGCTCCTTTTACGCATGCTAAATCTAGTGAGGCAGCATTGATGGGGAGAATATTTCACTTTGGCAGGGATGACACTTTCGATTTGATAACATTGGGGTTCTACTGTTAATGCAACAGTAGAAACCCAATTTTATTAAACAGTAAATCTATTTTTCTTGTTGCTGAAATTGTTTCTTTCACTGCAGCGTTGAGGACAATTCTCTACTGGTGCATTAGCCGAACGAGCTTTGTTTTCATCTGATCATTCCATCATGGTATTTCTATTTTGGTGTTATCGGCCCTTTTCTGCTGCTGTGTTGATGAAGGTGACGCCTTTGGTTCATGATTGCATGCAGTTAACGCTGCCGAGGTGAAGCACCTGTATATTGTGTTGCTTCAGGTAACTCTGCTGTTCGTCGCGTAAACCGAGCTCTCTTTTGCTGCTCTATTGACAAACTGAAGTCGTGTTCTGCTGCTTGATTTTGTAAAATGTGCTGTCTTGAAACCGCTGTCTTATTGAAATTGATTCGATTTGAGACACGCTGGCGGGGCCTCTTCGGTATTAGCGGCACCGTTGCACTTTTTTCCACTCCATAGTCTAGTGCTAAAAGTGCAACAGATGAAATGCGCACCCCTCCGCCATTTGCACCCAAACCATAGAACGCTTAGAATAGAATTGCGGGAACGGATTTTGAGCCATTTTTGGGTTCTATTAATAACGAATGAAACGAATTAATGTTTCTTCGTTTTTAACATTTGAAGTGGAGAAATGTCTAGGTTACCTTTGTTTCGGTTTCTTCCAGCCATTAAAATGTTTGCAGAAATGTAAACGATTTCTTTCGGCCAATATTTGCCGGAGTGCAAGAATGTAAATAATATATGTTCTGCTTCTAATACCACCTTCCGAGGCAAAGCCAGCTAAGTGAAGATAGGTCTGCGCAACCTGCGCTTGGTGTGCGAGGTGAAGATAGGCAGGCGCGTAGGGGGGCCCATGGGCCCCTGCGGTGCAGGGAGGGGGTGGAGACTCTAGGGGCTCCTAGTCACACCGAAACTTGTGATATGTGTGAGATGCAGGAGTCTCTGGACCCCACGGCTCCTAGTCACCCTGAAACTTGTGATATGTGTGAGATGCAGGAGTCTCTGGACCCCACGGCTCCTAGTCACCCTGAAACCTGTGATATGTGTGAGATGCAGGAGTCTCTGGACCCCACGGCACATTAGACAGGAAAATCGCTCTGTGGAAAATATTATGCGGCACAGAACTTCAAAGTAGCTTACGTCTTAGAAGTAACTGCCCCAGCATACATTTCGCATCCGTGGGCCCGTCATTCGTTTCTAGGTGTGTAGACATTAGGGTTGTGCCTTTCTCCAAGGATTCAAAAACAAGGGGGAAACGAATATTCGCCTGATTCCATCGAAGTTGGTGACCACTGCCTAATTTGTGCTGGTGCGTGCAGGTGGGGCCCACCAGCACTCATTTTTGGGGGCTGGCGCATATTCTTCCTATCAGTCTTCGGTCCAAAACAAGAGAGAAACATGCAAGTGGGAAAGCAGGAAGAGAAAGAAAGAAAAACCTGACAAAGGCAGAAAACAGGGAAATAACTACAAGCGTGAGATAAAGGGCCAAGGAGTGCCCGGGGGTGGATTAAAGAGGCACGGGGTGGGGTCAGCTCTCTCTGGGGGAGTTCAGGCTCAGGTGAGTTTTAGTAAAGCTGGGAAGCTTCAATAAACGGCCCGTAAAATCTCAGTCAAGCCGGGTGACTCCTCGAAGCCACAGAGCGTACTGCAGGTACCGCGTCACCCGAGGTCGTGGGCTTGTGGGAGTCTCACCAGCCTCCGACCCCACCGGACCCGTGGAAGTAGGGGACGGGGGAGAGAAATAGGACTGAATGTATGGAGGGCGGGTTACGATGTCGCCTTCAGGGCAGGTTCCTTTCCGGGGATATCTCGAGGTACTCGCCTCATTAAGAGGCAGTTACTTATTAATAATTAGTCAGCGATGAGCGGGTCACGCAGCTGCACGGAGGTGTCACATGGAAGCCCCGCTCTGGGCAGGGCGCCTCGGCTGGCACTGTCATGAGTGAGGGCACACCTGAAAAGTAAGGGGGAGGACCCTCCCTCTCCCTCACCGTAGTCTGCTCGGACCTGCCATGAGTAAGGGTACATCTAGGAGAGAGGGACGCACCCCCAATCCCTCAAACACGGGCACTGTCTCGGAGCTGCCGGAAGTGAGGGTACATCTTGCAGGTTAACACGTTTCTCCCATGTGACACATGCCGTTGGTGTGCACTGTGCAGGTTAACAAGTCTTCCCCATGTGACACATGCCATTAGCGTGGAGGTTAGCATGACAAGCCCCCCCCCCCCCGTATGACTCATGCATATGTCACATGGGGAAGACTTATTAACTTGTTCACTAATAGCATGTGGGGGGGGCGACTTGTTAACATATGCACCAACGGTATATCTACAGTATTTGCATCGGGAAAACTTGTTTTGTTAACATATTCACCATAAGCAGATATGGCCACCTCTTCTGTATTTGTGTCTTATTATGGAAGCTAAACCCCCCCCCCCCCCCCATTCCTTCTCAATTTCTCTCCCACCCTCTACGCCACTGCCTTTTGCTGTTAACGACTGCACGCATTCACCTGCGGGCCCGGCCCTGACTCCAGCGCATGACGTTGCACTGGTACAAATGTGTTCCACAGAAGAGCAACGCAAGGTTGCAGAACACCACGTTGTAACACAGAGGGTATAATGCTGGGCACCGCAGGGGAACATACAGGTTCAAAAGTAGAACACCCCACTGGTGCATAGAGGTTCTAGAACAAGTTCCACAAAGGAGCAATGCTCGGGCACACAGAGTTCCTAATACAGATCACCAGGCTGGAACACAGAGGGTGTAATGCTGGGCACCGCAGGGGCACATACAGGTTCAAAAGTAGAACACCCCACTGGTGCATAGAGGTTCTAGAACAGAATGTGGCACTGAGTCAAAGAAGTTCCACAAAGGAGCAATGCACGGACACACAAAGTTCGTAGTACAGATCACCAGGCTGGAACACAGGTGGTATAATGCTGAGCCCTGCAGTAGCCTATACATGTTCTGTAGTAGAACACTTCACTAGAACATAGATGTTCTAGAACAGAACATGGCAGTGGTAGAGGAGGCCCTACCGAAGAGTAATGCACCGGGTCTAATGCAGAACACCATGCTAGAACAGAGACAGTATAATGCTGAGCATCACAGGGGCACATATGGTTCTGTAGTAGAACACAGCACTGGTATATCAACAACTCAGCCAAAGGAGCGCTTTACACACTAAAACAACTCAAGAAAATCAAATCATTCATACCTCCTGGGGATTTTAAGATGGTAGTCCAATCTCAAGTCCTCTCAAAACTGGTTTATGGTAACGCCATCTTCACAGGAACTCCAAAAATTCAACTTGCCCCCTCAGAACAGGGCTTAACACTGTGGCCAGGCTCCTAAAAGGTTTTAAAGGGTTTGAGCACATATCACCGTCTCTCAAGATCCGCAATTGGCTTCCTTTTGAAGGAATATGTGTCTACAAGACTGCTTGAATCACCCACAAAGCCCTTCACATACATAACCCCTACTATAGAGATAATAAACTTTCAAAAGCAGGAAAAGCCAGAACTCTGAGAAGCTCCAACTCACCACTTCTCATACCTCCCAAACTGAAAAATAAATCCTCCCAGCCATGTTCCTTTTCTGGAAATGCACCTACGATATGGAACACACTCCCTGGAGATCTACACTGAAATCCCTCTGTTTCCTGCTTTAAACAGGACCCTAAATACCTGCTGCTCAACAAATACTTTAGCACACACATGAACTGAGCTATGTTCGTAAAGCTCACACCCAATCTGACTAGTCCCCTTGCGATGGTCAATTGATTGTTTCAGTTGTCTGCTATGCCATTTACTCCATTAACTCTTGCTGTTTTAATGTCCACATACTATAACGACCATAACTGCCTAACGGTCCTCTCTGTCTGTATATATGCATGTACTTTAATTAAATGGTCTCGCATTATATGTAAAGCGCTCTGATACCCTTGGGTCTAGCTAGCGCTATATAAATACCTACCAATAAATACATAGACGTTCTAGAACAGAACATGGCACTGGTGCAAAGACGTTCCATAGAAGAGCAATGCACAGGCATGCATAGGATCTAATGCAGAGCACCACGCTGGAACACAGTGGGTATAATGCTGAGCACTGCAGGGGCACACACAGGTTCTATAGTAGAACACTTCACTGGTATATGGAGGTTATGGAACAGAAGGTGGCACTAGTACAACAAAGTTCCACAGAAGAGCAATGCATGGGCAAGCACAGGATCTAATGCAGAACACCATGCTGGAACACAGAGGGTATAATGCAGAGCACCGAAGGGCACACACAGGTTCTATAGTAGAACACTCAGCTGATACATAGAGTTTCTACAACAGAACATGGCACTGGGTCAAAGAGGTTCTAAATAAGAGCAACACACGGGCACACAGAGGATCTACGTTGGAACACAGAGGGTATAATGCAGAATACCGCAGGGGCACATACAGGTTCGATAGTAGAACACTCCACTGGTACATAGAGGTTCTAGAACAGAACGTGGCACTGGTACAAAGAGGTTCCACAGAAGAGCATTGGACGGGCACACAGAGTTTCCAATACAGTACACCACACTGGATCACAGAGGTTCTAATGCAGAAAACCACAGGGGCACATACATATTCTGTAGCAGAACACTCCACTGGTACATAGAGGTTCTAGAACAGAACATGGCGGTGGTACAAAGAGGTCCTGCAGAAGGGCAATGCACAGACATGCAGAGGTTCTAATCCAGAACACCATGCTGGGAAACGGAGGGTATAATGCTGAGCACTGCAGGGACACATACTGCTTCTGTGGCAGAACACTCCACTGGTACATAGAGGTTCTGGAACAGCACATGGCAGTGGCACAACAAGGTTCTACAGAAGACTAATGCACAGACACACAGAGGTTCTAATGCACAACCCTACAGTGGGACCTAGATGCTTATACGGGTTCTATAGTAGAACACTCCACTCGTACATAGAGATTCTAGAACAGAACGTGGCACTGGTACATGGAGGTTCCAGAGAAGAGCAATGCACAGGCACACAGAGGTTCTAATGCAGAACACCACACTCGAACACAGAGGGTATATTGCTGGACACCGCAGAGAAACATACAGGTTCTATAGTAGAACACTCCACTGGTACATAGAGGTTCCAGAACAGAATGTGGCACTGGTACAAAGCAATTCTACAGACGGGCAATGCACAGACATGCAGAGGTTCTAATGCAGAACATCATGCTGGAACACGGAGGGTATAATGCTGAGCACTGCAGGGACACATACAGGTTCTATAGTATAACACTTCAGTAGTACATAGAGGTTTCGGAACGGAACATGGCATTGGTAGAAAGAGATTCTACTAGTGGCATAACGAAAGTTCAGGGGGCCCCCTGCAAAGTACACAGAGGGGCCCCCGCTCTGGATTTAATCTGGAGCTCTCATTCCTGAGTACTGTGCTGAGGGGGCCCCCTGCAGCTCGGGATCCCCTTCCGCAGCGAGTGGGCTGCGGGGGCCTGTATTGCGCCACTGGATTCTACAGAAGAGCAACACACAGGATCTAATGCAGAACACCATGCTGGAACACAAAGGGCATCATTCTAAGCACCACAGGAGCACGTACAGGTTCTGTAGAAGAACACACCACTGGTACATCAACAACTCAGAAAAGAAGTGCTTTATCCAAAAGAACACTTCAAGAAAATCAAAGCATGCATTCCTCCTCATGATTATAAGATGGTGGTGCAGTCTCTAGTTCTCGCAAAACTGGATTATGGTAATGCCAGCTTCTCAGGAACTCCAAAAATTCACGTTGGCCCCCCTAAGAACAGTTCTGAACACAGTGGCCCAGGTCCTAACAGGTTTTAAACGGTTTGAGTCAATCACACTGGCTTTCAAGATCCTCAATTGGCTTCCTGTCAAAGAAAGATGTATCTACAAGACTGCTTGCATCACCCACAAAGCCCTTCACACACATCACCCCAACTATTAAGATAACAAACTTTCAAAAGCAGAAAAAGCCAGAACTCTAAGGAGCTCTAACTCACTTCATCTCATACCTCCTAATCAGAAAAAGAAATCCTCCCAGACATGCTCCTTTTCTGGAAATGTACCTAGGATATGGAACTCGCTCCCTAGAGATCTGCGCTGAAATCCCTCCATTTCCTGCTTCAAAAAGGACCATAGATACCTGCTGCTCAACAAATACTTTAACACACACGCAAACTGAGCTATGTTCCTAGAGCTCACACCCAATCTGACTAGTCCCCTTGCGATGGTCAATTGATTGTTTCAGTTGTCTGCTATGCCATTTACTCCATTAACTCTTGCTGTTTTAATGTCCACATACTATAACGACCATAACTGCCTAACGGTCCTCTCTGTCTGTATATATGCATGTACTTTAATAAAATGGTCTTGCATTATATGTAATGCGCTCTGATACCCTTGGGTCTAGCTAGCGCTATATAAATACCTACCAATAAATACAGAGAGGTTCTAGAACAGAACATGGCACTGGTGCAAAGACATTCCACAGAAGAGCAATGCACAGGCATGCATAGGATCTAATGCAGAGCACCACGCTGGAACACAGTGGGTATCATGCTTAGCACCGCAAGGGCACACACAGGTTCTATAGTAGAATACTTCACTGGTATATGGAGGTTATGGAACAGAAGGTGGCACTAGTACAACAAAGTTCCACAGAAGAGCAATGCATGGGCAAGCACAGGATCTAATGCAGAACACCAGGCTGGAACACAGATGCTCTAATGCTGAGCACCACAGGGGCACATACAGGTTCTATAGTAGAATACTCCACTGCTGCATAGAGGTTCTAGAACAGAATATGGCACAGGTTCAAAGAGGGTCTACAGGAGAGCAATGCCCAGGCAAGCAGAGGATCTCATGCAGAAAACCACGCTGGAACACAGAGGGTGTAATGCTGAACCCCACCGGGGGATATACAGGTTCTATACTAGAACACTCTACTGGTACATAGAGGTTGCAAAACAGAACGTGGCACTGGCACAAAGAGGTTCCACAGAAGAGCAATTCACAAGTACGTAGATCATCTAATGCAGAACACCACACTGGAACACTAAGGGTAGAATGCTGAGCACCAAGGGGGCACATACAGGTTCTATAGTAGAACCCTCCACAGGTACATAGAGGTACTAGAACATAATGTGACACCGGTGCAATGAGGTTCTATAGAAGAGCAATGTACAGGCACTTACAGGTTCTAAAACACAGCACCGGGCAGGTACATGGGGAATAATGCAGAACACCCCAAGGGCACATACAGGTTCTACAGCAGAACACTCCAATGGTACATAGATGTTCCAGGACATAACGTGGCACTGGTACAACGAGGTTCTAGGACAGAAAGTATCTCTAGTGGGTGTAGGTTCTGCAATAGACCGCCACATTACTTCATAGAGGTCTATTTAAGAACATCACAAGGTACACAGAAGTTCTAAAGGATGACAAAGCACAGGCACAAAGAGGTTTTATGGTAGAACACCACATTAGACAGGGTTTCTGCAATACAACACTACTTTGTTACTACTCCACTAGTCCATAGGAACCTTACAGCACAACTCCACAAAGGTGCACAGTGGTTAAATAGCAGAGCACCACACGGATACAAAGAGAATTTGACATCACATTTGTACATAGTTGTTCTAATAAGGAACATTTCACTGCCAACAAAGGTTCTAGAACAGAAACCCCCATTGAAATATCGAGGTTCCAAAACAGAACACAGCACTGGTACATAAAGGTTCTACAGTAGAACACCACATGGATACACAAATGTATAGAGGTACAGAAAGGTTCAAATTTGGAACACCGCACTGTACATAGAATTTCTAATGCCAAGCACTTTATAGTACCTGGGGGTTGTAATACAGATCACTTATTAGTATAATAGAAGTTCTATTGCAGCTCAGTGCACTGATACATAGAGGTCTTATAGCAGAACACTGCACTGGTACATGGAGGCTCTAAGGCAGAACATCCCATTGGTGCATACAGGTTCTGTAGTAGAACGCACTAGCACATAGAGATCCTAATAAAAAGAGTCTTGGTGCGCATATGTTCTATAGGAGAACAGCACACTCACACATAGAAGCACTAACGCAGGACAGTACACTGTTGCATGGAGGTTTTTTAGTGTAGCGACATATGGGTACATAGTGGTCCTAATGCAGAACATCACACTGCCACATAGAGGTTCTACAGTAGGAAACTGCACTGGTATATAAGATCTCTAGTACAGAACACCGCACTGGTACTTAGAGATTTTATAGTAGAAAAGTCCACAGGTACATAGTGGTTAGACTGCAGAACATCACACTGCCTCGTAGTAAAAAGGCACTGATATATAGGATATCGAAGTACATAGTACTGTAGTGGTACTTAGAGATTCCATAGAACAGCACACTGGTACATAGAGGTTCTAATGAAGAACAGCACAGTAGTACACATAGATTTCTAATACATAACACAGCGTTGCTGCACAAAGGGCACCGCAATGGAAGACTGCATAGATAAACAAGAGCTCAAGGATGACACCTCATTGGCACACAGATGTTCTAAATTTGTACATAGTACTTCGTATATAGAACCAAGTACTGGTGCATAGACGATCTATTACAGAACATCACAATGGTAGATAGAATCCAGTACTGGTGCATAGACGATCTACTACAGAACCTCAAAATGGCAGATAGAACCTAGTAATGGTGCATAGACGATCTACTACAGAACCTCACAGTGGCAGATAGAACCTCGTAATGGTGCATAGACGATCCACTACAGGACCCCACAATGGTAGATAGACCCCAGTACTGGTGCATAGACAATCTACTACAGAACCTCACAATGGCAGATAGAACCTCGTAATGGTGCATAGACGATCTACTACAGGACCCCACAATGGTAGATAGACCCCAGTAGTGGCGCATAGACGATCTACTACAGAACCTCACAATGGCAGATAGAACCTAGTACTGGTGCATAGACGATCTCCTACAGAACCTTACAATGGCAGATAAATCCTAGTACTGGTGCATGGACGATCTACTCCAGAATCCCACAATGGTAGATAAAACCTAGTACTGGTGCATAGGCGATCTACTACAGAACCTTACAATGGCAGATAGAAGCTAGTACTGGTGCATAGGCGATCTACTACAGAACCTCACAATGGCAGATAGAACCTAGTACTGGTGCATAGGTGATCTACTACAGAACCCACAATGTTAGATTGAACCTAGTACTGGTGCATAGGCGATCTACTACAGAACCTTACAATGGCAGATTGAACCTAGTACTGGTGCATAGGCGATCTACTACAGGACCCCACAATGGTAGATAGAACCTAGTACTGGTGCATAGGCGATCTACTACAGGACCCCACAATGGTAGATAGACCCCAGTACTGGTGCATAGACGATCTACTACAGAACCTCACAATGGCAGATAGAACCTAGTACTGGTGCATAGACAATCTACTACAGACCCCTCAATCGTAGATAAAAGTTCTACTGTAGAACATCACACTGGTATATGAGGATTGTAATGCAGAGCAACACCCTGATGTTTACAGGTTCTAATGCAAAATATCCTGCAGCCTATACATAAGAGTCTAACAGCAAGATTCCCCACTGATGCACAGAGGTCCAAGGACAAGGCAGCACAATTGCACATGGAGGTTCTGTCGCAGAACACCACATTGGTACATAGAGGTTTTCATTAAGATCACTGCACTGGCAAACTGGGTTTCTGTTGTAGAATGGCACACTCCTATATAGAAGTTCTAAGGCAGAATACTGCACTGGCACATAGAGGTCCTAATGCAGAGCGCTGCACTAGTATGTAGAGATTCTACGGCAGAACCCCACAGTGGTACATAGAGCTGCCACTACAGAGCACTGCACTGTATATGAAAGCGCTAATGCAGAGCCCTTCCTCGTACACTGAAGTCCGAATGCAGAACATTCCGATTCCGAAAACTGAACTAGTACATATTGCGGTTCCAATGAAGAAAGACACACTGGTATTACGAGTTTCCAACAAAGAACAAGGTATTATCACATAGAGGTTCTATGGCAGAACCCCACACCAGTAGATAGAGGTTCTAAGGCAGAACCCCACACTAATAGAGGTTCTAAGGCAGAAGCCCACACCAGTAGATAGAGGTTCTAAGGCAGAGCCCCACACCAGTGGATAGAGATTCTAAGACAGAAGCCCACACCAGTAGATAGAGGTTCTAAGACAGAAGCCCACACCAGTAGATAGAGGTTCTAAGGCAGAAGCCCACACCAGTAGATAGAGGTTCTAAGGCAGAAGCCCACACCAGTAGAGAGAGGTTCTAAGGCAGATTCCCACACCAGTAGATAGAGGTTCTAAGGCAGAGCCCCCACACCAGTAGATAGAGGTTCTAAGGCAGAACCCCACACCAGTAGACAGAGGTTCTAAGGCAGAACCTCACACCAGTAGATAGAGGTTCTAAGGCAGAAGCCCACAACAGTACATAGAGGTTCTAAGGCAGAAGCCCACACCAGTAGAGAGAGGTTCTAAGGCAGATTCCCACACCAGTAGATAGAGGTTCTAAGGCAGAGCCCCCACACCAGTAGATAGAGGTTCTAAGGCAGAACCCCACACCAGTAGACAGAGGTTCTAAGGCAGAACCTCACACCAGTAGATAGAGGTTCTAAGGCAGAAGCCCACAACAGTACATAGAGGTTCTAAGGCAGAACCACACACCAGTAGATAGAGGTTCTAAGGCAGAGCCTTACACCAGTAGATAGAGGTTCTAAGGCAGAGCCCCACACAAGTAGATAGAGGTTCTAAGGCAGAGCCTCACACCAGTAGATAGAGGTTCTAAGGCAGAACCCTACACCAGTAGATAGAGGTTCTAAGGCAGAGCCCCACACCAGTAGATAGAAGTTCTAAGGCAGAGCCCCACACAAGTAGATAGAGGGTCCCCTATCTACAGGCTCTTTTTAATGCAATCTTTGCTGGAATGCCGCCCCCTCCGACATGGGCCGGCGCTGAGATCATTCCTATCCATAAAAAGGGCTCTCCCCTTGACCCGGCAAACTATAGGCCGATTAGTTTAATTGACGTGGCACAGAAGATCTTCGCGCGTATTTTATTAGAGAGGCTTCAAGAATGGATGGATGACTCACACATTTTAACACCACTGCAGGTGGGCTTTAGAGCCAAAATGTCAACAATAGATCAACTGTTTGGATTACAGATGATCTACTGGAAATCTATTATTTTAGAAGGAGGCAACCTATATCTTTCTTTTGTTGATTTAAAGTCTGCCTTCGATATGGTAGATCGCCGACAGTTGTGGGAGCTGCTGAAAGGGATGGGAGTGCCCCTTTATCTATGCCATTTTTTAGAGTACTTACACAAAGATACCTTCGCCAGAGTTAGGTTCGGCCTAAACGGTGAATTAACATCCCCTTTTCGAGTTGAGAAGGGAGTCAGGCAGGGCTGTGTACTTGCCCCAACCCTCTTCTCTCTCTTCTTAAATGGGTTGGTCGATGAACTCTTGGATTTAAGAGATGTAGATGCACCCAGGCTGGCAGGCAGGAAAATACCTGCACTAATGTTCGCAGACACCCTGCTTTTGTCCAAGACGCCCATGGGGATGGAACGAGTCTTGGATGGATTTGCTTCATTTTGCAGGAAAAGGAACCTGGTCATTAACGTGAACAAGACCAAATATATGGTTCCGCACACAGACACTACAAATTGCCCTATTCCAAAATTGGATGGATTACATCTAGAACGGGTAAGCATTTTTGATTACCTGGGCTTAACACTTAATAATAAAATGGATTGGGGTTCCCAGATATCAAAAGCTAACCTCAAATTCACACAGATAACAGGGGGCATTTTAAAGATGCATAAAGATAGCTCATTTAAGTTAATTAGCCCACTCGTAGAGGTATATAAGGCCCAGGCAAGAGGTGTGGGGGTCTATGGCGCTGAACTTTGGGGCCACCACCCAGCCCAGATTTTAACTAAGTCAGAAAACCGTTTTATGAGACAACTTTTGGCACTACCTATGAGCACCCCTATGCATCCACTTAGGATGGATTTGGGTATACACCCAATAGCTGACCTGGTAGCTTCACGCCGGGTCATGTATTGGCGCCGATTATGGAGCACTCCTGAGCTTGACAACTTTAGGGAGGAACTGAAATCAATCTTGATGCTCCCAAAGGCAGGCGCCATCCCGTGGCTTGCCTATGTCAAAAAATCCCTAAGGGCAATTGGGAGAGAAGATCTCTGGCATACACCTGAGGAGTTATGTCCTGCCCTACCAAAAAAGTCCCTGGCTAAAGCTCTAGAGGATCACAAATTGATGCAGATTCTACGGACAGAGAACAGAATTAATCTGACTTCGGTATTCCTCGAGGTGAAAATTGGATATAGCTTTGAACCTGTATTGGATTTGATCCAACCGTTACTTGCTAAGAAACTATACATTCAGTTTAGACATGGATCACTCCCTCTATACTCTAGGACGAATAAGTGGGCAGGTTCTAGCAGGCAGGCTTGTCCTGGCTGTTGCGCTGATAACAGAGGTCCATGTTATATTTTTTTGTATGGCTTATATAAATCCCCGCAGAAAATGGATCATTCAGCTTGCTAAAAACCTGGGGGTTAGAAATTATAGAGATCTTCATAGGCTGTTGAAATATGATCCATCGCCTGTATTTGTCACAGTGATTGCCAAATGTGTATTCTCAATGTGGCTGACTAGAAGACGTTTAATACAATGATGAGGTATTTGCATGTATCAACTTTTTAACTTTAAGTGTATTCTTTAAGTGTATACTTATTTTTTTAATTTATAGTTTTAATGTTGGTTTCTAAACTACTTTTATTGTCTTAAAATTGTGATGTTTGAACTTTTATGGCTAACAGCCGAAATAAAGTCTTCTGACTGACTGACTGAGTAGATAGAGGTTCTAAGACAGAAGCCCAACACCAGTAGATAGAGGTTCTAAGGCAGAGCCTCACACCAGTAGATAGAGGTTCT
Organism: Triturus cristatus; assembly: GCF_964204655.1. Classification (NCBI taxonomy): domain Eukaryota; kingdom Metazoa; phylum Chordata; class Amphibia; order Caudata; family Salamandridae; genus Triturus; species Triturus cristatus. Next base: position 436,700,203 of record NC_140587.1, on the reverse strand, counting down.
AAGGCAGAGCCCACACCAGTAGATAGAGGGTCTAAGGTAGAACCCCTAACTAATGGATAGAGGTTCTAAGGCAGACCCCACCCCAGTAGATAGAGGGTCTAAGGTAGAACCCCACACCAGTAGATAGAGGTTCTAAGGCAGAGCCCACACCAGTAGATAGAGGGTCTAAGGTAGAACCCCTAACTAATGGATAGAGGTTCTAAGGCAGACCCCACCCCAGTAGATAGAGGGTCTAAGGTAGAACCCCACACCAGTAGATAGAGGTTCTAAGGCAGAGCCCCACACAAGTAGATAGAGGTTCTAAGGCAGAAGTCTCCACTAGAACATTGAGTCTTTCAGGCAGAACGCTCCACTGGCACAGAGGGTCTGATCAAGAGGACCAAGTGGCACATAGAGAAATTCAGAAAGAACGCTTTAGGGGCATATAGAGGTTCTACAATAGAACACTGCACAGGCGCACAGAAGCTCAAATGTAGAAAGTGGCATTGGTAGATCGAGTTTCAAATGCAGAACATCGCCCTTGCATATGGCGGTTCTGAAAAGAACACTGCATAGAGATACAGAGGTTGTACTGCATTGGTAGATAAAGGATCAAAAGCAGAACACTGCACTTGTGTATAAAGGTCCACCACTAGTGCAGACCACCACATTCGTACAATAAGGTTCAAATGAAGGGCACCACACCTGTCCAAAGAGGCTCTACAACAGAACTCCGTGCAGAAACTCAAAGGCATACAGTGGAACGCGTCACTGATGCATGCTGCTTCTGTGGCAGAACACTGCACTGGAACACAGAGGTCCCTGGTACATCGAGCTGCCATAGCAGGACTCTGCATGTGTGCATGGAGGTTCTACGGGTTCTAAGGGAGAGCACCACTCCCTGTACACAATGCTTCTGACTCGCAAGACCACACTGGCACACAGAGGCCCTACAGTAGACTATTGAACGGGTACACAGAGGTTCTAATGTTGAACGGTGCACTGCAGACCACTGCACAGATATAAGATTGTTAAATGAAACAGCACTATATTAGTTATTACAAGTTGTATAACAAAAGAGTGCCCTGGTAAGTAAAGGTTCTAATGCAGGACACAACAGAGCTACATATATAGTCTAATTAAAACACCACACCAACAGGAAGTTTATTTAATGATAGCCCACTGCCTTAGCTGAAGAGGTACAATGAATAAGTGCACGTGCCCACAGAGGTTCTATTGCGTGGGGCACGCACGCGGGAGGGCGTTCTAATGCAGCGCCCTACGTACGCAGACGTTCTAATGCAGGGTACCACGGAGGTTCACGTGCAGAATACCACGCGGAGGGACAGTGGTTCTAACGCACAACACCACGCTGGTATAAGGAGGCTCGAATGAAGTGCGTCCTGATGCACGCGTTTCTAGAGCAGAGCACGCGCCAGCACGTAAGCATCGGACCGGCAGGTGGAGAGGTTCTAAACCAGCACAATCTACCGTCATGTGGAGGTTCTAGGGTGTAACACACTAGTAGCAGATGCCACCGGATACGAATGGAGAGTATTTCACTAATATCTTTTCCACTACGGAAGGCGTCAGTGGCGCGTCGTTCATTATATAATCGCCGGCTTGGCTTCAATGCCTCATATAGTGAATACCCAAAGGTACATCCTAGGAAACTTCTAAGATCAGATATTGAATTTGTGTATTTAACCGTGTTTGAAAAGTGGGGTACGTTATATTGTGAGGTTTCCTCTTTTGCATCCCGTTTTACGGCCACGTTGTTTCTATATCTCATAAAGATTGTGGTGTAAAACACACCACTCGCATATTTCGCGAGAAGACTGTATTACTATGATTTGGAAATATTCTAACGCAAAAATCTACTCTGCTACAATAAATAAATGTAAATGATGCAGATAATACGCCGTGTATGTTTCAAAATATTCCTGTCTCTCATATTTAATTCTTATAATTTGGAAAGACTCCATATTATGCAGTAGGTGCCGTTGGTAAATGTTACCAATCATCTACCTCAAAAGTGGCACACTTCTCGCCACGCTTAGAAAAAATCTAGTTACGTAACATTGGCACTCGTTTTTTTGCAGTTTCGCACCCCAGTAGGCGTTTCGGAGATATCTAGTGTAGGATAAACAGAGTGCGCCTCTGGGACATTTCGACAGGATTTTATACAGAATATATTTTAGCCTATGTGGCACATGTTCCAGTGCACTCGAGCACGCTAGAAGATCTTGCGCGTATTTCACAGATTCCAACGAGGAAACGCGGCTGGCACGTGCTGCAACGTTTGCAGTGCAGACGGCACTCATGGTATAGGCTGTGTAGGATCCAATGCATAACCCGTTCCTGCTGTAGTTTGAAATGATGCAATGAAAAATACACTGCTGGAAGTACTCAGGCACAGATCACCTCTTTTGAGCGGACTTAGTACTCCAGTGCAGATCACTCCCTTAAACATGTTTTGCACTCTAGTGCAGATCACGCTCTAAACATTTTGGGCACTCTAGTGCAGATCACGCTCTAAACATTTTGGGCACTCTAGTGCAGATCACGCTCTAAACATTTTGGGCACTCTAGTGCAGATCACTCTCTAAACATTTTGGGCACTCTAGTGCAGATCACGCTCTAAACAATTTGGGCACCCTAGTGCAGATCACTCTCTAAACATTTTGGGCACTCTAGTGCAGATCACTCTTGTAAATAGATTTTGCTCTCTAGTGTAGGTCACTTCTCTTAAACAGAGTGTGTACTCCAGTGCAGATCACTCTCGTATACAGATTTTGCACTCTAGTTCACATATCTTTTCTTAAACAGAGTGTACTCCAGTGCAGATCGCTCTCGTAAACAAATTTGGCTCTCTAGTGCAGGTCACTTCTCTTAAACAGAGTGTGTACTCCAGTGCAGATCACTCTTGTAAACAGATTTTGCTCTCTAGTGCAGGCTACTTCTCTTAAACAGAGTGTGTACTCCAGTGCAGGTCACTCTCGTAAACAGACTTTGCACTCTAGTGCAGGTCACTTCTCTTAGACAGAGTGTGTACTCCAGTGCAGATCACTCTCGTAAACAGATTTTGCACTCTAGTGCAGGTCACTTCTCTTAGACAGAGTGTGTACTCCAGTGCAGATCACTCTCGTAAACAGATTTTGCACTCTAGTGCAGGTCACTTCTCTTAGACAGAGTGTGTACTCCAGTGCAGGTCACTCTCGTAAACAGATTTTACACTATAGTGCGGATCACTTCTCTTAGACAGTGTGTACTCTAGTGCAGATCACGCTCGTAAACAGATTTTGCACTATAGTGCAGGTCACTTCTCTTAAACAGAGTGTGTACTCCAGTGCAGGTCACTCTCGTAAACAGATTTTACACTATAGTGCGGATCACTTCTCTTAGACAGTGTGTACTCTAGTGCAGATCACGCTCGTAAACAGATTTTGCACTATAGTGCAGGTCACTTCTCTTAGACAGAGTGTGTACTCCAGTGCAGGTCACTCTCGTAAACAGATTTTACACTATAGTGCGGATCACTTCTCTTAGACAGTGTGTACTCTAGTGCAGATCACGCTCGTAAACAGATTTTGCACTATAGTGCAGGTCACTTCTCTTAAACAGAGTGTGTACTCTAGTGCAGATCACGCTCGTAAACAGATTTCGCACTCTAGTGCAGGTCACTTCTCTTAAACAGAGTGTGTACTCCAGTGCAGGTCACTCTCGTAAACAGATTTTGCACTATAGTGCAGGTCACTTCTCTTAAACAGAGAGTGTATTCCAGTGCAGATCGCTCTCGTAAACAGATTTTGCACTCTAGTGCAGGTCACTTCTCTTAAACAGAGTGTGTACTCCAGTGCAGATCACACTTGTATACAGATTTTACACTATAGTGCGGATCACTTCTCTTAGACAGAGTGTGTACTCCAGTGCAGATCACGCTCGTAAACAGATTTTGCACTATAGTGCAGGTCACTTCTCTTAAACAGAGTGTGTACTCTAGTGCAGATCACGCTCGTAAACAGATTTCGCACTCTAGTGCAGGTCACTTCTCTTAAACAGAGTGTGTACTCCAGTGCAGGTCACTCTCGTAAACAGAGTGTGTACTCCAGTGCAGGTCACTCTCGTAAACAGATTTTGCACTATAGTGCAGGTCACTTCTCTTAAACAGAGAGTGTATTCCAGTGCAGATCGCTCTCGTAAACAGATTTTGCACTATAGTGCAGGTCACTTCTCTTAAACAGAGAGTGTATTCCAGTGCAGATCACTCTCGTAAACAGATTTTAAAAATAATACGATGAAGAAACATGGCGGGTAGGTGCCGCAAGGTGTCAAGTGCGGGACGCTTCAAGTAAATGGTGTAAACGTTCCAGTGGGATGCCTTCACTGGAATACTCGATTAGGTTCTATAGAATAATAACATACTGGGGCATTTTTTAACATCCAATAAAGAAACAGGGCAGGCACAGGCTTCATAATGCCCCTCTGTGCAACCCCCCACTAGAATGTTTATCAAAGGTCGGAAGCGGGCGAGTTTCCAGGTCTATTTCACTAGATTTACTTATCGAAGACAGATACGTCGATGGAATTTTGTTCGAATGTTCTTTTTCTCAGGATAAACGAGCAAGCGGGGCGTGTGACATTACTTGTATGCTTCGTGTGTATTTGTGAAAAGTCGGCCCTAGCAAATTTTAGAATATATTCACATGGAAACACTTAATTAGTTTATGTTTTATAGGCAGATTAAAGGGGAGAGTTGGCGGGCACCTCTGGCGTCGGTGCGGCAGCCTGGGTGCCTCAGTTCCTTCCCCGAGACATCTCACGGAGAGAGGGGCTTAGCCGACAGGTGCCCGGCAGGGGCAGCAGGGCAAGTTGGACACGCAGTCAGTCACCCGAGGTCTCTACAGAGGGGTCCAAATGGGGCATCTCACTAATAAACGGCAGGTGGGTTCAAATAGACTGCAGATGATAGATATCACGAAGAGACTGCCGGGGGGGCTCACCACGCAGGTTTCCTCGCGGAGCTGCACTGGGGCATTTAGGGAGGAACTGCAGGGGGGGGGGAGGGGGGGGGCAATGAGAGACTGCAGGTGATGTCACCGAGAGTCCGCGCGGGGGAGTCTCGTCACATTGATGGCGACAAGGAGCTGTTCCAGAGACAACAGGGGTCTCTCTTCGAGACTGCACGAGGTCCCTCGGGAGAGATGTCCGGGAGCTCCTTCTGGGCAGGATGTAGACGCAAAACCCCGGGGCGCCCTCAAGGAACCGCAGTTGGACATACCTAAGAGAGGCTGCAAGCATTCTCGCTGATAGACTGCTGGGGGTCTCAGTGACGGACCTCAGATGGCTCACCGCCAGACTGCCGGGTCTCGCACTGCCAAACTGCAGAGTTCATTGGTAGACTGTCGGTGCTCTCACTGCCAGACCGTTCAGGGTCTCACTGACAGACTGCTTCGTTTCTCGCTGACAGACTGCCGGGGCTCTCATTGGCAGACTACTTGGTGTCTCACGAACTGACATCCGGGGCTCTCACTGACAGCCTGTCGGTGCCCTCAGTAAACGACGGCTTGGGGTCTCGCTGACAGACTGCTGCTTGGGGTCTCACTGGCAGACTGCCGGTGCTCTCACTGCCAGACTGCTTGGGGTCTCTTACTGACAGACTGCAGGGGAATTCCCTTGCAGACTACTGGGGTCTCGGTGATTGATGCGGGGTCTCACTGACAGCCTGGAGGGGAGTTCACTGGCAGACTGCATAGAGTCTCACTGATGGATGGGGGTATTACTGACAGACTGCCGGGGTCACGCGAACAGACTTCGCGGGCCTCGCTGACGCGGGAGACCCGGCCGGGCAGGCTGCTCCCGGAGACGCCCGGTTCCCTCCCGGAGCTGCTGTTGCTCCGGGTCATCCCGGTACAAGCGGCCGCTGATAAGATAGACGTGCCGAGCAAATGTTTGTTCGCAGTCAGCGTGAACTGTTCATGTCCCTTGAAGAGAGATAGTAACACACGTTTCTCTCGTGGAAAACCGAAAGCGTTGCAGTGCAGGCTACATACACTCAAAACGTGTGCTTGAAGCTTGAGACTTTCTATGACCTCTGACCAAACCTATTTAAACCCGCAAATGACACGTTCATATTTTGTATCACAGCGTTTCATAAAGTTGTGCAATCCCTCCTTTCCAACAACTGATGTATGCGTAATAAGTAAAGCGTGCTAGTGTGGGATCTGAGAGAGCGTGAGGTATCCTGTCCACCAGCAACTTTTTAGTGACTTCGAGTTACTATGCTCCCACCTTATTTTGTAGAAATGTGAGGGGTGAATTGTATAGCGAATGGATCGCCCCACAGACCTACAATAGCTAAGCACTCGCAACACACATCCCACCCACAGACCTCCAGGGACCATTGTCCGCGAACCTCGCCCTCGGGGTTCGCGGACACCTTCGTAGGGCCCACGCGCAGACGTACCTCTTCCCCTGTCTACAAAGCTAGTGATGGTGTTCGCCGACCTGGAGGACTGGAAAGAGCTGGCGTTGATGCCGAGTCGCTCCGCGGTGGAGTAGGTCCTGTAGATGGCCATCATGTACTCATGGGGTACCACGGCTCGGCTCTCCCTGCCCGCTCGGGGCGGCCCTGGGGCGGGCCTGGGCGGCGGCAGCCTGCTGCCCTCTTTGCGGGTCCTCCTGCTGTCCTTGCTCGGGGACAGAGGGATGGAAGCTTGTTCAAAACAGGGTAAATCCCAGAGGCAGACACTGATGAGCAGAAGGGCCGACCAGAGGTTCCTGTGTGCGTCCATGCTGAGCGGGGGCAGTCCTGCCCTCCTGGGGGGTCACTGGAGTCCGATCGGGCAGAGGGAGCGGGAGCGCTGGGGCGCCGTCGGTGCTGCGGCTGCTGGACACTGGAGTTAAGACGGGGTTTGAGCTCCTTGGACGGCCTGAGAGAGAGAGAGCTAGGAGCACGGGTGCTGCACACACAGACACGCCCCCGTGCACGCCCTGCACCGCACCCCCGCACAGAGCGAGCCGCGGACCACAAGCCACAGGCCAGCGGCGCCGGCAGCGGGCACTTCTCACACTCGCGGGACTCGAGTCGTAGCCACAAAAGGAAGAGGGTGGCCTAGGTGAGAAACACTCGCACTGACCCTCGGTCCAGGTGCGAAGCAAGTACGCAGGACGTGGGACAGGCAGAGCATCACCGGCTCGTGCAAGGAACGGCTCTGGAGGTCAGGAAGGAAAAAACGAAAACATCAGAGCATACACCGCCTTCTCTCTCGTCATTTCCCACTCCACACCCTGGTAGCTCCCTAGATCTCAACTGTCATTATAACGGAGGGCTCACGAACTGACAGCAAGACAGACCCCACCACCTGCAAGACAGAGCCGCACTGACTGACATTCAAACTGAAGGTCTTTTTTGGCGTGGGAGGAGGTTTACAAATGGCAGAGCTGTTTAGCTTGCGGCAGCGAGAATCTCCGGATCTATTGGTAATTTTACAAGGAAGGGGCTTCGTTTTGTGGTTACTTCACTGAAGTTACAGCGCGCTGCATTATTACCTGAGCACAGCTTCCCAAAGATCTCCAATTTGCACCCGTGTCCGCATCAAGTGTCTGCTTAGATGATTCTGAAAACTATTGTCAATGCAAAAAAAAGTTACCATTGCAAACTCATGTGGCTTCCCTCCAGACGCACATATCCAGCGTGGGATGCGCTATTCATCAGCTAAAGAAGAAGCCATTCTCCTAATTACCCGTATAGTGTAGGTGTTCTAAGCATCAAGGAGGTTACCAGAGTGGCACCGCACCCTCCCGCACCCTCCCGCAGCAACAGCGCTCGTTCATCCTGTTGATGGGGCTAAGTGAAGGCTTTGTCCCATCAAAAACCTGACTACATTCAACAGCAGTCTCCGCTGGGTCCTGGCAAGCACCGAGGATTACCAGCATTCCCTCCGACGTGACAACCCCATGTGTAGGCATCAGGAGTGGACAAAACAATACCTTGTGTGGAAGAACACAGGAGAGACACAGAGTCACCCGTGCTGGGGTGCTGCCTCTTGGAGTCACACACAGCTCCCCCGTGGACCGCGGGGTGGACCAGTTGGATTGTTTCTGTGAGTTCACTTGCAAGGCTAGCTTTCAGCCTTTGAGATTAAGGTCATTTGTTGGATGGGGCTGTCCTGAAGAGACCTGCAGATCAGTTCCTTTGGGGGTCAAAACGTCAACATTATCATGGGATTATCCCATGGACATTGTTTTGTGTGCAGATATATTAAGAAACGATCTGTTATGCGATGTGAATACCTTATTTTATTTGGATATGTATTATTTAAACAGTTTTTTGTACAGCGCACCCATCTGCCCCATGCCCCGCCAACACTGACTGTTCAACTCCATCATGATGATGCTATGAGATTATTTACCACACTGACAAGATATTTTGGGCCCATCTGTCTCATTCGTTGATATACTATCATACCTACTGTGGAATTGGTGTCATGAGTGTGATGGATCTTGTTTAGAGTGTTGACCACGGGACTGTTGTGTTTGCATTGCTTGATCCCGCATCAATCATGTAGGGCATGCAGGATTTGACTAGAGGGCTCACAGTTTGAACGACGCACCAGACCTGATTGGTCTGCGCAGGGGATAAATAGTAGTTAGTTGTCTTGAACAGTGTGACAGAATTTCTCAACCAGAGAGAAAACAAACACCAATGTGGTTGGGAAGATAATGTTATTCTGCTCCATAGTTATGAACTCTGTTAGATGCCCATCAGGTTGGGAACTGAACCCAAGATCCTGACTCCTGCTGGAAATGCACGTGGACTGCCATAAGACAAGGAATGTTGCCAGAAGGGGGGGCTGGACTATGGCCCTTTAGAGGAGCACTATACTCCGGAAAGAAGAGCAGCAGCATCCTGGCTGATGGAACAGGAAAGCTGAGCAGAAAGACTGTATGCAATACCGGTTGTGGCCCAGGGGAAGGCTCTCAACTTTCAAGAATTTAGTCCCTGACCCTTCCACTGTGTCCGAAGTTGCCTTACCCAGATATTGATGTTTGAATTTGGTACTTTCTACGAGACTAGAGGGTAGTTAGGTGATGGGATGTTCTATATTGAATCGTAGAGAAATGAAAGTAAATTCACTTAAACCTATGATCATTTGGAGGATGTCTTTATAAAAGATGTGCAGAATCCTTACGTCCTCAGAAGGAGTGTAATTTCTCTATGGACTAGATCCCAGTTGCAAAGTTAACCATGGTCGAACATATCCATTAACCTAAAGGAGGATGAACCTCTAAAGAAATATGAGATCATTTAGACAAGTGCTTTGTGACCTATTACTCCTCCCAAAAGATGCACTTATATTTTTCATCCTTGTAGCTAATGGTGAACTGAGACCGTGTATGGATTGATAAGAATGAAACTCCATCCCTGTAAATAATCAATTCCTATTATATATTATGAGGAAGTGGATTATTGGTTAGTTGGGGTAAATGGTATTCCACCACAAGTAATAATGTCACTATTCTTCTTTGGTCTAGTAAAGTTTTCAGTAATTTAAAGATGAGCTCAACCCTTGGTAGCTATGGAACAGAGCAGGCAGACTTATCTAAAGAAAATGTGGAAACTATTTAGAAGTACAAAAATAGTTAAAACGTTGAAAACACAACACAATAAAAATCCCATTCCAAACATAAACATAGAGAATATTTTAATGGACAAAAGGACACCAAAACAACAAAAACCGAATAAGGGGTACCAGAGATATGCATTTTAAAGCTTTAAATAAAATCTGTGCCAAACCGCGCAAAAAATGCCTGTCACAGGCAGCTGGTTTTGCTAGACCAGGATAAGGGTTAGGTTTGAGACTGGCTGCAATGGAGCGTGGGTTGGATACAAGGACCAGGTTATTCTTGGTCGGAAAGTTACCTCTATACTTAGACATTTTCAAGAAGGTAGAGCTCTCAGTGGGGCAATGCTGCAGGTTAGATTTGAGGACAGGTTAGTCAGCGAAAGGTTGACAAAGGACAGGGTCTTGGTAAAGCCATAGATAAAAGCGGGAAATGCTCAGTGCGGGAAAAGTTAGGAGTTCAGGCATAGGAATTAGTCGACATTGATAAGAGCTGTTGGGTGTCAGACCAGCGAAGCTTTTTACCTTCGGACGTATTCTCCTTGTCTAAACTAGGCCTGGGCATAAAATTACGCTCCACTAGCGGAATATGCAGAATTCAGTAACTCTGTGATCTTAACTGAACGCAGAGTTAACGATAAACTACGCACTCTGCAACAGAGCAGAATCTTTTTGTACCATAAGAGAGTACGAGCAGCTGCAGCCTGTAGTGCGGCAGGAGGCCCGGGCCCTTTGCAGAGTGGTTGAAAAAGGGGGCGGGGACTCCATTGACATCCCAGTAATCCAGCTATGGGCGACTTACATTTGGCAACAATAGAGGTTCTTAGCCCCCAACCACCCTCAGAAGCCAAGAGAACTTAATCCCCCAACCAGTAGTGCACCAAGAGGCCCTGTGCAGAGTGTTTGAGAAAGGGGACGGGTACTCCTCCGACATCTCAGCAATCCCACTGTGGGGGACTTACTTGTTGCAACACATCGTTTTTTTTGGCCCCAAACAATCCTCAGCAGCCAAGGGGACTTTATACCTCAATCAGTAGTGCCCCAGGAGGCCCCTGTGCAGAGTGGTTGAGAAAGGGGGCAGGGCCTCCGATGGCATCACAGCAATCCTACTGTGGGGGACTCACTTGTCACAACAATAGGGGTTCTTGGTCCCCAAATACCCTCAGCATCCAAAGGGACTTCATCCTCCAACCAGTAGTGCACCAGGAGGCCCCTGTGAAAAGTGGTTGAGAAAGGAGGCGAGGCCTTCAACGACAGCTCAGCAATCCTGCTGTAGGGCACTTATGTGTGACAACAATAGGGGTTCTTGGCCCCCAATGACTCTGAGCAGCCAAGGGGACTTCGTCCCCCAACCAATAGTTGGGGGACGAAGTACAGGCGCCAGGAGGCCCCTGTACAGAGTGATTGAGAAAAGGGGTGGGTCCTCCGACTAGATCTCTGCAATCCCACTCTGGAGGACTTACTTGTTGCAACAATAGTGTTTTTTGCCCCTAAACAACACTCAGCAGCCAAGTGGACTTCATCCCCCAACCAGTAGTGCACCAGAAGGCCCCTGTGCAGAGTGGTTGAAAAGGGTGCAAGGCCTCGGACGATGTCTCAGCAATCCCACTATGGGATATTTACTTGTCACAACAATAGGGATTCTTGGCCCCCAATGACCCTCAGCAGCCAAGGGGACTTCATTCCCCAACTAGTAGTGCACCAGGAGGCCCCTGTGCAGAGTGGTTGAGGAAGGGGGCGGGTCTCTTACAACATCTCAGCAATCCAGCTGGGGGGCACTTACTTGTGGCAACAATAGGGGTTCTTGGCCCCCAACAACCCTCAGCAGCCAAGGGGACTTCATTAGGGGTGGCCGAGCAATACTCCATCTGTTCATGGAACTCAGCAGAATTTGGCATAGTTTTTTGGTAACTCTGCGGAATTCCGCAAAGTGAAACTCTGCGAGCTCCGCCCAGGCCTAGTCTCAGTTCCGAGAGCCAATTCACACCTCATCAATGAGCTATTCAGCTCCTGGTTGAAAGATGAATTCCAAACAAATGAATTTATCGAGGCTTTAGACAGGTTTAAAGTGACATTTTAAAGTTACTTTTCGTAAAATATGTAGTACAAATCCGACCTTACCAATGAATTGGATTTGTAATATATATTTTTAAAAGTTCAATAATTAACTATTTATCTTGTTCCTAGGCGGATATCACATTATTAACTTTTAATAATGTATCCCAGTGCTTTCCTTTGAAAAGATTACCCTGCTACAGTGAAAATAGGTTTTAGGGCATTGTCACGGTAAGGATATGTTTAACATTAAAGCCCTGATTACGATGTCAGTTGGATTTGCCTCCAACCGACGCCATTTCGATGGAGGAACCGCCCGACCATAGGTCGAAGGTTCCGTACACCATATTACGATCCGACCGCACTGTCCCATTTCTCAATTAGAGCTTGTGTGGCGTGCGGAAACCGCCCGCAGCACAAGCTCCCATTGAGAAATGGGAGTTTGTGAACATCCCTGCACCATGTGGCAGGCATCTCACAGTGCCTGTCAGGCAGTACAGGGATGTGCTCTCCAAGCCCTGAAGCGGAGGGCCAGGGGGGCCCTACTAGGGGCCCCCAATGTTGCTTTCCGACATCCTTTTAATGTCGGAAAGGCCGATATGGAAAGGCTGTTGGTAACCGACATCGTAATCCCGACGGCGGAAACGTCGTCTTTAAGGGATTATGGTGGTTTTCCGACTGACCGACAGGCTCCATGAGCCCGTCGGGCTCCATGAGCCCATCGGAAAGCGTTGTTCAGTCCCTCTGACTGCTGCCTCCAACCGCACGCATCGCAATGCATCGGTTGAACCGCAGCAGTGGATGCAGTTCGGACCGCAACTGATAAGCCATCGGTTGTGGTCAGAACAGCATCGTAATTAGGCCCTAAATTTTGACATGTCCTACTTTTATGTATCATGCACACTGCCTTATGGGCTTTTAAGGCCTACTTTGGGATGTATTAATAATATTTAAAATGAGAGGTTAGGTCTCATGGTGTTATTTTGACAAGTTGAATTTGCAGTTTAAACCTACACAGCCAAGTTACTGGTGGCAGGCCTGCAGTCACGTTTACATTGTCAATTTAGTGGAAGCACAATATGTGATGCAGTCCACTAGATACAGTTAACGTACAGGCACTTAGACATTTTGTACCATATACTGGAGACTTATTACAAAAATGTAATGTGCCAATGAGGAGTATAGCCAATTTGGCATGTTTTAGGGGGTAGATCACATGCACTTGGGCCTGTTTAGTAGAGTCCCAATATACAAAGTAAAAAAAACAACAGCGTCAGTCCAAAAATGTGAGTGATAATGTAAAAAGAGTAATTTTCCTATACATATAATTTCTGCATTACATGATCAGGTCTGCACTGTAAAAATATTCACCAAACTAGACTCTCAAGGAGTATACAATTTAGGACCTAATTTAGAGTTTGTCAGAAGGTGATGGATATCCCGTCAGCCTTATTTCAAGTGCATTATGTCCTATGTCACTTAATACGGTGGACAGGATATGCATTACTTTTGTGGTGGAGTACCCATTTGCCAAACTGTAAATCAGGCCCATAGTCTGGATAAACGCAAGTGACAAATGGAAAGCTACTTTTAACATTGGATTCGGACATTTCAAGTGTTTAGTCATAGTGCTTGACCTTTACAACACACCAGTGTCCTTTCAACATTTGATCAATTATATCTTTCAAGATATTTTTGATTCCTTTGCCATCATCATCATCTATCTAGATGTCCTAATATTCTCAAGCAACTTGGAGACCCACACACAGCGTTTTTGAGAAATTATAGCCTGAGAACTCATTCAGTGTGAGCTACATTAAACAAATGCGTCTTTGAAGTTCAACCCGTTGCTTACAGGCCCACAGAGAATTTTAAGTTCTGTAATATTTATAGGCACTTTATTGAGTCTTTCTCAGCAGTTGTGACACCGTAGTTCAATTAAACAAGAAGGGAACTCCTTTTCTAAAGGGGCCAGGATAGCAAAGAACGTTTGAACATTTCAAGACATGATCGAGGCCGGACTGGCTACCGGGCGTTTTGGCATGTTGCCGAGCTGGGGGCTGATTTAGTTGATGGGGACCTGCGTGTGCTGAACGAAATTCGTTTTGCTTTGTTTATTTCGAAGCACACGCAGGTCTCCATCAACGAAATTAGCCCCCACCGCAGTGATATCAGCCCCCAGCTCGGCAGCATGCCAAAACGCCTGGTAGCCAGTCCAGCCCTAGACACGATTCACAAAGAATGCATTCTGAACCATGCCAATTGCAGTCTGCGATTCGGTGTGAAACAGATGTATCTTCTTTTGCTCTAGAGGCATGCTGTCAGAAAGGGATCCCTCAACAGAAGCCATGCATCCAGTATCGTTCTGTAGGAAATCTGCTTTTTCCGCATGCCACCCTTGATTTTTCACCTTTTCCTGGACCATAGTTTTGCTAGCTTGAGATTTCTTTTCACTTTACTCCTACTAACCAGAGGCAAAGTGCCTGTGGTCCCCCTTTTAAACATGGTTTAGTTGACTTATTCCTAATTAACTCCTTTAATTTGTGTATTATTCCCTAGTGTATGGTGTAGAAAGTGCCCTCAGGGCCTGGAAGTTAAATGCAACAATTAGAATCCTGCACCTATTGTGTCATCCACTACAGTGGCAGTGCAAATGGATTAGTGACATAATATCGATGCACGCAATATCCAAACAAAAAAATATTGGAAAATAAATATCATAAAAAATATCGACTTCCTATACTTAACTAATAAATCCACAAATATTGAGAACACAAATATTGTTATTAAAAATATTGATTTTTACTTATAAAAATAACACAAATGTCCGCGTTGGACCTCTCCCCCCTCTTGGCATGACTATTTAACACCTTTAGCACATCTTGGAAACTTACCCTATTGATGTCCATGGCAGAGGTAGTGTTCATTCACAAACTGAGAAAGGATCCTCAAGAGTGTGCCTCCTACCGCCCTATCTCTCTGCTTAACGTGGACCGGAAGATCTTCACCAGTATTTTGGCATCCCGTCTCGCCCCTCATATGCAGGGCCTGGTGGACCCTGACCAATCGGGTTTTATCACAGACCGCAACTGCGGGGACGGGACTCGACGACTCCGCCACTTATTGGACAAGACGCAATGGACCCAGACCCCGGCAATACTTCTCTTGGTGGATGCCGAAAAGGCATTTGACCAGGTCTATTGGCCTTTACCTGCAACAGGACCTCTGCCGATTTGGGCTCGGGGAGAGAGTCTGGAAATGGGTGAACTGTGTATATTACGGTCCAAAGGCCTGCATTCGGGTCAATAGGGTGGTCTCTCGTCCTTTCCAGGTCGGACGTGGCACGAGGCAGGGGTGTCTTCTTTCCCCCCTCCTCTCTGTGCTCTATATGGAGCCTTTTGCTGAACGGGTCCGCCAACTCCCCACGATCACTGGGATTCAGATGGGGGATAGAGAGCACAAGATCCCGCTATGCGCTGACAAGGTGCTCCTTTTCTTAACTCGTCCATCGCTATCTCTTCCCCCTCTGCTGGCGGAGGTCGAGGCCTTTAGTGCGGCTTTGGGATTTAAAATTAACTTGAAAAAGACTCATGCTTTGAGCCTCACATTGCCAGCGGCGGATTGACACCAACTATCGCTGCACTTTCCATTCTCTTGGGCTGCTAGCGATATCACCTGCTTGGGGCTCCGGGTTTTCTCAACCACTGCGAAGACTGCCCAGGTGAACTATTCAGAGGCACTAGCCAAGGTTGGCCACAAACTGAACAATTGGAAGAAACTTGCCCTCTCATTGCTGGGCAAGATAGCTGCCGTCAAAATGACGATTCTACCCCGTCTGCTCTACATTATGCAGACGCTCCCCTTATGTCCACCATCTACGACGCTGGCTAAAATGCAGCAACTCATCAACAGCTTCATTTGGGGGGGAAAGAAACCGAGCATGGCTCATCACCTCACGTACTTGAGGCAGGACAAAGGGGGTCTCGGTTTCCCACATCCCGGGCGCTACTATGAGGCGGTGTAGTTGTGCTGGATGATAGAATGGTACCAGCTAGAGTCGGAAAAACATTTGTTCTTCATGGATAGGGGTGTGGCCGGGATCCACATTTGGAGGATCCCCTGGCTCCCTCGGCCTCACCGCCCGCAAGGCATGTACATCTCCCTGGTCCTGTGCGCTACTATGAAGGTATGGGACAGGGTCCAGGAGAGATGTCAGTTGTCCTCGGCTATGTAACCCTTGACCCCTTTCATTAGAAACCCAGATTTCTCCCGCCTCTCAAAGGAAACACCTTCTTGAAATGGCAAGAAGCAAACTGTAAACGTATAGGCGACCTCTTTGACGAGCAGGGTATCCTGGAGTTTCCCCAGGTGGTAACTCACTATGGGATCGCAAAGGAAGCATATTGGCAGTATTTGGCATTGCGCCACTGGTTCACACAGCCCCAGGTCCGTCTCCATGCAGGTCGGCTCCTTCCAAAATTTGAGCTTTGGTACATTACCCGCACCTCAAACAAACACCTCCTGTCAGATATCTATGTGTTACGATTCCGTCCCAGGTCCGATACTCCTCAGGATTCGGGCGATGCTATAGGGGGTCCACCTCTCGACGTCCCCAACTCCTGCACTAAAGGCACGGAAGGTTGGAGCAATCAAGCGAGGGAAGGGAAGGATGGGAACAGCAGGGATTAGAACCTGTAAAGAAATATAAACACAGAAACAACACTATACATTAACATGCCTGAAAAAATGCTACTCTCAGTAAATCTCGCTAAGATTCACAATGATCTACATTCGTGAGCCTCAATATTGCGCCATAAGCAAGCCCACACATAAATCATGCCCACTACCATGCACCTAGCACACATACCGGCACATCATGACAGTTCAACCGTCTCCAGGGGATAATGCCCTTTCGAAGTGAACAAAGCGGAAGCTAACTTCCTATGGTCTCAATAGTTCCACCCAGAATAGTTTGGATAGTCTCGTTGTGGCTTTTAGAGCAATAGGAAGTGGTTGCCCTGGAGAATCATGTAACACAAACAAAACGATGCTCCTGGCAGAAAGACATGAACCTCTGTCTACTGTGAGCCTTTTAATTTGTCAGGATAGTATGAGCTAGGAAATCCGCACGGTTGCCTCACCGCTCCATTGGACCCCAGCTCCGAGTACCTATCCCCCTTTAAGCAAAAGCACCCCAGCTTCGGGAAGCGAGGGTAAGGAAACAAACGGGTAGGCGTCACCCCCAAATGCACCAGTGATAACAGTTACTGCCTCGGGCGATCAGCCTTACAAAGTTCCCAAGAGGCTCACTCCCCCATGGGAGAAGCGAGCTCCGGCGCCGATACCTGTGGGTGGTTCGAAGACCGACGACTGAACCCGGATCCGTCGTGCACCCCGATCCTCGCGTGCGCGTCAACCGTTTTGGTTCCCACGCGTCTCGGTTTTCCCACTTTCTCCAGAAAGCGAAGGAGGGGTTTTTCCAGGCACCCTGCCAGGAACGAAATACCCTTCACCGATGCAGGAAGGGAAACCAGTGACGCGGCTCTCGAGAAAACTTCTGGTAACGGGTTCGGAAACACGGAACTCGTTAATCCTGAATTACGCACAGCATCGGGTGTGCGTCATGGCTATTTATTCCTGAGGCTCCTCCCACTCTATTCCCGGGGAGTCTGGGAAGTGTAGTCGATGCAGGCACATGATGCCTGCTTCCTGACAGTATGTCCCCGTCCCGGCGCCTCCTAGAACCGGGCTTGTCAGGGTACCTACGAAAGAAAGCCCTAATCCTGGCTGGAGCGTGCACGTGGGCACTGGGTACCCATGAATTCTCCTCTGCGGTATACTCTTTCCAGGCTATCAAGTACCATAGATTACCTCCCCGATATTTGGAATCCACGATGCTTCGCACCTCGTACTCCTGACTGTCCTCTGTGGATATAGCCGGGGGTGGTTTCCTCAGCCCTCCTTTGGCCGGTTTCAAAAGGCTACAGTGGAAGACCGGGTGGATTCACAGAGAGTCTGGAAGTCGAAGCTTATAGGCCACAGGATTGATTCTTTTTATTACTCGGTAGGGGCCAATGTATCGTGGGTGGAACACGCTACGCAACTTGAAACGGATGTTCTTCGTGGACAGCCACACCCTGTCCCCTTTTCGGTAATGGGGACCCTCTACTCTGTGTTTATCTGCCCAGTTTTTATATGTTATCTTTGCTTTTACCAGGAGCTTCCTCACGCGTAAGTGTCCTTGTCTCAACACTCGCATGTGTGCTTGCACTGAAGGCTGATTGATAATTCTTCCGGGCATGATGAGAGGCAAAATTCTAGCATGGTATCCGTAGTTGGCGGAAAAGGGAGAGACGCCTATGGAGCTGTGGGTTGCATTATTGTATGCTAACTCGGCCATCCATAGCATGGACACCCATGACTCCTGCGCCTGTTCCGCGTAACACCTCAGGTACTTCTTCACCGTTTGATTTAATCGTTCGGTTTGTCCATCGGTCTGCGGATGGAAACTCGATGATACTGCTGGTTCTATGTGCAGAGACCGACACCACCCCTCCAGAAGCGGGCTATGAATTGGGGGCCCCTATCAGACACTATGACCTGCGGAATGCCGTGTAATTTCACCACTTGTTGTAACAACAGGTGGGCTGTTTGTCCAGCCGTAGGTAGCGTTTTGCATGGTATAAAGTGACCCATCTTTGTGAGACTGTCTATGACAACTAATATGGCGGAATACCCCTGATCCATAGGGAGACCTGTGATGAAATCCAGGCTGATGTTTTGCCATGGGGCCTGTGGGGTTGGCAATGGAACCAGTTTGCCCCTTCTGGTTGACGTGTCTGTCTTCCCACGTGCACAGTCCTCACACCTGGAAACCCAATCCTTTACATCTGGGACTAGGGATTTCCACCAGAAATATCTTTGCGCCAAGAGAGTAGTCTTTCGTATGCCCGGGTGTCCGGCTAAGGGAGATTCGTGACACCACTCAAAGGCCCTTTTTCTAATGGCTGGTGTAGGTAAAAACAGCCTATGGTTCTGGAAGGGCAGTCCCCCCTTGATTCGTCGTTCCGGTTTTGTTGCAGCCCAACAGCTCCAAGCCTCCGGACTCTTGTGTTTCTTTATGTTTTCCAAATATTACTCTGCGTGTATGGCACAGACCACCTTGGAGGGAGGTATAATGGACTTTTCTTGTACTTCGACATTTCCTTCTGAGGTCATCATCCGAGACAGAGAGTCCGCCTTTCGGTTGTCGGCCCCTGGTCTGAAAGTGATGACAAAATTATACTCCTCGAAGAAGTGCATCCACCTCATCTGTCTGGGGGACAGGCGTCTGGCCGTTCGTAGATACTGCAGATTCCGATGATCGGAATAAATGGTGACTGGAAATCTGGCTCCCCACAAATACGGACGCCATTCCTGAAACGCCTTTTTGATGGACAGCAGCTCCTTTTCGGCGATATTATAGTACCTTTCTGCTGGTAGTAGCTTCCGGGAGAGGTACCCCACTGGGTGGAGCTGCCCTGTGTCTTTATCTCGTTGTGATAGGATAGCCCCTGTAGCCTCATTAGAGGCGTCCGCCTCTACTATGAACGGGGCGTCGAGCTGGGGGTGCCGCAACACCGGTGCTGAGGTAAAAGTTTTCTTTAGGTATTCAAAAGCCTGATTAGCTTCTGAGGTCCAAACGAACGACATGCCTTTTCTGAGAAGGCGGGTGATAGGGATGGCCCTTTGCGAGAACCCTTGTATGAACCTACGATAATAATTGGAAACTCCCAGGAAGCACTGTACTTCCCTTACATTACGGGGAACTGGCCACTCCTGCACCGCCTGTATCTTTCGCTCTGCCATACTCATTCCTTCCGGGCGGAGGATCACTCCCAAAAATTCCACGACAGTCACCCCAAACTCGCACTTGCTCAGCTTGCAGAATAATCAATGCTTTCGCAACGCCCTCAACACCTGTAACACATGTTCAGTGTGGCTACTTTCTGACTCTGAATAAATCAAAATGTCGTCGATGTATACGACTACGGTTTTGTCCACATAGTCCTTCAGAACATCATTCAAGAAGTACTGGAATGCCGCCGGGGCGTTACACAATCCTAACGGCATTACCAGATACTCAAAGAGGCCATAGTGAGTCTTAAAGGCCGTTTTCCACTCATCCCCATTACGTATGCGCACCAAGTGGTACGCCCCCCTAAGGTCCAACCTTGTGTAAATCGTAGCTTCACATACTTGATCCAGCAAGACGGAGATAAGGGGCAAGGGATACCTATTGTGAACAGTGTTCTTGTTTAGCATGCGGTAGTCACAGCAGGCTCTCAAGTCCCCGTTAGCCTTTGCTATAAAAAACAAAGGAGACGCCGCAGGAGAACGGGAAGGGCGAATAAATCCTATCTCCAAAAAGTAATCCAAATACTCTCGGAGGTGCTTAGTCTCCGGTTCGGAGAGCGCGTAAACCCTACACGTAGGAATCGTAGCGCCCTCCACCAGATCTATCTGGCAGTTGTAAGACCGATGTGGAGGAAGCGACTCGGCCTGGGATTTACTGAAGACATCCGCAAAGAGGGAGTACTCCTTGGGTAGACTTATATCCTTTTCCGCAGCTGTTGCGGCTACAAACGTATTGGCCAAGATTGTAGCACACAAACTCCCACCTAGCACCAGGTGCTCCTGGCATTCCTCTGATAGGAACTGAACGGTCCTTCCTCTCCAATCGATGGTAGGATTGTGGAGGCTGAACCAAGGCATCCCCAGGATCACCTCGTACTGCGGAGCTTCTATATTATTCAACGCCAAGAATTCGATGTGGTGCATCTCTCCTGTTATACACGTAAGTCGCAAAGTCTCGGTTTGTTCTATGAGGAGCCCTGAGGTCAGAGGTTTACCATCCACTGCTAACACCTCTTCGGGTATTTCCCGAGCTATTTTCCCTATAGATAAGCGGTCCGCCAAACCACGGTGGATGAAATTACCCGTGGCCCATGAATCCAACATCGCTTGTACTCTATATGTTTGGTGACCAGTCTCTAACCCCATACTCAACTCTATATGTTTTTCCATATCTCTTTGTTGATTAGTGGCTAGAGAAGGGATCTTCCATAGTTGAGTAACTGTGTCTCCAGCGGTGTCCTCTGCCCCTGCGGTGGCTATGGCTTTTCGGTTCCTGTAATTACCCCCCGGTCTTTTGGGCCGTGCGGGACATTCGCAGACATAGTGCCCCTTCTTTCCGCAATACATACACAGTCCCTGTGTTCTTCTGCTCTCTCGTTCGCTCCTGGACAACGGAGCACGAACAGCCCCCACTTCCATGGGCTCCGAGGCCCCTTCACAACCTGTGGCTTCCTTCCTGCATCTCTCTCCCCGGAACCTATCACCTCCCCTGTCCATGATACGTCCATCCAACCTTAATGCTAGACTGTCCAGAGCCTCGCACGTACGGGGCTGAGGATCGATTCTAGCTATGACATCCTTTAAGTCATTACAATGTCCCTGATAGAAGAGAGACATCCTCTTCTCTTCAGGCCATGCCGCTTCTGCTACCAAACGGTTAAAAGAGGTCAAATATGTCACCAACTCGGTTCTTCCTTGTTTTAACTCCAGAAGCTCCCTATCCGCGCTAAACGTGGTAGTTCGCCTGTTGAACACACCTTCCAGAGCTGTCCTGAAGTCATCCCAGTCAGATAAGACCGGATCATTATTGCGTACTAGTGGTACCGCCCAGTTGGCTGCATCACCAGCCAAGTAGGAGATAGCAAACGCCACCCTGGAGTGGTTAGTCGGGAAGGATGACGGCCTACAGGAAAAGTGCATCAGTATTTGTGTGAGAAACACCTGTATTTTATGGGGGTCTCCGGTGTACCTCTCGGGGTTGGCTAATGGAATGGGGGGAGGCACTGTGACCTGAATGGGAGATATACCGGCTCCTATATCAAAAGGGTTTCTGGACAACCTTTCTACCTTGTCTCGTAAATCCGCGGTTTCTGCCCTGGAGGCCGCTAACTCCCGCTGAACCGCGGCGAGGGCTAGTAAGACCTCGTCCATACCGCGTCCCTGCAGTACCCCCCGAACCGGGAGGAGTCTCAATACGTGGGTGCGTAATTCTGTTACGATTCCATCCCAGGTCCGATACTCCTCAGGATTCGGGCGATGCTATAGGGGGTCCACCTCTCGACGTCCCCAACTCCTGCACTAAAGGCACGGAAGGTTGGAGCAATCAAGCGAGGGAAGAGAAGGATGGGAACAGCAGGGATTAGAACCTGTAACGAAATATAAACACAGAAACAACACTATACATTAACATGCCTGAAAAAATGCTACTCTCAGTAATTCTCGCTAAGATTCACAATGATCTACATTCGTGAGCCTCAATATTGCGCCATAAGCAAGCCCACACATAAATCATGCCCAGTACCAGGCACCTAGCACACATACCGGCACATCATGACAGTTCAACCGTCTCCAGGGGATAATGCCCTTTCGAAGTGAACAAAGCGGAAGCTAACTTCCTATGGTCTCAATAGTTCCACCCAGAATAGTTTGGATAGTCTCGTTGTGGCTTTTAGAGCAATAGGAAGTGGTTGCCCTGGAGAATCATGTAACACAAACAAAACGATGCTCCTGGCAGAAAGACATGAACCTCTGTCTACTGTGAGCCTTTTAATTTGTCAGGATAGTATGAGCAAGGAAATCCGCACGGTTGCCTCACCGCTCCATTGGACCCCAGCTCCGAGTACCTATCCCCCTTTAAGCAAAAGCACCCCAGCTTCGGGAAGCGAGGGTAAGGAAACAAACGGGTAGGCGTCACCCCCAAATGCACCAGTGATAACAGTTACTGCCTCGGGCGATCAGCCTTACAAAGTTCCCAAGAGGCTCACTCCCCCATGGGAGAAGCGAGCTCCGGTGCCGATACCTGTGGGTGGTTCGAAGATCGACGACTGAACCCGGCTCCGTCGTGCACGCCGATCCTCGCGTGCGCATCAACTATTTTGGTTCCCACGCGTCTCGGTTTTCCCACTTTCTCTGGAAAGCGAAGGAGGGGGTTTTCCAGGCACCCTGCCAGGAACGAAATACCCTTCACCGATGCAGGAAGGGAAACCAGCGACGCGGCTCTCGAGAAAACTTCTGGTAACGGAAACACGGAACTCGTTAATCCTGAATTACGCACAGCGTCTGGTGTGCGTCATGGCTATTTATTCCCAAGGCTCCTCCCACTCTATTCCCGGGGAGTCTGGGAAGTGTAGTCGATGCAGGCGCGCGATGCCTGCTTCCTGACACTATGGTTTTCTCAACAAGTCAAAAGATTCAGGCTAAATCCCCAGCGCAGGTGGGAATCGGAGCTGGGTTGGGAATTCTCACCCAAAGAGTGGGCAGACATTATTCACAGGGCTCGGGCAACATCGTGCAGTACATCAGGGAAGGAAATGCTCTTAAAAAGTGCGCATTATTGGTATTACACCCCGGCGCGGGTTGCCAAGTGAAAGCATCGCAGCAGCGATCTCTGTTGGCGCAAGTGCGGACATGAGGTTACACTGTCCCATATCCTATGGCATTGCCCTAAGATACAGCCATTCTGGGAAAATATTTTGCCCTTAGTGGATCACATATATCAGACAGAACTCTCTAGATTCCCTAGTTACATTGTGCTGGGGCTGCCCAATCCTCTCACTTATCCCCTCCGGTCCTGTATGGGCAGGGCGATCACTCAAGCACTGGTGGCAGCTAAGCAGGTTCTCCTGGCAAAATGAGGCACGGATGACATCTCGACTAAATTGGATTGGCTGCACAGAATGTGGGAGGTGGTGGGGATGGAAAGGATCACTGCGGGGATCAAGTGCACATTGCCTAAATTCGACAAGACCTGGGGATCCAAGGTGGCATATTTATCCTCCGAGTTCATTTAGCTCACCTGCCCTCGATACCTAAGGGTCCAGCGATTCCCCACGACTCCCCTAACGAACCCGCCGCTCCCTCTGAAGGAAAAGCAGCCCTAGATCCCTACCACTTCATATCTCAAGCTGCAGGTGGATATCTGTCCTCTCTCTCTCCTGCTTATCTCAGTTTCCTTTTCACTTTTCTTTACTCTCTCTTCGTCTCTCTCTCTCTCTTTAATAAAGTTTGACTTTAATACGGTGTTCCCCGCCGGCCAGTGGTTGTAGGTGGGTGTAATGTTATCGCTTGCAGCATATTCAATAAACAGATTTAAACCATAAAGATAACACAAATATCGGTAGAAAAATGTATTGTCACCTTTAAATGAACACTTAATATGTCACAAATTCACAAATTGATTCACAATTATCGACTGCAATAACATTGCCATAATAATGACATTATCATTAATATATATTAAAAACACTTTTTACATAAAACAATTATTTAAAATAACCCTAAAATATTTTATACACATGCTTAGATTAAAAATAAATATGTTACATCACCAAAATATTTACAATTCACACCAATAAAACATTTAACTAAAATCATAACATTATAACCAAAAAAAAGTATTTGCATTAACTACAAACATTTAGACAACCTAAATATTAATAAATATTGCTATAAATAAAATTATAATAAAAACTATCAAACTATATATCATACATTATAAATAAAACTTAAACGATTGTTTACCATAGAAGGATATAAATGATAAAAAATCCAAAGTAAAACCAAACTAACCAATAAACAAAAAGTATAAACAACTTTCACCAATAAAATCAGACAAACAAATAAATCACATATAAAAGATACACAAATTTTATCAACTAACTACTTAAAAAATAAAAAATGCTGCAAGACAATGAAACTCTGCCGGATTCTCTGACCAGACTCTTAAAGAAGAAATATATACATCTCGACAACTACCTAACCAAGTAGGTAAAACTTGTATTTAAACTAAGATTTAATTGTGAATAAGCTCAAAAATGTAAAGTAGCAAATAATTATCAAAACACTATCCAACGTCTATCACTTTACATGTACTTCCTAAAAGAAACTTATTACTTCAAAAAGTGATAAGCTGCCAGAAAAAACAACTGTCATAAACCAGCAAAAATACATAACAAAGTAAGTATACATAAAATATGAACATATATAAACTCACCCCAATAGTGAGTAAAAATAAACATAACAACCTCTACCTCTACAAACTACCAACAAATAAACATTTAAAATTTAACTGAAGCTTTTTTTTTACCTTCCAATAGAAAATAAAGCACCTGCTCCACATTAGAACACCCCCAACGGAAAAGCTGCAAAACAGTGTGAAAACATCTAAAAAGAAAATACATGTAAGTATTACAAATGCACATTTGTTTGTTTAACACTGGGGAATCAGCACCAGGGACTCCAGCCCCTAGCAGTGAGCATGAGCCCTGTAGATGAGCTCCATCATTGAGGACAGTGCTTCTTAGCGCACTGTGCTTCCACAGGTGCGAGATGTGTGCTGGGCTCCACAAGTGCGGGGCACTCCCAGACTCATGCCCGGACGTAGACTGGGGCAAGAGCATGTGCGTCTTCACCCGCCCAGGGCCAGGCAAGGCTGGGCCCCCCACTTGGCCCTTCATCTCTCAATATTCAATATTGTATTATCTAATTCATGTAATGGGTGACCTTGATAAAGAAATTATCTCCATCGAAACAAACTTTGCTCTTGTGATAGTACTGATGGAGATATTGAAAGGTCCTCTCACACTGCCGTTACAGGCCCAGGGGACAGATCTGGCTGCATGGCTAGCGCTGTTAATGGGTGCGTTCAGCACACTCCTGATTCAGTAAATCCCATTACTCCTCCGGTTCTTTCACAGACCTGCCTCTTGAACAATTGAAAATCCCTTATTCCACTTCAGACATACCAACATGTTCACACGGGGAGGGGCACAATGTGACTGCTAAAGCAGCTGTTTAGTCACACATGCCCACACCTAAAAACGGCAATTTGACCAGAATTCCAGCTTCTAATTCAGAGAATTTTGACCTTTTGTTCACACTCGTCCAAGCAATAGAAAGTTCGGATAAAACCTATCTGGACTTCTGGTCTTACAGAATAACCCTAGTTGAGAAAACTACCACCACTTGTCTTGAAATGTTGCAAGCAAAGGCCAAGCATACCTCATTGAATGCAAATACGCCTACTAGGTCCCTTCCTGGTGTTCTACCTCCTAGGCTATTCTCTTGTACTAACAACCCTCCTGGTCGGCAATCTTTCGGACTACGCACTGGTATTTTATCTCTTAGTAATCAAGTTCAGTGGACTCCGAGTCTCATTACTCAACTTATAAATCCGAAGGCCACTACAAGCAACGAGTCCCGGAGACCTCTGTATGTTGTAGATCTACCAGCAGAAGCTATGCCTTTTTTGGTAATTCTCTGGAACGTACCAACCCTTGCACACTCCGACACCGAATCCTGGAAGAGTCTGAGGAACAAATCATTACATCGGGTGAGTAAGAAGATGTGGATAACTAATTCCCTCTTCGAAGATTTGAAAATGATCAGAAGGGTCAGTTGGATCAGCAGAGGAGACACATGTCTACCTGGTGACTGTATAGTTATGTCTTTTAGATTTCTCCTTTTGGTGCAGTCTATTTTGAATAGAACAAGAGTTAATTCTTCACCCTCTCCATAGCAAGTGCGTACTTTTTCACTTGGATATTTTTATCGCCTCTTGAATTTGGCAGAGGAGTCTTACAAACCTTGGGGGTCAGATCACGTTGTTTTTTTCTCATACCGTTCTTTAGTTGTCATGCAGAACAATTTTTCCTTGTTGTCGGAGTTAGATGGTACCAATTGACTCCCAGCAAAGACACTCCAACATGCCTCACATCCATCCATGTGCTTTAGGTTCCCGACAACATTAGCGGTGGCAATACCTAAAGCAGTGGTTCTTCATACACCTCTAGTCACAAATCCTCTTACAACTTCCTTTTTTGGAATGTGGCAGGACTTCACTCTAAGATACTACTTTCTGCTTGGATGGACTTCATTCTGAGGTTTTCGATTCTTTGTTTTGAGGAGATTTGGACCTTGGATCCCACACATATTAATGGTTTTAAGTCCTGTTATCATCCTGCTGTGTTATCCCATGCTGGAAGACCCAAGGGCGGAGTGTCCACCTTTGTTTCCAACTTATTGTCTTATACTGTTTACAGAGCTGAAGTATCTTCACCATATTACTTGATTGTTGTTTGTGTTCTTTCTTCCAACACTAATCTTATCATCACTAACTTTTACAATAGTACTTCGCACTCTGATATCAATTTGGTTCATTTTCAACTTGAGCAGGAATTGGTTAAAATATGTTCTTACCCTGGGAAGGAATCCCCTATTTTGTAGGGTGGTGATTTTAATATTCATTTATATCCATTTCAAGCTAAAATGACCGGCGGCATGGAAGATACAAATGATGATGGCCAGTCTCATTTTTTGCATAAAAATTATGGGTCAAAACTGAATGATATATTGCCAAAATGTAATCTTGGTTTTTCTAAAGAATTGTATTCCTCCTCTGTACTTTTCAACCCTACTTTTTTCAGTGGTAGATATAATCCTGTTATTGACTATTTTTTTATGTTCTGCTAATTTTCAACATGTCATAGATGGTTTTTAGACTCACTCTGTTTGCATGAGGGATCATGTTCCTCAGAGCATTAATTTCAAATTGGAACCTAGTGGTAGAAATGCGCATGTTGAATATAACATAGATAATTCTGCATTAACAGCCCAAAGAGGAACTTCTTTACGCTGGTCCTTGGATAGCTCTGGAAATTTCTTAGACAAATTTGTCATTGCTATTTGGGAAGGTTTTGATACTTGTCTGAATTTCTTTTTTAGTGACACTGATACTGCATTTCTTTCAATTTCCAGTGGCATTAAAGCTGCCTTAACTAGAACACATTCTGTGCCAAATACTATAAAGCCTTGGTGGTTCGATGGTAACTTCTCCAAAACCCACAAACATCTACTGGTGGCTCTTCATAAAAAGTCTCATTGCCCTCTGAAAGTGAAAAGATGCAGATTGGAGTATAATTTGGCATTAAAAAACAGGAAATAGGAATGACGTTTGGCATAGGAATTAGGTTTCCGAAAAGGTCTGGGAACCATCAAGCAAGGGTTAAACCATAATCTACTAATCGGCAAATATACCGTTATGAAGAAAGGTCACTAGTTTTTAGCATTCGTCGACTTATCGAGCGTCTTTGATTGTGTTCTCCATAATAAATGATGGGCTATTTTAACAAAACTGAGAGTGGACCCATCGATCATTGCCCTTCTCAGACATATATACTCTGGTGGTAAGGCCAAAGAACGCTTTGACCTCAGGGGTGAATGCACTAGCGCTTTCGACACGGCTGCCTACTTGCACCCTTCTTATTTACTTTCTATATCAATAAGTGAGGCTCTACACTAAGCAGTACCTGTAACAATTCTCCCCAGATTGGTCATAGACGATACCCTGTCTGGTCTACACTGACCATATTAATGTCCTGCAACCTGTTGGGCTTGCAACAGCTATTTAACGGCTTTATGGGCTTCATGTCTGATCTTGTACTGACTGTCAGTGTAGGTAAAACCTTCATAATGAAGTGTGGGCGCCAAAGTCGGAAGTTCCATGACTTCATGATAAATAATGTTAGGCTAAGTTTTACTCCAACTTTTTGTTATTTGGGCATTTCATTTGATGATCATGGCTCATGGACCCCAGCTGTTGATATTAGAAAGCAACACTTTAATCGTTTTACTCCAACTTTTTGTTATTTGGGCATTTCATTTGATGATCATGGCTCATGGACCCCAGCTGTTGATATTAGAAAGCAACACTTTAATCGATCAAGCAATCAAGAAATCAATCAATCAGGTTTGTAGAGAGCGGATAATCACCCATGAGAGTATCCAGGTGCTATGATTATGCTGCAATCAGTCAAAGAGCCCCTTTCTTGAGTCCCTTTCTGAAGTCCGTGAGGGAGGATGCTGTTCGGAGGTGGAAGGGGAGGCTGTTCCAGGACTTGGCGGTGAGGTAGGAGAATGGGCGTCCTCTGCTGTAGCTTCTGCAAATGCGGGGGTGTGAGCGAGGGAGGGGATCTTAGGGGTCTGGAGGGTTAGTGGTAGTTCAGGCAGTGCTTGATGTATGCTGGTCATAGGTCGTCAAGGGCTTTGTAGGCATGTGTCAGCATCTTTAATTGGTACCTTTTCTTGATGTGGAGCCAGTGGAGGTTCCTGAGGTCGGGGTGATGTGAGTACGTTTGGGGAGTTTGAGGATGAGTCTGGCGGCTGAGGTCTGACGCCGTCTTTGTACGTACGCAGATATTATGTGCGCGTTGCGGGGAGCTGAACAGCTTTGGAGGACCAACATTGAAGTAATACAATAAACTCCTTGAAAAAGCCCACGGCCAATGGGCCACTAGGGCGAAACACGTGTCGGCTTTTTGCTTTTCTTTTCACAAACTTTATTTGCACTCCTTTGAGAAAAATACAAATAAAACTAAACAAGTAATTTCTATTCAAGCAATCCTTTGACATTTATTATTCATTGACGTGGATCAAAAGGAAGGCACTACCCTCTACCTTTTCTTAACCTCAATTCTATAATGGCTCTTGGGTGTAGCCATTCACGAGGACTGTGCCACACATGAATTGGGCCCTAACAATTGTAGCGCCGCTAGTCCAGAATTTTCCACCCAAATAGCAACTCATTCCTTACATCAGTGTCTTTAGCTATAACACAGGGCAAACGCACACATTACATCATTTTATGAATTGCAATACTAAATTTATAGTATATTGCATTATCTGTCAATGTAATTTGATCTACGTGGGAAGCACTATCAGACCGCTTAAGGAGCGGATACAGGAACATATTAGAGCTATCCGCAATAACAACCGTGATTACCCGCTAGCAGCACATTACAACATCACACATAAGGATTCTGAGGTTCTAAAAATTAGATTCCATGGGATTGCGACAATAGAACACGTGTTTCGCCCTAGTGGCCCATTGGCCGTGGGCTTTTTCAAGGAGTTTATTGTACTACTTCAATGTTGGTCCTCCAAAGCTGTTCAGCTCCCCGCAACGCGCACATAATATCTGCGTACGTACAAAGACGGCGTTTTGCTTTTCTTGGATCAAAAGGAAGGCACTACCCTCTACCTTTTCTTAACTGATGTAAGGAACGACAAAACTGAAATAGAATATTCCCACACGGCGTGCCTGCAAATAAATAAGGAAGATCCCCATAAAAGTTAAATACCTGGATAGAATATTTGGAGTGGTGTCTAACTCAGAGTCAAATCAGAGGCTCGTCTCAAGGAACATAAGATAAGATTCAGGAAGAGAAGGCAAAGAGTATGTCCTTACCAGAAATATTTTACTGTTGATCGAGTCTGTAGTGCTGAGAGGAAGAGAAGAACGTTTTGTTCCAAATTGTTAAGAACGAGAGGAAGAACATTACAGTCTTGATAAAGAAGGTTCTATGTGAAACACACCTTCGAAACGCGTCGACGCTTCTGACAGTAGCCACAAATTTACTTTTTATATCACCTTAGATGCATATAAAGGGCAACGCAGCAAGGTGTATATGTTAAAATTTGGTTTTTCTAGAATTGTGGCCACCGATGACAAATTTGAATTGTCTATTGTTTACTCTCGTGAAAGAAAAAATATATAGGTTTGTCTTGTATATGATTTTGATAGTCCAATGTTTTTAACTAGGATGGAGTAGTCTGCATCCTAGATAGATTACAATGTCCTTATATTGACATTTTTAGGTCGATGATTTTATCAACCAAATGGTTTTTATGACATAATGTATGGAAAAATATTTTGTTTTAATAAACACATTTGTGATTGTATTTACTAAAAGTTTTTTTTGCCAATATTTAGTGAACCATATTGTTTGGATGTGGTGGATGTGACCATACTTGATAGTGTGAGATTGGAATTAAAAGCATATAGCCGGTTGTATAGACACAAAGAAAGATTTCTCCCAGAGGACGTTACTGCTGTAAAAGTTCTTATTTGAACCCTAGTCCTTTGGGTTACCAAGGGGCCCTCTCTCTTTTTTATAAATGATCTTGGGCCAGTCAGCTCCCTTTGTTTGCAGTGGCACCTGAGGGCTCTGGGCATTCCCTCCCGCCCGCACAGGAGGATGTGAAGCACACTGCTTATCTGCCATGATGACTTCACTTCTGCCCAGTGCCCCTTAAAAGAAAAAAAAGGTCAAGTGTGTCACGCTAGTTTCACTTCCTAGCAGCAATGTGATCGAAACTGTAATTTTGTTTTTTACGTAAATGTTTTTTAATCAATGATTTCCCTGCGTTTGGTGACTCTACAATGACAAATGTGACTGTCTAATGCATTCTACTCCTTTTTTCACAAATTGTTTTTCTTTAAATTGTTTTTTAATAGTTTTATTGATTAGTGTATGTAGTGTATAGGTATCTCGACAGCGAGCTACTTCCGATTCAGGTGATCAAAAAAAGAAAAAACGGAACATTCTTCTTTCTCGCTTGTCATGTGACTGTTGGGTTTTATTAGATTTGTATGTTCTTGAATTACAAAAATTTGATTGCATGGTTTTTGCACATATTTATTTCTACAACAAATGTAATGTTTTTAGAAGTAAAAGTGAAAATGTCTTTATACACACGATATCAAGGTGTTATCTTAGTTATCCTGGTTTTATAACGGGATGGATGAATGGTAAAATTGGATATTAAGTGTTGGTATGTGTATAAACCCAAAGGATTTTTTTTTATTTGACTTATAGTCACTTCCTTGTTAAGCCAGAGAGCCTGAGTCTTGGAGCAGCGTGTCCCGTGTGATACATGTGTGACTTAAATGTCTATATAAGCTGATAGAAACGTTTCAAGAGGGCGGCCGCTCGAGCCTGGACGACAGCATTGGGGAACTTCGAGGACACCTACACCCCCAGCAAACTGTAAGCATCCTAGAAAAGTGTATTGTGGTTGTGGGCGGTCAGGTTGGGACATCCGTCAGTCTCTGTTGTTGAATAGAATGTTTTATTTAAATACTTACACTCACTTGATCATGTCATCAGTCATGTAATCAGTGATGTCATTTGAGATGTCATTGAAGATGTCATCATTGACGTCACAGACTATGTCATGAGTGATGTAATATGTGAGGTCATAAGCAGTGGATTTTGGGGGCATTAGCTATAGTTAGCTCAGGTAACTTTAACTTCTGAATTTCACTGGTTTTGTACAGGGGAAATCTAAGCTTAACTATAGCATCCCTGTAACCTTTGACTTTTCCAGTGAATTTCTAAGGTTCTTCAAAATCTATTGCCTAACTATAACCTCCAGGTAACCTATGGTTTTTTAAAGTGAATTTCTATGTATTTTTAATTGCCAGTCGCATTTGCAGAGTGGTGGAGAAACTGGGTGGGGCCTCCGACCAGCTCTCAGTAATCCCACGGTAGGGGACTTACTGGAGGCAACAGGAGGACTTCTTGGCCCCCAATGTCCCGCAACATCCAAAAGGACTTCATCACCCAACCAGTATTGCACCAGGAGGCGCTTTTGCAGAGTGGTGGAGAAAGGGGGTGTGGCTACTGAAGTCCTCTCACCAATCGTGCTCTGTAGAACTTACTGGAGGTAGCAGGAGGGGTAGTTGGCCCCCAAGGACCCTCTGGAGCCAAGGGGACTTCCTCCCTCAACCAGCAGGGTGGCAGGAGGTGCATTTGCACAGTGGTGGAGAAAGGGGGCAAGGCTTTCGAAGTCCACTTAGCAATCCCGCTGTGTGGATTTTACTGGAGGTAACAGGAGGGGTAGTTGGCTCACAAGGACCCTCTGGAGCCAAGGGAACTTCATCCCCCCACCAGTATTGTGGCAGGAGGTATGTTTGCAGAGTGGAAGAGAAAGGGGGCATTGCCTCCGAAGACCTCTCAGTAATCCTACAGTATGGGACTTACTGGAGGTAACAGAAGGGCTTGTTGGCCCCCAAGGACCCTCTGGAGCCAAGGAGACTTGTTCCCCCAACCAATATTGCACCAGTAGGTGGATTTGCAGAGTAGTGGAGAAAGGGGGCGTGTCCTCTGAAGTCCTCTCAGCCATTAGGCTGTGTAGGACTTACTGTAGGTAACAGGAGGGTTTGTTGGCCCCCAAGGACCCTCAGCTTCCAAGGGGATTTCATCCCCCCAACCAGTTGTGTGTCAGGAGGAGTGTTTGCAGAGTGGTGGAGTAAAGGGGCAGGGCCTCTGTCAACTTTTCCTGGGTCAGATTTTTAAAAATGTTTTCATTTTATTATGCCAGGGGTGCTGCGAGTCCCACTTCCTGGGCTGATTTCAGCCCTGGGGACCTCATCCCCAGGTGCTTTGCTTACCCCTAATAGGGGACAGAGGTCAAGCGGTCCCCCTCCCCAGGCTGATTAAAGCTGGGGAGGAAGGCTGCGTGGCCTGCCTCCCCAGGCCGAATTTGGCCCCAGGGACCCCATACTGGGCCTGCTCATTTGTTGTGGTTGACCTCAGGGCACCCACTCTACACCCGGACTGCGGGGGCCTGAATGCCCCCTTGGTCCCTGCTGGCATCCCGCCTCCTGCGGGAGCCGGCATGGATTTCAGACATTGGAAGCTGCTGGAAAAGAAGTTACCTGTGTCTGAAAGCAATTCTGCTCTGCTTCCAGCAAGCAAGAGCATTTTCAATGCCCTCGCTTGCTGGAAGCTGAGTGTTTGCTGTGGCTTGGCGGGAGCGGTAAAGCTCCCGCCAAGCCATAGCAAACAGCTGTGTCCTGGAGGTGGGCATCCTGGGACATAGCAGGAGCTGGTCCTGGATAGGTGGTGGTCCCCAGGGTCATCTATCCTTTCTTATTGTAGGGCCTGCCTAGGGAGATGTTGGTCCCCGGGGCTAAGAATGACCCGGGAGGGGGCTGTGCACCCCTCCTCCCATTTTTTGCAAAAGAAGTTGGCCTTGGGGAACTGGTGGTCCCTGAGGCCTGTGGGGTCCTTGGGGCCCCCATTACAAATTCATTATGGCCCCGGGGAGGTGATGATCCCCAGGGCCCATGGGGTCTGAGAAGCCCCCCATAAAAAGGCATAAGTCCCGGGGGTGGTGGTCTCTAGGGCATGGGGAGTTTTGAGAGGCCCCCCATTTATCAATAAACAAGCCCCGAGGAGGTGGTGGTCCCAGAGGCATTATTAATCCCCAGGAGGGGGGAACAGTGCGCCCTTCCTTTATTTTGAAAATGCCCCTGGGACCTGGTCCACCCGGGGGCCAGTTACTATAGAAG
Source organism: Triturus cristatus (assembly GCF_964204655.1). Lineage (NCBI taxonomy): Eukaryota > Metazoa > Chordata > Amphibia > Caudata > Salamandridae > Triturus > Triturus cristatus. The sequence continues at coordinate 436,666,294 of NC_140587.1, read as the reverse complement.
CGCTGGAGCCTGTAATTCTTTTTTCTAGCAAATTATCAGTCTTTTTATTTTTAAAATGTTTTTCTGGCCTTTCGGGGGTCCCTTTGGGACCCGAGGACAAACTTTATGGAGTCCGGGTATTCCTACCATGCCCCCTTTTATAATTGTTTTTTTTTTTAATTTTTGGGTCTCAGTTGAAGACAAGTCCCAAGATTCCTGTCAACACTTCCTGGTTGAAGTGTTGGCAGCCAATCAGAGCTCTGCATTTCCCTGCACAAGCCCGTCTTTTTTGCAAAATGATTGCGACCACAGATATCACTAACCTTTTTTTAATTCTCAATAACTACTTTTTATTTTTTTTATTTTTTATTATTGAGCAGAGCATTAAGTACATGATATGCATAAAAAATTATTCTTGAAACCATTAATACAATAACTACTTCATTTCATGACAAAATTTAAAAGAATATGATCGTAGCAGCTAATAGCATCAACAACGATTTCAAAAAATTGACGATGGGCAGAGACCCGCAATTAAGTGCGACAATAATAAAAAAGCGCTAATGCTTCTAGAGTGCAATGACAGAAAAAAGTGCTAGTGCTACTAAAGTGCAACAGCAAAAAGTGCATGCTCTTAAACATGATAACTGCTACGGTTTTATCATCAATATCGAGTGTTAATTTCCCTTCTTAAGTTTTTCTAAATTGCAAAAAAACTTCCAATTCTTTTCAATTTTTTTTGTAGCTCCCACCCGTTTTGCATATACTTCTTCAAAATTCCGTGTCCTTTTCATTTTACTAAACCATTTTAAATGAGAGGGAACATCACTAGATTTCCAGTTCTGCTGAATTAAAGAACGGGCTACAGTACAAGAGATACATAAGAAAATTTCTTCAGCCTTAGTTAGCATAGTTCTATCCCTATATAATCCAAAAAGAGCGGCCTCGGCCTCAGGCTGAACTCTCTTCCCTATTGCCAACTCTATGTTGGCAAAAAGTGCTTCCCAAAAGGGCACTAACCGTGGGCAAGTAAAGAAAATATTGTACCACCCACCCACTCCATTGGCCTGACAGCGAAAACATTTGTTTTCAACCTCCGGGCTTTCTTTTTTCCAAAGCTGACGGTGTCATGTAGGAGAGCCATCATGATAAAAAGGCCATCCTTTTTAAATTGGCCACGCGCAGGGATTTACTTCCTAAATGGGATATGACTTCCCAATCTTTACAAGAAAAGATACATTGTGTCTCACTACCTATTTTAGCCAAATGGGCCTCTATCAGAGGTACTTGTCCCTGACGATGTAACAATCGGTACCAGTTCCCTACGCCCTTGACTTTGGCCCCATAGAGCGCTACCACAAGTTCATTCGGAACATCAAAAATGCCATTAAAAGTTTTTTTTTTAAAATGAACAATTTGCAAATATTCAAAAAAGGCGGGTCTCCTATGATTCTCAGCTCTTGCCATTACCTCTTCCCAGGTGATCACCCTAATCTGAATGCCGAAATGTCTTAGCTCCCGTAGCACGCAATCTTCCCAATTGGTTAAATGACTTTCTCGAAATTGGAGGCCGAGGCTAGTACATTCTCTCAATCTCAGATATTGCAGACCCGAGGATCCCGTTTCTTAAAAAAAAGACTGAAGTCTAAAAGAATATTCCTTTAAAGTCTTATATCTAGTTTTTTTTGGAAGTTTGGAGGTTTTTAACAAACCTTGAATTTGAGAATTAATTTCTTGTAACATTTTATCCAATAAGAAGTTATCTTGATTGCATTTAGATCCTATCAAGCCCGCCACTATATCCATGAATGCGGCCTCATAATATGTTCTTAAATGAGGCAAAGCTAATCCCCCTTGTGTGGTAGATAATTGAACCACAGTCAACTTCACCCTAGATATTTTCTTTCCCCAAACAAATCCTCTAAGCAATGTTTCCATTTCTTTAAAAAAAGACAAGTTTACTTTTATAGGGAGATTGCTAAAAAGAAATATAAGCAGCTGGAGTATAGACATTTTAATTAATGAAACTCTACTGATCAATGATAGAGGGAGTAGAAGCCAATGAGCCAGAAGTTTCTTGATTTTATCTTTCATTCTTATATTATTCAGTTTATACAACTGTTTGTATTGACTGGATACGTATATCCCAAGATATCTAATTGGATGTTTTTAATGGCTTGAGCCCTCAAACATAGTGGAAGAAGATTAAAATCTGTATTGAGGGCAAGAACTTCGGTTTTATTCAAATTTATTTTGTAACCACCAACTAATTCGAAGTCCCTAAATTCCCTCAATACTGTTTCCATATTATCTTTGTCGGGCATCAAATATAAAATTATATCATCTGCAAAGAGTTTCAACTTTGCCATTCCGGGAATGGGGGATTGGATAGCAGCATTATTTCTGATTTTAATTGCCAATGGCTCTATAAAAAAAAGTAAAAAGCAATCGCGAGAGCGGACAGCCCTGTCTTGTTCCCCGGTTTATTTGTATTTTTCCTGCTCGTTTCGAATTTATTGATACCAGGGCTGAAGCCCCTTGGTAAATATTACGTAGCATGTTAATAACCAGAGGGGGAAAGCCAAATTGACCGAGGGCAAAAAACAGATTTCTCCAATTTACTAGGTCAAATGCTTTCTCCGCATCAATCATTACTATACATGCCGGAATAAAATTAGTATTAAATAGTCCAAGGCATGTATTAAAAACCCGGTATTAGCTGCCATAGATCTACCTACTATAAAACCAGTCTGGTCTGTATGAATTGTTTCTTGGGCGGCAAATAAAAAATGCTCGGCCCATACTTTCATTAAAATCTTGTAATCCAAATTCAAAAGACTAATGGGCCTATAAGAATTAACATCCACAGGATTGTATCTTTTTTCACAAAGGACATTATTATCACCTCTTTAAAAAGTGCAGGAACCAAACCACCATTTTTAATATAATTGAATAGTTTTTTCAAACTTGCAATTAGTACTTTTTAAAAAGTTTTATAAAATTCGATGGGGAAACCATCCTGTCCACATGCTTTTGCCCCAGCTGTTGCTTTAATAGCTGCCAATATCTCAACGGATTCTAATTCAGATCCTAATTGACTGATCCGATTTTCTGAAAGTTTGGGAAAACTCACATTAGAAAAATAATCCTGGATTAGCTCTTCCCCCACCGAATATTCTGTGGAGTAGAGTTGGAGAATGTTTTAAAAAAATCTGTAGAATCAAATCCCCATTGACAACTTCAAGACCAGTCTGGGGGTCCATCACCTTAGATATTATGGCTGCTTCTTGCTTTTTCCATGTTGAATTAGCCAGAAGTTTGCCTACTAACTGACTATCTTCATAAACTTTTTGTTGATACATTTTAGAACTGCAAATCTCTTCCAATATAAAAAAAATCCCTCAGAGCTGATCTTGCTAGTTCAAGTTGATTGGGGGTGTTGCTGGAGCTGAAGAGCATATTCTTTTTCAACTGCAGTTTGTAGCTCAACTATTTTGAGCCTCCGAGCATTTGATTGGGCAGTCCTGTAGGCGATTATTTGCCCACGAGCTGCCGCCTTAAACCCACCCCACACAGAAAACGGTTCCGCAGTATTTTCATTAATCTTACAAAATTCAGAGATCCATTCTCCAAAGCTTTTCACCCAATCCTGATCTTGGAGGAGGAGACGTTCCAGCTGCCATCTGGGCCGTTCTCTACTCTCACCTTCAAACCTGAGTTCGGGCCCAATATATGCATGATCCGAGAAGGGATCACACCCGATGTCTCTATCAAAAATCTGATGGGATCTAGATATAAAAAAAGCCAATTCGAGATGCAGTTTTAAAATGATGCGATTAGCAGGTAAAATAATTTTTATCAGGATTTCTATTTCGCCAAGGATCTGTTAGTTGATATTCTAGCTTGATGGCCTCCACCATTTTTTTGGTGTTTGGTTTTAATTGTTTTTTATTTTTATTTGAAGTGTCCTTTGTTAAATCCTGTATATAGCTGAAATCACCTCCTACAATAAACTGTCCAGGGGCTCCCCTCATAAGCTCTTTAACTTTGGCCAGAATGGAGGTATCGTCCGCAACCGGGCCATAGTAAGTTATACGATTCAAAATCCTCCCATTTAATTTTGTTGCCACCCATATCCATCTCTCCTGTGGGTCCCTATGAACTTGGAAAGATCCCCAGGGCAGTTTTCTAGAAAAGTAGATGGCTACTCCTTTCTGAGCAAGACCAGCAGATGCATAAAAAGCATTAGAAAAAATCCTAGGTAAAAATAATTTAGGGAGATTAGTTTTCAAATGTGTCTCCTGAAGAAACAAAACTTGGGGGTTGAAAGATACCAGCCATTTTATGAGAGTGCCATACTTTCATTTATTTAAGATTCCGTTGGCGTTAACCGAAAGGATCTTACATTTACTGGTTTCTATTAAAAATTTTAATTCTAGAGTGAACCCCAAGTTCACTCAATAACAAAATTCTAGATTGTTTACTATCTGTACCTTCAAGTCCTGCTCTTTTTCCTGCAATAAACCCTTTCCCCATCCCAAAAAATGACCCACCCATCGGAATGTGGAAAAAACCCCACTAGCCACACTAGCCACATTTCGCCCACCCTTTTTGATCTTCTGGGTGTCATGGAATTACACCCCTGGTAACCCCACTGTCCCCCCTGATTCCCGGAAAAAAGCAAAATAGTCAGAAATTAACATGTTGAATAGAGTACCTTAGCACCCATGAGCAGGGAAGATCCTTATTTCTATTTAGATAAAGCATATCCTGGTATTAGGTCGTTCCTTTAGACTCGAGATCCCTGTGAGATCTCTTTTAATAGTGCCTGAGCTTCTTCCAAATCTGAGAACATAAAAAACTTCCCTTTAACTAAAACTCTTAATTTCGACTGTTGCTTGAGCACCGTGAGCTTTAAACAGATGGAGAATCGTAACAAATTATTTTCTTCTGCGCACAGCAGCGGCAGTCATGTCAGAAAATATATGGCACTTGGTAGTCTCACTAAAAACTGCCTCTGCTGGATCGCTCTAGTCAAGATTCTTTCCTTGATGCGAAAGTCTGCAAAATTCAGTAAGATTGTTATTGGTATCGTGGAATTGGGGAATGGTTATGCTGGGACTCGATGTGCTCTTGTAATAGTGAGATCGCCCTCAAACTCAGGAAGAACTTTCTGTTTTATAAATGAGTTGACCCATTGGATGGTTTGGGAGCCTTCGATACCTTTTGGAACCCCAACAATGCGAAGGTTAGATCTCTGCAAATGGTTTTCAAGCTCCTCCAATTTATTCTCCAGGTAGCTTTTATTTTTAGCCGCCACTTTTACCTTGCCGATAACCATATTCATTTGGTCCTCCAACACTGAAATTATGGCTTCCGCCTCCTGGAGTTTGATGGAAAAACATGTCATCGCTTCGTCGATTTTCCCCAGCCGTTGATGCAAAGAGGCTATTTCCAGTTGCTGCGTTTTTTTCATTACACGGACCCCTTCCAATATTATATTGAGCATATCTCTAATATCTAACTGATAGACACCCATTGTCTCCGTATTTTGGCTTTGCAACTCCACGGTACCACGACTAGTACTTCCAGCCTTAGGATCTACCTGAACCAATACAACCTCTGGCAATGCTTGCCCTTGAGATCCTGGTTGAATTTGGGGTTGCGACTGGAGATATATTTGGGGTGACATCAAGTTCAATGAGGTATCAATCACTGTTTTTCTGACTTCGTCTGTTACTCCTTGTACCTGGGGGTGAATTTAACCTAGACATGGTCATTTCCACTGAGCTCCAGGATGTTGAAAGTGTAGGGAGCGCCGCCAAGTCTTGTGCTTGAATTTGAACTTAAAGTAGCATCAGGACTTCTGAATGATCAGATACGCGATTACATTGAGATGTTGCCTGCTCTATGGGGGCCAGGTCTGATAATAATACTGAAGAGACCGATCCCGGCTCCATTCCTGACCCCAACACTGAGCCTTTTTTTGCAATCATGCTTGGGCTTGAGGAGGAAGGTTATGAGGTGGCTTTTTTTATGAACAGGGAAATTCCTTTGCATCTTTTAAGCCTTTCTTTAGGCCATCTAATGCCGAATTACCCTGTTGAGACTTGGTCGATGTAACAGCAGATTCTATCAGTTACGGTGTGGCATTTGCCAGGTCAATCACTGATTCCTCTCGTTGCAGAAGGGTGGAGGGGGGCAGCTCCTCCTCCAAACTCTCAAGGGTGCTGTCAAGTCCAGGGGAGTTGGAATGGGAATTAGAATTGTTTTCCTTATTGGCCCAACGTGCAGCTTCTTTTGCTTGAGCTAGGCGTGTTTTTGCTTTGAGGCGGGCCACAGAATCTGATATAGTGGCAGCATTAACATTCTTCAGATGTTTACCCATTTTATCTCCTTCTTTGTTCTCTATGTATCTACATATCTTTTTTATTTTTTTTATTTTATCTCCTTTTCATTTGTGCCTATTTTGTGTCCTTTTTTTTTCCCTCCCCCTCAAGCTTTATTGCACCACTTAGTCCCGGATATCTCCCCTAATCCACCGTACCTGGATTAATTCTTCTTCCAATGGACATTTGGTCTTGTTTCTGTCCCAGTTCTAGCGGTCTGGCGGTCCGCACCGCCTCCGTCTTTCTCCAGCCCCGAACAACACTCAGGCTGCCTCCCGAGGAGCGGGCCGTCGGAACACCAGCGTGCGCCGGGGAAGACAAGCTGCTATCGATATGCCCGGTAGAGTCTCGACACAGAGCCGCACCAACTGGGCGTGCGAAGTCCTCTTCACCTGCTCGAAATCAAACGGGCGCCTCCGGCTCGCTTCCTCCACCAAGGACGTCCAGCGCTCAACAACCTCCAGTTCACGAATCCTCCGCACTCCACCCAGCCTGTGCAGAGGAAGGGCGAATCCCTGCCTCGCCTCATGTCTTGCCGCAAACCATAGAGAGCTTCATTCAGCAAACAGCCGACAAAAAACTTTCGAGCATCATCTGCATCACCGGCACGCCGAAAATGCCAGCCAGGTACGAGTCGCCATTACTATGGGAGGGGCAGCGGGTCACCTGTGGCTACTCGGAGGCGTGGTTCTCCGTAGCCATTCCCACCAAGATACCAATTGGTGATTCTCAAAAACTACTGAATGGATTTACACCAAATAACTGAAAGCGTGATCTAGGGAAACAAATCTACCTTTCTACCAAATTTGGTGCAATTCCGTCCAGTGCTTTGGGCTGTAGGCGTGTTAACAGGTTCTATGGGAATTAACATTGCAAACACCCCCTTTTTTTAACCTCATTTTTCTCAGCCCCTGCTTAACGAATCACCCCAAATCTTTCCATGCGCAACAAGATTCACCGGAGCACTTTAATTGGAAAGTTTCGTGAAGATTTGTCAAACAGCACCAAAGATATAGCCAAGTCAAAAAACGTTTTTCCTATGGTGGAGTTCACTGAGTTTTGCCCACTCCGCTTGAAGCACAGAGTTCAGAAAAACTCCGTCAACCACCGGTGGAGCGAAGTTTTACCGGTGCACTCAGTCACCCAAACAAAAATACAAGGTTTAGGGTCTAGTGTTTGAAATTCCCATTGCCCATGTGCTGTCATTAAAGTGTCACTGCATTACCATTGGTAATTTAGGCAAACGTCATCATGCAGAGTAGATCGCATTTGACCCTGGCTGGTCTGTCTTTCAAGGGAAAGTTAAGGAACAAGAGACACAAACTCATCGTGATCATTGGTAAGCACGCTATCTATCTTCTATGATGGTGCAAGTTAATGTTCTCATGTTGTTTTAAATTTTTTTAAAGATGCTGAGGTCATGCTGCTCATTTCCACGCGGTGTTTATGTGTAGATGGAGATTTGCAACGCCCATCGTTGCTCCAGTCCTATCCCAGCGGAGCCCCGCCCTATCTCCGGCTGACCTGCTCTGCAGCTGCCTTGCTGCAGGCACCCTTCCTTAGCGGAGCGAGTTGGATGGCCACTGTTTTCAGTTTCATTTGTAATGAGAGTGAACAGTGCTGGACGCTCTTCTATGTCTCTTGTCTGGTGGCTGAGCATTTGTATCTGCGGAAAGGTCTGCTTTGGAGAGAATTTTAATGGCCGGTCCATGATACTGGCTGTAGTGACACCCAGCAGCCTGAGAAAAAGAAGAATGGCTCCTCTAATTTGTTGAAGGTGCTACGTGGTCAACGTCATCTACTATTCATAGGTTTGGGATTGAAAGTGGCACTTTGCATCCCCCTGTTTGGTGTTGCTTCGCTGAAAAGGGCGCATTTATTGTTCAGGTTCGGTACGCTGGCCAGAGGTTCAAAACATGCTAATAATAAACTGAATTAGGGGTGGCAGAGCAATACTCCGCCCGTCTGCAGAACTCTGCGGAATTTGGCGGCGTTTTTTGGTTCGCGGAGTGTAACTCCACAAGTTCTGCCCAGCCCTGGTTTTTTTCATATGTAATAGCAATGACTTGTCCTATTTCGTTTCAATTCTAATTTTCTATGACTCACAAGCTGCCTGAGCAAGCATTGGAATGCCCCACCTCATTACCTTGAGGGTCAAGTGCTAAGGGGTGACCAGTTTTGCATACAACAGTAAGGCAAAGACCAAGGATGGTAAATGGTCCTCATTGATACAATCTGAGCTCAGTAACCCTCGATTGCCATGGGGCTTCTCAAAAAAGTTCCCAAAGCCATCATCTGAGGGGGAGATGAAAATTCATTGTCTTTGCATATTCAACCCTCATTACTGATATCACCACTGGTAAGAGTGAAGTTTTGTCTCCATGCCCGTTCTGTGCTTGGCCTATCTGTACAGACATCAACACTTGGGGGGGGAGATAGTTCAATTCTTAGCCCCTCTCTCTTTTTCTACATATATCACCACTGATTGGAGGGAGAGTCATCCCCATGCTCAGTGGCGGCTGATACTTAACGGGGGTGACGAGGCTTCAGAAAACAAATCCACTCACCTTCAGGCCGGCTGCCGCATTTCGGTCCTCAACACAGGAAGCAGGAGGCAGGAAACTCCCAGGCTCCCCTAGCCAATCATGATGCTACTGTCACCATGACAGCAGGGACGTGATTGGTCTGAGTACCGAGGTTCGCCGCTCAGACTGGGACTAACAGCCTGTGCATGATTTCCACCCAGACTGTCCAATACAGCCTGGTGATAAACATGCAAAGTGCGCATGACTGTTTGGCTGGCCAAAGACAGCCGGCAAAACCGTCATGGGCACTTAAGAGAGTGCCCACCACCCTTCACGTGACAGCTCAAACCCCAGCTGAGCCAGGCCAGAAAAATAAAAAGATAATAACTTTGGTATTATCATTTTATTTTTCCTTTTCGAACTGCTCACAGAGCAGTTGGGCGACGCTCCTCTGTCTTAGCAGAGGAGCCGCCCTTGTCCATGCCAGTGAATCTTCGGCTTCCCTATTCTGTGCGGGTGAATGCTTTTCTCAACCTATACATCCCGTGGACTCAGAGTTATCACCTCTGGCTTCTGTTTTAATTTGCCCATTCAATCATTGCCCCCTCTTTACAGATATTCCCCCTGAGGGAAGGGGAGTGGAGTTCTGTGAGCAAGTCTATTTATTCCGGTGCCTCTCTCCCTACAGATTTGCCAGCGGGTGCCAGATAGTCCTGCTCGAAGCCCGTTCAATCTTTAGTCTCACTTTAAAGGATCATCTCTGGGGAAAGACAGAGAGTGCATTCTTTATCTATTCAATGCTTGGAGTGTCACGATCCTGCCTGGAAACGGAGGCTCCTCAGGATTCGTGCGTCGCAATAAGGGTTCCACTCCTTGACATCCCCAACTCCTACAATGATTGCACAGAGTATTAGGGCGATCAAGTAAGGGAAGGGAAGGGAAGGGAACAGCGGGGAGTAGAACCTGTAAAACAAAACACAGAGAAATGGAGACAACACAAGTGCATGCAACTCTACACTCAATAAATCTCGCTAGCCTACTTCTGACTGGCCACACCAACAATCACCGGCTGCTACCTCCTAGGCTTCCACATGTGGTATTGCCTCATACCCAAAAATATAGTTCCATAAGAAGTGACATGCAACGGGAAATAAGTAAGTCAATCGGTTAACCGCTACCCCCCAGGACTTGCTTAGATTCAGCAACCCCCTGGCTGGGTAGTGTCTCGTAAGTAAAGCCTACAGGTTATGACCTTCCTCGATATTGCGGAAAGTCGATGTGCACCACAACAGAATGCTTCCTTGAGAGAGTGGTGCTATCTCTACTGTTTCAAAGACTCAGTAATCCTGTAAGTAAGAGAAGGCGCGTCTGCCAAAAGGCGCGCTAAGAATCGTCCTCCTGGGTCAGCCAAGTAGACGCGAGAGGAGAGAGAAGTAAGCCACTCCGCTGTTGGAACGGCCCGGTATGAGTCCTAGTTCTGTCGGACACTGAGGCTGTCAAGGTGCGCTTACCTTCAGCGCTTCGGGGGTGTCAGACCTCTTCGGCCATGCGGCAAATTTAGACCGGCAAAGGGTCGAAAGTCCGACGGAGGGAATGCGGGTAACGGAACTCAACAGCAGTCCCCGGCTCACATTCGAGCTCCGTGGTGCTTGCCAGCGCGGTCTTCTCCGCAGGAGCAGTGACGGCTGCCGAACACAAGAATCTCCAAGAGAAACGGGACCAGGCGGAAGGTGACGCTGCCGCGTGTGCTTCTCCCAGTGGCTTGGTCCGTGGTGTAACGGGCTCGCAATACAAAAATAACGCACGCCTCTCTGGCGCGTGTCGTCCTAATTTACGGACGTAGCTCTGCTTCCCTCCCGCAGGACCGGGCTTTCTGGGAAGTGTAGTCCCATGCAGGCGCCAGCTCGTTGGTTCCTGACATGGAGCCTCTATACAGATATCATCAATGGAGATGAGGAGTTGTATTTCCATGCCAATTCAGTCCAGGTCCTCTCACTGTACAGATATCACTAGAGGGAAGAAGAGGAGCCTGTCTCCATTCCCATGCAATCCTTGTGTTCCATCCATTTAAAGGGAACATCTCTGGGGGAAGAGGAGAATTGATTCTCTGCTTATTCAACCCTTGATACCTCTTTAGAAATATCACACCGGGGGCAAGGATTTTTCTCCATATCCATTCAATCCCTGGCATATCTTTACAAGGATCACCTCTGGAGGAAAGTCAAATAATTCTCTTTGGTTATTCAACCCTGGGCCTCTCTTCACAGATATTACTGCTGGATGGATGAGAGTTCTACCTTAATGACCATTCAAATGTTTCACCTTGCTGTCCTGTAGCCAGCACTGAAATCTCACAGGTAAGGCCTCGATATTGGAGTCTATGATTGTGAATAATTCAAATTTTGTCACAAGTTTTGAATAAAGAAGACAACTGGGCAACTTTGCGAAAATTGCAAAGTTTGCCATCTTAGCCCAACTACTCCTTCAGGTGAACTTTTAATAGAAAAGAGCAAACATGTTTTCCTGGAGGTTCTATCTTCAAAATGTTTTGGTTGAGGGACACTCCCCATGCAAAAATAGACTGTGTGGGTTTTTTTCATATTGCAAAACTTACATTTTGCAGACTTTTTCACCAGAATTATATAAAACTGTTAATTTCACAAAATCACAAAATACCCTTCCCAAAAATGACTGAAGAGAAGTTTGAAAAAAATTGCAAATCCCTAGGCAGTCAAGTGAGCTTTGTTCCTATGAAAGGCTTGTTGAGCTATGGCCGTTAAACTAGCTCACTGGGTTAATGGACTTGCTGCAGAGATTTATGTGTATTCATGAGAGGCTAGTCAGTGAGCGTAAACTTCACGTAAAGTCAAGGTCTTCCACCAGGACAGTAGAGGTGAGGACAGGGTTGGCAGGCGCAGCCAGTACAGGTAAGAGTAGGGCAGTGGGGTGGGGTCGAGGCGGGGTACGGAAGGGCGCGGGAAGTCGACAGATGATGGGATAGGGAAATTGAGATAAATAAATAGATAAAACCACTTACCTTGCTCTTGCTGCATCGCCAAGTCGGCGATCTGCTGAACGCAAAGTAAGTGGTTTTATTTATTTATTTATTTTCCCATTCCTGTCGACTTCCCCCCTTGCCTCGGCTCCCCCCCACAGCTCTTACCTGTACCAGCCGCACCTAAGGGTTGGTCTTATGTCAGGCAAGCAAGTCTGCGATTCTGAAGGACAAATGTGACTGAGCAGGGTAAGTCACAAATCCATCCATTGTTTCTTAAAAGCCATTTTGGTTGAGGAACAATTTGTCACATTTCCGTTTAGTGCTTCTGGAAGGGCTGGTTAGGTTGGGGAGTCAGGTGTATGTCAGACTTGTACCTTTGCAAGGGTGTGTGTTAATTAGTTGCATATCAGGCCAGTGACTCTGAAAGGGTAGTAGGTATAGGGCAGTGACACACGTTAGGTTTCTGAAAGTCATCTAGGTCAATTACATCAGGTCAGTGCCTCCGAAAAGTCAGAGATAGGGCAGTGACCATCAATTGTCAATATGTTGCCTCTGAAAATCCTGGTGATCTGGCACACAATCAGCCACATAGCAGGCAGATCACAATGTAATACTATAGTTAGCTGCTGTTTGCTTTTCTTTGTCTTTTTAACAAATACATTTCTCTTGAGGACTCCTTCTTATGAGAGATTGTGACTAATTATACCTAATCTTCAAAGAGTTTTCAGCTGCCAAATAGCTCCAGTCCTGGCATTTAACCAACAGCATTTTGCAAATTGGAAATTCTGAGGCCATACCAACAGTGTTAACAACAAAACTACAGGTCCCATGCCACACTGACCCCATTCCACTCTGTGAGGAACTAGGTAAGGCCCTCCTCTCATTGGCTGACCCATGACAAGGTTAGCCAATGAGAGGAGAAAGTCTGCTCTTCCATGCAGCCTTTCCTCCACAAAGCCTCCGACAAACTCTGAGGCTTTCACCCCTACCCTCTGTAAAGCGCTCTGATACCTCCGGGTCTAGCCAGCGCTATATAAACTCTTTTTAGATGTACCTTGTAATGCAATGATCATCTGGTTAAGCACTCTGCTACCTCTGGGTCTAGCCAGTGCTTAATAATCTTATCAAATCAAATAAATTCAAAACTGGTTCCCCTGATCGCTGAGACCTGTGAAACATGGCTGATATCCGGTGGAGCTGCTAGACAGCTATTGATGAGATGGGCCCTGGTTTCCCCCTGACCGTCACCTACCCAGCCGGACATAGGGCACTGTTCCTCCTCGTCTGCCTGCTACTGACTCCCTCCTACGAATCCTTGCAACATTATTTTTGTGTATTGTACCTTCCTATGCTCTTGTAACTGATGTAACTTTTAACATAATGATCCTAAATGTAAAGCGCTCTGATACCCTCTTGGGTCAAGTTCGCGCTATATAAAACTTTATAAAATAAAATAAAAAAAATAATTAAAAAATGAACATCTCATCCAGTAACCCTCAGACTGCAGTAAGCACGAGCACTGATATTGTATGGGTTTGTACACATATGTACCACCGCAACTATTCAGTGGGCTGCAGGAACTAGACACATATGCCTGCTACAACTAAATGTCAATTCAGACGCTAGAGACCTTCCATGAGACCATTACTTTCCTTTCAAAAAATCAAAGTACCAGACCCAAGACTCATCCTGTGGCGTCTGACAACCTTCTACTTCCCAATCAGACAAATATGACTTGACATGAACTTCAAGAAAGAGTGCAAGGCAATAAAGCACTTCTTTAAACAAAAGTGGGAGGGCATTTCAGTAGGCACAGTCCAGAATGCAACTGATTACAGCAGAATAATTTCGGGGACAAAAAGGGGGTAGGGGTTTACTGGCAAAAATAAAGGCTGCCCTGGCCGTCCGCCCAGCCGTGCTTTTCAAAGATGTATAGTTGGTGGCCTTGTGGAGCATGGGCTATTGTCAGGGGGTTTCTGATGGTAGAAACAGTTGAGGCTCTGTCAGTGGAAACCAGGAAGTCCCTCTAACTCCTGATGAGGTGGGAGAATAACAAGTGTGGTGTACGGGGCATCCACCATGTTATTGCAGATACCTCACTTTTGGTACACTCTCAATGAATCCCACAGATTGCGGGAAGCAATATCCCAATGAGTTTTAAAAATTTCAAGCATGATTGTATTGCAAATATTAGTATACAGATTGGCTCCGAAGACAGTCTCTCATTGGGCAAAGATATGACACATATACACATTGGAGAGGTCAGCAGCTTTGATAGTGCTTGTTGTCACCACTGTGATACCGGAGACCTTGCGAATCTGCCCACTTGGAGAAATATCAACATGTGAAATTGAAGAAGGAAATGTGGTGATGGGCTTATAAAGAAATACAGTGAGTGGTTAGATAAATTCTTTTCAAGCTGTATAGCCTCTTGACTTGAATTTCTCACACTTCCACATTTTATATGTTTTGCTTTTATTGGTCTGCGGAACTCGTTATGTTCATCAGATGATATGCTTTGCACGACATGACACGATTATGTTGTTATACCTTGCCCTGGGTTCAGCCCTTAAGTCACTCATTCATAGGGCTACTCTGTCCAGAGGGGTCTGATCTGATGTTAGACACATTGATTATTATACTCAGGGCTATGATCACTTTGCTATCGGAGCATAGACATAATGTTTTTTTGTATTGGCGTTTTTGACTAAATGATGCATTCAATTGTCTATTTTGTATTTTATTTATACATGGTCTTTTTGCCCAAATTTTTACCTATTATCAGTCAGACATCTACTCCCAGAGGATTACTCCTACATCTGGAGTAAATTTGTACCTTTATGGGAATCACAATGAATCCCAGCAGTACTCCTGTAAATCAATAGCAGCTGTAAGTTTTCATAGTTCTCTAATGTGCAAATGGTGGAAATTACAGTAAATGATGCAGAACTGTTCTTTGGCACACATAAATATGATTCATTTCTCTACTATGAAAAACTACTTATCTACACCCCTGGTTACGTACAGAATGCATCCTCCCCTTTCCCACCGTGAAAAGTCACATACTAGCTTTTCACGCATTCCAGGGCGGGGAAACTACCTATGAATTGATCTTGATACCATCCCTGCCCCCTCACCCCCCAGAAAAATGTAAGTTTCCAGCCATGTATTTAGGAGTGCAGGAAACCCACCATACTGGTAGACTTTCTGGGTGCTATTTACGAGAGTCAAATTGTACCAATCTTGATTCTGTGAATCATGATATACAATTTACTCTCGCAACAGAATTTGTGCACCCAAGTAGCACTGTGCTCTACGTTCATTACTAGATTTGGGGTTCATTTTATAATGGTTGATGTGAAGGAAAGTGAAAATTGTGAGCAACGCATGTGACACCACCGTACAATTTTTAGGCTAATATTACTAATTTTCGGTTTTATTATGTTTATATAGAGGCTAGGCTAGGTTACTATAGGCCAGAAATTTCCAATAATTAACTTGCTAAAGTAACGTGTCATATTCGCGTTGACACACTTGCACACTAGGAACCCAGGTGTTCATTACAATGGCGGATGGACCGCAACCACCGGGCCGCGCTCCCTGCGCCATCTTCATGCCCATTTCCCCAGGCACATCAGGATGGCGGGGTGAATCATTTCGCAAGTGTGGGGAGGGCAAAGCCCGCCCGCCACGCTTCCGCCACAGGCAATCATAACGATTCCTCTGTGGAGCGGATAAGGCCGGGGATATGGGGGCGGTGGAACCGCCATGGAAAGGCTGGCGGAGGATGGATTTGGGGGGCCCGTTGTGGGCCTCCTCAGTGTTGGGGGGCCAGTTGTGCAGTGGGGGGGTACCCATGGTACCCCCCTACATTTCCATGCAAAAGGTGGCAGGCACTGCGCGATGCCTGCCACGTTGTGCATGGAAATGCACAACATGGCCATTTAACATTGCAGAAAGCAGCCACCGCCGCAATGCTGGATGTGACCGCCGCGGTGGCGGTCGCATCGTGATTAGGGGTGCAGGACCGCCACATTAAAGGCGGGCTGTCCCGATCCCGCTACGATGGCAGGCGGACTCAAGTCCTCCCGCCATCGTAATCAACCCCCCAGTTCCCAAAACATGCACTTAAAAAATTTAAACTCTACTCTCCCACGGATGCTCCTACATTTGGAGTACATTTTTCAACTCCTGGGATTTTACAAAGAATTCCAGGAGTACTTTTGAAAATCGATGACAGACATATTTTCCAGGAGTAGTCTTACTGACTGAAATGTTCCCATGCACGATTTCTACTAGGATAAAATTCTGCATTAGTAAATCTTGTGGAAATAGGCATTTTCTCACGTAACATTGTTTCCCACTATGTAAAAAATATTTTCCATGGAGGTAAACCTCCTTCACGATATCAATACGAAATGCTGCAAATCTGGAAAGACATTTACAACTTTATTTGATGGACGTAGGTATATGTTTACAGGGTGAAAAACGTACGGTATAGGCACGAATTTATGAGTTCGTGGGTGTTTGCTTCATTTTACAGGACCACCACCCAGGGGCGTAGCTTCCATTGGTGCATCAGGTGCAGTGACACCGGGGCCCAGAGGCCTCAGAGGCCCACGGAATCCGGATTATTGTTGTTTTATATTATTCAAACGTAACAAGGGGTCACATTCCCCTTCATGGCATACTGGGTATGCTACTGGCTCTGACTGTCAAACAGTTTTCAAACAAACTGTGAAAATCAAGTGGGCAGAATCCTCAAGGGAAGGTAGCAATATATATTTTTATAGATATTCTTTAGTGGGATAAAGTTGTGACGGCATTATGCATTCGTTTGCAGGTTTGCATTAGCATTCGTCGGGTTTTATGAAAAAAATTCATGCGATAAGTGTAGGAAATTTAGGCAAGGTATCCTTTCCTAAATTAGGGATATCACTTTGTATTAAGAAAGGCACAATGTTTTAAAATACAATATGTATTTCCCGCATTTCTTACTATGTCCAGGAATGGCTAAATTGTTAACAAAGAAATAATGAGAAAACGCAAACATAAGAATGAGTGTTATGAACAGAAAGAAGCATAGCTTTCAGACATTGTGTGGATGACATTTTGTTTTCATATCTCTTGCATACTTTTGAAAGAAAAAAACAAATGCCTTAAAATGTCTGAATAAAGATTTGTGACAGAAGACGAGCATAACATTGATCAGGTTATCGTGCACTAAAGAAAAATATATTATGATTGGAATGGAAATATGCAAACACTTACAAAACAAAACTAGTCACGAAGTGCAAAAATCTGAAGCACTTTTCAAAAAACAAATCCTCATCAGGAGACATGGTCATCGTCCTTTGGTCATCGACTGTTTGTGCAGCATAGATTCCTGTTAGTCATGTTCTACTTAAGAACTATTGCTTTTTTATTAGGATTTTTAATAGTGGTTAAGCAATGTCTGGACATGGCATTAACTGTGGTTATTTGCCCACACCACTAATCTCATACTGGTCTGAAGGTGAGGGTGCACAATAGGGTAATGGACAATTATTAGCTGTTGATGCACAACAGCAAGTGGACAATAATCCCCCATTCTCAGACAAACACCAGGCAGACAGACAGACTAGCCGCCCCCCCCCCTGCTACCCCCCCCCCTGCTTTACACTCTCACTGAACGTGGAAGGCAGGCGAAGCACAAAGTCAGTGGCATTGGTCCAAATATTCGGGTTAGCTGAGCAAATCTCCGCATCCCAGGGGAGTATTATGTTTAAGTTAGCAATTGTAAAACACTAGCTAGAAAGAAGTTTAGGATGTTCGCCTTGTAACAAGGAAAGGTGATGTCACAATTTATGGGTATTATTCAATCAGTACAAGTAACCAACTTAGACACAAAAAGCAAGATTGATTGGAAGGAAATAATTACTGGCAGAGGTTGTTCCTTTAACTTTTATTAAAGAGACAATACAAGAAATGCAATAAGTGTTAGACTCACAGAGCTAACGAACTGCACTTTCATGCAGCTGCGGACATTTTCTCCCCATATATCTGTAGTTTTCATAACATATCTCTGACTGAAACCGCTCCCCGTCCACAGAGAAAACACTAAAGCAGAGACCTGATCCGTTCCATAAAATGACTCACCCCGAGATCAGAGATCACTGGAGTCCCCAGAGCTCTTCCCTGACTACTTTTATCTCCTACATACATAGTTCGGAGCATGAAATACAAACCGTGTTCCCCAGGCCCTTATAAAATGCACATTTTGAGGCCTCTTGCTTCTCCAGTGTTAAGGATGTTCCTATGCACGCTGATTTTTCATTGCAAATGCGTTAAATATTTATTGATACAATTTAGACCTACGTGGTTATGATGGCCATTTCAAACACATACAATTGATAAAGTTAGCAGAGATCCATGGCGTGTGCCCAGTAGTGCATTAATAAACCTTCAATTAGTCTCGCAGAAAAAAAACATCGTTCCAGCTTCTTTCGACAACCGCAGTGAACCAGAATATTTAAAAAATATAATACTTCAGAATACGTAATCTCAATCGGGGTTTCATAAAACCCTGACATAAATGTTTTCCAGGCTAACTGGAATGTTAATTAATTTGGTGCATTTCTCAAACTGCGATGCTATCCTTCTACAAGTGGGTGAAAGGTCCCCTGTTAGGTCTCACCTACAGACCAATTGGATCCAATTTAAACTGAGAGCAGGCATTGGGTTCTCCCCTTTCTCATGATATGATGGCTTTCTTCTCAATCTCAGCTCCCTGCTCCTGATTCGTGATGGCTTTTCTATCCTATTCTTGTGCTTGTCTCCTCAAGGAGCTTTTGGGTATCGCAGTTTTTTGATTGGATGACTTGTATCTTTTCACTGCCGTCAGACTTGCATTACAGTGCATAAGAAACTATTTTCTCTTCCTCTATCTTCTTTTCCCTGTTCCTACCTCTTTTCCCCCCTGTTTTTATATACAATTTAGATTTCCTTCCAAGCATCTGCTTGCACCCACTGCCCTCTCTGACTGCTCACTAATAATACAGTAGCAGGCAGCCATCTTTAAATGTTTTAACCATTTAAAGATGTCCATCATATGTGTGCATGAACTATGGTCAGCTAAAAAATAATAACGTTTGACCGACAATACCTATTGGGTATGACAATGCTTGTGTAATGTTTGGGGAATATACTGCTCAAGCAGTATTCAAGTCTTAGGTGTTGGAAATTTAAGAAATGGCTCTAGTCTGGTATGTGAAATTGAAGGCTTTGTACGAAATTGTATGATTGCCAGTCATGCAGTAAGATCTCAAACCTCTTGTCTGCCCACTAAGAGACAGAATAATAAAAGTGTGATCTCATGAAAATATAGCTTGTTAATTCGCATTGGATCCATGGTACCAGAAGTGCAGTTTGTTACAGTTTCAAAATTATAATAAACACTCAGATCAGATTGACCAAGTGAGTTTTTTCTCCTGTCGGCCATTTCAGTACTGCAGATCCGAATATTGATCCAAGGAAACAGCACAAGCCGATTGGCTGGCCGCAACATCAGAGGAAAAGGTTGCGGATGCCATAACAGGGTGTGACGACTCGATCACTACAACCTGAAAGTAAAAAGTAAAAGGGCACACAAGCGGACTGGGGGCACTGGGAGCCCACACCCTGAGCCCAAGACCTGTGTGTGTGGGTCTCCTCCGGTATAGCGGAACTCAGTTTGGTTTTGTGGTACTGCAAGTTCCCATACCTGATTTTGCAAAATCAATGCAACTTTAATGATCCACGTAGCTTATTATTGGATCTTCTATTGACCCTTTAAGCTTGCCAAAGGGTAGACCTTTTCACTCCTGCAACTAGCCCCTCCTATATAAGGACAAAGGTTATAAGTAGTGGGGGTCGGACACCCACAAGGGGTGTGCTGCAGAGCCTGTCTGAATCAAGTCTCTGCTGCTTACTTCTAAGGAATGTTGGACACAGGGCCAGTCCATAGGCAAGGTCCAACAGCCCACACCCGCTGCTTACAACCATAGGTCACTCTTAACTGGGGTTGGATACCGACAGATGATGGGGCACCTGTTGCAGTTCACCAACACTACCTACAATCATGAGCCATGTGCAGCAGAGGATCAGATGACTGTGAAGGGTTTGAGACAGAGCCCAGCCAGAGTCCAGTAACTGAGATCCACCCTTGGGAAGCAAGGAGATCAGACCTTGTACAGCGGTGCACAGCAGGAGTCAGATATCTATGGAGGATGGGTTGCAAGGTCTGGACCTGCCATCTACCCCTCTGCGCATGGTCAATGGCCATGCACAGTAGGAGTTGAACGCCTGCGGCACCTTTCGCTGCTCTGCATGGCTGATTGCCATACGCAGCGGGGTCAGACACCCGTGGAGTGTGTGGTCTAGGCCATGGACCATCATGCACTGCTGTGGTCACATGTCCACAACGTGACCCTGGAGATTCCTATGAGGGTAGCATTCCATAATACAGATGAGGTTAATTCATAGACTGGATGAGTGGATATGTGAACTTAAATGTACTTATCAAGGTTTTTATTGGAATGCTTCTTGGAATTCTGCCAACAGTTTTTATAAATGGTCAGAAAATCTGTAGTTTGATTACTACTTATGTTTTGTACAAGTGGTGCAGTCTGGTACATATGATGAATTCTTAAATATAGACATCTTTTAGTAAGGAGAAAGTTACAGGAATTTAAATCATGGGGTTCTAAGTCTTGAAATCTGGTTAAATGATCTCTTAAAGTGCAAACAGCACTAAGCTTTACCACAGGTGCATTAACTATGCTAGCATAAATTCTACGGACACTGTGAGAGGACACTAAGAGAAATAACCACTCATAATAGTCATGTATTTAAGAAACAATAGTAGATGCAGTACCTGATTTGAGTAGGGGGTTCCCAGTGTGTGCCACCAGCACTTAATTTTGGGGACTGGCACTTATTTTTATGCATCAGATAATTACCAAGAGCAATAAAGGGACAAACACAAAGATTGAAAGATGGAGGAAAAGAAAGATGAAAAAACTGTCCCAAAGGGAGAAAACAGGCACCTGCAAGAGTGAGATGAAGGTGCAGGGAGTGTCTGGTAGTGGCATGAAGTTGATTTAAGACTGCCTGCCTTGGTATTCAGCACACCAACCTTTAATTGCACAGACCTGGAGCATCTAAGCACAGCTTTGGGCACTGGTACTCTTTCATTTAAAAATTAAGCACTGAGTACACGATAGTGCATGCATGAGGGATAGTCCAACTGAACTAGAGATCTGAGACATCCCAAAGACAAAACTATTAAAGGACGGTGTTCACAGTGTGATTATTTGGCAAGTGGTATATTAGGTCCTCTGCCCCTTTCCCCACAGTACACAGCTGAAGGCCTTGTGCAGCAGTGGCCAGAGGACAGAGGATGATAAAGCTGTCCATTTGAAGGATTATTAGCCCATAGTGGGTTGGATGCAGGGCCTGGTGGGAGACCACGCCCTGCAGGCAAATCCATAGTGCAAACCCTCTCACTCACTTTCTCAGTTTCATGCCAACTGTTATTGACTCTCTAAAGAACAGTTTCACAACGCCATCTCTCTTCTTGTACATCACCTGCACTGACTCTCATTTGACCTCAATGACATACAAAACAAACAAAACCGATTTTTAGATTTTCTAAATAATAAAAACTTTTTAAATTTTTTTTTTCTTCCTTTTATTGGGGAAAAACCAAAATACAAATGGAACAGTGAACTAGAAACTCAGATTAAAAAAAGAAAAAATATTATTTGCATGTCTGCTGGTGTAGCATGACTTGAGTCCTTTGTTCCAAAGGAGATCATTGTGCAAGAGATAAGCCAGAGCAAGCCATTACTAGTGTAGCATGCATCACTGTCACGCTTCTCTAGCTGAACGATGTTCTATGGGAACCTGTCAGCTGGACTTGATGGCGTGTTGTAATGTGGTAGTAGATGTTGACAGCAAAGATTATCTCTAGAATCAATGGCCTTCCATAAATTACTGTCCCTAACACTTTTGTCCTTAAAAGTACAAGGAGATGGTTGAAAAATACCTCGAGAAGCTCCTCCTATTTATTCAGAAGGAAAAGGCCATGCCATGAACATCTTCAGCCACCAAGAAGAGGCCTGGAAGAGATTGATGCACCGGTATATATTCACTCAAAAATCAATGAGTTAGTCTATAAGCTGTGGGCACTGCACATTAGAAATAGGAAGAGACAGTCACTGCTCTGCCTTTACAAGTACGTGCTCTAGACAGCACAATTAGAGCAACATAGGTGCGTGGACCCATTCTGAGCTTGCAAACTGGAATCGATCATGTTCATGACACATCTCCAGAATCCCCAGGATCACCAGATTCATTTTTCATTCCTATATCCTCCATGTCAAAATGAAGCTTGAAACCTATAATGCCAAAAGAAGACCTAATGCTTGAGAAAATCACCTGTACAAAATATGGTTATGTATTTAAAGGAATCATACCGAGCTGCTTTTGAGTATACCTTCATGCTTGGTAAAAACAACCTTACCAGTCCTTGTGCTGTCTTTCAAATAAACACGAAATCCCACAGGCATGGCCTAACAATGTCAAATTAACTCCATTCATTATGTGAATTTCACATGTAAACAACCCAGGGTATCCTGCAGGTCTTAAAATGTCTTTACTACATCTGCAGCAGAGCACTAGAGTTTGCTGTCACTAAAAACAGTACAGGTAATAGTCTGCATATTCATTCCTTAGCAGACATCTTACCTATGACTATGTAAAGATCAAACAGTGCTACCCCATTTAGTGGCCTAGTAATTTCTTTGTATTTCAAGTCAAAGAACAGGGTAGTTAGACAGTGGTTAGAAATAACAGGGCACCGAGCAACCCCCAAGATATATCTCCTGTCTGAGTATAGGAAGGTGTGTCAAATGTTTGCCATTAATCTTTTTATCCGGCCTGTGCTGCTGGAGTTGGAAGCCTGCTTTGAGTAGGGTACAGTGTATGGCTGGAGGCTACACTATGCACCCCACCCTCTTCTGTGCACCACTGAATGGCATGTGTAGTTGGGGTTGGATTCCGTGGATGGTGAGAAGAAGGGCCTAACCAAAGGCCAGGTAATGCCCCCCTACCTATACTGCAGCAGTGCCTGTCAACCCATGCTCAGCATGATTCTGATGACCAAGGGGGAAGGGCACAGGGCATGCCTACAGAACCTCTGGCACAGTTAGAGTAAACGATCTTACCTTTAGTTATGATCTGCATTCAATACCTGCTTCAGATGGCTAAAGGTCATGTACCGTAAGAGTGAAGCTGGGTACTACAGGTTGTGTACAGAGCCAGAAGTGTTCATTACTGGGTAACATCAAAGGCTGTGTGCAGTGATGTCCTCATTGCATGGAGACATCATCAGCTGGGATGAGTGCATCGAAAGAGACCTGATCCATTTTTCCAGGATCAAGACTGGAACTATATAGTTCTGACTAAGGGCCTGTTTGCGAGAAGGATCACCGAACCTGTGGTGGAGGTGGAGGTGCGGTGGCAGTTGAAGACTGCCACACCAGCAGTCTGACTGCTGTATTACAAGTACAGTGGTCGGATAGTTTTTGGACCACCGCAACCGCCAGGAATCTGCGTTTTCTAGCGGTGGCGCAGCGGTCTTGGAAAGCAATATGCATGGTGCTGCTACTGCAGCATATCATTGAGGCTCATCATTGAGCCTTTAAACTGCACCGCCGCGGGACCTCCATGCTACCCTCCCACCAAACAGCTAAATTGTCGAGTTTGGTGGTCCTGAAGCAGGGCACTGGTGTAGCAGCCCGCTCTAGAGGCCCCAACCTCGTAATCAGGCCCATAGTTATAAGCACTTATTGACTCCATAAGGACCATACTTGACATCTTCAATTAATTTATCCCCAGATGCAGGTTGTAGTGATAAGATTTGTATATTTTCAATAACACAGTGTAGAGGCCAATCTACTCCTGATGAATGCCATTCACACCTCAGTTGAGGGTTTCACTTTGGCTGAAACATGTCGACCTCCATTGGTGGTTTGAATTATCTACACAATATTTTTAATCCTGTCAATTTTGTGATTGTCCACCCAGGCAATAATTTCAGGTCACATGTAATTCAACTCTGCACTTTCACCTTCCCACCCAACAAAAATTAGGATAGGCATCGCCCTCAGAAATAACCACCATCCTCCTGAAAAAGAATCCCCGTTGACCTCACCAATCATTTTTGATGGGCAGCAGCCCACACCAAGGTCATAACGATCAGTGCAAGAAGGGGTCAGAGGATGAAGCATGCCACCTAATTGGTGGGTGAGGGCCTTCATCCTGGAACAGTGAGGGATCTTGTCCCTATTTTTCCTCCTTCTCTTTAACAGTAATTAATGATGTAATTTGAGATGTCATCAGTGATGGCATCAATGGTGTAATTTAACACGTTATTAGTGATGTAATATGTTAGGTCATAAGCAGTGCATGGCAGGGGAGCAAATTATAGTTAGCTCAGTAAACTACAACTGGTGAATTTCAATGTTTTTTTTACTTTTTAAATGTTAGATTTTGTATTTTTTGTATTATTTCAACAACTAACTATATAACATTAATTTAACCATTGTTTACTTCAGTGAAACCACTGCAGGACTCAGTTTTCTTAGTCAATGGATTTTTTGTTTTGCTAATAACGTAAGTGCTGTTTGACGAATCTTCATGAAACTTTCCAAAAAAGGTTCATTTATCTCAGCTCCTTCCTTGAAAGATTCAGGGTGATCCATTGGGGGGGGGGGGGGGGGGGTGAGGGGGGAGTGAGAAAAATTGGGGATCCCAAAACACATTTTCCCCATGCAATTTCCCACAGGAACCTGAGACAATACTGCAGCCACGATGGCTGAACAGAATTACACCATATTTGGCAGAAAGCTAGATCTATACCCAGAAAGCATGTTTGTTGTGATTTAGGTGAAAATCTGTTCAACCATACAAGAAAAATTTGGCAAATTGTATTGATATCTAGCGACATGATACTACTGAAGCACTACCAAGAGAGTACTTGAGGTACTTAGTACCAATGGGAAACAAGCATTTGCAATGCATTAGGTCTCGCCGTTGGGACCTTATATTTAGCTATGCAGCACATTAGCCTGGGTGCAAAAACATCTACTGTTCATTAACATGGAGGGAAAGTAAGCACCAAACTGCATGACACGTCAGGTATGGGAAGACATGGAGAGAAATATTGCCTTTCATTGGGAAATGGTATAGTCCAAAGCTCTGTTTTTAATATAAAAGCAGGGCCTTCAGTGGTCATAGCACTGAAAATACAAGATTTGAAAAAAATATTATTGTGTACGGGTGCTCGTGGAAGATAATTTCTATGGACTGGAATCTAGAGAATGCTAGAGTGATTCTGGCATTTTACTAACCTGTGCTGGTCGTTTTTCATCAAGAAAGATAAATAGAGGCAGTTGCCAGAAAAAGTTAAAAAAAGAAAGTCCCTCAGTAGAAAGCAATTCTGGTATTTTACTGACCTCTGCTGGTCATTTTCTATCAAGACAGTTAAATAGAGGTAGTTGAACAGAAAAGAAAGTCCCTAAGCGGAAGCAGACAAGTCCTAGGGCTGATCTCCAGAGCCCACAAAGTACATACACATATAAGTGTATACTAAAGTATATACTAAAGTATATATATTAAAGTATAAACTAAAGTATATACAAGAGGTCTCGAATGCTCGACCTAAAAAATGACAAATTAAGCACTCTGATAGGCCAAGCGTTGCGGTTGTAGGGATAATTAGATATGGTAATAAAATGACACTTCCCCTTAGAAATTCACTGAAAAAAACCCAAAGGCTAAAGTAATGTTACAGTAATGCCTTACTGTACATCTTTAAAAAATACTTAGAAATGCACTGAAAAAGAGCAAAGGTTAAATTGAGATTACAGTTGAGTGGAAATGTCAGCTAAAACTAAAAGTTTAAACTAAAAAATACTGAAATTTGCCAGTAATAGCTAACTGAAGTAACTACAACTTGTGCACTTGCCATGCACTTCTTATGACCTCACATACTATATCACTCATGACACGTTCTATGTTATCATTGATAGCATCAATGATGACATCTGAAATGACATCACTGTATATATATATATTGTTCTGCCAAATATTGCCATTTAAAATAACAGCACTGTTAAGATGGGTAGTCTGAGAAAACAGATGTCTTTCTCTTTAACTATTTATTGCCCCTTTGAAATACGTTATGCCTCAAAGGACTAAAAACCCACACCTCCCCTCATATTTTAGCCCTCTGGTTTCTTGCCTGCATTAACATCTCAGTGTTCGTGTGCTTCAGCCTGCTCTTCAGTAAATGCTTTGCATCCAGCTGCTCCTATTCCAGAGAAAATGGCATTGAGTAGTTCCCAACTTTTGTCTTGAACGCAAAATGTTAGCTCTCTAGTTGGTCATTACAGCTCATGGGGATACTGCAGTTGATTACTTAGGGAGTTAACCAACAGATTTGTTGCAGGGATTCTGTTTTTAAAACAGAACCATACTTTGGAATCACAGACCATTAGTATTTAGGGACTGAGTCACCATACCGCATCAGTACCAATGGGCCCAAATCCAAATAGCTCATAGTGCCTCACTTGCGCGCCTAACCTTCCCAGAGAGACAAGTGAATTGGCACTGGTTTCAGGATATCATCCCTCATCAGCTAGGGTAGCTTGACACTAGTGGCAAGGTGAGCACGGGACCTACGTCTGAGCATACCAACCCCACTTAGGGGACAAATGCAAACGGAGCAACTGATGGATGGAATGCTGATAATGTCAAACATTCACCCCGAAGTACAGAGATCTGGGCCTAAATTCCATCGTTTTTTTTGCTCACCTGCCATTCCAGTTTGGACCCAGCCAAATGTAAATCAGACTGGACCCTGTTACTCATGGGAACAGTTCTGCTAGGCCAGGTCTTCCCTGGACAGGGGCAATCATCCTGGGACCAGTTTTGGGGTATCACCCCTCAGCCAGGTTAGCTTGACTCTAGTGGCATGGTGAACCCGGGACCCACGTCTGGACATACCCATCCCACCTAGAGCAACAAATGTTCATAATCAGTTAGTCTACATCTGAGGCATGCAGCTCTCTCATCTCAGAACCTTTTCTCTGCCAGACTCGTTCCTCTCTCTGTCGAGAACTGCAAGTCTCAGCTTATATGATAAGAATTGCTTTGTACAAAAACAGCAGCTGGATCTCTCCATTATGTCGAGGTATTAGTGTCAGACCACAGAGAAAAACAGGGCACAAAGTTGTTTGACATTGCACAAAATTCTCCGACTTAAACCCAGCAGAAACGCTGAATAACAAAACACGTGCAGTTTAATTGTGAACTAACAGTGTGGCACAAAAATAGGTTTGATATTTGGTGACGTGTGCAAAGCAAAAGCGGCCTACTACGTGTACAGTTAGGTTAACATATGGGAAAATGACAATGGACCCTACAGGGAACTTACAACACCCCCCCCTCCCCTTAGGCGGCACACTAATGCAACAATTAATTAAATAATAAAAGTTAAGGCACAAGATAAGCAAGTTTAAAGCATTGCTACTAAGCTTGATGTTTAAGGAATTGAAAAATAATAAAAAATATAACATTTCAATTTTAAAAAGACAGCCAAGTTAAGCTGTGTCGGAGGTATCCATGATGTTATTCGCAAATTGAAAGGTTGGTGAATCCAGAACAGATTCTGTCTCTGTAGACAACGATTGGTCTACATCCCAGTTCGCAACTTCCAGAGAACAGACATGATCCTCTGTCTCCGCCAATGCTGAGAAAGTAGCAAGGTAACCTGCATCTGTGTTTTTAGAGCCAATATGTAGTAATCCATGTGCTGATGTACTCGTCTCCTGTGGAAGAAGTGGCATATTGCTTGCGTTTGGAAGAACCCGTAGGCCCAAGGGACAACTCTGAAAATGGGTCAATAATGGACTCATCAGCAGGTTAATGTTCAAGGGAGCCAATGTTTGCAGAGCCAGGCAAATATCCAGTGCCCATTCGAAGGGGCACCAGAGGCAGTGAAGCACAGGTTGCACGCAGAAAAAACAGGCAGGTCGGAATGACACTGACCAATCAAGGTCTAGTTCCTGGAGCAAGACGATTGCAAAGAATCAAAGCAGACGCTCACGGCACAGCTGGAGCGGTGGTAAATCCAATGGGCTTGCAAACAGAACATCCATTGTGGTGAAAATAGAACCAAAATGCCGCAACAGAGGAATAATAGCAGCGGGAATCCCCAAACACACTGGAAAAAAAGGAATTAATAAAAGCTGGTATTATTCCAAAGATTGACTGGAATTAAGTGACTAGGCCAGGGCCTCTGATCCTTAAAAAATGAGCAAGGTCTCAGTGTTAGATGCATTCAAAGTGTGATGTGCTAATTTGCCAAAATGTAAGGTTTGTGTTTAACAAGGACTGTTTCCCACTGGAAGTCCTTGCAGCTTGTAATTCAAAAGTTTCTTGAGCAGATGTTAGTGCTACTTCCTTTTGAAACAGTAGTATTTTGAGTCTGCTTAGCTAGTTGAAATCTACCTTCAAAGTTGTAATGGAAGTCTGCAATAAACTATCAATACCCCCTTGTGTGAGTGAGAAAAATACATTATTACAGCATGTGAGGGCTTGGGAAACTGATAAAATATATGGGATCCCACCACGCAGCCAGCAACAGTCTTGATCGCTTAACATTAAATAACTTCCATTTAAGAGGACAGTAAGTGGGAGTATTGCAAGGGCTGGTATTCCTTTTAGATAGCATGCCAAATTCGCTACTGATGCATTACATGCGCCATGGATGGTCACATGTTTGAAAACAAGTGAATGTCTGAAAGAAGAATGGCATTCCTTTCCAGTAAGGAGGATCTCTTTGTTGGTTCTTTCACAAGCATAGGAAAAGGGGAGTGACCATAATTTATGAATGGAGTTACCTCCTAGTGGTTCGTATCTACTGACAGGGAAATGTTTCATGAAAGCTGTGAATTGGAATGTTGAAATCGTCAAAGAGATTACGCTGTGTATTAACCAGACACGTGAAGGTGTTTCGGCTATTGCAACAGGGAGCTGTTCTAACTTCTGTAACTTCAACATTGTGTACGTGGCATCTTTCTGAGTCATCAGTTGTTGTTTACATGTCAAATTAAAGGGCAAAAATAGGTGACTGGAATTTAGGTAGCTCCAGGGTACGCGTCCATTTTTGATTGTAATGTCCAGCTAAACTGCATGATAGATCTAAGCTGACTTTGCCCATGATACAATGTCGACATGTCACTTTGCAGGATATCAATAACAGACAACACAATGTTATTCAGATGATAAATATGAGAAGGCAGAGGATTAATACTATTATCAACAAAAGCAAGCACTTTCTCCAAATTATCTTGATCCCTTTGTCTTAAATGTACTGCAGCTTCCGTCTGTGACAATTTCCAAATTTCATTATGGGTAGCATAAATAAATCTTTTAGAATATGCTGATTTTAGGTCTAATAAGAAGTCTGATAAGTTTGTGTCTTTGGACAGGAGAGAAACTTGCTGTGTAACTGCAGACAGTGTGGAATGTTCCAATCATTGTTGATTTAATTTCTACACTGAATTGGTGGTAACAATACCTGAATGTTTGGAGTGGGAGTATCGGGGGTCGGGTCTGCTTGCCTTAACCCCCGGTGTGGAATTCAGAAAATGAGCATGGCAACCATTTGTATCTACTGGGCACAATAACAAACCGTGAGGATTTGGAAGTGTGAAATAAAAAAATGTATCATTCTGCAGCATATTATTGAGTTGTCCTTCAGTGCAATTTGTATTTTGCCAATTTTCAAAGCAGACAATGAAGTGAACCTGTGGGGCATTAATTTCTTTGATTTTAGTCAGTCCTAGGCATGTAGTCTGTTGTACTGTATAATTCAGAAAGATCATTTGTGTTGGAATTTAAAGTGCTTGGTAAAATATTTCTGTCCCCTGAACCTGCCAAGGTTTGATACCCCAAATCGATTTTATGTCAATTTTGTCTTTCCAATAACTGCAGCCTTCAACAGCTAATTGCATAACAACCAAAGATGTATATGTTAGCTTAGTTTGTGTAGGCATATCTTTCTTTGGTGGGGTAGGGACTAATTTGAAATAATATGACCTTGCTCTGATGTATCATATCCAGAAAATGATGTGAGTTTTTTCTTGTCTGTTGTGTTGTTTGCTCCCGCTCAACATCAGACGTTCCCCCACTCTGCACACCTTCAGGAAGAGCCTCAAGACCGGGTCTTTGGCTGAATCGGAGCTGCACGACCACCCCCCCCACCAGCGCTTGATACCCCCACGGGTGAGTAGTGTGCTTCACAAATCACTGATTGATTTCTTCATTGATTATTTTAGAACTCCTTTGAGGGGGAGTAGGGTAATTTTCCCTTGTGTAAAATTAAAAATTGCTTGTTGCAAATAATGATGTCCGTAATGGTGATACCAGAACATTTCACTGTAATCAGCAGAAATTAAGTACGGATCCTCTGATTCAAAAACAGTATAGTATTCCAAATCCGAGAGCATGCAATTTACAGTTTCAACACCCCAATCTTCAGAATGTAACCCAATAACTAGTACATCACCTATAGAACCCCTAAACACGTATGGAATCTGCAGAATCTCCTTAGTTGCAAATATATCGTAAGGAACATTATCCCAAATAATTCCATCAGTTCCTGGAACAGCTTAAATGTTTATAAGGGGCAAGTCTCTTTTTAACTTATGTGAAGATAAGTGAGGGGCCACACCACATCGACCAGTTCTGTAGCAGAGCATTCTGGTAGGTAATGGCCATAAATCAACAGAAAAAAATAGTCACAAATCCAATCCATAGGAACAGAAAACCCAAAGAAAGTGTAATCCAAACATATATCCAAGGTGGGACCATATAAATGTGTTTCAGCCATAAAATAAAAACATAGATTCGTGCTGGAGGAGTGTCTAAAACAGAACCAATATATACAAAAAACTCCCACTAGACCTATATTCCTTTTGTGTAGGCTGGCAACAGCTCTACTGGGCTATCCACAATAACAACATGACAAACTTACAACATCTCTATCTAATATGTTTTTTTTAATAGATTATTCAAAATAACTTTTTACCTTCTTCGTATTGACATAGAAAAAATAGATAACAGTTTAAAAGTTTTTTTTTAGAATTTACAAATTGTTTTGAATAAAAGAGAGAATTGTTTTGTCTAAAGTCCAACAATTTCATCTATTGGACAAAGTCCACATATATATTATTCATTATAATGGACAATTTCATTTCATTGTACTAATACATCCCCACACTTACATACTAACTATCACGCCATCTGGCGATACTGCTCACTCATTCCAGAAAAGAGTGCAGCATTTTAAACGTAAGGAACTATGCATCTTTTCCTTTGGCACCTAGGACAGGTAGCGAGCAGCTACGTTTGATTGGACTCGAAACTAAGGTAAACATATAGAAGCCACATGTTGATATTGGTTTATGTACCTCATACTGTCTTGCTGTATCGAGCAGGCTCCCATTCTAAGTGCACCACTGCAGGCATTCCACTGTTGCTTATGAAAACACCGTTATACACATTCATGTGAGAAAATAGTTTTAGGAAAAAGGCTATGGATAGGTCAGAGATCGCAGGATGACGAAGTCTGGCTAATACTGTTATTTTCTAGCACACCGTGGGCACCAGGGAGAGGAGGACCCTATGTTGTCAGTCTAGCTTATGTTCGTGAGTTTTGTATTAACAGGAAAACTATCTAGTATGTCGTTAGTCAGGCACGTTTTGACCGATGAATATTCATCAGATAACTTACTGCTCAGACAGTTTAACACCAGCGTGGGTTTTCCTCAATATCTAGCGTAATTTCTTTTAAGAACCTCATAGGCTTGGTTTTTCTGACAACCATTATATATGTTCTTTTTGAAGCTGCAATAGATTTCTTTATATATCTTGGTTTCTTCTTTACTTTTGAAATAGTGTAGCCTTTTTACCATTGACAACTATTGGAGGCATTTATACTGATATTAATATGCCATTGAAGTTTTGGACTCTTAGACCACGGGGAACTCGATGTATCTCATTGTTGCAGGTTGGTGCCCTATTTAAAAATATTATTCTGAACATGGCTTAGATTGGACTTAATATGTGCTTGTAATGGATAAACAGCCTCGGACAGTCTAACCCAAGGGAGCGCATCTAACCATCAATGGGATTATGTAACAAAATCACTGGCACATTTCTCAATCCATGAATAGATTTAGATGCCATAATAGAAATATGTCACATTTTTTCAAATATGGATTGGATAGTCAGTAATGGTGTGTCCTTTGGTTTTGCTCACAGCTTCCTCTTAAAGAGGATTCTTTTGATTTCACTGTCATTAAGTACTTTAGACAGCACACTAACTTTCCACTATTTTGTATATTGGCTGTCTCTAACAAAGATGCCATTAAGATGTAAATTCTGATCTTTTTCAGCATCTCCAGACTTGAGCGACAAATTAAACAATGTTGATAACCCATTACTAAGGACACCTTACCAGTCTGTCCTTTAAAGACAAGATTCACAGCTTTAGTCAAGCGCCTATGGAGATACACATTACCAGGTATTAAGATTTTGAGCGCATGCCCTTGTGGCCTATCGTAAATTCTAGCAGACTCTTATAATCATTGTACCTTTCCTAAACCACTATCTTTATCACTAACAGAATGAAATGAATATGTTCTAAATACTCTTGATTTGAGAATGATATGGGGAACACATCAACTTGGTACTCCAGTTGGGCAAGTCCTTGACAAGACAAGCAACTAACTCTGCATTCTTACATTGTAAGTCATTTAGAGTTCTGTCACCTTTATTGAAACCTTTTCTGGGGTCTCACATGGGGACTTTAATGGTCTTCTGACACAAGTTTAGGGTTGGTCTTTTTTCTATCTTTCTTGGTCTAATCTTTTAGATATGACTTTTGGCAATGGATCTACTCACAAGCTGTTACCTGTGGTATCACTCCTATATTCTAGTGCACTCTTCCCTGTACTGACGACACCTCACATGTATATTTTGTTCGGTTTTGGTGGTAGGAGTCTATTCTATTTATGAGTATTCAATGATTTGACGTATCGTTTCTGATCTTACAAATTGATGGAGCATTGTTCAACAAAAGGATTTTTAAAAGTAATGCAATTGCCTTTATGGGGCATCCATGAGCAACATACGTATTTGTGACACTTACAGATTTCCCCTACTACTCACCTTTATATTCTTCTGTATAATTGGCCTTGAAGAAGGTGGCCTAAAAGAGATTATGACCACCAAAAAGTGCGTTGACCTGGATGTCTGATACCCAACCCACAACATCGTCACAGAGATTGTTGTGTAATCTGTCTTCTGTATGACATGTGTAGTGTATGTGATCTTGGTAGGGTATAGTATGACTGGATGAGAGAATGGGAATGTTTGTTTATGTGATAGTTAGTATGTAAGTGTGAAGATGTATTAGTACAACAAAATGATATTTTCCATTATAAAGGATAATATGTTTTGATGCTGTAAAACATAAGAACTTTCAAAGGGAAAATCATCCCAATCCATATAATACCCAGAAAACAGTTTATTGAAAAACTGGTGGCTAAAGTACTGCAATCTGACTAGAAAAACATAGAAGAGGTGGGTCCAAAAAATGTGAGTCTGTATACACGACATCCGATGCAGAAGACGCAGTAGTAACTTCAGTTGTGTTGCTGGATGCGGATGCAGGAGTTAATTGTAGTGCATTTTCCACTCACCCCCACCCCAGCTGGGGAGAAGAAGCTTTGGCTGTGCTAACTAGCTGCAAAGTAATTTCATGTATGGTAGCAAGAGGAGGTAGGGAACTACTAAGGACTCCTCATGGTCTACTGTTTAGAATCGGTCACATGGTGTAATTTGACATGATCAATAGAGACAAATCAATTGTCTTTGGAACCAGGAAACAGTGCCAAAGACTGGCCCTGTCGTGTGGCATGAAGGGACAAACTCCTTTTTAACTGCTCTCAAGCACTAGATCCCCAACTTTTGGAATCAAGTCAGAAGTTTCAGGTTTCTCCTTGATGCTTGCAGAGCCATATCTTGAACTGCTCGTCGGATTTGGTGTCACAGAAGTCTTGTAGATCCTGTATGACAGCACAATGATTATCTACATCAAAGAGCATGGTTGCTTCCAGAATGTCTGGACCATCGAGGTCTGAAATGAGCATTTTGATGCCAAAAAAGGACTTTGTATGGAGTACGGCCACCCAGCAATCTCTTAGAGAGGTTATTAAGTGCCCTCTGTGTGCCCCGTATAGGTGATGGACCAACTACACCCTGTGCCTAAGATTCTAACTGTTAAGAACTGCTTTAAGTCACCGTTTATCCTCTCCACAACAGACTTGCCCTCGGGTCAGTATGGTGAAGAATAGAATCCTGATAAGCTTCATAAGCAAAGGCCGGGCCCTGGTCCAAGTGGAGCATACTACATGCATGCGTCCTGATAAAGACTTGCATGTCTTTAATAATAGTTTGAGCATCAGCCAAGCACTGTGGCCAAACCCAGAGGAACATGGAGCAAGAATCAACTTCAACAAGTCTAAATTTGAATGCAGTATACGAAATAGGATGACCACAATGGTCCAGATATATACAGCCAAAAGGCTTGTTGGAAACTAAAAAGTGTCTGCTGTGGACGAGTCATGGTGGGAGCCTTAATTTGTTGAACAATTGTCACAACACAGGACATATTTTGACTTGTTGATATAAGCCATGCCACCTATAACGTAGCTGTAGCAAGGAATTTGTGGCTGCCACACCAGCATATGCAGAAGGAACACCTTCAAGCACAGCTATCACAGAAACTAGTCTATAGTCTTGACAAACGACTCCCAAATCCTGGAATTGTTAAAAAAGGAATCTTATGTTCACTGCAGTGGTACGTGTATTTTCATGAAAAGCCTTAAGGTAAAGGTGTGCTGTCTTTATTTGCATTAACGGCAGTCAAGATATCGCTATCTATTCTCGTTTTAGAACGAGGAATTGCAGCAACAGTAGAAGTCGCAACTGGAGATGTGACAGCTTCATCTGCCAGCGAATTCCCTACATGTGATCCCACATGCTGATATCTCAATGTAGGTGTAACATGAATCTGTGGCAACCTGTCTTTAAGGTCTGCCACCTTAACCCAAAACATTTTATGTTTGACTGTGTTGCCTTTAGAATCTTTGAATCCATTTTGCCACCAATAATGTAAATTATCATTAAAGGATTGTATACAGTTATACAAATCACACGCAATAAGTTTAGGGAATTTAGGGTCAAAAATATGTTCTAGTGCAAGAAGCAAAGCTTTCAGTTCAGCAAACTGCGCAGTGCAGCCCCCTAGGGACTGGGTGCCAGTTTCTTGTAGTTGGAAGTTCCTGTCCAACATAACTCCAACGACAGTGGCGTATGCCACTGAATATTGCTGTTTAGACCCTTTAGCATGTTGGGCTGAATCATCAGTGTTCACAATACATTTACACTGTTCAAGAGGTAAGACAGAGGCTTGCATGGGATAAGCATGCTCATATCACAAGAATTCTTGTGTCTGTGAAGACGGGTCAAAGATCAAATCTACGTCAACAGCTGTTAAGAATGCTACCCCCTGTATCCATCTAGAATGTAGGGCCTTAGCGTTAGACATGCTGGCTTTTGTGACAGCCTCTTAGGCTGGCATGGGACTAACGACAATAATGCATTTCCCTTGTGCAAGTGGCCATTCTTTAAGGATTGCCATCTGCACTGCAGTCAGTATTTTTTCAGTGGACGCAAAACGCATTTCAGCATTGGAATATAAATGAAATTTATATGGTATTGCTACTGTTTCACCGTCATTAAAAGTGATATAAGTAAATCCAGTTGAACCCGGAAATACACTGATGACAAGGTTGATGGAACTTATATGTGTATGTAAGTTCAAAAACAACAGTTGATGGACAGAATGCAGAACAATGTCATACATTCACCCCAGTACAGTGATCTGGGCCTAAATCCATCGTTTCTTTGCTCACCATGCCATTCCAGTTTGAACCCAGCCATATGCAAATCAGTATTGACCCTGTGCCTCATGGGAACAGTCCAGCCCGAACTGTCAAGCCAGGTCCTCCCTGGACTGGAAACAAGCATCCTAGGACCGGTTTCGGGGTTTCACCCCTCTTCAGCCAGGTGACATGTAAGTGACATGTTGCAAATAAGTCAGATTGTAAAGATCTGATTGTGTCTGCGTGTTCTAATGTCCAACGTGATGTGAAAAAGACAGTGTGAATTAACTCATAAAGTGGTTCGATGCATTATGCATAATCAGGAATGTATGTTCTGCAGAAATTAAGAAGTCCTGATAAGGATTGTTATTTCTTTAATATATTTGGAGGTTGCAACTATGAACATTTCTCCCAAAAATGAGGCACTAGACTCTTACCCTCATGCATAAGTTCATATCCTTGGAAAAGGACACTCAGAAAAGCTACATCAGATTTCTAAGTTCAGCAAATCCAAATGTTATCTCATTTACTATGGCTAAATGTGGGTTGAATTCATCGTCCGTAAGGTAGATATCATCTACATAGGATAATGCGTCAGGGTCAATCTCATATAGAATTATGCGTGCAGCAAATAGAACTGACTCTTGCGTATCTCATTTAAAAGTCCAGCGCTGGGAAAGTTATCCAATCTCTGGTTTCAAGCGCTAGATTGTGGCTGAAAAAAACATTGGAAATATCCAAGGTTGTTTAATATTTTTTGCGGACTATAATGTTTATGAGTTACATACTATGTGTATTCTGTATTGCAAAAGTGCATGCATACACTGTTCAAATGTCTAGAGTCTAAGACTATTTGATGTGAATGATCCGATTTCAAAACAGGAAAAAGTGGATTATTCATTTGAGAAACACAAGTTTCAATTAGTCCCTGGTACTCCAATTGGGATATTATTTCTCTAACTGGTGCTTTAGCATCCCGTTTTATAGGGTACTGAGGTTGCACTTGTGGGCTCGACCTTATAGGTAAAATATGAAAAGGGGAATCCTTATCCCAGCTGACATAATTGCGGTATAGCGCAGGAGATAGTGCAAGAGCCCATTCTGGTGCATAAGCTTGCTTGACTTGTTCAGGGACAAGAGCAGAAAAATAAGGAAGTATTTAATCCTCACCTCGTGGGGATGTTTGTACAAACCGCGGGGGCCGGTAGACCTCCGCCAAAATGATGTCACAAGACAAAGTTAAGTTTTCCCAGAATATTGCTTAAATGATGCGCTGTATGTCACCCTCAATTTGAATCTCTAGATCATATAATCTATCCAGAGGCGCTATGCGCCTGTTCATGGTCTCAACTATAACAAAGGTATCAGTTGCTCTGGCAACCAGAAACTCCAGGAGATTCCGGTGCACTATGGTGACTTCTGCTGCCCTGTCGAGGAGAGTCACCACCCAAGTCCTGTTCAGGAGGAGGGTTTACAGTATCTGTGGCATATTTAGTGGTTATAGCTGCTGCTTTCTTTTTCTGAAAAGGGGCTTTATATTGAGGAGGTCTTTCCTCCTTCTTTATCTTCATGTCAGACAAGCGTTATGTCTCCCTTTTTGATGTCACATACTCTTCTTGTCTGTGGTAAGATCGTCCCCCTCTCTCATACTGCTTGTCAGTGGAGTCCTGTAAGAAATGAGGAGAAAGTGTTTCAGAGCTCTGATACTTGTCTGGAGCCTTTATTATAGCATGATCACAAAAATTGTAGCATCTCTCAGAGGGCTTCGGCTCGTGGAACCTCCGTGAGGTTTATCTTTCTGAGGTTGTTTTGATTTATCCCATGGTTCTTTAACAAACTCAAGGGTTTGTTTGGCTTCCTTCTCTGAACTAGGTTTGCCAAGAGGTGGTTTAGTCATTTTGGATCCCAAATTATTGCCCCCTAAGGATGTGTACACATCTTCAATAATTATAGGTAGCTCGCGTTCACGGTCAGCCATTGCGACTGCTGCGAGCTTCTGGCGTATAGCCCGAGATACTGCTCCGCCTTTAATGTTAGACAGAATCATTGCAGACACCGCAGGAACATTTCCCATTAGTTTCATCCCCAAATCCAGGGCAGTTTCTACCCTGTGATTGTTTTTTATCTGTTTTAACATGTCCCGCAAAACTGACATGGATGGATTGCCATGACTGATGGCATAAACAGCCACAAAGACTTTCCCCCATGTATTACAATCACCTATTCCGGGAACCATACCATGGGGTAAGCACATAGTCAATATCCTGTGCTTGTCTTGTGGTCCCGTATTGGGGAACATAGCTTCAATCTAGTTGATATTTTGGGTGATCCAAAATAAAATTTGCACACAATTAGTGGGGATTTTGCCCATAACTGAATGAAGAATTACACAACTTATTGTTGGCACTGCAGGCAACTGCGTTCGCCCTGGCAGGCCAGGCCGTGCTGGCACAGTCAAATTTGTGCACAAAACATACTGAGTCAACCATCTCTATCAAGTAACTAGAGCATTATATAAGTCTCATGTTTGCAAAAGTTTTTGATTAGCCATATCAAGGAAAAGAGTGTATCCAGTGAAGCTGGCCAGGTCGGCCCGTCATTACTAAGGGAACCTATTCGTACCAGCGTAGCTACATGTGGGATGGCATGTAGGAACCAAGGGCCTCATGTAGGAAGCCAAATACCGGTCGGTAACGGCCGATTTTCGGTAATAATACCGTTACCGACCGGTATTTTGGCCATTGGTATGTAGGGGGAATTCGGAATGTACCGAATCGGTAAAATTACCGATTCGGTAATAATACCGAATCGGTAATGTTACCGAATCGGTAACTTTTCCGAATCGGTAATTTTACCGATTCGGTAAATTCCGAAAGCAAAATCGAGATGTAGGGGGAGTGTGTGTGTGTGTTTATGAGTCGGTATTTACCACCAACTTATAGTTGGTGGTAAATAATGAATGTATGTGTAAATGCATTTTTACGCGCGTAGCTGTGTGCAATGTGGCATACATACATGCCCTTAGGGCATGTATGTGTGCCACATGTGCACACATGGCCGAAACAGGGGTGCAACAGGGTGTCAATGTGACACCCTGCCACCCTTGTATGTGTTCCCCCATTACCGAATCGGTATTTACCAATTCGGTAATGAGGCATACCTTCCCATCAATGGGAAGGTATGCCTCATTACCGAATCGGTAAATACCGATTCGGTAATCACCGACTAGTAACGAATCGGTAAAAATTACCGACTCATTACCTACATACGAGTTACCACTTCTTAAATACCGAGTCGGTACGGCTCGGTATTTAAGAAGTGGTAACTGGTACGCTACCTACATGAGGCCCCAAGTGTGGTATTCCCAATAAGTCAAAGGTATTTTCTTAAGCGCATACGGTTTATATAGATTCAGCGCTGAATGTGTTGTGTATGTATGTAATTTGTTAGTATTCCTAACTCCAGTTTGAAAATCGACCCAAGAATAAAAGACTTCAAAGTGATAAGCGTAATTGGCTTCAACCACAAAGTTAAATCCACCACCTGCATTTGTAAGTCCATGATGTGTTAAATGCGGAAGGACCACAGGTCTGCAATTGGCTGGAATGACGAACGGTGCAGGCATATTATATCACAATGAAAAAAAAAGTGCAACAAAAAATTGGGTTTAGTCCTTTTAAGCTTTCAAGCATGAAAAACCAACAGAATTAGGTGCTTCCTAAATACTGTGGAGGATTATTCCCAAACATCACACAAGCACTACTCAGGAGACCCGTGAATACGTACCAGACCAAACGTTGGTGGCGCCATGTTACAGGGATTCTGTTTTGGAACCAGAACTATTCCTGAGATCACAGAACATCAGTATGTAGGGACTTAGTCACGATACCACATCAGTACCCATGGACCCAAATGTGACTAGATCCTAGTGCCTCACTTGCCCTCCTAATCTTTCTCGAGACAAA
Organism: Triturus cristatus; assembly: GCF_964204655.1. NCBI lineage: Eukaryota > Metazoa > Chordata > Amphibia > Caudata > Salamandridae > Triturus > Triturus cristatus. The sequence goes on along the minus strand of NC_140587.1, from coordinate 436,626,334 downwards.
TGAATTTGCACCCAAGAACACAAGACTCCAAAACCTCTAAGGGGTCCCATACCTGATGTTTATAAGCAGTTGGTCTACATCTCAGGCATACAGCTCTCTCGTCTCAGGACCTTTTCCTCTGCCAGACCCGTTCCACTCTCTGTCTAAACAGCAAGTCTCAGCACATATGATGAGAATTGCTTTGTACAAAAACAGCAGCTGGATCTCTCTATTATGTCTACATGTTAGTGTCTGACCACAGAGAAAAACAGGGCACAATGTTGTTTGGCTTTGTACGAAAGGTTCTGACTGAATTCCAGCACAAGAGCTGAATAACAAAACATATGCAGCCTATTTTAATATAAGAGTGTGGCACAAAAACAAGCATGATATTTGGTAATGTGTGCAAAGCAAAAGCAGCCTACTACATGTGCAGTTAGGCTAACATATGGGAAACTAACAATGGGTCCTGCAAGGAACTCACAACAGACTGTTGATGGTGTTGTAAGCATATGTTTGGCTCTGCACATCAGAATGGTGTACTGATGTAGACAAGGAATATATTTGAGACTCATACCTCGTTTTAGCACTAACCATATTTTCTATGACAACAGAAGCTCCTGATTCTTTTATTCACCGCAATACCCTCTACAGGATATGTTTTCAGTTTTAAAGCTTTAATTCCATCAGGATGGTGTTGAGGTGTGCCACCGTTTTGTCATAAATACAGAATGGTATCACTGTAGTTACTCATTAGAATTTTGTGGTAAAGCTGCAGTTGATCATATGGAAGTTAACTGACTGGTTGCTGCTGGTGTTGAAAATATTTGTTTCAGTTTCGATGGCAGAATGTTTTACTGGAATGGATGAGGAAGGTAGTTGAGAACTCATAGCAAATGTGTCCTCATTGCAGTTTCCTGGAGCACTAACCATAATTTCTATGACAAAAAACTCTAACGAAAATACTTTACATTTCACAGCTCTGATTCCATGAAGATGGGTTTAGGTGTGCCAAACGTTTGACATAAATACACAATCATATTGCTCTAGTTGATTATTAGAGCACTGTGGGAAACTGCAGTTGATTACTAAGAATTTAATTAACAGGCAGCTGCTGGTGTTGGAAGTACTTGTTTCAGTCTGCATGTCAGAATGTTTCACTAACATAGCTGAGAAAGATATTTGAGGACCTAAAGCAAAAAGTCTTCATTTTAGCTTTCTAGATCACTAACCATAATTTCCATGACAAAACAGATCCACTAATCTTGTTATTTTCTAAAGGGAATGCTTTACATTTTACAGCTTTGATTCCATCAAGATGTCTTCAGGTGTGCCACAGTTCTGTCCTGAATACAGAATGTTAATGCTCTATTTCTCCATTTAAACACTGCGGGAAGCTGTAGTAGACTACTGAGGAATCAATTGACAGGCTGCTGCCACTTTTGGAAGTGCATCTTTTACTCAAAATATCAGACTTTGTTCTCACATGCTGAAATCATGAGAGATATCAGTTTTCTTTCACGTATAGTTCATCAAATATCAGCAGATGGTCAGCATTTTCCACATGGTAAAATCAACTTACAGAACACTACAATTCCTAAGATAAGTATAGTGCCACCAACATATAATTTATATTGTGTCAAAAATCGGTTATTTCCCTATGTATGTGCTCCTTTTTATGACCTTCAGAACCTGCCATTCACAGAACGCATTTAAATAAGGGCCATGTCCCAGAGTCCTATGCCACAATGTCTGTGTCATTCAATCAAGATTGACTAGTCCCCTTTAAAGTGTCCAGTCAGAGCACAGCTGGATACCAACAGTCCAGATACACCTAACATTTTAACCCCTTCATGACCACCCAGTGCAACTCTTTAAATGCCAATTTCTCGAAAATGGCTGAACAAATTTACACCAAATAACAAAAAGCATGCTTTCTGGGTAAAGTTCTAACAGTCTGCTAAATGTGGTGCAAATCTCAGCAGCCGGTTTTCCTGTATACCTACATAAAATTCCCAAAGGAAATTAACATGGGAGATCAAAGTTTGGGACCCTTCCTTTTTTCTTGGCCCCCACTTTATGGATCAACACAAAACTCTCCAAGGAGGAGTTGAGCTGGATAAACATTTTTTTGCAAAATTCTGCAAAGAGTTTTCAAACTACCCCAAAGTTCTTAGTGAAACAAAAAAATGATCTTACTATGGTAAATTCTGACCTACCTATAACTGCACAGTGGTGACTGCCACTGTTATATAGCTATGTATATTCACTAAAACACTAAAGATTAAAGTGACGTTATAATTAGGTGAGGTAATAACATTTTAGCATATGCTTAAAAGAACCATAGAAATTCACTAAAAAAACAAAAATTAAAGTAACATTATGCTGAGGTGTTGTAACAACAGAAAAAACTAAAGTTTAAAAGCCAAACACCACGAAATTCACCAGTTACACTTTACCTAACTAACTATAACTTGTGCCCCAGTCATGCTGCAGAAGTGCTTGGGAGCACAATGACATCATTATCTTCCAATAGTGTACTTTGCATAGGCCTGGTGGATGATGCAATTGGTGTTTGCTGATCTCCAATTTTGTCTGAGGTCATGATGGTGTAGGATTGCATTTACAGCAAACTGTCTGTGTTAAACACCAATTCAGTAATGGTGGTTAGAAAAATTATTTTAACTTGTTTTTAATTTTTCTTATCTCCCATGGGTACAATGTTACTCCCACTAGACACACCGAACCAATGAGAGAGTTTCACAGGAATATCACATAGGTTTACCTCCAGTTCCGGTCCTGCCTGGGGTTAAATATGAATTTATTTAAAGATTGAGCTTAGATGTTTCCTCAAAGGCCCAAATAAGAAACATGTGCTGACGGTTTTTGAGGAATTTCAGCATTTTTAGATGTTGCAGTACTGCAGTAACTGAAAATGGTACAATGGTACCAGTGACATACAGAGAAACACCATCTCATTGGCTGATATCATTAGTTTAAAATATAAGTAGGAAGATCCCACATACTGACAGTTATTAAAGAGAGGTAGTTCACACTGCACACACCCTATGCAGTGGGGTTTGCCTTTCTTTTCCTTTTTGAAACATTTTTGGGGGATTTTGGCATGGCACCTGCTGAACAAAACCCAGAGCCCCACTAAGGTGATGAAGGGGAACAACAGGAGGAGACACAGAGCACCCCTCAATCAGTTGTGTGAGAATTTTTCAAAGCTCCAGCAGGTGGATAAAATATGTCTGCTAAAATAGCAATGTTCACCCTCTGTGACAAGCACTTTGGAGGCATAACCAGGAAGAAATATTCTTTTGGTACCTCTGGAATGGAAAATCACATGAGAACAAGGCACACCAGGCAGCTGAATGGTGCTAAGAGGACCCTGGATCCTCCACATCAACAGCTATGTACCGTTCTTTCAATCCTGGTGATAGTGCCCCTTCTCAAGTTGGAGCCACCCTTCAGCGGGACAGAGACTTATTGCGCATTCTGCACATTCTGCATGGACTGTGTCAAATTTACATCAGCAGTGGAGCAAAGTATTCTAACGGGGGACCAACACTTGACTGAACGCAAGCAGATGTTGAAAGAAAGTGGTTCTTTTACTTCATTGAGTCCAAGTTTTGATGCCTCTTTTTTCAAGTTTTTGTGGAATCCGCCCTCCCCCCGACACAAAAGTTCCTATTAGAAACAGCTTTCATGGTTAGAAGGTAGAAAACACATTAATGTTGTGTTAGACCTGGCATCTTTTGGCGTGTTTCCCCTATCTTTTTGCTTCTAACCTCCTGGTTTTGGTAGTACTCTGGATATTGTTTTTGCTGCTTCAGTGTTTCTGCGCACTTTAATACTGCTGATCAGTGTTAGACCTGGCACATTGGCGTGGGTCTCCCTTCCATTTTTCGCTGTTGCCTCATATGTTTTTGCTGGTGTTAGTTGCTCAGGGCTCTGTGCCACTGCTGTCCAGTGCCACAGTGCAAGTGCTCCCTATTGTAAATTGATGTATAATTTATGATTCCATGATTGGTTGGTTTGGTTTATCTGTCAGACCCTAGTACAGTGCACCAGGAGTGCCCAGGGCTGGTAAATCCAAATACTGCTGGTGGGCTTGCAGCACTGGTTGTGCCACCCACAGAAGCAGCCTGTAGAGTGTGTCTAAGGTCTGCCATTGCAGGACCTGTGTGCAGTCTGGTACTGTCATTCTGACTGGGCAAGTGCACCCACTTGCCAGTCCCTAAACCTTCCCTTTTCTTCATATCAAACACCCTATGGTAGGCCCAAGGGCAGGGTGCATTGTAGGGATAAGGTAGGACATGCCCTGGTGTGTGTGTGGCATGTTCTAATAGTGAATTTTCATTTTTCACTATTGCAAGGCTACCTGTTCTCCATAGGCCAGAATGGGCAGTTTGGTTATTACATTTTATAATCCTAACTGACTCAGAGAACATGGTAGAAATTCGAATTTAGTATGCCTGAACTCAGGATGATAACATACATCTTTTAGTAAAGTTGGTTTTAACATTCTGTATTTGAAAATGCCACTTTTAGAAAGTAGGCATTTTCTTGTCTAACCATTCAAACCTGCCACTGCTAGGCTGTGTATTCCTTTGTCTGGAGTTTGAGTGACAGGGCTGGGGAATTCCAGGAGACAGAGCGAGGTGTCCCAGTGGTGAATAGAGAGATCTGCATCTAGATGGGTGGGAGGAGTTGCACCTGGGACCTGAATAGGGCTGTGCTTGCCTTCCACAATGCTGGCTCCACCTCCGGGGGAGCAGCTGATGTATCTGCCCTGCACAGTGAATGAAGAGAAGGAATCCTGTCAACAAAGTGCTCCAGGGCTGTACTTGCCTTCCACAATGCTGGCTCCACCTCCTGTGGGGCGTCTAATGTTTCTGCCCTACACTGTGAAAGGAAAGGAGAAGTCTGGTAAACAGAGTGCTCAGGAACTGGTTTGGACTGGGCAAAGGCCCCTCTGCCCTCAGAGGACAAAGGATTTTGGGGTATAAGTATTGGGACCCTGATCCCAAGAATTTAGATCACTTTGGGAAAACAAGAAGAACCTCTGCTGAGGGAGGAACCAGAAGAAGCTGAGGAGGAAACTATCCCTGAACCTGGGGGATTGGCCTGCAGTGGTTGCCTTGCTGCCAAAGAGAGGAGAAAGGAACTTTGTGTGCACTTGTGAAGGATCTCCAAGGGCTTGGAAAAGAGCTTGCCTCCTGCTGAAGTCTCAGGAACAACAGACTTCACCCGCCAGCTCCCCAGAGTTCTTTGGAAGTGCCTGCTGCTCCTTGTTGGGCCTTCTGAAGGACTGCGTGTCGCAAGGAGCTGGAAGCGCGACTCAAAAAGGAGAAGCGTGCCGCCGTCGGAGCTGTTGTCATCGCATCTCGTAAAGTGTGTCGCCGCTGCTGCATCGCATCGAGCAGAAGCGTCTTGCATCATCCAGGAAGTGTCTCGCAACTAACCCCGGGCGTAGTACTCCGCTTTGCCCACGGAGTGTACGTAGCGCTGGCTGCTTCGCAGTTTTCGAAGTAGGCGTAGCAGGCGGCGCTACACACATGCCAGGGCAAAGCAGAGCTGCCTGCCGCCCGCCACCCGCCTCCCGCCCGCCCTCCTTTTAAAATAATGTAAACTATAATAGAAAAATTAAATATAATGCCTTACCTGCAGCGCGGCATCCTGGGGCTCCCTCTTCCTCGTTGCCGATAACTTCTTTTTACAAATGTGCATTCGCGGACGCCCGCGCATGCGCATTTCTCACAAGAAATGTGAATGCGCGTGCGTCCGCGCATGTGCATTTGTGAAAAGAAATTGTCAACGAGGAAGAGGGAGCCCTGGAGACCCCTCGCTGCAGGTAAGGCATTATATTTAATTTTTTTATCATAGTTTACATTATTTTAAAAGGAGGGCGGACGGGAGGCGGGCGGCACGTAGTGGGGCCACGCGGAGCGCGTAAGTGTGTGTAGATTTGGGCACACTACGTGCTGCTCCACGTAGCCCCACTACGCCCACTACGCCTAGGGTTACTCGCAACACCGAAGAAGCATGTCGCCATCGCAGCCATCGTAGCTGACGCATTGCACCGCATCAAGAGAAGAGACTTGCATCGAGGAAGAAGCATATCACCATAGCAGCCATCGTAGTTGTCGCATTGCACTGCATCAAGAAATGCGCCTCGCATCCACGGAGAAGCGTGTGGCCGTCAGAGCTGCTGTCGTCGCATCGCGTAAAGGGGTGTTGCTGCTGCAACATCGCATCGAGCGGAAGCGTCTCGCAAACGTCGGAGAAGAGTGCCGCTGCCAAGGCCGCTGTCGTCGCATCGCGTAAAGTGTGTTGCCGCTGCAGCTGAAGCATCGAATTGAGTCTTCTTGCAACATCGGAGAAGCGTATCGCATCTGGAAGATCTTCACATCTTTATTACTTTGCACCAAATTCTTCAATGCATCAACATCGTTGCAACCCTTTCATTGCCCTGCATGTCGCATCTAAAAGGTACATTGACTTAAAGTGTCGCATTTAAGAACTAAAGAGAACTAAACAAAATTCTACCATCTAAAGTAACAGTATTGTGTATTGTTGTCGTTTAATGGTCTTGTGGTAAATTTATATAAAGGATACTTATTTTTGATATAAAACCTGTGCGGTGTCCATCTGTAGTGTTGTCACTTGATTACTGTATGTGTTCCCAAATGCTTTACACACTGCCTCTGAGATAAGCCTGTACCAAGCTACCAAGGGGGTGAGCAGGGGTTATTTTAGGAGTGTACCCCCTTACCCTGACTAGAGGAGAGGGTCCCTATTTGTCACAAGTGCATACCTGTGCCAACTAGAGACCCCCAAGTCTAACAATCAGTACGAAAGGGCAAGTGCTCTTACTGTAAATTGTGTTTATGGATTGGTGTTTCCATATTTGGCTTATTTGATTTACTACTAAGTCCCTAATACAGTGCACTGTGTGTGCCCATGGCCTGTAAATCACATGCTACTAGTAGGCCTGCAGCACTGGTTGTGCCTCCCACACAAGTAGCTTTTCAAAGGGGTGTCACACCTGCCACTGCATTGTCTGCATGCAGTTTTTAACTGCCATGTCAACCTGGCAAGTGTACCCACTTGCAGGCCCTTCCCTTCCCTTTTCTTACATCTAAGTCACCCCTAAGGTAGGCTCAAGGTAGGCCCATGGGCAGGGTGCAGTGTATTTAAAACGTCAGACATGTATTGGTGTATTGCATGTGTATTGGTGTATTGCATGCATGTCATAATAGTGAAGGCTATCTCTCCCATAGATTAACATTGTAGCTGCTTGGTAACACTTTACCAAGGTAGCTTGCCAGTGGGAGCTGTTAGAAAAAGAGAGTTTAGTATGCCTGAACTCAGGATTTAAAAATGCATCTTTTAGGAAAGATGATTTTTGTATTATGTGTTTAAAAATACCACTTTTAGAAAGTGGGTATTGTCTTGTCCAACGATTCTGTGTGCCTCTGACTTTTGTGTATTCCCTGTCTGGGTTTAGAGTGACAGAAGCAGGGCATGTGCATTTACACTAGACAGACACAAGGGAGCCGGGGGGTTGAGATGTGCCCAGCCTTTCCTGGGTGACTCATAGCCAGGCTGAATAGACCTGGCTACATTTAGAGTAATGGAAGGAGTTGACACTTGCACCTGAATGGACTGTGGCTGCCTTCCACAAAGCTTTCTCCCACTCCTGAAGGTGATTCTGACTGAGCCAGGCAGAACTGGTTTATGTGTGCCAGGGGAACTTTGTTTGTGCCAACTTTCAAAGGGAAATGTGGTATAAATATTGTGGCCCTGACCCCAAAACTTTAGAACTCTTTTGGATCAAGGAACCTGCCAAGAAGAAGAGCTGTAGAATCTCTGAGGGAAGACTACCACTATGCTGTGTGCTTTGCTCTGTTGGCCTGCAGTAGCTGCTTCTGTCTTGGGCAGAGAAAGGACTGGACTGAACTTTCTGCAATCTTCTTTCTGAGTGTCTCCAAGGGCTTCTGGTAGAGCTTGCCCCCTGTTCAAGAAATCTCAGGAACAACAAAGATGTCAAGGTCATCTGCTACCAGCACTGGGAACTGTGATTTTGTGCTGCAAAAGAAAAAAAAGCAACCCGATGCCGTCAACGATGGCATCACCGGCTCCGTGACTCAAAAGCACTGCAGAAGGCGCTGCCACACTTTGCACCACAACTCTGGTCTCACCGACAACACCGTTTGCTGCCACCACTGAGCCTGGCTTGCCTCGTGAGCTGTTGGCACTGCACTCCATACCGCCTCACTTCACACCACCACCCTGGTATCCCCAATGAGGCAGCGATGCCGTCACTGGCGTTGCTGCCTTCACTGTGACCTGTGGACACCACTCGCGGAGAACTCGGAGCACCGTCCTGCTTTTCACCGCAGGCCTGGTCTCACTGATGGTGCCGCTTCCAACTGACCTAAAATCCGCTGCCTGCACCATGGTTATGGGGCACCGCTTGTAAGTTACATCACGCACCACCCCATCCCACACCGCAGCCTTGGCCCACCAACATTGGTGCCACCGACTCAAGTTCATCAGCTGCCAACAGCGCTTCAGCAATGACAACGCAACTGCCTGCACCATGACCTGCTAGCTCTACCCCACTTTGTACCACAGCCATGGTCTCACTGCCGCCTCTGGATGCCATCACCGAGCCGCTGCCTGCACTGCGACCTGAGGGACCACACGCTTCTCCGCTACGCTTCACACTGCAGCCCAAAGCCAGCTGACGTGGGCGCTCATGACTTCAACCACACGGAGTTCAACCTGCAATTTGTGTGACTTTATGGGCCCAACGATTCCTGCACCGACCTCCAGGAGCTACTCCTGCAGACACGGCTCATCGGAGCTCATCGCAAGGTCCCCAATGCCCTGCATTTATAAATGTACTGTTTTGCGGGTCTTCCCGACACCGTTGCTAGCCCCCGATGCTGGGGTCGGCCAGAACTGTTGGATTTGTTTGTTCACAATGCCATGATAGCCCCGGACGGAGCTATCGACTTCAACAAACTGTTTTGAAAGTCAAAATTTTACTTTATGAGTATTTTGAATAACTGTATGTTGGATTCTTATCATTTTGGTCTTGTTTTGCACAGATAAATATTGGCTATCTTTCTAAAACTGGTTTGGTGTTCTTTTGTAGTGTTTTCACTGTATTACTGTATATTATGTGCAAATGCTTTACACACTGCCTCTAAGATAAGCCTGACTGCTTGTTCCAAGCTACCAAGGGGGTGAGCAGGGGTTATTTTGAAATGAAATAAAGCACACTCCTACCCGTAGGTGTCAAGGCGCTGACTTCCAAGGGGCGGACCAAGGTAAGAATAGGACCAGAACATCAATGGAGACCAAAAAAGTAAAGAGCAGTAATGGGCCAATTATTAAACAGACAAGTTTTAAGAGCGTTGAGAAAGATAAACAGATTTTTTGTGGTTTTTAGTTTCAGAGGCATCGAATTCTAGAGTTTGGCAGTGGCCACTGCAAAGCTCTTGCCTCTCCAGGTAGCTCTTTTGAAATTAGGTACAACCAAATTGGCCTGGGAGGAGGATCTTAAAGTCCCAGAAGGGATGTATTGTTGAAAGAGCTGTTTACCGGATTCTGGACCCTTGAGATGAAGAGCTTTGAAGCCTATGCATAGAGACTTGAACATAGCACTCTTTCTAACCGGGAGCCAATGAAGTAAGGGGAGAGACTTGGAAACCAATTGATGTTTTGGTATTCCTAGAAGAAATCTGGCAGCCCCATTTTGGACCATTTGGAGCTTGTCTTGAGCTTTCTTGTGAGCAGTCAGAAAAATCCCATTGCAGTAGTCTATTTTAGAAAGGACCAGTGCTGTGATCACTGCTTTGCGTAGGTCCAGAGGGATGAAAGGGAGCACCTTCCTAAGTGATTGAAACACGACGAAGTGATGGCATTAGCGTGTTCCACAAAGGAAAGTTTTTCATCTAATTGGACTCCCAGATTTTTCACCTTGGGTACAGGAGTTGGGAGTGCACCCATTTCCTGAGGCCACCAGTTAGGGGATCAAAATGATAGATGATTACCAAAAGGTAGAACCTCAGTTTTATCTGAGTTTAATTTCAGACAATTGTTGGACATCCAACTACTGATCTGTAACATGCAGTTGTGAAAACATTGTTCTGTGCTCTCAGGATTTGGGTGTCGTCAGCATAAGAGACAACTGAGAAGCCCAGGCTTTTAATCAGTGAGGCCAAAGGGTTAACGTACAGATTAAAAAGAGTGAGACTCAATGCCGACCCCTGTGGCACCCTGCAGGGTAAAGTAAATGATGGAGATCTGTGACCGTTAAGTGGTTAAGAAAACACCTGGTCAAGGTAGATTATAGTTTATGCAGGCATGACAATTTCAAATAACTCAAGAAACAATCATAATAGATCAAACATGTATTCAAAAATAGATATTTATTAAAAAAGATCATAAAAAAATGTTTTTCTCTTTTTTTCTTGATTTATGTATGTGTATCAAATATCAAGTGGATCAATTGATATTGAGATCAATATTACAATCATTCAGTATTCTCTTTGCATAAATTAATATTGTACAAGTTAATATACAAAGGTGAAAAGACCTAGAGATATACAACAAATAATTCAATTATCGAGTCCTTGGTCACATTCCAACAATGTGGCGATGAATAAACACTGTATGTAGAAACTGGCGGTATGTTGTTATTCTATACGTGTTTCGGCAATGCCTTCATCAAGGTTCCGTCTCAGAATATACTGAAAGAAACACATAATCATATGGTTAAGTGTGAAATTGGATGCCCGCTCTTTAAACTGAATAAATAAGGAGAAAAACACATGGTTGCCTAATAGGACACATTGTTTCACTGTTAACTTATCTTATTTACAGATATAAAACATAAAAACGTGCGGTGAGTATACATGCAAGAGCAAGTGAATTTGTATCTAAAAAGAAAAATGAAGAAGAAAAAGAAGAAGAAGATGAAAAAAAGAAGACGATTTTGTGCTTGACATGCAGCATGGAGAAGATATTTTTTTGTGTTGGTGTCCCAATCACTGTTTCTTATTCAACCAGATGTAATCATGCATTCAAAAAGGGTTGGAGCTTCTCCACATACCTGTATATAGCTGGTCTGAATGATGTCTAGGGGGTTCCTACACGTGGAGGAAATAGAATCACAGAGCACCATTTATAAAGTGCATAATGGCAGAGAGACGCATTTACTTCGGTCCTGAAGGTAAGGAGAATTAGAAAGAACGAATAAAGAAATGAGTGAAATGATAATGGTTTAATAGGATGAACGACAAACCTATATCATTGCATGAATAGGGCAAATATAAAAACTGACGTGTGTCTCTGCTTCTTATAGGTACCTGAGGTTTGAATTAGATGTATACTATTTCTGATATCCACGTATAAAAGAAAAGAGTGGAGTGGGTCCGTATCCCTAAACCGATATCCTAAAAGGAAAGCGATATTCTATGAAAAACCTCACTGGTCTCTAAAGCTATCCACTAATATAAGTAAACAGTCAGATGTTAGAAGTGGTAACATGTCAGTATATACCTGAGGGATGCGGTATCCTTATAAAAGAGAGGATGAAACTTTGTTATCAGTAATTCTGTAGGAGATGCAGACGCTCATGGCGCTGTATAAAAGAAAGTTGAGAAAAACCCAAATTACATAAATATACACCTATCACTAAATTAGGTAATGATTAATATAAAGTAGGTATATCCATACAAGAAGAAGAAGTTACCTTATATATGATATATGCAAATGCCCATAGTTGCTTTAAATGAAATCGATATCTCTATGTGGCATGATCTGGTTCCCTCTGTAAATTTAAAACAGCTGTATAACTATATCTTGTGATATGATATCCTTTGTTTAAAGTGAATCAAATGCACAAAAACATACATGCCCTAACCTAAAAATATTCACGTTTGCATAAGAGTAGATGCGGGATACATCAAGCGCCAGATTTCTCAATGTCTTCATGCAGTAATAATAAACACACTTACAAGGAATCATAGGTTGAATAGAGGTGCAAATATAAAGCGCACCGTGCAGTAATAATAAATACATCCTAGGGTGAAATTCAGATGTTATGGCAAGGCACGGAGGCCAATATTATGCATGTTTAAAGCCTTGCCATAATATTCCTTACAGGACAAACCACAGGCTTAAAGTAAAACTTCTTAAACACAGAGTAAGAAGACCAATCAGCCGCAGATAAGATGGCTGATAAAACACCACCCATAATGAAAGCCTTAGAAGCCATTGCCCCTCTAGCAGAGTGTGCACCAAACTTATTTAAATCGATCCCGGCTCTATTCATGACGTCCTTGACCCAACGAGCCAAAGTAGGAGCGGAGACAGCCTTATGTGGAGGCCTGAAAGAAATAACCAACTGCGAAACAGCTCTGTCTCTAAGACATTCAGTCCTCCTTTCATACTCACGTATACATCTCACAACGCAAAGTTTCCTACATTCATCAAAACTTAGGTAGAAAATTGTCTTAGACATAGTATTGGTTCTTTTTGAAATAGAGAAGCAAACACCCTCTGGGACAAAACTACGCCCTGTAATCTCTAAAGGCTTCACGTCCGAAACTCTCCTGAAGGAAATCAGACACAGCAACAAAACCATTTTCAAGGAAAGATCTCTGAGATTTAGAAAAACGTTTTCATTCCAAGTCAACAATTCTTTCAAGACAACATCCAAATCCCAAAGTGAAGAATACTTTGCCCCGGAGGAGCCTTAATTCTCATGCTTTTTAAAAGCCTCCTAACCCCGTCATGTTGACCGATAGGGACGCTATCCACTAAATCAGGACCTGCAGATATAGCCGATCTTGCAATATTCACAGTACTATAGGATTTACCATAAAGGAAAACCTCAGCTAAATAGTTAACTATCTCAACTAAAGGAGCTGATACAGGATCCAGACTCCTCGAAGTACATCAACGAACCCATCAGCCCCAAGCCAACCTATAGGCCTTTGAGGTTCCTGGTGTCCATGACTTCTTAATGAGCTTTGAAGCTTACGAAGATAAGCCTGACATTTGCCAGGCTCTCCCGAAATCAACCAAGCCATTAGCTTTAAATGACCCTGAAGAACCATCTCGTGGAAACCTCCTGAAGCGTTGGTTAGCAAATCCGGCACATCCGGAAGAAGTACCGGGTTGGCAATCAACATCTCCATAACATCTGGGTACCAAACTTGAGACATCCAGAATGGGGTTATTAGAACTATCCCTGCCTTGTCTTTCCTCACCTTTAACAGGACCTTCTGAATTAGAGCAAAGGGGGGAAATGCGTGGTAACGAGACTCGTTCCAAACTTGCATCAAGATGTCCACCGCCTCTGCAGCTGAATTCGGCCTCCAACTGAAAATCTGTGAGCCTGTGCATTCACGCGATTCGCAAAAAGGTCCAGTGCAAAAGGACCCCATTTTTTGTTCAAAGATGAAAACATTATTCTGTTTAGTCTCCAATTGCTGAAGTCCTTCAGTTGCCGTGTGTTCCAATCCGCAATGGAATTGCTCACCCCCGGCAAGTACTGAGCTAGAAGCATAATGTTTCTGCTCAGGCAAAAATGCCAAAATTCTCTTGCTAAATCCGCTAAGGCCTTCGAACGAGGACCCCCTAGTTTGTGTACATATCTTACCGCAGAAATGTTGTCCATCTTCAAGAGGACACAACATTTGACTTGATCCTTCGTGAAGCTCTTCACCGCAAAGGAACCTGCCAGCACCTCCAAGTAATTGATATGCATTCTTTTCTCCTGCCCTGTCCATTTTCCCCCAGTACTCAATGAGCCGCACCTGGCTGCCCTGCCCTGAAGGCTGGCGTCTGATTCTATAATAATGTCTGGACTCGGGCCAAAGATTGCCCTTCCATTCCATGCCACGAGATTTTCTAACCACCAAGCTAGCTCCTCTTGTGCCTCTGAATCTATCTGGACTCTGTGAGAGTAGCTCACCCCTTTGTTCATATACAAGGTCCTCATTCTCTGCTGTGCACGGTAGTGAAGGGGATCTGGAAAAACTGCTTGGATAGAAGCCGTAAGAAGCCCGTTAACTCTCGCTGCCTGCCTCAAGGGAACCAAATCGCTCGCTAACAGCCTTCGCGCTTCTCTGCGGATCTTCCTGACTTTCTCCATCGGTAATTTCAAGACACAATCCAACGTCGAGATCTGAAAACCCAGAAACACAGTCTCCTGACAGGGGACCAAACAAGATTTCTTCATATTTACTATGAAACCCAGATCCTCCATAACCCTGACTGCTAAGATCGTTTGTTCTTGAGCCTGTTCCTTGGTTTCTGACATTATGAGCATGTCGTCCATATAAATTATCAGCCTTATGCGCCTTGACCATAGCCAGGCTGCTATGGGGTGCATCACTTTCATGAAGCACCAAGGGGCAGACGTCAAACCAAAGGGGAGGCTCTTGAACCTCCACATGGTCCCTTTCCATAGGAACTTCAAGAAATCTCTTTGTTATACACAAACTAGAATAGTTAAGTAAGAATCTTTCAAGTCCTCAGAACATCTCTCAACATGTGAATATCTTCCATTTTGAAATGGTTGTATTCCACCCATTCGTTCACATCCATCAGATTTATGACCGGCCTCATAGTTTTGTCTTTTTTCTCTACCAAGAAAAGCTGTCTTACAAAACCAATGGATGAAGTCTCTGCCTTCTCTATGGCACCTTTGTTTTCTAACTCTGAAACCTCCTGACTTACCAAGTCCTCTTGTTCCTTGCCGAATTTTAGAAGAGGAGGTCTCCTTACCTGAATTGGATTTGCTACAAATTCTACATGATAACCTACAACTGTCTGTAGGACCCAAGGATCTGAGGTGATTTCCTTCCATCTGTCTAAAAACAGTGCAAGCCTGTCACCCACCTTTACTTGAGTAGGTAAAGGGTCTTTTTGAAAACATACCTTGGAATCTGGATCTCCTTTCACCTCTAAAGCGACCTCTTCCTCCTCTCTGTCTTTGAGGGTAGAAGCCGGGAGAGTAAGACCCTGTTTGATAACTTCCAGACCGGAAACCACCTCTCAAAAAGGAGCCTCTTGAAATACCAATTCCGGGGCCGTGGAATTGGCCCCGCATTCTCCCGGCCATATCAAAAACTCGCCTAATGTCTTTTTGTATCTTTTGAATAGAGTTAAAGGCCCCAGCATACTTGGCCATTTCTTTTACGAATTCCTCTCCAAAGAGAAAACCATTGGCTGAATGGCCTGACTCCTTACCAGCAAGCTCTGCCAACTTAGGGTCTATTTTCATTAAAAGACTCTTTCTCCTCTCAGTACAGAGGGAAGAGTTGGTGTTACCCAACAAGCAGACGGCCCTGTGGACCCATTGGCGTAATACCTCAGTATTAACCACACTTTCCTGAGCATAAGCATCCTCACATAGATCAAAAATCTTGGTGAGCGGACCAAACACGTCAAGGGGCCGGTCTTGGCACCCCTTGAGTCCTCTGTCAAGACCCTTTCTAGGGTCCCTGCCCATTTTATTTAGGAAGGTAAGCATTTTCGCATCCAGTTCTGGGGTGAACGCAACTTTGTTAGCTAGAGATGGTCTAGGACACTCTGACCTCAATCGTGTCCTCACTTCCTTAAGCATTTCTTTTCTAATCCAAAACTCCATGTATTGAGCAACATGTTTGGCCGGCACCCACTGTGGAGAAAGGGGGTGCTGAATGGTATTAGGATCAAACATGAGCTTGCCAAAGGGATCCGTCACTTGTCCCAACAAATCAACATCCTTTTCTTTTTTAACCTTTTTGCTAGGTAAATCTTCCACATCAGAGGACCCAGAATCAGAGGAGCAGGAAATGATAATGTTCCGACTACTGGAGGATTTGTCGCAGACAATGGCTCTGCGATTGCCTTTATTTGCCTTTATAGCCTCTTTAATAGACTCTTTTTGAGTTTTGTTCCTAATGCCTTTCGTTTTAAAGGCCCCTTTAATATTGCCTTCATTTTCTGAACTCAATGTTTCCTCTTACGGGCGACCTTCTTACCCGAACCACTTGATGTTGGTTCATCCAAAACCTCTTCCACAGACCAAAATTGTTCCTCAGCAGCAAGAGCCTTTGAAAACGTATTCTCTATTTTATTAACACAATCATCCAGCTTTTTGCTAAGCTGTGATGCTAGTGCAGACATAACCTTATCAACACATTCCTGAACTTTGAACTCCAAAGCATCAGCGTTACCATTGTTATTTTCCATAATTGACAACAATTCAGTAACAGAGTAAACTGTTCTAATTTTCCAAATGTCAAAATCTAGTAACGCCTAAACACACTTTTTATCCAGCTTAGAAAACCTCCCTAAAAAAAATCCTTACAGATTTAACACTGAATAACTAGTAAAAAACAGACATCCCTGAAGACACTCCCTGCTGAATTCTAGAAGAGAGTAGAAACACAGCACCACAATAAAAGACCACCTATCTCCAACAATCACTGAATCAGATGTCAGTTGCACTCTTCACCTCACACTGACAGGAAAAAACAGACTTCTGCCTCTTTTGCATGTCCAAAAGATGGCTGCCACAAATTTATAGGAAAAAAGGAAGGATTACCCAAACCAAAATGGTTGCCGCATCATGTGATACAAGTACAATGGGCTCACAGTGTCAAAATAGCCCAAAAACCAAAGGGAAGAGCAGAAGGTAAACGCTACCATTCCATCGTACTATTTAGAAGAGATTCAATAACCTCGCTGTTTATTAGGTGTGTGATGCGGTAATGTCCTAAAAACTCTAGTTGTCACGTTACTTGAAAAAGGCATGCGCGTGAGGAAGAGATGTCTACTTTCAGCACACGTGCGAAGCGTTTAAAACGTTCGCGAGTACACCGGGATTAGCGGGAGAGCGAGAAATATGCTTTCGGTAGGAAACATTTGTTTTAAGACAAATACGCTCTCTCGTTGGTAATACGCAGACATATGCCAGAAGGGGAGACAGCTTACAGCTGATGTCGATTGCGTGATTTAGTAGAGCGCGAGCGGAAGACAACGGTCGCGTTCGCGCTCGGAAAGAAGGTCTTGCCTACAATTTTGGAATTTCACCAAAATTAAGCCGCAAATGAATAATTATGGTAATAAGATTGCGTGAAGAGGCACATATGCGTAGCTTGTACAATTCATGAGGCATATGATCAAAAGACATAAACATACTGTAAAAATCGGAAATACAGACATTCAGAAGCTAAATAGAGTTAAATGTACATTATAAAAACGACTTCTTATTATAAAAATTACTCAGGCTATGTAAAAAACATCCTAATATAAGCTAAAAGATGAATGAAATGAGATCGAACTTATCTCAGCTGTGAGCAGCAACAAAGAAGGAATATGGCTGCCTCTCACAGGGTTTTGTGGACATTGGAATTTTAAACAAATGTTCTAAATTCTTTACATTGTTTGGTGTTGCTGCTGTGAGTTGGCAATTAAAGAAATATGTATAATATTGGCCTCCGTGCCTTGCCATAAAATTAAAGTGCGAATATGAAGCACACTGATCTGATCGAGAGTTAGAGAGTAACAAGAAAAGGCTCCCGCGTAAATCAATTACCTGGGTGCTCGTAGCGATATGGGTCCCTCCACGATGACGCTGCACTCCGCATAGCGCATCCTATATATAGTGACTCGGTGGTCCCAAACGCCGGTTATGGCGTAAGAAAACTGACACAGCTGGCTTGCGCATGGGCAAGAGGACTAAGGGGAGTCAAAAGATGGAAAGCGGACTACCTAAAGCCCCGCCATGTTAGATGGATGGAAGATAGCCGTAATGTGCTGGCGCTATGGTGATATATACAGCAGATGACTAAAAGTATCCAGCACATATATGTGTAAGGCTGGTAATAAAAATAAAGACCTAATAGGTGTATTTCACAGAGTGGTGAACCTTTTCTTAGTCTCCCATAAAAACATATACTGGGATGCAATGAATATTAATGAGAACCCACGGTTATATTAGGAACAACATAATAAAAAGGGGGGAGAAAAGGACGAAAAGAAACACACTTGAATTCGATAGCTATGACTCTCAGATCAAGTGAAGAGTGAGGGCCTTACAGATAAAAACAAAGACATCGTGAAAACAAGAAATAGAATTAATGTTTGTGTATACAAAGTGAAAAATTGCGAAAAACAATATTCAAAATCTTTATTGAAATCAAAGGTGGAAGAATTCAAGTCCATCTTTTCTATAGCATACAGAAAGTAAACAAAGACAATGTCACAATGTCTTCCTTTTTATAAAAACACAAAGGGGATACAGTAAGTACGTAGAATAGGAATGGTTCACAGTCAACGATGGACAATTTACTCACTGCCTAACATTGAAGGTAAATGTGTTAGGTGTTAAATTCTGTGACTGTTACATTCCACGAACTGTGTTCTGTCTGTGAGAAAAGAACTGAGGAGCTTGAGAGCGGTACCTCTAACTCCTATCTCAAACAGACGATTGATAAGGAGTTCATGGCTAACAGTATTGAACACTGCCGAATGATCTAACAAAATTAGGGCAGCGTTCCCTCCTTTGTTTAGAGTTCCTACATATTCAGCAGCTGTAATCAGAGCTGTCTCTGTGCTATGTTGATTTCTAAAGCCAAACTGGGAGGAATTTGTGTTCCTGGATAAATAGAGAAAGCTCGGTGTTTAAGGCTTTCTCTATGATCTTTGCCGGAAAGGGAAGTTGAGAAATTGGCCTGTAATTGTTGGGATTATCAGCATCCAGATTTGATTTTTTCAAAAGAGGGAGAATTGATGCTACTTTCCAACTTTTGGGGAAGTAGCCAAGATGGAGTGTTGGATTAAAAATCACTAAAAGGTGTAGACGCACTACAGCAGGTAACTCTAGGAGGACAAGGGTCAAAAGGCGACCATGTTTTGATTTGATTAAACAAATCTGTTACTTGACTAATTGTAAGTGGGGAGAAGGCCAAAAGAGTGATATTCCTAGATTGAGAAGGCCCTGAAAAATCAGTAACCAAATTGTTAGCTTCACTAATAACATTCCCTAATTTGGACCCATTGGAAACCACTGGCTGTGGGTTATCAGTCGTGCAGGCCCCCTTCAAGCTTAGGCTAGAAGTCACAGCATTAAAGATAACCTCTACCTTGTCTTTAAAGAATGTAGTGAGTTTGTTAGCGAAAGAGGCATCCGCATTAGAATTCCTGGCTGGTGCGGGGTTGCTTAGTTTGACCACTTTGGAAAATAGCTCTTTGGGAGTGTTCAATGCTGAATTAATTTTATTCATGAAGAAGTTGGATTTGGCTTCGATCAGACTTTATTTTAAATAGTAATAGTTCTGCCTTGTAAAGATCTTTGTCCTCTGTACTATAATTCAACCTCCACTTTCTCTCTAGTCTTCTACAAGATTGTTTGGCCAGTCTGAGCTCTTCATTGAACCAGGGCTCAGATGGTACAGATCTGTTATTATTTCCGCGTTCGGCCAGAGCTAAACTGTGAATGGAATTATTAATCAATGATAGTCATCAGTTGCTCGGTCAAGATCAGGAGGTATTGATTTCTTGGATTGAGTTAGGGCCCTCGTAAGTTGGCCTTCCGAAATTAGGTGCCAAGGTCGATAACTGGAAGTAGGAGGGGTCATAGGCTCTCCAGGCTGAGGCCCACTAATTTCAGTTGGAACATCACTGCCTTATGGTTTGGCCAGGTTAGCGGCAAAGAAGGAGTAACCTGAATAAAAGGACAATCTGAAAAAATACCATTTTAGAAGTGTAGCTCCCTTATCCTGAATAGGAAAAAGGGTCCCTACTTCGACAGGGTGACAACCTGCCAACTAGAGGCCCCCCCATCTCTAACATGTTGTTTGTTATATTTGACTATTCACGTTAATAAATCATTATACTCTGGTACAGCAGACTACAGTAACCAGTAAAGACCAACTCTATTCTTATAGGTTGAACCTAAAGGTGAACACCTATAATATCAAACTGGGACTCTAATGGCTACAGTAGCTAGCTATAGCAGATTAAAAGACCCAGATTTACAGAGAGGTCAATCTGCAAAGGTCAGCAAATAAAACTGCTGTGCTGCGTTGCATGAAAGGGCAGCTAACCACACCCCTGCCCCTGCTGTAAACAGTGTGACATTGGCAGCAGAACCTGCGCCCATCCCTGTGGACAGCCAACCCCTGCCGTGCACAGCCGAAGTCCATGCATAGCATGGGTTTGGCTGCAGGGCCTAACTACATAACCCGCTGCCATACCACTACCATGCAGTGTTAGATAGGTCACAGGCAGCCAACCTCCCACTTCACATCTATCATATATTTGTGTTCTTTTATTTCACAGTACTGTGACATTCCACCGGTTCCGTTCACAAACATCAGCTCCTGATACTGCAAAGCTGTTTAAACTTCACTTTGTGAAGTCCTGCAGTGCCCACTGTGGCCGCAATGGGTGCAGCAGATGTAGAAGTGGTACAAAATTTTCTTTTTCATTTTGGCACTTGGGAACAACATCCTTTAGGATCCCCCCAGATGCACCAGAGGATCAGGGTACCTCTACCTTGCCCCCTTATATAATAAAATAATAAGTCCTTTATAAAGCACCTGGCTACGCCTACTGGTGTGTCCCCGCGCTATAGAAGCAGTTACAGCGAGAATCAGACAGGGAGGCAAGGCTTATAGCTGGTAAAGCGAGGTTTTCAGGCCTCTGCGGAAGGCATTGTCAGATTTTTCTGTGCAGCAGAGGAGGCAATGTATTCCAATTTGTGCTGTCAGATAGCCAAATGAGCATGCGCCCATCCTTGCCCTTTTGATTTTCGGTATTTTGAGCAGATGAGCTCCTGTCGACCTCAGCTGCCGAGTGGGGTTATAGGGGGTCAGGAGATCATACAGGTAGCTGGGACCTTTCCCCTGTAAACTTTGGCGACAAAAGCATAAGGCTTTAAAGAGAATTCTTTTACTAACTGGCAGCCAGTGAAGGGAGTCAAGGACTTTCGTCGCTGAAGCCCGCCTAGGTAGATTGAGAACTAGGTGTGCCACTGCATTCTGAATGCGTTGTAAAGGTTGCAGGCTTCCTTTTGAAGCTCCTAAATATAGGACATTCCCATAGTCCAGCTGCAAGGTCACCAGAGTGTGGAACCATAGTAATCTTGTATTTACCGATAATATCTGCCAAAGGGCTGATGTAACGATTAAAAAGAGGGGGGCTCAGAATAGAACCCTGTGGAACCCCTTGTAGGAGTGGGAAAGTTTTTGATCGATGTGGGTGCTGTACAATCTGGAAACTACGGTCCTGTAAGAAGGACCGCATCCACTTAAGTGCTTCTCCATCCAAGCTGCACACCCGGAGACGTTGTAAGAGAAGTTTGTGGGATACCGTGTCGAAGGCTACACTTAGGTCCAACAGGACCAGGGCAGCCGTCTGGCCGGCGTCCACCCGCCTCCGTAGAGACTCTAAAGCAATAAGAAGTGCTGACTCAGTTGAATATGAGGCTCTAAAACCTGATTGTGTTGGGTGGAGAAGGTTGTGTTGATTGATATGTGCTTTTTATTTTAGGTTCATGAGCCTGTGAGTCTCCATGTCCTGTAATGGAGGCTGCAATATTTCTCTACAAGTTGCAGCCAGACAATCAGATTATTCAGTCCCAAAGTACAGGTACCAGTCAAACAAGTCTGAAGGGTCCAACTGGAAAAAAAACTCTGAGACTATTGGAATGCTTTATTTTTGAAAATTGAGTTATCACGGGAGTACTACGGTACACCTGTGTAACCAACCATGAGATATCACAATTCATTTCTCCAAAATGGCTAAGCAGATATGCACCAAATTACAAAAAGCATGCGAGTAAATATCTAGCTTTCTGCCAAATTTGGTATAATTCTGTTTAGCTGTTGTTTTTTATCACTTCCCAAAATTAATATGGAAATTTAAGAGAAAAAAATACGTTTTGGAACCCACCATTTTTCTCAACCCCCACATGATAGAGCATCCTGCAACTGTCCAGAAATGAGCTGAGTTAGATGAGCTTTTGTTCTGAAAAGTTTCATGAAGATTCTTCATATGTCGCTAAAGTTATTAGCAAAACAAAAAAAATACTCTTTGTATGGAAACTGTGACCTAACTATAATTTGGCAAATGCCACTGTGTAACAGCTGGGCCAGGCCCTGCTCAAAATTCCATGACGCGCACAGACTTTGGCCAAGTACAGCTCGGCATGGGGTCAGTATTGTAGGGTATGGTAATAATCCTTCACCTTATGTTAAAGAAACCCTAGCAATTCACTGAGAAAACCAAAGATTAATGTGACGTTATACTTAGGTATAGTAATAATGTCTTAAATTACAATAATCAAACTTACAAATTCACTGAAAAAAGGAACGGTTAAAGTAATGTTATAGTTTGGTGAAAATGTCATGTAAAACAAAATGTTTTAAACTATAAATACAACTGAAATTCACCAGTTATAGTTAACTGAAGAAACTATAACTTATGCCCTCCACATGCACTGTTTCTGAACTTACATATTAGATCTCTCATGACATGTTGTAGGACATCACGAATAACATCACCGATGACATCTGAAATAAAATGATTAATGACAACACTGTGCAGGGCTGGGGCACGAGTTACTGTTTCTTCAGTTAACTATAGCAGCTGAATCAGAGGTTTTATAGTTTAAAACGTTTTGCTTTAACTGACATGTTCACCTACCTATCATGTTACATCTCGACCTGAGTGTATTTGTACAGTTTTTGCCTATTCCAAAACATTCCAAGAATTATACTTGGAAAGTTGTGCAAAGTACAGATGAAAAAGTGTACTTCCAGGTGCTTCATGTGACATCTTCCTATTCACTCTTTGGAATTCCACACAGCATAGAAGTGCACACATATTAATAGAGCTGCTGTTTAAACACACATTGTATTTGTTTTTCTCCTGATTGAAAACATCTTTCAACATGATTAACTCTTTACCCACACTCCCACTAAATATAGGGGTGAACCTTTCCACTTTCCATCCTGGAACGTTACTCCACCTTTTGGATGGAGTAACTTTAAGTAAAAACAATGTGTACTGGGTAAATGAGGAAGACTAGGAAGCAGTTATTCTCTAAAATATTCCTTGATTCCGTGATCTCTGTAAGTCCTTTAGGTGTTGCCTTTTCATGTATTCCATCATAGTTGTACCATGTAGTGCTGTCTTAATTTTATTATTTTTTTGAAGGGTGATAAAAATTGCCAACCACCATGGCTTAAAGCTTGTGTGATATTGGTCTGATCAAGTATTGAAGGATATTCTAGGATTGGCTCCACCATTTCATCGGTGAAGCCCTGTATTGTCCAGTGGTTCCCATCCCCATACTTGTGAGATCATATGATCAAGAATCAGACATAAACTCCTATAGTCCCCAGAAACGCTGACCTGAAGAGACCCTGTATCGAGAGTGGATCGAAACGCCGTAGACAATTACAAAGAGAGAGCCAGAAAGATACATCACATTTTTTAAAGCTCCTCCTTGCTGTTTTTAACCTTTCCCTGTTACTTTTCACTTAGTTTTCACTATGTTAGGTTAAAATCACTTCACTGGGGCTCACTTATCACCATGTTGTGCGTGTACTGCAATAATTAAATGCAATTGTACTAAGATCTATATCTGTGTTATAAATTATGATTACAGAATAAATCATATCCACTTCGGCTGAAGTGAATATTCCTTTTTGACGTATTTTGTCTTGGGCTTTTTGTGTATGGATTACAGATATTATACATTGTGGTAATTTTGCCGTGACCAAATAGAGTTATGGTCCTATCTTAAATTGTATATAGGTGTTTTTTTACTAAACCTGATGCAAGTATATTTAGCTTGCTAAATCAACAATGTGGCTTGAAATGAGTTCCTTGTGAACATTGGTCGAGGATACCAAGGCGTCGTCATGAAGCGAGGCAGTGCGGAGTGCGGTGCCCACAGGTCGCAGTGCGAGCAACGGCTCGGTGGCGGCATCTGCAGGCATCGTCGGTGAGACCAGGGTCATTGTGCAGCATTGCGGCGGTGTCCTCTGCGGTGCCAAGGCGTTGTCGTGATGTGAAGCGGTGCTGAGTGCGGTGCCCACAGTTCGCGGTGCGAGCAGCGGCTAGGTGGCAGCGTCAGCAGGCGTCGTCGGTGAGACCAGGGTAGCGGTGCGGCATTGTGGCGGTGCCCTCTGTGGTGCCTTCAGGACATGGAGTCGGCAGCGGCATCATAGACGTCATCGAGTTGCTTTGTTTCTGTTGCAGCACAAAATACACAGACCCCAGTGCTGAGGGCAGAAGAGCTTGAAGTCTTTGCTGTTCCTGAGACTTCTTGAACAGAGGGCAGGCTCTACCTCCAGACCTTGGAGAGACTCACAAAGTAGATTGCAGAAAGTTCAGCCCAGTCCTTTCACTGCCCAAGACAGAAGCAGCTACTGCAGGCCAACACAGCAAAGCACACAGCAAAGTGGTAGCTCCTCCTCACAGCTTCTCCAGCTCTTCTTCTTGGCAGTCTTCTTGATCCAAAAGAGTTCTAAAGTTCAGGGGTCTGGGCCCCAATATTTATATCCCAAAATCCTTGTCTGTGCCCAGCCAAAACCAGTTCTGCCTTCTATGGTGTGATTTACTGGCAGGAGGTGGAGACGGCATTGTCAGAGGCAGACCAGGCCCTTTGAGGTGTAAGGAAATCTCCTCCCCATTCCCCATTGCAGCCCAGGTCTATTCAGCCCTTTCCTGACCCACCTAGACTATCTGGAGCCACACCTACTCCCCCAGCCTTCTGTCATCCAAAACCCAGACAGGCAATCCACATTCCAGCAGGGGCACACGGGATGACTGAAGAAAAAGCCTACTTTCTAAAAGTGGTATTTTCAAACACAGAATGTAAAAATCCCCATCACTAAAAGATGCATCTTTAGATTCTGAGTTCAGGCATACTAAACTTTATTTCCCTACCTAATTTCCTGGGCCAGTTATGTTTATAAGATGTTATAAACAAACTTCCCATTCTGTCTATGGTGAACAGGTAGCCTTGCAATAGTGAAAAATGAAATTGTCTGCAATTTACTATCAGGACATGCCACACACACACCAGGGCATGTCCTACCTTTCACATACACTGCACTCTGCCCACAGGGGTACCTTGGGCCTACCTTAGGGGTGCCTGACATGTAAGAAAAAGGAAGGTTTGGGACTGGCCAGAGTGTGCACTGGCCAAATAGACATGGCAGAGACAAACTGCGCACAGACTCTGCAATGGCAGGTCTATGGTACCTTTTCAGGTTTACTCACGTGGGTGGGACAATCAGTGCTGCAGGCCCACAAGTAGCATTTGATTCGCAGGCCCTGGCACACTCAGTACACTTTACTAAGGAATGACAAGTAAATCAAATATCCAATCATGGAATCACCAATCCATAACACAATTTACCACAGGAGCACTTGCACTTTACCACTGATCGGCAGTGCAAAAAGTGCGCAGAAACGCTACACCAGCAAAATCAAAACCGGGATGACAGAAAGCAAAAACTCAGGGGAAACACGCCAAAAGATGCCAAGTCTAACACATGTCCCCTCCAGCTGAAAGTAGGGAGAACTACCCACCCTCCTGGGAGTTCTCTTCACTAAGGCGGACGAACCTGGGCAGACCATCTGCATTGGCGTGTTCTGTGCCAGGACGGTGTACCACCGTAAAGTCCTTTCCCTGTAGGGAGATGGACCCCCTAAGCAGCTTTGGATTCTCACCCCTCATTTGCATCAACCATCTGAGGGGCCTGTGGTCTGTTTGGACCCGGAAGTGAGTCCCGAACAGGTATGGTCTCAGCTTCTTCAGCGCCCAGACCACAGCAAAAGCTTCCTTTCTATGGCACTCCAACTCTGTTCCCTGGGGAGTAGTCTAAGGAAGACTACAGGCTGATCTAGGCCCTCTGCATTCAGTTGTGAGAGCACCGCTCCCACTCCATGCTCTGAAGCGTCAGTCTGCACGACAAATTCCTTGGAGCAGTCGGGTGCCTTGAGCACAGGTGCCGTGCACATGGCGGACTTCAGGGCATCAAAAGCCTTCTGGCAGGACTCAGTCCAGATCACCGTCTTGGGCTGCTTACTGGAAGTCAGCTCTCTTAAGGGGGCAAAAATGGGTCCATTCCCCTTAACAAACCTCCTGTAGTACCCGGTGAGTCCTAAGAAGGCCCTTACCTCTGTCTGGGTCGTTGGGGGCTCCCAAGCCAGAATGGTGTCAATCTTCGGTTGTAGGGGCACCACCTGGCCGCTTCCTACCTGGTGTCCCAAGTACACCACCGAACCCTGCCTGATCTGGCACTTACTGGCCTGCCCTCTGCAGCACCTTCAACACTTCACCGAGGTGCTGCAAGTGTTCTTCCCAGCTGGAACGGAACACTGCAATGTCATCCAGGTAGGCGGCACTGAAATCCTCCAGCCCAGCCAACACCTGGTTGACCAACCTCTAAAAGGTGGCAGGACATTCTTCAAACCAAAGGGCATCACCCGGAACTGGTAATGTCCTTCTGGGGTTGAAAATGCTGACCTCTCCTTGGACCCATCGGTTAAGGCAATCTGCCAGTACCCAGACGTTAAACCAACGAGCTGAAGAACTTGACAGCTCCCAACCAATCAATGAGCTCATCAGCTCTAGGAATGGGGTGTGCGTCAGTCCTGGTGATGGCATTGAGCCCATGGTAGTCCACATAAAACCACAGTTCTGGAGTGGCACGGGTGCAGTAGCCTTTGGGACCAAGACCACTGGGCTGGCCCAAGGACTTTTGGAAGGCTCGATCACCCCTAACGCCAACATCTTAGAGACCTAATATTTAATGCTGGCCTTGACCCGGTCAGTTAACCTGTAAATCTTGTGCTTCACAGGAGGGCTGTATCCGGTGTCCACGTCACGGGCACACCAGTGAGTAACACATGGGGTCAGGGAGAACAGTGGGGCAAACTGTCCTAAAAACTGGTGACAGTTGCTCTGCTGCTCTGTGGTTAGTGTAGGGGAGAGGATCACACCTTCCATTGACCCATCGCCTTCCTTGGTAGACAGGAGGTCAGGGAGAGGCTCACTCTCCTCTTCCATCCCATCATCTGTCACCAAGAGCATGTTCACTTTGGACCTCTCGAAGTGGGGCTTGAGGCGGTTCACGTGGAGGACCCTCAAAGGGTTCCTTGTAGCCCGCAAATCCACCAGGTAGGTGACATCACTTTTGCACTCCACCACCTCAAATGGCCCAGTCCACTTGTCCTGCAAGGCACAAGGTTCCACTGGGGCCATGACCACACTTTTTGTCCATGATGAAATTCGACCAGAGTGGCATTCTGGTCATACCACTTCTTCATTTCTTCCTGGTTTGTTTCTAGGTTTGCCTGAGCAAGTTTCCTGAAGTGGGGAGTTTGGTTTCTGAAGGCCAGCATGTAACTAAACACATCCGCGGGAGTTTTCCTGGGAGCTGCCTCCCAACCTTCCTTCACCAAACCCAGAGGTCCTCTCACAGGGTGACCATACAGAAGCTCAAAGGGGCTGAACCCAAGAGTCTTCTGTGGTACCTCCCTGTATGCAAAGAGAAGGCACGGCAAGAGGACATCCCACTTACGCCTCATGGGTTCTGTTAGATCCTTAATCATGCCCTTCAAGGTCTGGTTGAATCTCTCCACCAAACCGTTAACTTGTGGGTGGTAAGGGGTGGTGAACTTGTAGGTTACAGCACACTCCTTCCACAGGGATGTCATATACTTGGATATGAAGTTGGTCTCTCTGTCAGAAACCACCTCTCTGTGGAACCCCACTCGGGAAAAGATCCCCTTTAACGCCCGGCCCACCACTGGCGCCATCGTTGTCCTGAGAGGTATTGCCTCCGGGTACCGGGTGGCATGGTCCACCAAGACCAGGATGTACCTGTTGCCCATGGCTTTCTTGGGATCCAGTGGCCTTACAATGTCCATCCCTACCCTCTCAAAGGGTGTCCCAACAACGGGATAAGGTTGGAGAGGGGCTTTGACCTTTCTCCCACTCTCACCACTTGCCTGGCAAGTTTGGCAAGACCTGCAATGTCCATCTGACTGCCTTCGCATTTGGGGCCAGAAGAAGTGGGTGACAAGCCGGTCTAAGGTCTTGTCCTGCCCCAAATGTCCTGCCAAAGGCACGTCATGAGCCAGACCCAGTAGGAAGGTCCTTAAATGCTGGGGTATCACCAGCACAGGGGCTGACCTAGGCTCAGCGACCGTAGGCTCACTATACAGGAGATCATTCTCCCAGTAGATCCAATGTGATCAAGGTTGATCACCCACTGCCTGGTCTGCAGCCTGCCGCCGCAGACCCTCTAGAGAAGAACACTCTTTTTGCTCCTTGCACAATTCCTCCCTGGTGGGACCCCCTTCTTGCTGCCAACGGGTCAGCTCAGAGATGTCCCCCAGTTCAGCCACTTGCTCCCCTATAGGCACCAGGGCATCCCCTTCAAGGTCCGCCTCCTCCCGGTGCGTGGGAACTTCAGGGGTCGGTTTCCCGCGCCACTTGCCCTTTCTCTTGGCAGGGACTTGGGCCACTGTTTCAGGCTCCAAGTCCTCTTGACCACCCTCTCTGGCCACCATTGACCGAGTAGACACGCATGCCCACTCTGGCAACCCAAGCATCTCCAAGTGAGACCTGAGCTCAACATCCTTCCACAAGGACTGCTCCAGGTCATTACCTACCAGACAATCTACAGGCATGGAAGGGCTCACAACCACCCTCAAGGGACCTGAGACCCCCCACACTCAAAGGGAACCTGCGCCACCAGACACTGGCGCTCTGAATTGTCCACCGCAATTACTTGGTGGAATGCCCCTGGGACCACCGGCTTCTCAGAGACCAGGTGACACTGGACTGAGGTCACACTGGCTCGGTTATCTCTGAGAGCCTATACCCTTTTCCCATTGATGGTCACCCAGGTGCTGTATTTCTTTGTGTTAGCGGGCACCTGGTGTCCTGGGACCATCTCACTGTCCCCTAGTGAGACGAGGGTCATTTCTGAAGGGTCCCCACCCTCCTGTGGGTACTCCTCCTCGCCAAGCGCTACACTAGCCAACATTTTGGACTGCTCACTGATGGGTGGCTGAACCCCGGTTGAGTACCTGGGGTCCCCCTTCATGTGTCCCACCTGGTCACATGCAAAACACTTGCGGGGGCTGGTCTCAGCAGGGTTTCCTGACGAGACCCCTTGTTTGTTATATCGGGGGGGATGGGAACCTTTACCCTGGGTGTTGGTTTGGGGCCGTTTAGAGAACTCCTGTGCTTTACCCTTGTCCCCCCAACTTTTCTGCTGGGGACCCTGCCCACCTTTGGCTGAGTCTCCCCAAACGCTTTCTTGTGGACCCTGGTACTCACCTAGCGGGTCGCCTCCATAGCAAGCTTCCTATTGTCAGTCAGCTTACTATCAACTAGGTGCTTGCGCAGATCTGCAAAACATAGACTAGACAAGTGCTCCCATGCAATCAAATTGTAGAGCCCCTGAAAATCTGTCACATTACTGCCCTTCACCCAGCCATCCAGTGACTGGCAAAACACATCCACACATTCCAACCAAGTGTTGGCATCAGACTTCTTACTGGACCTGAACTGATCCCTGTACTTTTCAGGAGTAAGACCATACTTAGTGAGGAGGGCGTCCTTCATGTCTGGATAGGTGAGATGATACCCCTTACCCAAAGCTATTAAAGTATCCCTTGCCACAATCCTGCTCCCCAATTCTCCTCAGGGACCTCATTCATGTGGATTGCTGCCTCGTAACCGCTGAAATTATCTTTGTATGTCATCCCCCTTCTTGAATTCCTTGCCTACATTCTTAGAGATGTGCACAATTCTGTCTGCCTGTCTTGACGGGTTGCTGTCACCATCTGAGCTGGCTCTACTCCTCTGATCCAGCTCCTTAATCCTGATTTCGTGATCTAACATCATCCTTTTCTCTTCCATGGCTAACTTAAGCTTCTCCCGTTCTACTGCCACTCTCCTTGCTTCCCGCCTGTCCTCCAGCTCTTCTGGGGACAGGCCACTGCTGCCTGGCCTGGAGGGTTCCCACCATCCCAAAAGCACATCCACCCTAGGAATAGGCTCCTCCGCCTCTCCACTGAGATCACCAGACTGCTCGCCGGATTGTCTGGCTGCTACCCAGGCCCTCAGCACCTTTTGTAGCTCGTCCTTCCCAGTGAGGCCTCTGACTTGGACTTTTAGGTTTTTGCTAATTGATTTCAATTCCCTAACATTGTAGGATTCCAACCTATCCTCCTCAAAGGCAATTTCCAGGGTTTAAACAGATGATGCTCTTGATTCCTACATGATGAAGTAGCAAGTTCAAACTGGCAAGATCAAAAATAGGCCAAAAAGAAAAAGAACCAGTATGTGGCACGTAATGGTCTGCGATATGGTAGTAGTGCACACCAATCACTGTAAGTCAAGTGCGAACGCAAGTCCTAGCCTCACCGCTGACAACCAATGTTAGAAATGGGGGTCTCTAGTTGGCAAGGGCTTGCACCTTTGTCCAAATAGGAACCCTTCTTCCTAATCAGGCTAAGGGAGCTACACTCCTAAAATAACCCCTGCTCACCCTCTTGGTAGCTTGGCACAAGCAGTCAGGCTTATCTTAGAGGCAGTGTGTTAAGCATTTGCACATAACCAACAGTAATACAGTGTAAGCACTCCAAAAGGACGATACACCAGTCTAGAAAAATATCCAATATTTTTATATACCTAAGACAAGACCAAAAACTATTTAAAAAAATTACAATACAGTACTTAAAAATCTTCAGTTATCAAAATCCACTTTAAAAACAGTTCCTTGATGTCGATAGCTCCGTCCGGGGCTATCACGGCATCGTGAGCAAACAAATCCAAACTGTTCTGGCTGACCGCAGTGTCGTTTCCCAGCAACGGTGTCGGGAAGAGCCGCAAACAGTACCTTTTAGAAATGCAGGGCGTCGATGACCTCTCATTGAGCTTCCAAAAATACTGCCTCTGCAGGCGTAGGTTACGGAGGTCGGTGCAGGAGTCGTCGGGCCCTTGAAGTCACACGCGTTGCAGGGCGATCTCCTCTCTGTTGGAGTCAGGAGCGCTGGCGTCCACAGGCATCGTGTGCTGCGGTGCGAAGTGCAGTGGTGCGGCATGTGGTGCCCTCAGGTCGCGGTGTGTGCAGCGGCTCGGTGGCGGCATCAGATGGCATCGTCGGCGAGACCAGGGTCACGGTGCATGATGAAGGCGGTGCTCGTCACGGTGCTGACAGGTCACAGTGCAAGCAGCAGCGTCGTCGTTGCTGAAGCGCTGTCGACGGCTGTCGACGGCGCCGGCGTCAATAGGCCAAGGCTGTCGTGCGGAATGAGGGCGGTGCATCATGTATCTTTACGAGCGGTGCCCTTGAACTACGGTGCAAGCAGCGGCGTCGATTTTTGCATCGGTGAGACCAGGGTCGCGGTGCGGCATTGCGGTGGTGCCCTCTGTGGTGCCTTCAGGACACGCAGTAGGCAGCAGAGTCGTAGACGTCATCGAGTTGCTTTTCTTCTGTTGCAGCACAAAGCACACAGTCCCCAGTGCTGAGGGCAGAAGAGCTTGAAGTCTTTGCTGTTCCTGAGACTTCTTGAACAGGGGGCAGGCTCTACCTCCAGCCCTTGGAGACACTCAGAAAGTACATTGCAGAAAGTTCAGCCCAGTCCTTTCACTGCCCAAGACAGAAACAGCCACTGCAGGCCAACACAGCAAAGCACACAGCAAAGTGGTAGTTCCTCCTCACAGCTTCTCCAGCTCTTCTTCTTGGTAGTCTTCTTGATCCAAAAGAGTTCTAAAGTTCAGGGGCCTGGGCCACAATATTTATATCCCAAAATCCTTTGATCTATTAGGCAGAGAGTGTCTGTGCCCAGCCAGAACCAGTTCTGCCTTCTCTGGTATGATTTACTGGCAGGAGGTGGAGACGGCATTGTCAGAGGCACACCAGGCCCTTTGAGATGCAAGGAAATCTCCTCCCCCTTCCCCATTGCAGCCCAGGTCTATTCAGCCCTTTCCTGACCCACCTAGACTATCTGGAGCCACACCTACTCCCCCAGCCTTCTGTTATCTAAAACCCAGACAGGCAATCCACCTTCCAGCAGGGGCACACGGGATGACTGAAGAAAAAGCCTACTTTCTATCAGTGGTATTTTCAAACACAGAATGTAAAAATCACCATCACTAAAAGATGCATTCTTAGATTCTGAGTTCAGGCATACTAAACTTTATTGTAGGAGGACAAAGGCTAATTTACAGCTGAGGTTTACAACCGCACTGTGACAGGGCAACAACCCAAGACCTGTAATGAACAGGTGGTTTTCAAGAGCTCATCAGTACCATCAATCACTATTACATCATTTTTATCAGAGTTTCTTGAATACTTGAAGCTCTTGGACACTCCACATCTGAGGGCATACACTTCTGGTTCTGGATCTTAAGCAAAATGACAACCAGATGCCTGCTCTAGTCTAAATACAACACGACCTAGGTGTTATCCGCATAAGTTTAGAATTTTAAATAGTGGGGGTGGAGCTGATATGCATAAGGCTGATTGTATATCTTGAAAAAGATAGCAGTAAGTGAGGAGCACTGTGGACTAAACTGTGTCATTGTGATGAGTGATACCACTGACTATATGTAATTCAATCACTTGCACAAGCACGTGAGATGTACATAACTAGTAAGTTTCTGTAACCTAAGTAAAATCTCTTGTGATATGGCTGAGCCAGATGTGTAGCAACTCATTCAAAAGAAAGAGTTTCCTCTCAATCATTCATGAATATAGTTGAAAAGGTTAAATCTAGTGGGCCCTCTGGACCCGAATGCATATCCAACGCTTTTATGAAAAAGATACCCTCCTGGTGGGTTAACATTTACTAACTCCAACACTCCAACACTCCAACACCTTAAGTTACAGATATCTTCACTGTTGTTGGAGCTCCCACTGTAAAATCCAGGGACCTGGTGATTAGTTCCTTATCAATTAATCTCCTTATTGGATACACATGCAAAATATATTTGCTCAGATCTGGCTGGGTGTTTCGGAAGTAAGGGCCAAATCTAAATTCTGATCCATTTGAAGCATGGAGGCTCCTGTTCAAAGATGGGTACCTGCACCAAACCTTTACATAAAAGCCCATGGTGGCAAACAATGGTCCTCTCTCTGCTTACACTGGTGCAGCATTTGACCCAGTGGATCAAGAGATCTTCTGGTATACCTCAATAGAAACAGGAATTCCATCTGATCATCTCCATTTAATTAGGCAGTTTTATACTTCTAATAGGAATCCAGTGCAGTTAGATGATTGCAGAAATGTATGTAAGAGGATCAATATTCAAATGGATGAAAGCACCTATGTTACTTCTCACTGTATCTCACTTCTGTGTAAATTGTAACTCAATGCTAAGAGTAGCTTGCCTAAACTATGGGCCTTATTACTACCTTGGCGGTCCTACAGCAGAAAGTGCAACGCACTGTCCACTATAGGACCACCAAAGCAGTGGTGCTGCCGCCCGCCAGATTAGAACTTCAATCCTGGCCTTGTGGGCGGTTCTGCGGCAGTCTGACAGCTGCAGTCTGTTAGGCTCATAGGAGAGCCTAAAATGCAGACCGCCGCTGTCAGAGTGCCGGCTGCACCTTCCTGCATATGTACAGGAAACAGAGTTGCAAATCCAAGGGGGCACTAAATGTCCCCCCGCATGCACCCCCAGGAGCAGCAGGAGTTGCCTCACCGCCACCCTTTTCATGGTGGGCTCACCGTCATGGAAAGGGTTGAGGTTTGGCAACTTATAATATGCCGCAGCGGCACCGCCAGCATATTACTGTGCCTGACCGCCCTTGCCACACCATGGGATCCTGGATCCTGGATCCTGGCGGAGTCAGCGATCCTGTGGAGGTCCAACAGCCACACTCCTAATGCGGCGCGCAGTGCCACACAGTGGCGGTGGTTGGACGGCCACCACAAGTACTGCAGTCCTATGGACAGCCGCACTCGTAATAAGGCCCTAAGTGTCCTCCTACCTGCTCAGAGAGGAACACAGGAACCTGGCATTAAAAGGCAACAACTGCAAAATTCCATTATAAAGAATTATCTGGCTCAATGCTGGTATGCCTGATCACCAATTATGAATTACATTGCAATGAATGCAGATTCTCTAAGATCATATGTACTGTTGCTATTTGCAAACATAAATCAAAGAACAATGCTACCATTTACATCCACAACACTTCACTGTAAACAAGATGCCTCTGCTGCAGTAGTGCCGGGAAACAATAACGTTTTGTGATTCACACTTTAAAAATTAATAAGCAGCAAAAAACTCTTTTGCAAAGATTTAGAATATTCCTTATCTCTATAAAATATATGGTTAACATAACATGGTCCAACCGCCACATCCATAATACGGTGGATGGACAGCCAGTGTGATGGTGGTCGGACCACCACCATGAGTAGAGCAGTCCTGTGCACCACCATACTCATAATAACGCCCTAAACCTACTTTTTACAAATTGAAGAGTCCAAAGTTCATCTGTGGTCATTGTCCAAAAAATCCTTATTTTGGCTCTGGCTATGCATATTTGAGTACCCCGCCACTTATTTCAGATGGCTCAGCTGGGCCCTCCGTTTTGCTCAAACTTCAGCTGAACACTTGACTCCCACATCCATTCAAGAAGTCCCAGTTGTGTTACACCAAAGCATCATGCGCCATTTGTTGCAAATATTTTTTTTCCCTCCTGGGACCTTCCATTTTGATATGAAACGTGGATTTGTTAAATACATAAGAAATAAGAAATGTACCACTTTGATCTTATCCAATACATATACTTAACATTGTTATTTAGGGCCATATTACGAGTATGTTCTGCCCAGCCTATTTCAATTGCGGTGGTATGACTGCCAGCAGCCGGCTACGACACCGCCCACACCGCCAGGATCCTAGATCCCACGGTGCTGGCAGTGTGTGACGTGGGGAGGAATGGAAGTGGTGCTGATCCCAGCACCACTGCCCATATTAAGACTTGCCCTTCCGCAAGCCTTTTCATGGGCCCGCCGTGAAAAATCTGGCTGAAGGGCAAGGAGGGGGCCCCCTGGCAAAACTGCCCATGGGGGTGGGTGCAGGGGGCACATGACTTGAACCCCCCAAGTGCATGGTCGTGCGTGTACTGTGAGGTATGTACAACATGGTGCATGCCACACCATGCACTGACGAGCAGTCGGTGCTGTCATGGCAGCGGTACGCTGTGTAGGCTCTCCTATGAGCATTATATACCGGCGCTGTGAGACGACCGCAGCACCGCCAGCCCGCCCATGATTATACTCGTAATCCAGTGGGCTGACTCACCACAGTCGACTCACCACAGCCTTGGAGGTCTTCATGGGACCGCGGCAATGGGGTTCCCAGCCGAAGACCAACAAAGTCATAATAAGGCCCTTAGTCCTTTGATTGTTACATCTAAATATGATAATCAAGCTTCTGTAAATACCTTCACAGATGGTATTTTATTATTTCAACTGAAACATATCATTGACATCATTACTATCCATTACAAGCACACAGAGCTTCTATGGAGATTAGTGAGTGTGTGCTACATCTTGTTACAATTCATACAATACACTAGATTGGACTTTTAAAATGTAACATTTTAAAATGAACATTATATTTCCGAGTGCCCTTGTGAGTGTGATTCATTTATGAAAGAGTATTTGGGTTTCCTCTTAGAGTCCCTGTCTCATATCATGGGACTGATCTTTACCAGAATCCCTTCTTATGCAAATATTGCCCGGTGGGGTGTATATCGGCTGCAGTTCAACTGATCTTCTGCTTCAGGTTGGTGCATTGACTAAATCCATGGAGCCAGGGAAGCAGAATATTGACTCCTTTTGATCATTCTAGAAAATGTATCACAGTGATGGTAGTTATACTGCTTGCCTTCATGCCTATCATCAAATGTTATCCTTCCTCGGGCCTGCAAGAGAGATGAGGTCAGTTTCAGGTCTGGCCTTTATGACACCTTTAGCTGTTTTTCTAGCCTACAATTATTTTCCAAATCCATATATAATACACATGCATAGCGAGGCTTTTCGTCAGTGGGCTTCATTCACACTTTGCTTCTGCCCAGCACTGCACACAGCATGGAGCAATACGTTAGCCCACTTGATCCATTTGGCTCCTTCACTTGAGTGACTATGCACGCTGTGCACATTAATCTAAAATGAGTTCCTTTCTCTTCAGTGACAAATTTGGTTCAACGTGTGTTTTATTTTATTCAGTTTTTTATATTAACTTTAAATCCTAGTTATTTTTTTTGCCTGCACTTACGGTGCCCAGTTACATGGTGGTTAAGTTCTGTATCTTTTTTTAAACTTGTTTTTATAAGGTGTATCAGCGTCATTCTATCATTGTATGTGCCTGCAATTTGAGTGCTTTGTTGGGAGGTGTTTTATCCATGTTATCTTAATAGAAATAGTAATAAAATGCACTAAACAGTTAAAAAGCTTATTATTGAAAAAAACGTTTTAGTAACACAGCAACATAAGTGAATATGTTTTTCAATTTATAAATTTTAATTGAAGGAAATGACAGACACATTTAAGTGATTTTATGTTTTCTTTTTCCATTTATTCATTTATTTTGCAGCATTAGCTTGCAATCCAAAATAAATAGCAGCCATCACACCAGCTTGGAGAGGCAAGACTTATTGCCTTTGCCAATGCTTGTTTTCAGATGATGGTGATAACAACTCCAGTTTTCAAAGTTGTGAATTTTTCAAAACCTCAATCCAAATAAATTTCTGTCAATGAAACACTGGTTCATACTCTTTAGCAGCAGAAACATGAAACTGTATTGATATTGGGATCCTTGTCCGGCCATTTTGAAGTCGGTATCATTTTTGTTTTAGCTGATTTTGGAAAAATCTTTAAAATGGATAAATGATTCTGAAATTCCTTGTTTCTGGGCACTCACAATTTTAGGAGAGAATGGAACTGAGGCACTGGGAGGTAAAGGGATAAACCCACATTCACATAAGTGAGGAAGATGGAATTAGAACTCCATTTCAATAGGAATCATATACCACTAAAGAACATGATGTCATTTTGAGCGCTTGCCATTATATCAACGATGCAGTTATTTATTTATTTAAGTTCTTACTATAGCATG
This sequence comes from Triturus cristatus, assembly GCF_964204655.1. Classification (NCBI taxonomy): domain Eukaryota; kingdom Metazoa; phylum Chordata; class Amphibia; order Caudata; family Salamandridae; genus Triturus; species Triturus cristatus. Next base: position 436,589,148 of record NC_140587.1, on the reverse strand, counting down.
ATCAAAACATTGGGCACACAGTGCACTATATAACAGGAAGTTGCATTCATCTCCAAGTGGTGGGGAGTGACAAAGTTGGCGTTGTTGCATTCATGAATGCGTGACCATATCTTAAGACTTAGGTATGAGAGGAACATGAGACAACAACTTAAAGCTCATGACAGACAATTGAAGGGCATGAGGGAGCAAGTTTGAGCAGCAGCAGTCATTCTGTGATGCCTTGTCTTAATCCCCCCATGAGAGAAGTGCAATATTCCAGTTTAGACAACATTGTATGGACTCTAAGAGGCATCCGAAGGGTGTACAGAGAGAGGTCCCCTAAACCTCTGTGGTGGGTCCAGCTGGGATGAGAAAACTGGCCATTAAAGCGTGACCTGAATGTGAGACCAGTTTGAGAATCGACAGTTAGTTTTATCATGTTTGGGAAAGCGAGACGGCGGCCGTGTGAGGACAGCTGTTTTGTCCTGCCCAGCTGATCTGATTACAGGCGTAAAGGCGTTAAAGTCGGGGAATGCGACTCGAGAGGAACCCTGAGGAAGCCTCTCTGGGGTTTTGGCGCGCAATTGTGAGGCACATGATAGGAGTGTATCGAACCTGGACATGCCTGGGTAGACGGGTGATTGACTACACTGTAGCCGCGCCCTGTTGTGCGGTCAGACCCCTGCAGGCAGGTTATGGATCAGCCGAATGTGACAAGAGGCTCGAAGAGCCACAGCAGCAGCATGACATGAGCTAATCAGGCCCTGGGGTGGCTGGATGTGCCTCTGTCAAAAAAATCCCCATCGAAGAGAAGTCTGGAACAGGGTACAATGAGAGCCGCTGCAATTGTGACTGCTACCGGAACAGAAAAAGTAGACAGTCCTGGGGGACCTTGTTTATAAAACCTGCAATGGTGGCTTAAACAGGCGACTCAAAAGTGGTAGGCCCTGCGGTGGCAGGGGAAGCAACAGCAGTGGATTTGTGCCCTGCGCATGGTGAGGAGAATGAAGGAGCTAGTTGCGACCCGAATATAGACCAAAGCACCGTCGAGCCACCCCCCTGTGGGTAGCAAGCAATGTCGATGAGCACTATGGAGGAGCCTACGGACCGACTGGATATAGGAGGTCTGTTACCTCAGTTTGAGTCCGGGGGAACTGGTGCTTCAAAGGAGGGAGGGGCAGTTTGTTGCAAAAACAAGGAGCAGGATTAACTTGGATTGACAGTCATAGCTTGATTAATTCTTTACAAAGGCAGTTATGCCCTGCAACTGTGTCCGTGACTGGTAGTAAATGAGGCCTGGACTTGGACTCTGGGAATACATTTTTCTCATTATCGGATATTTAGGACTGGTCGGAAGAGGGGAGCCATAGTCTGGAAAGTGATCTGAGTAGGCGAAAGGAGAAACAGGAGGAAGCCTCCAATGGCGTTGTCATAGTTAAAAAGAAAAAAGCAGTATCAGGGGGAAATTAAGCAAAATCAAAGCAAAGGCAAAGGGGTTCCTCTGGGATTACTCAGTCCTTCCATCACTGGAAGGGAGCAGCTCAGCAACTGGAACCCCCATGCAAGGGGCTCCCGAGACAGTCCACGAGAGTGTCTCATTGGAATCAATCAATCAGAGCATTTTGGCTCAGAGGGAAGAGACATGCTCAGAGAGTAGCAGAATGCAGTCAACTTGCCGAAAAATGCTGGGGGCCATTCGTAAAGTGCCCACAACATGTACTAAATTCACAGAAAGATTGGGGGAGGCAGAGAATAGGATCGGATCTGTGGAGTGCGAGGTGTCAACATACAAAAAAGCAACAGAGTCACTTGAAGCACATATGATGTATACCCATTGGAAAATGAAAGATTTTGAGAACAGGCTGAGACACAATAACTTAAGAATTTGGGGTATTTCAGAGGGTTTGAATGGATATAATGCAAGAAACTATGTGGTCAGGCTATTGAAGGGGGCCTTTCCTGAACTGGTCAATTGGGGTTGGTATCAGAAGATTCAACGTGCTCACAGGTTCCCTTTCAGGCAAAAAGCACCTTCTTCTCAGGAGGGGGACAAGCCAAGAGAAATACTGATTTATGTAAGAAGTTTCCTGCTGCACCAGGCAATTTCTGACCTGGCTCACCCAGATTAGAAGCGCTCCTTTGAAGGCTCTACATTTTTTGTCAGGCCTGATTTTTGCCATTCTACAGTAGAGCGCCGCCGGCATCTCCCTCAGTTAATACAACCCTTCCAAACCAAAGGAGTTCAGGCCTCCTTAATGAACCCGGCCATGTTTAAAGTGGTTTGTCGTGATACATTTTTTTTATGTCAGAAATTAAGGCTAAAAATGTTTTGCAAACTTTAGGTTAAGGGTATATAAGTCCGGCCATGATGTGTGAGGATACTTTATAGTTATGGGTTGTTGATTTTTTCACTGTGATAATCAGGGGTGGGGGGCCTTCTTTGGTGGTGCCAAGGGGTGCTGGGATTCTAAAGTCAAGAGGGGCTGAGCATTCGGGGGGGGACCTTCCATCAAATGACCTGGGTGGTCCAAATGCTTTCTTGAGGTGGTTGGGGTGAGGGCTGTTGGGTGAACTGTGGGGGTTAGGGTGGGGTCAGAGGGGGTTGAGATGTGGATGTGGGTGGCTGGGCTAGGGGTATAAAAAGTCACAATATGGTTGTCAAATATCACAGCAGTCAAGTACGGGGTGGGCAGTTATCGCTCATGATAAATGATTTTGCAGTGAGCATTAAGTTTACTAGTAGCAGCTGGGAATGGTGATTATTTGATACTGTAATTTATGGCAGGAGGTAAAATTCAGATCTGTTCTATTAATATCTGTGGTCTCAATGACAGAAATAAGAGGGGTAGGTTTGCACAGGTTCTACGGTATATGAAGGCGGACATTGTGTGTTTTTGCAAGAGACTCATATAGCCTGGGATAAACGGGGGAGGTTGAAAGATTTGGGCTTGTCAGTATTAGCATGTGCTCATTAAGGGTCAACCTCAAGAGGGGTTACAATCTTAGCCAACAAGTTGATTTGCCCCCGTAAATGAGTCAAAGAGGAAAAACTCGGCTGGTGGGCCATTATGGAATGTGTGGTTGGGTGTAGGGGGCACATGGTTCACAATTTGCTCTATATATGTCTCTAACTTCGATGAGGCCAAGGTGTTGGATTATTGAACACTGAGCTGGCTCTGTGGCCAGGCCCCCTAATTCTCTGTGGGGATTTGAATATTCATGTGAGCATACAGGGCAATCTTAAGGAGAATCAACCTTATATAGGAAAGAAGCCGGGTGTCTCTAAAGCACTTCAATCCCTGGTGATGGACCATGGTTTGGTGGATATATGGGCTAGATGTAATGCATTTGGACTGGGCTTTATGTTTCATTCTGCCCTGCATAACAAATTGGCACAGCTGGATTCTTTTTTTATTTCAACTACCCTGATGGAACAGGTAGGGATTGAGAGTCATCCGAGGGTAATGTCGGCCCATAATCTCCATGTGCTAGATCTCACACTCACAGGTATTATTAGAGATCAATTGTCCTGGACGTTTGAGAGGAAGATCAGGTATATATAGACCATATGACTGAATGGATCTTCAAATTCTTTGAAGTTAATAGGGGGACGGAGTCGGTCAGTTCTGTTTGGGATGCCTTTAAAGCCGGGGTCGGAGGGGAAACCCAGATTTTCTCTCTCCGTCAGCAAAAGACAAAGTGAGCTGAGCTTCATAAAAGGCATGAGCAGCTGATAGTGGCAGAAGTGGAACTTGTGGGTAAGGTGTTCCGGGGGCTAAATGCTCAGGAGAGTCAGCAGGGAATAGCGATTTTGAAAGCTAAAATAAATCAGAATTTTGGTGGCGATGTTGCTGTGAAATTCCATCAATATAAGTCAGAATCTTATGAGTTGGGAGAAAACAAGAGCCGGCTGTTAGCCAAACAAATTCGGCAGAAAGAAGTGAAAAAACAGACAGTGACGATTAAAGAGCAGTCAGGGCAAGTGTTTGAATCGACACCGGATATTCTAAGGGTCTTTAAGGATTTTTATTAACAACTGTAAACTGAAGAGAGAACTCCCCTGGCTGATGGGTATGGGAATTATCTCAGGGTTTTGGTCACAAGGGAAGAAGATGCTATGTTAGCAGCCCCAATAACCGTGGAAGAAATAGAAAAAGCGGTACAGTCTCTAGCTTCAGGCAAGGCATAGGGTCCAGATAATATCCCTCAAGAATTTTTTTATCTTTTTTTCAGGTGGTACAACAGGATATGCTGCAGATCTTCTTACAGACTTAGGCGGGGGTATCTCCAGTCTCTTGGCAAATTAACAATATTATAGTCTTGAAAAAGAAAGGGAAGCCAGAAATGTTGCCTGGATCTTATAGGCCGATTTCCCTTATCAACTGTGGCTATAAAATTTATTAAAAAATACTCACTAATCGATTAGGGAAAGATATTCTCCAGTTACTGTCATCTCAGTAGCATGGCTTTATCCCAGGGAGAAGCAAGACCATGTTCGCCGGGTGATTATGATGTTAGACTGGGCTCAAGCTACAAGTTCACCACTGGGGGTGATGTTATTGGATGCCAGAAAGGCATTTGACTGTGTCTCATGGCAGTTTCTGTGGTCAGTTTTACAGGGGAAAGGGTTTGGTGACAACTATATTCAGGCAATTAGAGTGCTGTATTGTACACTGAGGGCTATTATTCCAATAATGGGATAAGATTGTGAGGCAATCGATATTACAAGGGGCACCAGACAAGGATGCTTGCCTTATTTATTGACCCTTTCTTAGAAACATTAGGGGGGAGCACCAATATTGATCCAGTTGTGCTTAATATAGTGAAGTACAGGGCCCTTGCATATGCTGATAATATAGCAGGGGTCACCACTGACCACTTTGCGTTACGGTCCCGAAATAAATTGAATGAAAATAAGACCCAAATTCTATGCACAGAAGGACTGCAATTTAGGGATCCACCGGTAGTCTCTGAGGCTATTTATTTTGGGGTTAAAAATCACAACCACCCTGGACGAGATTGTTGGTCAGACTATGGCTCAATCGTAGACAACACTAGAAGGGAGATGGAAAGAATGGATAATTTGCATCTTTCATTGTTTGGTAGAAGCAATGTGTTAAAAATGACCATTTTACCCAAAGTACTGTACGTTTTGAGAACGATCCCTCTAAAAAGTAGGTCATTTTGGTTGTCCAGTTTTGAAAGGATCTGTTTTAGATTTTTATGGGGCTATCACAAATCTAGGAGTGCGGCTAAGTGGATGATCTTTCCAAGACAATGTGGAGTATGGGCAATCCCTAGTTTCTCGTTGTACTACTGGGCATGTATGCTCCAATATATAGGTTTTCTGATTTTAGACAGTCCGAGGAAAATTAAAGCAGCAGAGAAGTCAACTATTTACAAGCTAGTTTTGGAGAGTGAGGCTAGAGGGTGTCTAGTTAAGATCACACAGCCTAGCTATTATAAAAAGACAAGATTTAAAATCCTAAAAGCGGCATTGGGGTTTGGATACAGGTGAGACTGAAATTCAGAATCTCCAAACTGACTGTTTACACACCTATGATGCACCAACAATTATTCCTCAAATATTCAGGTGGGCACAAAGGGGAGTAAAATCCCTGGGGGATATGTATATTGAAGGACAGCTCTGATCCTTTTTAGGTTGCGCAGTCTCGCTTGCGAGATTTAATGACTTGGAGAAGAGGGGCTTGAACCCGCCTCTCTTCTCTCCTCTTCTCCATTGGCTGGCCTCTTAAATGCTGGTCAGCCATTGGAGAAGAGGTTTGTCTCTCCAAACAAGCCCTGTCTCTTTGCGATCCGGGGGCGTGGTTTTTTTAAATCTTTCTCTGGGCGTGTTTTGCCCAAGACAGCATGTCGTGCTCACGCTGCCTACACGCGCCAGTCAGCTCTCTGATTGGTTGGCAATTACCAAATAAGCACCGTGATTGGTGGACCTTGTCAACCAATCAGAGAGCCTACTGGCGCGTGCAGGCAGTATGGGGTCCCTAAGGCACTGCGACGCGCATCCCACCTGCTTCCTCCCTACCTCCATGGTCCTCTCCCATCATCCACCCCGGCCTGCACCTCGCCACTCGTGTCCCCTCCCCCTCTTTCATCTCTCCCCCGTCCCCGGCCTGCCACTCGCCGCTCCTGTCTTCCTGTTTCCTCCCATCCTGTCTCCTCCCCTGCTCTCCATCCCCCCACCTCTCCCGGCCCCTCCGGAAGTCTCTCCCCTTCTTCTCTCCATCATGGCCGCTAAGTCGGACGGTGGCGGTGGCTCGGCGGGGGCCCGGGTCCCGCGGGAGTACCGGCTGCGGGACTGCCTGTGGGTGCTGCTGGCGCTCCGTCGCGAGCCCGGACCAGGCGTCGCCTAGCAACAGCTACCACTGCTGGAAAAGCCATGCTCGAGGGCGGGCGGGGCTGCCTTGTTAAGCTGAGCACATGAGCCCCCCGCCCCCATGCAGCATGGAGCTTTTCTAACACCGGCACTTCTTGCGCTGCACCCCCAGCGCTCCAACTCACCCCATCTCCCCCGGGGCTCTCCCGCCGGGCTCCGTGTCTCCCGCCTCTCCGCCCCCTCGCTCCGGATCTGCAGACCGGCTGCAACTTCGGGATCCACGGCCTGCTCGCCCTGCCAGTCAGGGACCGGCGGGCGCGGCCCTCCTTTTCCTAAGGCCGCTGGTTCCTGTGTCAAGTTGGTGATGATTTGTAAAACAGTTCAGCAGGTTAGTGCACATAAACAAAAATAATGTCATGAGCAATGCCAATAGCTCTAACTTTAACAATGCCGAGACCGTTGCATTGTAAATGCTTGTTAGAATTACAGCAGTTATATGGATTGACAGGGGGAGATTTTTTTAAATACCTACAATTGCTGGGCTTTCTCGTCAAGAACATGAAAGATCCCGAATCGGTTATGAAGTTACCATTAGTGGAGTCAATGAAAAACAGATCCCAGATTTCTGAGATACTGATCCACGGACGTACAGATGAAATTGGAGAGCAAAACTCGAAATGGGAATCCAGATTAGTGTCTGAGGGTTTTTTTATGGAGGAATCATTGGTATTGGTGAATAAGGTCCACCTAACAAGTAGCTTGAGGAGCCAACATTTCATGTCAATTTTCAATCTATATCATACAACTGTAAAAGATGTGGTGGTAGGTTTCGGGGTAAATGTTATAGATGTGCTTTACAGCTGGCAGACAGCCTTCATATGTTTTTCTCCTGCCCCAGTTTGGATATATTTTTTCAGGAGATTGGCAGTTTTTTTAGGGCAATCATTGGCACACCAGTTCTAATTACCCCACTCTAATGATTTTGGGGGTGCTTGATAACAACGAAGTGAAAGAAGTAGTGAGGGGGAGGCTCATTTTTATTTTGGCTTTGGCAGGAGCTCACCTTTGTATCACTTTGCCATGGTTAAGCTCCGATCCCCCAACATTTGCAATCTGGAGAGCAAGGCTCTTAGCTGTCTATAATACTGATCTCCCTCCATATAACCATAAAGGACATAAAAAAGAGTATGGCCCGCACAATATGGGCCCCTATTACTACCTGACTCAAGGATCAGTAGGAGAAAGGAGGGAGCTTTTTAGTTGAGGCCTTTCTTCATTGAATGACTAGAGTGGCCCTGAGGGAACTTGATCTCACAATAGGTTTTTTAAGGGGTTTGGTCCTATTTTGCACTTTAGAAATATTTGCAATCCTATGGCTGTATAATCATGCTTTTGTTAACGCCTAATGATAAATCTTTGAACAGACTTTGTCAACTTATGGATCGTGTATAAGGTATTGTATTGACTGTTTTTGGGTCCCCATTATCACCTGTCTGAATGGTTAGTAGGAGAACGGAGGGAGTCTCGAAGCCGAGGCCTTCTCCGGCGAGGGTGCAGGGCTGCCTTTCGGGACATTTTATCTCACAAAAGCACTTTATGTGATATTATTGTTGGTTGTTTCTAATAGAAACATTTGTAAACCTGCTGCTGCATATTTATGGTTATTTTAAGGCTGTATGATGAATTTTTGCACAGATTTTGGTATTTTATAAATTATGTATAACTTTCTGCTTTGACTGCTGTGGACACTAATAAATTATGTGATATTATTGTAAAACCAATACATTTTTATTTTTTTTAAATGTTATTATGTTTACTTCATTTTAGCCTAACAGTTAGTCTTCAATGTGCTTTCACGAGCTCGAGGCTGAGTTTAGCTACATCATAGGAGGGCACAACGCCTCTGGTTACGTCAGAGATCAAGTTTACTTTTTGCTGTTCGATCAACGTTTCCTCTATTTCAGTCCTCGAAAGAAATGCAATTTTTACCTTGTGTTGAGGTGCTTACAAGGCCAATCCTCATTTTATATTTGTTACACCCATTTCTATCATAACAACAGATATACACACATGAATCTCAATGTAGCCACTTTTTATGTGTGATTAGGTGAAATGGGGTCGTGCAAAGTTGTTAATTTTTTCAAACAATAAACACGATGCACGCTTTTCGCACACGTCTCTACCACACGGAGTGATGTATCCAGGTGTCAGTGGTGGGCTTAGTGTTTTATGGGCCACATCAACATTGCAGCTGAGGTGAGTTTGACATGCCCGGGTTTGACAAGGTGCCATCTGTCCAGATTCGAGCACTTCCCTCGCATTTAGAAAGACAAACTAGCACCCACAATCGCTGTGTTTGCACCTGGAATGTTGGAAGACATCTAATCTAACGTCTGGTGTTGTCCATCCGCTAATCTGTGTATGTTGCCTCATGGTGGTAAACACCGAACAAGATAAGAGCTTCTGCTAAGCTTCAGATAACCAAAATCCATTCTTGTCTGCAGCAGTGAAGGACACAGCGGTTTATCGGTGCCCCGCTCCTTCAACAGGGCGCATCTTTTCTGTTCAGCATCAGTTTATGAAAATGTATCACCTGCTTCTTTAAAAATGCATTTCATTGTCAATCTAAAAAAGGTTACCCCAACTTTCTGTGGTGTATTGTATTGCAGTTGTAATATCTTCCCACGGGGCTCGACGCACAGGTCATAAGCTAGGAGCAATATATGGCCTCAGCTGGATTTTCTCAAGTGACTTTTCTTCGGCTGGCCTATGGCCGCAAGGCACTAAAAATGTTGAAGGTCGATGCGCCCTGTGAAGGTGTTGCTTGCTTCCTGGGAATGTGTTTGACTCAAATAAACTCGTGTTCAAGGCTTTTCAAAGCTATTTTTATAGTTATAAAATGCCAGGAGGCATCAATCGTAATAGTTAACAACAGTTTCAGTTTAAAAAATCGTTTTTTTTATGTCCCAATCTACATACGAATAGACACATGTAATATTTGATATTGATACTGCCCAGTAAAATATTTGTATTCATTTTAATAAAAACTCTAATGCACTGCCTATGACCACTGTGATAACGTGTCAGGAGAGGAACAAATTATACGACAGAGTTTGATCCAATTTTTTGGGTTAAAATCTGCAGATTATGCATCAAATAATGGATTATGTTGCAAGTGTGGTAAATTCTTAATTATGTGGAAAACACTGGCTGCAAAATCGCATAATTCCAGCGGCCCTGAGTATAGCCTCACATATGACATCACAGATGACATGATAAGTATGGTACCAGAATATTGTAACTAAAATACTGTCGGACAGAAATAATGGGCCCTATTCACAGAAAAGTCGTAAGGGTACAGGCTGAGATCTCCAACTCTGCCTGAAGGTTTTTTCCAACTTTTTGTTATTCACCAACATTCCAAGAAGTACTCCAGAAAAATGCTCCTCCCTGGAAGATCATATGACTTTTCAGCCAGCTCCTATTCCCGCCTAGCGGAGTTCTCCATAGCGGAGATCTCAGCAAGTGGGGAATAGCATCTCCTGTGCAAATGCACATTTTTCTCGATGCACATAAAATATATTTTACGTGGGGAATGTCCTTCCCTCACAGCCTTCCTAACTCTGGGGGTGATCAACCCCCCTTCCCTCCTTGAAAGGGAAGTTACTTCAGCCCTGTGCTTAAGTAAATCTCTGACCATTTCCAGGTTGGAAGTGGTCATATCGCAGTTTGGGAATGCCCGTAAATGTCCATGTTTGTGGGTGTTCCCTAACTTCCAAGGAACACCACACTTGGGAATGTCCACTTCTCAACCCTTTGGTGGGATTTACGACTGTGGTTAAACTGTGTAAAATAGACATAAAAATGTAAATTTGGTCACAAACAGAGGTTAATGGCATTGGCTTCAATTCGCAAAAGAGCTAAATGAGCTGAAGGGAAAACATATACAACATTATTTTATTATTTTTTTAAAAATAAAATAAAAATAAACATATACCCTTTGAACTTAATGAGATCACACAGAATGCAACTATATGACCCTTAACCCTGATTTTTTTCCAGGAAGGCATGCCACATGGTCCTAACACCACAACAATTGACATCGCTGACGTTTTACAATAACTGCATGATTAGTATAGCAACACAACACAGGCAAAAGTGTATGTTTGTTATCACTTATAGTATGGGACTGACTTAATCTTTGGACGGGGTCTGTGGCATAATACGGTCTGTGGCATAATGCGTGACCTTAATTGTAAAAAGTAAGCGAAGCAAGCAAATGGGACCTCTTTGGGGGGCTTCATCTTCCCAGGAAAGATTGAGGAGAGGAATGGGGTGAAACTGTGCCTTTAAAGCACAATTTTCTCATAAACTGCTAAGGGTACTCATTGAATATTTAAGTCCTTTAATGCTGTGCCAAGTCAATTAAACCTGCTGTTTGATCCCATTTGTCAAAATGTGCTGTGGGTGCCCCCATATGTCAAACAATACTTTAATTGTGCAGCCAGCATTTTGTCATGGGTGCCCCATATATAAACAAGCATTGGCATAGCCAATAGGTCTCGCCTTTGGGACATTATAAGTGTTTAGCCATGCAACAGTTGATGTTGCACCAAGGATATTATGCTGCATAATTAAATACTTATAAGGTCCCAAAGGAGAGACCTATTGGCTATGCCAATGCTTGTTTCGCTGTGGTATCTATTTAAGTGTAGTTTGGGAAAGGGAATGGGCTTTCTGTTTTGTGGATGGGTGCACATCCCTTCCTAAATTTTACAATACTCCAACCTTGACTCTTCCCCTTTATTTGTCAGTATTCTCTTTGTCCTTCCCATATTTACTATTAAAACATAAACTTACGTGTGTAGAACCCTTGCAGTAAGGATGCAGAACAGAAAAAGATAGGCGAGACAGAGCTCATATATGTTTGTGAATATTGTTTTGTAATACGAATCCTAGCAAGACCAATGCAACCTTCAGTCGTTCAAGGTGGGTAAACTAAAAAGCACAAAAAGGAGTAATAGTAACACCTGTTATGTACAGCGTTTACAAGTGGCAGAAGTATAGTTAGGACCACTGGAATTATGTGGTAGGGAAGGCCAAAAGTATGTGGCAGGGTTGACTAACTTATGCGGTAAAAGAGGAAAATTATGCGGCACAATGCAGTATCTTTTTTTTATAGTATTACTTCATTACTTTGTCATTATTACACATGGTAATGCTGTCTAGGCAAAGATTTCCGCTCTTTAGTACAAGTTTAACAACCAACTACAGAAATAAGTAATTGAAAGATGACCAATTAACCTTTGAGAAAGGACTTCCACTGCGCACAAATATGGGCCATGTTTTTAGTAACTTTTGATCCATTTTAGCAGGAAACAAAGGTTTTTTTACTAAAATCTGCACAATATGCAGCAGGTGATGGATTGTGTGGCAAATACTTAAAAATCACACATATGCTATAAAAAAGCAACGGCCCCGGAGTCGCATAATTCCAGTGACCCTGTATACAGTGCTGAAAAAGCAGCAAAAGTGTAATATTAGATATTATCCCTGATCTGTACATAAATGATTACATTTGTATCATGAACATATGAAGCGGGCTCAGACTTCTCTCGCGGCCTGCTTTTATTTTCTCATTCTGGTAATGGTGTATTCGGGCAATAATCATGACCAAGACTCAAAGTGGGGTAAAAGGCCGCTTTATTGGACAGGTAGGCAAAGACGATATCCAATTGCATCAGCTCCTAATCAAACATATTCCGAACTAACACCCCCCACCCCTAAGCAATATCCCCGTACAACTACCACCCCACCTTGTTCGGCCTAATCCTCCTCCCCAAACCCCTAACTCCATCTCCTGCCTAACTCTTGCCTCCAATTTCTCTCCCTTGCTTTCCTCTGTCCGAAGCTATCCCTAACACCCCCAAACTTTCCTGCCTGTCTTGATCTCCTCCAACTCTGCCACCTGTCCAAGCGACAACCTCCCAGACAAAGCGTTACAAATGACGATTTGTCAAAAAGACAATTTTTTTTTTTTCCTTTTTCCCCTTTTCCTCTCCCTTTCCCCTTTCTCTCTTTTGGGTGGGGAGGGTGGGACAAAATTCGTCGTCCTTCCTCGCACTACAACTCTAGGCGCCCACGTAGAATGTTCGCGATGCGCGGCTCGCGCTATGCATACGCGGACCAATCGGAATTGCCTACCTGCCTCGGTCATACCATGTGCCCGAAGCTACCCGGGGGTGCACACTCTGCGAGTGGCGCCCCCAGGAGCCCTCATCGGGCAATAATCATGACCAAGACTCAAAGTGGGGTAAAAGGCCGCTTTATTGGACAGGTAGGCAAAGACGATATCCAATTGCATCAGCTCCTAATCAAACATATTCCGAACTAACACCCCCCACCCCTAAGCAATATCCCCGTACAACTACCACCCCACCTTGTTCGGCCTAATCCTTCTCCCCAAACCCCTAACTCTATCTCCTGCCTAACTCTTGCCTCCAATTTCTCTCCCTTGCTTTCCTCTGTCCGAAGCTATCCCTAACGCCCCCCAAACTTTCCTGCCTGTCTTGATCTCCTCCAACTCTGCCACCAGGAAAAACCCTTCCTCAGGCGTTTTTCCTGTCCCCCCCCCCCCCTCAATTTCTAACTCGACAACATTTGAAATGGCAAATGGATTCAAAACAATCCAAGATATTCCTGAGCCCCACAGCCGCTGTAGCTGGGAAAAATATTTATTACGAGAAAAATCAACAAGCACCACGTGAGAAAACAGAAAAACATATATATATAAATAAATATAAATATATATATATATATATATACTGTCGCCAAACAGTGAAGAACAATAGAAAAATTTACTTAACCAGAAAAAACTACCACCATCCACTAAGGCTGTGCAGCGTAAGTACCCAGAAAAAACTGCAATAAATACAGAGATTCGTGAATAATCCTATGAAAGGGAGGGGAAAGAAAGGGAGAGGGGGGGGGCGAGGGGGTTGGAGGGAGAAGGAAAAAATGGGAGGCGATAATTGACTATATTGGAACTAGGAAATTTTTTAAAAAACAGTTAGGTATTGCATAAACTGAAAAACAGATGCTGCCGCTTCAACAGCATAAATCAACACCATGTTTGTGCGTTCAAAATCTTCAAGATCATTTCTCGTATATTCAGAATATAAATCTCATTGCCGATAAAAGATAGGTGTACGCCATCATGCCTGAAAAATTGATAGTCATCTTTGGTTATCTCATTATGTACAAGCCAATGAATATTATTAAGGATACAGAAACGCTGCATATCGCGGTTGACTTTCTTCCTTGCTCGTTCCATGGCAGTAAATCTATCCGCCCCTCTCCAAACCCTGCGAGGCATTAAGGCAGTCAACACCAGCTGTGCATTAGGCCAAGTGTTCAAAAAGAGTTCCAAGTCAGTTTTCATTTCCATTAAAAGTCCCAAACCTGACAACTGTACCAAATCGTTTTCCCCTAGGTGCAAAATTATCACATCAGGTTTGTTGTTTGCAGATAACTCGCTCATCAAAGGTAAAAACTGCCCCCATCTCATGCCACTTTTTCCCCACCAGCATAGCAGCACTTCCTCTGAAGAAAAACCCAAATTTTTTCCAAAGTGCCGTTTTTCGGCTTGTTTAGCTGCCCATTTGATGAAAGAATGACCGACCATCCAGACTCTTTGCTGACGTTTTTCCAAGTTGGCAGCCCAACCTAAAATGAAAAAACAATTAATATTCCGCGACATTAACTGTCCTGATCTAACTGTCTAATATAGCGGAGGCAGCAATCAGATGACCAACGTCCCAATTTTTTGACAACATTAATAGCAAAACCCCATCGAGCTGCTTCCGATGCTGCCCCAATACGAAAGGAATGGGTACCAAAACTGGTTGGATCTTTACCCAATCTCGATAAAGCCTTTCGCAAAACAGACAACAACTGAAAAGCAGTTAGCTGCGACCCATTCTGATGCCTAAAAATAAACTTTGAACTTGCCCCGCCTACTGACAAAAACTCTAGCCATGCTTGGACGGGACATAATAAGCCACCCACAGCCTGTAGTATTATTTTAGCACCCCTACCCATTTGATCTGTTTTAGAGTGCTGAAGAAAAATCTCTATGCTAGATTGCAGCAAGGATATGTTTTCCTTTGGTATGTCACTGCTCGCTACACTTCCTAACAACTCCGAGACTCTAAAAGCCCCAAAAAAGAGCCAGACCATGCACAATTTGAATAGTCGAAATTCGAAAACAGAAAAACAAACTTCTTGCAGTACAGTGACTATTCTATGCAACAATTGTAGGGATATAGGATCTCTCTTGTATGAACCTCTCTTTTTTGTCTTAGCCCATCCCTGAAGAATTCTTCTTCCCATCTCACCTGCTGACGGTTCGTAGCCCCAGAAAATTTTTCCGTAAAATGATATACCGGCTAACTTCCCGGCTATAGTGGTGGAAGAAATGCCTTTACTGATGTTAAGCATAATGAAATGCACCACATCCTTCCGTCGTTGCCCTAATCCCAACCCATCAAAACTCCTAAATGCAGCACCTGAGTCTAGAAACTCCAGCCAAGCTCTCCTGTAAGCCAGCTTTGTACTCTTTGCTAAAGAGAGCTCGATGAGATGGTACACATTCACATCACCAGATTCCATATCTCGTAGGGTATCGGAGTCTTCCGCATGTCTGCTCCTGGCGCCAAGCCACGGAATCTCTCCCACTGATATCGAGATAGGGCATCCGCGATGTTATTTGAGATACCGGAAATTTGCCTTACTCTGAAAATAATGTTATGTTTAAGACAGCCTAACATGAACATCTGCAACAATTTCAACAAAGGCTTATCTTTAGGTTTCTGACTGTTGATCAAATCGACCACTGTTTTATTGTCAACGTTGAATAAGACTGTCCTGTTGGCCAACTTCTTTCCCCAAACAGCTAGAGCCACTATTAAAGGAAAGAATTCCAGGAAGGCTATGCTTTTCTTTTCGGCGGCCCAACTGGCCGGCCATCGTTCGGCACACCATTTTCCCTCCCAGAAAAGGCCAAAACCATTGGCTCCAGAAGCATCGGAAAAGAGTTGCATTTCCCAGTTAAAATCTTCCTCTAGAGACCAGATTGTTATGCCATTGAAATCTGCCAGAAAAATCGACCAAACCTCAAAATCTGCTCGCATCTGAGCCGTTACTCTAACCCTGTGGTGGGGGAGCTTTAGGCCTGATATGGAGAAACCCAAACGCCTGCAAAAAGATCTGCCTGCACGAATAACCTTGCATGCAAAATTTAGGTGGCCTAATAAGCTTTGGGCTTCCAACAACGTTAGTTTCACTGCCGAGCATGCGTGGTCCAAAAGTTTAGATATTTCATGAATCTTTTTCCGAGGTAATCTGGCCTGCATTTCAGAGGTATCAATTTCAATGCCCAAGTATGTAAGGCAACAAGCGGGGCCCTCTGTTTAATCCTCAGCTAAGGGTACCCCCAAATCATGAGCC
Source organism: Triturus cristatus (assembly GCF_964204655.1). NCBI lineage: Eukaryota > Metazoa > Chordata > Amphibia > Caudata > Salamandridae > Triturus > Triturus cristatus. Next base: position 436,573,325 of record NC_140587.1, on the reverse strand, counting down.
AGCCTTTCAAAATCGTGTATAGCTTTTTTGCATTGCTGAGAATTGGCTGCGCCTATGAACAAAAAATCGTCTAGGTAATGTGTTACCCCGGTATGTCCTGTGATAAAAGAAAAACACCACTGAAGAAAGGAGCTAAAGGCTTCAAATAATCTGCATGATATGGTGCAACCCATAGGAAGGGATTTATCAACAAAGAAACTTCCTTCAAAAAAGATTCCCAGCAAAGAAAAATCAGAGGGATGAACTGGCAGGAGTCTAAAAGCTGATTTGATGTCGCATTTTGCTAACTGCGAATGCTCCCCTGACATCCTGATCATCCTAAAAGCTGAATCTATTGTTGAGAATTGCACCATAGCATCATCCCTGGATATAAAATCATTGATCACCTGAAGGCCACGAGAGATGCTGAATCATTCTGAACTCTCCAGCAGTCTTTTTTGGAACAACGCCCAGAGGTGACACAATGAGATCATCCAGGGGCCATGAGTCGAAAGGCCCTGCCATCCTTCCCTCCCGGACTTCCGTCATCAATTTCTCTCTTACTACCTGTGGGAAAGCATTGGCGGATTTTAAATTCAGGGCGAATCGGCGACAGCGTGGGCCTTGATAACCTAATTTGAAGCCCTCCTTAAAGCCCCATGCTAACAGCGCTGCCTCTTGAGAGTTGGGGTAAAAACGTAACCAGTTACATAGGTTGTCCACTTTGATTGGCATAGAAGCCCTTGTTTCCAGACTGGAACGAGAAGCCTCTGCCCCTATTTTGAAAGCTGTTTCCCCAATTCGCTTGTTCTCCAAAACACTGCAAGACTGCATGCCTACCTCCGCATTTTGAGCACTCGTGCTTATACTTGCAGGGGTTCCTTGCACAGACCCCTTTGTTAAAATTCCAGCATGCCCCGGAAATGGCTGACTGCTGCTTGTTCCCATTACCCACCCCCCCAGGGTGGGTCTATTCTGAAAGGGCCGATAAGTAACAGCTAAACCGCTAGCCGTGTGCATGGAAGGAGGGGGCCGCTGGGGATACATCCATTGTACCCAAAGCTCATTATCGACCTCCCCCATGGTTTATCCGGCATTAACCCTAATCTAGCCCTAAATTCCTCATCATAATGCAACCACGAATATCCCCCGAATTCTGAGGCTGCCTTCCTAATTGTATCTAGGTATTTAAAAAGGGACACTGATCTATCCGGGAATTTCTCGCAGTAAACACTGGCAAAAATAAGGAAAGCAGAAGTCCAAGTATCTATGTTCGTGGGTACCCTGGGCCTTCTAGACAACTCCCATGCTTCTTCTTTTGAACCCTCCTTCGCCTGAATTTCCCTGTGAAGCAGTTTAAAAACGTCAACAAAATCCCCCTTCCATATCTTATCCTTAGTAGACTTATTCAAATGTGCTCCCAGGGGCATAGAAAAACCCATATACGGTAAACGTTTACATTTTGATGCAGCTTTGTCATCTGACTCTGGTTTTTGCTTATCCTCCGAACTCACCGTTCCTTTGGGGTCGCTAATCGAAGGATGCTCTTCGCCGCAGCCCTGTGTATTTTTTTCTACATTGATCGCAAAATTGTGCTGAAAATCAGTACCCACTGCCTTATCGACCCTTGTACGCTTTGCAGGCAAAAGCGCATGCACCTCACCTGAATGAGTTTGCCCTCGTTCCTCGGTCGCTGATCTGTTCGTTGCTCCCCTACAATGCCTTGGAATGGATCTGCGCTGGGTGCCCTCGCTTAGTGTGTTCTGTGAAAAATAGAATCTGGACAAATCTTTAGTAGAACCCCCCCTGTAGCTTCCCAGACATGTTGATGACCTTCCCGTAGATTTGCCCCCTCCAAAATTTCCCCTTCCTCCACAGAATCGTTGTCATCCATAATTTGTTCGGAAACTACCACCCCTTTCTCGCTTATATTTCCGTCCCTACCACTGCAACTTGGCTGCGCCCCATCACCTATACCCCCATCAAACTCCATCCAATTTACAGCCTTCTTAAAAAATGCAGCTCTTGAGTGGTCCAGCGGCGTGGAAAAATTCGTTGAAAAATCTCCCTCCTCCATACTTCTGACGTTGCAGGACGTGTGAAGCCTGATATTAGCGTTTCTACTGCCCTTTCTTGTGTCTGGCAGTGGTTTGCCCACGTTGGACTGCGAGCCGCTTGAACTCGCAGCAAGAGATGAACCCCTGTGACTGAGTTTCAGCAACCTATCTTTATCCTTTATTTCTTGAGGTATCCAAACCCATTGCCCCAACTGTCCAGACTGTGGAGCGTTCGCGAATTGCGTGGAGTCGCTTAGACCATGAAATTCTGACTAAGAAGGGGCAAGCATGTCCTTCATAAAAAACACCTCAGGCTCCCCCCCCGGTACCAAAAAATGGACTAGGCAATGGAGAACACAAAACTTGCTCTATATGGGATTTGTGCCCCCCCGGGATGGTGTCACCTTGACTACTGGCAATAACCGGCAACAAATCCCTGTCCCGTGAGCACACTTCTGATATTTTATCCTGCTTCCCCATATTTACTGAAACAATATTAGTGCCACTATCTTGCTTACAATTGTGCTCCTTTAAAACAGGCCTATTCACATTTTGGCCACTTGGTGGAGCCTTTGTAAAATTCTCTGTTACCAGCGAGCCCTTCGTTCTAACTCCGGCGCGTCTTGTAACCATATTTCTCCCCACATGAGCCTGAGAAGACCTTGCGCGAGTGCGTGCGTGGCCCCTCCCCTTCTTCAAAAACACGACTGGGGCAGGAGCAGAGGATGACCTGTGAGGCGGCTGACGAGGCGGGGGTGAGTTCTGCTTCAAAGCGCTCGAAACGCTTCCCACCAACTCAGGCGAACCCTCGCTGGAAATGCATGCGGCGACAGCGGCGGAAACGCCTTTTGAAGCCTGCCGCCCCCGCTGCTCTAACCCAACCCACGCCTCATTGAGCACACCAGGAAGCAACAAATCCTCCCTGCCTGCCTCGTATAGCACCCGCAGCGCCTCCTTCACTGAAGCGGAGGACTCCATTCCAAAAAACAATTGAAATAATGACACTCACGAGCGCCTCACAAGACCCACAAAATTCGTCGGCCTTCCTCGCACTACAACTCTTGGCGCCCACGTAGAATGTTCACGATGCGCGGCTCGCGCTATGCATACGCGGACCAATCGGAATTGCCTACCTGCCTCGGTCATACCATGTGCCCGAAGCTACCCGGGGGTGCACACTCTGCGAGTGGCGCCCCCAGGAGCCCTCATTATCCCGCCTCCCCCAACTTAAAAGTAGTGCCTCGGAAATCCATCTGTGAAGTAAATTCACAACTAGGTGAAGGTTTGTCAAGTGAAATGGCGATACTTTACGAGGCTGTTAAATACGGGTCCCTGCATGTGCCACACAGCAGTGGCTGCTCCGTCATTAATTAGCTGTGCCATAAAGCATTGTTGTGCCGAGCTTTATTGAGCACGTGCACCAGAGGAATAAGAGGGTGGGCCGGACCAGGTATTTTACTGGCGTTAACTGCCCAATGCGGTGGAAGAGTACGTCAGAGTTCCAAGAGAGCGAGGACAAGGAGGGGCGGGGGTGGAGGAGGAGGAAGAGGAAGAGGAGGGTTGGCTTTAGGGTTCACAAGCAGATTTAACCAGAATGCAACCAGTCTAAACCCAAACAGGTGAGCACAGGAAGTATTCTGAGGAGAGAGAAATAACACAGCGCAGGAGCAGAGAGAGGCAGGCCAGAGAGAGGTGCAGAGGGCACCGCAGCCACTCGGAGGAGAGACAGGTGAGCTCGGAGGCCCACACAGAGGGAGACAGGCGGGAGGGGAGGGAGCAAGCTGAGAGGAGAGGGAGAAAAGCATGAGGTGCGCGCGGCACTTACAGAGAGGCTAAACAGCAAGTGTGCCGGTGTGGACAGGAGGAAGGGGCACAGGATTATGGCGAGAGGGTGCTAACTGTGGAGAGAGGCCGCCTCTGCAAGCCGTCTAAGTCACTACCTTCCAAAATAGCACACAGTGACTTCGGTATAGTGCCAAAATAAAAACAAGTGCTGGAAGACAAGCACGAGAGCTGGTAGGCCCGCACAGAGGGAGACAGGCGGGCAGGAAGGGGAGGGAGCGAGCTGAGGGGAGAGGGAGAAAAGCATGAGGTGAGCGCGGCACTTACAGAGAGGCTGAGCAGCAAGTGCACCTGTGTGTACAGGTGGAAGGAGCACGGGATTATGGCGAGAGGGTGCTAACTGTGGAGAGAAGCCGCCTCTGCAAGCCATCTAAGTCACTACCTTCCAAAATACCACACAGTGACTTCGGTATAGCACCAAAATAAATAAAAACAAGCGCTGAAAGACAAGCGCGGGAGCTCGGAGGCCCGCACAGAGGGAGACAGGTGGGCAGGGAGGGGAGGGAGCGAGCTGAGGGGAGAAAGAGAAAAGCATGAGGTGCGCGTGGCGGCCGCGAAAGTGAAAGTCCACATCCAAAACGTTTACCTTACGGAAGCGAGGAGAGGCGGGCACGATAATTGCAAACAGATGGCGCCGCTGCTCACTCCTACAAGATAAACACCATACATGCACGAGTACCAATAGGAAACAGTGCAAAACATGCTCGAGTTTTATCAAAAGCCTGGAGCGATTCCAAGAGGTCACTTTTGCAGCGCTTGCGCGCTGCGTAGGCTAGACCTAAAAATGACATAAAATATGCCACTGCTAGAATTTTGCAATTCATGCCGAACAATAGGTGACCTCTATGTCAAAAATGACCTCAGTATGTCAGGGCCACTCTTTGTCACAGTTCTAACCCTCCCATGTGCCAGATTGTCCACGTTTATTTAGAAAATTAGCTCCAGTGTGCTAGAACCAGCATTTTGGAACTGGTGTCCACATGGCATCTTTTTGGGGTTTAAAGCAGAAAGTTACATCGAGGGTCCATGCCGCTATCTTCAATTGGGAAAAGTCCCAGAATGGTACAGGAAAAAGGAGACCCGATATGGAGCAGCTGCCAGTGTTTTAACAGGGCATTCCCCAAGTAGAGGAGCAATGTTCCCTGATATGATACAGGTGGGCAAAATGCTGTAAGGTAGGTTTAGAATGTGGCGTCCTGCTGGCCCTTCCCACTCCCACTGAGGATGCGTCCCACCCACCCAAGTAAAACTCTGGGCAGTAAGTGAGTAGCAGTAGGAGCACAACAGTGGCAGGTGTCACCAGGGGCAAGCTAGGGGTCACAACTGCGACCCCTTGCAACCTTAAATTAAATGTATGGTTTATGATCACATTAACATTTATGAATATAGACCATTATGTCTATATTTTGTTCTAAAAATGATGTCCCATTGGAGTTAAAATAGAAAGTCGACACCCAATGGGACAATATTGTTGTAAATGATATTTAGGGCATTATATTTCTATCAGATATTTTTGCTAATGATATTGTAACATACAACTCATTACAAATAACATCATTAATTTTTCACTGTTGGCTATGATCAGACATTGCAATTAGATTTTTTTCAAATCTCCAAACAACGGTTCCATGAACCCTAGGAAAATCATACCTTAACTACTATGGCCCTCCTCTTCAGAATAAACTCTACACAGAGCATGAAACCCATTGAATAATAAAAACACAGCTCTTTCCTGGTCGTGCTGGTACAGTTGTCTGTTTATTGCTCTAGCAAATTGTATTATACAAGCGTGCCAGCTGTAAGTGGAAGAGGTAAGCAAGGGTAGAAACGTTGAGGAGAGCGACCTCGGATTGGGATGGGATAGCAGTGCAAGGTGGGTGTGTATAGTCAGAAATTGTGTTGTCGTAGGGTGTTTGCGAGCAGAAAAGGGTTTAAATGTAGATAGAAATAAGAATTAAAAGAAGGGTTATGGAATATTGGGCCAGATGTAGGTAATCCTGAAATACCAATTCCTTAATACCGAACTTTACCGATTCGTTATTAAGAACTCGGTATTCCAGATGTACGTAATGAATCGGTAAAAATTACTGATTCGGTAAAAATCGCAAAAAAGTACCGATTCGGAATGAATCGGTAAAACAAAATACCGACTCCCCATTTCCGATTCGTTATTACCAAATTCTCGATACCGAATCAGTAATTTAAAAAATCGGTAAATGTGGAATCAGCCAATCCTGTGCACCCTCATTAACTCCCAAACAGGAAGTGGCCACACCCATGCAGCTGCACTGAACCTGGAGCTGACAGTGAGGCAGGGAGTAGAGCAGAGAAGCCAGGAGCAAACCAACTGAATTTTGCAACCAATACTCAGCAAAATGGCCAACCAGGAGAGGGAGAAGGAGTCTGCAGAGAGAAAAAAGAAGCACAAATTCAGTGACAGTGAGCTGGAGGTCCTCATTGAGGATGTGACCAAAGACCACGATAAATTATTTGGGAAACAGTTCCTGCATGTGCCAGAGTCACAAAAAAGGCAGATCTGGCTTGCAATTCAGGGAAAGATCAATGCCATCGGAGTCACCCAGCGCTCCATTGAGGACCTTAAAAAAAGATGGTACGATCTAAGGAAGACTGCGAAGGCGAGGATGGCAGAGAGGCAGAGGCAGGCCGATCGTACAGGTGGAGGGAGGAATACAGCACCTGCACCAATTGCCCTGGAACTCATGGTTGAGTCCACCCTCCACCCGGAGAGTGTGAGTGGGATTGGCGATGCAGACAGCTCAGCCAGAGCTGCCAACAAACAAGGTAAGATGCATTCACAGCATGCTGTGCCCCCCACTCCCTACCCCCAATCCCCAAAGAGGCATAGGGACTCCCACTCCAATCCATGTTTTACTTAAAACCTGCAATGCATTATGGGATATGTAGTCAGGAGTAACACATGTCAGAACAGTCAGTCCACTGAACCCAAAGGCATGGGACACCAATTAGCAATTAGCAAGCAGAGGACACTCTGTGTGATTGTCAGGCATGAAATTTATTACAATGCAAATGCTGCCAGACAAGTGAGCATATGTACATTATGTCTTCACAGGCGAGCCATCTCGCAGGGCAGCAGAGGGGAGCAAAGTAAAGGTACCCAGGACAGAGAGGAGACAAGAGGAGGAGGTCCAGACACCTGCAGGGCACACCACCCCACCACCACCGCCACCATCACCACCACCACCACCACCACCATCACCATCACCATCACCACCGCCACCATCAACGCCACCAGCACCGAGAGGCAGGAGGCATCCGGTGGCCACCCTCCATCCGATGGAGGTGTCTGAGGAGGACAGCCCAGGAGGACAACAGTCCCAGGTGCACAGTCCCCCATAGAGCGTGCCCACACACATTCCAGATGCCGCAGGGCAAGGGCAGCCAGTCCTCATCCTCAGGGCAAAGACGAGAGTGTGTTTGCTGGCCTTGAAGGGAACATGTTGAAGGTCCAGCGGCTGCAAGGAAGACCAATTCGGTCAGTGCAGTGGGAGATGGCACACATGAATGCCCACACGCACCTTATTGAGAAGTGCATCAATTCCATCAACACTACAATGGCTGAGGGCATGCGGGATATGTCCGAGGCTGTGAGGCTGCTGAGGACCGTCTGTCAAGGCGCAGGGAGAGGCGCTCGGTGGCCATGCAGGAGGAGATGGCACACTGCAGCCGTGAAGTGGCAAGGGAGCTGGTCACAGTGACCAGTGCACTTGAAGTGCTCCAAACTGACACGGTTGCCACTACAGGTGACGGGGGTGAAAGTGAAGAGTCTACTAGCCGCAGTAGCATCGCGCCCCCTCCCACAGATTTCAGGAGGCGCAGTGAACACCACAGTGCTGCCACTGGACAGACTGGCAGTGCGGACAGTGGGGCGAAGGAACACGGCAGTGCAGCGCATGGGTGCAGGAAGTAGAGCCAGCCATGACATGGTTTTACTCAATTGGGTGATGTAACCCATTTTTTGCATGGACACTGCATTTTATTTAGGCCTCACATGTGACGCACTTCAAGTTGTGGTGGTGTGCTATGATCATTAAACACCATCACTCACATACAGTAACTGGCTCTGTCTCCTTACTTACTCAGAAATAGTTGCGTGTTACCTCAGCCCGCCTGTGTCTCCCATCCGGTGCTGCTGCCACACCTGCTGTGCTGTGCTGTGCTCTAGCTGTGGACAGTCCTCAGCCTCGTCCTCAGAGTCAGTTAGTTCCACTGCTGTTCCTTTCTTTGTGGCAAGGTTATGCAGCATTGCACATGTTGCTATTATTTTGCAGCAGATGATGGGGCGGTACTGACATGCACATCCACTTTTGTGGAGGCAACGGAACCTGCTTTTTAGTAGTCCAAAGGTGCGCTCCGCAACGTTGCGTGTGCTTTTATGTGCCACATTGTATCTCCTTTCACTTGGGGTGGAAGGGTTGAGGTATGGAGTTAGGATAAATGACCTCACGGCATATGCGCTGTCCCCTATATACGAAAAGAAAGTGCCATTAATTGGAGTCACCAATACATTCATCCAAGGTATACATCAGGGTGTGTCACATTGATTTACCTAGCAGGTATCCTTCTCCGAATTCACCACCAGCCAGACGTATGTAGATCCCACTGTTCCTGAATATGTAGGAGTCATGGGTACTCCCTTGAAATTTGGCCACAATGTCAGTGATGATGTTGTCTGCATCACATATCACCTGCACGTTGATGGAATGTGTGGATTTGCGGTTGCGGTATATGTATTCGGTAGAAGCAGGTGGGCAGATTGGTATGTGGGTCTCATCAATGCACCCTATTACATGTGGGAACTGTGCCTTTTGGTAGAAATCCAGCGTTGGCTTCTGCAGTTCCTCCTGTGTGCTGGGGAAGCGTATGTAGTGATGCATTTGCTACATCATGGCATCCAAGAAGGAGTTGAAGAAACGGGACAGGCACCTCTGTGACACACCACCTGCTACAACTATCACACCCTGGTAACTTCCTGATGCAAGTAGGTGCAGGCTACAGAGCACCTGCACATGTGGTGTCTGATGCTCCAGGAATGGGTGCAGGTCCCGTATCAGGTCTAGGATGGTTTGTGGGTGTAGCCTGCCTCTCATGTATTTCTGCCTCAGTCATTTGGAACAGTGTAACACGCAGTCTTCCCTGTCTCCAGACCCTCAGTCCTGCTGCCCGCAAACGTAGCTGCCTTGCTATAACATAGAGGGCCGCCATTGTGTTCACACTGTTGCATTTTGGGGCTGTTTTTATGCAGTGCACCTGGTTACCACCTGCTTTGAGTCTGTTGTAATTACCGATTCTTAAATACTGATTTTTAGCGAATTCGGTATTACCGATTTTCTGGTACATCACATTAGCGATTTATTACCGATTTCTTATTTACCGATTCGGTATTTTAGTGTTTCGGTGTCTGTCGATCGGTAAATAAGGAATCGGTAACCGGTTTCCCTTATTTTTACCGATTCATTATTACCGATGGCCTTCGGTAATACCTACATCGCACATGGCTAAATACCGGTCGGTAACGCCGAAATTTACAGAATTTCGGCGTTACCGACCGGTATTTAGCCACCTACACCGGGCCCATTTTTTTTTTTTTAAACTTTATTGTGCAGAAAGCAACAGTACAAACGTGGGCCTATAACCACCAGGGCCGGCCGCTAGCAAATGCATGCCAATTACGGGACGTCTCAAAGCAGCGACTGATCCCCAGAGGCGCAGCAGGATTACAAAGTTATGCTCGGCAACGCAGAAGTTAGGCAGAATACTGACATTTTAAATTTTTAAAAGAGAAAACGAACAAAGAAGAAAAACAAAACTCAAGGCGAGAAACAGTCTAGACAGTGTCAAGCGCCGACGGGGGGACCCCACCCCACCAGGTAAAGAATCAGGAGGTCAATAAAGATGACCGGGGGGTGGGGGAGGCAGCGGGGAGGCCAGAACAATCAGCGTAAAGAGTACAGTACTCAGGGAACCCCAGGATCAGGGGAACAGGGAAATATCAGAAGTATCTTCAAAAGGGGGCGTACAAATGTTACCTCGGTAGGCGTTCCACTGACCCCAAATTCTACCCCACACCCCAGGCTTGCCCCGCACCAGATATACCGTCTTCTCCCTGAACCCCGGGCCCATTTTTACTTAGTAAAATAGTATATCGGACATCAGTAAAAAGAGGTTGCAACAGAGCATTTATGTATATGATATGTTGTCCGTTTATTGATTAAATTATATGTGTACATCTGATTTAAAATTTATGAGAGGGACTTTAGTATTGAATTGTGCATGTTATGCTGTATCTTTTCTAATTAAGGATCCCCTGTGATGTATGTGGTGTAGTAGAGAGTAGCCATGAAAGCAAATTTACTAGTTCAGAAATTTCCCATCTTTGCAATTCCTTTCCCGTGAATTTTCCTAGTAATGTCATTGCTGATTTATTTTGTGATGTTATTCGTGATTTCATATGTGAGATCATGAATTGTAAATAGGGAAAGTGAAGGCTGCATAATTAGCATAATTAGCCTAACGGAGGCTAGTTGCTGCTTTTATAATTTTAACTTTACTTGTAAAATTATTTTATGGAATTTCTAAGGTTTTTACTCAAATTGCTTTGCATCTTTCCTATATGCTATCAAAGGCAGGAGTGAGGAACATGAAGAAATCCATTACTCACAGCGTTGAAACTCAAGGAGCAGATGGATTTCCTCCTTTCAATAGGGGAAAAGCAGGAAATTACATCTGGTGTCCATATCACCATCTTGAATTGAGAAAGAGGCCACAGGGAAGAATTAAATGGCAGCCATCTTGAAACAGGGATCTCTTAAGCACCTGAATGCCTTAGGACAGGAAGAATGATACCCAAGATGAAGCGGTGTTTTTGCAGGATATTCTTCGTTCTCTCAAGAAGGGGAGTGGCATGCCCCAATATTATACCTGCAGGCCAGCCGCCGTAAAGTAGCTTTGAATTGTGGTGGCCCATCAGCCCCTCTCGTTCTCACTAAGGATGCTTCTCACACACCTGGTAAGACTCCGAAAGAGAGCCTAGGAAGTATAAGACATGTGGTAGAACTGCAGCAGTATGCCACTTCCCAAATCTCCAGGCTTGTCTAGGAACTGTCAAAAGAAACATTGTACCAGTACTGGGGCATGGGCCTAGGAAGCAACCTCTCAAGACTTTTCACAGGGTGGATATCCATTCCAATGAACTGCAGTCTACTTTTAAGTATGCGAGAGTCAGAAATGTATTATACTTCAAATTTATGTTAATTGTTCACAATAACAGGTGGAGGCATGGTAAACAGATGCCGAAAAGGGTCAGCTCGATAAGGTTTTAACTCGGCGAAATGTTATACAGAATGAACCTTCCAGTTCAGTGACACTCAGATCTTAAAGGCATCAGGGTCAATAATTTGGGAAATCTTCAAAGGCCTATAGAATCAGGGTTTACATTTTTTAGATGAGAAGGCAGAAAACATTTAGAGGATAACCAACTCTTACCTCCCACTTTGTAATCAGGGGTCCAATTGCTATGGCCATCAGCAAAGAATTTATGGGCACATTTATCAAGAAATCATGCAGTGCAGCGAGCCACGTTGCTGTGCCGCATGATAGGGAAAGGGCGTGAATGTGCCTAATCTAACATTATATGGTGCATTCCTATCTTTTCCTTGCGCACAATGTGCTGCCTAGAGCGAAGGAAGGCACCCTTGGGTCATGGTGCAAGTTGGCCTGCATTGTAAGCAGGATTGTTTTTGTGAAGAAAGGGGCACCTTCCACCAAAAAAACAATCCCCTGACACATTTTCCTCTTTCTATGTGTGCTGCAGAATACAGCACACATAGAAAGAGGAAAAATCAAGGAGAATATATTTCTCCTCATTACACCTTATCTGGAAACGCACAGCATTTTGACGCATTCATAGGTCTGTCAGTAATGGTAATTCTGGGAATGCACCAAAATCCACAAGTGGATGCGTGGGAACACCCACGCATCCACCCATGGAACGCCTCCCTGGAGCAGAGTAACGCCTTGAAGCAATTTGCGCTGCATTGTGTTACTTTAGATTTATCAAACCACTCAGGGCCATGCAAGGTGGCCTTGCGTGGCTTGATAAATCTAACTAGGTAATTCCATAGCTCTTGAACCCATTTGCATTGCCCAAGGGTGATGCAACTCTTTGATGAATATGTCCGTTAATTCTTTTCTTAGACTTAGGGTCTTGCATCTTGTTATTTGTGACTTTCAAAGGAAGGAAGAACCTGCAGGAGTCTTGACAGAACCTTGGACACCTAGAAGGAAAAACCCTAGGATGAACACCATAAAGGCGAAAAAAAAGGTGAAGATTGAGTGGCACTAGGAATGGAATTGTTATAAGACAACTCAGCCAGGGCCAAATAAGAAAACAGGTTGCTTTGAGTAGAAATACAGAGGCATTGAAGGTATTGTTCCAACACCTGGTTAAGTTGTTGTGTCTGACCATTAGTCAAGGGGGCGGGGGCGGGTAAAAACCAGAGGTGAGTGCCACATCAATCTGGAAAGAGATTTAAAAAAAATATCTCCATAAATGAGAAATAAACTAGGAACCTCGGTCTGAAACAATTACCTGGTGAAAACATGTAAACTAAACATTTCTTTCAAAAGAATTTGCCCTAAAGTCTCGGCAGAGGATAACCCTTTGAGGGCAGTGAAGTGGGTCATTTTTAGAGAAAGAATCAATGGTGATCACTTGGGACCTCAGTCCGAAAAACATACTTGGGGGAAACCATGCTTAATGAAAACTTCTTTTAAAAAATTGCCCTAAAGTCCTTGCAGAGGATAAGCCTTTGTAGTGGGACATTTTGGAGAAAGAATCATGATATTCCAATTTCCTTCTGACAGGGGCAAGGCCACAAATCAAACCAGTAAAGATAGTTATTGAGATACTAATAAAGGTTATAAGAGACCAGTGGGTTGAGAGTGAGAAGTTTTAATCTGGTCACAAACTGGGCAAGAACTAACAGAAAGCACCTTGAATGGAGTATGAGTTCTAGGGTAGATTTAACCCCAATATGACCAGCTGTTGGGACTTAAGGACTTAATTCTTAAGGACTTAATTCCTTGGAAGGGAACATTAGATTTGCTTGTTAATAAATTTGTCTGTGTAAAGTTTCCTATTCCTTCCTGGGAATCCTGGAATAACTGGTCTGAGCCTGTTCAAGAAAGGATTGTGTCACTCCAGCTATTCTCTGTGGAGGGAGGATATGTTGACCAATAGTTGTTGGAAATATGGGGTATATCTGTTAAAGGACATCAGCAAAATCATATTGATTGAAAAAATAAGCCCAATTGGCTTGTTGGCTATTCCTACATTGTATACTTCTAAGGCACTTTGATTTGTGTGGATTTCAAAAGGCTCCTGAGCCCCCATCAAAAAGTGTCTCCATTCAGAGCAGGCCATTTTCATGGCCAAAAGTTACTTTTCCAGATTCAAATAGTTCTTTTCAGAATCAGACAGAATGTGAAACAGATAGAAAATTGGATGTTCCAATCCATCGTCTTCTTGCCACTGTAGGAGTACAGCGCCAATGGCTCAATCCGAAGCTTCAGTTTTGACGATGAATTTGTTGGTTGGGTCTGGATGTCGTAGAACTGGAGCTTTGGTGAATGTTAGTTTCCTTTCCTTAAAAGCTTCCTCAGCAAGAAAGTCCCACTGAAAACCTTTTTTCAATTTCTCCTTGTTTAGAATGCGAGTGATGTTACTGGTCAGCTGAGCGAAGTTACTAATGAATTGTTGATAGAAGTTGGCAAACATCAGGAAAGCATTGAGTTTCTTTGATGTTAGAAGGGGTTAGCAAATTCATAATAGCATAGACCTTTCGTGGATCCATACATATTTGTGTACTGTTCAAGTGGAATCCAAGGTATTCTACTTCAGACTGTTCTATCTCACACTTCTCTGATTTACAGAAGACTTGGTTCTCATGAAGGCTGGTTAATAGTTGACTAAAATGTTAATGAAGCGAGTGAGGATCCTTGGAGAAGGCCAATATATTTTTGAGATAGGCTACTGAAAATTGATTATGTTAACAAAGATGTGATTCATAAAACTTTGGGAAAATTGCTGGTTCATTTATCAGACCAAAAGGCATAACCCAGTATTGAAAATTACCTAGGGGAGTCCTAAAGGCCATTCTTCCATTTGACTCCCATTTTTATGCGGACGAGATGACAATCCCTGTCGAGGTCTAGTTTAGTGAAGATCTTAGAGCCTGTAACTGACTCTAATATAACCTTGTTTAGAGGAAGGGGATATCTGTCCTTAACCGTAACCTTGTTGGGTCCCCTAAAATAAATACAGGGACTAAGTTAAGTAAATTTGTTTTGGAACAAGGAACACTGAAGCACCTGCAGGAGAGGGTGCTCAAGTTATTAACCTATTTTGTAAGTTATCTTGCAAATATTGTCTCATGGCTTCCTTCTCAGATTTGTAAAGAGAATGGATTCTACCAAAGGGAACAGAGTTGGGGATGTCAAGAGGTGGACGTCTTTGTGCATCACCTGGATTCTGAAGAGTTCTCATCTCAGGTTTGTGAGATCCTAACAATGTCTGTGAAGATCAGACTTTCCAGAGTAGAAGACAGCTTTAAGAGTTTATCCAGATATCGACAGAGTGACAGTGTGACTGTTTGCTAGACCACCTGTCCAGTTCAGAAGAACGCACGGTTAGGCAGAACGTCTACCGCGAGGCTCCCACTGAAGTGGCAATGGGCTTTCCTGCGGCACCGCCCCAGAGTCTCGTACGGCAAGGAAATCCTCCATTGAAGACGCGGTCTGACAGGACGTCAACTGTGAGCAGTGCTTAATTTGTAAAATATGAAGTGCAGGTGCTCAAATGTTTGCCGGAAGCCACACCCACTTTTTTCTGGCTCCACCCACTTACTATATTAGCTCCACCCACATCTTCAACTGGCACTGCTAAAAGTCAAATATAATACCTGATCTAAATTTCAGAAAGGGAGCCTTCCTCATAGTAAGGTTTTGATAGGAGGTTCCCCGTGAACCATTTTGAAAAAGATTAAAGAAAAAGTGCATTTAAAGAACAATTTTGGAATAAATTAGCTAAGACCACTAATGCATTGAAAAGGGAAAATGTCAGTGCTCTGTGTGCTGATTTGGGAAAAGGACAATACTGGGGGGAGGGCATGCCATTTTTAACAGAGTCTATGAGTTCAGATACAACTTTGACATAGCTTAAGTTATGTGACAAAATAAAACAAAATGTTGTGAAAACACTAGTCCAAACAGATAAATTGAATAAAATCATGCAATACACTTGAATGAGTCAGCCACTGTCACTTTCAGTGGCTGAAGGGGTATGGGGACATTTTCTTATTAGAGAGGGGGCTTATCAGAGGGAATTTACATTGCCCAATCCTTTCTGAGCACTAAAAACACCCAAATTAATTTGCCCTGGCTAATTTCCATGCCACCTCAATGATATACATGTTTTATCATAAGCATATTGGAATGACTGTCATTCCCATTATCCATACATTTGCAGGGTATACTGAGAAACAACATATGGTAGGAATCGGATTGAAAGATTCCCTGAACCAGCATTTCCCTTTTAGCTGCGCTTGAAAATTACGGATCTCACTGCACTCGACACTGCCGCCCATCTGTAGGACCGACCACCATTCCCTCTATGAGAGCCAGGCCAGCCAATAAGCCAAATGCACCCGAGGCCTGCTAATTGCTATCTTGAGTTAAAGCGTACCGCTAGGGCCTGCGGGCGTGGCGGCTTCCGGCTACTACTAGGCCAGGCACTAGGCAGGCAGGTACTGGTCTGGCATTCAGACAGTGAAACTGAATGAATCACAGACATCGGACTCTGACTATGAGGATCCTGTAATCGTCGTATTCGTATATTAGGGAGCCGCCGGAGCCGGGTGAGCTGCCTGCAGCCTGCCTGCTTCCAGTCCAACTGTCCACGCCGGTGATCTTCAAGTTAGAACCGGACCAATGCCATCATCCCAGGCCCGGCTTCTGGAAATTTTATTTGGGTGGGCCAAGGGTGCATTTGGGTGAGCCACTGCGGGCTCCATTTGTCGCATATATTTCTAGCCAGGCCTGCTACAGGGCCCTCCTTTATCTCTTCTTAGTCTTACAAGGCCCGGTAAAACGCACTCTTTTCCAGATCTCTTTCTAAATGTTATCACTCTCAAAAAGTGTTTTTTCTTTGTAATGTTCCTTTGATGAGAAGAGGAGGTTTCTAAGGTGGGAGTATTAGTCAAGTGACACTTCTCGGGCTCCCTCTGTGCGAGCCTTCAGGGAGAATCCATCTTCATTACTACCTCCTCCACCTGACCCCGGACTCTGCAACGCACCCACCCCCTTACAGGCTTGATTATCCACTACTCCTCTCCAGTGCACCTTTTCTCACAGCTGTCCCTGGGCCCCAGCCTCATATCAGGCACCATCGGGCCCCACTTTCATTTTTCCCGGTAAAAACATTAGTAAAATCACCTTCAAACTTAAAACATTGAATATAGCAGTAAATATATTTAGCACGCACTTTAATGTTCCACAGTAGCCCTTCTGACCCGACTGCTAATTAAATAAACAAAAACAGAAAGGCCATGAGAGGGCCGGCTACAGCGCTGATGCGAAAGTCTTTTTTCGTGCCGCACCAATAACCTCTTTCTCCGTAAATACCTTTACTACCACCGTCCAACAGTGCCCCTGACCTCCTCCTCGGATTCCCTCACTGCCACACGCCACAAGTGCCCCTCATCTCCCCATCGCCCCTCCCCCTCATGACCTCCTCCTCGGATTCCCTCACTGCCACCCTCCACCAGTGCACCTCATCTCTGTGTAGCCCCTCCCCTCATGACCTCCTCCTCAGACTCCCTCACTACCACCCTCCAACAGTGCCCCTCATCTCTCCCTAGCTCCCCTTCCACCTCATGACCTCCTCCTCGGATTCCCTCACTGCCACTCTCCAACAGTGCCCCTCATCGCTCCATAGCCCCTCCCACTACCTCCTCCTCGGATTCCCTCACTGCCACCCTCCAACAGTGCCCCTCATCTTTACGTAGCCCCTCAAATGCATTTCATTTGTTGTATAGCGCTACTCATATCAGTGTAGTAGTGTGTGTCAGTACTTTACACCACGCACACATTATACAGAGACAATGAATCATACCAGTATGTAAATTAGTCTACAGGGAATGTCACATAAACCAATGAAGATTACAAGGTGTATGAATCACACGTCATCCATACTGGTGGGCAGTATATGTTAAGAGGGTTTGGTCTGGGGAAACACAACCTTAGGATTTAAAGAGTATTCCATGGGGGTCAGCTTTACTGATGAAAATGTATATCTGCCCAAACATACTCATTTTAGCAACATTAGAATAATGAAAGACTGGGGAAGTTCTAACTATATCACAAAACAAAAAAAGCGAAGCTCTAACCATACCATTCATGTTTGTATGCAGCTCTTTGATGACAGTTCATTGGTCACTTTCCTATGTTAGGATTGTAACTTCTGAACTGCAAGTAACACAAGGATCTCTGTGACAAAGGCAGTAACCCACTAAGCTTCCACATAAAATACAGTTCATCTGCATTTAAAAACTACTAACAGACAAATGATTGCTCTCCAGCAGGATCATTAATCACCAGCGTTATCTGGGCATTTTGAATTGTCTTATTGTTGGCCTGCATCAATAATGATAAAAACTGTTTAAATGAAGCACTCATGAAGTATGTGTCCGGCTGGGCCTGTGCAGATTTTAAAAAGAAAAACAAATAATAACACATTCTCTTATCTACTCCATTAGTCAAACTTAGTGTTGCAGCCTGATGTGATAAGCAAGTGCAGGGGTCAGGAAAGGTGAATAGGAATAAACAAACTTATTTTCTCCTGCACTGCATAGAAAAAGAAATATCCACGCAGCAGAACAGTAGGCAAAGGTTACTTGTGCCAAAGAAAGGATTTTGCCTTTCGCCATGTGAAGATGAAGGGGTGAAAAAATAAACAAAGCCTCTTTAACATGTAAATGGTCTTATAAAGACCTGTGAAGTACTCGGGCATTGGGTGTTTGAAGCACTTTGTTTGTGTAGAACCGGGCCTGCATCACGCTACCCAAAACACAGCAATGATTTTGGCACAGTCGCATAGCATTGACATCCCTAGTTAGCTTGCTTCGCTTTACTACTAGTACTAAAGATAGTTACTTTAAAATTATTACTGCTTAACTTACAAGAGCTTACGTTGAAACTTCTAATCTTACCGTTACTCGGGTGGGGCCGGTAGGCAGGGACACACACACACTGCTGGCTGCACTGCACTGCCACTGCTTGTGCCTTTGCTTTTATTAGTACGTACGTAACGTACTACGATTGATTAGGCCGCTGCGGCCTGGTGCTGCCTGCTTGCTACAATACCACCAGTCCAGACCGCAATCTGCCAGACCGTCAGTACTGTGGTACTACTGGCTGCAGTTGATCGATGCCTGCTGCTGCACACAGGCTGCCCAGCCAGCTCTCCCCTGCGCCCCTGCCCTTATCGTCGTCGGTTGGACCAGGGCTGCCGGGCTGACTGAAAAGTCCACGATGAAACTGCGCTGCGGTGGTTATGCTGGGCGTGGCAAAGTGAAATAAATGTGCGCGCGCTCCCGCGCGCACAGCCCCTGCCTACCCTAGCAGAACCTCCAGCCCTGTCCCACGGCCCGCCCAAATACATCAGTGTGTGCAGTACTGTGTGTGTTCTGAACTTCCGTGGCCCGCCCACACTGGCAAGTCAAGTGGCAAACAAAGACAGTCAACACTGCGTCTGCAATCTGCATCTCTGCACTGAAGGGCCGTTCGGGCCCGCGGCCGCCATGATGATGACATGACATATTATTTAATTATATGTATTATTAATTTGAATATATATATTCTCTTGGACTTGGGCTGGGCTGCTTGCAGGTTAAGTGATTAAGAAGAAGTAAGTCGCAAGTAAATGCCGGCTCGTGACTGGCACTCGGCGGGATACGTGAAACCCTGCGGCTGTGGGCCTGTGGCTGCACTGCACCGAGTTACGACGAGTACAATAATAAAGCCAAGGTACATTTTAAAAAACATCCATCAATGTGGGCGTGCGCAGCGGCAGATGCGTAGACCTGCCCCTAATATTTAAGTGCCGGTGCTAAGCACCCGAAAGCACCGACACAAATTAAGCACTGACTGTAAGGCTTCCAATGGAGATACTCTCCGAACATGGAGAGCAGTCCCGAACAGCCCTAATGCTGCCGATAATTCCCCCAAGCGACCGAAGCTTAAGTGGCATCCTTCGTGCTCCGGAATCTCTGAAATCTGACTCATTGAGCCGAACGGGTCCAAAGAACTTCGATAACTGAATTGCGAACACTGGTTGGCATGTGGCAGTGCAATAAATACCCGACGCTTCCCCTTCCTTTTGGCCCAAACCTCATGGGACTTGTAGTTTATCCTGCCAGGCATTGTGTTGAAGGTTGGGAAGGCGCTACTGGGTCTGGACCCTGACAGACATGGTCTGCTTGAGGTAAGGGCAACCCATTCCAGTAGTCATGATGCCACTGATAAGTGTTCGTCATGTACGTAGTGCCTTCGTGAAGGAGCCCCAAGGGGGAAAAAGCCATGGAGGCAAAAAAACACTACCCTTCAGTTTGTAAAGTCTAGCTTGTAGACTCTTGAAAATGCAGTAACAAGGAAACCAGCAGCGCCTCTGAAGAGAAGAACCAGGTCCAGTACTTGGAGCACTACTGAGGAAAGACAGAAAACTAGAAGGAGGAGCAGAATTCCAGAGGCTATTCCACAGCCCAGCGGCCAGACAGAGTCTCCAACCAAGACCTCCACTTTCAGTCCAGCAGGACCCAGTACCTTGTCCCATTCTGTCGGCAGACAGAAAAAAGAACAGGAAGACTGCTAGATAAGTGCTGGTTAAGTATTCCCAGTGGGAGGGGTTGGGGTAGGGATCTCAGCCTTCCTCTGTTCTTTTTTTCTGTCTGGGAGATGGTTATCTCCATATGTCATGAATGGGACGAGGGCTACGGGACCAGGAGTAATGAAGATTACCGGTAAGTAATAGGGCATTCCTTTCCAGTGAGTCATTTTACCAGTAAAGTAATTGCTGATTTATTTTGGGATGTTTTCTGTGATTTCATATGTGAGACTATGAACTATAAATAGAGGAAGTAAAAGCTGGATGATTAGCCTAACTGGGACATGGTGGTGCCTTTATAATCTTACCTTAAAATATATAATTATTTTATGGAATTTCTGAGGTTTATGTCCAAATTGCTTTGCATCTCTCTTAGGCGCATCACAACCACTGGCTCTTCAGTAAATTTCACTGTTTTCGTAATGACAAACTATAACCAACCAAAATAACACATAAGTACACTTTTCTAGCTCTGAATGCACCCTCTGCCAATGATGTGTTGTTGCTGCACCTGTGTGCTGTGA
The DNA here is from genome assembly GCF_964204655.1 of Triturus cristatus. NCBI lineage: Eukaryota > Metazoa > Chordata > Amphibia > Caudata > Salamandridae > Triturus > Triturus cristatus. The sequence continues at coordinate 436,552,944 of NC_140587.1, read as the reverse complement.
ATATAGTCCAAGACCTCAAGCTACTGTCCATTGTTGCTGGGCCTTTTCATTAAGCAAGGACCACAGTCTCTGGTTATAAGTTCTGCGTAGTACACATATACCACATGCTGCAGCAGTGGTCAGTATTTGGTGACAGAGTGCAATAGACACAAACCATATCATATGGTCATTGCCACAAAAAACTAAAGCAGCTACCCCCGGGGAAAATACAGGCTGGAGCAGCATTGTGGCAAAAGTGTGAGGAGGCAAAATTGTGGCAAGAGTGCTTTGTGGCAGGAGCAGGACAATACCTGAAGCAATTCGAACTGATAAATGACATACGTGACGTGCACATCACATTCATGGCATACCTATTCCACTTGCATCCCATGTGACATACTTGTAATTGTATCACTAACACTTGCCCTGAGATCTGCTCTATGGTCACTAGTCCCCATGAAGATAGTCATCAAGGTTGAGCCAGCCAATCAGTGTTTTCACGAGAGAAGCTCAGGACAGAGACACTGTGGTGACATAACCCTGTTTAACATCTAAAGTACAGGATACAAGGCTTTTTAGACACATGCTGTCCACCTGTGGAATTCTCAGCCCCTTGCAACATCATCAGAGGAATGCAAAATGGAGTTTAGGAATAAACCAAAGACCTCACAATGTTCATGATGCAAATATACAAATAGCCATGCGGAAGGGCAGTAGTGCGACCAATTACTCTGTATTCCTGTGTCATCATCTAATAGCACCTAGAGAAATATCAAGGTCTGAAAGTACTGCATAAACGACCATAACAAAATGCAACATGTCACTTACATGAATGTGGAAGATGTAAATTGGTAGCAAAAACAATGAGTACGTTTTTCACAGCATCCTATGGCCCGCCTCTCCATTCTGAGCAAAGTTTGTCATCACCTTATCCCCACACCCTGTAATGTCCCCCAGCACATCTTCAGCAGTATGATGCTTCGTTTGATCACCACCTTCCACTCCATTCCCTTCGGACACCACCCGAATGCCCTCCAATACTTGCCCCACCCAGCTCTCAGTGCCCAAATCACCATCCCATTGCCCCATCCTCCCTAACAGAGCCTAATATCTCATCGTCACCACTCCGGTTTCCCATGATCCCTTCAGCATGTTACTGCCCCTCAGATGCCATTAGCATCTCTCACACAAATCCACTCGTATGATATCCCCCATGACCAATTTCGCCCTGGTGCCTTCATGCGCTGGGGCAATTTTGCAAAAGTTTCTTAGGGTAATTGCGCTTGTGCTATTTTATTTGTTTTTTGATGAGTTTTCCAAGGCACTTGTGCCCCATAGAAATGTCGATAAATTACCCTTTGGCCAAAAAAACCCAGGGCACATTTGTCCTGGGACAATTGTGTGCATATTAATTATCTGTCGCACTTTTTGTCCACAGAGATTCAGCAAATATGCAACAGAGTAAAATGTTAATATATCAATTGCTCAGATGTGTGTCTGGCACATTTGCCCTGGTGCAATATTTCGAATATATCCTGGTGTGTGTTGCACCACTACAGTTTTGTTCCCATACAGTTTTGAAGGGGAGCGGGCAAATGTGTGTCCGGGTGAAAGATCACCGTGTCAAATTGAACAGGGCCAAATAAGAGGTTGTTGGGTAATGGTGTAAAAATGTCCTTTTTGTGTATTCCTTCAGTTCCTCAACCAGTCAGTTACACAAAACAGCTGCTTTCCCAGCTCCTTCCAGACATGTTTGCAGATGCCAAGCTCGGCGAATGGGTTCCCACTTTTAGTGAAAAAATAACATGTTTAGTTGGCCGACCTTAAACAGGGGATGTTTGCCAAAACAGTATCTCTATAAGTACGCGTTCACTTGCCCTTAGGTCTGGATTGCTGTTTTCCGACAGCTCTCAGACACATTCCAAGGACCAGTTCCAGTATCACTGGATGCACAAAAAAGGCTTCTCTTCAAGCACACGTCTAGGGAGGTTTCCTTGGGTTTGAGGAACAAAAAGAAATGTCAACGTATGAGAAATAAATATACAGTAATCTTATTTTAAGGAAGTTCCTGATCAAGACATTGATGAGTGAGGAGATGAGACATACATCCCTGGAGTCGAGGGTCGAGATGGGCGACATTGTGTCATTTTTCCTATGCTGAATACATGCATATATTATGAGATTTACAGGCTTCAAGTGCATTCAGTGTGAGCGGTCATTTGCATGAGAAATGTACATGAAGTATGCATGCCCTCAATACAAAAGGAATGTAAGTCGTCCACATAGTCCACGTGTATTGTCCACATTGTTTCACAATTCTACGCTCAACACTGCTCGGGCAACTTGTGCGGCAGTGACACGGAGCCTTTGGTTTTTTCCAAGATATTTTCGCTTGAACCAGGTCCCCAGCGTGCACAATTATGTGCTCAGTGTAAATGTAAAGACAGCAAAAATTATGTGTGATATGCATAATCTAATAATATACATTGTGCTAATGTAAAAAAACATATGCACACTTTAGGCCATGAAGGTTTTTTCAATCACACAACCCATATATTTATTGATGCTATGTGTAGACTGCACACCTGGCCCCAATTTCAAATCAAGCACGACATAAATTAGAAATGCTCATGGAAACTGGGCCTGCTCACACGAAGAAACCACTGGAAGTGCCAATGTAAGGAATGGTCTCTGTCCGATTTGGGAAAACTTGTTTTACACAATTGAAGAGTTGGAGCAGTGGTATGTTACCATCTTAGGCAGTGGTAAATGGATGTTTGTTGCAAAGTATGTTACTTTTGTTTGGCAACGTAGCAGCGTTTGTTGAATTCTCGTATCTACAGAATACAACACAATGACATAACACACAGCAAAGTAACAGAAAAAATAGCAAGGCACGATAAAACATTCAAAATAGAAAGCAACACAGCAACTATAATAGGCACTACGCAGTAATGCAACACAGACAACAACACGTAAAAAAAACACATCACCAACACAACTAAATGCAGCACAGTAACACAAAACAGCAGCATATCACCACCACAACCTAATAGCACAATACAACTCAAAAAACTGCAATGCAACACAAAAATAACACAATTGTCATAACACAAAATAGCACTGTAACACACTTAGGCAACAGAATAACGACACAACAAACACATCAATACAACACACCAAATAGCAAATTTTAACAGTAACACAACAATGTATCACAAAGCAACACAATTAAACAGAACAAAAACATCAAAAGCACACCCACACCAAACACAAGAATACCACATCACAAAGCCAGGTCTTCAAAACGCAACACAACATAATACACTGCAATTGCAAGTGTGTGTTGATGTGTTTCTTTGTATTCGTGTATTGTTGTTTTGTGCTATTATGTTGATATGTTGTTGCTATGCTGTGTTGGTGTTTTGTTCTTTTGTTGAGATGTATTTTGTACTGTCACATCATTTTGTCACTTTTTTGCATTTTTTGTTGGCTTTTGTGGTGCTTTGTTGTACATTTTTGTTGTTATTTTTGCATGGTTTTGTTGTTATGTGTTGTGCCAATATTTTGACATGGCGTTGTATTAATGTGGTTTACCTGTAGTAGGGCATAAGACTTACAAATCTTAATATTAGCTCATGCATGTCTATAATTTGAGTACAGTGGTGACTTACACCAAGTTTCTAATGTTGAACATTCATGATGTGCTGTACGCTGTGTGCACATTGTGCATACCTAGGTAGAGGTTATGATAGGATTGGAAAGCTATTTTCCAGTAGTGCAGTTTTCTGGTAAATAATACTTTTTAACATACATGGCACCCTTTCTTACACACCTCTTGAAAAAACCTACACTGATTTCAGCACTCTGTAAACAACTGCCACTCGACACATTCCAGTGTAAGTTAGGTGCTGAGATAAGTACCAAGTACTCTGCAAAATGTTTGTGATTTCCCAGGACCTACACAACAGTTTTGCAGGTGGTAATCAGATTTGTAGTGTATATCGTTAGCTACTTTTCTGACACTCCTGTGACTATGCAACCCTCCCCAGTTCGATTCTGGTCCCTCAGACTAACCTGATTAAACGTGGAGTATCCTGCTGGTGTCCTACCTTGCCAGCACCAACCACTTGCTGTCCTGCAGTCCCCCGCCGCCGCCATTTACACCAGCGGCCGCAGAGTGGGGAGAGAGCCGGAGACTACATCCCCCAGCATCCCAAGCGCCACCGGACCCGCGGACGTCCCGTTCGCGCCACGAGGCGCTTAAAAGAGTGACGCTGCCTCGGTGGAGCGGGTCCCTCAGACTAACCTGATTAAACGTGGAGTATCCTGCTGGTGTCCTACCTTGCCAGCACCAACCACTTGCTGTCCTGCAGTCCCCCGCCGCCGCCATTTACACCAGCAGCCGCAGAGTGGGGAGAGAGCCGGAGACTACATCTCCCAGCATCCCAAGCGCCACCGGACCCGCGGACGTCCCGTTCGCGCCACGAGGCGCTTAAAAGAGTGACGCTGCCTCGGTGGAGCGGGTCCCTCAGACTAACCTGATTAAACGTGGAGTATCCTGCTGGTGTCCTACCTTGCCAGCACCAACCACTTGCTGTCCTGCAGTCCCCCGCCGCCGCCATTTACACCAGCGGCCGCAGAGTGGGGAGAGAGCCGGAGACTACATCCCCCAGCATCCCAAGCGCCACCGGACCCGCGGACGTCCCGTTCGTGCCACGAGGTGCTTAAAAGAGTGACGCTGCCTCGGTGGAGCGGGTCCCTCAGACTAACCTGATTAAACGTGGAGTATCCTGCTGGTGTCCTACCTTGCCAGCACCAACCACTTGCTGTCCTGCAGTCCCCCGCCGCCGCCATTTACACCAGCGGCCGCAGAGTGGGGAGAGAGCCGGAGACTACATCCCCCAGCATCCCAAGCGCCACCGGACCCGCGGACGTCCCGTTCGCACCACGAGGCGCTTAAAAGAGTGACGCTGCCTCCGCGTCGCGGGACGCGTGTGGGCGACGCCGGGCTGAGCCCGGGCAGAGGGCGGGCCGTCTGTGGCCGTCCGGGGCAGGAGGAGGCAGGGCAGGGCCACGGGCTTTCGATCAACATCGGACTTGTAAGTGACCAGTTCCACGCATATACCTGTCTTTCTGGCTATTGCATTTGTCACCATTTGTCATTATGATGTCGAAGTCTAAGTCGTCTAATCAACCTGGCATAGGAGAAAAGAGGACTATGGATAACTACCTGGTAAAAGTTGTAAATAAGATCAACAAAGATCGCAGACTTTCATTGGGTAGATCGAGCCTTGAAGTATCCCCAGTGGACACATTGGTACCTAATACAGAAACATCTTTCTTGGAAAGTTGCAGGGCTAATACTGACACTGACACTGTAGATGTGATTGCCGAAGTACCCCTTGATGTGGTTAATGTGGTTAGTGTCGAAAGTATCGATGAACCTATTTTCCTAAATGACTCATCCCCCCATCCCCCCCACAGATCATAGCATCCTGTTCAAAAACCACCCCAACTTCTTCTCCTATGCAGAGGAAAGTGCGGGCGTGCAGGAAAGCACCTGTGAAGAGGGTGGTGTCTCACAAGCCTAAAAAGCAGGGTACATCTCAATCAAGTAAGGGGGTTACATCAGATTCTTTAAAAGAAATATTGGGGATTAATGAGAAAGCTGAGGGGGTCTTCCTTCATACAGCCTCAATAGGACATTTGGTTTCAATCATTGAGTCCAAACTGGAGGCTTTAATTAGCCCCTTGCTGGCGAAGTTAAATTCAGTCTCTGCAGAAGTAGACAGTTTAAAGGGTCTCCTGGATTCTTATGAAAATCAACTCTCCCTTTTGACAACCCCCAAACCGGCCGTTCCGGCCTCTATGTTTCATAATCCAACAGATGGCGCTTTGGGACCCACGTTGTACCCGTCTGGTATTTACAGCAAGGGAGCCTCCATGACTCCGGGGGATAGTAGCCAGTTAAGCCGGCCTGTAAATGCGTTATCCACTGTGATACCAGTACTTCCTTCTTCATCTTTAGCCACTTCATCAGGCAAATCATCCTCTGCATGTACACGCCCACAGAATGTTCAGAAGCCTGTAGCTGAGGGAGATGCTGGGCTTCTTAATCACAAGAGAAACCATATTGTTAACCTCCCACCACAGTGTGCACCTTACGCTGTGGTATTGATTAATGTTCCTGAGGTTGACTCTAGTATGCTTAATTCCAGACAGGAAACTCATGACTCTTTAAAAAATAAGTCACTTGCCTGGCTAAACAAAAACTGTGGTTTTCCGCTGGCATTTTCTAACGATATTTTGTCTACCCGCAGAGTTGGCTGGATAGGGGAAGGCAGGAAAACTACCAGGGGGGACTGTATCATAGTTAATTTTAAATACCCACAGCATGTGGCAACCGTCCTCCTAAGAGCTGCCTCCTTACCCAACCAAGTTAATTCAGTCTCTGCCAGACCCCTGGGTTATTTTTATAGTTATTTGAATTGCCCGCAACTACCACGGCCCCAACAGGATGAGCATTATGAATCTGGTTTAACTAGGGGGGGGGCTGGTTCCCTCCTAACTTGCCACTGAGAGCCCCGATATATTGTAACGGAGGGGATATACATGGAAATGAGCCATCTAGTAGGCAGAGGGATTATTATACCCTTCCCCTTTTCAACCGATATTCTGCTCTGTCCTCACTGGAGGAAAACGACTGACTGCTTGATAATACTAGGAAGTTGAACGATAAACAAGCTATTTGTGACCTGTCTAATATAGTAGCGACTGTCCTTTCGCCCTCTTTACTTGAATCTAATAAAGTGGATGCTGTTATGGTGAGCACAGGAATTAAACGGACCAAGACTATAACCTTGCCCTCCATCGCAGACTCCCTTTTAAATGTAGAACGAGTAAACGATTGTATAGTGGCAAACTGTGATTCTAATACAGGTTACCGCGTTGTTACGTGGAATATTGCAGGTTTGAAAAGGAAATTAGATACCCCTTTCTGGAGGGATTTTATTAACATAGGGTATGACATAATATGTCTTCAGGAAACTTGGTGCGAGGAACCTATTTTTATTGAAGGTTATTCAGCACACAGTTTGAATGCAGTGAGTTCCATCGCTGGAAGAGCCAAAGGTGGTCTCTTGCTATTAGTATCAACTAAATAAACTCCTGTAAAATTAAAAGTTGTGTTTCAGTGGATGTCCACTCTCAGGTATTATGTCTAGAGTTTGATAAAGGGAAAGATTTGTTGCTGATAAATTTTTATAATAATGTATTCACTGCTGACAGAGGTAAAATTCTGATTCAGCTAGAAAAAGAAATTGTGAGGACACAGGCAGTTTCAGGCCACCAGTCAATCGTCCTTTGGGTGGGTGATTTTAATATAAGTCCTTGTCCTTTTGCCACGAGCAACTTATGTGGATTAAGAAGGGAATGCGGTAACATGGAGGAAAACGATTGTTTACACTTCCCACATTGTGCGTATGGTACCGCCTTAAATATGATGCTAGCTAAGCTTGACTCAGATATGTTAAGCTGCACGAAAAACAGTAATAATGAAAGCTGTCCAACTTTTACTGGAAGAGGAGCTAACTCATATATTGATCACATTTTACTGTCTAACGATTGTGCATTCTCCAACTTGTGTGTCAATGAGCAAACTTTAAGTGATCATAACAGTATCTCGTTATCACTGCATAGTTGGGGTCACAAAAATATTGATGTCAATAATTGTATGAATAATATTGAGGCAGTAAGACCTAATGGGTTTAGGATTAAATGGACAAAGGTTGTCCCTCATGAACTGTTGGAGGAGGTTTTAAGAAAATGCAACATGTAAGTAAATTATTGTATTGGTGATGAGGTACACTCGCATGTTGTACTCGACCACCTACGTACAATCAATGAAACAATTGACAACCTGCTTACAAAACCATATAAGGGGAAAAAAGAAATCATCACTGGTTGGTTTGACACAAGCTGTACTCAGGCTCTCCATGCTTTAAAACAAGCGCTGAGCTCCAAACCTCGAAACTGCACAACAATTAAAAATTGTCGTGTTGTTTATAAAACATCACTTATTAAGAGGAAAAAAGCTCTCCAAGAGGAGGCCTGGAACAATCTCAGCTTTGCGGCCGAAATAAATGATAGCAAACTATATTGGCATACTATAAACAGCCCTTTTTTAAAAAATGATACAGTGCCTGAAATAACTTCTCACGTTGATTGCAAATCATGGATGCATCACTTTTTAAATATTTTTAACCCGGATAGGTTAACTTTAGATTCCCATCAGGATAATGAGTTTACCTGGCCAAGACTGCCCCTGGCTATTGGCCTGGACGAGGTCTATGAGGGTCTAAGTAACAGCAAAGATGGCAAGGCGCCTGGCCCGGATGGGGTCCCGCTGGATTTATATAAATCCGAGTTACGCCTATGGGCCCCCATTCTGACCAGGCTATTTAATGCAGCTGTGGAGGGACAGATGCCAATTTCCTGGGGCCAGTCTATAATTATTCCCCTTTTTAAGAAGGGCTCCAGGTCTGAGGCAAGTAATTATCGTCCCATTTCCCTATTAGACGCATCTATAAAAATTATGAGCAGAATAATTTTAAACAGACTTGAGACCTGGGCCAAGGACAACTCGATAATTTCAAAGGCACAATACGGATTCAGGAAAGGTCTGGGGACTTTGGAGCAGTGCGTTAATTTAGACCTCCTTATACATAAATATACTGTCGCTAAGGAAGGTAACCTGTTCCTCTGTTTCGCAGACCTAAGCAGCGCCTTTGATCTTGTAGATCACAATATTTTATGGGACACCCTGTTAGATCTAGGTGCCCCCAAAGAGTGTGTTTACTTTCTGGCCCGGTTATACTCCGGACTTTCATGTAAGGTACGCTATGGTCCTATGGGAGAATGCACACCCTTTTTTAAAGTTGTAAGAGGAATCCGCCAGGGGTGAGTCTTGGCTCCGTTTTTATTTTCACTATTTATAAATGAAATTGATTCGATTTTAAGTAAATTGCCCTCAGACGCCCCTGTGATAGATGGTAGCGTTACTCCTATTTTACTATACGCAGATGATGCGGTTCTTTTATCACGAACACAGAATGGCCTACAACGCCTAATAGATAGATTCGTGTTATTTACCAAAGATAGGAAACTGATAATCAATAAGACTAAGACTTTTGTTATGACCTGTGGAAAGAGGATGAAATCTAACTCTTCCTTCTTTATTGATAAAGTTAAGATACAATCGGTCAACAGTTTCTGTTATCTGGGGATAACATTTTCTAGGGATGGGAAATGGACTAACGAGGATGAGAATGTGAGGTTAAAGATGAATAGAAATACCAGTAGTATTTTTAGATTCGCGGCCAAATTAGGGCAAAGGAGAATGGAAGATATGCTGGCTATTTATAAAGCTAGGTGTATTTCATTCGCTTTATATGGGGCTGGAGTATGGGGACACCATCCTGTTAACAGCTTACAGAATGATGAAAATAAGTTTTTGAAGAAACTGCTATGTGCCCCCTCCTCAGTTCCCAATATTCTAACTCATATGGAAGCTGGTATTGATTTTATTATGGACCTAGCTGCACTACGCCCTTTGTTACTTTGGCGCTCCATTTGGTCCAAAACTGAGACAGCATTTACACAAACAATCATTAAGGACTGCTTGAACCTTGATAACTCGTCTCGTATACCATGGCTGAGCTATATTTACCACTGGTTTAATCTTCTGTTTGATTGTAATATTCGTCTGAACCCTGAAGCAGCTGCACTGATACCAAAGAAAGATATAAAATTGAGGTTTCTAGCACATAAGAATGCGGCTAGAGAGAATCAGTCCAGTAATTTAATAACTGTTGCTTCTTACCTTGATCTGAATTTAAGGAGAGGTTTTCAGACATATCTTGCGATTGTGACTCATAACTCCCACAGATTTGTCCTAACCCGCTTAAGGCTAGGGATTGTGCATCATTTAGTCTCATTCCCGGATATGAAAATCAAATCTAGCATACCGTGTCCTTGTGATAACATTTCAAAACAAAGCTGCTGTCACTTTTTATTGTTTTGGAAATTTTATTGCCATTTTAGGAAATTTTATCTAAAACCTATCCTTTTAAAACATAAGATACGTTCTACTAAATCAGCAATGAAGTTTTTAATAACTCTGGAAAGTCCTGATACCTGTTTCTTTGTGGCATCCTATGTGCTAAAATGCATGAATATAAGGAAGTCCATAGTCTGTGTTGATTAGTTATATTTTGTTATGTACTTTGCACTTTCAGGTAGCGCTCAGACTTTTATATGCACTTTGCAGTTTAAGTGAATTCTGGATGAATAATGTATTTCTGGTTTTATTTTATACTTGCACCTTTTGTATATCTGCACATATTAGACACTTTACATGGAACGTGCACTTTGATATAATGTAGATGCTCTGTTGGTAAACTAAGTTCAATTCTGAACCATTCAAGGAAGCACTATGCACTTTAACAATGCTTTTACATATTGTCTTTTGTCATGTTCAGTGTACAAGATATTTTTGGTCGCTATGTATTTTATGTGTGTTGTTCTGCTTATATGGTTGTATTTTTACATACCGAATAAAGCTTTTGAACTGAAACATACATGGCACCCTTTCTTACACACCTCTTGAAAAAACCTACACTGATTTCAGCACTCTGTAAACAACTGCCACTCGACACATTCCAGTGTAAGTTAGGTGCTGAGATAAGTACCAAGTACTCTGCAAAATGTTTGTGATTTCCCAGGACCTACACAACAGTTTTGCAGGTGGTAATCAGATTTGTAGTGTATATCGTTAGCTACTTTTCTGACACTCCTGTGACTATGCAACCCTCCCCAGTTCGATTCTGAATGCAGTATGGGTAACTAAAGGTCGCATACATTGTTTGCATTATAAAGTTGTAATGCCCGTTGATCAGATAACAACAAGAGAGGCGTATTTTAATGTTAAGTGCCAGACAAGCACCACCAATGAACACTAAAGAAAGGAGGGGGTTTAATGCATATCATGCCATCACATATTTACAGATTTTAAAGCATCTCTGCTTCTCACGCCTACCAAAATTCCAGCGGTAACTGCCCCCGCCCATTAAGTAAGGGGCGTTCAGTAGAAAAATAGATGAGCAAATCTCGGGCCCTTACTAGGCAAAAAATAAACTATTTAGATACAAGGAGGGGCTCCCAATCAACCTCGAAGTGAAAGTGAAAAATAGTTGTAAACAACCCTAGTTTTTGAGACCGGAGGAGTGTTGGGACTGTTTCCTGCCTATACATAGCAAGGCAAACGGCGTGTGTTAGGAAACATCAGCCACTGATCTTGTGAGATTCTCTCGGTAGGTGGAGTCTGAATCAGGGGCACTGGTCAATACTATATAGATAACTACATGAAGCTACAGTGAATTGAATCAAAATATGTGCACTTCAGAGTCATAGAGCTAGTCAAAACATGCGGGATCAATGTCTGTTGGGCCTGAACGTTATCTCCTAGGTTACTAATGTGTCACTGATGTGGACTGCAGAGATGAGACTGGGATAGCGGGTTAATCAAATTGAAAAATATTATAGTTTATAATAAACGTGTGTTAGAGTCATACTTTTGTCCTGTTCACCCTCATTCTTTTTTGCTGAATGATACTGGTGGTAACTGAGACTGACTGTGCCCTGGACTCTGCTGGCAGGCCCAGGCGCTGCAAGCCCACCAGTAGCATTTACTTTACTGTCCCTGGGTATATGAGATACCACTTTACAAGGGAGTGATAGGTAAATTAAATACGCCAAACAGGTGTAGATCAATCTTACCAAGTTTACCATAGAGAGCACATGCACTTTAACACTGAACAGCAGTGATAAAGTGCTCAGAGTCCTAAAACCACCAACACCAGGTCAGAAAAAATACCAGGAGGAAGGCAATAAGTTCTGGGATGACCCTGCCAAAAAGGGCCGAGTCCTACAGACGCAGAACAGTAGAGATAAAGAAAAGCTATATTTGAAGGGACTAGATTGTATCCTACAATTATCACTGAGAAACCTGGGAGGTTGAAAAAGAATAAGACACAGTGAAAAGATGAAAATAAATACAATGCCTTATGTAGCCCCTATAACCAATGCTGAGGGTACTTTGACACCTAGTGTAACAGTGGCTACAGCCCCTGTTGACCCAAATACGATTCAAGTAGGCCATTACATATGGCACAGCCTGTTGTACAGCCTGTTATATCAAATGTTGTGCCTGGCCAAATTGAGACTGTTCCTACAGTGATGCCTCCTGGTATTACTGTTTCTTTTGTAACTGTTTCAACACCTGTTACTAGGGTTATAACTGCACAACCATTAGAGATTTACACAGCAACTGCTTCAATTAATTTTGCCCCAAATGCTGTAGTTCAAGGAGATGCTGGATGAGTACCTGCAACAAGGTTTATCCTGACATCGCAGAATTCAGAGATTGTTGCCTGGACACCATCACAACCAGAATTGTCTTTACAACACCTGTAACACAGGGTGAGACCAACCCATTTGAAGATGTTTTTTTTCCCAGTTGCTTGCAGAAACGGCAATGAAAGAATAGATATAAAGTATGGTTCTCATTACAGAACAAACAGAAAAGAAGACACAGTTAAATGTCCAGACATTAAAGATAGCACTGGAAGAAATAATAAGAGGATGTTTAGATCTTGAGCATGTGAATCAGTGTCAGGAAAAAGAGCTGATCTGTCCGAGCAAAGAAATTACTAAACGTGCAGTGACTACTCATGATAAACTGTCCGAATTAGCTCAAACAAATGAAGTAGCTGTTTCAAAAAGTGCCCCATTTAAGAAACATTTCTGGGTACAATTGTAATGAAGCTATTGAGACAAGGTGTTCTTCAGGGATGCGATTACACATTAATGAATTAGTTAAATGTATTTGTAAATGGAGTGATTTTGAGAAATGCGAGAGCTAATGGGCAAAGAAGAATGAGAAGAAAAAGAAACAATCAGAGGCAGTTGAAGCAAATAATAGACCACTGACAAGTCCCCCAGATGAAGTAGAAGCTTGGGCTTACCAGTTGAGAGAAATACCAGATGGAGGGTTTGTTCATGTATTTTGGAGCAGAGGAGATCTTGCAGCATTTACAAACAATTTTACAAAATTAAGAGAGAAGCTTGTACAGTGGTACACTCAAGTTTACAGATTGGTTAAAATTTGAAAGTGCTATGGATTGATTGAAAAATATATACTTTAATATTGTAGTGTCAAGTGATGTGTGAGTTGCTGTACAATGGCAGTGTGCAGAACCAACGAGAGATGCTCACACTAATGCACCATCTTCTGAGGTTATGGAGAAATATGATGTGGTAATTACATTTTTGAAAGGTCAGGTTCCCCCAAAAGATATTGATTGCTTAAAAATTAAATGACCTCACAAGAGCCAAAAGAGTCATTGCATGATTACTAGGATCTTTTGCTTCAGGTGTTTCAACAACACAGTGGACGGGAATATCCCAAACCGATTGAAATGGGATTTTTTGCTTCTCAGTTTGTTCTTGGGTTAAGATCAGAGATCAGCATGCCCGTACGACAGAGGTGCCGATCACGATCCGGTAAAAAAATAGCCCGTACGACTCGTATCCGGTCTTTTTACCGTACGAATCGTACAAGTGCCGTACAAACTGGCAATCACGATTCGCATGGTAAAAAGTCCGTACGGATCGCATTGGGAAGTATTCCCCACACGTCCTCGGGTCGGGAAATGTGTCCGATACGTCCTCGGACGAGTCACCGTACAAATGTGAAAAGTGAAGTCCGACCGCGGAATCACGATCCGTCCCGTGCGTCCGATGATACAACCGTATGGAAAATGCACCGTACGGACCGAACTCCCATAGCAACCATGGAGACATGTGCCCGCATACGCGCCGTACCCCCCCCCAGCCCCCGTGAGTACGCGCCGTACCCCCCCAGCCCCGTGAGTATGTGCCGTACCCCCCCCAGCCCCCGTGAGTACGCGCCGTACCCCCCCCAGCCCCCGTGAGTATGCGCCGTACCCCCCCAGCCCCCGTGAGTACGTGCCGACCCCCCCGTGTATGCATGGAGCGTATCCCCCCGTGTATGCATGGAGCGTACCCCCCCGTGTATGCATGGAGCGTACCCCCCCGTGTATGCATGGAGCGTACCCCCCGTGTTTGTACGGTGCGTACCCCCCGTGTATGTACGGTGCGTACCCCCGTGTATGTACGGTGTGTACCCCCCGTGTTTGTACGGTGCGTACCCCCCGTGTATGTATGGTGCGTACCTCCGTGTATGTACGGTGCGTAGCGCTGGGGGTACGCACCGTACATACACGGGGGGTACGCACCGTACAAACACGGGGGTACGCACCGTACATACACAGGGGTACGACTCGTACGACTCGTACGTACAAAGGGGGGGTACGCTCCATGCATACACGGGGGGGTCGGCGCGTACTCACGGGGGCTGGGGGGGTACGGCGCGTACTCACGGGGGCTGGGGGGGTACGGCACGTACTCACGGGGGCTGGGGGGGTATGGCGCATACTCACGGTAGCTGGGGGGGGGTACAGCGTGTTCCGGGCCCCCAATTCCACTCGCATCGCGGCGTACTTCGCTTTTCCGGCACTTTTTTGGGTGCCGTAACAATATTGCCGTCCGGACCGCTGTCGGTTCGAATCGTAATTCCTGGTTCGTGAAGCGCTGCCTGAGAGCAATGGGGAAACCGCACACCCCTTCCTCCTGGACCTGTCAACGCCTTCGACACAGTCTGCCACCGCACCCTACGCACACACCTCCACGATGCTGGGATCCAAGAGAAAGCCCTGGATTGGACCACCTCCTTCCTCTCCGGCAGAACCCAGAGCGTCCGCCTCCCCCTTTCTGCTCCAAAGCCACCGAGATCATCTGCGGCGTACCCCAGGGCTCATCCCTCAGCCCAACACTGTTCAACATCTATATGGCACCTCTCGCCCACATCACCTGACTGCACGACCTCAACATCATCTCCTATGCCGACAACACCCAGCTGATCCTCTCCCTCACCAAGGACCCCCACACCGCCAAAACCAACCTCCACGAAGGAATGAAAGTCATCGCTGAGTGGGCGAAGACCAGCCGACTGAAGCTAAACTCGGACAAGACGGAAGTCCTCATCCTCGGATCCACCCCCTTGGCCTGGGTCGACTCCTGGTGGCCGACCGCACTGGGAACAGCTCCAACACCCACCAACCACGCATGCAACCTAGGGTTCATCCTCGACTCCACCCTCTCCATGACAAAGCAGGTCAACGCCGTCTCGTCTTCCTGCTTCAACACCCTTTGCATGCTCCGCAAGATCTACAGGTGGATCCCCACCAAAACTAGAAGAACAGTCACCCAAGCCCTCGTCAGCAGCAGGTTGAACTACGGAAACCCCCTCTACGCAGGAGCCTCGGCCAAACTCCGTAAACGACTTCAACGCATCCAGAACGCCTCTGCACGCCTGATCCTCGACATCCCTTGCCGCAGCCACATCACACCCCACCTGAGAGACCTGCACTGGCTCCCCGTCAACAAGAGGATCACCTTCAAGCTCCTCATCCACTCACACAAGGCACTCCACAACACCAGACCAGCATACCTCAGCAGACGACTCAGCTTCTAGACCCCCAATCGTCAGCTCCGCTCCGCCGACCTCGCCCTCGCCACAGTCCCCCGCATCCGAAGAGCGACATCCGGCGGCAGATCGTTCTCCCACCTCGCTGCCAAGACCTGGAACACCCTCCCCATCCTCCTACGGCAGACCCAGCACATGCTAAACTTCAGAAGACTCCTCAAGACCTGGCTATTCAAGCTGTAGCAACACTCCTCCCCTCCCCCCCCAGCGCCTTGAGACCCTTGTGCGCTTTACAAATGTTTTGTTTGATTGATTGAAATGTGACATACCTATTGTTTTGTATTGGTTTAAAATGGAAATAAAAATATTTTTTCTTTTTTTTTTTAAATGTAATGAGGAAATCAAATGCAGATGCTGAATGTACCAGTTCAACCAATGCAATGCCAATGCAGAAACAGGTTCCAATGATATAGGTTCCACAAGCCCTGAAGGTCCCACAGAATATGGGAAATCCTAGATTTAATCGGAATCAGATGCCAAGGGGAAAATTCAAACTCATTTTAGAGCCAGATTCAGAATCCATGTTTTTTACAGTACCCAATGCTAGACAATGACAGTTTTGCCTCTCAATAACGGTGGCTGAGGAGGGAGGAAGATTGCGTGCTTGGTGCAGTCTTGGAGGTAGACGAGAGTGGACCATTTGTCAAGAGAAAAGTTAATGGCCACAAAGTGTCATTTTGGATCAAAACAGGTGCTACTAGTTCCACTGTTAGACCAGCGGAAATCTCAGACCTACTTCTCTCGGGAAAGTAGAACAAAGTTCTAGCAGTTTCAAATTAACAGATTAGAAACCCAGTTTCAGAAAAGGTTCCTATAAAAATAGGTAAGTCAAAAGGTTTGCAGTTCCTTAGAGAGAGGGAAAATTCAGGTATTTCTAAAAAGTGTCCTCACACACCCTGGAGGATGTCATGCTTCATCATTGGGCCTGCTCCTGGCCGGGCGGCGCTGCAATGCCCAATGGGCACCCGCGAAGGTGCTCTTTGGCAGAGATCTGTTTATGAAGAAGTGGTATGGTGTGTACGGGTGTGTGAGCTTGGGTAGTGCAATGAGTGTGTGGGTGAATTATTTAAAATAGGTCTAGGACAACCCTATCTAATAATTGTATTCCTGGGGGGGAACTAGCCTAATTAAAAGTGAGTGACCCTGAGTAGATGTAACGATCCTACAGGGCTGTGTGGTGTATGTGGTCAACATGTTTCATGCCAATGGTAGCCCCTAATGGGTCTAGTGGCACTTCATCAGGACCGTGAAGAAGACAAATAGTTAAACTCTAGCACTATCGCAATGCTGGTTCAGAAATTCTTTAGTTGTAATAGTAACCAGACTTGCAGTGAAGACCCAGGTCCTAGTTGGCCTGGTGATCTGTTACCTGAAGAGGGGAAAGGCAAAGAGTAAAGAATACAAACAAGGACAACAGTAGACCTGGATTAGGAGAAATATTTTACAACAATGTCGTGATCAGTGTAGCTCTGTCCTGGGTGTCCAGGTTGATCAATCACCGGGGTAAACCTGAGTCAGGGGCACCCAATAGTTAAGATGACTATAGTGCGTGACAAACCTATAATGTGCTTATGGCGATGATTAGCAATTTCTCTTGAAGTGTAACGGTGCATCCAGGGGTTAAGAACAGGTCCTCTGGCAAGGATATGTTAATAGCAAGGTCTATTATCGGAAAACTCTCCTTGTGGTAAGGTATGCTCATAGATCATAATGTAATAAGCAGGATGTAGCGACGATCATGCAGACAACCTTACAAACACACATTGTATATTGTTTGTAATGGATCATTCACAGTTGGAAGAGTATTATTGTGTGCCCGGGTGTAGGCGTTGAACCATGTGCAATCAATTAATTCCCTCTGTAAATTCTATAAGGGTGACCAGAATGAGCACCCCGAGAGAGGGCGTGGTTAAGGTTATAAACGTTGTGATGATTAGCGACAAACAAACAAATATGGCCAAACGCCCTTCATCAAGACCTATACCAGCGCGTAGTGTTGAGTAGATGTCTCACCCCTGGTAAATTGGATCTGATCTGACAGGGCGTGTGGCAGAGCACTTCATTGCTATGACCTGAAATGTAAAGTAAATATGCCGAGCATGGGATTAGTAGATGTGGCGATGTGTAGAAACTTACCAGCAGGGTTGCTTGTTGGCCGGTACAGGTGTCAGGAACAAGAAGAACGGTGAAACTACTTACAACACGGTGGAGCAGCAACTAGCTCGACTCCTACCCTTGCTCTGCTTCCCGTTGGGAGTACTTCTGGGAGCTTGGTATTTGTCATGTGTGACGCTGTGACGCGCATGAGCAAGGAAACTAGACCAGCAACAGTGTCGGCCATATTGGGAAGGGATTTTATTGGCATGTGTATCATTGACACAACAGAAGTTTAGCTATTGTACTTCAGAGGTTGCAGAGTTCTGAAAATCCGGTAAATTGAGTTCACCCTTTCCCCCCTAACAATTGTTACTACCGAAAACAATGTATGAAGACGTATTGTGGGAATGTGAACGAAGCCCCATTATTTGTCTTAGAGTGGTGCATAGAAATAGAGCTTCAAATATATCAGTAGCCCTAAAGTGGGAGATGGCATAGGGTGTAGGTGTCATGCATCCTATTTGGAAAATATGGTCATTGATTGTTTCGCTATGGGCTAATAATGTTGGAGGTGACATACCAGTATAACTGGGCACGCAATGTGAGAGCGTGGCTGTTGAAGCTGAAAGTATGACTACAGCATGGAAGCATGATAGAGAGCCCATGGAGGGTAGAATGGTGATGATTACCTTGATTGGTTTAGTTCTGCCCAAGGTATATCATCATTAAGACCCCTGGTATGTGAAGAAAGTTTTAAAACGCAGTTTTGTTCCCTCCTTAATAGGGCGTCTTTTGATATTTGTGGGTATGCTTCCAGTACGGTCCAGTGTAGATCATTGTTTGTGTGTTTGAATTCGTAGAAATAGGCACACATTTTTGTAGGTTCAATGAATAAATATCGAGGGACAGAATATAGAATGCCCAACATATCGACTCCAAAATATCAAGGGACAGAATATAGAATAACTATCTACAAACAGGTAAGTACTAAAATATCAAGTACAAAATATAGATAGTTAAAATATAGTTAACTAAAATATCGAATTGTTTAAATGTATTAAAAATAATAGAAAAGTAATTAAATAATAAACACAATTAAATAAAACGTAGTTAAAATAAAGTAAAAAAGCTTAAAATGTAAAAATAATAAATGTAATGTAAAAAAACATAATATTTTTTAACATATATTTACTTCATAATATTGTAAAATAATTATTAATCTTAATTATAAAATATGTAAAACATTATTACATATAGATATAAATAAACACTATTATCTAAATTTATAAATAAATAATATATAATAATTTAAATAATTAAAGTAATACTTTTTATGTTAATTAATCATTTACACTACATTAAGGTGCCGATTCCGACCATCAAAAAAAATTTGCGCACGTCTCGTATCCGTATATTTTCACGTACGAATCGTACAAGTACCGTACAAACTGCGAAGTACGATTCGTACGTGAAAAATACATACGAATTGCGTCGGGAAAAGGGTACGAGAGGGAGCCGGAAATTTTGACGTCTGAATAGCGTCCGGAAAAGTGTATGATAGGGAGCTGGACATTTTTACGTGCAAATCGTAAAACACAAGTCCGAGCGCGCAAGTACGATCCGTACCGCCCATCCGAATACACAAACGCATGTAAAAGGCCCCGTACGGAGCGAACGCTGTAGCACACATGTACATGGGTAAACTTGTGCCCGGATACTAGTCGTACAGCCCCCCCCTCCCCCGCATATGTCAGCACCGTACCCCCGTATGTCAGCACCGTACCCCCGCCGCACCGTACCCCAGGACCGTACCCCAGCCCCGCACCTGTACGCTCCGCACCCCAGGCCCGTCTCCCAGCCCCGCACCTGTACACAGCCGTACCCCAGGCCCGTGCCCCAGCCCCCCACCTGTACGCGCCGCACCCCAGGCGCATACCCCAGCCCCATACCTGTACGCACCGTACCCCAGGACCGTACCCCAGCCCGGCACCCGTACGTGCCGCACCCCAGGCCCGTCTCCCAGCCCCGTACCTGTACGCACCGTACCCCAGGACCGTACCCCAGCCCCCCACCTGTATGCGCTGCACCCCAGGCCTGAACCCCAGCCCCGTACCTGTACGCACCGTACCCCAACACCATAGCCCAGCCCCGCACCTGTACGCGCCGTACCCCAGGCCCGTCTCCAAGCCCCCCACCTGTAAGCGCCGCACCCCAGGCCCGTACCCCAGCCCCATACCTGTACGAACCGTACACCAACACCGTACCCCAGCCCCGCACCTGTATGCACCGTACCCCAACACCGTACCCCAGCCCCGTACCTGTACGCACCGTACCCCAACACCGTACTCCAGCCCCCCACATGTACGTGCCACACCCCAGGCTCGTACCCCGGCCGCGTCCCTGTACGCACCGTACCCCAACACCGTACCCCAGCACCCTCACCCAGCATCGCGCATGTACAGACCTTACCTACGCGAAAAAGACTCGTACAGAACCAGGACACTGTAAAACAGCACAAGGAGGGTCAATTCGACTCGCACAACACCACAAAACACGTCTACATGACAAAAAACATCTCAATGACTGACCTGGCACATCCAAGCAGGCAATCAGAGGCCCTAAATCACAACCACCTCTTATAACACACCCACCACAAATTCAAACCCAGCCACACCCACAAATGGACCCATAAAAAGGGCCCACACACACAACCCATGAGCCTTTGCAACATACCCACTGCTTCCAGACCCCACAGACAAACAACTGCACCTTACTTACACCTTAACTACACCTTAACTTACACACCTTCACACAACCTCCTTCACAAACACCCCCTCTTCACATTCACACACACACCGTCACATTCACACCCACACACCCACAACCATCCACACCCACACCCCATACCATGCCCACAGACAAGAATCCAAAGTTCACAAGGGCGGAGCTGGACCTCCTTGTCAACAAAGTCATCAGAGTCGAGCCACAGCTGTTTGGAACATTGGTCAGACAGACCAGAATAGCCCAAAAAACAAGCCTGTGGCAGAGGATCGTCGATAAGGTGAATGCTGTTGCGCCCATCCGAAGGACCAGGCATGAATGCCAAGCCAGGTGGTACGAACTGCGCAGGGCAGTCAAGAGGAAAATGAACGAGGAATACGCCCAGAGTAACATCACTGGAGGTGGGCTGCCCCGCAGACCCGTACATTACCATCCCTGGGAGGAGAAGGTGATGGCCATGCTTCCGCCGGTGGGAGTACACGGAGTCGAAGGAGTCGCAGAGCCTGGTGAGTACACAAACAACTCACGTAACATGGGGGAATGGCATCCACACCACAAATACACCAAATGCACGCAACTTCCCCCAAGCCCTCACCGCACACAACCACACTCAAAAACCACGCTCATGCCACTAACGTCTCCATGCCCCATTCACAAATAAAGGCAATGCCATGTCCCAGGCCACACCAACCACAAACCCAAGACTGGATGTCTGGGATGCTGGGAGGGTGGGGCTCACACAACACATTGTGCAACTCAGAAGCAGACATCAATGCCCTCAGCCCATATGGCCTAGGTACATACCCATGGACCATGCCCAATGCACAGGGACTGGCAAAGTAGTGACAAGGTAGCTGACACTTGGCCCTGCTGTATGCAGCACAAGGCCCTCCTGTGACCACTGTACACTCAAACACCAACTCCACAAGCTCAGATATCTAGCCCAGGAACTCACACTCACTGTCATGCCAGCATGCACCATGAGGGGACAGACACATCACCTGGGAGACCCAATGACAAATCACACTACACACAACAGCAGGCCCGGTCACACACCCCCCCTCACACAAGCACACCCCCCCGGGGCAGGTAACGAATTTACCCACTCTCACAATGGACATGTGACACAGCAAGACCAATCCATAGCCAAATAAGCATCCTAGCCAAAATTCTACTGGTCAAACACTCAGGAGAACATATCAATCTGTCCCGCACAACATACCTATCCCCAAGTGGACATAGAGAGGAATGCTAGGCACATCCAACTACCTGGAGGAACTGTGACAACTTGAATATGTATGAAACATGGATGTGGCATGAAACAGCATTAACATTGTCTTCCTCACACACTGGGCAACGTCATCGACCTCCCCCCAACAATGGGGGGAACAATCTCAGTCCCAGGCTCAGCGTGAAGATGATCCCACCGGCAGCGACGACTCTCACCACTCCGTGGATGACCCCGACCAACCTGGCCCCTCTGGTGCCTAAGTCCCTGCAGCACCTGCGTCAGGTACATCTGTGCCAACCCCCACCCCCATTCCTGCCACACCCCAGGAGACACCCAGCAGCCCTGCTCGCACTGAACAACACAGCCAGTCTGACCAGGAGGGACAAGGTTCTCCGGGCACCCAGGAGGAGGCAGACAACCCCGCTAATGCCATCCCTCAGGGGTCCCATAGACCCGATGTGCCCACAACGGCAGGCCAGGCTCGTGTGGGCAGGGGTGGTGGGAGTGGAGGCAGGCGGAGGCGTGAACCTGACCAGGCAGCTGAGGGAACCGGTATGTCACACATACGCCACATCCTGGACACATACCGACGTGACACCAGGGGCATCAGCCAGGTAGTGTCGAGCCTCACAGAGATGAAGGGGACCCTCGACGAGATGAAGAACCTGCAGGCCGAGCAACATGCCAGTCAACAACAACACCAAGGACGGATGGAGGCAAGACTGGCTGAGCTCCTGGCGGTGCAAACGGACATGAGCCGTTCACTCCGTCGGATCGCCAACAACATGGGCAACCCTCCCTGTGCCACCAGGCGAAGACCACCACCAGCCACAGGGAGGGAGGAGGAGAAGGATTCATCCGACAGAGCATCACAGACATCGCCAAGGCCTGCATCTGAGGTTCCGCCCAGGAAGGTGGGTCGTCCACGGAAAAGACCGTGAGAGTCAGCGGACCATCCACATCTCCCAGGTCACCTGGCCTGGCACCTGGCCCTCTGGCGCAACAGCAGCACCTCACCCAATGACATTCTCTGCCACATGGACTTGCTGGTCACAGTCTGACCAATGATGACCAACACTGTGGTCTGGACTCTGATGACTCCAACTGACAAGGATGCCATCTCCCCCTGTGAACTTTGGATTCTATGCACCTGGTAGAGCACCTTAGTTCATCTACCAAAAGACTTACCCCACCAAAAATAAAAACTTTATTTTGTCATGAGATGTTGCTGTCATTTGGCATTAGTCCACAACATATGTGTGTGTAAATGTCAAACTATGCCTGAGTGTTGAACTAACTCCACCCATCCATACCCTGGGATCTGAGTCTGGTACAGGACACACATGGGTCACAATGTATCATTCAATGCAGACATGGAGCACAATACTCACCTGTGATGGCCTCAAGCTGCTGAGGGGGGGACTTGCAATACTGTGCGGACAGACCTATTTGGAAGAGTATCATTAAGGAGTAGAGGTCATGCCTCATTTGGAGGTTCCCGGGGAGGGAGTCCCAGGTATGTGTTCCCAGGTGGGAGAACTATGTCCTCCATGCTGGAGTACGGTGGATCTGAAGAATGGTGGCCAGGTCAAGGTTGGATGCACGGAGATGGCACTACGGGGTCTCGGATGACAGTGGTATAAGGTTGGTTTTGGGTCGGGGTTGTGGCCTGCCTCTTGAGTGTGGGTGGGGAGTCTGAAGGTCATCCTGCAGCACACAGTGATCCAGTGGAGCTATCTCTGCTGGACAGTGATGTGGCTGGGGCCCGGGATGTTGCAGCTGAGGTGTGCAGATGCAGCCTGGATGTGGACAAGTTTCCCGGGAGTTTGGATGTGGCTGCTCCGTAGAGGGCAGGGCAGTATTTGACACGGATGTTGTCGTGGACCTGGGGGATGGTCCGTCTTTCCTTGGAGTGGATCTATCTGGGGATCATGTGCATAATTTAGAGGGTGTTGCAGTCTGAGGCACAGATGCTGGTGATTAGCATGGCAAATGTGAGCAAGCAATCCATGATGCACACCATCTTGTGTGCGTGGACACTGGGTGCTTGTGCAGGGCTTTTGTGGGTGGGACACAAGCAGTTGACCCAGCTGTAAGGGGACAATCCTCTGATGTCAGGAGAAGTGTGGCTCAATGATTAGAGCGGCAGACCCTGTTGCAGAGGTCTAGCCCGGGACCAGGGTTCAATTCCCCGCCTCGGCGGGTCTTGGGCTAAAAAATTCCACGGACCTGATAATTCTCGCCTCGGTGCCTATTCCAATCATGGAGTCCCACTCTGCAACTCTGAGCAATAGCTTGCTTAATCTCCACAACGGCCCCCACAACGCTAAGGATGCCTGGCCTCCACCTTGGGGGTGCCCAGGAGTGGACGCCTCACAGGGAAAGCCAGGATGGGTTCCACAGCGGTATTCGTACCGCTGTGGAACCTTGCGGGTGAGTAGTGCGCTATACAAGTATCAAATTTACAATTTACATTTAGATGTTGACCTCAGTCCTGTACAAGTCCAGCCTCAGGTGGCTGCTGTTCTGCCATTCATCAATGGATCGCATGCAATCTTGAATATTAGAACTGGCAATGTCTGCGTCCTTGGTGAGGGTGAGGAGCAATGGCATTCGAGTTGATGATGAGGTTGTCTGCACATGTGATGGTGGAGAGGGGGGTCCTGGACACATTGTAGATTGACACGCTGGGAGATGATACCTGTGCCATGTGCCTGACGACGACACCATACTACATGCAGAAGCCTTGAGTCCCACTCCCATGGTCTTGCTGGGGTACAGAGCCGGGGGGAGTAGGAGGGACATGACCTGGTGGGTGTGACAGGGCCTGGAAGGCGTGGCAGCGCTGTGTAGGCAGTCGGAGTTGCACACTCATCATGCAAAGGTCCAGCCTTTGGCACCACGTGGCCGCAACTGTGGCACAGACAAGCTGATGACAGCCAAATGAATGGGTTGAGGGAGTAAGGGAGGAGCATCTTTGATGTGTATGTGTTGCCAAATCTGGAAACTTTGTGTGCCCTTGCTGCAGTGGTTGCAACAGCAGGCGGCATGTCCTGGGAACTATGCCACAATTTCCGCACAAAGACTAGGATGTCAGAAAGGACTACTGCAACAGGTGTATGTAAAGGAAGGAGTGACCGGTTTTCATTGGCACACCCAGAGACAAAGGATGCACAATCACCAAAGATGACTGACACCGGATCATGAAACTGAAGGCCGAGCTGCGCACAGGAAACACACCCCAGAAGGTGTTGACGGCCTGTTGTGGGGTCCAACATGCCAAAACACATACACAGCCATGGACTTCATGCACAATAGAGAATCAAATACATGAAGAACAGCATGCAGGTTGCTAATCTACACATAGACTCATATGCACAATCCTTGACAACCATGCCAGAGATGCCGCATGCACAGTAGCAAGAGACCTGCATTGACAGAGATGAGGCACCTTGGAGGGTGAGGAACACCTTTCTTACTCAGGCTCACACCTATGGAAATGCATCAATATGAACAGACTCACAGGTCTTTTGGATGAACATGTGGGACCTACACTGGACACCCCCTTCGCACCACAGATGCTGTAAATCCATTGGACTGGCACACAAGTGAAGGGGGTGAGCCAAACATCCCCTGCTGCACACAGAGAGGCTGCAATTCCCCATTGAGCCTCTTATGGGGATGTCCCACACTATGTCCACCCGTAGCCTCCCGTATGTTTCCGAGGGAAGTTGTACACACATTGATGCCTTCATCACAATCCACAATGCCATAACAGATGACTGCCACGAAGTGTGACTATCAATTCATGTGAGTCATGCTACATGTCATGTGCCCCATGGGGAGTCGACATGTATGCATAGTAACAAAACCTGCACAGGAGCAGTGCCCACACATTCCAAACAACTACCACACCCAAAAAGCCTTGCTGCAATCCTTACCCAAAGGAGACTTTTCACCATGTCCGTGCATGTAACGCTGATTCAGCACATGTTGCAATACTCATGAGGAATAGCAGGAGCACAACGATGCCACGAGCAGACAGCATGCGCAACTACCTGGGGATGACAGACACACAAGAAGTCAGGAAAAAGATAGTCATCCGCATGCATGTACTCTACATGACGAAGGTTGACACCATGCTAGTTGTCAATTGAGTGTGTCAGCTAAAATGTGTGGAATGACATCAGCACTCGAGTGACACATCAGAACACACATCAAAGTCACTTAGCATACAGTCAGCTGGACACACACATTGCAACACATGCCACACAAGGCTCCAAGCGTGCACACTCAGACCCAGGGTCTCACCATTATGAGAAGAAGTTGCGTATGAGCTGACTCCGGATGTCCTCCTCCTCCTCCTCCTCACTTGCCTCGTGACCAAGGCCGTCATCCTCCACGGGTGGATGTTCCTGCTCATCGGGATCCAGGATGAGTGGCACAGCTTTCTCCACTGTCATGTTGTGCAGCATGCAGCACACGAGGAAGATTTTGCAGACCTTCACCGGTGCATATGGGAGAGACCCGCCTATCTTGTGGAGGCAACGAAATCGGCTCTTCAGGAGGCCAAACGTCCTCTCAATCACTCGCCTGGTCTGCCCATGGGCGTTGTTGTAACGGTGATCTGCAGCTGTTTTGGGGTTGCGGAGAGGCGTCACCAGCCATGGCATGTTGGGATAGCCAGCGTCCCCTACATGGAAACATCATGTAAAGAAGTGGGTCAGGAGATGCCGTAACATACAAAGATACAGCTAAATACTGGACAAACCGAGTATACCCACCAACAAGACATGCTCGTTCGTTGTGCAGCTGCAGCATCATTTCTGGCACCCTGCTACGCCTCATGATGTAGGCATCGTGTGCTGACCCTGGAAAACGTGCACAGACATGGGAAATCAGCATGTTAGCAAGACACACCACAAGGGCATTGATGGAGTGATAATGTTTACGGTTTCGATAGGCTACCTCCTGTGCCTGTGGTGGTACCAAAGCCACATGTGTCCCATCAATGGACCCAATTACATGGGGCATCCCTCCCAGGGCATAGAACTCACCCTTGATACCTGTCAACTGCTCATGAGTTGGAAAATGGATGAATTCATCCAGGTGCTCCAACATGGATTCTAAAACATCATGCAGGACACGGCTGAACATGGTCTGGGACATGCCACCCACATCAGCTATGGTGAATTGAAACGTACCGGTGGCAAAAAAATGTAGGGCTGACATCACCTTCATCTTGGGAGTCAGCGCAATCGGATAACTGTGTCGCAGTTGGAGGTGTGGTGCCAGCCTGTTTGTCAGTTCCTCAATTAACTGTTGAGGGAATCTGTAACGGCGTATGCAGTCACGTTCTCTCATGGCACCCAAGTCTGGCATTGGTCGGGGGAGAGGCGGTGCCCTGCAGAAATTTGGAAGGAATAACGAAGATTTAGTACATTACTACACCAATGTCAATGAACTGATCACATGTTCAACAGCTAATACACATATGCTACATACAGAGTCTGTTCTGTGCAATACATCCTGGACACGTATGCCAGCCAGGTGATACTCCTACCAAGAGCAAGCTACAAACGTGGATTGTCAAGGTCTACATGACATGCCATGAAAGTAGTTGTGGGCCAGTGTGAGTGAACAGCCAGACACATTACAGGAGTGACATACATCCACATATGTGCATTTGAAGGATGTTATCTCATATAGACAGCTGGCGGCAAGCTAGACGCACAGGTCACATGTCATAGAAAAAGGACAGGCCACACACCTTGCCATGAAGGGGTACATGTCAAAACTGATCACACAGACATTGAGACTACGCAGATATGTCCTCAGCTCGCAAGTCCCTGTTCGATGCATACAGACACACGTTACGTGTGATTCCACATGTGGCCTGGTGTGCGTAATAGTGTGCCATGGCCATCTACACACAGACACATGTTGGATGCAGCTACGGCAGATGCAGTTGACGGAACACCAACAGCAAGCTCATGGGAACACATGACACACACATGACATAGTCACATCGTGGCACGCTGGTAGTTAGATGTCAGGTGTCATCATCCGTGTACCTGGCATCAGGGGACAGTTGCGTGTGTTGGTCACTGAGCCATTCCAGTGATGCAGTGCTTGACAAGTTTGTACTACATGCACACATGTAAAAGGTGTGAAGGGGAAGTGTGCCACATAGTGCCCCATCACACATGACATGTGTACACAGGTCATCACACAACTTTTGGGTTAAAACATGAGGAGACATGTGCCACACCACTGCCTGACACACCTAGGCCCTACACATGAATGACTGCACTGACAATGACTTGTGCGAGTCTGACACCTCCATTCCTTTCCTGTGCGCCTCCTATCACCAGTGTAAGCTGTGAAACGCACCGTACACACGCTCTGAGGGCATGTGTACGGTCGTATCACTATATAGGGGTTGGGTAGGAGTACGCGTGTGTGTACGGGCCGTACACACGTACGTGTACACACTAGTCCTATCCCTATGGTAGTGTTGCCGTAGGCATACGCCATAGTGATACGGCCCATACACGTGTGTGTAGGGATCCTATCCCTATGGGAGTGTTACCGTAGGCGTGCGCCATAATGATACAGCCCGTACACGCGTGTGTAGGGGTCCTATCCCTATGGGAGTGTTGCCGTTGGCGTACGCCATAGTGATACGGCCCGTACACGCGTGTGTAGGTATCCTATCCCTATGGTAGTGTTGCCGTAGGCGTACGCCATAGAGATACGGCCCGTACACACGTGTGTAGGGGTCGTATCCCTATGGTAGTGTTGCCGTAGGCGTACGCCATAGAGATACGGCCCGTACACGCACGTGTAGGGGTCGTATCCCTATGGTAGTGTTGCCGTAGGCGTACGCCATAGTGATACGGCCCGTACACGGGGCCGTATCACTATGGCGTATGCCTACGGCAACACTCCCATAGGGATACGACCCCTACACACGCGTGTACGGGCCGTATTACTATAGCGTTCACCTACGGCAACACTCCCATAGGGATACGACCCCTACACACGCGTGTACGGGCCGTATCACTATGGCGTACGCCTACGGCAACACTACCATAGGGATAGGACCCCTACACACGCGTGTACGGGCCATATCACTAGAGTAGTGGTGCACTTGGGGTACGTGTGAAACACACCGTACCGGTGTGGGTATTTGAGATTTACAATGGGGACACATAGGGGACAAGTATTAGGGCCTAAATGCATGCTGGTTGTCATGGATACCCAGTTTCAAGATCAAATTTTTCCATCATGTGGCCTAGAAAAAGCAGTTGGCCAGCTTATACATTGTTGCAAAGTGGTTGTTGACTTGACATGATGCAGCAAATTTGAAAAAATGCTAATGCTGTCACTGGTGTATGTTCAAAGGGATTGGAGGAAACGTAGGATACAAATGAGTCTGACCAATCACACGGTACTCCTGTAATGGAAATAGCCCAGCAAGGCAGATATAAGTCAGCCAGAACCCATGAGAGGGCTTTCATCGACACCACTGCTGCTGTTTGGCTTCCTCTGGCACCATGTCAAGGACTGTGGAGAGGGCCCAGCCTTTCACCCAGGAGGAGAATGAGGCGTTGCTGGACGTCATCCTCCCACAGTTGCCCAGCCTGTATGGTAGACCAGGGGAGCAGGTGAGTGCTGACTCCGCTACCTTTGACTGTGCCCCTTCTTTTTGTGACTGGCACTTCTGGCATTGTGTCCAGGTGTGACAGACATGCAATGTTGTTTAGAGTGGGTCCCGGGGGGGGGGGGGGGGTGGCTTAGGTCTGTCATGCAGAGCATGATGTGGTTCATGTGTGCACTCCTCACTTGCATTGTGCTTACTGTGACATTCACTGCATGGTGCATGGCACATTCAGCATGGCTAATCCTCTTGGCCATTCTTGTTCTATAGTCCTGAGGTGATTCAGTGTTCCCCCCGGTGTGACAGGTGACTGTACCCACAGATGTGTGTGAGTTTAGTGGAGCTGTGGTGAGAGTGACCAAATGATGTGTACGCCCCCTGGACATTGATGTGTGTGAATGTTCCTTGTCATGTGGGTGAGTGTCTATGTGGAGTGTTGCACCACAGCTGCATGGAGGAGGCAACTGCTCAACCCATCTGATGTAAGAAGTAAGCCGTGCTGTGTGTCTGACTATCTGGGCTAGCCCCATGCCTGTGACACCCCCCAGGCAAGTGGCACATGTGCAGAGTGATGTTTGTATCCGCTGTTGCCACTGGCAGGTGATTTATCTGTGCCTGTGTGTGTCTGTGTACTCTGCTGAGGTTGGGTCAGTGGCCTGGGGTATGTGACTGCTTGGAGGTGCTGTCCATCAGCCTTGTGTTGCTTGTGATGTACAGTGTGTGCCATGATCAGGGAGTGTGTTGCACCCCTCATGCCACCTGTGTACTTTTAATGCCATGTAGTGCATTGGGGCTTACACAGAGGCGAAATTCCCTATGACGAAAGTGCTATTAGTTTGCAGCATGCTATGCCCTCTTCAACAAATCAAACATGTTCTAATGTGTGTCTCTGTGACATGGAGCAGGTGTAGTGATCTATTCTCACTTTTTCATCCTCACAGGTAACCGCCTACGAGAAGGGGAAGATATGGAAGCGGGCCGCCAGGGCCATGATCTCCGTGGCCCAGGTGAGGAAACGCTGGCAGGACATCCGGTGCTGGACCAGGAGGATCGCCCGGGTCCTGCTGGGGGATTCACCAGCACAAAAACACGGCAGGCGCCGGCGCCTGACCCACCAAATGAAGCGTGTCCTGGCGGTGGTCTTCCCTGACATGGCTAGGCGGTTACAGGAGAAGCAGCAGCAGCAAGGGGGTAGGTACATGTGTGTCTGTTGTGTGTCACAAGCTTTTGGAAGTGCTCAGTTGCATGGATACACTGCCAGGGTTTATATGTGCAGTGCATATCCTGTTCCCCCTAGTCAACCGCTGCTGTTCTTCCTCCCTTCCCCTCCATGACATGTGTTCCCTGGTCTGTGTGTAATCACTATTGCACATGGTCATTGTTAGAACCGGCGGTCTCTAGTTGGCAGAGGTATACACTTCTGACAAATAGGGACCAACCAACTCTAGTCAGGGAAAGGGGATTACACACTCAGATAACCCCTGCTACCCCCTTGGTAGCTTGGCAGAGCAGACAGGCTTATCTCAGAGGCAGTGTGTTAAGCATTTATGACCACATCCAGTAATAAAGTGAATACACTACAGATGGACACGACACAGAAGTTATTATAAAAATAGTATTTTTATATAAGGCTTAGCACAAGACCAAATAACGACAAAATATACCACAGACTTAATAAATACTCTTTGGAAGGAAAAATAATAGTTCAAGTAAGGTTTCTTCTTGGCAAATAGTTCTTTAGCAAAGTATTCTTCTGAGCACAGTTCTTTGGCAAAAATGTAACCCCCACAGGAGTCACACGACGTCGAGTCTACAAGATTCCCAAGGTTCGGCGTCGACCGCGAGGAGCGCTACGTCGAGCCTGGAGTTGCAACAGACCCCACAAGTACAGTACCTTGAGAAACGAAGAAAACGATGATCCACGACGTCGAGATGTCGGCGTCGAGGTCGGCGTCGATCGTGCCTCGGAGTCGGGTCAATCCGCAGCGGCGTCGAGGGATGTCGGGCCGGAGCAGCGCTCACGGCGTCGAGACGGGCGTCGAGTCGATGCGATCAGCAGCGGCGTCGGGACGGGGTCGCTTGGAGGCAGAGCCGATACTCACTCCTCACTGGCGTCGATACCGGCATCGAGACGGGGTCACTTGGAGCCGGGGCCGATACCCACTGCTCACTGGCGTTGCTGCTGGCGTCGAGACTGCAGATTTTCCCTTGTGTACTGGAAACAACACTTTCCAGCAATTCAGCAATTCAGTAGATGGTGAAGTCCTTTGGCCCTGTGACTTCAACAGGAGACTGGCACTCTTCCAGTCCTTGGAGATTTTCTAGCAAGTGTTCAGAGAGTACACACCAAGTTCCTCTCTCCTTGTTCCTTGGCAAAAATAAAGAAGCGGCTTTCAGGTTCCTCCACAGCAAAACAGCACTCTGGCAGAAAGGGGAGGCAAGTCCTTAGATCAGCAGGCTTCTTGTCCTTGGTACAGGTTTCCTTGTCAGAAGTGATCTGAGTTCTTGGTTCAGGGGTCCTTCTCTTATACCCCTTTTTCCCTTTGTTCCCTTTGTCCAAGCAGGGAGATTCCCACCATCTCAGGTTTGTTGTGGGTGTTGCCAGGCAGAGGCACCTGGCCTATTCACTGAGCAGGGCAGAGTCCTCAGCCGCCCAGCAGGAGGCGGAGCCAGTATTGTCGCTGGCAGGAGCAGGGCTATCAGTCGCCCAGCAGGAGGCGGAGCCAGTATTGTGTCAGGCAGGGCAGGCTACTCTTCCCTCACTCTATGTGTAAACGCCCCATTCACCCCACACTGACTCACTCAGACCTCTGGAGCCACCCAGCCCCTGACACACACACCAAACCAGCAGAGACCGGTAGATAGTTGGACAAGAAAATAGCCACTTTCTAAAAGTGCTATTTTCAAACATAGAATTTAAAAACCATCCATCCTAAAGGGTGTGTTATTAAATTCTGAGTTCAGGGATACTAAACTCGACTTGCTACCATGCTCCCTGAGTCAGATAGATTATAATGGAGTTAATAATCAGTCTGCCCAGTCTGGCCTATTGGAGGCAGGTAGCCCTTCAATAGTGAAAAACGAAAATGGCTGTAATTCACTATTAGGTCATGCCACCCACATCAGGGCATGACCTACCTTTCACCAACAATGCACCCTGCCCTAGGGCCTACCATAGAGGTGTCTGAAATGTGGCAAAGGGAAGGTTTAGAGACTGGTAAGTAGGTTTCCTTACCAAGTCGACATGGCAGTCAGGGACTGCACGCAGGCGCTGCGGTGGCAGGCCTGAGACACATTTTACACGCTGCTTCTGTGGGTGGCACAACCAGTGCGGCAAGCCCACCAGCAGCAGTTAACTTACACGCCCTTGGCACACGCAGTGCACTAGACTAGGGTCTGAACAGTAAGTCAACCAAGCCAATCATGGTAACACCAATCAATGTAACAATTTAACATAGGGAGCACTTGCACTGTGGCACTGATCAGCAGTGGCACAGTGCCCAAAGCAATAAACCAGCAAAAACATCGTAAACAGAGGAGGCAAACAGAAAAAAATGGAGGAGAGACTCATGCCAATGATGCCAGGTCTAACACGTGTCCCCTCCAGCTGAAATGTGGGGAGAACTACCCTTCACCCAGGGAGTCCTCATCACTAAGGCGGAAAAATCTGGACAGACCATCAGCATTGGCGTGATCTGTACCAGGGCGGTGTTCCACCGTAAAGTCCATCCCCTGTAGGGAAATGGACCACCTCAACAGCTTTGGGTTCTCACCCCTCATCTGCATTAACCATCTGAGGGGCCTGTGGTCCGTCTGAACCCGGAAGTGAGACCCAAACAAGTAGGGTCTTAGCTTCTTCAGCGCCCAGACCACAGCAAATGCCTCACGCTCTATCGCACTCCACCTTTGTTCCCTGGGAAGTAACCTCCGGCTGATGAAGGCTACAGGTAAGTCTCGGCCCTCCTCATTCATCTGTGCTAGAACAGCCCCCACACCATGCTCTGAAGCGTCCGTCTGGACAATGAATTCTTTTGAAAAGTCGGGTGCCTGGAGGACCGGTGCTGTACACATTGCAGTTTTCAGGGTGTCAAAGGCTTTCTGACAGGCGTCAGTCCAGATCACAAGTCTCGGCTGCTTCCTGGAAGTCAGCGAGGTCAAGGGGTGCACAATGTTGCCATACCCCTTGACAAACCTCCTGTAGTAACCCGTGAGACCCAAGAAGGCTCTCACCTGAGTCTGGGTTTTGGGCGGTTCCCAAGCCAGGATGGTATCTATCTTGGGTTGCAGGGGGGCCACCTTGCCGCTCCCTACTTGGTGCCCCAAGTACACCACTGAACCCTGCCCAATCTGGCACTTACTAGCCTTGATTGTGAGGCCTGCTCTGCGCAGGGCCAACAACACTTCCTGGAGGTGGCGCAAGTGTTCCTCCCAGCTGGCGCTGAACACTGCTATATCGTCCAGGTAGGCGGCGCTGAAATCTTCCAGCCCGGCCAATACCTGGTTAACCAACCTCTGGAATGTGGCAGGGGCATTCTTCATCCCAAAGGGCATCACACGGAACTGGTAGTGCCCATCTGGTGTGGAGAATGCAGACCTCTCTTTTGCCCCATCAGTCAAGGCGATCTGCCAGTACCCAGACGTTAGATCAAACGTACTAAGGTACCGGGCAGCCCCCAACCGATCGATGAGCTCATCAGCTCTGGGGATGGGGTGCGCGTCGGTCTTGGTGACCGAATTGAGTCCTCGGTAATCCACACAGAACCGAAGTTCTGGTGAAGCACCAGGCGCTGCAGCCTTTGGGACCAAGACCACTGGGCTGGCCCAAGGACTGCTAGAGGACTCAACCACCCCTAAGGCAAACATCTTGGAGACCTCCTCCTTGATGTATGCTCTGACCTTGTCAGTCACCCTGTAGGCCTTGTGCCTCACAGGAGTGCTGTCCCCGGTGTCCACATCATGGACACACCACTGAGTGACACCAGGGATTAAGGAGAACAAATCAGGGAATTGTACCAACAGATGGCGACAATCTTGCTGCTGCTCAGGGGTCAGTGTGTCAGAGAGGACAACACCATCCACTGACCCATCTTTTTCTTTTGCACACAGGAGGTCAGGAAGAGGCTCACTCTCCTCCTCCATCCCAGCATCCGTGGCAAGGAGCATGCCCACTTCGGACCTTTCTAAGTGGGGCTTTAACCGGTTGACATGCAGGACCCTTAAGGGGTTCCTGGGAGATTTCAAGTCCACCAAGTAGGTGACATCGCTCTTCTTCTCCACAACCTCAAATGGTCCAGTCCACCTGTCCTTGAGCGCACAAGGTTCCACAGGGGCCATGACCCAAACTTTCTGACCAGGTTGAAGCTCAACCAGAGTGGCATTCTGATCGTACCACCGCTTCATCTCTTCCTGGCTGGCCTCCAGATTTGCCTGAGCAAGATCTCTGAAGCGCCGAGTCTGGTTCCTAAAGGCCAGCATGTAACTATATACATCCTGGGGAGGTTTCCTGGGAGATTGCTCCCAGCCTTCTTTGACCAGACTCAAAGGTCCTCTTACCGGGTGACCATACAAAAGCTCAAAGGGGCTGAACCCTAGAGACTTCTGTGGCACCTCACGGTAAGCAAACAGCAGGCATGGCAAGAGGACGTCCCATTTACGCCTCATCGGTTCTTCAAGACCCATGATCATGCCTTTTAGGGTCCGGTTGAATCTCTCAACCAGCCCATTACCTTGAGGGTGGTAAGGAGTGGTAAACTTGTAGGTTACCCCACACTCCTTCCACAGGGACTTCATATAATTCGAAATGAAGTTGGTGCCCCGGTCTGACACCACCTCTCTGGGGAACCCCATGCGGGAGAAAACACCCATCAGTGCCCGTCCCACCACGGGGGCCGTCACTGTTCGGAGAGGGATGGCTTCTGGGTACCGGGTGGCATGGTCCACCAAGACCAGGATAAACCTGTTGCCCATGGCTGTCTTGGGGTCCAGTGGCCCCACAATGTCAATTCCCACTCGCTCAAAGGGGGTACTGACGACGGGAAAAGGTTGGAGGGGAGCCTTCTGCTTCCGCCCACTTTTCCCACTTGCCTGGCAAGTTTGACAGGTCCTACAATGGATATCTGAATCCCTTCTCATCTGGGGCCAATAAAAATGGGTGACAAGCCTGTCATAGGTCTTGTCCTGCCCCAGATGTCCAGCTAACGGAACGTCATGAGCCAACCCCAGTAGGAAGGCTCTGAAGCGCTGGGGTACCACCAGCACACGGGCTGACCCAGGTTCAGCAGCCTTAGGCTCGCTATACAGGAGGTCGTTCTCCCAGTAGACCCAATGTGATCCTGACTGATCACCTGTCGTTTGGGCTGAGGCCTGCTGCCTCATACCCACAAGAGAAGGGCACACTTTCTGTTCAGCACAAAATTCCTCCCTGGAGGGACCACCATCCTGCTGCCAATGGGTCAGCTCGGGCAGGTCTCCCAGTTCGGCCACTTGTTCTCCTGTCGGTTCCAGGGCATCCCCCTCAGGGTCTGCTCCCTCCTGGACCGCGGGAACGATGGGGGACGGTTTCCCGCGCCCCCTGCCTCTTCTCTTCACGGTTGGGACCTGGGCCATACTTTCAGGCTCCGGGCCCCCATCAACACCCTTACTGACTGACATGGACCGGGTGGTCGCACACACCCACTCAGGCAGACCCAACATTTCCAGATGCGCTTTTCTCTCCACCTTAGCCCAAGGGGAGTCCTCCAAATCATTGCCCAAGAGACAATCAACAGGCATGGCGGGCCTCACAGCAACCTGAAGAGTACCTGAGACCCCCCCCCACTCAAAGGGAACTTGAGCTACCTCACACTGACTCTGTGAGTTGTCAGCAGCTACAACGGGGTAGAATGCATGAGGGACCACCTGCTCTCTGGACACCAAGTGACACTTGACAGCTGTCACACTCGCTCCGGTGTCTCTGAGAGCTTCCACCCTATGGCCATTAATGGTCACCCACTGCCTATATTT
The DNA here is from genome assembly GCF_964204655.1 of Triturus cristatus. Classification (NCBI taxonomy): domain Eukaryota; kingdom Metazoa; phylum Chordata; class Amphibia; order Caudata; family Salamandridae; genus Triturus; species Triturus cristatus. The sequence continues at coordinate 436,516,503 of NC_140587.1, read as the reverse complement.
CTTAGTGTTACTAGGCAGAGGGGTTGGAGGGACCATTTCCACGTCTCCTAAAGTGACCAGGGACATTTCTGCGGGACCCCACCCACCGGGGGCACCCATCTCCTCCCCTCCCAGAGCTACACTCGCTACCTGACGAGGGGGTGCACGCGGCGGTGCATTCGAATCCTTCATGGGACACTGGGGATCATAATAACGGTGTCCCACCTGCTTACAGGCATAGCAGGTCATGGGGCCCCTGTGAACAGGTTTACCTGTCGGGGCCTCTGGCTTCTTTACAGGGGGAGGCTGGGAACCCTTCCCTTGGTTCCCTTGGGGACTACTTTGGGGCCCTTTCTGAAACTCCCTCTGTTTACCCCTGTCCCCCCCACTCTTCTGCTGGGGACCCTGCCCACCTTTGGCTGAGTCTCCCACTGGACCCTTGTGGACCCTGGTACTGACCCAGCGGTCCGCCTCCTCAGCAAGTTTTCTAGGGTTAGATAGCTTGCTGTCAACAAGGTGCTGGCGTAGCTCTGGAAAACAGTTATTAGACAAGTGCTCCCAAGCAAACAAATCATAAAGAGCATCATAACTATCAACCTTGCTACCCTTTATCCAACCATCCATGGTTCTGCAGAAAAAAGACACATATTCAACCCACGTAGTACCAGGCAACTTCTTACATTCTCTAAAGGTTTGTCTGTACTTTTCTGGAGTTAAGCCATATCTCAGCATTAAAGCATCTTTCATATGAGTATAAGACATCCTATCCTTAGCAGGAAGGCTCAACAAGGTATCTCTCCCCTCGTTTGTAAAGCGGCTCCACAACCCCGTTCCCCAATCCTTCTCAGGGACCCGGTGGGCCAACAATGCTAACTCATATGCTTTAAACCATTGGCTAATATCTTCATTCTTACTGTACTCCTTGATCACATCTTTAGGAAAATAAAACCTACTTTCTGCAGGCACAGATGGAGTGCTGCCACCAGAGGGATTCAACTCTAAACTCTTAGTTTTAAGCTCCATCTCCCTCACCATCTTCTCACGTTCAAACGCTAATTTCTCTCTCTCAAAATCTAATCTTTTGCTCTCCATTTCAGCTTCTCTCTTGCTTCTTGCATTCTCTAATTCCAACTGCCCTCCTAATTTAAGTTTTGCCATTTCTAACTTGTACCCCCTCTCCTTCTCCCTGTCTTCTAATTCTTCGGGGGAAAGGCTCCTAGAGGACGCACTACTGCCTGGAGATGACACTGGCCCACCTGTGGGCTCTTCCTCTTCCTCTTCTTCTTCCTCTTCCGGTACCACCACCGGATCAGAGGGATTTCTGGCCTCTAACCAGGCCTTCAGCGCTTTGAGGAAGCCCTCTTTCTTTGAGACACCTGTGGTAGGAACTTTAAACTGCTTGCAAAATCCTTTTAGATCTTTTAGCGTGTAGGAATCCATCTTCTCCTTATCAAATTCCCCCACAACATTCTCCACAGGTGTAGCAGCTCCGGCATTCTCCATGGTCAAAACTGGCAGTGTTTAAGAAAATAAGCTCCAGGAAAGCGGAGAACAAAAATAGGATATCCTACCAAACGGACTGTGGCTGCGTTATGGTCTGCTTTCACTATGTAGCGTACACTAATCACTGCACATGAGTCATAAATGCAAAGTTCAAATCCTCACCGCTGACCACCAATGTTAGAACCGGCGGTCTCTAGTTGGCAGAGGTATACACTTCTGACAAATAGGGACCAACCAACTCTAGTCAGGGAAAGGGGATTACACACTCAGATAACCCCTGCTACCCCCTTGGTAGCTTGGCAGAGCAGACAGGCTTATCTCAGAGGCAGTGTGTTAAGCATTTATGACCACATCCAGTAATAAAGTGAATACACTACAGATGGACACGACACAGAAGTTATTATAAAAATAGTATTTTTATATAAGGCTTAGCACAAGACCAAATAACGACAAAATATACCACAGACTTAATAAATACTCTTTGGAAGGAAAAATAATAGTTCAAGTAAGGTTTCTTCTTGGCAAATAGTTCTTTAGCAAAGTATTCTTCTGAGCACAGTTCTTTGGCAAAAATGTAACCCCCACAGGAGTCACACGACGTCGAGTCTACAAGATTCCCAAGGTTCGGCGTCGACCGCGAGGAGCGCTACGTCGAGCCTGGAGTTGCAACAGACCCCACAAGTACAGTACCTTGAGAAACGAAGAAAACGATGATCCACGACGTCGAGATGTCGGCGTCGAGGTCGGCGTCGATCGTGCCTCGGAGTCGGGTAAATCCGCAGCGGCGTCGAGGGATGTCGGGCCGGAGCAGCGCTCACGGCGTCGAGACGGGCGTCGAGTCGATGCGATCAGCAGCGGCGTCGGGACGGGGTCGCTTGGAGGCAGAGCCGATACTCACTCCTCACTGGCGTCGATACCGGCGTCGAGACGGGGTCACTTGGAGCCGGGGCCGATACCCACTGCTCACTGGCGTTGCTGCTGGCGTCGAGACTGCAGATTTTCCCTTGTGTACTGGAAACAACACTTTCCAGCAATTCAGCAATTCAGTAGATGGTGAAGTCCTTTGGCCCTGTGACTTCAACAGGAGACTGGCACTCTTCCAGTCCTTGGAGATTTTCTAGCAAGTGTTCAGAGAGTACACACCAAGTTCCTCTCTCCTTGTTCCTTGGCAAAAATAAAGAAGCGGCTTTCAGGTTCCTCCACAGCAAAACAGCACTCTGGCAGAAAGGGGAGGCAAGTCCTTAGATCAGCAGGCTTCTTGTCCTTGGTACAGGTTTCCTTGTCAGAAGTGATCTGAGTTCTTGGTTCAGGGGTCCTTCTCTTATACCCCTTTTTCCCTTTGTTCCCTTTGTCCAAGCAGGGAGATTCCCACCATCTCAGGTTTGTTGTGGGTGTTGCCAGGCAGAGGCACCTGGCCTATTCACTGAGCAGGGCAGAGTCCTCAGCCGCCCAGCAGGAGGCGGAGCCAGTATTGTCGCTGGCAGGAGCAGGGCTATCAGTCGCCCAGCAGGAGGCGGAGCCAGTATTGTGTCAGGCAGGGCAGACTACTCTTCCCTCACTCTATGTGTAAACGCCCCATTCACCCCACACTGACTCACTCAGACCTCTGGAGCCACCCAGCCCCTGACACACACACCAAACCAGCAGAGACCGGTAGATAGTTGGACAAGAAAATAGCCACTTTCTAAAAGTGCTATTTTCAAACATAGAATTTAAAAACCATCCATCCTAAAGGGTGTGTTATTAAATTCTGAGTTCAGGGATACTAAACTCGACTTGCTACCATGCTCCCTGAGTCAGATAGATTATAATGGAGTTAATAATCAGTCTGCCCAGTCTGGCCTATTGGAGGCAGGTAGCCCTTCAATAGTGAAAAACGAAAATGGCTGTAATTCACTATTAGGTCATGCCACCCACATCAGGGCATGACCTACCTTTCACCAACAATGCACCCTGCCCTAGGGCCTACCATAGAGGTGTCTGAAATGTGGCAAAGGGAAGGTTTAGAGACTGGTAAGTAGGTTTCCTTACCAAGTCGACATGGCAGTCAGGGACTGCACGCAGGCGCTGCGGTGGCAGGCCTGAGACACATTTTACACGCTGCTTCTGTGGGTGGCACAACCAGTGCTGCAAGCCCACCAGCAGCAGTTAACTTACACGCCCTTGGCACACGCAGTGCACTAGACTAGGGTCTGAACAGTAAGTCAACCAAGCCAATCATGGTAACACCAATCAATGTAACAATTTAACATAGGGAGCACTTGCACTGTGGCACTGATCAGCAGTGGCACAGTGCCCAAAGCAATAAACCAGCAAAAACATCGTAAACAGAGGAGGCAAACAGAAAAAAATGGAGGAGAGACTCATGCCAATGATGCCAGGTCTAACAGTCATCTAGGCTGCAAGGTCATCACGGTGCACATTGCTTTCTGCATCATGTGTGGGGGTGGTCTGTGACATGTGTTGGTACCTTGCCTGTGCCCTGTCCTGTCCACTCATTTGGGGTCCATAATTGTTGGCACTGTCCTGAGGCTCCACATAGGAGTGTGAGGTTTTAAATACACACCCTTGCAGCATGCATGACCAATGTAGTGGCCTCAGACATGATGTGCATGAGTGGGAGATATGCATAGGGCCGGGACGGTTGCTCCTGTTACAGTCAGATCATTCCAGGACCATGGAGCAGTGTGCCCACTACTGTCCCATGAGACACCTTATCCTAGGAATCATGTGTGGCATCACACACTGTGGCCAGTCTCTGTGTGTTCAGCATAGTTTGGCCTCTGTGGCATTGTTCCCTGCCCTTTATTTGTATTAACGTAAAGTGTGCTACATGTGTCCACTGTACAGGGTGACCCCATTAGGCTTGTGCATACTCACACTGGGCAGTGCCTGTGTTTCTATGTACAACTATCAGTTGATGGTTGTTTGTCACAGATATATGTGTGGTCAGCCTCACGAGGTGATGTTGAGTACATTTATGAGTTCTTGATTCCCCTTTTAGTAAACACAGATTGAGAGGTGTAACTACTTGCTCTATCTCAATCACATTGCCTCATGTATGGGGGGTTTGTACAGGAAAGGCATACATGTCAAAACCTTATGTCTCCTTGCCAGGTCTGACCTGTGTGTGCTAATTGTCTGGACTGACACTCAACGTGCAGTGACCCAGACATGTTGTGCAGGGTGTCATGTTTGTGCTTTGCAGCATGTGTCAAAAGTTACAATACATGTTTCCAGCTCATCCATTATTGGCACCGGTGTGTGCTCCCGATGCTATGTGGTTTGGTCTGTGTGTGCTGACATCTGTGTGGACATTCTTCGTTCCTATCAGGGTGTCTCCTCAGTGCAGGTGCTCCTTATTCCAACACTATTTCAGGGCCATTAGCTAATGCATTGTCCTGTGTCAGGACATGTGTGCCAATCCACATGACAGGTAGTGTGTCAGATGTGTTGCCAACTGTGTCATCATGGTACAGATGGCCATGTGACAGGTGGCATGTTTTAAGTTGTCATTCAAGAAGTCTTGTACCTTGGCACTCACTACACTTGTCAACATGTCCCAATAGTTTCGATGCTTCACTTTGATTATTGTGAAGGGCAATAATGTGCCTGCATGACAGATGTCTCCCAAGGAAGTGCACAAGAAACCACCTTTACACTTTGGGGGAACACGCTGGCACATTTCAAATAAAGGCACAGTTCTGTCCAAAATTTGTTCTGGAATTATACATATCCATGTTCCCACGGTGTGTTTGCATTAGGGTTAGTCCTTGGTTGTTGGTGATGCCAACTTAACGGTGTCCAGTCATCCGGACCACCGTGGTGCCATGTATATGTACTTCCTGATACCACATATCTTCTTAACAATGGCTTCTTGGCATTAGGCTGGCAGCTCATACAATGACTGTGTAAATGTAGTTTTGTGTGCACCTCCTTGTGTGACTTCTGATATTCATGAACATGTGTGTTCTGTTCCACAAGTGGAACATTCACACATTCCAAACTTGTTAATTGTGTAAAGTTTTGTGATTCCCAATGGATCAGAAAGTATTTATTTGGATTTTCTAAAGTACTCACAGGTCTATGAGTGTGGGGACACCTTCAGCATTGGCGTCTGTTATTTGGCATTGGGTGAACCAATACTGTTTTGTTCACAGTGAGCAAGGGGTGGCATGCCTTCATAGTCTGGCTGTGCTCCACTGTTCACAGACACTAGCTTCTCTGTATAAGTGGATATCCAGTTATTTGCTGTTCTGTCCTGATTTTCATTATTTAAGGTGGCATGGTGGGTGAACCAACTGAGTGCAGGGCTTACATATGTGCGGAGTCATCTAGATGTTACTCATGATGCATTTCATGATATGCACTGTGACCTATTATGTTTGGACTCATGTGTCAGATGTACACAGGTGACTGATTATTTCCTGTCTCTTCACCTTGCCCACAGCATCATCGGGGGACACCGAGGGAGACACCTGCACGGACGTGGAGGAGGGATCCAGCACCAGTGCCACCACTCCTGGCGAGTCGGCAGCATCAAGTGGCATGGAGGGTGAGGGGAGTGCGGCGGAGGACCTGGGTAGTACCAACACAGACTACGATGCTGACGGGTCCGAGGCTGAACTCCCTGAGGGGGTGGAGGCTGCTCCAACACCTGGCAGCAGCACTACAACTGTCACCGCCCCCTCCATTCCCATCACCACCCTCCCAGGCACCGCACCCCCTGCCCCTGTCTCCCCTGCTGCCCTCACTGCCGAGTCTGTGGACATTCAGTGGCAGTTGCAGGTTGGGCAGACATCGATCCTGACTGTCCTCCATGGCCACACCACACTGCTGACACAGATGGTGTCGTACATGGAGGGCATGTCATCAGCGATGTCTGACCAACGGATGTTGCTGAGGTCCATGGACTCATCACTGACGGCAGCAGTGGGTCTCCTGCAGATCTTGGTCCCCCCACCTACCCCTGCACCATCCGCACTTCCCACTCCCATGCCTGTCCCAAGCACACACGCACATTCCCAGGCAGGCACCACACCAGACACAGCCAGCACACCAACAGGGAAGGGCAAGCGCACACCTCCAGTCACGTACACTCAGGGGGTAGAAGGCACACCCACTGGGTCTAGGGCACACAGGCAGACACGCAACCACAGTCGGAGTCCGCATGCCTCACTCCCCAGTCCCTCCAATGTCACTCCCCTCGGCTTCCCTGCCCCACAGTCTGAGAAGGAGACCTACTTGGCTGTGCTGGGCCTCAGCCCCACTGATTTACCATCGCGCAAACGGGCAAGGCACACCACGGGTAGGGGAGTTGAGTCCCCCCCCCTGTCCACCACCTCCCCCAGTAGCGCTGCAACCCATCCCTCCGCCCCCCCCTCCTTGGGGCCTGTGGTTCATTCAGGTGCAGGGGAGACGCTGGAAGAGCTTTCGGACGTGTGCAGCGCCATACTAACCTCCACCTTTGCCACTGCCCCACCCCCTGTGGTGGAGTCGTCCGTCCCTGCACCCACAACACCTACCCTTCCCCCTCCTGTCCCTGCGGTGCCTGGTCCTTCCCCACATGATGCCCCAACCCCAGTCGATGAACCAGAGGTTTCGAATGTGCAGGCAAGCTAGGGGAGATGCGTGGACATGTGTCCATCCCCCAGGACATTGCATCTGGACTGGCCTATGGCCTTTGTGCATAGTGTCCTTTTATACATTTTATTTTACTGCTGAATAAATCATTTTGTTTTCCCTTTGAACACGATTGCTTTTCAGGTATTGATGTTGGTGCTGATGCTCCATGAGTTGGGGTGGTGATCATGTGTTAGGTTTCTGGGAAATGTTGTAGTATGGTGCTCATGGGGTGGACCCTGGTATCTGCGTGCCCTCACAAGGTCTCTGCAAAGATTCTTTGCTCGTGTATGCTCTTTGTGTTTGGAGACATTGTCCCAAGGAGTGTTCCTTCCTCTGTGGCACCTGACATCTTCCCTGCAGGGAGTTGCACAATTGTTGTGCTGACCTGTGTCTACATTTCCTTGGTGGCTGACGGATCACTTCAACTAGGCCCATGCCTGCTCAGCAATGTCTCCGGCTGCATCGTCTGTGCCATCCTTGGTAGTCACTGTACTTGTGTATAGAGTATGTTGCCATGCCTCCATGTGGCAATTGTCCCTTTTCCGCAATATGCATGTGTGTACTCCCAGCCTAGCACACAATTGGTACTTGTTCTGCAGGGTATTTGGTCACCTGACTGACACTTGTGGTCATTGTATCTGTGGGAAGTCCACCCTATTCCTTCCATGGGAGACAACTACTTGGTGGCTGTGCCAGCACCTGTACATTCCTATCAGTCCTGGAATGTGCTTGACAGTGTGTATTCCCTTTGGCTCTCTTAGTTTAGTAGGCTTTCACATAACTCTGCAGTCTTGTGACATGTTCTCAGTGTGTGTATTGTGCTGCATCCGCCAGGGGTGGGTATGCATGTGTCATTTGTCCTCACACCCACATGTGGTGTGTCATGCATTGGGGGAAAGACATCAATCCTCATGGGAGTGGGACACTGCTGTCAGTGATGTGTAGATATGGCACTCTCAACATTTTCGCACATTGGGGATGCGTTCATGAACCCATGGAGTTGTGGTCATCTGAGGATGATGCACCCACCACTCATATGTCAGGACAATGCTGGGAATCCTCTGCACCCACCCCCATGTCTCTGTCCACTGCTGGTATTCCTCTGCACCCACCCCATGTCTCTGTCCACTACTGGTATTCCTCTGCACCCACCCCTCACATGTCTCTGTCCACTGCTGGTATTCCTCTGCACCCACCCCCATGTCTCTGTCCACTGCTGGTATTCCTCTGCACCCGCCCCTCACATGTCTCTGTCCACTACTGGGAGTCCTCTGCACCCACCCCCATGTCTCTGTCCACTACTGGTGTTCCTCTGCACCCACCCCCATGTCTATGTCCACTGCTGGTATTCCTCTGCACCCACCCCTCACATGTCTCTGTCCACTACTGGTGTTCCTATGCACCCACCCCATGTCTCTGTCCACTACTGGTATTCCTCTGCACCCACCCCTCACATGTCTCTGTCCACTACTGGTGTTCCTCTGCACCCACCCCCATGTCTCTGTCCACTACTGGTGTTCCTCTGCACCCACCCCCATGTCTCTGTCCACTACTGGTATTCCTCTGCACCCACCCCTCACATGTCTCTGTCCACTGCTGGGAGTCCTCTGCACCCACCCCCATGTCTCGGTTCACTACTGGTGTTCCTCTGCACCCACCCCCATGTCTATGTCCACTGCTGGTATTCCTCTGCACCCACCCCTCACCTGTCTCTGTCCACTATTGGTGTTCCTCTGCACCCACCCCCATGTCTCTGTCCACTACTGGTATTCCTCTGCACCCACCCCTCACCTGTCTCTGTCCACTATTGGTGTTCCTCTGCACCCACCCCCATGTCTCTGTCCACTACTGGTGTTCCTCTGCACCCACCCCCATGTCTATGTCCACTGCTGGTATTCCTCTGCACCCACCCCTCACCTGTCTCTGTCCACTATTGGTGTTCCTCTGCACCCACCCCGTTGTCTCTGTCCACTACTGGTATTCCTCTGCACCCACCCCTCACATGTCTCTGTCCACTACTGGTGTTCCTCTGCACCCACCCCCATGTCTCTGTCCACTGCTGGTATTCCTCTGCACCCGCCCCTCACATGTCTCTGTCCACTACTGGGAGTCCTCTGCACCCACCCCCATGTCTCTGTCCACTACTGGTGTTCCTCTGCACCCACCCCCATGTCTATGTCCACTGCTGGTATTCCTCTGCACCCACCCCTCACATGTCTCTGTCCACTACTGGTGTTCCTATGCACCCACCCCATGTCTCTGTCCACTACTGGTATTCCTCTGCACCCACCCCTCACATGTCTCTGTCCACTACTGGTGTTCCTCTGCACCCACCCCCATGTCTCTGTCCACTACTGGTGTTCCTCTGCACCCACCCCCATGTCTCTGTCCACTACTGGTATTCCTCTGCACCCACCCCTCACATGTCTCTGTCCACTGCTGGGAGTCCTCTGCACCCACCCCCATGTCTCGGTTCACTACTGGTGTTCCTCTGCACCCACCCCCATGTCTATGTCCACTGCTGGTATTCCTCTGCACCCACCCCTCACCTGTCTCTGTCCACTATTGGTGTTCCTCTGCACCCACCCCCATGTCTCTGTCCACTACTGGTATTCCTCTGCACCCACCCCTCACATGTCTCTGTCCACTACTGGTGTTCCTCTGCACCCACCCCCATGTCTCTGTCCACTACTGGTGTACCTCTGCACCCACCCCATGTCTCTGTCCACTACTGGTATTCCTCTGCACCCACCCCTCACATGTCTCTGTCCACTGCTGGGAGTCCTCTGCACCCACCCCTCATATGTCTGGGCACTGCTGGGAGTGATAGGCACCCACCCCTCACATGTCTCTGTCCACTGCTGGGAGTCCTGGGCACCCACCCCCATGTCTCTGTCCACTGCTGGGAGTGATAGGCACCCACCCCTCACATGTCTCTGTCCACTGCTGGGAGTCCTCTGCACCCACCCCCATGTCTCTGTCCACTGCTGGGAGTCCTCTGCAGCCACCCAGCCACCCACCCACCCACCAGCCCCCTTGGTGCAGTACACTGCTGTCCTGTGCATACACACACACCAATATACTGCTTATATGCTGCACCAGGCCCTAAGCCAACATTCGTGGCGTGTGTACGCCTTGTATCCATTCTGTACTGGTGCCATAGGGGTACGGGTGGGACGGACCGTACCCCCACATTCATGGGGTGTACGAGCCGTACCCACGCTCTGGGGGCGTGTGTCCGCGTACCCCTACATCCCCACTCCAATGGTGGTACGGGCTGTACCCACGCTCTGAGGGCGTGGGTACGGCGCATACCCCTACATCGCCACTACAATGGTGGTACGGACCGTACACACGCCCCAGAGTGTGGGTACGGCCCATACCACCATTGGAGTCATGATGTAAGGGTTCGCGCCGTACCCACGCCCCCAGAGTGTGGGTACGGCCCGTACCACCATTGGAGTGGTGAAGTAGGGGTACGCGCCATACCCACGCCCCAGAGTGTGGGTACGGCCCGTACCACCATTGTTGTGGTGACGGGTACGCGTCCATGTCCACTTCCGTTGCGCGTACCCCTACGTCACCACTACAATGGTGGTACGGGCCGTACCCATGCTCTGAGGGCGTGGGTACGGCGCGTACCCCTACATCACCACTCCAATAGTGGTATGGGCCGTACCCACACTCTGGGGCGTGGGTACGACGCGTACCCCTACATCACCACTCCAATGGTGGTACGGGCCGTACCCACGCTCTGGGGGTGTGGGTACGGTGCGTACCCCTACATCACCACTCCAATGGTGGTACGGGCCGTACCCACACTGTGGGGGCATGGGTACGGCGCGTACCCCTACATCACCACTCCAATGGTGGTACGGGCCATACCCACGCTCTGGGGGCGTGGGTACAGCACGTACCCCTACATCACCACTCCAATGATGGTTGGAGTACCCACGTACCCACGCTGTGGGGGCGTGGGTACGGTCCGTACCACCATTGTCATGGTGACGGGTACGCGTCCACGTCCACTTCCGTTGTGACGGTACGTAGGGGTTGGTGGACACGCCCCCCAAAGTGTATGTACAGGACATATTTACATTTTTACTGGGTTGGGGGTTATGTTTGCTGCCCCTGGCCCCCCTCTTTGCCCCTGGGTGTTGTTCTGACCTTCTGCGGCGTCGGCGTGGGTTTCTGTGCACCAGGTCGTAGGCTAGGAGGGCCGGTATGACACGTAGGATGGGGTCCATGTCTGTCCGACGCGTACCGGTGCTCCTTGTTCGCGTCGTCCTCAATTTCCCGGCAGTTTTTGGCTGCCGTAAAAAATGCTCCGTGCGGAGTGACGTAGGCACGAATCGTACTTGCTGGTCCGTAAAACGCTGCCTGACTCCGTCCAGACGTCACGTACGCGATGTCTTAGATCAGAATTGTGGGTATTTTTTCGCCGCACGTAGTTTTGTACTTGCTGCTTTGTAAGGAGGATTTCCCGGGTACGAGTCGTATGGAGAATACGCTCCGTACGACCATTCGTACCCGGGTTTTACAGGATCGGAATCGGCACCTAAATATAACAAAATTAAAAACATTACATAGCTAAAGGAATAAAATTAGTATTCACACTCCAACAATTGCAAAAGTAGAGAATTTGTTGGATAGCGGGTGGGTACAAATTACTATTCCCACTCCAGTGAGTGGATCCAGTGTTGGATAGTGGGAGGGTAAAAATTACTATTCCCACTCCAGCGAGTGCAACAGTAGGGAAAGTGCTGGATAGCGGGAGGGTAAAAATTACTATTCCCACTTCGTGTGTGCAACAGTAGGGAAAGTGTTGGATAGCGGGTGTGTAAAAATTACTATTCCAACTCCAGTGAGTGGAACAGTAGGGAAAGCGCTGGATAGCGAGAGGGTAAAAATTACTATTCCCACTCCAGAGATTGCAACAGTAGGGAAAGAGTTGGATAGCGTAGGGGTAAAAATTACTATTCCCACTCCAGTGAGTGCAACAGTAGGAAAAGTGTTGGATAGTGGGAGGGTAAAAATTACTATTCCCACTCCAGTGAGTGCAACAGTAGAGAAAGTGTTAAATAGCAGGTGGGTAAAAATTACTATTCCCACTCCAGTGAGTGCAACAGTAGGGAAAATGTTGGATAGCGGGTAGGTAAAAATTACTATTCCCACTCCAGCGAGTGGAACAGTAGGGAAAGCGTTGGATAGAAATTAATTTAAAAAAAACAATTATTTAAATTTAATTTACTTCCCACTATTTCCCACTATAAACATCACCTGCAATTATCTAAAATATTAATAAATTAACATAATTAATTAACATTTAATTAATTAGCTAATCACAATAAAAAATAAAAAACAATGATATTTAAATTAATTAACACAATTAACAGTATAAAATAACTTTGAATAAATATTATATAAATATTAATAAAAATGTATGTTCAAATATTTTAATAAACACCATACTCCCCATATAAACACTCAACACATTGCAAAAAAAATTAACATAATTAACATATTAATACAATAATTATTAATAATTAATATTTAATTAATTACTAATTAATAACAATTTACACAATTTACATATTTATCAATTAAAAACTTGTATTATTAACTTTTTACATATTCAATAACAAATTAATTAACTTAATTAGCCATATTAATTATTAACCATAAAATCATTAATAATAAAGTATTATTTATTTACTTTAAATTAAATTACTTCCCACCCTATTCCCCTATAAACCCACAACCCGCTATGGAACTAATATACACATAAATCAATTACCAATATGAATTATTAACCATAAAATTATTAATGAATAATTATATATATTTTTTAATTTTAATAAAATTACTTCCCACCCTATTCCCCTATAAACCCACAACCCGCTACGGCACTAATATGCGCAAAAGTTAATTACCAATATTAATTATCAAACAAAAAATTATTAATTAATACATTATTATTATTTTTGTATTTAAATTAAATTACTTCCCACCCTAATCCCCTATAAACCCACAACCCGCTACGGAACTAATTTACGCAAAAATTAATTAACATAAAATTAATTATCTTAAAAAAATTGTAACATACATTAAAAAAGTATGATATATTTTTAACACATATACTAACATATAATATAATTTTAAAAAGTTCGATATAATGACATGCTATATTATGACATTCTATATTATAACATACTATATAATGACATTTGATATAATGACATTCGATATTACTATAGGGGAGAGGAGTTGGCCTAACGGTTAGGGCGCTCGACCTCGGACCTGGGGGAACTGGGTTCGAGTCTAGGTAACGACGCTAAACCTGCTGTGATTCTGGGCAAATCACTTAGGGGTCGATTCCGATCCTGTATTTTTTTTTTCCGTACGACTCGTATCCGTAATTATTTCCATACGAATCGTACAAGTCCCGTCCGACCCGTGAAGTATGATTCGCACAGGAAAAATACATACGGATCGGCCCGATCCGTACAAATCGGATCGGGAAAAGTTGTACGAGACGGACCCGGACACTTTTCCGTACGAATCGTATAAATACAGTCCGACCGTACAAGTACGATCCGGACCGGCTTTCCGATTTACGAATCGTACGGAAAACGTCCCGTACACGGGGAATGACTTTACCCGCTACGAAGCGAACTTTGTATGACTCGTATCCCGGGAAAAGTTGTTCCCGGGGTGCGAGTCGTACAGGCCCCCCCATGCATATGTACGCATCTTACAACAACATCGCGTATGTACGCACCGTACATACGCAATGTTGGGGTACGCACCGTACATACACAACGCATGGGGGTGTATGCCTGTACGACTCATACCCCTGTACGACTCGCACCCCTGGGGACTCTGCTTTTACGGCTGTTTTTGGCTCCCGTAAGTAAAGAGCCGTACGGAGTGCCGTAGGGACGAATCGTACTTGCTGGGCCGGAAACCGCTGCTTAAATACGTCCGGACGTCGCGTACAGGCTGTTCCGGATCCGAATCGTTGTTTTTTTTTACCCGTACGGTCTTTTGTACCATTCGTATGGAAAGAGGCTTTCTGTACGAATAGTACTTCCTAGGTTGTAAGGAAAGTTTACCGGGTACGATTCGGCCCCTTAATCTCCCCGTGCCTAAAAACAAAAACAAAAAATGAATGTGTGTCCTCATGTAACGTAACTGGTGCTATGTAAGGCGCTCTGATACCTGATTGGATTCGGGTCAAGTTTGCGCTATATAAAACTCTGCTAAAAAAACTAAAACTTACCTAAATGTCGATATTATTTCCAACTATATTATGTGCATCCTATATTCTGTCCTCTTGATATTTTTGATTCGATATTATGCCCTCGAGATATTTTTTATTCTATATTTTGTCATGCCCACATATTGGAGCTGGCATGGGCAAGTAATAAGATGTATGCAATTTTTTGTGTTGTGTTGTAATTCATAAAACTCTCAGGGTACAAATCAAATAAAGTAAATACTTTATTAGGAGCGCAGAGACAGCGTTGACAATCCCACAGAAGTCAGCTCACAACTGGCATTTCCACAGAACATAGCAACCTTAGAACTATAAAAGAATCTTGCATTTAAAGCAACAGAACATAACAGAACGTTAGTGTTATAATCGAACAAAATGAGATTACAACATGTTGCAATTAGTGTGTTTCGTTTGTGTCCACACTAAGGTGTTGGTAAGAGTAACAGTCTTAGTTGCACTAGTAAATGGGCAAACTACACATTGTCCACATGGGAAGTGGCCAGTAGGTTCCACAATGGTTTTTGTTAAGGAGGCGTCTTTTACTGGGTCTGGTTTTAATCAGTAAATCTTTTTGGTTGGCAGTTCTTTTGAACGCAAACCTTGGAGGACTCAGGGTAAGGTCACCAAAATTCAGAATTTTCCAGTGTTTACAAATGACCCATCTGATCATATTTGATTCTGGTGTAAAGGTAGTTACACATGTCATGTGTTCAGTTTTTTATTTGGGTTGGGTATCATGGAGAAGTTCTCTATTGGTGTTGCATGCTCTTTTTTGAGCTTTTTGATGTTACTGGCTGGGTAGTTCCTTTTGACCAGATGGTTGTGTAGTTCAGTTGCCTGTGACTTAAAATCATCTAGATTACTGCAATTGTGTCTTATACGCAAAAATTGTCCATAGGGGACATTTTCCTGAAGGGCTTTTGGATGGAAACTGTTGTATAAATGGGGACTGTGATTATCTGTGGGTTTCTTGAAAGTTTTGGTCTCCAGTCTGTTTTGGTTGTGGCTGATCATCAGGTCTAGAAATGGTCGTTCACGGTCAAAAATATTAGCCGTGAAGCAGAGATAGGGGTTAAGACTATTAACCCAGGTGATAAAGGCAGGGATGTTGTCTTTACTGCCTGTCCAAAACACCAAAATGTTGTCAATATAACGACACCACAGGATGATGTTGTCCTTGAAGGGGTTGGTATCGATGAGCACGTACTTAGCCTCAAAGTCTGACATGTAGAGGCATGCCAGACTCGGGGCGAATGTACTACCCATCAATGTCCCTTGGGTTTGGTGGTAAAGACGGTCCTCAAACTGGAAGAAGTTCTCAGTTAAGGCAATAGTCGCACTTTCCATAATGAAGCCTATGGGTGTGGGTGCTGTCCAACAAGTGACTCTTAGAGTTCATTCGAAGAAAATCATAAATTTGTTGTTTATGATTTGAATCCTGTAAATATGTACGGAAGAGATTTATTGTGCAACTTAAAGTGTACCATTTACTGTACACAGAATGGTGTCATGTTCCAAACTCATGATGAAGATGTTGCATTTAAAATGGCCCAGTAAGAAACAACTGTAGGATTGTATCCAATGAGGACAGTAGATGAATTGCCACCTGATTTAAAAGAAGCTCTGAACTCAGAAGTATGGGATTTCATAGGGAAAGATATCGGACTAATTAAAGGAGTCGGACCAGTTCAACTTACAGTGAAATCAAATGCTGGTAATCGGAAATCACCATCACATAATCTAACCCCTGAAACAGTGGCAAGATTAACAACTGTAATTGAAGACATGCTGACCAAAGGGATTCTAAGAGAAATTGTTGGGTGCACTTGCAACTCTCCAATCATGGGTTAGCAGAAGCCTGATTGCAAATATCAGATTGTTCAAGACCTCTGAAAGATTAACAACTTTCAGCCTCATGCATCAAGCCAAAATCCAGTGGGTAAAATACCGATTCGCTAATAGCTCCCGGTATTGAGTTAAAAATACCCAATCCCAATGCATCAACCCAAAAGCAAAAATCGCTATTTAAGGAATCCTTAAATAGCGATTCCTTAAATAGCGATAGCATTTAAGGAATCCCAAATTGAGATTCCTTAATTTAAGGAATCTCAATTTGGGATTCCTTAAATGCAATGCATGAAAGTTAAAAAATTAGCAAATTCGCTAATAGGGGGAGCAAATTACCATGAAGATGAACTGCATGGTAATTTGCTAAAAGTTTGAAAAATGCACTTTTGTGCATTTTTCAAAGTTTCATGTTGCGCACACACATGCCCTTAGAGCATGTGTGTGTGCAACATATGTGCACATATCAATTTCAGGGGTGCAATAGGGTGTCATTTTGACACCCTTGCACCCTTGAAATTGCATGAGCAATTTGCGAGAACCTACTGGTACTCGCTATTTGCTCATGCAATGTCCAATTCATTCCTATGGGCCTGGAGGCCCATAGGAATGATTGGGATGGCATTCCTTAATTGCTACTCGCAATTTGCTAGTAGCAATTAAGGAAAGTTAAGGATTCGCTATTTGAATAGCGATTCCTACATGCATAGCCTTTTGCTATTCCTTATTAGCGATTCCTTATTTTTCGCTAATAAGGAATCGCAAATGGCATTGTTGATGCATGTGCCCCAATGTTGTGCCATGTTATCCTGTGGTACGGAAACAATCCATCATTCTTTTTCAGATTCCTTGCACTGTAGAACGATTTACCATTGTTGATCTCTGACAAACCTTCTTCTCCATTCCATTGCATGAGAACAGCCAGTGCTTATTCTTTTTTATATTCCGAGAGAGAGTTTTGGCATGGAACCGAGTCGCACAAAGGTATACTGAAAGTTCATCCATTTTTAACCAGATTTTGAAAAAGAATTTTGAGTGTTTGCAGATGCCTAACAGTTCAGTTCTCATGCAGTAGATCGAAGACCTACTTGTGGCATCAAACACATGAGAAGCTTACAGACAGGATATGATTGCACTATTAAATCAACTGGCTGAGAATGGGCATAACATGTCTCCAGGTAAACAACAATACTGTCAAAAATAAGTTCAATATTTGGAACATATCATTGAAAAGGGAGCATGAAAGGTGTCACAAGAGAGAGTAGAGATGATTCTTCAAATGAACCCACCCAGAATGCAAAGAGAAGTCAGAACGTTTTTGGGAATGGCTGGCTACTGTAGACAGTGGATACCAAACTTTTACCTGATGGCTAAACCTTTACTGAGGCTGACTCACAAAGATGTGCCTGATCTGCTTCCGTGAGTCAATGAGTGCTTGAAAGCATTCCTGGAGCTGAGAGAAAGTCTCTGTTGTGCCCTTGCACTAGAAAAGCCTGATTACAGTAAGATGTTTCCATTGTTTTGCAGTGAGAGGGAGGTCGGCGCTCTTTCAGTGCTGACCCAGATTTATGGAGATTCATGACAACTTGTAGCTTATTTTTTAATACCCTTGATAATGTAGCCACAGGACTGCCTGGCTGCCTGAAATCAGTGGCGGCTGTTGCAGTCAGTATTGAGAGATGTGAAAGGATAGTGATGGGACATCCTTTAACTGTTATGGTCCCTCACTCCATAGAGATATTGCTCACCTGACCAAAAACCCAGCACATGAGGAATAGTCAACATACCAAGTATGAGCAACAGATCCTTGCTATGAGAATATTATTTGAAAACATTGTCAAATTGTGAACCCATCAACTTTGTTGCCTGTAAATGAGATTAACAGTAATGATGATGATGAACATGATTGTCTAGATGTCACAGAATTATCCACAAAGCTAAGGTCAGATATAAAAGATGAAACTTTGGATGAGCATGATTATGTATTCCTTGTGGAAGCCTCATGTCTGAGAATTAATGAAGTTACCTTGAGAACAGCTTACGCTGTTTGTAGAGATAACGAGGATGTAGAGGCTTCATGGCTTTGAGATGTTACCTCAGCACAAGTTGCTGAGCTTGCAGTCTATCAGCCCAATTCAGAGTGACTATGTTTACAGATATCACAACACAAAAAGATGCTGGACGGAATGCTGAACATTGTCAAACATTCAACCCCAGTCACAGATCTGGGTTAAATCCATCGTTGTTTTGCTCACCATGCCACCCCAGTTTGGACCCAGCCATATGCAAATCAGTCTTGACCCTGCTCCCCGAAGGAAACAGTCCTGCTGGAACTGCCAGACCAGGTCCTACCTGGTCCAGAAAACCAGAAAACAAGCATCTTGGGACCGGTTTTGAGTCTGACCCCATTTCAGCCAGGCTAGCTTGAATCCAATGGCATAGTGAGCAGGGGACCCACGTCTGGGCACATCCTTCCCACTTAGGGTGAGTATAACAACATAAAAAAATGTCTGTGTCAAATCCATCATTTCTTTGATGCCACTGCAGATTTGGACCCAGCCATATGGAAATCAATCTTAACTCTCCTCCCCATGGGAACAGTGCAGCCCAAACTGCCTGTCTGCCTACCTGTATGAAAACTGCTTGAGGCACTAATTGCAGTGGATAAGTGTGCAGGTCACTGGAGTGGTCTTGATTCTGTCACAATTGGAAACAGATTTGCTGATGAAGTTGCACAAATTGTGCACTTGTGACTTACATATTTAACGGGGCTGACACAAATGAGTCTCAGAAAGACATTGCTTTTTAGTTGTTGTTGTAAGTAGCTGATATATGGAAAGAACTCAAGGCATTACAGGAGAATGTTTCAGCAGCAGAACAGCAGGGTTGGATCAGAGCAGAATGCAAGAAAAAATAATATGGCATTTGGATATAACCAAAAGAGGGGGACTCTGGCCTTTTATACAGGTCCAGGATACATGCCCAAAAGTAATCCAACAAAATGATTATGCAGTTCTTAACAGGCAAGAGGAAAAACGGAAAGGTTGGCTAAGTGTGAGGCAGTGTTCACTAAGTGGTGGGAGGAAAAAGGAGAATTCCTCCTTGTGGAATAAGGCACCTCACACACCCAGCCAGCTAGGTTTCATGCTAGGTGTCATGCTTCATCATAGGGCTTGCTCCTCGTCAGGTCAGCGCTGTAATACCTGACAGGCACCCTATGAGGGGCTCTTTGGCGGAGAACTTTTATTCCATGCGGTTTGGTGTAGTGGGTGTGAGGGACCTAAAGGGTGCAGATGTGTGGAATGTGGGTCACTAGACTGTGTAAGTATTAAAACATGGATTAGAAGTCCAATCAAGACAATTTTAATGAAAATGGCTTCTAACCTGATTAAAAATAAAGATGTGGCACGCCCCTGTTAAAATGCTACAGGATATCGGGCTCTAAAAAGTGGGTAACATGTTTCTTGCTATCATGTCAATTTGACGGCAGTTCTTTAGGACCAAACAGTTTACCTACACTACTTTTGGTTGTCTAGTTTGGTAACGATGATAGACCACAAACAGCACCCTAAGTGTGGTACCTGTAAATATGGTCAGCCAACCTGATAAAACAAAACACAATGGTTAGGTAAAAGTGGACACTGTTCAATTCATTGTATGCACATGATGCCGCAATGGTGAAACATTCATAGTGTCTAGAAACACGCATCACGGAGTCTTGGAATGCTCGTGCGTGAAGTGGCAAAAGGAAATGAGTTAAAATGGGTATTAAGGAGCCCGTACTCCTATGGTAGCTGAAGGAATCAAGGACTCACCCTAGTTAGTCTGGCTTAATGACGAGTCAAATGCGGGGGACACCAAGGAACCCCATCGGTGTGCCATAAGTGCGACATACAACCCATAGGATGCAGTGCGGCCCCCAGCATAGCAAAACATTGTCCTTAAATAAAAGCACCCATTGTCTATGCATAGTGGTGTCAGGGTAGTCATGTCATCCAGTTATCCATGTCAAAACAATGTCAATCCCATCATGATAGTTCCAGGTTTGTCCGTTGCCTCGTGATTCAACAGACAAACACACACCCAGTAGGTGAAAGTCAGGGAATCAAGGACGCGAGTGCTCTAATAAAGAGTCAGTACTTACGTGCTCTCACTGCAAGACTGTCAGTGGACCTGCCCCAAAAGCTGCCGGGACCAGAAGGTACTGCCCATCATCCTCATGGCTCAGTTATGCTCCCGGCTGCTGGCAGTGGAGGGGCAGGGCGTCACAGCGGCACAAGCTGGTGCACTGGAGCGCAAACCCTCTTGGTAAAGTACCGTGTGGCTGCCATCTTGGTAGTGTGGCCGAGCGTGATGACATAGGAGGCATGCAGAGTCACGTTACCTTGCGTTGCATGCGTGTACCCAGGGAAGCCATAGACAAAGTACTGGAGAATGCGGCGGCCATCTTAGGATGTGTGGTCGCCGGCGGTTCTAGTCCCAGATTGGGATGAGAGCAGTGTGCATAATGTGTAAAAAGGGGGTTTGTAAGATCGAACAACGCTTCCCAACAGGATAGAAGGAACCCCGACTGGAAGATGGGGTGGTTGCTCTGTGATACACTCACCAATCTGCCAAAGTGCAGAGGCCAATGAAGAAGGATGCTCTCTGATACACTCGCCAATAAGCCACTAGTGAGAAGGCCAATTGGGAAGGGTGACAAGGTCAGATAATGTTAGGCAATAGGTGGCTAAATGCCCAGTGCATGTACGAAAAGGTCAGAAGGTGTCTAAAATAGAAGGTGGGGTGGTCACTCTTCTATGAAATATTCAACAGAATGGAGGTATGCCTAGAACCAAGGGTGGATCAGTGAAGTAATTTCGCGAATACGATGGTCTGAGAGATACCCCAATGCTAGTGACAGTGTATAAAGCAATGTGTGGACCAGCCTTTGTGTTCATGGGACAAGGCCGGATGTTAGTACTCCATTGTTGTGAATATGACACTGTAGTAGAGGGTCCCCCCAACGGGATTCTTATCTATTTAATGTACTTCATGGGATATCCCTCCTTATCTGTGGCCAAACAGTACACCCACCTCTGTTCAGTCCTGAACAGTGCTCCTTTGTTCATTTTGGGGTGTGCCTCTAGAATGACCCAGCGTAGAGTGTATGGTGGATGTTTACAGAGTTCAAAATGTGTACACATCTTAGTGTTGTTTCTATGACACCTTATGTTGTTGCTATGTTCAGTGATGTGTGTCTTTATTGTTCTGGTGGTCATGCCAATGTAGTGAAGGCCGCACGGCCAGGTGATCATGTATATGCAAGTGGCAGAATTACAGTTGGTGTGTTTTCTTAACTGCCATTTGGAAGTGTCAGAAAATGCTATTTCCTTAGTTGGTTCTGCGAGGGGGCAGACTATGCAGGACCTACACGGGTCCTGTTACAGGAGGTAGATCCCAAAGGAGTCTCTGCGGGTTGATGTTTTGAACCCTTGGCCTAGTATGTATCAGTATATTTTTGAGATTGCTGGTACATTTAAATGCAAGCCTTGGAGTAGGCAAATTGAGTGTTCCCGTGCTGAGGATACCCCAATGCTTACTGATAATGTTCCCAATGCTGTTGGAGTCTGGGGTGTATGTCGTGACGCAAGTGAGGGCCTCAACAGGATCTTTATGCTGTGTCTCTAGTAAGGCCTCATGATTGTTGTTTCCGGCCTTTTTCATTGAAAGTGCAATGTTCCATTTTGGGTATTCTCTTTTACAGAGATTGTCTGCGAGAATGACTGCCTCCGACTTGAAGTCATCCACGGAACTGCAGTTTCTCCTGATTCGGAAAAATTGTCTGAAATGTAGATTTTCTTTAAGAGCCCTGGGGGGAAGGCTACTGAATAGGAGAAGGCTTTTACTATCAGTAGGTTCCTGTACAATGTGGTACTGATTTGGCCTTCAGAGTCTGATGTTAAGGTCAAGGAAAGGGATGTCACTCTCTGAGATAGTGCTGGTGAAGTTAAGATAAGGACTGAGGGCGTTAATCCATTGACAAAGTTCTTCACAGGTAGACCTATCACCCTTCCAAAAGATTAAAATGTCATCAATGAATCTCTTCCACAATACCAAGTTGGTGTTGAAAGGGTTTGAGGCGCTGAAGATCTCTCTCTTCAAACGCAGCCATGTTGAGGCATGCCACGCTGGGTGCAAAGGTGCTACCCATTGAAGTGCCCTGGGTCTGGTTGTATAATTGTTTACTGTACTCGAAGAAATTCTCAGCCAGGGCCAATGTGGCGCACTCGTGTGGGCGAGTCCCTGTCAATGTTACCCAGGACATCCTCTATGATGCCCAGGGTGGCACGCTGAGGGATGTTAGTTTATAAGGCCTCAACTTCCAGGATGTTGGATGTCCTCAATGAGTTGAAGGACATCTGTGGTGTCTAGTAGAAAGGATGGTGTCTTTCTCACCAGGGGTTGTAAGAACTGATCGCAGAACCTCGACAGAAGTTCAAGAAGTGATCCAATCCGTGAGACAATAGGCCTACCTGGAACATGGCTGGTGCCTTTATGAATCTTGGGCAAGATGTTAAAAGAAGGGCACCTTGGTAATGAGGAAGTCTGCTTCCTGCTTACTGATCCACCCTTCTGTCTCTGCAGAGAAGACCATTGTTGAAATGATAGTTTGAAGGCGTGAGGTAGGATCGACATCAATGGGAGTATAGTATCTCTAGTTGCTAAGTTGTCGGTGACATTCAATGTCGTAGTCAGTGGTAGACATGATCACTGTAGCCTCACTCTTGTCTGCCTGTTTGAGACAATAATGCGTCCCTCACACCACGGCTTAACCTCACACATTACAGAAGAGGCATGGTCGGAATTCTTGACAATCCACCTCAACCATCAGTACGTGTCCAGGCAGTGCAATGCAATATATGCCCCAAAAGTTAAGGAAGCCACTGAGTTAAATGACATCTTTAAAGACGACACACTCCACAAGGAAATGGAAGTGCCACCTGACGTTGCAATAACTAAATGCAAGATCGCCAAAGGCAGACGAGAAGGAGCCCCAGGGCCTAAGGGGATTCCCCCAGCCCTTTTTAAGCAGGACTCCGATTTTTAGACAGTGGCCTTGGCTCCACTATTCCAGGAAGTCAGACAATTGGGACAACTACTTGCCTCTTGGAAAGGCTCCATTATAGCACCCATCTATAAAAGTGGTGAAAAATCTGTGCCTAAAAACTATCACCTAGTCGCCCTATTAGACAATGAAGCCAGATACTTTGCGGGCACCCGACTTGAAGAACTTCAGTTACGAACAGTTGAACAGGAAATCATACCACTCAACCAAACTGGCTTCTCCAAATACACAGAGACTCTAACTAACATCCTAACACTGTCACTATTCATGGACAAGGCAACATCATCAAAACAGTCAATTCACCTCTGCTTTGTGGATTTCAAGGCTGCCTTTGACAACATAGAGAGAGCTAATATCTGGGAAAAGCTGGCAAACTGGAAGATCCCGCAGGCTAATATCCCTACACACTGACACATGGGTGCAGGTAAAACTTGGCAACGGCACACTCTTGTCAAGGTGTATTACAACAATCAAAGGGCTCAAACAGGGCAGTGTGCTTGCCCCAACCCTGTTCAATCTCTATATGGCCGACCTGACGCAGACCCTTGACCTATGCAACGCACGCACCCCAAGGTTAAGAGGCAAGGATCTATCCAGCATCCAGTACGCCAATGACGCATTGCTAATCAGCTACACGCATGTGGGTATGCAGCGCCTCATAAACACACTTCAAAAATTCTCTAATGACAACTTTCTGGAAGTAAACCTGAAAAAACCAAGACAGTGTCCATCAAAAGACTAGGGGAAAAACCTCACTACTGGCACTTGGTGAACACTCAAATACAAAATACAACAAACTATAAATATTTAGGGGTAATCCTTGACAACAGGGGTCACATCGCAAGTCAGCTAGAGACAATAAAAGGGAAAGGAATGGCCCATGCGATATCTCTGAGGCAAACAAAATCCCAGCTTATGGGTCCGAGGCTTTCTCCACTCCTATAGATTGCGCAAGCCAAAATCCTGCCCACAATTACATAAGTCAGTGAAGCTTTAAGAGGAAGAGATTCACATACCCTGGATAGCACCCTAATCAGGGCTTATAGAATAATTTTCAATATCCCCGCATACGCATCTGCTGCCCAGATCCAGCTAGAATTTGGCCTTATAAAACAACTAGTAGCAAGGCTGAGGACATACATATTCTGAGGGCACAAGATCAAGAACGCCCGCCCAAACAGCTAAAGCCATTTACTCTGGCAAGAGCTTAAACAGGGAACAATGGCGCCGACACGTAAACATCTATATCAGTGCCTTAAAAACATCGGTCTCAGCCAGCCTGGGAAGTTCCGACCATATACGCTGGAACGAAGAAACTCGAGCGGAAAACAATAATGAGCATGTCATTAGTAGAAGATAAAGCCACCTTCATATTGAGAAAACACGCCTGAATGGTAAGTAATGGCTACACATCACTCAGCCCACAATCTTACTTCAGTGCAGGTTACTATAGGACTATTAAGGCGAATTTCCTGAAACATTGATTAGGAACACTGCCAGCCATTCAGCACTTATCACCATGGCTGAGGGGGCAAACACCTCCATATTGCCATCCATGCAACAACGGAGTCAAGAACATGCCTCACCTGAGTTGCGGGTGGTATTGTCCACCAAGACCAGGACAAGCATGTCGCCTAAGGATGTTTTGGGGTCCAATGATGTCAATGCCTACCCTTTTAAAGGGGTGCCATTGACTGGTACTGGGATCAGGGGAGCCTTGTGCATTTTCCCTGATTTCCCACTGGCCTGGCAGGTGGGACAGGTCCTGCAGAACGCATCTGAGGCTGTCTTCATTCTGGGTCAATGTATGTGGGTGAAAAGCCTCGTGAATGACTTGTCTTGCCCTAAATGCCGTGCCAGGGGTATGTCATGAGCCAAACCCGGTAGGCTGGTCCTGTAACACTGGGGGACCATCAGCAGACAGGCTTCCCAGAACCAAGAGCCTGAGTCTCTCTACAAAGGAGATCATTATCCCAGTAGATTAGATCCCTAGAGTTGTCACCTGCTTCATCTGCTTCCTGGGATGTGGCATGCCTTCTCCACCCCTCAAGAGTGGGACACTCCTTCTGCATCCTGCAGAATTCCTCCCTGGTGGGCCAACCATCAACTTACCAGTCAGCAAGCTCAGGCAGGTCACCCAGGGCACAATGTCCTTCCCAGTTGGCTCAGAGGTCTCCTCCTCATGGGCCCGGGAACCTCAACCGTGAGAACTTCAGGGACTGGTTTCCCACCCCTGCCCCTCTCCTTGGCAGCTGTCTGGGCCCTTGTTCCAGGCAAAAACACCATATATACAAGGGTCCAAGGGGAAGCTAGTTTAACGACTAAAGTATCTTTGTTCCCCAGACAACACAGAAAACAACTAGAAAAAGGTACTAAGTCCAACAACACAGAACAAAAAGCCACTCGGAAGCTATAAACAAAGTGAAAACCTCTCCGGATAATTAATACATCACTGTGTCAGAAGTTAAGAGTCCATCAGCCCACCCTCATTGGCGGAGCTTCGTCATCTGAGACTCTGAGGGGTCAAGGTCTGGGCCCATACTATCGAACCAGCCGGCTCTACTGAGTGCCCGACCTATTGATCCCAAAATACAGAGACTCCTGACACAGTGTGTGATCCAACTTATTAAGACTCAAAATTTAACTGAAATATGTGTGCAGTGCTATAATGTGAAAGTGTATTAAAAATGACTACGTGGGCAAAAAATATGTTTATTAAGGATTGACCAGGTGTCATATCTAAAAAAAACAAATAGTCTTAAAAGGATAGACTATTTCCTGATTTGGTCTCATAGGGTCGACATGTTTCAGCCGGAACGGTCAACTGACCCGACTTTCTTCAGGACCTAAATGGATGAAAAATAAGGCTACTGCAGGAATGACATATCTAGTGAGAAATTAGTGAAAAACGAAAAGTCGTAAAATCTTATGTGGCAACAGCCACCCTACCAGACAGGCAACCTTTTTGCTTGGGTATAAGAACTTGATCTTCTTTCCTACAAAATAGGGAAAATCCAACCATAAGAGAGGTATATCACAGACTTGAGTACAGCCTCAGTGACCATCATTCTACAGTGACTTTTAGACACTGTGTTACTCATCAGAAAAAACCCAAAGCGTGGTAACTAATAAAGGAAAAGATATATAATGATAAATTCAACTCACCCAGCTTTCTGTGGGAGGACAGCCTCACCTCACCCGGCTGACTGCTCGGAGAAGGAGGCACCGCTCTGTTAACAAGTAGGGAAAAAAAGACAAGTTGTGCATGGATACTTGTCTATCTACACCCCTTACTCTCCATTTAACACCACCACACCAGTAAAAACCATGACTCTAAGAAAACCGCTCTACGAGCAAGACAGGCCAGGTATACGGGAGAGTCGCTGTTTTCCACATCCAGATCAACCAGATGTTCTCATCCCGGTATGCCAATGAACAGAAGAATGAACCACTGTTAAAACTATAAATGGTGCAGTCAAATAAGGGGCCACCCTTCATATGGTTCTAAAATCACGACCTCTCTCTGCATGCTTTCTACTATCAAGTCCAGAGAGACACTGTTATTGTCTTGTCAATATCTTGAGGGAAATATATGTAGCATGTTCCTACAATTAAATCCTTACAGATATGACTTCATGAGGGTACATGCTGATCAGAAAAACGGAAAATCGTGAGCTGTCAGGGACCCAGAAGAATAGCTCATGATAGAGTCCCCAAAATGCTATAAGAGTGTTAAAAAGTAATTGGGGATACTAAGGACCGACAATTTAGATGGAGGTCCATGGAATGTTGTCATTTAGACCATGCATGTCTGTTCTCATTTTGAAGATCCAACGCTGCTCTCGCAGAAACAGAAACCGAGTAATGTCTGTTACATGCTGAGGAATCAAGGGTCGTTCCAAAACGACCCACCTAAGATCATCGGCTCTGTGTTGTTTGACCAGAAAGTGATCTGTGAGGCAGGTGGACTGTTTCCTGCATCGGATCGTGCTCTTATGCTCACTAATGCGGAGCTTGACTTTGCGTGTAGTTTGCCCAATATAATGTAAGGAGCACGGGCATGTGATCATATATATCACGCACTCGGAATTGCAGTTTGTGTGGCTGTTAAGTATCCAGGGACGACTTGTGCCTATGTCGACTGATGTGGCCTTGGTTGTCTGGGGACAAGCGCTGCAAGAGCCACAGGGGTAGTGACCTCGTACCGGGGGTAATGACCACAGGGTGTTGTCAGAACGTGCAGGTCGTGTTGGTGGTCGTGTGTGTACCAGACTATTGCGTAAACTTGGACCCTTTTTAAATGCAAACAAAGGAGGTGGAATGTTATCTGAGGCTACATTAAGAATGTGCCAGTGTTTGCGTACGGTTTTCTGTAACCTATTGGATAGAGTGGAGAAAGTGGTTACAAAAGTCAACCTGTCGTTAGAAGTCCTAGAAATGCTGTTGTCCAACAGCGCATCCCGATTGTTGTTTCTCTACTCTATCCAATAACAATGACAATAACAGTGTCTCGTGTTCTACCCTATTCTGGTTGGAGACCTCCGCAGTGCATGTTCTTTGGTCATTGAGTGGATAGGGGTTGCGGTCCCCGGTCCCCTTCCCCTACACCTTTATCGTCTATTAATTCTACTAACGTCCTTTTGATAGAGCGAGTTATATCACTAATAAGGACTATTGGTTGTCTTTTTGATTGTTGTTGCCTATTCACGAGTTGTGCATGGTATATGTATCCACTGGGTATTTATGCAACCTTCTCGATCTGCACACAGGGGTTGGTTCACCTAATTACCCCGTGCCGATATCTTGACAGCATTCACAGCACGGTTGTTCTCTTGGGTCCAGCCCGGATTGAGCCCCCTAGCCTTCTATCGTGCCTTGTTGCTTGTTGTATGGCAGACTACAGGGGTTTCACCATAAGCGTTTGGCTCACTTTATCGATACCGCGGTCTACATGTTTGGCGTGTGGCGTTCGTACGAGTCCGCACACTTCTAGTGCTGACCCCCCTCTTCAGGCTTTAATTCCCTTTTTGCAGAGCATGAATGAATCGTCCTGAGCCTTAGCCCCGCCCCACTCCATCGACAACCTTGCAAACAGTACGCTTGATGTTTGTTTGAGCTCCTTGTATATTGATTTTACTGTGCACTACTCTTGTGCTTATGCTTTTTATATACAGACACGAATCTGTCTACGTAGAACATGGGCGAGTGACCGATTCTCTCGCAGTATCCAGGACTTGGAATAGAGACTAGTGTCCCGATACCGGCTCATGCTCCCATTTGGTGACTGCTGGTTTCTTTGATTAAGTGCACGCCCATGAGCAGGAGAGAGACGCTGCACACTCTCTCGCTACATTCAGGACTGCGCATGTGCTAGAGACATGTGTCTCGATACCGACTCATGTTCGTTTCAGATATGCAGGCCTATATAGAAGATGATTAGCTGCACCTGTCTCTCGAGTGAATGATCGCTCCAATTAGAGTGGGTATTTAAAGAGCCCTCCCCTTCCTGCCGTCACCTCCCAGACTGCGCGGAGTCCGTGCTGAGATATCGACGGACAGGTAAGGAGAGAGGAATTTGAGACTCTGTATAGAGTAGACCTAGGCATCTGGTCTAAGTTTGTTGCTCGTTGTGTACATTTGGGTAGTAGTCAGTACAATGGAACCACCTATTGTTGAACAACTAATAGAGGTGTAGTAACCCTCTCTGGACTTGATAGTAGAAAGCATGCAGAGAGAGGTCGTGATTTTAGAACCATATGAAGGGTGGCCCCTTATTTGACTGCACCATTTATAGTTTTAACAGTGGTTCATTCTTCTGTTCATTGGCATACCGGGATGAGAACATCTGGTTGGTCTGGATGTGGAAAACAGCGACTCTCCCGTATACCTGGCCTGTCTTGCTTGTAGAGCGGTTTTCTTAGAGTCATGGTTTTTACTGGTGTGGTGGTGTTAAATGGAGAGTAAGGGGTGTAGATAGACAAGTATCCATGCACAACTTGTCTTTTTTTCCCTACTTGTTAACAGAGCGGTGCCTCCTTCTCCGAGCAGTCAGCCGGGTGAGGTGAGGCTGTCCTCCCACAGAAAGCTGGGTGAGTTGAATTTATCATTATATATCTTTTCCTTTATTAGTTACCACGCTTTGGGTTTTTTCTGATGAGTAACACAGTGTCTAAAAGTCACTGTAGAATGATGGTCACTGAGGCTGTACTCAAGTCTGTGATATACCTCTCTTATGGTTGGATTTTCCCTATTTTTGTAGGAAAGAAGATCAAGTTCTTATACCCAAGCAAAAAGGTTGCTTGTCTGGTAGGGTGGCTGTTGCCACATAAGATTTTACGACTTTTCGTTTTTCACTAATTTCTCACTAGATATGTCATTCCTGCAGTAGCCTTATTTTTCATCCATTTAGGTCCTGAAGAAAGCCGGGTCAGTTGACCGTTCCGGCTGAAACATGTCGACCCTATGAGACCAAATCAGGAAATAGTCTATCCTTTTAAGACTATTTGTTTTTTTTAGATATGACACCTGGTCAATCCTTAATAAACATATTTTTTGCCCACGTAGTCATTTTTAATACACTTTCACATTATAGCACTGCACACATATTTCAGTTAAATTTTGAGTCTTAATAAGTTGGATCACACACTGTGTCAGGAGTCTCTGTATTTTGGGATCAATAGGTCGGGCACTCAGTAGAGCCGGCTGGTTCGATAGTATGGGCCCAGACCTTGACCCCTCAGAGTCTCAGATGACGAAGCTCCGCCAATGAGGGTGGGCTGATGGACTCTTAACTTCTGACACAGTGATGTATTAATTATCCGGAGAGGTTTTCACTTTGTTTATAGCTTCCGAGTGGCTTTTTGTTCTGTGTTGTTGGACTTAGTACCTTTCCCTTGTTCCAGGCTCCAGACAGTCTTGACTCCCGTCATGTACAGTCATGGACAGTGTGGTCATACAGCCCCACTCAGACAATACCCAACATCTTCTAATGTTACGTGAGCTCTACCTTCCTTCAGGCAGTGTGCTCCAGGTCATTTCCTAACAGACAATCTATATGCATGGTAGGGCTCACAGCTACCTTAAGAGAACCTGAGACCACCCACCACTGAAGGGGAACCAGGGCCACCATTAAATGCCTCTCCTGATTCTTGGCGACTATGACTTGGTAGAATGTGTTATGAAGGACCTTTTCTGCAGGCACAAGCTGACACTTTACAGTAGTTATGCTAGTTATGCTGTGTCTCGCAGTGCCTTCACCCGTTGCCCATTGATGGTGATCCACTGCCTATACTTGGAAATATTAGCAGCCATATGGGCTTTTGGCACCATCTCTTTATCCCCCAGGTAAACTAGGGTCACCTCTGTCTGTCCCCAAAGCTAACTGTGACTACCTCCCTGGTGAGCGCTACACTCGCCATCCCAGGTGTCTGTCCACCAGTGGGGGGCTGTGCACTCTGGGGACATTTGGAGTCGCCCTTGGAGTGCCTATACTTGTAGTATTCAGGACATTGGGGTAGAAACCTCCCTTTCTTGTGATGAAATAACCCTTCTTCTTAGGATCAGACTGAGACTGGTTACCACTACTCCCTTGAGAATTATTTTGGGAGCCTTTAGAGAACTCCTTTCTTCTAAGTTTTTCTCACCACTCTTTCCGCTGGTTGGAACCCTGACCATCTTTGTGGGAGTCCCCCAGATACCTTTTTGGACACACAGGCCTATGTGGCAAGCTTCCTGGGGTCAGTCAGGTTACTGTTAACTAGGTGCTGGTGAAACTCTGTAAAACTCTGTTAAACTAATACTGAGCATGTACTCTCTCATGAATTGTACAACCCAACATAATCATTAACTTTGCTGCCCCTCACCCATCCATTCAGTGCCTTGTTGGAGTAATCCACAAAATCTACCCAGGATTCATTGGGGAGCTTCTGGCTGTCCCTGAATCTTTGGCGATACTTCTCAGGGGTCAGCCCAAATTTGGCATTAAAATGGACTTCTTGGGATTGTACTTGGTTTGGTCCCCAATCTCTAGTGTCGACGTATGTTCCACCCCACAGCAGGCATGTGTTTCCACAGACCACCCCAAGTGCTCTTTAGGTACCTTGTAAATCCTCAGTGCACCTCATTGGCAGAAAACCATTTGTCAGTGTCATCTCCCACCACATAACTCGGCACCAAATCCTAGGATATGCAGTCCCTTTTTTCTCCTCCAAGTACTAAAGGTATGCAGCCACCATCACTTTTGGAATCTGCTTACCGACCCTTAATATCCAGCTCCTTTAGATCCAGTTCACGAGGCTGTAAGATTTTCTTTTCCTCAAAGGCTCTTTTCTTCTCTGCCTCGATTTTCAATTTACCCTTCTGCGGCTTAAATTCTCTCTCTTTCCTTCTCTCCACCAATTCCTCTGGGGACAGTCCACAGGAAGATACACTGCTCCCTTTCCTGATAGGAAGCTCCAAAACAGGGATAACACCCTCCCCAGCCACTGCAGGTGGTTCCCCAAAAGTGACATCCTCTAGCCCATCATCCTCAGCTAGGATTTGATCCAGCTTCTGACAAGGCCCTCAGAGCCTTTTGCAACTTCACCTTTCTGGTGGTGCTCTTGCCAGGAAGTCCAAACTCCATACAGAAGTGTTTGAGCTGGGCCATAGTGCATTCCTTAAGGTTGGCCAGCTCAAATGCCACACTTGTGTTTGTAGATCCAGCAACCAGACACATGATTTTGAGAAATAATCACAAATGGCAATTATGGAGAATTTAAAATCCAAATTGGTCTTGGGTGTGGAATAGAAGTGTACACCAAATCACTGTATGGCACTGCACAAACACAAATCCTATTCTCACCCCTGATCACCAATGTTAGAAATTGGTTTGTAGGTTGACTAATGTATGAGCCCTAGTCAAGCAACAAACACAATCCTAGTCTGGTTAAGAAGAAGGCAAACTCTAAATGAACCTGTGCTAGCCCTGTGGTAGCTTGGAACAGGCTTAACCTTAGAGGCAATGTGTAAAGTATTTCTGCAACACTTTAAACAGTAAAACTGCGAAAACACCACAAAATAATCCCACACCAGGTTGGTAAAATAGACCATAATCTAATAAATAAAACAAGACCAAAATGACAAAAATCCATTAAGTAGAACTTGAGAAATTGATTTTTAAAGGTAATAAGTTAAAATAGTGCTAAGAAGTGTAAAGCACTAAAATGGGATCTCTGGCCATGCCAGAAGGTACAAAGTCAAATGTTTAGGCTGACCGCGATGGAGCGTGGGCTGGATACAGGGACCCAGGTAGGCCTGTAGACCAAAATTGCCTTAATCCGAGGTTGTGGAGCGTTCTGTGGGTTCAGGTCGAGGATGCATCATGCAGCAGAGGCGATGCACCGATTCTGAGATGCAGCGAGGCTGTGGTACGAGATCCTGATACATCAGTAATCCTGTTAATGGGATTTGCGATGCAAAAACCAGTGTTAAGGATGCGTTGTGCAGTCGTGGAGATAAGTTGGCTCCGATGAGGAGGATTAGCTGCGATGCGGAGTTTTGTCTTTGGCTTCGAGGCTGCTATCGACAGGGGTGGGAACAGCATTGCGCAGTAGTGGTTCTGAAAGCAAGAGTTGAATCTGATCCATGAGCAGTGGCAATGCGTCGGTGCCGATCCATGCTGCAGCGGAGATGCGCCAGTTCTGATCTGTGTAGCATCTGTGAAGCATCGGTTGGACAGAGGGTGTGTCAGTTCAGCTGGAGCAGATACCCTGGGCCCACTTTCAAGGGTCCAGGACTAGGGTGGCACCATTTGGCAGGGCAGACTCACAGATGGCAGAGTCCAGGGACAGAAGCAGGGTGGTTGGATGTATTTTATGTCCCAAGACTTAGAATCAGTAGGCCATCCAGTCAGCCCTTGGAGTCACTCTGGGTTCAAGTGATGCAGGTCCAGTCCACCTCACCCAGGCAGGAGAACAGCATGGCAGCCCAGCAAGACAGGGCTCCAGCAAAGCAGCAGTCCAGCCGAGTGCCAGTCCTTTCAGCAGCACAGCAGTCCTTGTTCCTGGTAGAGTAGCCACTGGTCCAGAAGTGTACTCAAGTGGTGGTGTCTGAGGTCCAGTACTTATAACGCAGTTCTGCCTTTGAAGTGGAGGAGACTTCAAAGCCATGCGTTTGAAGTGCACAGATGTTCTTCCTTCCTACCCTGGCTCCAGACTCACTACAGAGAGATATGAAGCCCATTGTGTCGGGACAGGACACAGCCTGTGTAGGTGTAAGTAAGGCTGGGTACAGCTCCTCCCTCCCATCTTTCCAGGATGAAGTCACACCTAAGCTCCCATTGTGTTTGGAAATATAGGGGGGGACTACAAAAAGCCTTATTCTCACTAGCCCCAGACATGTGATTAGAGGCAGGCAACAGGCACCAAATGACTAAAGTAAGAAAATGCCAAAAGTAGCACTTTCAGAATTTCAATTTAAAATCTGACTTCGCCATAAGTTTAGATTATACATTGTGATTACAGAGGCACCAAACTTGAATAGTCAATCTTTTCACAATTTGGAATTACACTAAAATTAAATAAGATAATCCTAATGTTATCCTATGCAGTGGGGTACCTAGGGGGGCCAAGGTGGGAGGCTGTCTGCTCCGGACATCACTTTTTGGGGGGCTGCGGGGAGCTATGAGTGCAAGGTAAGCTTTGTTTTTGTTTTTTCTATATTCTCGCTCGTCGCAGATCACCGCTCACTGTTGTCAGTCACCCGAAACCACCTCCCCCGCTCTTACCGGCACTGGGCGGCAAACTGTGGTATCTCCCCGGGCATCAAAAGCCCTAGCTACGTCACTGATCCTATGGGGGAGATAGGACTTGCAGAAGTGAAAACAAATTTGACAGTTTTTCACTACCAGGACCTGTAAAACTAAAATGTATATGTGCTGCCTTCTACACACATTGTACCCTGCCCTCTGGGTTGTGCATGGTCTACTTTAGCAGTGACTTATATGTAGAAAAGGGGAAGGTTTGGGTCTGGCAAGATGTTTTATCTTGCCTGGTCAAAATGGCAGTGTAAACAGCACACACAGGCTCTGAAATAGCAGGGCTGAGCCAATGGTTAGAGGGCTGCTTAAGTCGGTGGCACAATGAGTGTTGCAGGCCCACTAGTAGCATGTATTTTACAGGCCCTGAACACATGTAGTGCATTTTACTTGGGAGTTATAAGCAAATTAAATACATCAATTGGAGATGAACCAATATTATGTTTTAGGGAGAGAGTACATGCACTTTAGCCCTGGTTAGCGGTGGTAAGGTGCTCAGAGAGCAAAAACGAGGTCAGAAAAGTGGAAGAGGAAGGCAAAACTATTATGGTCTATTAAGAAGATTTGGCCTGGGCAAAATTGAAATTATGGCATCAGAATTCACTTTTTTGGGAGAAGTTCACCTTATGCTTGTTAAGTGAAATTCCTGAAATGATGCCATTATGTGACTTTATGTAACTGTGCACCACTCACGCTAACAATTTACTGTAAATATTTCTTTCACTGTACAATTTACAGGAACACATAACAGAACATAAGATGTTCGAAATGTTTTTGTTTTTTGCACTACCTTTTAGCGCAAAATGTGTCCTCACATCAAAACAAATTTGCATTTCTCATAGTTTTTTTTTTTTTGTTTAAGAAGTTTTTATTGAATTTTCAGAGAACAAGAAAAAGAAAAACAGATGATACAATAAACAAATATTCCAATATAGTGCCATAAAGAAATAATATATAAACGAAATTGGTTTACAATAACTAGGCAGACAAAAAAGGATCAATAATAGGGTAATTTAAGGAAAAGGCACTGGTAAATGGGATGGGAGGAAAAGGGGGGGAAGAAAAGAGGAAAGACCAAAGAGAAGAGGGGGAAAGAGAAAAGAGAAAGCCAGAGAGAGAAGAAAATGAAAAGAAAATGAATTATCACATGGGAGGGTGCGAGGAAAGATAAGTAGTAAAAGGGAGCCAAAGAAGATCAGCTTTGATTTTTTGGGAAACAGAAGAGGAGGAAACGGAAGCAATCCTATGTTCGTCACAAATAAAATTCCACCAAGTAATTGACGACAATTTAGAATTGTCTTTCCATGCAGACAGGATCACTTTAAAAGCTAATGCAATAAAGAGATCAAATAACCTAGAACTAGGTAAAACAGTTTCCATATCAGGAGCTAAAGAACCTAAAAAGATATTTACAAAAGTTAAGGTTGCATTAAAGTTGAAAACTGACATGCATACATTCCAAATTGAATTCCAAAAAGATAGAACAGATGCACATTCATATAGCTGATGAACTAATGTACCAGTTTCGGTAGAACAGGACCAGCAAAGAGGAGAGGATGTAGGGGAAAACTTACAAATAGCAACAGGAGTAATAATGGCTCTATGATACAGAAAAAACAGAGATTGGGTTATCCTGGCTGCAGCCGAAACTTTAAATAATTTCGACCATAATTTGTCCCAACTGTCAATAGGAAGAGAAATGGATAGGTCCATTTCCCATGCACTTTCAATGGCGGATTTAGAACGAACATTGGCATTAGATAACAATAACTTATAAACAGTGGCAGCTTTAAGTTTATGCGCAGGGAATAGAGGATACAAAGGTGAAGAGGGTGTTAAAGGAGGTGAGACTGATGGGAGAGAGTAAGTAGCTAATTGGGTTTGTATAGCATTAGAGATAATAATATATTCCTTGTAAAAGGAGTCAGGTAGCTGATATCGTGTTTGTAATTCTTGGAAGGAGATGATAGAAAACCCATTCAAAAACTGATGGACAAAAAAGATCTCCTTTTCCTTCCAGTATTTGTAATAGAAAGATCTACCTTTGTATTTGAGAAATTTGTTATACCATAGGGTAGAGGTTAAAAAACATTGGATAGGGGATAGGTCCTTAAGAAATGTATTGCACAGCAATTCACGGGAGTATTTTAATACAGGGCTTTTAGACAAAAAGGTGCAGTTGGACATAAATGTAACATGTTGAAACTGAAACTCTTTTAGGAGCGACCGCTCAAAGATAATCCAACGAGGAATGGGCGTATCCCCGAAATCGAAGGCCAATGAGAAAGATTGTTTAATCAAAAAAGCAGAGTGGTATATTTTAAAATTAGGGAAGCGCACCCCCCCCTCTTCCTTGGGGTGAATAAGTTTGTTTAAGGCAATGCGGGAGGGTTTATTGTTCCATAAAAATGTAATACATAGAGAGTTTAATTGGGAAAAAAACGTGTTAGGGATTTTGACAGGGAGCATAGAAGCCGTGTAAAGGATATGAGGAGTGACCATCATCTTAATAGTATCTAGTCGACCCCACCATGATAAAAATAAGGGGGACCACACGAGGAGAAGAGATTTCAATTTAGTCATTAGTGCGTTAAAAGTGAATTTAATAGTGTCCGCAATATTAGAGGCAAACCAAATGCCAAGGTATTTAATTTTGGAAGGACACCATGCAAAGGCAGTATCCGCAAACATGAATTGATAACAAATCGAATTTAAAGGAAGAACCTCCGTTTTGGATAGGTTAAGTTTGTACCCAGAAATGGAAGAATAAAGACGGACTTCTTCTAAAAAGGGGGGAAGGGAGTCACTGGGATTGGACATGTATACCAATATATCGTCCGCGTAGGCAGATATTTTAGTTTCAACAGAAGCAGAGACAAAACCTTTAATTTTGGGATTGGTTCGAATACGCTCAAGGAAGGGTTCCAAACACAAGATAAAAAGTAATGGGGAGAGAGGACAACCTTGCCTGGTGCCTCTAGATAGGGGAAAAAATTGAGAGAATTGGTTATTAACAAAAATACTAGCCCTCGGACATGAGTATAACAATTTGACAAAAGAAATAAAATTAGGGCCAAAACCAAACCATTGTAATGTATGAAACATAAATTGCCAATTTATACGATCAAATGCTTTTTCAGCGTCCAGAGATAAAGCAGCCAGAGGATCTTTATAATTTTTACCATGGGATAGGATATTCATGAACATTCTAGCATTATCGGAAGCCAATCTACCTTTGACAAAACCCACCTGGTCAGTCTTGATCAGAAGGGGTATGATAGAATCAAGTCAAGATGCAATAATCTTAGCAAAGATCTTGCAGTCGTAATTGATTAGGGAGATTGGGCGGAAATTTTTACAAAAAGAATGGTCCTTGTCAGGCTTAGGGATAATGACGATCAGGGCATCCATGAAGGAGCCAGATGCTTTCGCATCAGAAATGAAGGAATTAAACAGCTGCAATAATTTAGGGGCAAACAAAGATTTGAAAGTACAATAAAACTCCACCGGTAAAC
Source organism: Triturus cristatus (assembly GCF_964204655.1). Taxonomy (NCBI): domain Eukaryota; kingdom Metazoa; phylum Chordata; class Amphibia; order Caudata; family Salamandridae; genus Triturus; species Triturus cristatus. The sequence continues at coordinate 436,478,854 of NC_140587.1, read as the reverse complement.
CGTCCGGGCCAGGGGCTTTTGATTTCTTTAAAGCTTGTAGGGCAGTAAGAATCTCTTGAAGGGTAATATCCGCCTCTAAAGCGGAAAACTCAGCATTCAGAGATGGGGGAGCAGGGAGACCAGAAAAAAACTTATCAAGATTGTGAGAGGAGGGGAATGTATCATCTGAATAAAGAGATCGGTAGTAGTCATGAAAGACCGCTGCAATTTCTTCATCAGAGGACACCAGATTGTTGGTGGATTCATCCATGATAGGACCAATGGTCTTACGTTCAGAGCGAATTTTTAAATAATTCGCTAGCATTTTACCTGCTTTATTTTGCCCTCCGTGAAATTTAGACTTAATTCTAAGTAAAACATTGCAGGCATCAACAGTAGCAGTTTTGTTAAGATTGGTTTTGGCTGTAATTAAATTCCTAAGTGAGTCAGCATTTTTGGAGGAAAAATAGTCATGCTCTAATTTTTTCAACTGTTGTAATTGGTCCTTATACTTTTTCACATTGGCCTTTTTCTTCCGGGACACAAAGGAAATAGTAAAAGCACGGAGCGCCGCCTTAAAAGCATCCCAGTTGTTAGAAGTGGAAGTGTCTGATGGGTTGTTAAAGGTGAAAAATTCATTAATAAAGGAGGTGGCTTCTGTAAGATAAGCTGTGTCAGATAGCAGGTGAGTGTTAAACTTCCAGCGATTATACTTGGTGGAGGTGAGTGAAAGGTCAAAAACAGCATAGACAGGGGCATGATCTGAGATAAAGATAGAGCCAATTTCAGATTTTTGGATACATGGAAGAAGGGATTTGCTAACCAAGATATAATCAATTCTGGATCGGGTTTGGTGTACATTAGAAAAGAACGTATATTCCAACAAATCAGGGTTACAGGTTCTCCAAACATCATACAATGGACGAGAGGCAATGGCCGATTGAAAGGATTTATGGGTCTTATCCGGTTGAAATTTGTACTTTGATAAGCGATCCGAGAAGGGATCCAACCATTGATTGAGGTCGCCTGCTACAATAATATTAGGACAATCAGTGGTGGAGAGGAGAATTTTGATATCATTCCAAAATTTTGGATCCGGTTTCACAGGGCCATAAATGTTTAACAAGATTAACGTTTTATTGTATACAACAATCTTGGCCATTACCCATCGACCTGCGTCATCATTTTGAGAGGAAATAATTTGCACAGATAAAGATTTGTGAAACAATATGGCAACCCCCCCCTTCTTGTTGTCAACAGCAGGGGAAAAAACAACTTGGCCTACCCATTGCCTTTTTAATTTCAGCGACTCGACGTCATTACAGTGAGTTTCTTGAAGAAAGGAAATTTGGGAATTGAGTTTAGATAAATGAGAAATTACCTTTTGTCTTTTAACAGGATTTCCAAGACCACGGACGTTCCACGTAACAAAATTACACATACGCGAGGGTCAGGGGAATGTGATACACATGGTGTGGAAATACTTCAGAAACAAAACGACACTGGAAGACAAAATGCGCATAAGGGTTACAGAAGGGAACAACAAAACATAAAACCACATTACTAAGAAGAATCAACAAGCCATTGACAATGTAATAAATAAAGAGAAGTCCAAAAGCACCATAATCATGAAGAAATGAAGGGAAAAGAGCAAAGAGAAGACATGGAAAATCTCGAAAGAGGAATAGAGTGACGCACCGACCAGAGGAAGACTGAAATAAGAAAGTGCGCGAAAGAGCAGGGGGGGGGAAAGAAGGTGAACAGACGTAAAAAGCATAGGAAAGCAGAGAAGGAAAACAGGTCAAGGAAGAGAGTCCAGACCTGAAAGACATCGATAAAAAAGTAAAGTTGGAGCGTGGTGAGACCGGAGAGAAGACAGCGGTGTAAACCACATGGATACAATTGGAAGCAGGACATAACCTAGGTAATTATAAGAAAGGAGCAAAGATATGAAGGGGAGAAGAAAGAATTTGGACAGGAATAACCAATAACAAAGAAGAAGAAACGTGATTAACAAACATACAATAAGCAATGAGCAATAAAGCATATGGAAAACTATGTATCTAAGGTAACCAGAAAAAAGCTATTAAAAGCTGTTAAGAGCACCACACTGAAGCGGCAAAAAAGAAGAAGCGCTCAATGATTTGTGTCCATATTCCGAGAGGAGATGCTATTGAGAAACAGTTTCAGTTTTCCCGGGTCATCAAAGGATCTTGTCTGGCCGTCGTGGGTGATCTTACAGATGGAGGGATGGAGTATGCCATACTGGACGTTCAAGAGTCTCATTTGTGGACGCAGTGCAAGAAATTCTTTGCGACGAGCATTGGTCGCATTGGAGACATCTTGTGAGATAAAGATATTGTGACCAGACCACGATAGGTGACGTTTAAGTTTAGCTACTTTAAGCACAGTCATGAGTTCTGTGAACTCCAGAAAAAGCATGATAATACCACGGGGTTTGGTGGAATTCGGTTGAAGGCGACCTAAGCGGTGAGCTCTCTGTATGTTCAAAGGTGTAGATGACTGAAGGCCCAAGAGGTCATGAAGGAATTTTCGAAGGAAAAGCAACATATCAGGACCCTCAACATTCTCTGGCAAGCCAAAAAGACGGAGATTATTCCTTCGATTACGATTCTCCAAGTCCTCAGTATGGAGCTTTAATTTGTGAATCTCTTGTTCCAATAACGGTATTTTTGTGGCAACATCTTGAACGTCACTGACGCGTTGTTCTAACTCGGTCACCCTACCTTCCATGACAATCCATCGGTCCTCTATTTGTTGAAATTTTTCGTTTGTGGCGGCCATAAAGGGCTGAAGACCACGCACTTCCTCAAGTATATTATCTAGAACTGGGCTTTGCGACGAAAGAATAGGCGAGGGCGGGTCATTCTTCAGCCTTTTAGGTTTTGCGCCAGAAGAAGACGGTTTACTTGGAGGATGGGAGTCACTAGACATCTTGGCAATTTGACTAGACGCTTTCTTGGCGGGAAAAAGTATACGGAATTCTCTCATACGCTATAAGGTTTGACGAAGATACTCATAAAGCCACTGCAGCATCACCTTAGAGCAAAAAAAAACAAAAAGAAAAAGATACACAAAGCTGTATTGCATCCAGCCTGTAGCTCCGGAAATACCGGAACATAGGGGTTAATCACGGCTCCTCTGAAGAAAGCATGGCCAGGGGCTACTAGCAACTGTTGAACTTGGAACAGTCTCCCTCTCGGAAAGGGATGAAGCAGTAAAGCATCAAAGCATGACTAGATCCAGGAAATGCGTGCGCGGTGCTTCAGGAATAGAATACAGGCGCCTCGATACAAAATGGCCGCCGTCAAGAATTACCTCAGGAAGTCAGACCGCCACGTCTCCGAGGGATAGGAGTGATAAAAACAGCCGACGAAGGGCAATTCTGAGTCACGCCATGTTCCGCTGGTAAATTCTTCTGGAGACAGCACCCGCAGCTCGCTGGGAAGCCTTCCACACAACTACATAGCACCGCGTCGAAGCGGAGCTAACGGAGATCCGCCATCTTCCCTCGGCGTCCAAGCCACGCCCCCGCATTTCTCATAGTTATGTGTAATTTTATGTAATTTTGCTGACATTTCATGGAATTACATTAAAGCAAATGATGTGAAATTTGCACACCTCTACAGAACATATTAATGACCCATGAGGGATGCCACAGTGTTGGGGTAGAGTAGCAGAAGTGAAAGATGGAGCTATACTCAGCTTTGTCTATTTCAGCAGCAAGAAGCAATCCAATTTAGAGCATTTTCACATATTCTGAGATCATGGAGTCTTTGCAGTGGTGGTGGAGAGCGTCAGATGTAGCTGATAGATCCAGAAACAATAGGGTTGCCACTCCATTCATATCCACTGTAACTTTTAGGTCACCCCAAATGGGTGATCCCATATGATAGCTGACACTGAGCCTCTTGGCTGGTCTGCCATGAAGTCATTTGCTTCCGAAAATTTTAAAAGTATAGTTAACACTGTTCTTTGGAATATTTTTCCTCGGAATGGGACATTTGATATTGGTCTGTAGTTTACTGGGAAGTATGGGTTGAAGCTTTTCTTTTTGAGGAGAGGTCTGATATAGGAGGTTTTGAGTTCTCATGGGAATGAACCTTGCTCCAGGGACTGGTTATGTAAGCTTCTAGATGACTTCCCTGCACATGTCATGTAAGGTTATCTTTAGAGATTTTTTGAGGTGCTGTGTCTGAAGGTGATCCTGATGGTCTGCTCGTTTTGATAATGTTGAGGAAATCTTTTTCTGAGAGGGTATTAAAAGTATTTAGTGAAGGGAAATTGCTTTTGTCCATTTCTACGCTAGTTGGGTAAATTATTAGGGTGATGTTTTCTGTATTCATCTTAAGGTCATTTTCTATCATTTTACTTTTTCAGATCAATTCCAGGGAGATTTTGTCACAGAAGACTTGAGATATCGGTGTTTCTGTGTTTTGGCACCATAGATTTATGAGTACCTTAGATTGGCATGCAATTTAAATTATGCATGTGGAGTAGTTTGTCTTTTTGTGGTTTTGATGGCTTTTATGAATGCTTTGTTAAAGTGCATAGTATAATTTTGTATTTTTCATTTTTTTATTTTCTCTGTTTGAGCTGTAGTATTTTGAGTTGTGTTTTCATTATTTTAATGTTGTCATCAATCCATGTGATTTTCTTTTTGTGGTTAACCCTGGATGTGGTCTTCATTGGTATCGGTCTGTGAAATGCACTAGAGATCCAATTGTAGAAGGTGTTCATCTCTTGAGGTTGTGCATTTATTGGGATTCTTTCAAGATAGGAGTTGAGTTTTTGAACAACTACTTTTTTCGATCCTCTGTATGAGTGTTGTTGGTGGTTGTGAGTGTCTTTGAAGTGTTGTTTTTGATAGGTGCGTTTATTGTGTGTACTGTCTGTCAGGGTGGCAGAGGACTTAAAGTATGCCACCCTGATGCAGAGTAGTCTGTCCTATTTAGAGATGGCTGCTTGTCCAATTGTCTTTTTTGCATGCTAAAAAGAACCATCAACAAAACGGTTTCTTTCAAGGCACATAACGTTTGGTAGAAAGGCTCTGTCTGTTTTGATGGGTACCCACCAAATTTTTAACATTTGTGTTTTTTTTAAAACATACTTTCATAACGTGAACTTGTAATTGAAAAACATAAAGCTAATGAACCCCATGAACTGGGAGTTTTTTCCCCAAGGGTGATATGGTATTTTTTTCTGACCGTCATCGCTAGGTTTTCCTGAAAGGAAAAACTCCATCAGACCATCCCCTCTAAATAGAGTGAGAGGCATGATGACCTTACTCCTAAGGCCTCTACTCTGTTGGACCATCAGTTAGCGTTCCATCAATGGAGCCAATGGGGTCTCTGTCAACAGAAAGCTGACAGTCCTCTAGGCCATAAATCAGACAGGCAGGCACTGGGTTTCGAGGAGATTGTATTCCATTGCATTGGCGACAGAGTACCCCGTCTGTCAAACTCGAAATCACCCCCTATATTTTACTACAGAGACAAAATATTTCTACCTGAAAGCAAAAGTTCTTTTTTTGGCTGTAGTATCTTTATGGCCTGGCTATACATTTCATCCAGGGCAGTATGTATTTAGCTCCCAAATACATGGAAATAAATGTTGCAGAGGCTGCATTTTTTTTACTGCATGCCAGCAGTTACCCTTTTTGATATTTACCACTGGTGGTATTTCAATGCCACTGCCAGCAAAGTATCATTGCAATACAGTCAGAGGTATCACAGTGCAGTATTTGCAACCAAGTTTTAATTTATTAATGTTAGTGATTCCTATAGAACTCTTACATAATACCAACCCAAATGCTTTGCATCTATGGCTGAGTAAAGGATGTGGTATGTGTTTTCCCTTTACTGAAGCAAAGACCATTAGGTATTACATTCACTGTGGCAGCTGTGGCAACTGTGGTAGCAAACAGCTAAGAGGAAGACCAGTATTGCCTTTGATTTTCTCATACATGGGCTCTTTATCAAGAAAAAGCCCTAGAGGCCTAAAATAGAAACACTAAGGGGATTTTAAACAAAATATAGAATTTTGGCCTCTCATGCTCTCTATACTTTGCCAGCTGTCATTTTCAGGCCTTTTCAGTCATCTGGAAGCTGGCACAGTCCTTTATTCAACAGAGGGGTTTAGCTTCCAGTGGTACAGCAGGTGTTGTGGCACCGGAGCACAGAGGCCTGAGGGGCCCACTCAACCCTGATTATTGCTGTATTTTACAAATCAAACAGCAGCAAGGGGACCCATTTCCTTCTTTGAGCTTGAGCCCATCGCACACTGGCTAGACTAGTGAATTACCAAAATAAAAGACAGACAATATCGTAAATTGTCCTCCCTAAGGGTATATTGCTCACTGCTTACTGTGCCACATGACTCAACCTATTCCTCACTTATGAGGCCTAAGTAGGCTGAAACCTGTCTGGGATTACTTGTGTTTCTGTCTAAAGGGAAACTGGCTTGGTAGTTCTGGATGAATGTTTCTTTTTGGAGCATGACAAAGCCTGATTTGCATGTTGCCGGTTTCTGTCTGTAGTGGGCCAGTGGGTGAAAATGCTGGACTGGAATGCTGTACGAGCAATTGCCAGAGGCTGAGGATATTTGCAAGTATTCCACCCATCACCTTTATTTTTCCCCTTGTAACCTCTCTTTAGTGCCTAAATGGGTGCACAGCCTCAATACAACTAACAAGGTGCAAAAGGAGTGCACTTAGGATATGACAGCAATTTTCAAATTTCTATAAATGACAGTTGAGCATACACAAATTTGGCTTTATGCAATCACTTAGTTGCTTGTTCAGTTAACCTACCTATACTATTAGGGATTAGGTTTCACACATGTTATAGTTAGGTGGACATTTCACTCGTAAAAAACCAATGAAATTCCCCCGATATAGGTGCCGATTCGGACCCTGGAAAAATTTCCCCCGTCCGAATTGAATCTGCACTTTTTACCGTCCGAATCGTACAAGTAGCGTACAAACTGCTAAGTACGATTCGCATGGGAAAAACTCCATACGAATCACATCTGGAAAAGTCCCCCACACGTCCTCGGGTCGGAAATTGTGTCCGACACATCCCCGGACGATTTACCGTACGAATCGGAAAAATGAAGTCCGACCGCGCAAGTACGATCACTCCCGTCCTTTCGATTTCACAACTGTATGGAAAAAACACCAGACGGACAGAACTCCCATAGCAAGCATTGAGACACGTGCCCGCATACGCACCGAACACCCCACCACAGACCCCGCATGTACGTGCAAAATGCCCCCCGGCCGCGGATGTACGCACCGAACCCCCACCAGTGTATGCATGGAGTGTACCAACTCCCCACCCGTGTATGTACAGACCGTACCCCCACCCGTGTATGTACGGACCGTACCCCCAACCCACCCGTGTATGTACGGACCGTACCTCCACCCGTGTATGTACGGACCGTAACCCCACCCGTGTATGAATGGAGCGTACCAACTCCCCACCCGTGTATGTATGGACCGTACCCCCACCCGTGTATGTACAGACTGTACCCCCACCCCACCCGTGTATGTACAGACCGTACCCCCACCCGTGTATGTACATACCGTACCCCCACCTGTGAATGTACAGACCGTACCCCCACCCCACCCGTGTATGTACGGACCGTACCCCCACCCCACCCATGTATGTACGGACCGTACCCCCACCCGTGTATGAATGGAGCGTACCAACACCACACCCGTGTATGTACGGACCGTACCCCCACCTCACCAGTGTATCTACGGACCGTACCCCCACCCGACCCGTGTCTGTACGGACCGTACCCCCACCCCACCCGTGTATGTACGGACCATACCCACACCCGTGTATGTACGGACCGTACCCCCACCCCACCAGTGTATGTACGGACCGTATCCCCACCCCACCCGTGTATGTACGGACCGTACCCCCACCCGTGTATGTACGGACCGTACCCCCACCCGTGTATGAATGGAGCGTACCAACACCCCACCAGTGTATGTACGGACCGTACCTCCACCCCACCCGTGTATGTACGGACCGTACCCCCACCCCACCCATGTATGTACGGACCGTACCCCCACCCGTGTAAGTACGGACCGTACCCCCACCTGTGTATGAATGGAGCGTACCAACACCTCACCCGTGTATGTACGGACCGTACCCCCACCCCACCAGTGTATGTACGGACCGTACCCCCACCCGTGTATGAATGGAGCGTACCAACACCGCACCAGGGTATGTACGGACCGTACCCCCACCTGTGTATGAATGGAGCATACCAACACCCCACCCGTGTATGTACGGACCGTACCCCCACCCCACCAGTGTATGTACGGACCGTACCCCCACCCGTGTATGTACGGACCGTACCCCCACCCGTGTATGAATGGAGCGTACCAACACCCCACCCGTGTATGTACGGACCGTACCCCCACCCCACCCGTGTATGTACGGACCGTACCCCCACCCGTGTATGAATGGACCGTACCCCCACCCCACCAGTGCATGTACGGACCATACCCCCACCCCACCCGTGTATGTACGGACCGTACCCCCACCCCACCCGTGTATGTACGGACCGTACCCCCACCCGTGTATGAATGGAGCATACCAACACCCCACCAGTGCATGTACGGACCGTACACCCACCCCACTAGTGTATGTACGGACCGTACCCCCACCCGTGTATGTACGGACCCTACACCCAGCCCCCCTTGTATGTACCATGCGAAACACCACCACCGATGGACGGTGCGGACCAACACCCTGCCCGTGTTCGTACGCACCCTACCCCAGGCCCACACACCAGCACCCTCACCCAACATCGGGCATGTACGAGTCGTACTAAGCCATAGCAAAGGACAGCACTGTACAACAACATGGCCCATGTACGCACCGTACAGAGGCTAAAAACACTCCTACTGAACCAGAACTAACCAAAAAAACACAAGGACAGTCAATCCGAGGCACACAACACCACAAAACATATCCAACAAGGCCAAATACATCCTATACACTGACCTGCAACTGACAAACAGAGAAACAGAGGCCCAAACCACTACCACTCCTTATAACACACCCATCCAAACTTCAAACACAGCCACACCCACAAATGGACCAATAAAAAGGCCCAACACACACAAACCATGATCCTTTGCAACAGATCCACTGCTGCCAGACCCCAGAGACAACGCACTGCACCATACTTCAACCATCAATACACCTTACACTTGCACTCCTTCACACAACCACCATCACAAACACACCCTCATCACATTCAAACACACACACCTGCACACCCACAACCATCCACACCCACACCCATCCACACCCCCACCCCCACAACCATCCACACCCACACCCCACACCATGCCCACCAACAAGAATCCAAAGTTCACAAAGGACGAGCTGGAGTCCCTTGTCGACGAAATCATCAGAGTCGAGCCACAGCTCTTCGGAACATTGGTCAGACGGACCAGCATATCAGAAAAAACTGCCATGTGGGAGAGGATAGTCAATTCCGTGAATGCTGTTGGGGCCACCAGAAGGCCCAGGCATGAGTGCCAAGCCAGGTGGTTCGATCTGCGGAGGACGGTCAAGAGAAAAATGACAGACGACCACAACCAGGCCAACATCACTGGAGGAGGTCCGGCCCGCAGACCGGTACACTACCATCCCTGGGAGGAGAAGGTGATGGCCACGCTGCCGCCGGTGGGAGTAGACGGAGTAGAAGGAGTCCGAGAGCCTGGTGAGTACACAAACAACTCAACTCACATGGGGGGAACGCCATATACAACCCAAATACCAATCATGCACGCAACCCCCCCAAAGCCAGCACCAGACACAACCACACTCCAAAAACACACACATGCCACTAGCGCCTCCATGCCCCATGCCCCAAGCAAGGCCATGCCAAGTCACAGGCCACACAAAACACCAACACAAGACAGGATGTTCCTGATGCCGGGAGGGTGGGCCTCAAAACCAACATAGAGCAACTCTGAAGCACACAACAATGCCCTCAGCCCATATGACTAAGGGCACAGCCATACAAACAGTGTGTCCCCACACAGTACTGTTTTGCCTCCTAATGGTGGTCGCGTTGCAGGACGACATGGGTATGAAGGCACAATTTGCACATAACAGCAGCCAATGAAGACGCAGCACACTGAAAGAGTGTCAGCACACACCGCCACAGCAGCAGCGCAGACTCAGACACTCCGCCCAATGGGGGCCCCCAGAGAAGAAACACACCCACATGAACAAGCCAATGGCCTTTACAAGACCTGCAAACTGTGTGTGCCCAGGAAGCTGGGCTGAGGTGACAGAGGGTGACACACAGAGGGAGGGAGAGGGGCAGAGAGAGGGACACAGACAGAGGTGGACACAGGGAGACAGACAGAGGGAGGGAGGAGGCTGACAGAGGGAGGGAGAAGGGGAGACAGAGGGAGACGCACAGAGGGAGGAGGCTGATAGAGGGAGGGAGAAAGGGAGACGGACAGAGGGAGGAGGCTGATAGAGGGAGGGAGAAAGGGAGACAGAGGGAGACGGACAGAGGGAGGAGGCTGACAGAGGGAGGGAGAAAGGGAGACGGACAGAGGGAGGAGGCTGACAGAGGGAGGGAGAAAGGGAGATAGAGGGAGACGGACAGTGGGAGGAGGCTGACAGAGGGAGGGAGAAAGGGAGACAGAGGGAGACCAAATCACCCTTGGGTGGTGTGGCCATGTCCGCTCGTCAGCAGGTGGACTGTGTGCATGTAGACAAAGTTTGGCAGTGCCTTAACCCCCCCTTCAACCTTTGATAAACACTAGGCCATGTGTCAATCTGTGCACGAGTACATCCGTGCTGCAGGCACAAACAGAACCTTACACCCAGTATACCTACCCACTGTGTTCGTCAGACCCCTGTCACAAATAGTTAAGTTACCTACCTGCATTCTCAAATAGCATGGAATAAACACCATTTGGCCACGTACAGTGCAACACATAAGGCGGCTCTGCATGGCTTGCTACGCCCGCTCACTACACTGCTGACTGCGTTCCCAAAATATGCATCAACTAAGATTGTGTCACACATAGGTAAAGTGTCGAAAGCTGTGGCCAAGGGACATACCCATGCACAAGTGCACTGTGTGAGGAATGCTAGCCAAATCCAACCACCCAGAGGAACTGTGCCAAATCAAAAAAGAATGAAACATGGATGTCGCATGTAACACAATTAACACTGTCTCTCTCACACACAGGTCAACGTCATCGATCTCCCCCCAACACTGGGGGGGAAGACTCACAGGACCAGGCTCTGCGTGAAGAGGACCCCACCGGCAGCGACGACTCTCACCACTCCGTGGATGACCCAGACCAACCTGGCCCCTCTGGTGTCCAACCACCTGCAGCACCTGCGTCAGGTACAACTGTGCCAACCACCACCCCCATTCCTGCCACATCCCAGGAGACACCCAGGAGCCCTGCCCGCACACAACAACGCAGCCAGTCTGTCCAGGAGGGACAAGGTTCTCCGGGCACCCAGGAGGAGGCAGGCGACACCGCAAATGCCATCCCTCAGGGGTCCCGGAGACCCGATGTGCCCACAACGGCAGGCCAGGCGCAAGTGGGCAGGGGTGGTGGGAGTGGAGGATGGTGGAGGCGCGAACCTGACCAGTTGGCTCAGGACTCGGCTATGGCACACGTCAGAACCATCCTGGACGCATACCGACGTGACTCCAGAGGCATCGCCCAGGTAGTGGGGACCCTCAATGAGATGAAGGCCCTGCAGGTTGAGCATCATGCCAGGATGGAGGCAAGACTTGCAGAGCTCTTGGCGGTGCACAGGGACGTGAGCCAATCCCTCCATCAGATCGCCCAAAGCCTGGCAAACCCTCCCTGTGCCACCAGGCGTAGACCACCACCAGAAACAGGGAGGGAGGAGGAGGAGGATACATCTGATGGAGCGTCCCTTGCATCGTCAAGGCAGGCGTCTGAGGGTCCCCGCAGGAAGGTGGGTCGTCCACGAAAAAGACCGTGAGAGTCAGCAGAATATCACCATCTCCCAGGTCACCTGGCCTGGCACCTGGCCCTCTGGCCCAACAGCAGCACAGCAGCAAAGGACATTCTCTGCCACATGGCCTTGCTGGTCACTGTCTGACCAATGTTGACAAAGACTGTGGCACAGACTCTGATGACTGTCAATGGCAAGGACACCAACTCCCACTGTGAACTTTGGATTCTACACTCCCGCCAAGCACCTCTTGTCACCCCCCCAAACACGTACCCCAGCAGTAATAAAAATCATCACAATCACAAGATGATGCCGTCATTTAGCATTATTCCACTACAAGTCTGTGTTGTAAAGTCAAACCATGCCTGATTACTGAATTAACTCCAAACATCCATACCCTGGTGTCTGAGTCTGGCACAGGACACACATGGGTCACAACGTACCATCCAAGACAGACATGGAGCACCATACTCACCCGTGATGGGCCCAACCAGCTGAGGGGGTGCCCGCACAACTGTGCCCACAGACCTATTTAGAAGAGCAACAGTCATGCACAGAGGTCAGGGATCATGTGGAGTGTCCTGGGGTGGGAGTCCCAGGTATGTGTAGACATGTGGCAGAACCATGTCCTGCATGCTTGAGTCAGGTGGATGTGGAGAATGGTGGGCCAGCCAAGGTTGGATGCATGGAGATGGCACAATTGGGTGTTGGATCACAGTGCCACATGGTTGTGTTGTGGGTGTGGGCTGCATCCTGAGGGTGTGCGTGGATTGAGAAGGTCATCCTACAGCTGGCAGTGATCCAATCCCCCCATCTCTGTTGGACGTTGATGTGGCCTGGTCGCCGGATGTAGTAGCAGAGCTGTGCAGATGCACCCTGGATGTGGACAAGTATCATGGGATTTCTAACGCACATGTCCATAGAGTGCAGGGTAGGAGTAGACACGGATGTCATAGTTGACCTGGGGGATTGTCTCCCTCTTGCCTTGAGGTGGATGGAACTGGGGATCTTGTGCATAATGCAGATTGTGCTGCCGCATGAGGCACAGATGCTGCTGATCAGCATAGCACATGTCAGCAAGCAATCCATGATGAACACCAGCTCGTTTGCGTGGACACTGGGTGCCCTTGCAGCAGGGCCTGCAGCAGCATGCGCCATGTCAAGGAAACAATGCCACAAGTAGCACACAAAGACAAGGATCTCAGGAAGGAACCATGCAAAAGGTGTATGTCAAGGAAGGAATGTCTGATTCAACATGGCACACACACACACAATGGATTCACATGCGGCACAGTGGCCGTCGTGGAGACTGACATGCCACAAAACCTACACAGCCATGGACATCATGCACAATACAGAATCTAATCCCTGACAAACAGCTTGCATCTTGCTACTCTATACATAGACTCATATGCACCATCTCTGAGAACAATGCCAGACATGCCGCATGCACAGTGGCAACAGACCACCATTGACAGAGATGAGGCACCTTGGAGGTAGAGGGACACCTTTATTACACATGTGTGTCGGAATGCTAATGCAACTCTGTCAACACATACACAGGTCATGTGGATGAACACGTGGGACCAACACTGGCACCCCCCTTACCACCACAAATGCTGGAAATCCATGGCACTGGCACACAAGTGACGGATTACAGCTAAACACCCCCTGTTGCTCACGGAGAGCCTGCTATACACCATTGAGCCCCTAATGGGGAATTCACACACCATGTCAACCCGGTGCAACCCGTATGTTTCCGAGGCCAGTGTTACACACATTGATGGCTCCATCACAATCCCATTACAGATGACTGTCACCAAGTCTGACCATAAATTCAGGTGAATTCTGCTCCAGGTCATGTGCCCCATGGTGAATCTACATGTATGTGAAGCATCCAAACTTGAACAGGAGCAGTGCACACACATTCAAAACAAATACCACTCCCAAAAAGCCGTGCTGCATCCCTTACCCGAAGGAGATTTTCAAACTTGTCCGTGCATGTCACGCTGATTCAGCACATGTTGCTGTGTTCGTGAGGAATAGCAGGAGCACAACAATGCCACCAGCAGACAGCATGCGGATGGGAGACACACCAGAAGTCAGCCAAAAGAAGCACATCCGCATGCATGTGCATGTACTCGACACGTATTAGGATGTCAACATGCGAGGTGACAATGATGACTCTGGAACAACATTATTCTATTGCACCATCACTCGAGTGACACATCCAAACACCTCAGACTCACTTGGAAGACATGCAGATGGACACACACATTGCAACACATGCCACACACAGCCAAATGCGTGCACACTCAGACACTGGAACTCACCACTAAGCAAAGAAGTCACGTATGAGCCGACTCCGCATGTCCTCTACCGCCTCCTCCTCCTCCTCCTCCACATCACTTGCCTCATGCCCAAGCCCTTCATCCTCCACGGGTGGATGGTCCTGCTCATCTGGATCCAGGATGAGTGGCACAGCTTTCTCCACTGCCATGTTGTGCAGCATGCAGCACACGAGGAATATCTTGCAGACCTTCACCGGTGCATATGGGAGTGCACCACCAGTCTTGTGGAGGCAACGGAATCGGCTCTTCAGGAGGCCAAACGTCCTCTCTATCACTCACCTGGTCCGCCCATGGGCGTTGTTTTAGCGGTGATCGGCAGCCGTGCTGGGGTTGCGGAGAGGCGTGATCAGCCATGGCATGTTGGGATAGCCAGCGTCCCCTACATGGAAACATCATGGACAAGAGTGGGTCAGGAGAAGCAGTAAGACAGGAAGATGACGTTAAATACAGGACTGGCAGAGTATACCCACCAACAATACATGCTCGTTCGTTGCGCAGCTGCAGCATCATTTCAGGCACCCTGCTACGCCTCATGATGTACGCATCGTGTGCTGATCCTGGAAAACGAGAACAGACATGTGAAATCACCATGTTGGCAAGACACACCGCAAGGGTATTATGGAGTGGTAATGCTTGCGGTTACGGAAGGCTACCTCCTGTGCCTGTGGTGGTACCAAAGCCACATGTGTTCCATCTATGGACCCAATAACATGGGGCGTCCCTCCCAGGGCATAGAACTCACGCTTGACAGCTGTCAACTGCTCAGGAGTTGGGAATTTTATGAACTCATCAAGGTGCTCCAACATGGCCTCTAAAAAATCATGCAGAACACGGCTGAACATGGTTTGGGACATCCCACCGACATGGGCAATGGTATGTTGAAAGGTACCCGTGGCCAAGAAATGTAGGGCTGCCATCACCTTCATCTTGGGTGTCAGTGCACCAAGATACTTGTGTAGCGGTTGGAGGTGTGCTGCCAGCCGTGTCGTCACGTCCACAATCAAACGTTGGGGGAAGCGGTAGCGGCGTATACAGTCATTTTCCCGCATGTCAGCCAAGTCCGGAATTGCTCGAGGGAGAGGCGGAGCCCTGCAGTGAATTAGAAGGGACAACGAAGAGTGAGTACAGTACACCACCAATGTCAATGTACTGAGCACATGGTCAACAGGCAATACACATATGCTACATACAGAGTCAGGTCTGTGCAATATGCCCTGGACACGTATGCCAGCCATGTGACACTCCTACCAAGAGACAGCTCCAAACGTTTATTCTCAACCTCATAATGCCATGCCATGAAACTAGCTGTGGGCCAGTGTAAGTGAGCAGGCAGACGCATTACAGGAGTTACAGACAACCAAATATGTGCAGAGGAAGGATGTTTATTGTACAGACAGGTTGCGGAACACTAGAGGCACAGGTCACATGTAATAGAAAAAGGACAGACCACACAGCTTGCCATGATTACATTTCAAGAATGATCACACATACATTGAGAGTATGCAGATATGTCCTTGTTTTGAAACTCCGTGTCGATGCATACACACACACCTTACGTCGGATTCCACATGTGGCCTGGTATGCGTAACACTGTGCCATGGCCATCTACACACAGACACAACTGCAGATGCATTTGACCAAACACCTACAGCAAGCTAATGGGAACACATGACACATACATGACATAGTCACATCGTGCAACGCGGGTAGTCACATGTCAGGTGTGAAAACCCCTGTAGCTGGCATCAGGGGACAGTTGCGTGTGTTGTTGACTGTGCCATGGCAGTGACGCTTTTCACAAGTGTTCTGTACTACATGCACACATGTCAAAGGAGTGAAGGGGATGTCTGGCACATAGTCCACCATCACACATGACATCTGTACACATCTCATCATACATCTATTGCCTTCACAAATCAGGAGTAATGTGCCACATTACAGCCTGACACACCTGTGCCCCACACATGTAGTACTGCACAGACAATGCCTTGATGTCCAGCCTTGGACAAGTATGTCAGCTCTATTCCTTTCTGTGTGCTGCCTGTCACCACTGTCAGGTGTGAAATGCACCGTACATGCGCTCTGAGGGCATGTGTATGTTTCCCATCACTATGGGAGTGCTGCCGTAGGCCTACCCATAGTGATACGAGCGTACACGCGTGTGTACGGGGCGTATCACTATGGGTATGCATACGCGAGCAAACCCATAGTGATACGGCCCGTACACGCGCGTGTACGAGCCGTTTCACTATGGGTTTGCTCGCGTATGCGTACCCATAGTGATACGCCCCGTACACACGCGTGTACGGGCCGTATCACTATGGGTATGCATACGCGAGCAAACCCATAGTGAAACGGCCCGTACACGCGCGTGTACAGGCCGTTTCACTATGGGTTTGCTCGCGTATGCGTACCCATAGTGATACGCCCCGTACACGCGCGTGTACGGGCCGTTTCACTATGGGTTTGCTCGCGTATGTGTACCCATAGTGATACACCCCGTACACGCGCGGGTACGGGCCGTTTCACTATGAGTTTGCTCGCGTATGCGTACCCATAGTGATACGCCCTGTACATGCGTGTGTACGGGCCGTTTCACTATGGGTTTGCTCGCGTATGCGTACCCATAGTGATACGCCCCGTACACACGCATGTACGGGCCGTTTCTATGCATTTGGGGTGCCCTAGGGCCCTGGAACTCACCGTACCTGTGTGTGAATGTCCAAATTACATAGGGGACACATGAGGGACAAGTATAAAGCCCTACATGCATGCTGGTTGTCATGGAGACCGAGTTTAAAGTTTGAATTTTTTTCATCAGGTGCCCAGCTAAAGTCGGTTTGAAAGAATCTACTTTGTTGCAAAGTGGTTGTTGAGTTGAAATCATGCTCAATAAAAAAAAAAGCTAAGCCACTGACTGTGGTAGGTTTAAAGGGATTGGAGGAAACATAGGATGCAAATGTGAGTGACCAATCACTCTGTACTCCTGTGAATGAAACAGGGCAGCAAGGCAGATATAAGGCAGCCAGGTCCCATGAGAGAACATTTGCCTGCACATCCTTTGATTCAACAACACTGCTGCTGCTCGTGAATCCTCTGGCACCATGTCCAGGTCTGTGGAGAGGGCCCAGCCTTTCACCCACGAGGAGAACCAAGCCCTGCTGGATGTGATCCTCCCACAGTACACCATGCTGTATGGTCGACCAGGGGTTCAGGTGAGTGCTGAGTCCACTAGCAAAGACTGTGCCCCTTTTTTGTGACTGTGACTTCTGCCATTGTGTCCAGGTGTAACACACATGCAATGTACTGTAGGGTGGGTCCCGGGTGGGGGAATGCCTAATGTCTCCCAGCCAGAGCATGCTGTGGTGCATGTCTGCTCTCCTCACTTGCATTGTGTGTACTGTGACAATCACTGCATGTGGCATTACACATTCTGCCTGTCTAATCCTCCTGGGAATGTTGTTACTACAGTCCTTATGTGAATCTGTGGTCCCCCCAGTGTGACAGGTGGCAGTACCCACAGATGGGTGTTTATTAGTGTACATGTGCTGAGAGTGTGCAAATGATGTGTTTGTCCCCTGGATATTGGTGTGTGTGTGTAAGTCCCCTGTCATGTGGGTGAGTGCATATGTGGAGTGTAGCACCCCAGCTGCACGAGGGATGGATATACCCTGCCCATCTGATGTGAGCAGGGAGCAGTGCTGTGTGTCTGCGGTGATGGGCCAGCCCCACACCTGTGACACCCCCCAGTCTAGTGGCACATGTGCAGAGTGAGGTGTGTAGCTGCAGTTGGCAATGGCAGGTGATTGTCCTGTGGCTGTGTGTGTCTGTGTACTCTGCTGAGGGCGCCTCAGGGGCCTGTGGCATGTGACTGCTTTGAGGTGCTGCACATAATCCTGGTGTCGCTTGTGATGCACAGTGTGAGCCTGGATGATTGTGTCGTACCCCTCATGCCACCTGTCTACTCTACAATGCCACCTAGTGCATTTTGCCTTCCACAGAGGAAAATGTCCCTATGACACAGGTGTAATGAGTTTGATGCATTCTATGCCCTGTTAAAACCAGCCAAATTGTTCTAATGTGTGTCTCTGTGACATGTCGCAGGTGTATTGATGTTGTCTCACTTTTTCATCCTCACAGGTAGGCGCCTGTGCCAAGGAGCAGATCTGGAAGGACGCCGTCAGTGCCGTGAGGAAGACGGAGGGTCGGAAGCGGCGCCTAGCCCAAGTGAGGAAACGCTGGCAGGATTTCCGGTGCTGGACGCGGAGGATCGCACGGGTCCTGCTGGGGGACTCACCTGTGAGCCAAAAGACCCATGGGCGCCGCCGTCTGACCCACATCGACAAGCGTGTGCTGGCGGTCGTCTTCCCTGACATGGACAGGTGCTTACGGGAAAAGCAGCAGCAGGAAGGGGGTAGGTACATGTGTGTTTGTTGTGTGTCACCAGCATTTGTAAGTGCACAGTTGCATGGATACACTGCCAGGGTTTACATGTGCAGTGCAGTTCCTGGTCCCCAAAGTGTAGCGATGCTGTCCTTCCTCCCTTCCCCTCCTTGCCATGTGTACCCTGGTCTGCGTGTAGTCACACTTGCACAAGGTTATCTAGGCTGCCAGTTTATCGATGTGCCCAATGCTTGCAGCTTCATGTGTGGGGGTGGTGTGTAACAGGTTTTGGGACCTTGCCTGTGCCCTGTCCAGTTCAGTACTTGTGGGGTCCATGTCAGTTGTCACTGATGCTGAGTCCAGACATAGGAGTGTGTCTCTAAAGTGTATTGCTTTACAGCATGCATGTCCTATTTTGTGGCCTGTGACATGATGTGCATGAGTGTGAGATATGCAGAGTGCAGGGATGGTGGCTTGTGTTGCAGTCATTACCATTCAGGACCATGGAGTAGTGTGGCCACTACTGTCCCCTGAGGCATCTTTTCCTAGGTATCATGTGTGTAATCCAAAAATGTCGACAATCTCTGTGTCTACAGCATAGGTTGTGCTCTGTGCCATTGTACCCTGGCACCATTTGTATTTACGTAAACTCTGCTACATGTGTCCACTGTACAGGCTGACCAAATGTCCCTTGTTCATACTCACGGGGGACAGTGCCTGTGTGTCTTGGTAAAATGATCTGATGATGGCCATTTGTAGATGATGTATTTGTACCGGCGCACCAGGGGTATTTTGTGTCCAATCAGGATTTCTTGCAGGCCATGTGTTTTTATTCCAGACTAAGAGATGTAAATGCTTCCTGTGTCTCAAAAAATTGTCTCATGTAGGGGGTGGCTGGTGCGGGCAAGGCCTACATGTCTAAACCTGAAGTCTCCTTGCTAGGTCTGGCCAGTGTCTGATGTTTGTCTGGACATACAATCAAGGTGCAGTGACCCATTAATGTTGGGCATGTTTTTAAGTATTACCTTTGCAGCATGTGCCTACAGTTAATAGACATGGTTCCTGCTCATCCCTTTTTACGCCAACGCTGTGTGCTGCAGATGCTGTGCTGGATTGTCCCCAGTGCCTGGCTCCTCTGTCCAAATCCATATCATGTTATTTGCTTTTGTGTCATGCTCTCCATAGTTGGTCAGTGGCATGGTGGGTCAACCAACTGTGTGTTGCAGGGCCTACATATGTACCTTGTGTTGTAGATGTTAATCATGTTGCTTTTCAGGCTATGCACTGTGACCTATGTGGATTTGACTCATGTGACATATGTATACAGGTGTCTGATTATTTCCTGTCTCTTCACCTTGCCCACAGCATCGTCGGGGGACACCGAGGGAGACACTGGCACGGACTGTGAGGAGGGAGCGAGCACCAGTGTCAGCAGTGCAGAGTTGTCTGGCACATCGAGTGGCACGGAGGCCGACGGGAGTGCAGAGGAGGACCTGTCCAGTCAAACCACCACCGACTATGACGCAGACGGGTCCGAGGCTGAGCACTCCGAGGGGGCGAAGGCTGGTCCCACAGCTGACACCAGCACTCCATCACTACCCGCCCCCTCCATTCCGATCACCGGCCTCCCACTTGCTCGTGTCCCTTCCCGCCGTGCTCGGTCACCACGTGTCTCCTTCTTGCCAGGCACCGCACCCCCTGCCCCTGTCTCCACTGCTGCCACCAATGCCGAGTCTGTGGACATCCTGTGGCAGTTGCGGGTTGGTCAGACTGCGACGCTTAATGTCCTCCATGGCCACAGCCGAGTGCTCAACCAGATGGAGGCATACTTGGAAGGCATTTCAGCCGCGCAGTCTGACCAACGCAACTTGCTGAGGTCCATAGACTCGACACTGACTGCAGCAGTGGGTCTCCTGCAGCGCTACGTCCCACCCCCTACCCCTGCCCCATCCACACTTCCCACTCCCATGCCTGTCCCACGTACACCCAGACGTCAGCATGCATGCACCCCACCAGACACAGGCACCACACCAGCAGGGCAAGCACACACCTCCTGGCACGCACACACAGGGTGAGGAAGGCACACCCACTGGGTCAGGGGGCAAACGTAAGAGACGCAGCCAGAGTGAGAGTCCGCATTCCGCAAAATCCATTCCCTCCAAATCCACTCCCCTCAGCTCTCCTGGCCACGAATCCAGCAAAGATTCCTTCATGGCCGCTCTGTCCCTGAGCCCAACAGTGACACCACCCCGCAAGCGGGCAAAGGAGTCCCCGGTCAGGGTAGTTGAGTGCCCCCCCTGTCCACACCCTCCCCCAGTGGCGCTGCGACCCATTCCTCCGCCCCCCCCCCCTCCTTGGGGCCTGTGGTTCCTTTGTGTGCAGGGGAGACGCTGGGGGACCTTGCTGACGTGTGCAGCGCCATCCTCACCACCTCCTTTGGCGCTGCCCCACCCCCTGTGGTGGAGTCCTCCGTCCCTGCACCCACAACGCCTGCCCTTGCCCCTCCTGTCCCTGCGGTGCCTGGTCCTTCCCCCCCACATGATGCCCCCCCCCCCTGTGGAAGACAGGGTGGTCTAAACTGTGCAGGCAAGCTAGGGGACACGCGTCCCTCTGTGTCCCCCATCCAGCTGTGACTTATGGACTGCCCTATGGGCTTTGTAAATATTGAACTTTATCCAAACAAACATTTTTTGATCATGCTGAATAAAGCCATTTTTTTTCCTTAGAACACTACTGCTTTTCTGGTATTGCTGTTGGTGGGGCTGCTACATGATTTTGGGTGGTGATCATGTGTTGGGTGTGTGGGAAATGTAGTAGTGTGCTGGTCATAGGGGGGACCCTGGTATCTGTGTGCCATCACAAGGTGCTAGCTAAGTTTCTTTGTTCATGTAAGCAGTTACTGCATGGTAAAATTGTCCCAAGGTGTGTTCCTTCCTCTGTGTACCCTGACATCTTCCCTGCAGGGTGTTTCCAATATGTTGTGCTGAGCTGTGTCTACATTAGCTGGGTGTGTGACGGACCCCTTCAACTTTGGCCATGCATGCAGAGCGATGTCTCCACCTGCATCATTCGTGGCATCCTTGGTGATCACTGTACTTGTGTATGTAGTCTATTGACATGACTTCATGTGGACATGTTCCCTTTTAGGCAGTATGCATGTGTGTACTCCCAGCCTCGCACACATGTGTTACATGTACTGCAGGGTCTTTGTGCACCTGGCTGACAATTGTGGCCATTGGATCTGTGGGTACTCCACCCTTTTTCTTTCCATGGGCACTGCTGGGGGCCTCTGCACCCACCCCTCCTGTGTCTGGGCACTGCTGGGAGTGATAGGCACCCACCCCTCCTGTGTCTGGGCACTGCTGGGAGGACACTGCACACACCCCTCCTGTGTATGGGCACTGCTGGGAGTGATAGGCACCCACCCCTCCTGCGTCTGGGCTCTGCTGGGAGGACTCTGCACACACCCCTCCTGTGTCTGGGCACTGCTGGGAGTGATAGGCACCCACCCCTCCTGCGTCTGGGCACTGCTGGGAGGACTCTGCACACACCCCTCCTGCGTCTGGGCACTGCTGGGAGGACTCTGCACACACCCCTCCTGTGTCTGGCCATGTACGCTCCATACATACACGGGTGGGGGTACAGTCCGTACATACACTGTTGGGGTGGGGGTACGCTCCATACATACACTGTTGGGGTGGGGGTACGCTCCATACATACACTGTTGGGGTGGGGGTACGCTCCATACATACGCGGGTGTGGGAACGGTCTGTACATACACGGGTGGGGGTATGCTCCGAACATACACTGTTGGGGTGGGGGTACGCTCCATACATACACTGTTGGGGTGGGGGTACGCTCCATACGTACGCGGGTGTGAGTAGGGTCCGTACATACACGGGTGGGGGTACGCTCCGAACATACGCGGGTCTGGGTACGCTCCATGCATACACGGGTGGGGGTTTGGTCCATACATACACTGTTGGGGTGGGGGTACGCTCCATACATACACTGTTGGGGTGGGGGTACGCTCCATACGTACGCGGTGTGGGTACGGTCTGTACATACACTGTTGGGGTGGGGGTACGCTCCATACATACACTGTTGGGGTGGGGGTACGCTCCATACGTACGCGGGTGTGGGTACGGTCCGTACATCCACGGGTGGGGTGTTGGTACGCGCCGTACATACCCAGGCCTTTGGAACGTGGGTACGGGCCGTACCGCCATTACTGGGGTGACGTAGGGGTGGGCGTGGTACGACTCGTACCCACGCTCTTGAGGCGTGGGTACGGTACGTACCGAACTTATTGTGTTGCCGGTTCGCGTCTACATCCACTTCCGTTGCTGGACACGCCCCCACCCCCTCGAAGTAACCAGGCCCTGAAGGTCAGGTATGTCCAGGGCATGTATGATTTGTGACTTGGGTGGGGTTTTTGTGTCCTTCCCCTGCCCCCCCCTTTGCCCCTGGGTGTTGTTCTGACCTTCTGCGGCGTCTGCGTCAGTTCCTGTAGAGCAGGTGGACTGCTATGAGGGCTGGGATGACACGTAGGTTCGGGTCCATGGCTGTCCGTCGCGTACAGGTGCTCCTTGCGCGCGTCGTCCTGATTTCCCGGCAGTTTTTGGCAGGCGGAGAATTTTATCCGTGCGGGGTGACGTCGGTGCGGATCGTACTTCCTGGTTCGTGAAACGAAGCCTGCATGCGTCCCGACGTCATGTCGGCGCTTTCCCTGATCACACTTGTATGTATATTTTCGTCGGTCGGTGTTTTGTACCGATCGCACGGAAATGGTGTTTCCATACGATTCGTACTTGCATTTTTGTAATGTTTTTTCACCGGGTACGAGTCGGACGGAGAGAATGCTCCGTCCGACGGTTCGTACCCGGTTTCTCCAGGATCCGAATCGACGCCATAGTTAGGTCAGATAACTATAACTCGCGCGCCCGCAATCCAGTGCTCATGACGTCACATATTTCATCACTCATTACATGGTCAGTGGCATCACTCATGACATCACTGATGACATCATCCTTGTGATAGAGTGGCGGTCGAGTGAGTTATAGTTATCTGACCTAACTATAACGGGGGAATTTCATTGGTTTTTTACGAGTGAAATGTCCACCTAACTATAACATGTGTGAAACCTATGGTTTTTTAAGTGAATTTGCAAGGTTTTTTAAATGCTAATTCCTAACTATAACGTGCGTGAAACCTATGGTTTTTTAAGTGAATTTGTACGGTTTTTTAAATGCAAATATTTTTTTTTTTTTAATGGTTTTTCATCGTGCGCGCACCCCGCGATTTAAAAAAAAAAAAATGTTTTTTCACCCTTCGGGGTCCTTTAGGGACCCCCTGACAAAGGCTAGGGGGTCAGGAACTCTCTACCCTGCCCCCTTTTCACGTTCGCCACCTCTCTTTTTCACTCTCGCACCCACAACAAACAAAATGGCGGCCGACACTTCCTGATTTCGACCGATTCGAACGTTTACTGACATGTAACCACCAATCAGAATTACGCTCGCGCACGTTAGGGTGCGCGATTATAGATATGTATGTGCTTTTAGATGCAATTTTATCAGGAACTACTGAACAGATTGACTCCATAAATGCAAAAGGCACTTCCCTGACCTGAGGACTACCTCTCTGCCAAATTTCAAGTAATTCTGTTCAGCCGTTCGGGCTGTACCTTCGACTAAAGGTCCTATGTGAAAATGCATGGGGAAAACGTGTTTTGGGACCCCCCTTTTTTCTCGGTCCCCGCTTGACGAATCACCCTGAGACTTTCAGGGTAGGAGCTGAGCGGAGCGCCCCATTAGTTTTGAAAATTTCGCGAGGATTCGCCAACCGGCGCCAAAGTTATTCAAAATAGAATTTTCAGGTTTCGTATGGAAACACAGTCCTAACTATAACTATCTACTGCCGACCGCCAGTAGATTATATATATATATATATATATATATATATATATATATATATATATATATATATATATTCTCGCTCCAAGTTGCCCACAAGAGAACAGCACTCGAGCACAGTTGAAGGTGGCAATCCTTTTATTCACAGGGTACAAGCAGGCTCTGGTGGCAGTTTCAATCAGACAGTCACTGGTGCGAGAGCCTGACGCGTTTCGAAAATTTCTTCCTCAGAGGCAAACGCAGAGTGAATGCGTTCACCTGGTCTCTTTTCATAGCGCTGAAATCACGCCCTCTGATGGGCCTGCCCAATGGCAGCTCTGCACTATGGGAATCGTAGTCCAGGTAATATAACCTTAAATGGTGGCACTAATTTCTGTTCCAAAATCAAAGCCCTGGATGGGCCACCGCCAGCAGTGTCCGCTTTTAATCCCACAACCGTGTTCCGTATAACGACTCATCCTATTCAAAGCCGCTCGGCCCCCATTGTTATATATATATATATATATTTTCACTGAAAAAAACCATAGGTTTCAGGCCTGATATAGTTAGGAATTAGCATTTAAAAAACCTTAGAAATTCACTGAAAAAACAATAGGATTTAGGGGTGTTATAGTTAGCTGGACATTTTACTCAAACAAAACCATTGAAATTCCTCCGATATAGTTAGTTGTACTAACTACATCTCGAGCTCCCGCAATCCACTGCTGATGATGTCACATATTACATCATTCATGACATGGTCAGTGACATCACTGATGACATCTCAAATGACATCACTGATGACATCATCCAGTGAATGTGGTTTGGTTCGTTATTTAAATATGTTTTATATATATATATATATATATATAGAGGAATTTGCATTGAAGAATGGGTGGATATATAAATATAAATATCTGGATGGAGGATTTAGTAGCAGTGTGATTGACTGTTTACTTGACTAATTTATAGTGTCTCACTAAATATATTGGATAGTTACAAAACTGTGTGAATATGTGTATCACTTTTTCAGTTGTTGTGTAAACTGCTGCACCAGTTGGTTACTTGCTACGTGAAAGTCTATATTATTTATTGATCAGTTAACTGAGTAGTTGTATGGGAGAGTGAATGTGTGTGTGGTTCGGTGGGGGTGTGTGACTGCCCAAAGATGTGTGAATAGTTGATTCAGTAGGTATCTGAAGTTAAACCTACATGTTATAACAGTTGTTTGGGTGAGTGAATATCTTTATGGGTGTGTGGTGATGTGCTAATATATGTCTCAATGGTACATGTCCAACAAACTAGAAAAATAAAAGCCAGTGTATGTGTCAGTTGTTGTATATAAATAAGTATACATAAGACTCAGTGATTGTATGAGTGACTGTATGGATAACTGTATAGTTGTAATAGTGTTTTTATAACACACTAAGGATGAGTTATTATCTATATGAATAGATGAAGTGGTGTTTTAATAAGTGTATAGCTAAGTAAAAGTAAGTATGATCCATTGTTTGCATAAGTGAGTAGGATTACTTCATAAGTGATTAGGATGTGTGGTGGTGTGTAATGTCGATATAGGTGTATAAGTATATTTGATAGTGTTCTATTGATCATTGACAGCATGTATGAGTGAATCTATAGGGAAGTGATTAGATGTGTGTATAGATCTAGGAATCACTGAGTGGGTGTTTAGAAACTTGTATTGGTGTGTCAATGGTTTTAAATCTGGCACTCTCTATTTTACAATGAGTGATGAAAGGTTATACTAGTGTATGATAAGGTGTATCTGATTGTCATGAGGATGATGTCATCAGTGATTCCATCAGTGATGTCATTTGAGATGTCATCAGTGATGTCACTGACCATGTCATGAATGATGTAATATGTGACATCATCAGCAGTGGATTGCGGGCGCGCGAGATGTAGTTAGTACAACTAACTATATCGGAGGAATTTCAATGGTTTTGTTCGAGTGAAATGTCCAGCTAACTATAACACCCCTAAAACCTATTGTTTTTTCAGTGACTTTCTAAGGTTTTTTAAATGCTAATTCCTAACTATATCAGGCCTGAAACCTATGTTTTTCTCAGTGAATTTCAAAGGTTTTGTAAATGACAATTTCCTAACTATATAAGGCCTGAAACCTATGGGTTTTTTCAGTGAATTTCAAAGGTTTCTTAAATGATAAGTCCTAACTATATCAGGCCTGAAACCTATGTTTTTTTCAGTGAATTTCAAAGGTTTTGTAAATGACAATTTCCTAACTATATAAGGCCTGAAACCTATGGGTTTTTTCAGTGAATTTCAAAGGTTTTTTAAATGCTAAGTCCTAACTATATCAGGCCTGAAACCTATGTTTTTTTCAGTGAATTTCAAAGGTTTTGTAAATGCTAATTCCTAACTATATCAAGCCTGAAACCTATGGTTTTTCTCAGTGAATTTCAAAGGTTTTTTAAATGCTAAGTCCTAACTATATCAGGCCTGAAACCTATGGTTTTTTCAGTGAATATCAAAGGTTTTGTAAATGACAATTTCCTAACTATATCAGGCCTGAAACCTATGGTTTTTTTCAGTGAATTTCAAAGGTTTTTTAAATGCTAAGTCCTAACTATATCAGTCCTGAAACCTATGGTTTTTTCAGTGAATTTCAAAGGTTTTGTAAATGACAATTTTTAATGTATTGTTATACTGATTTGTTTTATACTGATTTACTACATTGTTTAAACTGTTTATTTTTAGATATTTTATTTTTTTATTTACATTATACATTACAATACAAAATATACTTTCCCAGAATGAATTACTTTAGTTTAAATACTTTGCAAATATGCAATAGACTTTTAAGTACAGAAGTTACAGTTGTTGCAATGGGCAACACAATTTCAAACACAAAGCAACATTGAGCTCAATGTGAATTTCTAGTTAAATGCAATTAGTTACTTTATGGATTACTTTTCTAACCACAGGACTGGATGCTAGATTCAGTCCTTGGACATCTCCTGTAAACAGTTGAGTAAAAGCGTTTTGGGTACAGTAGTGATTTTTAAGGATTATTATTGTATTTTAAAAGTTGACACTTAGAACATTTTTCACATAGAATCACCAATGTTATCCTATGGCAGAAAATTCACTGAGCAGGTAAGTAGTGTTATCATTACTTTTTCTTACTCAGTGGTGGATCCTGGATCCAGCACAGGTGAATCTCCTGTAAACAGTTGAAAGAATGTGTTTAAGTCATACAGACGATTTTTTTAGGAATATTTTTAGTTTGTGAATATAGACACTTAGAAACGTTTCTACTTAAAAGCACACATTGGATTCCTATGGAAGGAAATACAAGTTACTGTTAAGTACGCTTAGAATTACTTTTCAGGGTCAGTGCTGGTCTAAAAGTTGCAGCCCTGGGTTCTCGCCTGATAACAGGTCAGTAAATCGGAATTCGTAGTTCGGCTGATTTTAGAGGAATATTTGTATGTTTCAAAAATGGACACTTTGAAACTTTTCTGTTGAAAACCACACAATGGATTCCTATGGAAGGAAATACAAGTTACTAGTAAGCACGCTTAGAATTATTTTTCAGGGTCAGTGCTGGGCTAAAAGATGCAGCCCTGGGTTCTCTCCTGATAACTAGTGAGTAAATTGGAATTCGTAGTTCGGATGATTTTAGAGGAATATTTGTACGTTTCAAAGATGGACACTTAGAAACTTTTCTGCTGAAAACCACTCAATGGATTCCTATGGAAAGAAATACAAGTTACTGGTAAGTACGCTTAGAATTACTTTTCAGGGTCAGTGCTGGTCTAAAAGATGCAGCACTGGGTTCTCTCCTGATAACAGGTGAGTAAATTGGAAATCGTAGTTCGGCTGATTTTAGAGGAATATTTGTACGTTTAAAAAATGGACACTTAGAAACTTTTCTGCTGAAAACCACACAATGGATTCCTATGGTAAGAAATACAAGTTACTGGTAAGTACTCTTACAATTATTTTTCAGGGTCAATGCTGGGCTAAAAGATGCAGCCCTCGGTTCTCTCCTGAGAACAGGTGAGTAAATCGTAATTCGTAGTTCGGCTGATTTTGGAGGAATATTTGTACGTTTCAAAAATGGACACTTAGAAACGTTTCTGCTGAAAACTGCACAATGGATTCCTATGGAAGAAAATACAAGTTACTGGTAAGTACGCTTAGAATTACTTTTCAGGGTCAGTGCTGGTCTAAAAGATGCAGCACTGGGTTCTCTCCTGATAACAGGTGAGTAAATTGGAATTCGTAGTTCGGCTGATTTTAGAGGAATATTTGTACGTTTCAAAAATGAACACTTAGAAACTTTTCTGCTGAAAACCACACAATGGATTCCTATGGAAAGAAATACAAGTTACTGGTAAGTACGCTTAGAATTATTTTTCAGGGTCAGTGCTGGGCTAAAAGATGCAGCCCTGGGTTCTCTCCTGAGAACAGGTGAGTAAATCGTAATTCGTAGTTCAGCTGATTTTAGAGGAATATTTGTACGTTTCAAAAATGGACACTTAGAAACTTTTCTGCTGAAAACCACACAATGGATTCCTATCTAAGGAAATACAAGTTACTGGTAAGTACACTTAGAATTACTTTTTAGGGTCAGTGCTGGGCTAAAAGATGCAGCCCTGGGTTCTCTCCTGATAACAGGTGAGTAAATCGGAATTCGTAGTTCGGCTGATTTTGGAGGAATATTTGTAAAATGGTAAAGTGATGTCACTAACCATGTCATGAGTGATGTAATATGTGACGTCATCAGCAGTGCATTGCAGGCGTGCGAGTTATAGTTAGCTCAACTAACTATAACAGGTGAATTTCTCTGGTTTTATATGAGTCAAATGTCCAACTAACTATAACGTCCCTGAAACCTATGGTTTTTTCAGTGAATTTCTAAGGTTTTTTAAATGCTAATTCCTAACTATAACATCTGTAAAACCTATGGTTTTTTCAGTGAATTTCAAAGATTTTTTAAATGTTAATTTCATATTTTAATATTTATAAAACCTATATTTTTTCAAATTGTTTTTTCATATTTTGCAACTCTATCATCCTTTTTTTAAACTTTACAAATTATGTAATCTTCCCCACAAAACATGTATATCTTTTTTTTTTTTTTTTTAGAAAACTACAGTCCGGTAACGGTACTCTACCAAGCTCGATCAACATGCGAATCCTATCCACCACAATTAAATGATGCGCATGTCGTATCCGAAGGGTTTGTGGCACCGCGTCCCGCGTAACAACACATACATATGAGGTCGAGCCAGCTGCTACTTTGGTATGCGATGGGTATGCACTACCAAGCCACGTGTTACGTCATGTACATATAGGGTCGCGCCCGCTGCGTGTCACGTATGCGACGAGTGCATGCTGCCACGCCTTGTGTTACGTCATAGACTTACGATGTCGCGCCGCATACACCATTCCCTCATTTTTTTTGTCTCAAAACTATATCTAAAAAACTTTAAAGTGTTTATGAGAGCAAGCGATAATTAAAAATATTTTAAACAGTTATATATTTCTAACTCTAATAAACTTATATTATAATAAATATATTTTCTCAAAATCACATTGGGTGCGGTCTCATTGCGCACTGGCTGCGCGATTGCCCTGTAACCATAAAAAAAGCGCATTTCCTTAGTTCATGACATTACCCATTGTAACAGTTTGAAAACGCCACCCATTTTAGTCAATATCTGTACTGCATTTCATGAGACACGCCTCTTCTGCTTAGAGAGCTTTGTTCAAAACTTTTTGCAATATACACATATCTTACACTACACACAACATGGAACCATCATTTTCATCAATATTCATGCTCTGTAAAGTAGTCTTCCACCTATGATACCCTTACACCTAAAAGTTACATTACCGAAATTTTCTCCAATACCACAGGTAACATGGTTCAATACGCTGTCCACAACACAACGTAATATAGTACGGCCCAGAGACAGTATCATGCATAGATATTGAACACACGGACATATATAGATCGTGGAAGTGGATACGGGCACGTACGCTCGACTCCTTTTTATTACCATGGTGACATATCCAGTGACGTCTGTGCTGGATGTGTGTGCGGTAAGTCTAAACCAGCCTTCAGACAATGGTTGCTGCTAGCATCAACAACAACAGTAATCATTGGATCACACACAGAGATTCAATATTAAAAGAATCAATAATTTATGCTGCAGTAAGGTAGGGACAGTAGATGTGAAATAATTCCATCGTAAAAGAACAACAACTTTTGGTATACTGACACACAATCAATAGATCTGAAATAATACACAAAAAGATTATATCATAAATGCTCCATCAGTTCTAGTGCACTCACATAACCACATCAAAAGCATTCATAATGTGCACAGCCACCGATAATGCGTGCTGTAGACAGGCCGTACAAGGAGCAATATCTGTTGCCATCAACACTGCATCATCTGCAATACTGACTCAATCTGAATTATGAACACTGCTGTCTGCAGTGTAGGCCATTGAGAGCGGCCACAAAGGACCCACAGATACGTAAAGTGACTTCACCTACCCAGTTTGTCGTCAGCGAAGCAACAAAAAAGAGTGCAAAGCCTGCAATGATACATATGCATGGTGCAGACAGTACACACTGGAGCAATGTCTTTTCCTACAGGACTACCTCATCTACAATAGCGACTCAATCTCAATTGTGAACACTTCTGTCTGCAGTGTAGGCCAGATTGAGCGGTCACAAGGGCCCACAGCCACATGGCATTCACTTGAGCTCTACAGTTTGCAATACACAAAGAAAAAAAACATGTGCAGATCCTGCAATGATGCATATGAGTGGTGCAGACAGAGCGCACTGGAGCAATATCTTTTCCTACAGGAATGCATCATCTACAATACCGACTCAATGTCAAATGTGGACACAGCAGTCTACAGTATAGGCCAGAGAGAGCGTTCAGCAAGGGCCCACAGCCACGTGGCATTGACTTGACCTCTACAGTTTGCAATACATGAAGCAAAAAAAAAGTGTACAGAGCCTACAATGATGCGTATGAGTGCTGCAGTCAGACCACACTGGAGCAATGTCTTTTCCTACAGAACTACCTAATCTACAATAGCGACTCCATCTGAATTCTGAACACTGCTGTCTGCAGTGTAGGCCAGAGAGAGCAGTCAGCAAGAGCCCACAGCCACCTGGCATTCACTTGAGCTCTACAGTTTGCAATACACAAAGAGAAAAAACATGTGCAGATCCTGCAATGATGCATATCAGTGGTGCAGACCGCCCACGTGGCATTGACTTGACCTCTACAGTTTGCAATACACAAAGCAAAAAAAACGTGTGCGGAGCCTGCAATGATGCATATCAGTGGTGCAGACAGAGCGCATTGGAGCAATGTCTTTTCCTTCAGGACTGCATCATCTATAATACATACTCAATGTCCAATGTGGACACTGAAGACTGCAGTATAGGCCAGAGAGAGCGATCAGCAAGGGCCCACAGCCACGTGGTATTGACTTGAGCTCTACGGTTTGCAATACACGAAGCAAAAATACATGTGCAGAGCCCGCAATGATGCGTATGAGTAGTGCAGACAGAGCACACTAGAGCAATGTCTTTTCCTACAGGACTGCATCATCTACAATACTGACTCAATGTCAAATGTGAACACTGAAGTCTGCAGTATAGGCCAGAGAGAGCGTTCAGCAAGGGCCCACAGTCACGTAGCATTGACTTGAGCTCTACAGTTTGCAATACACGAAGCAAAGAAAACGTGTGCGGAGCCTGCAATGATGTGTATGAGTGGTGCAGACAGAGCACACTACAGCAATATCTGCTCTTACAGGACTGCATCATCTACAATAGCAACTCGATCTGAATTGTGAACACTACTTTCTACATTGTTAATTAAAAGCAGTACTCACACACACAACCATCAATACTTATTCTCACTCCCTCTTTACAAAATAAAACAACATAAATTACAGAGAACTCTACAATGAATAAATCAAAACAATTCGAATTGGGATTTCATCTCTCCACAGTCTACACTATTCACTGTTCCTTTGGACTTTCAAGATAAATTTGGTCATTTCACTGAACCTATAACTGATATAAAAAAACTTCTTGAAGCAAGTATACTAAAACAATATTGTGTCTGTTTCAATAGACGTTCTAATTACTTAACTATTGGATTCTGTAATTAAATAATCACCACGCAATCTAAATTGTGAACCCCGCGAACTGCAGTCTTTACCAAATCCAGTGGTCATTCACAACTCACAGCCACATACCGTTGGATTCGGAAGCACGGAGTTGGTTGCACCTGATCTGAGGGGGTACACAAAAATCATCACAGACTTTAACTTATGACATCATCAATCATAGAATCAAGACCCCATTTCACTGTTTGCAACTGTTGTACCACAGTATACTCCACCGACTACTGTCAACCAAGCCCAATAATCATGTGCAGCAGTTAGCTATGGAATCACAGACTGTGATGCACCTCAACACACGAACTTCTGAAAAAAGCAAACAGCAGGTAATATCGGACATCATCCATTGTGGGATCAAGACACTGTTCCACAGTTGGGACCTAAAGTTGGATGAACCTAATCGAAGAGAGTACCTTCATCTCCACTCTCAAATGCAGTTCTAATATCGTCCATTGTGGAGTCAACACACCGTTCTACTTTTGGAACCTAGAGTTGGTTGCAGCTGGTAGAAGGGAATACCTCCATCTCCACTCTCAGATACAGTTCTAACATCATCCATTGTGGGATCAACACACCATTCCACTGTTGGGACCTAGAGTTGCTTGCACCTCATCGGAGGGGGTACACAGAAATCATCACAAACTGTAACTTCTAACATCCCCAATCATATAATTAACACCCCATTTCACAGTTTGGACCTGCTCTACCGCAGTGTATTACAGCAATACCAGTCAACTAAGCCCAATACCCATGTGCAGCACTTAACTACAGAAGCACAGAATCTGATGCACCTCAACAGACTGAGTTGTGTGAAAAACCAGCAACAGGAAATATCGGACATCGTCCATTGTGTGATCAAGACACCATTCCACTGTTGGTACCTAGAGTTGGTTGCGCCTCATCAGAAGCTATACACAAAAATCATCACACATTTTAACTTCTGACATCCTCAATCATAGAATTAAGACCTCGTTTCACTGTTCGAACACGCTGTACCGCTGTGTACTCCAGCAACTGCAATAAACCACACCTAATAATCATGTGCAGCAGTTAACTACAGAAGCACAGAGTCTAATCCACCTCAACAGAAAGAGTTCTGTAAAAATTAAGCAGAATGTAATATCGGACATCTTCCATTGTGGAATCAAGACAACGTTCCACTGTTGCATCCTAGAGTTGGTTCCACCTGGTCAAAGGGAGTACCTTCATCTCCACTTCCAGTTGCAGTTCTAACATAATCCATTATGGCATCAAGACACCGTTCCACTGTTGGGACCCAGAGTTGGTTGCAGCTGGTCAAAGGGAGTACCTCCATCTCCACTCGCAGATGCAGTTCTAACATTGTCCATTGTGGGATCAAGACACCTTTCCACTGTTCGGACCTGCTGTACCACGGTGTACTCCACCGACTGCAGTCAGCCAACCCCTATAATTATGTGCAGCAGTTAGCTACGGAAGCACAGAGTCTGATGCACCTCAACGGAGGGAGTTCCCTGAAAACTCAGTAGCAGGTAATATTGGACATCGTCCATTCTGGGATCAAGACACCGTTCCACTGTTGGGACCCAGAGTTGATTGCACCTGAACAGAGGGGGTACACCAAAATCTTCACAGACTTTAACTTCTGACATCCTCAATCATAGAATCAAGACCCCGTTTCATTGTTCGGACCTGCTGTACCGCGGTGTACTCCACCGACTGCAGTCAACAAAGCCTAATAATACTGTACAGCAGTTAGCTACGGAAGCACAGAGTGTGATGCACCTCAACGGAGGGAGTTCTCTGAACACTCAGCTGCAGGTAATATCAGACATTGTCCATTATGGGATCAAGACACCGTTCCACTGTTAGGACCCAGAGTTGGTTGCAGCTGGTCGAAGGGAGTACCTTCATCTCCACTCTCAGATACAGTTCTAACATCGTCCACTATGGTATCAAAACACCGCTCCACAGTCGGTACCTGTCGGAGTACTGCGTTACTATTATACAGAGCACTCCACGCTCCTGGGCCTCAGGCTGGGCTCTGTGTGCCTGTGTCGTGGTAGCCAGCATTAATCTCAGGAGCCTTCCGAGCTCACAGTCCTCGGCCCAGGACCTTCCGCCGGCACGTGGTCGACCCTCTTTCACATACAGCGATGTCGAAAGGTGAACTGTGGGGCATATATGCATCACAGCGTCCATGACGTTTTCTGAGTACCAGCAGGCTGAGGCATCATTCACGCACCCACCTTCGCTCACAGCATCAGCCTCGTGGCGGTCTAAGCTGCGCAGACCTGGCAGACATGTTCGCCAATCCGGAAGAGAACCACACCCAAAGAAACGTGCCTTTTATTCATACCCCTACGCTAGCCTTGTGTACGGCGAGCCAGCCCACTTCCCTAAACATTTGGGGGGGGGGAGGCACGTACGCGCTACCATTCCGTAATCTTCCCTACTGACTGTACTATCATGGTTGCGTTCACTGTCCACTTCACTCAATAGACCATCAGTGTATGTTGACATGTACATGTCTGTGCTCTGCATACTCAAGTCTGTCCGGCACATCCCCTCAAGACTTTGCATTGTATACTTTTATAATCGAGAATTACTTGCCACCTTTGCACATACTTTGCTCCCATCTCTCCCCGCATTCTGCATTGTGTGGTAGAGGTGCCATGCCATGTTTGGTTTGTGTACATGGCTAGCCACGGTTCCCACAGTACGTAGTGTCGCTGTGTCTGCTAGGTGTACATGTTGTTTGTCATGTTGTATGTGATTATATGAAGTAGTGCGTTTAGTCACGAGCAGTGGTTTCTCCCATTTACATATCGCTGTTTTAAAGAGCATACAGAAGTTTTTCTCACAGGTGAACAGTGCGCTCACAATGGCAGTCATTCATTATCATCCAAGAATGTCCATCTACACGACGCTTCTAAGCTTACAGCCCCCAATCTTGCGTCCTTTCTTAAAAGGACGCCAACTCCCACAATCAGACCAACATTCACACAGCTTTCTAACAGCAGTTATCTGTTTCTCAATAACATGCACTCCTACGGAATGTGAGCTGGCATACCGTATGTCCTTACTATTTCAAACCGAGTAACTTCCTGTGGCAATGTCTATTCCCACCCACACAAACTAACTCCCAAACTTCAACTTGGCCTTCAATCCATACTTTGAAAACAGATTTCATTAAACAAACCAAACTGAAAGCGCTTTTGTTCACAACAGAAATGTCCCTTATTTCTGCAAAAGAAATGTATCTACTGCAGATACCACGAACTTAAAGTAAAATACATTCCCTTTTAAATACGAACCTCCCATTACACTTTGTGAATTGTTGTACAATTTTCAAGACATGTCACACTCAAGGTCTGGCACACTTTTTGAACACGATCTCCTACAGCCTTCTAACACGCTTTCAAACTGTTCTTCTTTTAATACCAGACTACATTCAGACATTCTTTCGATCATCTCTGGAATAACAGGAATAGTGCCCATAATTCTTACCCTCTTTGCAGCCATCCTACTACTAATTCCACTTCTAGAAATGGCTACACTCTCTTTGGTAACAACTATGTCCGACAGAATACGCCTCTACGCCAAGCTACATCAATACTGTAAAAAAACCGGAAAAACATTTCGGCTGCCTGCCTCTATCTATTATGGGAGCTAGCTACAACATAACATTTATCTACACTTATGCAATATGCGTACAACCATCGTTTGATTGCAAAACTTGCCCATTTGACTGGCGAATGGATGTATGCCTTGCCAACATCTCAACAATCGCTCCAGATATCCAGCAGGTAATGGAGTATCTTGAAAACCATGAACGTGATGGTTCTGGCAGCGGAGCAATGGCGAATGCAATACAAAAAGGAATCGCAGCGCAATGGGATTTCTGCACAGCCGCGAAAGATCTCCTGCAACGTGCGACCTTTCACAACATCGTAGATTGCCTGCCCATTCAAATTACCGCTCCAACATTCGAGGAACATTACTGTCCCTTCAAGGATATGAATTGCATCGCTTCACTTTTCCCACACGATGGCAACAATAGCCTCTTGGAACATTACGCATCTCAAGCAGCTGAAGAACTTCTGGACTAGAATCTCCAAGACTTGTAAGAAACTCACATTATTCTTGAATGGATTTTTTTCTATCTTTTATTATTTTTTCCTTTAAATTTTTTATAACACACTTCAATCCTACTACTTTGATATAATAACTTTCTAAGTATACTCAGACATTTGAACTCTATCCTCATTATTCCCCCTTACGTCTCCAGTCTAACCAGGAATCGGTGATGTATGGCCTACGCAAATACGGTATTTACTTCCAAATTAAACCTAAACCTGACACCCATTTAGAAACCACGTCTATTCTTTGTGCACACACCTCTCTGCCTGCCTGTTATTCACAAAGCCCTTTCACACAATTTTTAGTCAGCCTCTGCTCAGAACCTCACGATAAAAATTTAAAATGACGACTTTGTTTAGGAACTGGTTGGCACAGTGTGGTAATCGTAAACTACCTTTATTTTCATTATACAATGTATTTATTCATGTCTAATAGCTATTCTGTAGGTCACATAGAACTGTAACATATAATGTGCAATTCACTGATGCAGGAGCTTCGATTTGACTACAGCAGAAGCAATTGGAGTGTGTCTAAGCTCGATGCCTTAGCTCTCTACACAAGAATGTTTTTTTGAAACAGCTGAAGACAATAATGTACAGTTTGACTACAAAGGTACCGAATGTCCTTCACAGAAGCGAAATGTTTGTATTCATCCTCAAAGTTCCAATGTGGGTAGAACTAGTACCAATTCTGACACGCACCACATTGAATCTACTGTACAACAGATTGCTAACTATTCTACTGTTGTATATTTTCTGTTACAAAAAAGCACTGCCAAGGTACATAACAAGTTTGATGACTACATTTTGCAATTTCTTTTTTATTTATTTCTTTTCTTAAATGATACATGTGGTAATCGTATCCTCCCTTTATTTTCTTTAAAGAATGTAAAATCATTCAAGTGTAACAGCTATTGTTTATTTCACATGCAACTGTAACATGTAATATACAATTCACTGATGCCGGAGCTTATGTTTGAATACAGCAGAAGTGGTTCAACTTTGCATCAGCTGGATCTCTTGCACCAGTGGGTCCAATTATGGCACTGAAATAAAGACACTTTCTATATAATTTTCAAACTCCATACCTTTATTACACACAACCACTTTCTTAGATACAACTCATCACAGTTTCATCCCCGAGTCTTCATACCGATACCACTAAGTACTTTGCTTCCCACACCCGCTATACTCTAAAAGCATACTAACACCACCTGCACAGATATGCTACAGCGCCGACTATGCTACAGCGTCCAGAGCACATCACTTTACAGCACACAGCTCACAGTTTAGATGCACGGTTTCATCCCAGACTGTACCGGCACCTCACCTCAGCACCATCTCACGGTGGGCAAAACAGCACTTTCACACCAGTAGGGATAAATAATTTGCTTCACACTCCCTCTATAGCACACCCTACCCACCCTACAAACCTCACAGCGCTCCTACCCTCCTCTTTCTCACTTTTTTCTCACTTTTTCCCCTTACTCGCTTCAACGGAATCACAAAATTGCAGCCAACACTTCCTAGTTGCAACCGCTCGCACCACTCGCAGCCAATCACCAGCAAGCTCGTGCTCGTAACGCCTCAGCCAATCAGATGGCAGAATTCCCAAATATCGATATCTGTAAATTTAAATATTTCTCAAAAGCTACTGAACAGATTTACACCAAATAAACAAAAGCGTGCTTCCTAGACCAAGACCCTTCTCCCTTCCAAATTTGGGGTAATTCCGTTCACCCGTTCTACCTGTAGCCTTGTCTAAAGTTTCCTATGGAAATTGCATGGAGAAAACACGTTTTGGGACCCCCCTTTTTTCTCGGCCCCCCTTGACGAATCACCCCCAAACTTTCAACATAGGAGCTGATCTCAACAAAGAATTTGTTTTGAAACTTTCACGAAGATTCATCAATCGGCGCCAAAGTTATTGCGCATAGAATGTTGCCATTTTCCTATAATGCCTAGGTCCTAACTATAACTACCTACTGGTCACCGCCAGTAGGTTATATATATATATATATATATATATATATATATATCTATATATATATATATATATATATATATATATATATATATATATATATATATATATATATATATATATTATCAAACAAATGCCCAGAAGCGGATTTCGGAGGCACACACAGCTTGCCTGCCATCCGGCGTATTTTCGTTCCATCTGCTCCCAATCCCAGACAAACAAGGGCCAACGCGTTTCAAAGCCTGACACTTCTTCTTCGGGGCCAGAAACCACAGACAGCACAGACTCGTTGTATGAGTAAAACATCAATTTATTTACTCTGTGGCCCTCTAGTGGGCGTTACCACATTGGACATGAGCATTGTGGGATGCGTAGTCCTAACCTACGTGTATCAATCTCCCCTGAGTGGGTGTGCGGCTTGTGGGCAGTAAATCAAATATTCTCCTTAAGTAGCAACCAGTCTTGGGGGCAAATGTTCATTTGAATAGCTCGCTGTACTGCATCCAGGCTCGATGAAGTTCCAGCCCGCAGCCTCACATTCAAAGTAACGTGACGGTGCTCTCCATCGTGGCAGGGCAGCCACGCAGTTAAATTATCAAACAAACGCCCAGAAGCGGATTTCGGAGGCACACACAGCTTGCCTGCCATCCGGCGTATTTTCGTTCCATCTGCTCCCAATCCCAGACAAACAAGGGCCAACGCATTTCAAAGCCTGACGCTTCTTCTTCGGGGCCAGAAACCACAGGCAGCACAGACTCATTGTAAAAAAAAATTGATGTTTTACTCATACAACGAGTCTGTGCTGCCTGTGGTTTCTGGCCCCGAAGAAGAAGCGTCAGGCTTTGAAACGCTTTGGCCCTTGTTTGTCTGGGATTGGGAGCAGATGGAACGAAAATACGCCGGATGGCAGGCAAGCTGTGTGTGCCTCCGAAATCCGCTTCTGGGCGTTTGTTTGATAATTTAAATGCGTGGCTGCCCTGCCACGATGGAGAGCACCGTCACATTACTTTGAATGTGAGGCTGCGGGCTGGAACTTCATCGAGCCTGGATGCAGTACAGCGAGCTATTCAAATGAACATTTGCCCCCAAGACTGGTTCCTACTTAAGGAGAATATTTGATTTACTGCCCACAAGCCGCACACCCACTCAGGGGAGATTGATACACGTTGTGAGGACTACGCATCCCACAATGCTCATGTCCAATGTGGTAACGCCCACTAGAGGGCCACAGAGTAAATAAATTGATGTTTTACTCATACAACGAGTCTGTGCTGCCTGTGGTTTCTGGCCCCCAAGAAGAAGCGTCAGGCTTTGAAACGCGTTGGCCCTTGTTTGTCTGGGATTGGGAGCAGATGGAACGAAAATACGCCGGATGGCAGGCAAGCTGTGTGTGCCTCCGAAATCCGCTTCTGGGCGTTTCTTTGATAATTTAACTGCGTGGCTGCCCTGCCACGAAGGAGAGCACTGTCACGTTACTTTGAATGTGAGGCTGCGGGCTGGAACTTCATCGAGCCTGGATGCAGTACAGCGAGCTATTCAAATGAACATTTGCCCCCAAGACTGGTTCCTACTTAAGGAGAATATTTGATTTACTGCCCACAAGCCGCACACCCGCTCAGGGGAGATTGATACACGTTGTTAGGACTACGCATCCCACAATGCTCATGTCCAATGTGGTAACGCCCACTAGAGGGCCACAGAGAAAATAAATTGATGTTTTACTCATACAACGAGTCTGTGCTGCCTGTGGTTTCTGGCCCCGAAGAAGAAGCGTCAGGCTTTGAAACGCGATGGCCCTTGTTTGTCTGGGATTGGGAGCAGATAGAACGAAAATACGCCGGATGGCAGGCAAGCTGTGTGTGCCTCCGAAATCCGCTTCTGGGCGTTTGTTTGATAATTTAACTGCGTGGCTGCCCTGCCACGATGGAGAGCACCGTCACGTTACTTTGAATGTGAGGCTGCGGGCTGGAACTTCATCGAGCCTGGATGCAGTACAGCGAGCTATTCAAATGAACATTTGCCCCCAAGACTGGTTCCTACTTAAGGAGAATATTTGATTTACTGCCCACAAGCCGCACACCCACTCAGGGGAGATTGATACACGTTGTTAGGACTACGCATCCCACAATGCTCATGTCCAATGTGGTAACGCCCACTAGAGGGCCACAGAGTAAATAAATTGATGTTTTACTCATACAACGAGTCTGTGCTGCCTGTGGTTTCTGGCCCCGAAGAAGAAGCGTCAGGCTTTGAAACGCGTTGGCCCTTGTTTGTCTGGGATTGGGAGCAGATGGAACGAAAATACGCCGGATGGCAGGCAAGCTGTGTGTGCCTCCGAAATCCGCCTCTGGGCGTTTGTTTGATAATATATATATATATATATATATATATCCTTTTCTTCCAACACGGCTCCAATAAACGAGAACCAAGGGATGGACACAGACCCAAAGTAAGTGCTTGCAGTGTTTTATTGTCCAGAAGTCGTCGATACGCGTTTCGGCTCGGGAGAGCCTTGTTCACTCGACATGGTAACATAAAGTGCATACATTTAAAGTGACAGTGCATACATACGTCATACCCCACGTGGTCAGACTATGGATAGACATAGAAGAGATACACATAATGCTCTCAAATTATCAATCAGCTTGGGGTAAAATCGTCAATCATGTGCAAAGTAGCAGTGTAAAATTCAAAATACAATGAAAAATTCAAAACAAAAACCTATTGTTGGAATAGAGCAGAACATCATGGTGATAAATGAACCAAGTTCTACCCCAACAAATGGAAATGGCCGGCATGTAATATACAGAATTTATAGTGTATAGGAGATAGCTTATACATCCACATGAGTAAATGTAAACAAACTCAGCCTCAAAATTCGTGTAAAATACAGAATAGCAAGCCTGGGCTGGGAGTGAATCCCGGTAGACATGAAAAAGCTTAAAGCTTTGAACCTGTGACAAGTAGCGTTACAACAATCTGCATGAAATACACTCGAATAATATTTCTAAGTATGGGTGAAGTTCCCATCATAATCGTATGAAGGTAAATACCCTGGATTAGAACCCACAGATAAATAAATATATATATATATATATATATATATATATATATATATATATATATATATATATATATATATATATATATATATATATATATATATATATATATATATATATACTGGCACAGACCACAGCGTTGTGCAGACAAATTGTAGTTTATAGCTCCAGGACCTCTACAGCCATGATGCGTTTCAGCCCTCCTTGGGCCTTGATCACATGACACGCTCTGTCAGGTGAGCAGTTTTTTATAAGCATTTTTTGCTCTCTTTTTTCTTTTTGTCTTTTTTTGAAGAGCTCTAGTGTCATATCTACCGTATATAAGTTAAACAATGTTGGTGCAAGCACACAACCCTGTTTGATCCCTTTGGAGGATGATATGCACCTCGAAAGATGTGAGCCATTGCCTAGTTTTACCTGTATCCATGTGTTGGTGTGGAGATATATTAGAAGGTTCAAGAGAGCTGATGGAATTCCCCAAAGCGCCAGTTTCCTCAACAATCTTGCTCGATTAACATTATCGAAGGCTGCCTTGAAGTCGATGAAACAAAAGTGAATCACCGTTTGGTTGATTTTGGCTTGTCGATGAACAATGACATGGTTAATATGTTAGTTGAGGTTCCTGTGTTTTTACAAAACCCTGTTTGATGAGGGGGAATTATTTCCTTCTCTTTTGCCCAGTCCTGGAGCTCTATCAGTAAAGTACCAGCGAAGTATTTTGCCTCTATGTCTAATAGTGCAATCGGGCAATAATTTTTTAGTGAGGTTTTATCGCTGGACTTATAAATCGGGGAATGATAGAGACCTTCCATGAAGCTGGTGGGTGCCCAGACTGTCTGACGCTATGAAAGAGGGGGGGCAGTATTTCTGACCAGTACTTCCGGATCTTGTTTAAAAAAGGCTGGTGGAATCCCATTTGGCCCCGGAGCCCCATCTCTCCTTCCTTTCGAAATTTGCTTCATAATAGTTGTTGCCCCTGTTCCTTTATCCTCTTCCTCTGGGTTCCATTCAATTTGGGAAGGGGGATTGGTTGGTAATCCAGGTTTGCATTTGATCCAGGCATTTGCTGATTGAAGTGGGATTCCAGAAAGATTGTCTATGAATCCTCTGTGATGTGTGATGTGAAGCCTCCATGTGCCGGTCACATAATTTTATTTATGGTAGCCCAAAAGCGTGTGCTGTTAATTGCTTGGGAGTTATGGTAGAGTTTCGGGAAATATGCATTTTTGTTGGACCTGTTGATGTCCCACTTGAGTTTTTTAGTTATGCCTTTCCATTGACAAAGTAGTAGTTTTAAGTTCTCATCTCCGGGGTGAAGCCTCAATGATCGGAGAAGTTTGTTTACATATTTTTTATGTAGTTTCAATTCAATCCGCTGTGCGCTGGAGGCCCTACCCACGTCAATTGGGTCGTTAGGTGAAGTATATCTGGCTATAGTTGAAAAGGAGCTTGCCAGTGTTGCTTTTAAAATTTCCCATGTGCTAATTGGGTTGTCAGTGGAATTAGTATGATCATGTAGCAGTGTTTCCGCGG
This sequence comes from Triturus cristatus, assembly GCF_964204655.1. Classification (NCBI taxonomy): domain Eukaryota; kingdom Metazoa; phylum Chordata; class Amphibia; order Caudata; family Salamandridae; genus Triturus; species Triturus cristatus. Next base: position 436,435,316 of record NC_140587.1, on the reverse strand, counting down.
CCTGGAGAACCTCACCTGAGTTTACTAGGGACAACTTGATTCGCTTTAAGTTTATTATGTGGCATGCATGCATGTCGGCTAACTTGAAATAAAATTTATACGGAATAGTTTGGATTAAAACTTCCTGGGGGTGATGGTCACTGTCCCCTTTGTTGCCTAAGCGGAATCCTGTTACATGGTGAAGAAGCGGAAGGGAAACTAGAGTGTAGTCTATGGTAGAGTGTGCGATTTCCAAATAGAATGAGGCGGCCAGGGGGGGAGGGGGAGTCATTGGTAAATCTTCCATTCAGTGCCCTTAGATTGATGTGACCCAGGTCTTCCAACAATTTTCTCCCTGTCTTGGTTGGTCTGCCAAGATTGCTTTTAATTTGGGTTGGTATGTTCCAGTAGAAGGACTGAGCCAGTACGTCCTTGTTTTCTGATGTACCTAGGATTTGTTGGTTTAGATCCCCGAAGAGGATGAAATTAGAAGTATTCTGCGAGCTTATAATTGAGAGCAGATGGTTAACTAGATCTCTTGATTCCTGTTTTTTCCGTTTTGGGTTTATATACATATTAACCACTAGCACCTCCTCCTTGGAAACATTGAGGTTTCAGTGGATCTTGACTGAGTTTAATGCTTGTAGGGGAGATTTTGTTTGCAGTGTCAAATTTTGTTATGGCGATGTAAGTAGCTAGCCCCCCTGATAGATGTCCATATTTTGATTTCTTCAGAGCTGGAGTGTGGAAGCAAATGTACCGTTGTAGTTGGTATGGGTCAGTTGCCCACGTTCCCTACAGAAGGACAATGTCAAAGGATTTTAAGTATGTTAAGAACTCAGCATCTGCTGCCTTACTGTTCAGCTTATCGATGTTCCATGAGCATAATCTCAAAGGTGTTTTGCCCTGGTGTGCCCGGTTTTTGTATGAGATGGTTTGTCATTGTGACAATCTAGGTATTTTGACGGTTCTAAGAATCTCGGAGGTCGCCGGAAACTTGGGGTGGTGGTGATTATGGCTTTTTTTAACGCCAAACGAGGGTTCCCCGACACTTGATGGAAAGTAGTTGGAGGCGGTATCCAGTATTGTGGTATGGTGAAATATGTATGCCCCAGGTATCCTTGGTGTATTCCCTGCCGTGGGCCCAGTCAGCCTTTGTAAATTCCATAGAGAGGTGACCAGATATGTTAATGTCTCTTAGGGTTGGTATTGTAGCCAGTAATTGGAGATTGTTCCCTCTGTTCAGAGTGTCGCAGTTCCCTTTCGAGTCATACTCTGTGGTAAAGAGTATAGTGCAGGAGTTTGTTGGCTGCCAGGCTGGGGTTGCTATGGAAAAATGCTCCCCTGAGGGTTTTCGTCCAAGGGGCAATGAGTACTGTCGGTCTGGCCCGTTATAACTGTTGGACCCTAAACTTTCTAGGCGGCAGTAGCCGAGAAGCCTTCTATGCCAGGTTCTATGTTTTTATTTTGGTGTTGCAATGGGAGAGGGTCCAAATGTTTTGCTGTCTTTGTTGTTATCCCATGGGGCTTTCCTAGTGCATTAGCTAAGGCTAGGTTGTCTCCGGCGTTTTCTTTTTTCAATTCCCTTGTCGCTGACATCGGTGACTGGGCAGGGCTAGGTACTGAGGTCTCTTTTACCATTATATTTGTATTCTGGTAGATGCTTGTGGTTGTGGTGGGGTTAAGATGGAAATTACTTGTCCCGTATATGGGCCCCGTATTCCATCGGGTATTTGTTTAATACTCTTGCCTGCTTGTGTTCCTGTATGAAAGGTGTCTCCCTCTCATCTAGCGTTGATGGGTCTCTGCTATGGTTGCTATGACTCTGGGCCTGTATAACTGTATTTTTGACAACTAGTGTATCAGCTGTGCTGCCTGAAGCCTCCATAGGAACCCGGCAGGAAGCTGTTACCGATTAGTCCGCAATTGGAGTTGTAGCACCCGGAATTTCCATTGACTGTTTAGTTGTTTCCTGTTTTGTCTTCGCCTGCAACTGTTTTTTAGTGTCAAAGAGAGGCTATACTGCTGCATGGCTGAAAATGGTTGTTTTATTGCGGCCTTTCCTCCGGAGCTGATGTCGGTGTTTGGCGTTTTGAGCTGTAGTTGGTTACTTTTGTGGCTGATTTGATGCTGTGTCATAGTCGCCCCCGGACAACTTGCAGATTTTGAAACAGTAGGGCCTTTGGCAGCAGGTTCCTTTGTATTTGACTTCATAGGTGCTTCTTTTTCTAATTTAGTGTTGTTTGTTTTGTTATTTGATTCCTTTTGTAAGCCCTCAAGAAGTGTGGACACGATTGAAGGGAGTGAGGACAGTTTGTCAGTGATGGGTCCGCAGCTACAGGTCAATTTGGCCTCCTGTTTGGCTCTGCTGATTAGTGAGTTTAGTTGCCCCAGTTTTTCATCAAAGCCCCCTACAAAGAGAGCCAAAGTATTGAGTGATTTCAGTTGCAGGTCTATTTTGTCGGACTGATATTGCAGAGCATCAACAGTTCTTTGCATATTGTTTAGTAGGGTGTCCCAGGTGTTGGAACATCAACTCGACAAGTACGTAGTGTAGGTTATGGTCCTGTGACAGGATAGGGTTGTACTGTTAACTGCTTTGCAAACCTGGCCTTGGTCTACGCACATACTACCTTTGAGCGGGGCCAGGTTTTTTGAGGAGTCCGGGGTATAAGAGGCAACTAAGTCGGCCCACTCCTGGGACCCTAAGTATGAGAGAGCATCATGCTCGCTCCCTTGGGCTTCTGGGAGCACTTTGTCCCCCTCCATCGTTACTTCAGAATGATCCATTACTGCCATGTTTGTTTGCAGCTGTGTGAGCCTGTCTCCTGAGTTGTCACCTTTGTTTGGCATTTTGGGCCGTTTCACCGGCTTGAGTTGGTGTTAGTCCTACTGCGGAGACCTTGTCGGGCGGGCTTCTTATGTCGTCTGTGTTTAAGTTTTTGAGCTCTTCTCTTGCAGGGTTTTGTGTTTTGGGGACTTCAGAATCACTGTTCGCACATTGTTGTGAGCTCTCATTTCTTTTTTCAGGTTCTCCACAAGGTCAGTCAGCGCCACTGGAAGGGAGGATAGCTTCTCGACAACTGACCCACAGCCGAAGATCAAGCTTGCATCCTGTTGAGCTCGAGTTATTAGATTGTTGAGATTCTCTTGTTTCTCACTTATACTACCCACATATAGGGCTAAGGTATTTAGAACTGACAATTGTATGTCCATCTTTTCTGATTGGTACTGGAGACCTTTCACTGATTGTTGCATGGTGCCTAGCAGGAAGACAAACACACTCTCCCTTTGCGGCAGAGATGTGTTCTGCTGTTGGGATCCTTTCCCTTATCCTTTCCCACTTTGGCTTTGCTGTCTCTGCCGGGGTTAGTTGAAGGTGAGCGAAGTGTTGAAGGTGATCTAGGTAGGGCCCTTTTTGGGGAATCCAGCGAGTATGCGGCCACCCTTTCAGCCCATTCCATGGTGCCAAGATAGGAGAGGACTTCCTGATCGTCCTCTTGCTTCTCTTTTGGACCGGCCTCTATGCAATGCTTAGGGTCAGCTACTTGAGGTGATGTTTCGAACTGGCAGTCTTGAGAGTGGAGAGGGGCCTCCAATGGACCGGGGGCCGGTTTATGTAAGGCCTTTTCTAGTGCTGTGACTCCCACCTCTGGCTCCATGTTGCTGTGGACCACGGGTACCACACAGAGGGTTTCTGGGTTATTAGGGAGAAGCTTGTTGAAAAGATTTAAGCAACTGGTCCATCTCTTGATAAGCAGCTGTATTCTTTGGGGATGTCAGGTCTTGAAAGTGCAGGTGAATTTGTGCTGAGGTTTCCCTTAGGGCCCATCTGCCCCTTGGATCTGAAGAGCTCACTCCTAGCGTGTGAGTCCTGGCATCCAGGTACCGTTCCGTTCAGTGCTTAATTTGTAAAATATGAAGTGCAGGTGCTCAAATGTTTGTTGGGAGCCACACCTTCTTTTCTCCAGCTCCACCCACTTCCTCCAATGGCTCCACCCACTTATTCTATTAGCTCCACCCACATCCTCGACTGGCACTACTAAAAGTCAGATGTAATACCCGATCTGAATTTCAGCAAGGGCGCCTTCCTCATAGTAAATTTTGATAGGACATAGCTGATGTGACAAAATAAACCAAACTGTTGTGAAAAAACTCTAAACAGATAAACTTTAGAATACCTTTACCAGGGGCGCATCTACTATTATTGGCACAGGTGCAGTGACACTGGGACCTTGAGCTCTGAGGGGCCCTTTGAATCCTGATCATTGCTGTATTTTACTACCCCACCAGCAGTAAATGGGGCCCTTTTCATTGCTTGCACCAGAGCCCATGGTTTCCTAGCTGCGCTACTAATCCTTACACTATACACAGCTTTCCTTTTATATAATTTATGGTTAGTAAACCTCAGAAAACCTTTACTCTATATACAGCTTTTCATTTGAATCATCTATGGTTAGTACACATCAGAAAACGGAATTAAATCATGCAATACACGTGAATGAGTCAGTCACTGTCGCTTGCAGTGGCTGAAGGGGTTTAATTTCACCATAACCTTGTTGTCCTAAAAATGACAAACATTGCTCAAAGTTGCTGAACAATCATGGACGTGTAATGTCCTGTTTGGGAGCACAATGTAGCGGAGTCCCCGGTATTTTTTCTCTCTCTTACTTGCTTCTATTTTTCTCTATATATCTCCCACTGCCACCTCCACCCCTTGTCTACCTTTAACTCTGATTGTCTTTACTTTCTCTACCTGTTCACCTCATATTATTGGCATCATGGCAAGGCTACTACTTACAGTCTGGATGATTAAAGGGCACGACTTCAAGGAAGTATGCATTCCTCACAGTGAGTCTGTAGATCATAATGTTGTGCAGACTACATGCTCTTCCAATCATTGGCCTCTCTTCAGAGCAATGTTAACTTGCATGCTGATAGTAATGCCTACATTATGTGAAAGTGGATAATAGAGGTACACAGTTGTGGAAATTTGGACTGTGCAAAAACAAAAAGAGAATTCTGTGTTTATAGATGAGTGAGAGACGCAAGAAAGTAAATGCAAAAGGTGTGAGTGAAAAGGGTGATGAAAGAGATTAGAGAGAGGCTTTCAGAAAGATGCGGGGAATAAAAGGGTCTAAGTTTATAGCAGAATGAGACACTCCAAAGCCACTCCTTCCCCAGAACTTAGAAATGTTTAATTCAGTCTCATGTTGCCAGAATGTATACATTTTCAATTCTTATTATTCACATGGCGTTATTCATTTATATGATACTGTTATAAGCACTGGCAAGACCAATAGGTCTGGTTTGTTTTAGGCACATGTTCGTTGTCTGTGATCTATCAGGATGCATTTGAATAAAACTCAGAGAGGCACAGAATCCTTTTCATGTGGCGTTCTGTCCAAAGAACTAGATTCTACATAAATTATTTTAAGTTACACTATTAATTAAACAGACCTCACCTTTTGGAACGGATACCTAGTTAGGTTCCTTAGACCATAGTCCTTTAGCAGACACCCTACAGCCGTTGTTACATCCCAATTAAAGCCCTGAAAATGGGAGGGAAAAGGGCAACCTAGATTCATAAACACGCATCTTTAAAAGAAGCATTTATTTATAAATTTCAGACTGTTCTGAATGAGGGGAAGGGTCCTGCTAGTAGTCAGTACTGACTGACAGTAAATACGGCGTGGCATTGAAATGTGATGCTACGCTCAGTACGCTAACTTATATTAACGTCTGTAACTTTACAAATGAAAAACTCTTATCTGGTTATCGGCAGTAACTTCAAGAACCCTTAATTTAATTGAAGCCAGTTTTTGCAGTCCCTGTTTACATTTCACTTTTTTTTGTTCACATTGCATGGTATACTCCCTATCCTGTGGGTTTAAAAAAGAAAAAAAGTCTCAGGATTTGAACCCCTACAACAAACACGTCAAAATGTTTCCAGTTTAAAAAATAATGTGCACGCTGATAATACCCATAAATAACATTTTAACAGGTGCGGCGGTGGTGTGTTTTTGTCGCACATAAACAACGTAAACAAGAAACTTCTAATAAATGTCATACTAATCATCCCACATTTCTCCCCATTGTGTTTACTCCCAGTTCTTTTAATCCAGCCAATTCACGCTGTCTGGGCCTGCGCGCGTGCCTGCCCTGCTAACTGCGTGTGCATTGAACTCAAGAACGAAGCTGTTCCGTTTTATGCAACCAGACTGGACTCCCGGTCCTGGAAGTGCCTGGTCGTTTCACATGTGAGGCATCATTCATTACCCTTGACAAAAACATACATTTTTTGTTCCGAAAGAGCCTTTGGGTCGGACACTGGCTTCACTAAACTGCCTATCACTGAAACATAACATTATAACAGAGCTAATGATGGCGCACAACAGTTACATCCGCGTTACCCCTGTACACTAGAATGTTACTGGCTTTGAAAAGATGGGTCAAAATTGACCTCGCTGACTGCACCCTTTTCAACACTCGTGACCGTATTTTGGTAGAGCTTCCATTCCTACGACAACTTTTCTTGCGATTAGAAGCTTGTGCATACAATTCTCTGCAGGACGTAGGCAACCTGAAATATCTCAACGGCACTTAACTTACCGTTAGTCGTGGTGGGCCTTTAGCTTTATTAACTGATTATTGGGCCTGGTGCTGTTGCCAGTACTGGCTGCTGCCTGCCAGTCCTCAACGTCGTCGTCGGGTCGGGCTGGCTCTCAGAACGTAGAATGATGACTCGGGTGGTGGGGTGTGGCCTTGCGGGGGCGTGGCAGCTCAATCTGAAAGAATGTGCGCACGCTGCCGCAGAACTCCAACCCCTGCAGAACCAAAATCTAGCCCAAATCAGTGTCCCGCCCACCGGGCCGGAAACACTGAAATAAGGGCCTGCGCCGCGCCGCACCCCCCATCCAACACAGATATCAGGTTGATTCATATGAATCTCCTCTTAGCTCAGCCAGGCCAGGGACGGCTCAGTCTCACAATCTCGCCCGCAACTTACTTCACCAGGAATGACTCACTCAGGACTCAGGAAAGGGATGAATTTGAACACAACACTCTAACCGTCTCTGCCAAGTCCAGTAGTGAGATAAATAAATAGATCAATGACGTGCAGCAAGATCCGTGTAGAGTAGACCCGGCCCTGATAAATAAGTGCCGGTGCTAAGCACCAGAAAGCACCGGCACAAATTAAGCACTGGTTCCGTTGCGGTGGGCCGTTCCTCTGGCACCACCAGCTCCACTGCTGTTACAATTAGTCAAGAGTGCTTCTCTGGTGCCATTTGCCTGGCTTGAGATGATGTGGACGTTGTGGAAAATGGGCCAATGGGTTCCTGACGACCATGTATCCCGCTACTAAAAGGGAAGATATTAGAAGCTGTATCCTTTAGAAATAAACATTTTGAATATATTTTTGGTTGGGAGAGGGTTTGGCGTATCCCCTCCTGGGCCTCGTGACTCATAGGTGGTAAGTCCTGTGTGGCTGGGTTGAGTAAAATTAGCAGTGTCTGCGGCTTTATTCCCTCGCCTGTGTTCTCCAAAGCCTTCTTCTTGTCTTTAATCCCGCTTACATGTGTGGCTCTGGGATGCGTGGGAAGAGGCCCCCTTATCTCCCCTGACCTCATATCCTGGTCGCCTGGTTACCCTTGGCCGGGTCTTGTGATACCTTGGCTGCCTTGTGACCTTGACCTGAAGGCTCTTTCTTCACCAGTGCCGAACCAAAGGCGGCTGAGGCCACCCAGGCACTTTCTGAACTCTTTTTGCCGCATTCTGGAGACAAGAGTGCCCTGAGCGTGAAGGCTGAGTGCTCTGGCAGGGAAACCTGTGTGGGATGAGGGGAGGGGTGACAGTGCCCCTAACCAGCTAGGGTGCCCCCCTCTCAATTGATCCTTGCCACCACCCTCCTCACCCCTACCACATCCTGTCCTGATCTATGCCTAATGGAGTTGCCCCCAAGCCCCCTCTTAGCGAGTGTGCATTAAGGGTCGGGGGAGAGGTGGCGGGGGAACGTAGTTTGAAATCAGCCCTAGGCAGGGGAACTGGCCCTAACGAGATGAGGGGGCGGGGCCACCATGAGGGAGCAAGCCGCCCCAGCTTACCACTGGTCGCTTCCACCCCCCATGTCCTCTGCGGCTCTGAGCCTTACCTGCTCCATTACTGCTGGGTTGCTGGGTTGCTGGATTGCTGCTGGGTTGCTGCTGCCTCTCCCTTGACCACAGCTCTCCTCCTCCGGCTCCTGCTGGGCCGGTGGCAGACATTCTGGTGGTGGGAGAAAGCAAGACAGTGTGCACAAGGCAGGGGCTTGAGCTGAGAATACCTGACGTGCCGCTCCCGCTCCCGTCCTGCTGCACCAATCACTCCGAAGCCCTGCTGAAATCTTGCCTCTGGTGGCCAGGCGGTGGGCTCCAGGAACCAGTTAGTGGATCCTGCTAGTCGAGTGAGGCAGGGGGCAGATGAGAGGTGCCACTGCAGACCTGATGAACACCCGACTCGCGAGATGCACCGGCCTGACGCGGGCCCCCTTCGCAAGATCGGGTGGAGCCGCAGCTCAATGTTCCCTGCACTTTCTGGGGCATAGGATGGCGAGGGGCCGGTTGCAGGATGCAGGCACCCCCGCATCCACCTGCTCCATGCTCTGCTCAGCTGTGCTCGTTCAGCTCTGCTTGTTCAGCTCTGCTCCCAAAAGGTAGAATGTGTACCGGGTGTGTTGGGAGGACACAACAGGGCTACGTATTTTCCACAGGAGGACTGAAAGCCAGATGAGGGAGTGGAAGAAGAGAGCGAATTTCTACATGAGCTCCTCTCTCCCCAAGAACAGGATGAATTAGTGGAAGATATCAACCTCCCTTCTTCCTGGACCCCAGAGCAGTAGGGCAACTGTTACCAGTTACTAGGACAGTTTGCCTCTCTGTTCTCCCTCACCCCTGTACTCACACACCTGTGCGTCCATGATATTGATATTGGAGACAGCTTACCTGTGAAGAACAAAATTTACAAGTTGTCGGATAGGGTGAGGACCTGTGTCAAAGAGGAAGTCTCCAAGGCGCTGGTGTTAGAGGTGATAGAGCCCTCCAATAGTCATTGGCCAGCCCTGTGGTGCTAGTACCAAAGGCTGCACACCGGGTGTCACTCCAGAACTCAGGTTCTGTGTGGACTACCGAGGACTCAATTCTGTCACCACAGCTGATGCACACCCCATCCCCAGAGCTGATGAGCTAACTGACAGACTGGGCGCTGCCATATTCTTCAGTACATTTCATCTGACATCAGGGTATAGGCAGATTTCTCTTGACCGAGGGAGCTAAAGAGAGGTCAGCATTCTCAACCCCAGAGGGCCACTTCCAATTTCAAGTGATGCCCTTTGGCTTGAAGAATGCACCTGCTACCTTCCAAAGGTTGGTTAACAGGGTCCTGGCTGGTAAGGAGGCCTTTTGTGCCATCTACGTAGACAATATTGCTGTCTACAGTTCTAGCTGGGAGGAGTACCTGCATCACCTTCAAGAGATGCCTCAGGCCCTGAGACAAGCAGGTTTGACCATCAAGGCTAGTAAGTTCCAAATTGGGAAGATTCTGTGGTGTACTTGGGTCACCTGGTACGTGGGGGCAAGATGCAACCCCCCCCCCCCCCCCCCAGGCCAAGATTGAGATTATCATGGACTGGCAATCACCTAAAACTGAAACAGATGAGAGTATTACTGGGCCTCACCGAATACTACAGAAGATTAGTTAAGGGACATGGCACCATTGTTGCCTCCTTAACAGAGCTGACCTCTAAGAAGCAGCCCAAAATGGTTAAATTAAAACATGTCAAGCAAAACAGGACACTGCTCTAGGCTTGACCCATTGATCACCACCTTTCTATAAGAAATCCATAGAAGGCACTGCTTTCTCAGTAAAAGCCACCAAGCTCTGAAACTCACAGCCAGTCAACACTTTTTTAGCATTCAGAAGTATATACATTTCAGAAGAGAGTTGAAAATCTGGCTATTTAAAAAATAATTACACTATCCCTCAACCCTAAGCGAGAAACAGGAATGATAATCTAATCATACCTTCAAGTACAATTTACAGTTTACACCTCTTCCAGCACACTACTATCTATATAAAGGTGAATTTGAAAGACTGGCCTATAGCTATCCTAGGTATTATATAGTAATGTCAATTCATATACAACCGTTCTGGCTCACACTAATAGTATTAGCATAACACTCAGTGGTCGGTAGCCGATTGTAATTCATGCAGGCTGCATTATACCTCCCACATTCTACTAAATCATCTTACACTCAAAAAAGACATACCTACTATGTATCTTTCTATCACCCACTACTGTACCAGCCCATAAGACAGCCATCACCAACAGAACAGACATACAATAATTGAAGATATCTGCCAAATACTGATGACCAATCGAAGGACTCCAATCTAGTTCACTACTGCAGATTTCAAGTAGCTACATAATATTACCACTTATTTGCATCTCACAATGAAAATCAGATAAGGAATGATAGTAACATCCATCCCAGCAGATCTCCCAGTCATATCTCTCTCCAGGAAGACTGTACAGGACCAAAACAATATTTCTCAGAATGGACAACACAGTGCAGTAACCAGCTGAGTGGACTATGATCATAAGAAATACAATGACGGTACCTCCAGAGCTGCCCATAGCTACCAGCTGATTGAAAACCATAAACCATGTGCCAGTCTCTCACACCATTTCATCCACCACACTGCTAACTGCTGCGTCCCATAACACCATACTATCATCTCTGTGTTCATCATGCACAAATGGAAACTCTTTGCATATAGGATCAAAAACAAAGATCCTTCCAACCATACACCCAATATGGACTAGCATGCTGCCAATGTGCGCAAGCACATTAGTGCCCCACATGGGGGTGGTGAGCCCAATATAAACAGTGCAGTAGAATATACAATATAATACAAAAAATACATGGGAAACAACTTGGAAAATGGATGTAACTTTCCAAGTAAAACATTGTGAGTACTTATCTCTCTATTTTGAAGTTGTCAGTTCTTTGAAACTCCTTTTTCTTCTATGAATTCAACATACAGATACTACCAGTATTTTCTGCACCCCAACAGCATTGCTACTGCATTCTCTGTTCATTTGTAGTTGTGAGCTTTGTTTATTAATAAGCATTCTGTAAGGGCCTACATTTCATGAGTACCTTATTCATTTTGCCTCCTAGTTCTAACTGGTCAGATGTGTGCTTGTTTATAAGCTTGATCCTTTTGACATTGAGAGATTCTCTGAAGTTCCCCCGACTATAGGATCACAGAGCATGTATTGCAGTTAGCCACCTGCTGTTGTTCTCTGCTGCATAAGAGGTAAGGAGGTTAGAATTAGATGGTCAGTTTGTGGAACACTGTTTAGGAGCAGGAGCTAACTTGTGCTTCTGTAGGAGATTGTCTCTGAATACATCGAACCCACTGACTTACACTTCTCTTTTCCCAACACAAGCACACCCTTCCTCTTCCTTGAGCAACCCTCTATTTGTATCAATGTGGTAGAATCTTTACCAAAGAATTCACGTTTGCATTTAACCTTGAGTACATTTATACATAAAAAAATGAATCTACTAAACTAAAGTGTTGGCACAGTTTTTGTTTTCATTCCCATACATTGTATGTTCTGAGTTATTCCTTTCCTTTCCCCTTCCTTCCCAGGGTATGAAGTTGCATTCAAATTGTATTGATTACTAGTGGTTGAGCGGTATGGCAACACATATATGACAAATTCTTCTTTGGTTTTCTAAAGTCAGTCACGGACCATATTTCTTCATATCGTACTGTATCCAGGTCTTGTGGCGATAATTGGGTTACACCATTATTTTGTAATGGCCAAAGAACAGTTGGCATTGTCCATATGGGCATTAAAGTCACCGAGAACAGTAAAATTGGCATGTCTCAGTGATATTTCGGCAATAATGTTGCAAAGCTCCAGAAGGTGAGCAGACACCGAATCCGGGGATCTATAGACCAAAATTCCCACAATGGAGAACACAGGGGAAGTTTTAATGCAGAAAGACATCACCTCAATCAGCTCCAAGTTCTCAATTCTCTTGCAGGAAATTTCCCAGCCATCTTTCAGAATAATCGCAAGCCCACCCCCCAACCTGTTGTCCACCCGGTTAACCGTGGAAATCTTAAAACCCTCTGGTATAGCCAGCATTATATCAGTGTTGGTACTCTCTCTTAACCACGTTTCGGTCAGGAACATAAGATCCCTAATCTGACTCAAGAGTGAGCCATATATCATCCGTGTATTAACTAAACAAGTCCTGATGTTGGATTTAGTAACTTTCGTACAGGCTGCCGAGGCTTTAGCCGGCAACGTCCCAACAAAGTTTCTTCTTTGGTGTGTATAAATATAGCAGCAGTGATTAATTCATACCTAAGGGATATTAGGTTAGCCATTCTATTGCCATATTGTCTTTCTGGAAGTTGTGTTCACTTGAAGTGAGAAGTTAACAGGTTCAGTTGTGGTCATGTAATTGAAGGGAACTTTGTTTTAGGCTTAGTTCTTCTGGCAGGTGATTTGTCAGTGGAGACTCTAGTCCCTGCTTCGCTTCTGTCTTGTGGGATGATAATGGTAAGGGCTTTAAATTATGATGTATGCAGAATAGAGCAATATGATAGTGCTTTCTTTTCTTTTGAATTAATGGGTTGTCAGTTCCTTGAGCCGGTGTGAATTGTGAAAGATTCCCTGTGAAGGTGTGTCTGTGAAAGAAAACTCTGTGAAACAGTTGTGGCTGTCATCAATAAAGGTTTATGTTATTCTTGAGAAAAAAATGGAATGGGCTCAGTGTTTTAGGTTCTGTGGAATGATCTAAACCCATTGCATATTACCCATGTCATTTGTTGAGAGGAAAGAGTGTAAGAAATTGGAGTATTATTTGAAGGGGGTAAAGTACCCCACCTCTAGTCAGAACAACAACCTTTGTCAGGATGAACCCTTAAATTCACTCTATTAACCTGAGCTCAACTCCCTAGTAGCTATGGTACAGAGCAGTCATGGTTACCTTAGGAGGCAATGTGTAATGTATTGATGCAGTACTCAAACAGTAATAAAGTCAAAAAACAGCACAAGGAAAGTCCTAAACAATTTAGATAAATGGAGTAAATTATATAAAAGACAAAAATCCAATAAGCAAAACTGATGTTATGAATTTTTGAAGTTTAAATATAAAAATTGTACCAAAAAGCATTAAGCACAAACTGTGGTCATCTGGTTGTGCTTCACGGGTACCTAGGCGCAAGTTAAAGCTGATCGCGATGGAGCCTGGGTCAGATATAGAAACCAGGTTGGACCCAGTCATAAATTTTACCTTCGAACTTAGCCTATGAAATGGAAGTCAAAAATCCTCAGCGGGCCACGGCAGCTGGCTGTGACCAGAGAGGGCTTCATGTAGTCGGGTAGCCACTGGACAAGCTCAAAGTGAAGCTGTTGCCTTTGACAGGAAAGCTCAGAGTGGGAGAAATTAATTTGAATTTCATGCCCAGAGAAGGTCCCTAACTGGCCGGATACTTTTCACTCCTTCGCCTAGTGACGGCTTCTACCTTGGGACTTAGTACTTTTTAGAGCTCAGATTCTTTCACCAGGGCAAAGCTGCAGGCTGTAGCTGAAAAGGGCTCCACTAGTCACATGCCATCTTAGCAAGGACCAGCTTAATGAAATATACAGCTGGGGAAAAGCTGCATGCAGGAGCAATCTGAATCTTTGGCCCAGTGGCAACACACCTTTGTTGTATCATCTTGGCAGGTTGGGCTAGTCCTCCGAAGGTCCTTGAAGCCATGTTTCTAAGTCCCAGGATTTAGGAAAAGTTAGGAGGCGTAGACTTTGACACGAGCCATGGGTCCAGGACCTTGATGAGAGCACTTGAGTCCAGGACAGGTCAAGTTGGAACTGCTTAGTCAATCAATTGCAGAAATAACCTCTTGTAGCTTTTTGTGTTACTGCAACTTGAAGAGGAGGTCAGCCTTAGAGCCTTGGAGTTAACTTCTTTGTACAGCAGAGATAGCAGTTCCAGTCTTCAGTTCATCCATTCCTCTTCTGTTCTTCCAAAGGTCCAGAAAGGGTTCTGAGTAGGGTACATTGAGTGTCACATTTATTTCTGACACCACCATGTGGATGTGGAAAACCTCTGGCCACTTCCGAACCAATGGGGTAAAAGTTCCCAGTTCCCATACCCACTTCTGCAGCATATCCTGCGTGTCCTACTGCAAACAATCCCAAACTGTCCTCTCTATCTAAAAATTAAGATGACATAACCTTTACTGTCCTGTGCAGAGCTCCTGTGCCTATCCTAGAGGTGTGGCCAGGAAAATGAGCAATCCCTCCTCTATGGTCACTCAAAACCAATTCTGAGGGCAACTCCATTTCCACTGGGATTGGTGCTTGGCTGACTAGATAGACAAAGGATGGGGCAAGCCCAGGTTTTAGCTATAGCTGTCTGTGATAGGGTAGGCCTCTTTGAAGTTGATTGAGTACCTGTATAGGCCAGATTGGTCCTCCTGTCAATCAATCAATCAATCAATCAATCATAGCAATTGTAGAACGCGCTACTTACCCGTGAGGGTCTCAAGGCGCTGGGGGGTGGGGGATGCTGCTACTGCTCGAAGAGCCAGGTCTTGAGGAGTCGTCTGAAGGACAGCAGGTCTTGGGTCTGCCGTAGGTGGATGAGGAGGGTGTTCCAAGTCTTGGCGGCAAGGTGGGAGAATGATCTGCCACCGGAGGTCGCTCTTCGGATGTGGGGGACTGTGGCCAGGGTGAGGTCGGCGGAGTGGAGCTGGCAGGTGGGGGTGTAGAAGCTGAGTCAGTTGTTGAGGTACGCTGGTCCGATGTTGTGGAATGCCTTGTGTGCGTGGGTGAGGAGCTTGAAGGTTATCCTCTTGTTGACGGGGAGCCAGTGCAGGTCTCTAAGGTGGGGTGTGATGTGGCTGCGGCGAGGGATGTTGAGGATCAGGCGTGCAGAGGCGTTCTGGATGCGTTGAAGCTGTTTCAGGAGTTTGGCCGAGGCTTCTGCGTAGAGGGTGTTTCCGTAGTCCAGCCTGCTGCTGACGAGGGCCTGGGTGACCGTTCTTCTTGTTTCGATGGGGATCCACAGGTAGATCTTGCGGAGCATGCAGAGGGTGTTGAAGCAGAAGGAAGAGACGGCATTGACCTGCTTGGTCATGGAGAGGGTGGAGACGAGAATGACCCCTAGGTTTCATGCGTGGTCGGTGGGCGTTGGAGTTGTTCCAAGTGCGGTCAGCCACCAGGAGTCGTTCCAGGCCAAAGGGGTGGATCTGAGAATGAGGACCTCCGTCTTGTCCGTTTTCAGCTTCAGTCGGCTTTTCCTCATCCATTCGGCGACGGCATTCATTCGTTCGTGGAGGTTGGTTTTGGCGGTGTGGGGGTCCTTGGTGAGGGAGAGGATCAGCTGGGTGTCGTCGGCGTAGGAGATGATGTTGAGGTCGTGCAGTCGGGCGACGTGGTGAGTGGTGCCATGTAGATGTTGAACAGCATTGGGCTGAGGGATGAGCCCTGGGGTACGCCGCAGATGATCTCGGTGGCTTCGGAGCGGAAGGGAGGGAGGTGGACGCTCTGTGGTCTGCCGGAGAGGAACGAGGTGGTCCAGTCCAGGGTCTTCTCTTGGATCCCGGCGTCATGGAGGCGTGTTCGTAGTGTGCAGTAGCAGACCATGTCAAAGGCAGCTGACAGGTCCAGGAGGATGAGGGCCATGGTTTCTCCGTTGTCTAGCAGGGTTCTGATGTCATCGGTGGCGGCGATGAGGGCAGTCTCGGTGCTGTGGTTGCTGCGGAACCTGGACTGGGACGGGTCCAGGATGCTGTTTTCCTTCAGGTAGTGGGTCAGTTGTTTGTTGATGGTCTTCTCGATGACCTTCACCGGGAATGGGAGCAGGGAGATGGGACGGAAGTTCTTGAGGTCCTTGGGGTCTGTCAGAGGAACAGAACACCTCACCACACCCACGGCCTTCCTCTCAGCTCTGGGAACACGTTCACACTGCTTTAAGGAGGCTATTCAGCTCCTGGGTGGCTGCTACAGCTCATGCAAATGAGTTTATAGAGGCAATAGGAAGGGAACAGTAACTTTCTAAAAGTAGCTCTTCCAAAATATTAATTACAAATCCAACTTCACCAATGAATTGGGATTAAAATAAATATTTCAAAAAGTCCCAAAAATAACTCTGCAGCAGCTTTCTAGCCAGGGATAGCAATAGTAAATGCAATACTGTATCAAAATGCTTTCTTATGAATTATCCAACTCTGCTACAGTGAAACTGACTTTTAGGGTCTTTTCACTGTAAGGACATGTTTAGCACTAAACTGTTAGATGTCCTACTTTTACGTACCATGCACCCTGCCTTATGGGCAGTGAACCCTACTTAGGGGTGACCAATTAATATTCAAATGGAAGGTTTAGGCCTCTCTGGAGGAGGAGAGGGGGTATTTTGACAGGTCGAATTTGCAGTTTAAACCTGCACAGTCAGTGTTTACATGAAGTGGATGTCAAAATGGGTGCTGCAGTCCACGTGTGACCTGTGTACACTTTTGTACCACATACCCGGATCTTATAACTAAGTTGAATATGCCCGTCAGGGTAAGCCAATACTGAGCAGTGAAAAGAAGCACAGGCACTTTGCCATTAGTTAGAAGGGGCAAAATGTGCATAGTTCTAAAGCCAGAAGAAACAGTCAAAGCAAAAAATCTGTAGTGACACCATGCAAAAGATGTTTATTTCCAATAGAGAGTATTTGAGTGGTAAATGCAATGCATTGGGAGTCAGTGCAGTCTGTAGCTGGGTATTACTATGGTATACAAAGGGAGTCTGTCTTCAAATCTTTTAGGGATTTGTGTTTTGGAACCAGTGATAAGGTCCTCCCAGGATTCTCTCACATTCTCATTGTTGGTTTGAATCATCCCTGTACCACAGTCAGAGAGAATTATAACAGTGTCAGAACTGTTCATTTTCAATAGAAATGTGCTTGTATGCAGAAGATTTGTGTCTTGTCTGTTATTCTGTCTTGTTTGTCATCTTGAGAGTCTCTTGTGTACAGCCATTCTTGGAGGTCTACTCAATGGTAGCTATACCAGTAGAGCTGTCTTTGTACCATATGATGTGAGTGTGACTAGTGCATGTGATTTTGTATACAGTAATGATGGAGTTCTTTAGTTCTCATATTAGAACTTGTGTTTTGCATTATTATCAGTTATTTCGTAGCATTGGGGTACCTAGTGTTTTGGTTTGGATCAGGGGCCTTGTTTATTTTACATGGATTACTGTAATGGGTAGGTGGCTGGGGGAACTGTGTGTGAAGGATTCACAAGGACACAGGACCAGAGAGTACAAGCAGATTGCCTGACTTTGTTGGAGGGTCACAGCTTGGTGGCAATCTCGTGTCCCTGTGTAGGTTACAAGCACATCCAAAAGATTTTATTTATTACAGATAGACCTGCCAGTAAAACCCAATTTCATAGATGCTGATGCTCAGCAGACTACTGCTGTTTATTTTGAATTGTGGTTGCTTAAGCACCGAGTCCATCAGAGCAAAATCATTATATCCAGTTTCCTGATCTCGATTATGGCTCCATTTTATACTTGCACACACCTTCATTGGGTTCCCAAGGAACAAACCAGGCCTACTTAGCACCATGCTGGAGAGCACCAAGCAGGAAAATGCATAACAGCAATTAAAACTACAGCTCTGCGTATCTCTGCAGAAGTCCCTCCCCAGCAATTGACAACAGCATTGAAGGCAGAGATTGGATGTAGTTATAGATAACAGGAACTGAAACTTGTTTTTATATAGCATCTTATAATGACATTTGCTGTTTCCAAGTGCTCTAAATACCAGGTGTTATTATTACCCAATGTAATGGTTCTATATTTACTGACCTCAAAAAGATATAGAACTGAGTTACAGATCACAGTACACGGGAGCTCTAACTCTCTGAGCCATTTTTCTGGACGTTACAGCAGCTTGTTGTGGTCGTCAGGGCCTTGTGCAGACACAGGGATGCAAGTGATGCCAGCAATAATTCTGCGTACATGGCTCTTGAAGCACTGTCGATGCCTCTGTAGGTGTTCCCCTAGAGAATGTTTTGTTAAACTTGATATGTTCTGTAAGTAATATCTGTTTTAGGTAGATCTCTATACAATAAACCAAAATAATTGACAGAGTCATTCATTTTCTTTATGTCAATCTCTCATCCTCCATCTTCCCATAGAAACCAGGATATTATGAGAAGCCTGAATCAGCAACCAAGTCACTGGACGGTGACAAAAAAGTTCAGAGATACAGAATGACCTATCTCACAAGGATATTATGTTCTGTGACTCCATTTATAGCGCGCACAGCTACTCGGAAGTGTCCCGGCACGGAAGCCAAATGGTGGAGACAGAGGGGAGCTGACCCGGCTGGAAGATTACTTGAATAACAACGTTTTTAGATGTTTTTTAAAAAGCCTGAGGCCGCTGATGTTCCGAAGCTTGAAGGGCAGGGTATTCCAAGCCATGGCCGCTCTGACAGAGAGGGAGCTTCCTTCCATTTTAGCCAGGCGGTACTTGGGTACAACAGCGAGGCATTGACCTGTGGAGCGTAAATGTCTGGGCGGCACATAGAACAAAAAGCGTCTCCTAAGATACTGAGGCCCCGTCTTGTAGAGAGCACCATGGGCAAGCGTGAGAGCCTTAAACAAAACACGTTGGTCAACCGGGAGCCAGTGCAAATCCTGTAGAGTCTGCCTAGCGCTAGACCTGCCAGGATTACCCAGTAAAGCTCTAGCCGTCGTGTTCTGGACAATGTGCAGCTCTTTTAGCTGATATGCCGGAAGACCAATGTACAAAGCATTGGCATAGTCCAGATGGGAAAGGATGAGGGCACGGGTCACCATTTCTTTAGCCACTTCGGGTAATAGGGGCAGAAACTTCTTTAGGCGTTTCAGTGTGCCAAAGCACACACCGGCTAGTTTATTAATCTGACGCAGAAATCTTAGTCCCTCACTGTACCATACCCCCAAATTTTTTGCCAGGCTCCCCATTGATTTAGGCATGGGGTAACCCACCGGCCAAATGTCCTCTCTGAAATGCAGAGGGAGGAGTTTTGCCTGTTTCCACTCAGGTGGGACCGTAGCGGTCAGGAGGGACAGATTGACAATTTTGTTAACTTCAGAGTTAACTACTTCCGCCACTGCCACCAGTAACTGGCTCGGCAGGGATCCATAGGAGAGCCTGATTTAAGCGATTTAAGTATTGCCAGAGTATCTGACAGCGAGATGGGATTCATATTTTTTGATTAGTGTTCAATCTTTCCTGAAACACCAAATCTATCCAGTTGCATGCAAGTCCGGAATCTTACCCAAATCTCTTATCACATGTGGGTGTTCTAATTAGTAGGTGAATCTTGAATGGGATCTAATCAATCAATCAGTCAATCACGATTTATATAGCACAGCAAATTACCCAAGAGGGTCTCAAGGTCCTGAAGTTACTTGCTGCTTCACGGTGCTCTTCGTCATTCGAACAGCTGGGTCTGAGTCCCTTCCTGAATTCCCAGAGTGATGAGATGGGTTCTGAGTTAAAGGGGAAAATCATTCCAGGCTTTGGCCACCAGGTGAGAGGAGCATCCTCTGCTGTTGTCTCAGTGGATCTGGAGTGTGTCTGCAGTGGAGCGGGAGGTGTATCGAAGATGTCTGGTCGGTTGGTGGAAGGTCATTCGTTTGTTGATGTATGCTGGTCCTTCATTGTGTAGGTCTTTGTATGCATGCATCAACATTTTGAAATGGAATCTCTTTTGGATCGGGAGCCAGTGCAGCTTCCTGAGGTGTGAAGTGATGTGGGTTCATCTGAGGAGGTTGAGGATGAGTCTTGCCGCTGAGTTTGTATTGTCAGAAGTCTCTTCTAGAGGAATGCAGTGAATCCTACAAAGAGAGTGTTCCCTTAGTCCGACCTGCTGGTAAAGAGGGCCTGAGTGACGGTCCTTCTGGTGTTGTTTGGGAGACACTTGAAAACCTTTTGGAGCATACGTAAGGCGTGGAGGCTGGAGAATGAGACTGCATTCACCTGTTTCTGCATCGATAACTTGCTATCCAAGATGATGCAGAGGTTGCAGCGTGGTCTGATGGGGTTGGGGTGGGCCGAGTTCAGCAGGCCACTATGTGTCATTCCATGGCAGGTGTTGTTCCCAAAGATGAGGACTTCTGTCTTGTCAGAGCTGAGCTTGAGACAGAGGTGAGCTTGCCAAGATCTCCTTAGAGTTATTTTGTGCCTGCTCAATGCGGTTTGCATAATATTGCTTCTTAGCCTGTGTTATCGCAGCATAGTAAATGTTTTGTCTACGCCTGAGATTACCCTTAGCAAGGGGACAATACTCACTAAGGTGCCAGGCACACTCAAGTTTTTGCACTCATGCTTAAGAGTCGACAAATCAGGGGTGAACCAGGGCTTGGAAGGAGATTCCCTAGTGAACCTAGAAGAGGTGGGCATGGCTAGCATATCCATGGTATTGGATACCCAATTTGAGAACCCCACAAGACTCCCATCATGATCCGGAAGGAGAGTGAGCCTAGAAGCCGCCAAGGCCGAGGAGAGTTTGGTGGGCTCCATTTTTTTGCAAGCTGGTTTGATTGACAATGGCCTGATGGGCTAGCCAAGGCCACCTCCCAGGAAAAGTAGGTAAGACAGTGGTCAGACCATGGGATTGGGAGGGGATCTTCAACCGTGATAGGATAGTTGCTGGTTGATTGCCTTTTTGAGAACTTTCGCCAGAGAGTAGAGGAATGGAGAGGGGCCAGTAGTTCTTTGGTATTGCTAGATCAGTAGATGGTGTCTGTAGCAGGGGCCACACTTCAGCATATTTCGAGTCCTCAGGTAAGGGGGCAATGGTGAAGGAGGTGTTCAGGACTTTCTTGAGCTTGTCGCCGATCTCTAAAGGCTCCTGTGAAACACCCAAATTGCTTGCTTAAAACCAGTGTCATTAATTTTGTGATGACAATGGCATCAAAGTAAGTCATCACAATTCATTGAAAGTTCCTTACCATTTAGCTAATTAATGACATTTATTTAGCTTGAATTACCTCTTTTCTACCAAATAAAGTGGACACTTCTACTCTCAGTAGAAACCTTTCCCATCAGAAAGTCCCACAGTGGACTGCAGGTGTGCTGTTGCTGTCCAATTAATACCCAAGCCCTCTATCTTATCTGTTACAGATGTTTTAAGTGATGTCATATTTCTATGGAGAAAACACTCAGCTCATCTGTTGGCTTCTCAACTAACCCTCTGAAAATTAGTCTGATTTTGTAATAGTATTAAAAGCCACTAAAAGGAGGATGAAGTCGAATGTTTTGAAGTTAAATCCCAGTAGAACCAAAATTCTTATCATACTTAAGAAGATCTGTAAGTGGGATCCATCCTTATAGTCTTCTACACTTAGCCCATGCTGGGACCTGTACCTTTTGACCATAATCTTAGTATCACTCTTGACACTAAACTTTCACTTGAACCCCAGATATCTGCAGTAACAGAATCTTGCCTGCAGAGAATCTTCTTTCCCTTTTGTATCTTTTTCTCCCAATAATAGTTGCTGAAGCCGTCATTCACTCAAGGCTGGATTTCAGAAACGTGGCTCATTTTGGCCCCCATTTCACACTTTGCTAGATGATTCTTCAGATTCCTCCCTCATGTTCTTTAAACAGTGGCGCATATGGAAATAAATCATTCAGGTTAATGTAATTTACCATTGTTTAATCTCTTTGATTTTGTTTGAAAGTAACTCTCCATTTGGGTAGAGCATTCTCCTATGCTTCTTGTAAACTTGTTTCATACGCCTTTCTAACTCTACATTATAGTTAAGTCTCATCTTGATCTCTTTAGAATGAAGTTTCAGGTAGGGGAGCCTAGATACGGAGCTTCGTATCACGTCAGGAATGCCTCTTCGTTTTTTGCAGTTCCTGCGTACCTGACAACACGGAAATGGGCAATTAAGTGTTGGTGAACATCTTCTGTAGGGAAGGCCAGCTTCTTATTTCTGTAATTGGTTCCTTTGATGTTTCACGTCGCCTGAGCTCCATAATTGCACTCCGGCCCCCATTTTGATTTCTTCCTGAGCTAAGGTTTCTCCTCACCGCTTGTCTCTGAACAAGGTATTTTCACTTTTTGTTCTTTGACGCTATTGGGCATATTGGGCATCCCCGCTATCTTCCTTCAAGGGCTTCCAGACTTCTCCTACATGTTTGCCATCATTTTGTTGACTGGCTGCTTTCTTTTATCAGGAGCAGTGAGTTAGGGAGGGCTCTGACAATTTGCCTCTGGTTACCCATCTGTTACTTTATTTAAATTCACTTATGGGCAGAAGTAAAACTCTATTGCACTCAAATAAAAGCTGCGTACTTAGTCAGCCTGTTTCTGAATCCTATTTTACTGTGCCCTCAATGGATTGTGCTCAATTTGCTGACACTGTGGCTCAGCCCACCTCCTCTCAGTCTGTGCTCCTGTCCGTGCCATCTTCCAAGACACAGACAACATCTTCTGCCAGCAAACGCCTTAAACAAGACCCTCCTTCTCCACCTAAACCTCTCTCTCCTGTATCTTTGGACACTGTTCTAGAGAAAATACATGTTTTACAGCCATTTGTCTAAGAAACTAACACTCGCTTACAAGTTCTGGAAAAGAAATGGTTGTCTATGGAATCTAATTTGTCCTTGGTAGAACAGCACGTTAGTGACATCCAGAACACATCTGTAAAAATTGCGACTCTGAAGAAAGATGTTCTTCTGCTCAAAAAGTAAGCTGAGGATCTTGAAAATTAGAACAGATGTAATAACCTTAGTCTGTATGGTCTTCCTAAGGGTTTTGAAGGGGATGATTAGGTTGCTTTTCACCTTCTTTTTTCCGAAGCTTTTAAATGTTCCTGCATCCACTGATTTAAATATCCAGAGAGCACACAGGTTAGGACCCCGTTTGTCTTCGACATCACCTCGATCAAAACCTCGTGGAGTGATCATTCTCTTTTTGAAATTCACTGACTTTCTACAAGTATTAAATGAAACTAAGATTAAAAAGCATCTTGTTTGGTCTGGTGCAAAATTATTCATTTCCCATGATGTTTCCACAGCAAGGGCTAAGGGGCGGAAAGACTTCCTTGAACTAAGACCTGTACTGTATGCCCTAGGCACACATGATGGTCTATTTCATCCATGTCTATTTAAGGTAACCTTCCAGAATAGCACTTCGATTGGGTACTGGGACCGACCGACCTCCTGTCAGCGGTTCCAACCCAGCAATTACGATGCGACTGAACACTGTTCGGCCGCAGTCCTATTCTTTACATTGGGAGCATGTATTCCGACTGGAATGCATGCTCTAATTGTAAAAAGAAGAGGTGCAGTTCATCCCTGCATCCCTTGGCAGACACCTTAGGGTGACTGCCACAAGGTGCAGGGATCAACAGGGGGGCATCATAGATGCCCCCTCAGCCACCAAACGGAGGCCTTGAACCCCTGGGGGCCCTTCTGGGGCCCCCAAAGTTGACTTCCAACAGCCTTTCTGTGTCAGAAAGGCTGGCACAGAAAGGCTGTTGGAATCCGACATTGTAATCCCTCGGGCGGAAACAGCTGCCCTTGGGATTACAGGAGGCTTTCTGAATGGAAGAAGGGCTCTCTGAGCCCATTTGGAAATCCACTTTGGATTCATTGCCGACCGACTCCATCCAATGGACCGAGGGAAGGAGCAGTTTCCTATGGCATCGTAATCGGCCCCTAAATTGGAACTTGCTTGGGAAGCTGATTTGGGATGTGTTTGGAGCACTGATTTCTGGGAGAAGATCTGGTTTAGATCATTAAAGATCTCTAGATCTGCATCCACTACTCAATCCTTGTACTTTTTATATCACAGATTATATTACACACCAGTTTCTATTGTGACTTTTTCTCACACAAATAATCATTGTGTTGGTCTTGTGGCCATCCTTTTGCAGATTTGTTGCATTTTCTTTTTCTTTGCCCATTTATTGCCTCTTTTTGGAAGATGGTGTGGTCCCATATTTCTCTCATTTTAAATGTACAATGTCCCTTCTACAATTTATTACTCTTTCTCGGTAGTTAATCAAATACTTTGGGATTAACTCCTTGCAAACATGGTTTATTTGACCTAATGTTAGCTTTAGCCTTTCAGCAAATTACACTAAATCTGAAATGTGGCTCTAAAATTTCAATTGCAGCTTGGTGGAAAAATGTTTGTCATTATCATAGATTAGGCATTGCATTTGCTTCTTCATGTAAACAGCATGTAACTAGAGATTTATTTTAGCTACCATTAACTTCTTATTTGAATAAGGTTGTAAAACTACGCAATTGCTCTGAAAATGTTAAACACCTGATAACCTGTTTTTTCTCTGCTCTCTTTTTCATTAGTTCTTGCCATTACATTTATCTTCTAGGTATTTCAACAATTTAAGCTACTATATAGTATTGTGTAATGCTATTTGACCCTCAGTTGTCTGATGTATAATTTATTTTATTTTCTCTTTTTATCCTCCCGTTCCTATAATTTTTTTAAATAAATTGTAAACAGCTTTCTGTTCTACTGTGTTGTTAATATTTTCATCAATTTGTATTTTATTTGTAATAATTGTCTTTTACGCTTTGCATTCATTGTTGCTAATGGAGCTTATTCGATTTCAAAATATCTTTATTGAAAATTTTATGCAAAAACAGAGCAGGAGCTGGTATCAGGGACCAAGGCCACAAAGTACATGTAACGGTGCTTCACCTGATCAGCAGACAAATGCCATCAATAGACGAACCCCTTGACAGTGAAATCGCCCCTTAGTCCCCAACTCCCGAAGAAAGAAAGGAAGAAAGAATAAAGGGAAGAAAGTGAAAGGAGAGACAGAAAGGGGAAGAGAAAAGAGAAGAGAGAGTTATCTAGCGCCTCAAGCCTCTTAATAATATAGCATAGTACAACAACAAATATCCGGCCATGTCAGTGACCGTAAATGTGAAGACCACATGGGAATTTTCTTCCAGAAAGTGAAATCATGGCGGCTTATGAGAAGCAAAATAATCATCCAGGGTAGACCATATGTTCCTCGTGGAGGTTTTCCAAGGTGAATGTTGCAAAACAATATTGTCAGCCCCCCTGAGGTGTATGACCAAGTTCATCCAGCACTTGTAAGAGGCCTTGCTAGTATCCTTCCAATTGGTGAGTATCATTTTAACTGCAGAAATCAACAGTAGATCAAGGAGAGCTCGGTCCCCTTCTGACTGCAAATCCACCTGTAAAAAGGCAGTTACCACGGACGGTAGGGACCTGGGGAGAATACAGTTAAACAAATTAGACAAAAACAAGTAGACCTTATCCCAGAAGGGTTTCACAACAGGACAGTGTAGAATAAGGTGAGCCAAATCCCCTTTGTCTTGCTTACAATTCCAACACACATCATCTTCCCGGATCCCCATGGAGAACAGCCTAGCCGGTGTCCAAAAGGCTTTGTGTAATAACCAAAATTTCGTTTGGGAAAGAACTGGGGAAATCTTATTACGTGTAACTGATCTCCAAAGCGGGGGCCATGAATCTTCGGTTAGCTGATTATCCGAAAGCCCCTTCCAGTAATCTACTACCTTAGAATTAAGCTTGGAGGATTTTGGGCGCAGAAGTTGATAAATCTGGGAGACTTGATGACCAAGCCTATTAAGTTTTGCCACAAACTGGGGTAGCGATGGGGAGCTAGGAGACATTCTGGATTTCGGAACGGCAGCCCTCACTTTCAGAAAATTATAAAATTCGATATCAGCCAAATGGAAACGAGATTGAAGTTCACTGAACGTCAATGGGTATGCATCATTTACCAATTGGTGGGGAAAAAAGATACCTCTTTTACACCAGGAGTCAAGGAGTAACGGCTTGCCATTATATAGGAACTTGGAGTTTAGCCAAAGCGATTCCATATTGGAGCCCTTCATACTGACATCCATGGACCTATCTATTTTTAAGAGAGCTAATTTAGTATTCTTAAAGATGGATCTGGAGTGGATGGCGACAAGGCGGTTAGCCGTGAGAACTGACAGAGGACGTATGTTCTGGAGGAGAGCCCCTTCCACTTCCAGCCACACTGGTATATAGTGATCAGGAGGAGAAACCCAAAGCAGGCCCTGCTTTGCCAGAAAGGCATATTGATAGAGACGAAAGTCAGCCAGGTTAACGCCTCCCATTGTCTTATCAAGCCTCAATTTTCGAATGCTGATTCTGGCTTTTTTACCACGCCAAAGAAAGGATGTTAAAAGAGTATCTAATTTATGGTGAAAGGAGTCAGTGAATAGCAATGGTAGCATACTTATGAGATAATTAACTAAAGGAGTAACCATCATCTTGATAGTCTCAATTCTCCCCCACCACGTGATGAATTTAGGGGACCAGGCATCCAAGAGTGTCTTAATTTTCTGTAGGAGTACCTTTTCATTTTGATACAGGGTGTCCATAATATTATTACCAAATTCAATCCCCAGGTATTTAATAAAACTCGACTGCCATGTTAACCCAGAGTCCCCCAACATTTCGCTAGTACAAAACACGTTTAGTGGTTTAACTTCCGATTTATCTCTGTTGAGTTTATACCCAGAGTGCAGAGAATATACTGCAATCGTCTCCATTAGGGCTGTAATGGAGGAATCCGGGTGCTCTGTAACTATCAAAATGTCATCCGCATACGCGGCCAATTTGACGCGTACACCATTGATGTCCACACCCGCAATATCCGCGTTGAGCTTGATAGCCTGAAGAAGGGGTTCCAGCGCCAAGAGGAAAAGTGATGGAGATAGAGGGCATCCCTGTCTGGTACCCTGATATAGGGGGAAGGACTCCGAAAGTGACCCATTGACAGCTATACGTCCAGTCGGTTTTAGGTAAAGTGACATAACCATTTTAATAAAGTCCTTACCCAAGCTAAAGAAATGCAGGCAACGTTCCAAGAACGACCAAGAGACTCTGTCGAAGGCCTTCTCGGCATCTAGCGTAATGGCAATCGAGGGTACATATTTGGTTGCAGCATTCTCTAATACATGGCATAACAGACGTGTGTTATCATTGGATAACCGGTTCCGGAGGAACCCCACCTGGGAATTGCTTATTAATTTATGAAGGACCAAATTGAGCCTGACCGCAAGAATTTTGGCGTATATTTTGCAATCAACATTTATAAGCGAGATGAGCCTATAATTTTTTGGGTGAACAGGGTCTTTCCCCTCCTTGGGAATAACAACGATGTTGGCTTCAGTCATGGAGTCAGGTGTGTGTCCAGTGTCAGCAATATGGTTAAAAACCTGTTTCATAGCAGGACCTAATTGGGTTAAGAAAGATTTATAGAAGGATGCCGTGAAGCCATCCGGCCCTGGGGCTTTGTTTTCTTTCAAGGACCTGACCGTCTTATCTATTTCCGAGCTGTTGATTTCCATACCTAGCATGGCAGAGTCGTCTTCTGAGAGTTGTGGCAAATTAAGATCACGGAGGAAAGCAGTGCACTTCTCAGTGTCAAAAGTCTGATTATTTGAGTATAGGTCCTGATAGAATTGTTTAAAAGTATTGAGAATGCCCTTGTGTGTTGTGTGGGTTAGGTTATTAGCGTCCTTGATTGAAGAGATAACATGTTGATTTTGTCTATGTTTAAGATATGAAGCTAAAAGTTTCCCTGCCTTGTTGGCCTCACAAAGATTCAGCGCTTTAAATTTATTAATCCACACCCCCGCTCGTTCACTCAATATCTTATTGTACTCATACTTCTTCTGTGTCAGAGTCAATAGTAGAGTAGAATCGTTTAAGGAGGCAATATGGGCAGTCTCTAAGTCTCTAATTTCCCGTTCTAGTTGGAGTAGTCCCTGATTCAGACGTTTATTTATTTTTGTTTTTATAGCAATGATTAGCCCCCTTATAGTGGCCTTCAATGCGTCCCAGTGTGTATTTATATTAGTATCAGACACCTTGTTGTGACCAAGGTATTCTGAAATGGCCTCCGCAATCTTCTTTTTATCTTCAGGGTCTGATAAGACATCATTGTTAAACCGCCACCGTTTGGGAGTTTGTTCCCTGTGACTTCTGGTTAACGTAAGAGAGATGCAAGAGTGATCAGAAATCAGTCTTGGGGCAATATCAGAGGACTCAATGAGGCTGGTGTATGCCCCAGAGACAAGGATATAATCAATCCTAGTGTATGAATTGTGAGGGGCCGAATAATTAAACATTAAAAAAAAAGAATGAAGTTTCAGATTTCCCTTTGTAGCATCTGACTGGATTGTATACCTGTAATAAGAATACATGGGTGTTAGTTTCCGGGGCCAAAATGGTCAATGGAAATAGTGAAATGTGCTCTGTACATTAGGATATTGAGTATATAAAACAGGATATATATGGGATGGGATAATGCTGCACATTATAAGGATATTGCAAGTCACCGAGGAGTTCCATTACCAGGCTGAAGGCACAGTTCCTTTATAAAGTTATCAAATTCCGAGGTGACTTGCAATATCGTCATGATGTACAAGGGGTACTTTAATTATAATACATGGTTAGTCCATCACCTTTCCCACAAATCACTTAAATCCTTGGTGCGAAGCTCCTTTATATGAAAGAGAGACCAAGTTTACAAAGATGAAGAATAAAAGTAGATTCTCTAGCACTAAAATAAATGCGTCAACAATCTGTTCAATGTTTGTTGCAAAAAGATAATAGAATGAGTTTATTATAACTCATTTTCTTTTTTTTAAAGAGCGAGAAGTTCAGAAAGAATCGAAACATGCAGCAGGTTTCTAACTTTTCTATAATTACCTTTGAGAGTGCAAAATATAAACACGTTACCATAAATATCTCATTGCTGCATGTTACTAGAAAAACAGAGCAGAAGAAAGAAGAGTAATGTTTCAGTTTGTTCCTTAAATAGCTGCTTTAATTATGCTCAATTATCTGACCTGCCCTTCCCATTGACTGCTGGCTCTGGCAGAAGGCACTGTGACATAAGAACTCAACTGTAATAATTTATAACAGGTAGTTTCTATATAATAGGTGACTGGGTGCGTCACAAGTCGCTTACTATAAATAAAATACAGACAGGTTTTTATACAGGGATTGAAGAACACCATGTATTATACTGATATTACATTGTAATTGAAAAAGTAGTCATGCAAACCAGGTTAGTGAAAAGGTTCTGTTGAAGAGTTGGCATAAGATAAAAGCAACCCTGAAACATGTTATACTATATTATCCCTATGCTTCATAGTGAACAAACATTGTAAGCGAGCCAGACTATCGGCATGGGCATAGTAGTATTTGTTGGTAATGCCAGGGTAAACATATGTCAGGTCTAGGCAAGCGCTTGCTGGTGCCACCAGCAGTGCACCCCCGAGGATGCCATGTTACAACTGAGAACTGCACATAAAAGTGGCAAGTTGCACGGACTTTTGCGGCATGAATGGCAACAATACTGTATTATATGAATCGAAGTGTCAGTATAGGACCTTGTGCATTGTTTATCTTGGCATGACCCAGTGGCAGCTCCTCTGCCATGGTGGAGGAGCGTTGCACCCCCCCGCCACCCTCAAAAGTTGAAAAATATAACGATAATAAAACAAGTTTATTATCGTTTTAATTTCAACTTCTCCCTACTACGTCCTAGGGCAGGGCCATCGCGGGCAGTCGGGAGGGGTGGGCAGCACTGCCATGAGTGCACATTTGGGTTTGGCCAGCCGTCTCAGGCGGCCAAACCCAAATGTGCACTGAGCTGTCTGCAACCCAGCTTCATTGCTGGGTTGGAGAGAGAGCAGGCAGAGGCTCCCAGTCTCCCTGGGACCCCAAAGTCCCAGCGTTCAGTCCAATCCTGACGCTGCTTTCTAACATGAAAGCAGTGTCAGGATGGGCCGCAGGGGAGTCTGGGAGCCTCTGCTGTAGCGAAGAGAGGACACGGAGAAAAGCATCGGGCAGCAGGCGGTAGATAAGTTATTTTTTATTTTAAATGTTTAATATCATTTTCCTCTCCCTCCCCCCCCCCCCCTCGTCCATCGTTCTCCCTGCCCCTGCCCCGCCACTACTTACGTCCACTCAGCAGCCGCTCCTAGCATGATCTATTAGAAGCTGAAGGGAGCAGCCGGGGTGTCCTCCTGTTCCACAAGGATGATGAGATGAGGTTGCTGAAGAAGACAGGAGAGAGCTCTTACAGACCGAGCTCGATGCATGGCCAGGTACCTGCTTTCGGAAATAATATCTAAAAGTTTTAAATAGCTTATCATCACTAAAGGTCCTTGAATAAAAGCAGACTAAATATTTTCAAAAGCAACAATCTCACTACTTACTGTTTTATTGTATGGTTGATAAGATTGTTTATTGAAGCATGCATTGTGCTTTTATAATTTAGTCTTGTGTTTTTCCTCATTTACTGATTAGCAATGAAATATTGATAAACCTGAGGATGTGCATTATATATGAAAACACACATTGTTTATCCTATGCTTACACTCATACATGATAAGCATAACGAGATTAGTATCTCAGCTATGACTGCAAGGATGGTTATTATAAGGCTGTGGCAGCTCTTCCATATTGGAGTGACTTTAGTGCCCCTGTACATAGCTCCCTCAGTTAGGGGCATATTAACAAGCCAGGCGATAAAATTATCGCCGCTTTAGCGGCAGTAAACTGGCGCTAAAACGGCGATAATGGGCTTGATAATATGCTCTATGGAATTCCAATTGAAGCCCAGGTTAAATTTGAAGGACGTCTAACATGGGCTTCAATTGGAATTCCATAGAGCATATTATCAAGCCCATTATCGCCGTTTTAGCGGCAGTTTTCTGCCGCTAAAGCGGCGATAATTTTATCGCCTGGCTTGTTAATATGCCCCTTAGTGCTTAAGCCCTGCTCTGGGGCTTCCAGATAAGGCACCTTGGGTGAACCGGTGCTGGTTGGAGATTGTTATACAAAACCGATCGAACGGTTTCTCCATGCTTCTAATGTCTGGGGCATGTGGACATTTCCTGGCCTTTTGTATGGACCTGTGTACACCTGAGTCAAAACACCCTTGTAATTTAACATTCGTGCAGAGCTCCAATGCCCTAGTCAATGGCCCCACCAATCTTTTGATAACCTTTCTCATATGGCTATAAATACAGCTTTATTTTCTGTGCGGACTGGAATATGTGAAAACTGCAACATACAATATTGCCCAGGGCGCAAGTCCCAAGAAAATAGTGTGGGGGCTAATTGCACAGAAAGTGACACCACAATAAATAATGCCATTCCTCACTTACAAAGGAAAGAGCCAATTTTACAAAAATAACAAGTAAACATTATAATGCAAAATCTGAAAAGAACGTTTTTTGGTTTGTTTTACTTTTATAAATAACTTTTATGTTTACACATTGTAACTTGCAATAGAGCTCAGATACAGCTGAAGGGACACTATTCTGATGCAAATGCATGTCATTTGGGATTACAGTTTAAACTGAAACTGAGACTATAAGAAGTGTGTTGATGGATTTTTAAAATAGTCTGACTTCCGTAGGACATGCTTTAAGAGCACAGTGAGGCCTGGTTACACACAGTGGGGCATATTTATTCAACTATTCACTCAACGCAACGCAGCAAGCCACCTTGCTGCACTGCGTGAAAGGGAGAGGGCAGGAATGTGCAATAATTAACATTATACAGCGCATACCTGCTCTCTGACTGCACGGGTGCGCAAATGCGGACTAGCACCACACAGGCACCCTTGCGGCGTGGTGCAATGGTGCCTGTGTTGTAGGAAGAAATGTTTTGTGCAGGAAGGGACAACTTCCTTCACAAAAACAATTCTCTGAAGCATATTTCTCCTTGTTATGCTTCCCCTGCGGAGATCTGACATGTTGATGCATTCCCAAGTCTATCACAAATGGCACATCTGGGAATGTGACAAAATGAATGGGTGGATGCGTGGTAACACCCACCCTCCACCATGGAACCGCCCTGGGGCAGAGTAGCACAAGGCAGAGACTTGCACTGCCTTGTGTCACTCCACATTTACAAAGCCAGGCAGGGCCACACAATGTGGCCTTTCCAGACTCGGTAAATGACCTTCTGGGTTTGAGTCAAGGACAACACAAAACCACGATAAATATGACCCAGTGTTTGCATATTCAAGCAGCTGGTGTGCTGAGGCACTGGGTGCCCCGCTCCGCCTTCTAGGCCCCCAGCAAGGGGAACGAGTCCCCTTTCTAAAACAAGTAGTGGGGGAACTCCGTCTAACAGCGTCCGCCAAGTGTGCCCTGATTTTGTCTCCAAAATACATACGCTGCTTCTTATCTTCAGCTGACGCAGTCCTGACAGCAGCACGCGGGCCCCTCCCTGAATCTAGCCGGATCATCAGTCCTATTCATGTTTAGAACAAGCGCATAAAGGGGCAGATTTACAAGCCCCCTGCGCCACTTTTGCGTCACTTTTCCCATGTTAAAAGTGACGCAAAAGTGGCGCAGGGGGCTTGTACATCTGCCCCGAAATCCTCAATTTTTTTCGATTGGCGAATCTGTATTTTTTTTCAAGTAGGCCCTCGTTTGCAACTTGTCTGTAACATTTAAGACGTATGGCAGGACCGAATAAATTACAAAGACACAGATTGAAGAGGTTTCTAAGGATGCGGTCACCAACAGGGCAAAATGACGACAAATTCTCAGCAATGCGGCAATTACAACTTGGCAGTCAGTTACCGTCGTTGAGCGCGAGACATGGTGTAAAAGGCTGATGTCACAAATGATTCTGAGGTGAGAGCAATCGTCTGCACGCGCTGCCAAGTGCGTCCTGTTTCAGCCCCCAGCGCTCCGATCACCTTCGGGGATTCTAGGGGACGTCGACAGGAAGGCTTTGATGGAGCGGGGAAAACCGTTGGATGTGCTATTACAGCAAATGGAATAGTTGAGAAACATGACGTGTTGGAGCGCAGCTGCAGCGTGTTTTTCACAGCTATCATAAAACGAATTGTATGTTTGTCTGTGAAGTCATAGAAGTTACGGAAACAAGGTTTTTGGCACTAGCCACAGTTTTCCATCATTGTGCGCGGAATGTTTTTTTACCACAACGTTTTAATTATTTTTGTCGCCCCAGTGATTTCATAACAGGAGAAAGGAGTTGACCTAACTGGCTAGAGCTGTGACCTCGGAACTGGGGAACCAGACTCCAATCCTAGCCTCTGTTCAACATCCTGTGTGATTCTGGGCAAAATCACTCAATATCCCCGTGCATGAAAAAAACCAGTAACCTAACCTGGATCTGATGTAAGCCCTTAAATGCCCTTGGGCCAAGTTCGCGCTAGATAAAACTGGAGAAAAAAAAAAACTAGTTGTTGAGTTGGAGAAGCACAATTAGATCACACATCACTCTGACTGTTGTGGGACTTTCCGACGGTCAGAATCACATTTTTTTTAAGGTATGGTTTCCTTAATCCCTTAAATGCTGTTGTTTTTTCACTCCGCTGATGAACAATTGTTTTGATATTTGTCACAGTACACGCTAAAGACTTTATAACTTTTACACCAAAGTTATTTAAATATAAGTTCTAAAGGTATCCACAGGTTTTGTTAAAGTGATGCAGAAATGTGTTTTCCTTTATTCACTAACATTGGGAGTAAATGTTATGCAAGAAAAAATATTTTTTGATGAAATTAACAAAATGTTTGCTGGGTGCAATTTTCCAAAACAGACAAAGTTAAAATACAAAAAACATTTTTTCACTGGAGTTTTACAAATGTACAAAGTGTGGTCAGCATTTCACAGTTTTGCACTTTCTACATGCTTGCAGTTTGGAGATGTAAGAAGTGTGAAACACATAGATTAACCCAGAAAACGATACATTTCTGATAAGTAGAAACAATTATGAATTCAGCAAGGGGTCCTTTGTGTACATAACTCAAGTTCCTCCCAAAGAAACTCATTTGTGGAGTAAAAAAGTAAAGGGAATATATAGAAATTGAGCACAATGGTTCAAATTCACAAAAACGCATTTTGTAGTATGTAAAGTAGTAATCCAGTAATGCTACTTCACATTCTACAAAATGCAATTCACAAACCTACAGCTGGGGATTTCAATCAGAAATCTTCATTTCTGCTTCGCCTTTGTTTCCTATATCGAGATCTCCGCCCCGTTGGTGAAGATCTCTGCACAAGAAAGTTTAGACTTTTGTAGTAAATGGGGGAGGAATATAGAGGAGTGATGGGTAAATAGGGAATATTTACTATAAAATGAGTGGGGTTAAGGAATATTTCATGAGGAGTGTTAGACCTTGAGCGCCTTGAGACCCCCCACAGGTGAGTATTGCGTTCTATAAATCCCCTGATTGATTCATTCATTGATTGTGACCTGGCATCCTTAGGGTGGTCTTCCGCCAGGCTTTTATTTCCAGTTTTTGCAGATTCTTTTTGTTGGCCTTAGGACTCAGATGGCTACATGTATCAAAAATCTATTTTGCATTCCTTAAATAGTGACTTTTAGGTAATCACTATTTGAGGAATGCAAAATGGTATGTAAGAAAATAGTGATTTCCTAATAAAAATTCCTAAAGATTCACAATCGCAGTTAGGTAATTGGTATTAGGTATTAGTACTCCATGTGTTCCTATGGGCCTAAAGGCCCACAGGTGCGAATGGTTTTGCATTACCTAATTTATAACTACCTAATTGGTAATCGCAAATTAGGTAATGCAATACCAAGTGTGCCCGGAGGCCTAAAGCACCCCGAAGCACTCCCCCAAAAATGTGCACATGTAAAGCGCACCCATACCCTAGAGGCTTGTGTGCCCTTCGTGGCTCTTTGAAAAATGCATTTGTGTGCATTTTTTAAAATTTGCACATGGCTACCATCGACTTGGATTCAATGGTGATAGCATTTCCTAAATGCACAATTTTCATTTGCAGTTACAATTTTTATGATTACCTTAAATTGCGACTACAAAGCCTTTCATACTTCTTGAAAGGCTATTTTGCATTTGCAAACGGGGAAAATTGCAGATTCACACAGTTTATGAATGCAAGTTTTTGGATATATGTGGCCCTGAGCACTTTGCCACTGCTAACCAGTGCTAAAGTGCACATGCTGCTCCCTTAAACATTTGTGTAATTGGTGTATATATGATTTGGCATATTTAATTTACCTGTAAGTCCCTTTTAAAGTGGTATACATTAGCCTGAGGGCCTGTAAGTTAAATGCTACTAGTGGGCCTGCAGCACTGATTGTGCCACCCACAGAAGTAGCCTTTCAAACCTCTCTCAGGCCTGCCATTGTATTCGCTTTGTGTGCAGTTTACTGCCACATTGACTTGACATTTAAAACTGCCTGCCAAGCCTTAAACTCCCCTTTCATTACATATATGTCACCCCTGAGGTATACCCCAGGTAGCCCTAAGTGCAGGGTGCCATGTAAGTAAAAGTTAAGACATGTATCTTTATGAGTTGCATGTTCTGGTAGTGACAAGCACCCAAATTCGCTTTTCACTACTGTGCGGTCTACCCCTCTCATAGGCTAGCATTGGGAATTCCTTAATACACTTTTAAGCTATAATTCCTGATCAGAGAGAAGTATCTTTTTCATGTTTCATATTTTTGGAATGGTAATGATGAACCTTCCTTACTGATTGACTAACAATGCTATTTTAGAAATGCCACCTTTAAAAAGTGGACATTTCTCTTCACATATTGCTCTGTGTGCCTGACAGCCTGTCTTCAATGGGGTGGGTGACAGGTACACTTTAGGCATTCCCGCTAGACAGCCACAGCTGAGGAAACATAGGTGTATCTGAGTGCCCATCAACATACATCTGCATTCTGATGGTCTTGCCTGGTCAGGATGGAAGGGAGAGGCAAACACTTCACTTGAATAGGCTGTGTCCTGTCCGCACACAAAGGACTGATTACCCCCCACAGATAGCTTGGCAGACAGGACTGGGTTGATAGGGGTCTTTGTGCACTTCAGAGAGCAGCTTTAAAGTCCCCCCCCCCACACCCACACACACATACATCAAAGGCACTTTTGGGTATAAGTACTGGGTCTCTGACCCCTCAGAATCAGATACTTCTGGATCTTGAAATGAACCTCTGTCAGAAGAATTGCTGAGCTGCTTAAAGGACTCATCTTTATACTGCAGACTTGGAAGGCCTTCTTTCCTCTTGTGTTGCCCTGCTGCTCTCTGACTCTGCTGAAGAAGAGCTGGACTCTGCCTTCCCTCCAAGTGATCTCCAGTGGCTTGTTGGCTTGCCTCCTCTTGCTTGATACTTGGGGAAATCAAAGTATCTACCCCTGCTCCTGTGCCTGACTCACTGGAAGTGGCCCAGATACTTGTAACATGTATTTTGACGCATCCCCTGTCTGCGTGTAGCAGAACCAGTGCATTGACCCGGTTGCAGGAATGAAATCAGCGGCTTGCATCAGAACCTGCGCTTTGCCTTCAGAGATCAATTAATCCAACAGCGTCTAAGAAAAGGATTTACAATGGAACCTTCTATTTACCAGCACCTGAAATTAATGTCACCCTTTTGTATCTTTCCCACAAAAAATATGCTATTACACATAAATCAAGGGTATGTGTGCATACTGAATAGCACCCATTGTAACAATGCCAGTTCCCTGGGGAACAGAATTAGATAAATCTGACTTAAGCTAAGATGCACCACAAATTCAAAAACAGTATCAATTAAATTAATATAGGAGGACAAGATAATCCTTGGTTTCAATTTCTTTATTCCAAATTCATTGGACAATATGGAGCGATACAGCCGACGCGTTTCGTCCTGACACAGGACTTCTTCAGGGCTGTTTAGAAAAAATACACAGATACAATACAATTACACACATATCATACATTTTAAAAAAATATATCCTACAATGGATATAGGTCTGACAAACTCAAGCTTACATATCGACAGACATATTTACATAAATACTATTCAGTAGATAATGATCATTTTTTTAAAAAAAGAGATATCCATTCAATCAAAACGGAAAGATATCATGTTGTATCTTATTCCCATATTCACTTAATATCCCCCACCCTAAGAACACAGCTCAGCAAATTTACAATATGTACATAAGGTAATTTCTGTTTGAGATTATCTTGATTGAGAAAAAAGAGGAAAGAGAGAGATCAAAGTCAGTAGACACGGAGATAAGATAATCTGGAAAATCCACATAATTATTCTGCCATTCACTAGGTGTGCTAAACTCGAATCATGCATAGTCCGCATGTATATGCAATAGTACCCAAGAATAAGACCTGTGCAAATAGATATCGTTGATCAGAAAAAGGCATGTTCTATACTAAGTATCTGATGTACCTACCAAAAGTAGGCAGGTGAGAACCTTCAGTGTTGATTGGTTTGTGGCTATCCAATATACGCTGGGAATCTTCTATCCAGAAACGTTTAGGTTAAGAACCATATGTATACTCTGCAATATGAGATAGATAGTTTTACTGGAATTTATTAAGACAGAAGTAATTATCCCTGGGTTAAGTCTAAAGGAAGTATTTGGGCACAACAATTATAATAAATGTTGTTTCTATATAATCTAATGTACTCCATTAGCTGGGGCATTTTTTAAAAAACAAACAAAAAAAACCGCACTCTGAGCTACAAACCCAAGTGCCGTTCCTATGATACGTACCTAATTTATAAGAAAGGAACGCTCAAGATCATATTCGTAAAAATCCCAATTATGGGGATTCTTTCTCCTTGTCTGTATGCCAGGTTGGACTGGAGGTCGTGGTCCACTCATAAATGTGGAGGGAACCCCTGTGCCGATCTAGGGGAAGGTAAGTAAGCAATGTCCAGTATGAGCGTATGGAGTAAAAATAGGTACTGACCCTATTCCTAAAGTAACACCACTTAAGTAGGATATCTTTATATCCCACCATCATGAGCAGGGTCAGAACAATCCAACATTCCCCCATTATTTTTCATAAGAATTTAATGCACCTCTTCCTATTACCAAATAGGCTAATAAGAAGCCACAGTAAAGATCAATTAAAAAACCTAGAACTAGACAATTGCATAAGGGGCTCAGTAGGACATCTATGCTATATTTGCTTTCATACGTCCCTCAGATTGTCAGTGCATTTCCAATCTGATATTGTATAGTGATGACAGAATCCAATCATGCACATCTCTTATAACCAAGTTCAAAGTTATAACCCCAGCGAGCGTATAACCTCTAATTTGAAAAGTTAGGACCCCAGGGAAAAGATAGCCTCTAACTTAACAATCTCAAAGTTTTCCAAAGG
The DNA here is from genome assembly GCF_964204655.1 of Triturus cristatus. Taxonomy (NCBI): domain Eukaryota; kingdom Metazoa; phylum Chordata; class Amphibia; order Caudata; family Salamandridae; genus Triturus; species Triturus cristatus. The sequence continues at coordinate 436,397,032 of NC_140587.1, read as the reverse complement.
AACGCCTAATTCACTCTTCTAATATTTCTGTAGAAATGCTAATCTAGTATGCACTTACCACGATCTGATAGTCATGACAGGCGGGCCACAGGCAAATCCACTGTTACAGGAAAATGTTCCTCGATCAGGAATCCCGCCGTGTTGAAGAACCACTCGTTTTATATTTTTTGAAGTTGCCACACTGATTCAAAACATCTGTGCCGAGTTACGGAGCAACACCCCTTCCCGATCACGTGATTGTTAGCCCGAACGAAGCGGCCATCTTTGAGTGGAGAATCAACCCACATTAGAATGAAAGGATTGCCGTTTGGAGCTTTTAAACGGATCTATATCCGAATTGTGATCCTTGCTGAATTTAATATTTATATTTGTTGAATTAAATCAATAAATGTTACTCAACAACTGCAAAAAACCACTCGCTTTGTAAGATTTTGAAAGGTCCCGATCACGTGATTATTAACACGAACGTAGCGGCCATCTTTGAGTGGGGAATCAACCCGCATTAGAATAAATGGATTGCCGTTTGGAGCGTCTAAGAGGATCTATATCAGATTTATGATCCTTGCTAAATTTAGTATTTATATTTGTTGGATTAATTCAATAAGTGTTACCCAACAAATGTAAAAGATCCACTCGCTTCGTAATTTTGAATGGTCCCGCCGATTCAAACCACCTGAATCGGGTTGGGGAGCAATGCCCCTTCTTGATCGCGTGATTTCTAGCACCAACGGAACGGCCATCTTTGAGCGGAGAATTAACCCACATTGATATGAGTGGAAAGCCTTAGCGACATTATGAAAGATCTATATCAGACATAGCGACCTTGCTTAGTTTAGGATATATAACTGTTGAGTTATACCCGAAGTGTTGTCATACAAGTGGCTATAAAAGGGCTTCCTATCTCTTGGACATAATTTAAAGAGGTAAAGTCGAAGGCCACTGTTGGTCATGTAATAACCGGCACCGATTATGCGGCCATCTTGGAAACTATGTGGTCCCTATTTGGGCTCATAATCCACCATAAATTAGCTGGGGACAGAGCCGTGTATCTGCGTGGTAATTATAGACAATTACACCAGCTTTGCACAAGCTCCGACTGGATAAGTAATTTAGGGACAAATATTAAGGTCGGAATATTATGCGCTGAGGGCTATTAGATTTAAAACTTGTAGAATAGTGTGAGCTATTACAGACCCTTACCCAAACAAGTATGTTGGGGTGGAGAAGAAAGCCTGTGTGGCGAGAATTGTTTCAAACCTACACGTAAAAAGATCTTAAAGTTAAAGTAAAAAGTGCCAAAATATGAAGGCAACATAAAGATTCTATTTATATATAATCTCTTGCTTCAAAATGTCATATGGATAGATAAATTTTGCACAGAACATATTATAATCGAAATCCCTAGTGATCTGGCAGAATAACAGCGGATGCACCATACAGTTTCAGTATTTAAGAAAATGGACATAGTGGAGTTAACAAAGAGCCTTATCAGGAAACAGTAAGGACCACGGACAGTAGAATTGCATGATTTGCTGCACATGTTGAGTTTCCAATGGTTAATACACATCCTACCTACATGAAGGCAGCCTATCATGTGTAGGGACATATGTTATATTATCAGTAAATGATATCTGACATATTATAGTTTAAGGAGGTTTTTATAAGAAATAGTGCATCTCATTATCACTATTATGTCCCATCTCAACACTCCGTAGTCTGCATATCCATTCAGCTTCCTTTTTCCGAAGTGTAAGTTCTCTATTTCCACCCCTGGGGTGTGCTGGGACCTGATCTATACCCATGAATCTGAGATTGTCTGTCCTTAAGTGTTTCTCCTGCATATGGAAGGTCAGCGGGTACCTCATATCCCCATTTCGAACAGCCCGAACATGTTCCTGGATTCTCAATTTCAAGGGCCTTTTTGTACTTCCCACGTATATTTTGGTGCATGGGCAGCAAATTATGTACACTATGTAGGTTGAATTACAGTTGATAAGATAATCAATTGTATGTATTCGTCTGGTGTTAAAACTGAAGGTTTTGGTTTTATTCATCCCTAGATTACATACATTACATTTGTTACATGTAAAGAAACCTACAGTTTTTGTAGTGAGCCAGGTTTGTTTCTTGGTTGTAGTGACATAACTGGGACAAAGCATGTCTCGAAGGTTTTGTCCCCTTCTGTATGTCACCATGGGCTTTTTGTTTAGGTATTCATTGAGACCCGGTACCTCAGTGAGTAAGTGCCAGTGCTTTCTGAGGGTGTTATACACCCTCCCACTCTGTTCATTAAATTGGGTGGTGAATGAGTTGTAATTCTTAATCGGCACTTTCTTGTTCTTTGTGGCTAACATAGTTGTTCTATTTATCTTTTTCACTTTGTTTTGAGCTTCACTGAGGATGTTTTTGGGATATCCTCTTTCCCGGAACAGTCTTTCTGTCTCTCTTATGTTGCAAATGAAATCCTCCTCCACGCTACAATTCCGACGCATGCGGATCATTTCCCCGTATGGGATATTATTGATCACATGTTGGGGATGAGAACTTCTATAATGAAGTGTGCTGTTACAGGCTGTTGTCTTTCTGTGTGTCCGGCTATGGATATGATTATTTTGGATGAAGAAGGTGATATCCAAGAAATCAATTTCCTTAGGGCTATGATTGATCGTAAATTTGACATTAAAAGGATTATCATTGAGATAGTCATAGTATGTCATTAAGTCCTCTACTTGTCCATCCCAAATTATGATGACGTCGTCAATATATCTGCCCCAGAATATTACATGGTGCATCCATGATGACGCATGTTTACCCCAGGCATGCCCCCGCTCGAACCAGCCCATAAAGAGCCCGGCGTAAGCAGGGGCAAACCTGGAGCCCATAGCCGTACCCTGGATTTGATGGTACCAGTCAGAATCGTGGAGAAAGTAGTTCTTAGACAGGATGGTGTCAGTCATTTCTAATAACATCTCATTGTGTTGGTAATGGTCCGCTGTTCTCTGTCCCAGGAAAGACTGTAACGCCATGATCCCAAACTCCTTTTTGATACAAGTATAAAGGCTTGTCACATCCAGGGTGACAAAGATTAGGGTGTCTGACCATGTGAAACCCTCAAACTTACCCAGGATGTCTTTTGTATCTTTTATGTATGCTGGTAAATTTTGTACCAGAGGTTGGATATATTTGTCCACATACTCTGATAATTTTTCTGTTGGTGAATTCACCCCTGAGATGATTGGGCGGCCAGGTGGAAAAGGGCCGCCCTTGTGTATTTTGGGTAGTATGTAGATACAGGGGAAGGAGGGTGTTGTGACTTTTAAATATCTAAATTCGTCCTCACTGATCAACCCATCCTCCCGCCATTTTAATAGTCTTGAGTTGATGTGATCACCCAGTGTCTTCATGGGGTTGGTTGTGATTTTTCTATAGCAATTATGGTCCGTAAGTTGTCTTTCTATTTCCTGCATGTAGCAATCTTTTTTCATCAGAACCACATTCCCCCCTTTGTCTGCCTCGCGAATGACGATTGTATTATCACTTCTCAGATCTTTGAGAGCTGTCTTCTCCCCTGATGTCAAATTATGGGCTCGTGTATTCGCGCGGATTGGCTTGTCTGACAATTTGTAAAAGCCCTGTGTGACTCTTTCAAAGAATATGTCTATGTTGGGATGGGTACCAATAGGAACAAACTTTGATTTTAGTTTCAAACCGCTATCAATACTTGTATCCTCAACAACATTGAGTTCATCACATACTGAATCCATCCCAATTGAAGTTTCCAACTCAATGGACATCATTGTTTGAATGGTTTTTATTTCTTGTACAGTATACGAGGTTGGTATCATTTCATTAGACGGTTGGTTACAAGTAGGAGGATTGCGTATGAAATGGTCTTTAAGTTTAAGCAATCTAACAAATTTGAAAAGGTCCACAAAAATATCAACATCCCCACCCAGTTGGTTGGGGCAAAATCCCAATCCCTTGTTTAGAACAGATATCTCATTTGCAGATAATTCCCTATCTGAGAGGTTTACGATTAATGTTTTTTGTATCCCCTCTTCATTGTCTTCCCTTACTTCCCCGTTTTCTTGGATCTCGTAATTCTGCCCCCTGGTTCTAATCTCGATTTCTTGTTGTCGTTTTTGTTTGGATTTCTGCCATTTCCTCCCTCCCCTTCTTGTCTTTGATCTCTTGGTGTTGTTTTTGCACTTAGTTTTAATCTCTCCATCTCTAATAAAAAAGTATTAGACCTTGTTTCACTGTCTGCTGCTCCTGCCGAATCTTCTGTAGTGACCGAGCTAACTACTGAAGAGATGGAGGCTATACTATTTGCAGAGGAGAGTTCTGATAATTCCTCCCTTTGTCTTTTTCCTTCCCCCGGTGTCTTGATATTATCATACTTATGTGAGAAGGTATAGACTCTACCGTCCCTATAGTCCTTATCGTCCCTTTTTATCTTTTTTAGTTTTTTGTCCCTTAGGTATAGTTGGTATTCTTCCAAAATTCCATCCAAAACTGCATAATTCTTTTTAATGGTGTCTTTAAGTTCTGATGTTTCAATCTCTCTCTCTAATTCCTCAATCTCCTGTTGTAATTTGATTCCTTTGATTTCTGCATTTTTTATCAAAATTTTCATCATGTTATATGAGGCATTACGTAAGTTACCCTCCCAATCATCTAATTGTTCTTTATTTAGGTCCTCAAATGTGGGGAAAATTAAGATACGAAGACCTCGTGGGATTCTTTCATTCTGTATATATTTTTCCAGAGTGGTGCCGTCCCACCACCTGGACATCTCCTGCTTTTTAAGCCTTTCAAGTCGTTGAAATTTTATTTTTAATCCCTCTGTCACTGGAACATTTGTGTTAGTACCACTTGGTTTGTGTCCAGTGGCAAATAGATCTTGGGCCAACTCCTGTCGTCTGTCTTTAAATGTAGGCATGATTGAACTATTGAAATGATAATTTCCGTTCAATTTTATTTCTAGGAATTATAAAGGGTTTAATCAGTGCCTCAGAAGGGAAATAAACACTAAGAAAAGGATTTACAATGGAACCTTCTATTTACCAGCACCTGAAATTAATGTCACCCTTTTGTATCTTTCCCACAAAAAATATGCTATTACACATAAATCAAGGGTATGTGTGCATACTGAATAGCACCCATTGTAACAATGCCAGTTCCCTGGGGAACAGAATTAGATAAATCTGACTTAAGCTAAGATGCACCACAAATTCAAAAACAGTATCAATTAAATTAATATAGGAGGACAAGATAATCCTTGGTTTCAATTTCTTTATTCCAAATTCATTGGACAATATGGAGCGATACAGCCGACGCGTTTCGTCCTGACACAGGACTTCTTCAGGGCTGTTTAGAAAAAATACACAGATACAATACAATTACACACATATCATACATTTTAAAAAAATATATCCTACAATGGATATAGGTCTGACAAACTCAAGCTTACATATCGACAGACATATTTACATAAATACTATTCAGTAGATAATGATCATTTTTTTAAAAAAAGAGATATCCATTCAATCAAAACGGAAAGATATCACGTTGTATCTTATTCCCATATTCACTTAATATCCCCCACCCTAAGAACACAGCTCAGCAAATTTACAATATGTACATAAGGTAATTTCTGTTTGAGATTATCTTGATTGAGAAAAAAGAGGAAAGAGAGAGATCAAAGTCAGTAGACACGGAGATAAGATAATCTGGAAAATCCACATAATTATTCTGCCATTCACTAGGTGTGCTAAACTCGAATCGTGCATAGTCCGCATGTATATGCAATAGTACCCAAGAATAAGACCTGTGCAAATAGATATCGTTGATCAGAAAAAGGCATGTTCTATACTAAGTATCTGATGTACCTACCAAAAGTAGGCAGGTGAGAACCTTCAGTGTTGATTGGTTTGTGGCTATCCAATATACGCTGGGAATCTTCTATCCAGAAACGTTTAGGTTAAGAACCATATGTATACTCTGCAATATGAGATAGATAGTTTTACTGGAATTTATTAAGACAGAAGTAATTATCCCTGGGTTAAGTCTAAAGGAAGTATTTGGGCACAACAATTATAATAAATGTTGTTTCTATATAATCTAATGTACTCCATTAGCTGGGGCATTTTTTAAAAAACAAACAAAAAAAACCGCACTCTGAGCTACAAACCCAAGTGCCGTTCCTATGATACGTACCTAATTTATAAGAAAGGAACGCTCAAGATCATATTCGTAAAAATCCCAATTATGGGGATTCTTTCTCCTTGTCTGTATGCCAGGTTGGACTGGAGGTCGTGGTCCACTCATAAATGTGGAGGGAACCCCTGTGCCGATCTAGGGGAAGGTAAGTAAGCAATGTCCAGTATGAGCGTATGGAGTAAAAATAGGTACTGACCCTATTCCTAAAGTAACACCACTTAAGTAGGATATCTTTATATCCCACCATCATGAGCAGGGTCAGAACAATCCAACATTCCCCCATTATTTTTCATAAGAATTTAATGCACCTCTTCCTATTACCAAATAGGCTAATAAGAAGCCACAGTAAAGATCAATTAAAAAACCTAGAACTAGACAATTGCATAAGGGGCTCAGTAGGACATCTATGCTATATTTGCTTTCATACGTCCCTCAGATTGTCAGTGCATTTCCAATCTGATATTGTATAGTGATGACAGAATCCAATCATGCACATCTCTTATAACCAAGTTCAAAGTTATAACCCCAGCGAGCGTATAACCTCTAATTTGAAAAGTTAGGACCCCAGGGAAAAGATAGCCTCTAACTTAACAATCTCAAAGTTTTCCAAAGGAACGCCTAATTCACTCTTCTAATATTTCTGTAGAAATGCTAATCTAGTATGCACTTACCACGATCTGATAGTCATGACAGGCGGGCCACAGGCAAATCCACTGTTACAGGAAGATGTTCCTCGATCAGGAATCCCGCCGTGTTGAAGAACCACTCGTTTTATATTTTTTGAAGTTGCCACACTGATTCAAAACATCTGTGCCGAGTTACGGAGCAACACCCCTTCCCGATCACGTGATTGTTAGCCCGAACGAAGCGGCCATCTTTGAGTGGAGAATCAACCCACATTAGAATGAAAGGATTGCCGTTTGGAGCTTTTAAACGGATCTATATCCGAATTGTGATCCTTGCTGAATTTAATATTTATATTTGTTGAATTAAATCAATAAATGTTACTCAACAACTGCAAAAAACCACTCGCTTTGTAAGATTTTGAAAGGTCCCGATCACGTGATTATTAACACGAACGTAGCGGCCATCTTTGAGTGGGGAATCAACCCGCATTAGAATAAATGGATTGCCGTTTGGAGCGTCTAAGAGGATCTATATCAGATTTATGATCCTTGCTAAATTTAGTATTTATATTTGTTGGATTAATTCAATAAGTGTTACCCAACAAATGTAAAAGATCCACTCGCTTCGTAATTTTGAATGGTCCCGCCGATTCAAACCACCTGAATCGGGTTGGGGAGCAATGCCCCTTCTTGATCGCGTGATTTCTAGCACCAACGGAACGGCCATCTTTGAGCGGAGAATTAACCCACATTGATATGAGTGGAAAGCCTTAGCGACATTATGAAAGATCTATATCAGACATAGCGACCTTGCTTAGTTTAGGATATATAACTGTTGAGTTATACCCGAAGTGTTGTCATACAAGTGGCTATAAAAGGGCTTCCTATCTCTTGGACATAATTTAAAGAGGTAAAGTCGAAGGCCACTGTTGGTCATGTAATAACCGGCACCGATTATGCGGCCATCTTGGAAACTATGTGGTCCCTATTTGGGCTCATAATCCACCATAAATTAGCTGGGGACAGAGCCGTGTATCTGCGTGGTAATTATAGACAATTACACCAGCTTTGCACAAGCTCTGACTGGATAAGTAATTTAGGGACAAATATTAAGGTCGGAATATTATGCGCTGAGGGCTATTAGATTTAAAACTTGTAGAATAGTGTGAGCTATTACAGACCCTTACCCAAACAAGTATGTTGGGGTGGAGAAGAAAGCCTGTGTGGCGAGAATTGTTTCAAACCTACACGTAAAAAGATCTTAAAGTTAAAGTAAAAAGTGCCAAAATATGAAGGCAACATAAAGATTCTATTTATATATAATCTCTTGCTTCAAAATGTCATATGGATAGATAAATTTTGCACAGAACATATTATAATCGAAATCCCTAGTGATCTGGCAGAATAACAGCGGATGCACCATACAGTTTCAGTATTTAAGAAAATGGACATAGTGGAGTTAACAAAGAGCCTTATCAGGAAACAGTAAGGACCACGGACAGTAGAATTGCATGATTTGCTGCACATGTTGAGTTTCCAATGGTTAATACACATCCTACCTACATGAAGGCAGCCTATCATGTGTAGGGACATATGTTATATTATCAGTAAATGATATCTGACATATTATAGTTTAAGGAGGTTTTTATAAGAAATAGTGCATCTCATTATCACTATTATGTCCCATCTCAACACTCCGTAGTCTGCATATCCATTCAGCTTCCTTTTTCCGAAGTGTAAGTTCTCTATTTCCACCCCTGGGGTGTGCTGGGACCTGATCTATACCCATGAATCTGAGATTGTCTGTCCTTAAGTGTTTCTCCTGCATATGGAAGGTCAGCGGGTACCTCATATCCCCATTTCGAACAGCCCGAACATGTTCCTGGATTCTCAATTTCAAGGGCCTTTTTGTACTTCCCACGTATATTTTGTTGCATGGGCAGCAAATTATGTACACTATGTAGGTTGAATTACAGTTGATAAGATAATCAATTGTATGTATTCGTCTGGTGTTAAAACTGAAGGTTTTGGTTTTATTCATCCCTAGATTACATACATTACATTTGTTACATGTAAAGAAACCTACAGTTTTTGTAGTGAGCCAGGTTTGTTTCTTGGTTGTAGTGACATAACTGGGACAAAGCATGTCTCGAAGGTTTTGTCCCCTTCTGTATGTCACCATGGGCTTTTTGTTTAGGTATTCATTGAGACCCGGTACCTCAGTGAGTAAGTGCCAGTGCTTTCTGAGGGTGTTATACACCCTCCCACTCTGTTCATTAAATTGGGTGGTGAATGAGATGTAATTCTTAATCGGCACTTTCTTGTTCTTTGTGGCTAACATAGTTGTTCTATTTATCTTTTTCACTTTGTTTTGAGCTTCACTGAGGATGTTTTTGGGATATCCTCTTTCCCGGAACAGTCTTTCTGTCTCTCTTATGTTGCAAATGAAATCCTCCTCCACGCTACAATTCCGACGCATGCGGATCATTTCCCCGTATGGGATATTATTGATCACATGTTGGGGATGAGAACTTCTATAATGAAGTGTGCTGTTACAGGCTGTTGTCTTTCTGTGTGTCCGGCTATGGATATGATTATTTTGGATGAAGAAGGTGATATCCAAGAAATCAATTTCCTTAGGGCTATGATTGATCGTAAATTTGACATTAAAAGGATTATCATTGAGATAGTCATAGTATGTCATTAAGTCCTCTACTTGTCCATCCCAAATTATGATGACGTCGTCAATATATCTGCCCCAGAATATTACATGGTGCATCCATGATGACGCATGTTTACCCCAGGCATGCCCCCGCTCGAACCAGCCCATAAAGAGCCCGGCGTAAGCAGGGGCAAACCTGGAGCCCATAGCCGTACCCTGGATTTGATGGTACCAGTCAGAATCGTGGAGAAAGTAGTTCTTAGACAGGATGGTGTCAGTCATTTCTAATAACATCACATTGTGTTCGCTGTTCTCTGTCCCAGGAAAGACTGTAACGCCATGATCCCAAACTCCTTTTTGATACAAGTATAAAGGCTTGTCACATCCAGGGTGACAAAGATTAGGGTGTCTGACCATGTGAAACCCTCAAACTTACCCAGGATGTCTTTTGTATCTTTTATGTATGCTGGTAAATTTTGTACATTAGATTATATAGAAACAACATTTATTATAATTGTTGTGCCCAAATACTTCCTTTAGACTTAACCCAGGGATAATTACTTCTGTCTTAATAAATTCCAGTAAAACTATCTATCTCATATTGCAGAGTATACATATGGTTCTTAACCTAAACGTTTCTGGATAGAAGATTCCCAGCGTATATTGGATAGCCACAAACCAATCAACACTGAAGGTTCTCACCTGCCTACTTTTGGTAGGTACATCAGATACTTAGTATAGAACATGCCTTTTTCTGATCAACGATATCTATTTGCACAGGTCTTATTCTTGGGTACTATTGCATATACATGCGGACTATGCATGATTCGAGTTTAGCACACCTAGTGAATGGCAGAATAATTATGTGGATTTTCCAGATTATCTTATCTCCGTGTCTACTGACTTTGATCTCTCTCTTTCCTCTTTTTTCTCAATCAAGATAATCTCAAACAGAAATTACCTTATGTACATATTGTAAATTTGCTGAGCTGTGTTCTTAGGGTGGGGGATATTAAGTGAATATGGGAATAAGATACAACGTGATATCTTTCCGTTTTGATTGAATGGATATCTCTTTTTTTTAAAAAATGATCATTATCTACTGAATAGTATTTATGTAAATATGTCTGTCGATATGTAAGCTTGAGTTTGTCAGACCTATATCCATTGTAGGATATATTTTTTTAAAATGTATGATATGTGTGTAATTGTATTGTATCTGTGTATTTTTTCTAAACAGCCCTGAAGAAGTCCTGTGTCAGGACGAAACGCGTCGGCTGTATCGCTCCATATTGTCCAATGAATTTGGAATAAAGAAATTGAAACCAAGGATTATCTTGTCCTCCTATATTAATTTAATTGATACTGTTTTTGAATTTGTGGTGCATCTTAGCTTAAGTCAGATTAATCCAACAGCGTATCGCCACTGCTGCTGCTTGGTGAGATAAATACATCCCCTCAACTGTGTGGCAGAAACCGGCGCATCACTCGACACCACTCGACTCCACCACCCATTTTCTGAACTGATGCATCGCCTTCATTGCATGGAGAAGATCGACGCATCTCATTGTATGTGACCAGGAAAGGTACTTTGTTCACCGGGGCCTGGTTGGGTCCTGTAGCCGGCTGACCCTCCTTCACAGTTGCCCAAAGCTTTGACTTTGCCCTGGTCCAGTTCGACCTAAAATAGCTTTTTAAGCGCTACTTGCTTCTAAGCACTTTCCTAAATATTTTCCTTTAAACTTCAATGTCGCAACCTCTCTACTTTGGATTTTTGTTGTTTTGGTCCTATTTTGTTTATAATATTGTAAACTTTTTTTATAAACCTGTGTGAGTCTTTTTGAGGTGTATCCATTGTATTACTGTGTGTGTGTGTTGCACAAACACTTCACAAATTACCTCCTTAGATAAGCCAGGCTGCTCTGTACAAAGCTACCAAGGGGTGAGCACTGGTTATCATTTAGTGTGTATCTAGCTTAGCTGGACTAGGATTGGGGCATCTGCTTGGACAGGGTGTATATCTTTGACCAACCAGAAAGTTTATAGAGGGACTTGCTGTTGCAAACACAAGAGTAAGATAATTGCTATTCACAAAATACACTAGTAAATCTACTACAGCCCTCATAATGTCAAAACAGGCTTAAATGTTCTCCAGCCCAGCCTTGGAGTATGCCAAGCATGCTCATGGCCAACCACTGGAACTGCAACAATGCAAAAACAATGAAGGCAGGCAATAACACATACATTCTATATATAGACTTTGACAACGACCGTGAGGTTGAAATGCGTCAGTCAATACATTTAAATCTTTAAAAGTATCCTGAGTGCGATTTTACCTTTAGTTGTGAAACTGAAGGATTCTGCAAATATATATATACGCCCCTCTGCAGACTGGGCAGATCCGGTTGCTTTGAGAGCAGAGCACCACATGGAACGGCGTGTCTCATTTGGTTAGGCACAAGTTGAGCAGCCAAGCGGTATTGCCAAGAACAAGCGACCCGAAGGAAAATTATTGTTGGAAGACCAAGTTTCAGCCGCATCCACTATGGATTTGATACTTACCAAAACCACAAGAACCATGATGCACTTGATGCACACGCCCCCTGGGGCGGGACTATGTATTTAAATTGCAAGTGTAAGATGAAATGCAGCTGTTTCTTCCTCCCTTAGCCAGCCAGTGATCAAGGGAAAACAATTCCAGAAACGCGTTTGGCACATGGCTTTAAAGACATCATGCTGGGAAGGCACGATTTGTTTGACTGCAGCCTGCTGAATAAACGAGAGAAAATACACGTCGTGTGTGGCATCTTCATTGTGAGAGCAGTTTCGTATGGATGTGTAGTGGCCCGCTCTGGCCACGAAGACGCCCCTCTGCAGACTGGGAAGATCCAGTTGCTTTGAGAGCAGAGCACCACATGGAACGGCGTGTCTCATTTGGTTAGGCACAAGTTGAGCAGCCAAGCGGTTTTGCCAAGAACAAGCGACCCGAAGGAAAATTATTGTTGGAAGACCAAGTTTCAGCCGCATCCACTATGGATTTGATACTTACCTAAACCACAATAACCATGATGCACTTGATGCACACGCCCCCTGGGGCGGGACTATGTATTTAAATTGCGAGTGTAAGATGAAATGCAGCTGCTTCTTCCTCCCTAAGCCAGCCAGTGATCAAGGGAAAACAATTCCAGAAACGCGTTTGGCACATGGCTTTAAAGACATCATGCTGGGAAGGCACGATTTGTTTGACTGCAGCCTGCTGAATAAACGAGAGAAAATACACGTCGTGTGTGGCATCTTCATTGTGAGAGCAGTTTCGTATGGATATATATATATATATATATATATATACATATATATATATATATATATCTATATATTACCTACTGGCGGTCGCCAGTAGGTAGTTATAGTTAGGACCACGTTTCCATAGGAAATCCGCAACATTCTATTTTGAATAACTTTGGCGCCGGTCGACGAATCCTCGCGAATTTTACAAAATAGGTGGGGCGCTACGCTCCGCTCCTTCCCTGAAAGTCTCGGGGGGATTCGTCAAGCGGGGGCTGAGATAAAAGGGGGGTCCCAAAATGCGTTTTTCCCATGCATTTTTCCATAGGACCTTTAGACAGGGCTACAGCCCGAACGGCTGAACAGAATTACTAGAAATTTGGCAGAGAGGTAGTCCTCAGGTCAAGGAAGTGCCTTTTGTAGGTTTGGTGTAAATCTGTTCAGTAGATTCTGAGAAAATAGCCTTTAAATCAATATATATATCTGAGCCAGCTTACGGTGCGCTTACGGTACGCTTACCGTACGCGTACGGTGGCGTGCGCGAGCGCGATTCTGATTGGCTCTTAGATCTTAGTAAACATTCGAATCGGTCGAAACCAGGAAGCAGCGGCCGCCATTTCGTGTGTTTCACTCAGAAAAAAAAGAGTGATATCTTGAAAAGGGGGCAAGGAGGAGAGTTACAGACCCCCTAACATTTGTAAGGGGGTCAAAGAAGGACAGAAAAGTACAAAGAAAACATTTATTGATTTTAAAAAAAATCGCGGGGTACGCGTACGGTAAGCGTACGGTAAAAAAAAAATTAAAAAAAGAAATGAAAATCAGATTTAAGTGTTTAGATATTAGGGGGCTCTAAAAAGAGCCGTTGTGTTTATGAAGTGATTTTTTAGTGGTACCTACAAGTAAGTACCGATGCAGAGTCTAAGGTTCAAGAGGAAGACTCTGTTCCCTTCATCATTGAAGTGCACACCATCTCCTCTATAAATGTCTTGCATGTCGTAACGCAAGTTGTTGTGGTAAATGGAACCCATACCATAGTCACGGAGGAAAGCAGAAACAGATTTGTTGACGTGCTTTCTTGCTTTGTCAATCTGCGGACAGAAATGATTGGACCAGTTCCATTTTTGCCTTTGGCATATGTTAGAAAACACAAAGGCAGTTTTAGGGAAAAGTGAAAACAGTTGTGCAAAGGTGTCCTTCATAAGCATTTCCAGACCTACCCCAGTCAAAGTGCCTAGGTCATTGCCACCACAGTGCACTATTATGAGGTCAGGGTGTTGGATGTGCATGAAGGATTTCACCAATGGCATCAATTGGTGCCACTTTAACCCTCTCTGACCAATCCATTTAATGTCTACATTTGGCAAAGCAAGGTCTCTCACCATATCTGTTTTCTCTGCATACTTTTCACTCCAGAAGACATAGCTGTGCCCTACAATCCACACTGTGAACATCTTCAAAGGAGAACTGGATGCACTCAGGAGGTGTCTTTCAGTAGAATGGCAATATGAAAAGAAAGACAGTTTGGAAATGGAGGCATACATATTTTTTTCAAAAAAAAAAGAACTGATTGGCTGTTTCATACCATTCTAGAATAAAAACTAGGCTGTATGTGTAAATTAATAGAAGCATGTTTTGTATTGGTACAGAAAAATGTGTTACCAAAGAACAGTACTATGGATTTGCTGTTAGGTTTGAAAAGTCAAGCACTCTTGCTCTGTGGAATTGAAACATTGTTTGGTGAACTTCTGACCTAACTCCACACAGCAGTGTTCCATGAACTGTTGCTATGGTAGCAGGCAGAAGTCAAGTTGGGGGAAGGGTACTATGCAGAAGTCAAGTTGGGGGAAGGGTACTTTTGGAAAAGGGTTGGTTTTCAACCAATAGAAATGTGTGATTACATTTGAAAAAAAGGGGCAAGCACTGAGATTTGAAACTAACATGTATATGTGTGGAAAAAGAGAGGGAAAGTTTGCCATTATCTGGTTCTGCTGAGAGGAGAGAGGTGTAAAGAACAGAGATCCTGGCTCTGATAATCTGCTGTTTGAGTGCCACATTTCTTTCACAACTAACTAATTTTAAAGGTGAGTTTAGAGTTTGAGAGGGGATGTATATGGTAAATTAAGAAATGAATAATAGAAATGCAATTCTTTTTGTTGAAGTTGTGTTTATTATTTTCTGTTTTGGGAGAAATTTAAATGTGAGGAACAAGTAAAATAATATGGACTATGTTTTCACAATAAATTAAGGTGTACTGGTATAAAAAAAGAATAGTTTAAGGGTTTGAGGTTGGACTCAGTAATGCAAATACATTCAGCATCACTAAGGCTGGTTGCCCTTGCTGGAGTGTAGGCAGTCACCCAGGTTACAAATGGTGCTGGTCTGAAAAAGCAGTTTGGACATGTGCTTTTTAAAAAATCTGAAAAGTGGATTCATATTGTGTCAGTCTGTAAAAATGTTTATCACTTGCAAAAAAAAAGAGCAGTAAGTGTGCTTTCAAATTGGCAAAGAAATTTCGTTTTGTGACTAATGTGAAATCATGACTCTGTGTGCAAATAGGAATTACAGGCAGGGATTTATTGCGTATTGCTCTGGTGATTTCACAGTTGCATTAGATGGAAAGGGGGAGCCATTTTTTGGTGCAGAAGCAGACTCTTAGCACACACCTAGCTGCTTACTATGTGGAATCATGCACAGTATTCACAAGCGAGTGGGGTTTGAGGTTTCAGTCAGTAATGCAAACACATTCAGCATCACTAAGGCTGGTTGCCCTTGCTGGAGTGTAGGCAGTCAACCAGGTTACACATGGTGCTGGTCTGAAAAAGCAGTTTGGACATGTGCTTTTTAAAAAATCTGAAAAGTGGATTCATAATGTGTCAGTCTGTAAAAGTGTTTATCACTTGCCAAAAAAAAGAGCAGTAAGTGTGCTTTCAAATTGGCAAAGAAATTTCGTTTTGTGACTAATGTGAAAACATGACTCTGTGTGCAAATAGGAATTACAGGCAGAGATTTATTGCGTATTGCTCTGGTGATTTCACAGTTGCATTAGATGGAAAGGGGGAGCCATTTTTTGGTGCAGAAGCAGACTCTTAGCACACACCCAGCTGCTTACCATGTGGAATCATGCACAGTATTCACAAGCGAGTGGGGTTTGAGGTTTCAGTCAGTAATGCAAATACATTCAGCATCACTAAGGCTGGTTGCCCTTGCTGGAGTGTAGGCAGCCACCCAGGTTACAAATGGTGCTGGTCTGAAAAAGCAGTTTGGACATGTGCTTTTAAAAAAATCTGAAAAGTGGATTCATAATGTGTCAGTCTGTAAAAATGTTTATCACTTGCAAAAAAAAAGAGCAGTAAGTGTGCTTTCAAATTGGCAAAGAAATTTCATTTTGTGACTAATGTGAAAACATGACTCTGTGTGCAAATAGGAATTACAGGCAGAGATTTATTGCGTATTGCTCTGGTGATTTCACAGTTGCATTAGATGGAAAGGGGGAGCCATTTTTTGGTGCAGAAGCAGACTCTTAGCACACACCTAGCTGCTTACTATGTGGAATCATGCACAGTATTCACAAGCGAGTGGGGTTTGAGGTTTCAGTCAGTAATGCAAATACATTCAGCATCACTAAGGCTGGTTGCCCTTGCTGGAGTGTAGGCAGTCACCCAGGTTACAAATGGTGCTGGTCTGAAAAAGTAGTTTGGACATGTGCTTTTTAAAAAATCTGAAAAGTGGATTCATAATGTGTCAGTCTGTAAAAGTGTTTATCACTTGCCAAAAAAAAGAGCAGTAAGTGTGCTTTCAAATTGGCAAAGAAATTTCGTTTTGTGACTAATGTGAAAACATGACTCTGTGTGCAAATAGGAATTACAGGCAGAGATGTATTGCGTATTGCTCTGGTGATTTCACAGTTGCATTAGATGGAAAGGGGGAGCCATTTTTTGGTGCAGAAGCAGACTCTTAGCACACAGCCAGCTGCTTACCATGTGGAATCATGCACAGTATTCACAAGAAGTGGGGTTTGAGGTTTCAGTCAGTAATGCAAATACATTCAGCATCACTAAGGCTGGTTGCCCTTGCTGGAGTGTAGGCAGTCATCCAGGTTACAAATGGTGCTGGTCTGAAAAAGCAGTTTGGACATGTGCTTTTTAAAAAATCTGAAAAGTGGATTCATAATGTGTCAGTCTGTAAAAGTGTTTATCACTTGCCAAAAAAAGAGCAGTAAGTGTGCTTTCAAATTGGCAAAGAAATTTCGTTTTGTGACTAATGTGAAAACATGACTCTGTGTGCAAATAGGAATTACAGGCAGAGATTTATTGTGTATTGCTTTGGTGATTTCACAGTTGCATTAGATGGAAAGGGGGAGCCATTTTTTGGTGCAGAAGCAGACTCTTAGCACACACCCAGCTGCTTACCATGTGGAATCATGCACAGTATTCACAAGCGAGTGGGGTTTGAGGTTTCAGTCAGTAATGCAAACACATTCAGCATCACTAAGGCTGTTTGCCCTTGCTGTAGTGTAGGCAGTCACCCAGGTTACAAATGGTGCTGGTCTGAAAAAGCAGTTTGGACATGTGCTTTTTAAAAAATCTGAAAAGTGGATTCATAATGTGTCAGTCTGTAAAAGTGTTTATCACTTGCCAAAAAAAAGAGCAGTAAGTGTGCTTTCAAATTGGCAAAGAAATTTCGTTTAAGGGCCTAATGTGAAAACATGACTCTGTGTGCAAATAGGAATTACAGGCAGAGATTTATTGCGTATTGCTCTGGTGATTTCACAGTTGCATTAGATGGAAAGGGGGAGCCATTTTTTGGTGCAGAAGCAGACTCTTAGCACACAGCCAGCTGCTTACCATGTGGAATCATGCACAGTATTCACAAGCGAGTGGGGTTTGAGGTTTCAGTCAGTAATGCAAATACATTCAGCATCACTAAGGCTGGTTGCCCTTGCTGGAGTGTAGGCAGTCACCCAGGTTACAAATGGTGCTGGTCTGAAAAAGCAGTTTGGACATGTGCTTTTTAAAAAATCTGAAAAGTGGATTCATAATGTGTCAGTCTGTGAAAGTGATTATCACTTGCCAAAAAAAAGAGCAGTAAGTGTGCTTTCAAATTGGCAAAGAAATTTAGTTTTGTGACTAATGTGAAAACATGACTCTGTGTGCAAATAGGAATTACAGGCAGAGATTTATTGCGTATTGCTCTGGTGATTTCACAGTTGCATTAGATGGAAAGGGGGAGCCATTTTTTGGTGCAGAAGCAGACTCTTAGCACACACCCAGCTGCTTACCATGTGGAATCATGGACAGTATTCACAAGCGAGTGGGGTTTGAGGTTTCAGTCAGTAATGCAAATACATTCAGCATCACTAAGGCTGTTTGCCCTTGCTGGAGTGTAGGCAGTCACCCAGGTTACAAATGGTGCTGGTCTGAAAAAGCAGTTTGGACATGTGCTTTTTAAAAAATCTGAAAAGTGGATTCATAATGTGTCAGTCTGTAAAAGTGTTTATCACTTGCCAAAAAAAAGAGCAGTAAGTGTGCTTTTAAATTGGCAAAGAAATTTCGTTTAAGGGCCTAATGTGAAAACATGACTCTGTGTGCAAATAGGAATTACAGGCAGAGATTTATTGCGTATTGCTCTGGTGATTTCACAGTTGCATTAGATGGAAAGGGGGAGCCATTTTTTGGTGCAGAAGCAGACTCTTAGCACACACCCAGCTGCTTACCATGTGGAATCATGGACAGTATTCACAAGCGAGTGGGGTTTGAGGTTTCAGTCAGTAATGCAAATACATTCAGCATCACTAAGGCTGTTTGCCCTTGCTGGAGTGTAGGCAGTCACCCAGGTTACAAATGGTGCTGGTCTGAAAAAGCAGTTTGGACATGTGCTTTTTAAAAAATCTGAAAAGTGGATTCATAATGTGTCAGTCTGTAAAAGTGTTTATCACTTGCCAAAAAAAAGAGCAGTAAGTGTGCTTTCAAATTGGCAAAGAAATTTCGTTTTGTGACTAATGTGAAAACATGACTCTGTGTGCAAATAGGAATTACAGGCAGAGATTTATTGCGTATTGCTCTGGTGATTTCACAGTTGCATTAGAAGGAAAGGGGGAGCCAGTTTTTTGGTGCAGAAGCAGACTCTTAGCACACACCCAGCTGCTTACCATGTGCAATCATGCACAGTATTCACAAGCGAGTGGGGTTTGAGGTTTCAGTCAGTAATGCAAATACATTCAGCATCACTAAGGCTGGTTGCCCTTGCTGGAGTGTAGGCAGTCACCCAGGTTACAAATGGTGCTGGTCTGAAAAAGCAGTTTGGACATGTGCTTTTTAAAAAATCTGAAAAGTGGATTCATAATGTGTCAGTCTGTAAAAGTGATTATCACTTGTCAAAAAAAAGAGTAGTAAGTGTGCTTTCAAATTGGCAAAGAAATTTCGTTTTGTGACTAATGTGAAAACAAATGTAGTAATATATTTAATTAAAATAAAGGAATTTTTTTTTAGTTTTTTTCAGGTATTGCTGAAGAGCAGTGAACAAAATTTAAGATGCCTACAAAATCCAGAGTAAAAAAAGACCACAAAAAAACCTATATTTGAAGACAACTGGAGGACCTAAGTTAGTTGAA
Organism: Triturus cristatus; assembly: GCF_964204655.1. Classification (NCBI taxonomy): domain Eukaryota; kingdom Metazoa; phylum Chordata; class Amphibia; order Caudata; family Salamandridae; genus Triturus; species Triturus cristatus. The sequence goes on along the minus strand of NC_140587.1, from coordinate 436,377,627 downwards.
GATGCTCATGTTGGGAAGAAGAAAAAATCTTCTGGTAAGCAGACAAAAATTTTTCTAAAGAACATATTCAAAAAAAGGAAAAATGTACAAAATGTCTGTACTGGAAAGAATGATTTCAATCGAAAAGCACAGGAAAAAATTGAGAATTTAGTTAATGCAAATATACCTTCTGCAACTAAAAAGATAAACTTAAACAGAAAAACAGCGTTTAAAGAGATACGTAGAAAAATGTTTCAGAGAAGAGTTATGTCCAATTTGATAAAGGATGTGAAGAAATATAAGCAAAAGGCTAAGTTTTATAAGAGAAAAAAAGAAATTGAAGCCATTGCAGCAAAGGCATTAGAATTAAAAAGGAAACTATTCATTTTAATTTTGAATAGGATGCGTACATTAGACAAAATGGTTAATGTACTGAAATCACATAGCAAAAGGAAAAGAGTAGTGAACAGAACAAACTTTTGTAAAGTGTTTTTAGGAAAATGGATGCATAGTTCAAGTAGTGAACCTTTTTTTAATGAAGAGAGTTATTTTCAAAGTAATAGTTTGCTGCATGCAGTTGACACCAGAGGTCGTGCTTATGAAGTGAAAAATGGTTGCATAATGGAGAAGGAGATAATGGTTCCAAGAGATGAGGTACAAGTGATGGCGGATGAGGCTATGGGGAGACGTCCTAAAGCCCCAGTGTACACTTGGAATTGTAGTAGTATTTGCACTGTGCGTCAGGAATCTATTGATAAATTTCGTGAGTTTCTAAGAGAATATAGCAAAAAAAGTGTAAAACAGAAGATTAAGGTGCTTCAAAGTTTGGATCCATGCAGAGTGAGAGAGAATACTGGTTTGCAGGGTCATTCTCTGGCTTGTCTATCTAGAAAAGTGTGTAATAGTGTTTTCCATCATTTTAGGATGCTGGCTGTTCATCATACTGAAATGAGAAAGTTTGTGAGACGATTGTATTTTGCTAAAAGTCCAGCAATAAAGTTAGATGAATTGAATAGGGCTCTGTTCCGTGGAACGGTATCAGATGTAGAGAAGGTTGTTGATGAAATTCAGTTTTGTTACTTTGGTCCTGAACAAAACAGTGCAGAGAAGGACACAGTAAATGAGGAAGAAGTGGAAGAGAATGTAGAACCGTCTGTAAGTAAGACATTTAATGATCACATAACAAAATTTGCAATAATCTCTAATGAAAGACCAAATGTTACTTGTATTTGTTGCCGCAGAACTCATTATAGAAAACAAACCAGGTATGTTGATCTCTACAGAAAGAGTGAAAATGAAGATAATTATAAGTGGAAGGATTTTGCCACATATATATTTCTTGAAAATTGTTTTGAATTGGGTGAAGTTCAGCGTATTTGTAAATACTGTTACAATAAGTTAGAGGAAAATAGAATGCCGACCAGAGCTGTACATAATAATTTAGAATTGGATGCTATTCCTGCTGAACTTTCTGAATTAAATACATATGAGTCTATACTCATTCAATGTGTTCATCCGTTCCAGACCATAGTACGTATGGAGCCCAAAACTGGTAAATTACCTCCTTCAGATTTACTGAGAGGTTTAAAAGGTAGAGTGGTGTATTTGCCCTTGGATTTGAAAAAAAATATGGAAACTATTGATGCGGATACTTTGGAAACTGAACCATTAATTATTCTGGTTAATGGTGTACCTACAAAGAATAAGAAGATTTGGCAGGACCTGGTAGATGTACGGAAAGTACAAAGAGCAAATTTGTATTTGAAAAGGAATAACAAATGGTATGAATCAATTTATATAGAAGAAGAAGAAGAAGAAGATTTACAAGAAGACACAGAAACACCAACTGGACAAATTGAAAAAGTGGACAAGTCAAAGGAAGAAGAAATTTATGAACATTTTAGCATACATCCTCTTCATTCAAAAGAAGTTATGGGAGACAATATTGATCTGTTTCAGATGAAGAAAGCAAAAGGAACTCCCGTGAGTGTATGGGAGGAGATCTTGGAAGCTCGATGTTTTCCCCAGCTGTTTCCTAAAGGAAAAGGAGGACGATACGATGAACGTCCGGAACAGATTCCAGCTTCTGAGTATCGGACTACAAGACTATATGCTGAAGATCCCAGATTTCGACAAAGTATTCCTTATTTGTTCCATCTTTTATTTGAAAGCGACTTGTCTGCACTGTCTTATGCAGTAAATCACATTTTAAAAAGTGGAGTACATTTACAAAATGTGTCTGCTAAGGATTTTATGGAGAAAGTGCAGCACCGAGATGATCATTTGGAAACACAACTGATAAATCTGATGGCTTGTCAGCGTGGGACAAATGAATATTGGTACCGACGCCATGGTGAATTAAAATGCATGTTACGGAATTTAGGAACACCAACATGGTTCCTTACCCTAAGCTGTGCGGAGTACGCTTGGGATGATTTACTGGATTTTCTACGAGAGGCAAATTCAAACATTAAAAACATCGAATACAAGACAGCAGGAGAACTGTGCTCATTGGATCCGGTTAATGTTTGCAGATATTTCAATCATAGATTTGAGGCTATGATGTCCTTCATCTGCAATAAAAAAAATCCACCTCTAGGAGAAGTAGTGGATTTCTTTTGGAGAAAAGAGTACCAGGCAAGAGGTGCTCCTCATATTCATATGCTGTTGTGGATTAAGGATGCCCCAAAGTTTGGAACAGATACTGATGAAGCAGTGTTATCTTACATTGAAGAATATGCAACATGTGCTATACCAAAAAGCACAGAAGAGAAAAAGATAAAGGAGCAAGTTTTACGTTTCCAAAGTCATCGGTGTGGAAAATACTGTCGACGGAAATACAAGAGCAAAGATAAATACTACACTAAATGTCGATTTGGATTTCCTAGACCTGTTCTTTCAAATGGAAGAGTTAACAGTTTTATGTCATCTGTGAGACATACTATCACAAGAAAATCACCTAAGAATACCTACAACCTTAAAAGAAAAGAAGAATCAAAAAATATAAATGACTACAACCCAGTGATTTTATCCATGTGGAACGCTAACATGGATATACAGTATGTAGCTGACAATTCCATTGCTGTTGCTCGATATGTAACGTCTTACATTACGAAATCAGAAAAAACAGAATTGAAGGAAATGTGGGAAGAGATTTCTCACGAGAAAACTGTCAGTAAGAAGCTGTACAGTTTCAGTTTGAAGATGTTATCACATTGAGAAATTGGATCCTACGAATGTTCAGATAGGTTATCTTCTGCAAGTCTCTACTCGAAATCAAGAAGAATAATTTGGGCAAGTTTAGGCCTTGCAGCAATGAGAAATCGGGTACTGAAATCTGTTGGAGAAATTGAATATTTGGCCGAGAATGACCCAGAAAGTACAGATATTTTGAAATCAAACATGTTGGACACATATTATCCCAAGAGAAGTCATCATCTGGAGAACATGTGTCTCTATGAAGTGCTGCAGAACTACATTTATTCACGGAAAGCCGCAGAAGACATCAACAATGGAAAATATAAAGTCATTGGTGAGGAAGGATGTTTGGTGAAGCAAACAAAAGGAAGTTTGATAAATCACCGGAAGCTGAGTTGCGACACTACTGACAAAAAGGAATTTTACTACTTGGCTCTTTTACAGCTGTTTAAACCATGGCGTACAGAGGATGAACTACTGGGAGAATTTCAAAGCTATGAAGATTCTTTTAATGCTTGCAAAGACAGCATACAATGCAATACATTCACAACTTATCTGCAAATGTTAAATGAAGAAATTGAACAGGAAACTACAATTGCAGCAGAAATAGCTAGAGACAGTTCTCAGGACAGCCAAAGTTCAGGAACACTCAGTCAAGATCCCCTAGGACAACCAATCGTTGAAAATGAAGCATCAATAGCCATGAATGAAGTGGAAACGGCTATGAATCAAGCTCAAGGAGAATTTATAGACTTACAAAATTTGGAAAGACAACTGAACGAAGAGCAGCAACAAATTTATGAAGAGATCAGAAAAAAATTGATCACGGATTTCTACATGAAAAAAAAGAGTGCTCATGCACATCATTTCATCCAATCAGGATGTATGTAAGCGGACAAGCTGGAACTGGAAAAGTTTCCTAATAAAAGTCATCAGAAGCTACCTACAGCAAAAAACGGATTCTACTTTGTCTTGTGTGGTTACTGCTCCAACTGGGTTAGCAGCATATAACATAAAAGGAATCACTTTACATCGTTTGCTAATGTTACCAGTGGAGCATGAGAACAAAATACAATACAACAAGCTAACTGGAGAAGCATGCTTGGAAGTTTCAAGAGTATTGAAGAAGATGCAAGTTCTCATTATTGATGAGGTGAGCATGGTATCAAACTTAATGCTTGCCTTTGTGCATTTAAGAATGCAGCAAATTCTGAAGACAGACTATGACGTGTTATTTGGAGGAAAACACGTCATAGTTTTTGGAGATCTTTTGCAACTTACTCCAGTTAAAGGACAACCAGTGTTTAATACTGTGACACATGAAGACACGAAGAAGTCATTGGGAAGCATCGGTAATACAAATATTTGGTCCTTCTTTGAGTACAAGGAACTTACAACTAATATGAGGCAAGCAAACGATGAAGAATATGGAAGTATTCTCAAAGATATCAGGATTGGACTACTCACAGAAGCTGGCAAAAAAGCATTACAGAGTCGGCTGCTACATAATTTATTTCCAAAGGAAGAAATAGTTGCAGAGAAGATATACAAGAACATTGCAGAAAACAAAAGTGTCATCTGCTTAATGCCAACTCTACGTGAATGCTCAATATTCAATGAGGAGCTTTTGAAATTGGAAAAGGAAGATATCAGGAAATTGGAAGCAGTGGACAAAATTGAGGATGGAAGAATTACTGTCACATTAACAGGCACACTGAAAAATAAATTGGATTCACTAGAGAAGAACATTTCCAAAACAGCTGGATTAGAAAAAAATCTATATGTTTGCATGAACTGTAGAGTATTTTTAAGGAGAAATTTGGATGTTGAAAAAGGTTTAGTTAATGGAGCTATGGGAAGAGTTGTGGGTTTTATTAATTATCAGAAAAAAGATGGAATTGAATGTTTAAAAATAAAATTTGATCAGATAGAAGAAGTTAAAGACATTTGTCGTTGTTCAGTTCGTTTCATGCTTGTGAAAGACTTATATGTACGTAGGAAGCAGTTTCCGTTTTCGCTAGCATATGCTGTAACTATTCACAAGTCTCAAGGATTGACTGTAGATTGTGCATTTGTGAACATTGGTTCAACTGTGTTCAAAGAAGGTATGGCATATGTTGCTTTGTCACGAGTGAAAACATTATCAGGTTTATTCATGATAGACTTTGATGATTCAAAAGTTAGTGCTGATACAAATTGTGTAAAGGAGTATAATAGATTAAGAAGAAGCTATGCTCCTCATTTAGGTCAGTATCCTGTGTTGGAGAAACGTGTAGTTTCTCGTAAAAGGAGAAATGAGAATATCTGTAATGAAGATGTAGAGAGGAGGAAAAAAAAGAGGAGTGATGTAATTGCAAGCAAAAAGAATAAGGAAAATGAAGAACAGGTTGTAGGATGTTATTTTGAAAATAGCTCTGGTGTCAACTGCTACGCTAATGTAGTGCTGAATGTTGCATTTTATCTGGAAAGTTTGCAAGAGCAGATAATAGTAAATCAGGGAAAAAGATTCTGTTCTGTGCTGAGTCTCCTTTTTGAAAAGCTGAGTAATGATAAAACTCAAAGAGAAAGTGCTACTGAAATTAGAAAAGTTTTAGATGTATGTTCAGGACGAACACAGTTTTCTCAAAATGTACAGCAAGACGCACAGGAATTCTTGATTTATTTTCTTCAGGTACTGGAAGAAGAAGGGGTTCCCATTGAAAATATGTTTGGTCTCTCTTATAAATGGGAACATAGTTGTGAAAACTGTTATAATATATGTGGCTCTAATGTTGATTCTGAAAGGTTTATTTATTTAACATTGCCAGAGATTAAAACAGTCACTTTTGCTAAATTAGTTAAAGATGCTAATCATAGCATGCAATGCGGTGAGTGTAAATCTGACATGTTTTCAACATTAATTTTAAAGGAATACAGACAGTATGTAATTTTAATGATGCAACGATGTAGAGCTGATGGTTCAAAATTGGATACTTTAATAAAGAAGTTTACAGGACAGCAATTATCAATTTCAGGAAAAACTTTTGTAACAGTTGCAATAATTTTCCATGATGGACCTACTGTAACTTCTGGTCATTACACAGTTTATCTTAAATGTGAAAAAGGCTGGACACTGTGTAATGATTCCCAATTGATTTTTAAGCAACGTTTGCCTTTTGATTTAGCAAATTCCTATCTAATCTTCCTGAAACCTAAATTTTAGAGAGATTTGGCAACATCTGGACAAAACAATTTTACCATTTTATTGGATTACCATTTGGAATTTACAAATAAAAAGATTTAACAAATTATCATTTGGCCTAATGGAAAGGTAACCAATTGTAATGTGGAATTTTTCCATTTTTTAAGGAAACTCTGGAAAACCAAAAATTTAGAAAAAATCGGTAACATCTGCACAATTTAAATTTTGGAATGTTATTGGATTGCCATTGGAAATTTTTTCAAAAAAGATTTTTAAAATTACTATTTGGCCATGCGGAAAAGTAAATAATTCTATTGTGGACTTATTTAATTATTAATTAATCTTTCGGAAACCAAAATGTTACAGAGAATCGGTGACATCTGTACAATTTAAACTTTAGATTTTTATTGGATTACCATTGGAAATTAAACAAAAAAAGAATTTTAAAATTACTATTTGGTCTAAAGGAAATGGAACCAGATGTATTGTGGAGTTATTTGAGATATATTATTGTGATTATACTTCTGAAACAAAAATATCAGACGGTATTTTAAAGAAATAAGGATTGATATTAGATGATATTTTTTAAGAATATTATGCATTTCTATAAAGTTATGTTTATGCAAAAAGAGATTGTGGGCTTTTTTAAAACAATCTTTGAGATTGTTAATTTTTTTTTGCCTGCTGTTAAATGATGAATGCAATTGCTTTCACAATTTATAGTGAAATGCAATATTTTCTGAAAACAGCAAAAAAAAGGCAAAAATATTTTTTGAAAAATATGTAAATATGTGTACTGTATTATAAAATGTTTTATTAAATATTAATACTTTTTTCTTTTTTTTCAGATTGAGATAGAAAATTTTCGAAAACTAGAACCATTTTTAAAGCAATTAAAAAAAAAATTAAATGAATAAATCTTTTTTTGAGTGGGTATGGTAAGTCAATAATGTCATGGTCCCTTTTTTCCACTTCTCTACAATCACATTTTCAGTTTTTAATTGTAGTCTCTCAAGGACCTTGTAAAATGATAATTGATTTTTAGTGTTTTTTAAAAAAAAAAAAAAAAAATTACGCGTACCGTACGCGTACGGTAAAAAAAAAAAAAAAAAAAGTTTTAAAAAAAATATATAAAAAATAGATGAAAGGTAAGGTTGGCTCTTAAAAGAGCCGTTGTGTTCATGCAGGGACAGAGGAAAGAAAGATTGGGAATATTAGACGGTACGACAAGTGTGCTGATCTATTTTACTATTCACTAGGGAAATACTGGTCTCCCTATAAGTAATTAGATCGTGACAAGTGGCGCACCGTACTTCAACCCTCGCAAACCGAGGGTTAATTTCCAGAGGACCAGAAAAAGGAGATGCTCCCCCCACAGATGAAGGGCTCACCTGACCTGCAGAAGAAGGACTCGGCCCTGCAGATGATGGTCCAGGCTGAGCTGCTGTGGATGTGCTTGGTTGACTTACTGAAGGGTTACCTTCAGTAAGTCGAGCATGTGTCCTTCTGTGTACATCCTTAAGGTGTCTCATCATGGTGTGATTCCCAAAGGAATACTTCCTGTCAGGATTACCTCTTGAAAGTACACGCTTACACAGCTTGCAAGTCACTAAGGGTGCATTTACCTTTTGCTGGCCTTCTGGAAAAGTAAAATACTCCCATACGTAAGAGGTCTTTTGTTTCCTCGCTCTCTGCCTCAAGGTAGTGCTGCTAGCCTCACTCTCAGAAGAGCTCTGCTGTTCTGCCATCGTATCACAAAGACAACCCAGCTCCTTCTCCTAAGGGATCACAAGCAGAAATGAGGGGAATGGGTGTGGTGTAGGAGAGTTCAAGAACTGAAAGTAGTTTCAACCAATCAAAAGTTGTGTTTCATGATCACATGACCTACCGTACGCTTACGGTACGCTTACGGCAAAAGTACGCATGCGCGTAAAAAAGACACGCGCTCGCGTGCATGCGCATAACAGTCACTCCCCGACACTTCCGCGTAACGTGCGCGTGTAGCGTACACGCGTACGCGCCCCACGCGGAGTACGCGCGGCTACGCAAATTGCGTAACTATACGCAAACAGCGTAGATAAATTACGGACATTGCGTAAACCGTACGCTTACCGTAAGCTTACCGTACGCGCACTAAAAAAAAATAAAATAAAAAGGACAAAATGTATTGCTAATAAATTTTACCTGTTTATTGTATAAAAAATGTAAAAAAAAAACATATTGTAGAATTTTAAAAATGTAACCATAGTCTTTAAAAAAGGATAGAAAATTAAAATAAAAATATGTAAAAAAAAAAAGAAGAAAAAAAAAAAAATAGCATTTAAAAAACCTTGCAAATTCACTGAAAAAACCATGGGTTTCACACATGTTATAGTTAGGAATTAGCATTTAAAAAACCTTTGAAATTCACTGAAAAAACCATGGGTTTCACACACGTTATAGTTAGGAATTAGCATTTAAAAAACCTTAGAAATTCAATGAAAAAACCAAAGGTTTCACACATGTTATAGTTAGCTGGACATTTCACTCGTAAAAAACCAATGAAATTCCCCCGTTATAGTTAGTTCAGCTAACTATAACTCGCGCACCCGCAATGCACTACTGATGACGTCACATATTACATCACTCATGACATGGTCAGTGACATCACTCATGACATCACTGATGACATCTCAAATGACATCACTGATGACATTATCCTTGTGACAGAGTGGTAGACCTCCTCTCACCCTAATATAACCTTTGATACAAACATTCAAAAATAGAGACTAAAATTTTCAAAAAAATGGACATACCAATAACAGTTACAACAACCTATTCAGTAATTCTAAGATCCACATACACATCCACTCATCCACCAACAATCCTATACAGTCACTCATACATGTACTCACACATCATATGTACTCATACACCTATACATCCTGTTACACAATGCCACTCATCCATAGAGTTACTCACACATAGTCACTCATGCTAATAAAGAATCAAACATCCATTTACTTGCATATACAGTTATACACACACCACCACACTTACTTTTACAGAAACTTACACATACTTAGTCTTTTAAACAATCACTTATAGAAACACATACTTATTCATACAGGAAGTCTACCAATCTCTCACTCTCACATATACTCAATTATAAACACCAATACTCACATATACTAGTTTAAAACATATGTAGTTACTTATGAAGACACTATTGAGACAGTCATTCACTCACTAACACACCCATGCACACACTCATCCACCCATACAGTCCTGCACACATGCTGTCTTCAACACATACAAACAGTGAGTCACTCATTCATGCATCTATGCACTACGTAATACCCCCCACCGCACCATGAAGACACTCAGACACTCATACTGATACTCAAAAAACCAACTATTAACCTATATAGACACTCATGTAGCTACTCACCAACCCATGCAGCCACTTATATACAAAGTGAGAGACTGATACAGGTATTTACACATTTAAACATTACTCACTAAGCCATGTATTCAAAAAGATACACTTAATCAGTCAGTTATACAATCAATTTTTCAGAAACAAATCATCAATTTAGACACTTATATACTCATTTATTCTTCCATCGACCTTGAGATATACATATATAAAAGATATTTAATTTTCAGAAAAACACACATTCACTGGATGATGTCATCAGTGATGTCATTTGAGATGTCATCAGTGATGTCATGAGTGATGTCACTGACCATGTCATGAGTGATGTAATATGTGACGTCATCAGTAGTGCATTGCGGGCGCGCGAGTTATAGTTAGCTGAACTAACTATAACGGGGGAATATATATATATATATATATATATTTTTTTTTTTTTTTTTTTTATCTACTGGCGTTCGCCAGTAGATAGTTATAGTTAGGACCTATTTTTCATAGGAAATCCGCAACATTCTATTGGGAATATCTTTGGCGCGGGTTGATGAATCCTCGCAAAATTCTCTAAACTTTTGGCCAGCTCTGCTCCGCTCCTACCCTGAAAGTTTCGTGGTGATTCGTCAAGCGGGGGCCGAGAAACTAGGGGGGTCCCAAAACGCGTTTTCCCCATGCAATTTCCCATAGGATCTGTTGTCGCAGCTACAGTCCGTACCGCTGAACGGAATGACACCAAATTTGGCAAAGAGGTAGTCCTCAGTTCAGACTCGTGCCTTTTGCATATTTGGTGTGAATCTGTTCAGTAGTTCCTGAGAAAATTAGGGTAAAAATGTTAGTGATATCTATGGCCGCGGAGGATCCGCGGACCCTACCCGCACCATACGCGAACCCTCCCCAAACCGAGTGCGCACCCTCCCGATTGTGCGCTGAATGCTAATTGGCTGTCGAGCGTCTCTCTACATTCAAAACCAGGAACTGTTGGCGGCCATTTTCTGCCTCGGTAGAAGCGAGGCTGAAGAAGCAAGGGGAATAAGTACGTAAAACATATAAAGGGGTCAGAGTGGAAATACTCTGACCCTCTAGAGGTGCTTAGGGGGTCCCAGAAGGACCCCCTGGGGCCCCCCCTTTAAAAAAAAAAAGCGGCAAAATGCGCGCACGGTGCGCGCATCCTATCGCGTTGGATGCACGGATCCTCTCGCGGTGGGTTTGCGGATCCAAGGGAAAAAAAATGAAATTGTTGGGAGATAAAGATTAAGCTTAAGTGTTTTGTTCTTGAGTGGCTCTAAAAAGAGCCGTTGTGTTCATTGAGAGTTTTTGGTACTTATAAGTAAGTACCTATACAGAGTCTAAAGTTGTTGAGGAAGACTCTGTTTCCTTCATCAGTAAAGTGTACTCCATCTCTCCTATACATCTCTTGCATATAAAAGCGCAGATTGTTATTGTAAATGAACCCCATTCTGTAGTCTCAGAGAAAAGCTGAAACAGATTTATTCACATGTTTCCTAGCTTTCTCAATCTGTGGACAAAAATGATCGGATCAGTTCCATTTCTGCCTTTGGCATATGTTAGAATACACAAAGGCAGTTTTAGGGAAAAGTGAAATCAGTTGTGCAAAGGTGTCCTTCATAAGCATTTCCAGACCTACCTAAGTCAAAGTGCCTAGGTCATTGCCACCACAGAGCACTATTATGAGGTCAGGGTGTTGAATGTGCATGAAGGATTTCACCAATGGCATAAATTGGTGCCACTTTAACCCTCTCTGTCCAATCCATTTAATGTCTACATTTGGCAAACCTAGGTCTTTGTGAATGCCTTTTTTTTCTGCATACCTTTGGCTCCAGAAAATGTAGCTGTGTCCCACAATCCACACTGTAAGCATCTTGTAAGGAGGTCAGGATGCACTCAGATGGTCTCTGTAAATGAAATGGCAGTTTGGAAAGTAAGATGTTTCTAAAATGGTGGCTAAGATGCAATTTTGAAAAAAGACAAGAAATCATTGGTTGTTTGACAACCTTCTACACTGAAAGGTAGGGTGCATATTTCTGTTTTTTAAACGCTTGATTCTTATTGGTTAACAAAAACAGATTGTAAGGAACATTATATATGATAAGCTGATATGTTGAGAAGTCAAGCTCACTTGGTGTTTTGATTAGCAACATTGTGTGTGCTGAACTTGTGACCTGTGTGCTCAGTACAGTGTTCCATGACTTGTTTCTATGGTAACGGGCAGAAGGCAGATTGGGGGAAGGGTTGAAGTTTATGTCATTTGGAAAGGGTTGAAATGTTTAACCAATAGAAAAGTGTGTTTGTTTTTGAATTTATGTGGGAAGGAATGTGATCTGATGTTTACATGTATATGTGTGGAAAATGAAAGGGAAACTTTGCCATTCTTTGGTTTTGCTGACAGGTGCACAGTGCAGAGATTCTGTATAAGATAATCTGGTGTGTGACTGATATCTGGTGTGTGACTGATATACTTCTTAATCTACAAAACATCTTGAAAGGTGAGTTATTTAATTGTGAGGGGATGTATGTAGACTATTTTTATTTTAATCAGACTAATGTATTTTTTCTGCTAAAGTGTAGGGAGTATTTTTTTTCTCTACAATCTTATTGACAGTGTGTGTGCATGTAGAAACCATTTTGTGATAAGGATTTGTGTTTTTTCATGTGTTTGTAGACAGATAACTATGCAGTTCTTATATTTTGGTAGATTTAGAAACCACTTATTGTTTATGAATTTGTGAAATGAGTTATGTTTCTGCAGTAAACTGTAGTACTCCCTGTAGATGAAGAAATGTGTTTTGGTATAGTGTAAGGGATAGTGTTGCTTGTCTAGAATCACACTGTGAGTCTGTGTTAATTTGGGAACCACTGTCAGAGAAGCGTTTGGTAACATCGTGAATTTGCTGACAGAAAACTGTTTTGAAACCTGTCATGTTGTCAAGTTTTAGTAGCATTAGAAGCCAGTCTTGCTTATGTGTTGATTAAATGAGTCAGGCATTGACACTAAAGAGCAGTCGTGAAATATGTAGATTGTGTGCAGTTCCCTTATCACTTCCAGTGTAGTGAATGAGTTTTGGTAAACTCCTAGGAATACTGGTGCTTGTCTAGAATCACACTGTGAGTCTTTGTGCTTTTGGGATCCACTGTGAAAGAAGCGTTTAGTAACATTGTGTATTTGCTGACAGAAAACTGTTTTAAAACTTTTCATGTTGTCAAGTTTTAGTAGCATTAGAAGCCAGTCTTTGCTTATGTGTTGATTAAATGAGTGACGCATTGACACTAAAGTGCAGTCATGAAATATGTAGATTGTGTGCAGTTCCCTTACCTCTTCCACTGTAGTGAATGAGTTTTGGTAAACTCCTAGGTAAAGTGGTGCTTGTCTAGAATCACACTGTGAGTCTGTGTGCATTGGGAACCACTGTCAGAGAAGCGTTTGGTAACATCATGTATTTGCTGACAGATAACTGTTTTAAAACCTGTCATGTTGTCAAGTTTTAGTAGCATTAGAATCCAGTCCTTGCTTATGCGTTGATTAAATGAGTCATGCTTTGACACTAATGTGGTGTACTTAAATATGTAGATTGTGTGCAGTTCCAGAGTAGTGAATGAGTTTTGGTAAACTCCTAGGACAGTGTTGCTTGTCTAAAATTACACTGTGAGTCTGTGTGCATTTGGGTAAGGATTGTGAGAGAAGCATTTGGTAACATCGTTTATTTACTGACAGATAACTGTTTTAAAACCTGTCATGTTGTCAAGTTTTAGTAGCATTAGAAGCCAGTCTTTGCTTATGTGTTGATTAAATGAGTCAGGCATTGACACTAAAGTGTAGTTGTGAAATATGTAGATTGTGTGCAGTTCCTTTACCAGTTCCAGTGTAGTGAATGAGTTTTGATAAACTCCTAGGGATAGTGGTGCTTGTCTAGAATCACACTGTGAGTCTGTGTGCATTTGGGAACCACTGTCAGAGAAGCGTTTGGTAACATCGTGCTTTTGCTGACAGAAAACTGTTTTGAAATCTGTCATGTTGTGAAGTTTTAGTAGCATTAGAGGCCAGTCTTTGCTTATATGTTGATTAAATGAGTCATGCCTTGACACTGATGTGCTGTACTTAAATATGTAGATTGTGTGCAGTCCCCTTACCCCTTCCACAGTGGTGAATGAGTTTTGGTAAAGTTCTAGGATAGTGTTGATTGTCTAAAATCACACTGTGAGTCTGTTTGCATTTGGGTAAGGATTGTGAGAGAAGCATTTGGTAACATCGTTTATTTACTGACAGATTACTGTTTTAAAACTTGTCATGTTGTCAAGTTTTAGTAGCATTAGAAGCTAGTCTTTGCTTATGTGTTGATTAAATGAGTCAGGCATTGACACTAAAGTGCAGTCGTGAAATATGTAGATTGTGTGCAGTTCACTTACCTCTTCCACTGTAGTAAATGAGTTTTAGTAAACTCCTAGGGATAGTGGTGCTTGTCTAGAATCACACTGTGAGTCTGTGTGAATTTGGGAACCACTGTCAGAGAAAACGTTTGGTAAGATCGTGCATTTGCTGATAGAAAACTGTTTTGAAACCTGTCATGTTGTCAAGTTTTAGTAGCATTAGAAGCCAGTCTTTGCTTATGTGTTGATTAAATGAGTCAGGCATTGACACTAAAGTGTAGTCGTGAAATATGTAGATTGTGTGCAGTTCTCTTACCTCTTCCACTGTAGTGAATGAGTTTTGGTAAACTCCTAGGGATAGTGGTGCTTGTCTAGAATCACACTGTGAGTCTGTGTGCATTTGGGAACCACTGTCAGAGAAGCGTTTGGTAACAACGTGCATTTGCTGACAGAAAACTGTTTTGAAACCTGTCATGTTGTCAAGTTTTAGTAGCATTAGAAGTTAGTCTTTGCTTATGTGTTGATTAAATGAGTCAGGCATTGACACTAAAGGGTAGTCGTGAAATATGTAGATTGTGTGCAGTTCCCTTACCTCTTCCACTGTACTGAATGAGTTTTGGTAAACTCCTAGGGATAGTGGTGCTTGTCTAGAATCACACTGTGAGTCTGTGTGCATTTGGGAACCACTGTCAGAGAAACGTTTGGTAACATCGTGCATTTGCTGACAGAAAACTGTTTTGAAACCTGTCATGTTGTCAAGTTTTAGTAGCATTAGAAGCCAGTCTTTGCGTATGTGTTGATTAAATGAGTCAGGCATTGACACTAAAGTGTAGTTGTGAAATATGTAGATTGTGTGCAGTTCCCTTATCACTTCCACTGTAGTGAATGAGTTTTGGTAAACTCCTAGGGATAGTGGTGCTTGTCTAGAATCACACTGTGAGTCTGTGTGCATTTGGGAACCACTGTCAGAGAAGCGTTTGGTAACATTGTCCATTTGCTGACAGAAAACTGTTTTGAAACCTGTCATGTTGTCACGTTTTAGTAGCATTAGAAGCGAGTCTTTGCTTATGCGTTGATAAAATAAATCATGCTTTGACACTAAAGTACAGTACCATGTAGTATTGTCTTTACTGCCCCAGAACTGAAAATGTAATATTTTTACCCAGGCACTGTCCTAGAAGTAGTCTGATGATTTAGTCAGTTTAGTACTTATGTTGTGAACCATTCATTACCAAATAGATTGCTTCAAATGTCCATGTAGTATGCATGTAGTTCTCTAACCACCTACACAGTTGTTTTTCACACCTTCAATTCTCTAGACAGTTTCCATACACTTCCAGGAAACACCCTATCACTCTCTTTGTAGTCTTCTAGTGACCCATTCAGCACCATGTAGTAATTAATTCACTGTGCCAAAACCCAAACATTTATAAATTCACCAAGACACTCTCTTTCCAGTACTCTAATGATTCAGTTACTGTCTAAGTATTCATGCACTGAGCCAGGACTTAGCACATGGACTGCTTCAAACCCCTATGCACTATGCATGCAGTCTATTAACCACCTAGAGATTTGTCTTTTATACTTTCAATTCCCTAGTCAATATCCATATAGTCCAGCAAACATCTTGTCACTCCCTTTGCAGTCTTTTAGTGATCTTTTTAGTACCAAGTACTAATTCATTCCCTGTGCGAAAAGTCTACCAGTTATAAATTCATCCAGGCAGTCTCCTTGCTGTAGTCTAATCATTCAGTCAGTACCCAAGTACTCATGCAGTGAGCCGGGCCTTAGCACATGGACTGCTTTAAATGCCTATCCAGTATGCATTCAATTCTCTAATGAGCTACACAGTTGTCTTTCGCAGCTTCAATTCCCCAGTTAGTATTCATACACTTCTAGCAAACACCCTGTTACTCACCCAGTGTGTCTCTGTTTAGTACTGTAATCATTCAGTTAGTTAGCATGAAGTCTTTTAGTGAGGTAGGCTTTAGGGCATGAACTGCTTTAAAGTAGTATGCATTATGTATGTACTGTTTTAATTATCGTCACACTTGTGGTTCAGGGCTATAGTTTTTTAGTCTGTTTTTATATAAAATGTGTTTGTACAGTAATGGAATATTGTAAATTTGAAAGTTATTAATATACATTTATTTGTGACTCTTTTTTGCAGATACTGTTTTTCAACGTTAAAATCGAGAAAGTATGCCAGAAAAAAAAAGAAAAAGAAAAGAACAGAGACAGTAGGATTATTTGAAGAAACATCAACCACAAGTATTGAATTAAAAAGATAATGTGGCTAAAAGGAAAAAATCTTCTGGTAAGATCACGAAGCAATTTATTAAAAAATGTTTGTAGGAGCAAACAGAATGTAGAGAATGCTGCAACTTCAAATATTTTTTTAGGTAAGAAAAAAATCAAAATAAGAGGAAAAGTAAAAAAGCAAATGTTCAGTCAAAGGAGATAAAGTATGGTAAAAGAAGACAAAATCAGGAATTACGCAAAAAAATATTTTACAAGAGAGTAGTGCATAATTTGCTGAAAGATGTAAAGAAATATAAAAATAGAGATTTATTTTATAAAAAGAAGAAGCATATTGAAAGCATTGTGGAAAAGGCTTTTTGAAGCAAAAAGGAAACTGTTTATTTTAGTGTTAAACAGAATTCAATCACTAGATAAATCAATATATGTAATGAAGGCCAAAAGTAGGAGGAAAAGAGTTATTAATAAAAAAACAATGTGTGATTTTTGTTGGGAGAATGGAAACACAGTTCTAGTTCAGAGCCTTTTTTTAATGAAGAGAGTTATTCACTAAGTGAAAATGTATTGTATGCAGTTGACACCAGTGGTAGAGGTTATGAGGTTAGTGATGGTTGTCCAATGGAGAAAGAGAAAATGGTTGAAAGAAATGCAGAAGAAGTGATAGCTGATGAAGTTTTAGGGAGACGTGCTAAAAACCCTGTGTACACTTGGGATTGCAGTAGTGTTTGTAGTGTACGACAGGGATCTATTGAAAACTTATGTAGTTTTTTACGAGTCTATACTAAAAAAAGTGTAAAACAAAAGATTAAGCTGTTGCAAGGACTAGACCCTTGCAGAGTGAGAAAACATACTGGTTTGCAAGGTCATTCTCTGGCCTGTCTTTCTAGGAAAGTTCGTGAAAGTGTTTTCACCATTTCAGAATGCTGGCAGTACATCATACTCAAATGCGGAAGTTAGTGAGAAGGTTGTATTATGCGAAAAGTCCAGCACTAAAGTTAAGTGAGTTGAACAGTGCTCTTTTGCGTGGGTCAGTTTCAGATGTGAAGCAGGTCTGTGAGGATATTGAGTTTTGTTACTTTGGGCCTCAGCAAGAGAGTGAAGAAACTGACACATTAGTAGAACAAAATGTTGAAGACAATGTAGAACCTGTAATTACAGAAAAATTTGAGGATGAAATGACAAAGTTTAAGGTAATTTCAGGTGCAAGACCAAATGTTTCTTGTATTTGTTGTCGGCGAAATCACTATAATAATCAGACTAGGGGTGTCAATCTGTATTTAAAAAGTGAAATAGAAGATAATGATAAGTGGATGGAATTTGCAAGTTATTTGTTGGTAGAAGATTGTTTTGATTTGGGATGTGAGCAGCGTATTTGCAAATATTGTTATAATAAATTAGATGAGAATAAAATGCCTGCTAGAGCTGTTCATAATAATCTAGAGTTGGTTGCTATTCCTCCAGAGCTGATAGATTTAAATACGTATGAGTCTATTCTGATACAATGTGTTCACCCATTTCAGGCTATTGTTCGAATGGAGCCCAAAACAAGTAAATTACCTCCATCAGAGTTGCAAAGAGGATTGAAAGGAAGAGTTGTGTATTTACCATTAGATTTAAGGAAAAATGTTGAAACTATTGGTGTAGATCATGCAGAAAATGAGCCACTAGTCATTCTAGTTAATGGTGTTCCTACTAAGAATAAGAAAATCTGGCAAGAGTTAGTGGATGTTAGAAAAGTGCAAAAGGCATCATTGTATCTGATAAAAAATAATGAGTACTATAGAAATGTGTTTGTTGGAGAAGAAGAAATAGATTTAGCAGAAGATAGTGAAACATTAAGTGGACAAATTGAAAAAGTGGACATGTCCAGATGTAAAGAGATCTATGAACATTACAGTGTACATCCACTTCATTCCAAAGAGGTGATGGGGAATACAATTTAGTTGTTTCAAATGAAAAAGCAACAGGAAGTCCCATGAGTGTATAGGAAGAGAGTTTGGAAGCTCGTTGTTTCCCGCAGTTGTTTCCAACAGGAAAAGGTGGACAATATGATAAACGTCCTGTGCAGATTCCTGCATCTGAATGTTGGACAACAAGATTATATGCAGAAGATCCAAGATTTCGACAATGTATCCCTTATATGTTTCATCTTCTGTTTGAAAGTGACTTGTCTGGACTTTCATATGCAGTAAATCACATTTTAAAAACTGGAATGCATCTGCAGAATGTAACTGCAAAGGATTTTATGGATAAAGTGCATCAGAGAGATGATCATTTAGAATCTCAGTTGATTAATCTGATGGCATGTCAGCGTGGGACTAATGAATATTGGTATATTCGACATGGAGAACTGAAATGCATGCTACGGAACTTGGGAACTCCTACATGGTTTGTTACACTAAGCTGTGCTGAGTATGCTTGGGATGATTTACTTGAATTTCTTCGAGAGGCAAATTCCAATATAAATAATATTGAATACAAGACACCTGGAGAATTGTGCTCTTTGGATCCTGTCAAGGTATGCAGATATTTCAATCATAGATTTGAAGCTATGATGTCTTTCATCTGCAATAAAAAGAATCCTCCTCTTGGAGAAGTTGTGGATTTCTTTTGGAGAAAGGAGTATCAAGCAAGAGGTGCTCCTCACATACATATGTTGTTATGGGTCAAGATGCCCCCAAACTTTCAGATGAAAGTCTTTGTCTTTCATTGAAGATTATACTACATGTGCTGTACCAAATAGCAGAGAAGACAAAAACTTAAAAGAACAAGTCTTACGATTTCAAAGCCATAGGTGTGGAAAATACTGTCGACGAAAGTACAAGTCAAAGGATAAGTTCTATACCAAATGTCGTTTTGGATTTCCACGTCCTGTATTAGCCAAAGGAAGAGTGAACAGTTTCATGTCAGCTGTATGACATACCATCACAAGAAAGTCTCCGAAAAACACCTACAACTTAAGAAGAAGCGAAGAATCAAAATACATAAATGACTACAACCCAGTTATTTTATCCATGTGGAACGCTAACATGGATATTCAGTATATTGCGGACAATTCTATTGCTGTTGCTCGATATGTAACGTCTTACATTACTAAATCAGAAAAGACGGAATTGAAAGAAATGTGGGAAGAGATTTCTCACGAGAAGAGTCTAAGTAAGAAATTACAGTTTTAGTTTGAAAATGTTATCGCATCGTGAAATTGGAGCATATGAATGTTCAGATCGGTTATCATCTGCAAGTCTATATTCCAAAAGTAGAAGAATCATTTGGGTGAGTCTAGGTCTTGCAGGAATGCGAAATCGGGTACTGAAATCTGTTCAAGAAATTGAATATTTAGCAGAAAATGACCCTGAAAGTACAGATATTTTGAAAAACAATATGTTGGACACATACTATCCAAAGAGAAGTCATCATCTTGAGAAGATGTGTCTCTATGAAGTGTTGCAAAACTACACTTTTCATCGGAATATTACAGAGAACATCAACGATGGAAAATATGGAGTGATTGGTTCTGAAGGATGTCTGGTGAAACAAAGGAAAGGAAATTTAATTAATCACAGAAAACTGAGTTGCGACACTGCTGACAAAAGGGAATTTTAGTATTTAGCCCTTTTGCAAATGTTCAAACCATGGCGTTCTGATCTGGAATTACTTAGAGATTTTCCCAGCTATGAAGATTCATTTAATGCTTGTAAAGATAGCATACAATGCAGTGCTTTCGCAAATTATGTGAAAATGTTGAATGATGAAATCGATCAAGAAGCTACAATTGCAGCTGAGATTGCTAGAGACAGTTCTCAAGACAGTCAAAGTTCTGCTGCACTGAGTCAAGATCCACTTGGACAACCAATTGTTGAAAATGAAGCAGCGATTGCCATGAATGAGGTGGAAACAGCAATGTATCAAGCACAAGAAGATGCAATAGAGTTAGGAAACTTGGAAGAGCAACTAAATGTTGAACAGAAACAAATATATCAGCAAGTGAAAGAGCAGATTGACCATGGATTACTTCATGAAAAGAAAGACTGCTCATGTACATCATTTCAACCTATCCGAATGTATGTGAGTGGTCAAGCTGGAACAGGAAAGAGTTTCTTAATTAAAGTAATTACAAGTTATCTGCAGACAACAACTGAGTCGCATTTGTCTTGTGTTGTCACTGCTCCAACTGGGTTGGCAGCACATAACATTAAATTACTTTACATCGTTTACTAATGCTGCCAGTAGAGCATGAGAACAAATTGGAATACCACAAGCTATCTGGAGAAGCTTGTTGTGAAGTTTCAAGAGTGCTGAAGAAAATGAAACTTCTCATTATTGATGAGGTGAGCATGGTTTCAAACTTGATGCTTGCCTTTGTGCATTTAAGAATGCAGCAAATTCTTAAAACAGAGTATGACGTGTTATTTGGAGGAAAACACGTCATAGTTTTTGGAGGACAACCGGTATTTAAAACAGTTGCCCATGAAGATACTAGAAAGTCTCTTGGCAGTGTTGGTAATGTGAACATTTGGAGTAATTTTGAATACAAAGAACTGACAACAAATATGCGACAGGCAAATGATGCTGAATATGGAAGTATTCTTCAAGATATAACAATTGGAATTCTTTCAAAAAAAGGGAAAGAAGCTTTGGAGAGTCGATTACTTTGCAATGTCTTTCCAAATGAAAATGCAGTTGCTGCAAAAGTGTACGTGGAAATTGCTAAAAATAAGTCAGTGATTTGCTTAATGCCAACACTGCGTGAGTGTTCAATATTCAACGAAGGATTATTAAAATTGGAAGATGAAGAAATTGTCAAAATGGAAGCCATCTATAAAATACTACATGAAGGAATCACTATTATTTTAATGGGCAAGTTGAGATCAAAACTAGATTGTTTAGAAAAAAAATATCTAAAACTGCTGGTTTGGAAAAGACACTGTGGTGCCGATTCCGATCCTGGAGAAATTTTCCCCGTACGAATCGTATCCGGATTTTTTTCCGTACGAATCGTACAAGTACCGTACAAACTGGCAAGTACGATTCGTATGGGAAAAAATACATACGAATCGCATTGGGAAAATTCCCCGACACGTCCTCGGGTCGGGAAAAGTGTCCGACATGTCCCCGGACGATTTTCCATACGAATCGTAAAACTGAAGTCCGAGCGCGCAAGTACGATCCGTCCCGTGCATCCGATTGTACAACCGTATGGAAAAAACACCGTCCGGAGCGAACTTCTATAGCAACCATGGAGACATGTGCCCGCATACGCGCCGTCCCCCCCAGCTCCGTATGTACACGCCGTCCCCCCACCCGTGTATGTACGAGACGTATCCCACCCGTGAATGTACACCCGTGTATGTACACCCGTGTATGTATGAGACGTACCCCCACCCGTGTATGTACACCCGTGTATGTACGAGACGTACCCCCACCCGTGTATGTACACCCGTGTATGTACACCCGTGTATGTACGAGACGTACCCCCACCCGTGAATGTACACCCGTGTATGTACACCCGTGTATGTACGAGATGTACCCCCACCCGTGTATGTACGGTGCGGACCCCCAGCGCGTAGCGCTGGGGGTCTGCACCGTAAACACACGGGTGGGGGTACACTCCGTACATACACGGGTGGGGTAGGGGTCCGCACCGTACATACGCCGTTGGGGGTACGTCCCGCACATACACGGGTGGGGGTACATCTCGTACATACACGGGTGTACATACACGAGTGGGGGTACGTCTCGTACATACACGGTTGTACATACACGGGTGTACATACACGGGTGGGGGTACGTCTCGTACATACACGGGTGTACATACACGGGTGGGGGTACATCTCGTACATACACGGGGGCTGGGGGGGATGGCGCGTACATACGGGGCTGGGGGGGGCGGCGCGTACCAGGCCCCCTATACCGCTCGCATCACGGCGTACTTACCTTTTCCGGCACTTTTTGGGTGCCGTAAAAATATAGCCGTCCGGACTGCTGTCGGTACGAATCGTACTTGCTGGTACGTAAAAACATGCCTAACTCTGTCCGGATGTCACGTCTGCGGTGTCCCGGATAACATTCGTATGTATTTTACTGTCGGTCAGTGTTTTGTCCGACTCGTATGGAAATTGTGTTTCCGTACGAATCGTACTTGCAAGTTTGTAGGGTTTTTTTCCCGGGTACGAGTCGGACGGAGAAAACGCTCCGACCGACGGTTCGTACCCGGTTTTTCCAGGATCGGAATCGGCACCTGTATGTGTGTGTAATCTGTCGGGTAATTTTAAGGCGTAATTTGGATGTAGAGAAAGGTTTAGTTAATGGTGCAATGGGCAAAGTGGTGGATTTTGTGAATTATCAGAAAAAAGAAGGAATTGAATTTTTAAAAATTAAATTTGATCAGATTGATGAAGTTAAAGAAATTGGTCGTTGTTCAGTTCGTTTTTTGCTTGTGAAAGATTTATATGTCCGTAGGAAACAATTTCCATTTCCTCTGGCATATGCAGTGACTATTCATAAATCTCAAGGATTAAGTGTAGACAGTGCATTGGTGAACATTGGATCTACTGTATTTGAAGAGGGTATGGCATCTGTTGCTTTGTCGCGAGTCAGAACATTATCTGGTTTGTTTTTGATTGATTTTGATGAGACAAAGGTTACTGCAGATGCAAACAGTGTAAAAGAGTATAATAGGTTAAGAAGGGTGTATGCTCCAAATTTAGGTCAATATCCTGTATTTGAAAAGTGTGTGGTTGGTCGAAAAAGAAGGTTAGAGAATATTTGTTCTGAAGGTATCAAGAAAAGAAAAGAACAAGATAATGTTGTGATTGCAGGTAAAAAGAAATTGGACACTGTTGAAGAGATTGTTGGTTATCAGTTTGGAAATAGTTCTGGTGTCAACTGCTATGCTAATGTAGTGGTCAATGTTGTTTTTTATCTTGAAGATTTGCAAGAGCAAATTATGGAGAATCGGCAAAAAAGATTTTGTTCTCTGTTGCACTCTGTTTATGAAAAATTGACAACAGATAGAAGTAAAATACAATCTGTTTCAGATGTTCGTAGTCTTTTGGATGTGTGTTCTAGTTCTACACAATTTACACAAAATATCAAACAAGATGCTCAGGAATTTTTAATGTATATGCTTACCATTTTTGAAAATGAAGGTGTAGAAATAGAACATATTTTTGGCCTTTCTTACAAATGGGAACATCATTGTGAAAATTGCACGTATACATGTAGCACCAATGTAGACACTGAGAGATTTCTGTATTTAACATTACCAGACTGTAAATCAGTGGCTTTCAATAAATTAGTGAAAGGTGCAATTCAAAACATGGAGTGTAGCCAATGTAAATCAGAAATGTTATCCACATTATTGTTAACAAAATATGGAAAATACATAATTTTAATGATGCAACGTTGTACAGCTGATGGAAGAAAATTGGATACTTTAATAAAACAATTTGTAGCAGCACAAATATCAATATCAGGAAGGACTTGTGTAGCAATTGCAATAATTTTCCATGATGGTCCTTCCACCACATCTGGACATTACACTGCCTATCTAAAATGTGACAAAGGCTGGACACTTTGTAATAATGCCCAGTTGGTTTTCAAACAACGTTTGCCTAGGGAATTACAAAATTCCTACCTAATATTTTTGAAGCCAAAGTTTTAGGAAGCTAATTCACTCTCTGAGGAATTTATTATCATAATTTAATAGAACTACGATTGGACAGTTTACATAAAGAAGAAGTGCAAAAATACCATTTGGCCTCAAGGAAAGGTATATTTTTGAATTATGGACTTTTTGGTGGTCATTTATTCGGTGATTATTTTAATGTGGCAACATTTACAGTTTTTATAAGTTAAAGTTATAAAATGTTGTAATCTGTAAGCATTTCATATATGTATGATTTGTATAGTCTGGTATTTTACTGAGAATAGTATGTTGTTGTTTTTTTAACAATCTTTCTGATTGTTTTTTTTTGCCCGCTGTTAAGTGATGAGTACCATTGAAATCACTATTTCGAGTGAAATTCAATATATTCTGAGAACAGCAAAAAAGGCAAAAAAATTACTTTATGGAAATTATGTTGTGTTGTAAAAAATGTATTATTATATGCTATAATTTTTATTTTATTTATTTTATTTTCTTTCACAGATCCAAATTTTAAAATGAGCAATTTTTAAGAATTTATATTTTAATGAAAAATAGGCAAAAATGAATACCATTTTTTATTCCTATTACTGTGAAGGTAAGTTTAACTAAGTCTCAATATGCAGAATGAAGAGGCCTGCAAGAATCTACAAAGTTGAAACACGTTTCTTAAAACACTTTGTTTATGTAGTTTTGAAATCTGACCATAATCAGATATCAAGTGACCTGCAAAAAAAGAGATTTGAGGGGTTCATAATATTTCATCTTTTTAGCTGATGAAGGACCGCAATCATTTCAATTATTCTTCTTTGAACATCTTTGCAGTCAAAACTCTGTGCTTACCTTCTATCATTCGCAAAGAAATTTAAAAACGGAAATATGTCACTTTTTGTAACATAGTTATTGTGTAAGATACTCTTTGATATTTTCAAAGAGAGGAAAAGGCACTCTGTGCACTTTTTATACTCCATCATGCAGACCACTTTCGGTTGAAAAGGTGTTCTATAAGTGTTGTTGTGCATGATTGCCCTTAATACTCATAGAACAAGACACATGTCTAGATTTATTAGAAATTGTAAATCTCGATATGTGTGTGAATGGTGCACCATTCTACAATTGGTGTAGGAAAGCACAACAAAGAGAGTTGTTTTAATTTCTCCACATTTTTATATCTTCAATGCATGCTGAAATGTTCAGCATGCATTGAAGGAGAAAAATGCATTTTCTCATTGTTTTTGTACAGGAAGGTGTGTCTTCCTGTAGATAAACAAACAGCACATGACACAGATATCCTTGCACTATTGTGCAAGGGTGCCTGTGTCACCACATGGCTGCAGTTTAAGCAGCCGTGCAGAGAGAAGCATAGATTTGCAACATATTTATGTACATATGTTGCATCCGGAAGTACTACAGCACACTACAATTAAAGAGGTTACTGTGTGATGCTGCAGCACTTCCTTATAGTTCTGCACTTATACATTCACCATACGCTACTAATGCATTCATTCAGTCAATTACGTACTACACATACATTCATCTAAACTTTCACACACTAACAAAGAAATTAGCTCTTTTTTTAAACCAGGAAAGTTAGTTCTTACAAGAACTTTTTTTTTCTTCTTTCCTCTTTTATGTTTTTTGGGGTTTTTCTGAACAAGTTTGTGATTTTTTTGGTTTTTCTGAAAAAAAAACAAAAAACAAAACAGGAGAAACCAAACAATGAACTTCAGGGAACAGTAAAAAAAAAAAAAAAAAACCTAGCAAATATGACTTTCCTGCCAGCGGCAGATGAGGTCGATTGACTGTTCGCCATAGCACAAAGTCTTATTGCACTTAGTGCAGAGCACTTTTAAAAATTGAAATTGAGGACGGATGTCCAAGGTTTGGTCTGAGGGATGCACTCTTGACGTGCTCGGCTGTGATGAGGTGGATGGCGCAGGAGCAGGAGTGTCTCTCATCCATCGGCACTCTGCACGTGCAAGATTGTTTGGATGAAGGCTCCTCATGTGCTTCATCATACTTGCCGTGCCGCAAGAGTATTTCTTGGTAGGATCCCCTCTCGATAAGACTCTTTTGCAAATCTTACATGTGACCAAGGTGGCATTGGTCTTATTCTGTCCTTCGGGAAAAGTAAAAAATTTCCACACCACTAAAGCAAAACGTTTTTTGTGTGGTTCCTCCGGCAAAAATTCATCCTCAGAGGTTTGAGGTGATGCAGGTGATGCCTGCTGCCCTGAATCCATTTTTGGTTGCAAAAAGTAAGTGTGTACTAAAAAAATCTTCTTCTCTCCAAAGAGATGGTTCTCCAAAGAAGCTCAAAGAAGAATGATTGAAATGGGTGGGGTCTTTCAGTAGTTAGAACAGGAAGTGTAATGAACCAATCAAATCTCTTTTTTTGCAGGTCACATGGGATCCGCGCACCGTGCGCTTACACAGCACGCACCCAGCGCACATCCGCGAAATTGAATTAAAAAAATGTATAGGATTAGATGTAAAAATATATTACTTTTAAGACTAGTTTAGAGTTTGTCTTCAATTAATATTCACATGAAATACATAAATATATTTTTTTAAATGTTAAATACTTCGCGGGATCCGCGCACCTACCGCGTCACGGACGCATATGACGCATCGCGGAAGCCCGTAGACGTCACGTTACGTACATCGAACGTATCGCGTATAGGCTGGGAGTCGCGTACCGGTCGCATAGTGGTCGCGCACTAAATACGTACCCAACGCATACCATGCGTGGATGCTATCGCGTACAGATCGTAAACGGTGCGCTTAGGGTGCGTGGATCCAAACACATTGAAAAAAAATATATCTAAAATAAAGTTTTGCACTTATAGTTACAAAAATATTTTTAAAAATATAAAAAAATATGTTTGAAAAACCCATTAAGTTCAAATAATATTTTTAAATTTTTTTAAAAATTAATTGAAAAAATAAGTTTAAAAAATGGTGATAAAAAAGTATTTTAAAAAAAAATTATTAATGAAATTGACACACTGAATTTGAAAAATATAGAAATCCAATCAAAATCATTAAACATGATATCTTTAGAGATAAGTTATAGATAGGAATTAGCATTTAAAAACCTTTGAAATTCACTGAAAAAACCATAGGTTTCATGCACGTTATAGTTAGGAATTGACATTTAAAAAACCTTTGAAATTCACTGAAAAAACCAAAGGTTTTTAGGGGCATTATAGTTAGGAATTGGCATTTAAAAAAACATTTGAAATTCACTGAAAAAACTATAGGTTTCATGCATGTTATAGTTAGGAATTGGCATTTAAAAAACCTTAGAAATTCACTGAAAAAACCATAGGTTTCAGGGGCGTTATAGTTAGCTGGACATTTCCCTCGTACAAAACCCTAGAAATTCCCCTGTTATAGGTAGTTCAGCTAACTATAATTCGCGCCCCCGCAATGCACTGCTGATGATGTCACATATTACATCACTCATAACATGGTCAGTGACATCACTGATGACATCACTGATGACATCTCAAATGACATCACTGATGACATCACTGATGACGTCATCTATGTGATAAATTAGTACACCTTTTCACACCCTAATATAACTTTTGATACACCAACTCAAAATTTCAGACGGCAATTTTGAAGACCATAGATACTCCAATACCAATAACTACATACCCACTCATTGACTCTTAGATCTACATGCATTTCCACTCACTCACCTGTACAGTCACTCTGTGCATTTATACACCTATATAGACACTCACACACCGCCAATCATCCATTGAGGTACTGACACATCTAGTCAGTCATGCAAATAATGAATCACAGTAAAATTTACTCACCTATACAGTTAAAAACACTCAAGTAGACTTACTCATAAAAATACTAACAAATTCTGTGTCTTCCTGCAGAAAAACAAACAGCACATGACACAGATATCCTTGCACTATGGCGCATACAGCCACTCCCAAAATCACACACTCTCACATATAGATAGTTGTATACTCTTACACACATATACACTGCGTTTCACATATGTAGTTACTGACACATGTACAACTGAGATATACATTTAATCACTAACACACCCATACATACACTCACCCAACCATACAGTCCATCACAGATGCACTCTTAAAACCATGCACCCACTGAATCACCCACTCACACATCTAGTCACAGAGTCACACACACCCTACCCACACAAACACTCAGGCACCCATACAGATACTCAGACAACCAATCAATAACCCATATAGACACTCATATAGCTATTCACAAAACCATGCAGCCACATATACACCAACACACAGACACATACAGACAACCACACAGTTTAGTCACTAGTCTGCAGTAAGATACATTTAATGACTCACTTATAGAGTCAGTTACACACCTAGAAAATCATCCATTCACACACTTGTACACCCAATTATTTTTCAACAGGCCTTTCCCTATATATATTAAACATATTAAAACTGTTCAGAAACACATGCTCAATGGATGATGTTATCAGTGATGTCACCAGTGATGTCATTTGAGATGTCATCAGTGATGTCATCAGTGATGTCACTGACCATGTCATGAGTGATGTAATATGTGACGTCATCAGCAGTGCATTGCAGGGGCGCGAGTTATAGTTAGCTGAACTAATTTCTAGGGTTTTGTATGAGGGAAATGTCCAGCTAACTATAGCGCCCCTGAAACCTATGGTTTTTTCAGTGAATATATATATATATATATTACCTACTGGCAGTCGCCAGTAGGTAGTTATAGTTAGGACCTTGTTTCTATTCAAAAAGCATAACTTTGGCGCCGGTTGACGAATCATCGCGAAATTTCCAAAATTTATGGCCCGCTCTGGTCAGCTCCTATCCTGAATGTTTCGGGGTGATTGGCCAAGTGGGGGCTGAGAAAAAAGGGGGGTCCCAAAACGCGTTTTCTCCATGTTATTTCCCGTAGGAAACTTTAGACACGACTACAGCCAGAACTGCTGAACGGAATTACACCAAATTTGGGGAAAAGGTAGCCCTTGGTTCAGAAAGAGACCCTTTTTTTAAATGGTGTGATTCTGTTCAGTAGTTGCTGAGAAATTCAAAAAATAAGAGTAAAAAAATCAATTACCCATAGGAAACTTTATGCAAGGCTACAGCCGCAACTACTGAACGGATTTACCCCAAATTTGGCAAAAAGGTACTGCTTGGCTCAGAAAGCGACCTTTTTAAAAATGGTCTAAATCTGTGTAGTAGTTGCTGAGAAAATAAAAAATAAAAGTTTCGATATTTAGAGGCGCGGAGGATCCGCGCACCCTCCCGATCATGAGCTTCATGCTAATTGGCTGTCAACAGTCCAAACCAGGAAGTGTTGGCAGCCATCGAGGCACAAGAAAACAGAAAAACTAACCTGCAAAACAAGAAAAGGGGGCAGGGTAGAATCACCCTGACCCCCTAGGCCTGCTTAGGGGGTTCCACAAGGACCCCCAGGGCCAAAAAAACCTTTTTTCTTTTTAAAACGCAGAGATGCGCGGAGGATCCGTGGATCCGGCCGCAAAAATAAAAAAAAAATGAAGCATGGGCTCCCGCTCTTCGTTTGATTGAAGCCCCTGGGTGGGCCAGGTCCCGGGCACAGAAAAAAAATGTGTGGGGGGGCCCCAATCCCTCCACACTGCCCCGGGGACCACCACCCCCTGGGCTTTCCATTAGTATTTGCGGGGGGCACACAGCCCCCCGCAGCCCCGGGGACTGCCACCCCCTGGCTTCTTATTTTTAATCTGTGGGGGGGCCAATAAGGTCCCCCAAGCCCCGGGGAACACCACCCCAGGGCTTTTATTAATTATAATTGTGGGGGGCACACAGCCCCCCGCAGCCCCGGGGACCACCACCCCCAGGGCTTTTATTTAAAAAAATATATACCCCTGTGGGGGGGGCTCAAGCCCCCCCACATGCCCGGGGACCGCCACCTCCCTGGGGCACTAATATGCAAATTAGGGGGTCTGTAACGGACCCCCAAGCCCTGGAGACCATCACCCCCAGGGCTGTGCAATAGGTGTGAGGGGGGCCGCCCTTGATGGCCCTGGGGACTGCCACCCCCCAGGGCCGGCTCCTGCAGTGTCCCGGGTTGCCCACCCCCGGGACACTGCTGTTTGCAATGACAGCGCGGGAGCCTCGCAGCTCCCGCCCTGTCATTGCAAACTGCTTTGCTTCATTGAAGAGAGAGCAGGGAAACCTGCTCTCGCTTCAATGATGCAAAGCAGATTGCTTTGTGGAGAGGAGTTGGCCTAACGGTTAGGGCGCTTGACCTCAGACCTGGGGAACTGGGTTCGAGTCTCCGAACATCCTGTGATTCTGGGCAAATCACTTAATCTCCCCGTGCCTAACAAAAAATGGATGTGTGTCCTCATGTAATGTAACTGGTGCTATGTAAAGCGCTCTGATACCTGATTGGATTCAGGTCAAGTTCACGCTATATAAAACTCTGCAAAAAAAAAAAAGGGGAGCTGCATGTTAGCAGCTCCCCATGTGGAAAAGCAATGCCGGCTCCCGCAGGATGCAGGGAGTAGGCGGGACCATGGGGGCATTGGGGCTCCCCCCATGGTCCCCAACGGAGAGGGCTGGCCCCGGGGGATGGGGTCCCCGAGGTCAATAGAGGCCTCAGGAGGGGGGCCACGCAGCCCCCCTCCATAATTAAAAATTCATATTTATGTGGCCATGCCCTGGGGGATGGGGTCCCCGTGGCTGGAATTGGACACAGGACAGGGGCCCACGCGGCCCCCTTCCAGTTCAATTTTTTTTTTTGAATGGGGCTAAGGCCCTGGGGGATGGGGTCCCCAGGGCCCAAAAACAGCAAAAAGAAGATGGGGGCACGCAGCCCCCTCCTAGCAACACACTGCAAACGCGCCTTGTGGTGCGTTTTACAATAGGGAATTAATTCCCCTTCAATACTGGGGGTCCCTGGGGGCCAACTAGACCACCAGGTACCTCCAGTAAGCGCCACAGGGCTGCGTTGCAGAGAGGTGGTCCAGGCCACGCACCTTTTTACACCTCTCTGCAACACAGCTCCGTGGCGCTTACTGGAGATACCTAGTGGGCTAGTTGGACCCCAGGGACCCTCAGGATTCAAGGGACTTTATCCCCCAACTTAAAACGTGCCACGGGCGCGTTTGCACAGTGGTGAAGGGAGGGGGCGGGGCCTGAGATGACATGTGTGCAAACACGTCCTGTGGCGCGATTAAAGTTGAGGAATGAATTCCCTTTCAATCCTGGGGGCAACTAGCCCACCAGGTGCTTCCAGTAAGTGTCACTGCGCTGCGTTGCAGAGAGGTGGTCCAGGCCACGCCCCTTCTTACACCTCTCTGCAACGCAGCTCTGTGGCTCTTACTGGAAGTACTTGGTAGGCTAGTTGGCCCCCAGGGGCTCTCAGGATTGAAGGGGGCTTTATCCCCCAACTTAAAATGTACCACGGGGTGCGTTTGCACAGTGGTGAAGGGAGGGAGCGGGGCCTGAGGTGTCATGTGTGCAAACACGCCCTGTGACACATTTAAAGTTGGGGAATTAATTCCCTTTCAATCCTGGGGGCCAACTAGCCCACCAGGTGCTTCCAGTAAGCGCCACTGCGCTGCATTACAGAGAGGTGGTCCAGGTCATGCCCCTTTTTACACCTCTCTGCAACGCAGCTCTGTGGCGCTTACTGGAGGTACCTGGTGGGCTAGTTGGACCCCAGGGACCCTCAGGATTCAAGGGGACTTATTGCCCCAACTTAAAATGCGCCACGGGGCGCCTTTGCACAGTGGTGAAGGGAAGGGACGGGCCTGAGGTGACATGTGTGCAAACACGCCCTGTGGTGCGTTTTAAGTTGGGTACTTCATTCCTCTTCAATCCTGAGGGTCCCTGGGGGCCAACAACCCCACCAGGTACCTCCAGTAAGCGCCACTGCGCTGCGTTGCAGAGAGGTGGGCCAGGCCATGCCCCCTTTTACACCTCTCTGCAACGCAGCTCTGTGGCGCTTACTGGAGGTACCTAGTTGGCTAGTTGGACCCCAGGGAACGTCAGGATTCAAGGGGACTTAATCTCCCAACTCAAAACAGCCACAGGGCGTGTTTGCACACATGTCACCTCAGGCCCCCCCTCCCTTCACCACTGTGCAAACGCGCCCCAGAGCGCGTTTTAAGAGGTAGTTTTAATCTCCCTGCCCTATTATCTACTAGGGACTTACAGAGGAGGTCATGCTAATCACAAGGGTACCCTAACGCATAGTGTTCCCTAGTGTATGTAGGTATGTAGGTGCTTTCACTGTAGTCTAAGTGTCTTTTAGCGTAGCACTGGCTCCAGGCCTGGTTAGTCAGAGTCAGTTACCACCAGTACCCGTCTGAAAAAGTTGTGGGCACAGGATGATTTTGCAACAAGGGCTCTTTCTGCTCCTCTGTTGGTTCTTTCTGCACATGTCTTGCTTCTTCCTGTACTTTTCTTCGTCTTTGTGGACTTCTATTGCATCTTTCTGCATTTCTTTTGCTTCTTTCTGTGCGTTTTTTCTTCTTTCTTCACATGTCCTACCTCTGTAGGCATAGTTAGAAACTAGCATTTAAAAAAACCTGAAATTTACTGAAAAAAACATAGGTTTTAGGGACGTTATAGTTAGAAATTAGCATTTAAAAAAACCTTTGAAATTCACTGAAAAAACCATAGGTTTCAGGCACATTATAGTTAGAAATTAGCATTTTAAAAAACCTTAGAAATTCACAGAAAAAACCATAGGTTTCAGGGACGTTATTGTTAGCTGGACATGTCACTCGTACAAAACCAGAGAAATTCCGCCATTATAGTTAGTTCAGCTAACGATAACTCGGGCCCCCGCAATGCACTGCTGATGATGTCACATATTACATCATTCATGACATGGTCAGTGACATCACTGATAACATCACTGATGACATCTCAAATGACATCACTGATGACATCATCCACATGAAAATCTGATGCACCTCCTCACACCCTAATATAACCTTTGACACACCCACTGTTAAATACAGACTACCATTTTTGAAACCATAGACACACCAAAACCAGTTACTACATACGCACTCACTGATTCCTAGGTCTACACACACATCCACTCATTCACTCCTACAATCACTCATACATTCAGTCACTCATCAATACAACACTATCATATGCACTCATACACCTATACAGACACTCACACACCACCACTCATCCAGAATTACTCACACACCTAGTCAGTCATGCAAAGAATCAATCACAATTCCATTTACTCACCTATACAGTTATACACACACCTCATCACTTATTCATACAGATACTAATGCATACTTGCTCTCTTATACAATCACTGTTACAAGTACACACTCATCTATACAGCCACTCTCACAATCAGTGACTCTCATGTATAATCATTTATATACTCCAACTCTCACATAGACTGCCTTTTATATATGTAGTTACTTGGGCATGTACCACTGAGACATCCATTCACTCACCAACACACCCATACATACACTCACCCACCCATACAGCTGTTTCCACATGCACTCTTGAACCCATACACCCACTGAATCAACCTCTCACACATCTATGCACAGAGTCACACACCTCACACCCACCTACATTCACACTCAGGCACCCATACAAATACTCAAGCAACGAATCGATAACCCATATAGACACTCATGTAGCTACTGACCAACCCATGCAGCAGCTTACACAACAATAGACAGACTGATACAGACATTCACCCAGTTTAGCCACTAACCCATGCATTCAGTAAGACTTAGTATTGCCTAAATAAAAATACATTGTATCATTAGGTAACCATATGTATTTTGTGTATGCACATTAGGTGTGCACTTCACTATATCCTCATTATAGGATTTATTAGGAGTGGCACTCACGGGGCTGGACCCTGTGTAGTCCTGAAGAAGAGCTTTTACGGGACAGCTCGAAACATGTTGACGCAGACGCAACACTAGGGGAACCAAACACATAAAGGTCAGGTTTCTCCCTGGTATCAACCCCAGCTTGGGGCAGGAATAAAATAGTAGCTAACTAGTTAGGTATTTTTAAGACTTATCTTCCTTCCACTCCACATCACTGCACCTCACATAGTCCACAACTAAGTGCTCCTACATAGTTCGCAAGTTGCAGCACGCCTCAATTTATAGAGGATTGAGAGGAACCCCAATGATGAAGCATGCCACCTAGGGGAAACCCTGGTGGGTAAGGGGTCTCTAGTTAAAGAGTCTTTTTTCTAGTAAGGTGATTATGCCGAACTTTCGTTGAATCCTAGTTCCCCCATAGGGAATTTTGTGAAACTATATACAGTAAGGAGGGTAAATCTAGCCTTAACCTCTACCTCCCCCATTTTTTTGGTTGTATCATATTTTTCAATTCATTCTTATTTAGTGCACTGAAGTTAATATGAAATTATTTCGCAACAGTCAAGTGAATTAGCATATTTGCGTAGTACTATAATATGAGTCTCGTGGAAAACACCGGTATTCTGGAAAGATCAAAGAGGAAAACTGTCTTCTCCGAATCCCTTTGGTTGTTCTGTCTCCAAAGGTAGTGTTTGTATATGTAACTATAATCAAGGCCTTCCTGCTGTGGAGATCGTACCACCACGAGAATGGAATGAGAGGCCACAGGGGCACTGAACTGATCAAACTCTCACATCGGAAGCAATACACCATCAATAAAAATACAAATAAACCTGTGATTTTGCATTCGGAGGCCCTCTGGAGGTTTAAAGAAAATAATTAAGAAATAAATGAAACAGTGCACACCCACCGGAGGATATTAATTGCACCAGTGCACTACACTTACCAGCATGCTTGGCATAATGGACTCACCTGAGAGGCCCCACCTAAGGGCAGGAAAAACAATCAGCATGCAGATAATGGTGCCAGTTAATGTGTCTGCAAAGTTTTACTTGCCTGTGAACAAGGACTGGGAGGTTCAAAACGCGTTAGGCACTGAAATTGTCTGGATGTAAAATTCTGGTTTCAGCTTTGAAAATAAAGGACTCCTAAGAGTCATCTGCTGCGGAGTGCGTTGCTATTCTACGATACCTTGGTAACTATAATCACAGCAGTCCTGCCGTGGAGATCACACCACCACGAGAATGGAATGTGGGGCTGCAGTGGCACTGAAGTGATCAAAGCCTCACAGTGGAAGCACCAGACCAGCAAAAAACATTACATTACATTTGGAGGCCCACTGGAGGGCTAAAGAAAATAATAAAGAAATAAAGGAAATGGTCCACACCCAGCGGAGAGTATGAATCGCACTAGTGCACTTCAGGTCCCAGCATGATCGGCAAAATGGACTCACCTGAGAGGCCCCACCTATGGACAGGAAGAACAATCAGCACGCAAATAAGGGTGCCTGTTAATGTGACTGCAAAGTTTTACTTGCTTGTGAATAAGGATCAGGAGGTCCATAACGTGTTAGGCACAGAAATTGTCGGGTTGTAAAATGGCAGTTTCAGCTTTGAAAACAAAGAGTCATCCACTGCGGAGAGTGTCTCTGTTCTAGGACAACTCGGTAACTACAATACATACATATATATATATATATATATATATATTACCTACTGGCGGTCGCCAGTAGGTAGTTATAGTTAGGACCACGTTTCCATAGGAAAACCTCAACATTCTATTTTGAATAACTTTGGCGCCGGTCGACGAATCCTCGCGAATTTCTCAAAATAGGTGGGGCGCTACGCTCCGCTCCTACCCTGAAAGTCTCGGGGGGATTCGTCAAGCGGGGGCTGAGATAAAAGGGGGGTCCCAAAACGCGTTTTTCCCATGCATTTTTCCATAGGACCTTTAGAACGAGCTACAGCCCGAACGGCTGAACAGAATTACTAGAAATTTGGCAGAGAGGTAGTCCCTAGGTCAAGGAAGTGCCTTTTGTAGGTTTGGTGTAAATCTGTTCAGTAGATTCTGAGAAAATAGCCTTTAAATCAATATATATATCTGAGCCCGCTTACGGTACGCTTACCGTACGCTTACCGTACGCTTACCGTAAGCTTACGGTGGCGTGCGCGAGCGCGATTCTGATTGGCTCTTAGATCTTAGTAAACATTCGAATCGGCCGAAACCAGGAAGCGGCGTCCGCCATTTTGTCTCTCGCACTGAGTGTTGTTTATCAAACATGATGGCCAAAAACATGTTACGGGGCTGTTTTGACAACTCCCTCCCACATAGTCATGTTGAGGGAGTCCCCAAACATCCTCCAAGAGCAAAAACGGTTTTATTTTTTTTTCGGCAATTTCGCGGGGTACGCTTACCGTACGCTTACCGTACGCTTACCGTACGCTTACCGTAAGCTTACCGTACGCTTACGGTAAAAAAATAAAAATAAAAAAAACACTATCCACACTTACCCCACCCCCTGTGCTTTTGGTGGCCGCAGGCCACCAAATGTGCAGGGCTTATTAATAGAGAAAAACAACGTAATTTTGGCAACATGAAATTATAAAATCGAAATAAAAAAAACACTATCCACATTGACCTCACCCCCTGTGCTTTTGGTGGCCAAAGGCCACCAAATGTACAGGGCTTATTAAAGTTGATAAAAACCGTGCACGGAACGAACTGCGTTAAGTGGGCGCGCACGCCACAAATGGCGTAAAGTAACTTAGCATTTAAAAAACCGTACAAATTCACTGAAAAAACCATAGGTTTCACACACGTTATAGTTAGGAAATAGCATTTAAAAAACCTTGCTAATTCACTGAAAAAACCATAGGTTTCACACATGTTATAGTTAGCTGGACATTTTACTGATAAAAAACCAATGAAATTCCCCCGTTATAGTTACTGTAGGCAACTATAACTCACGCGACCGTAATCCTCTGCTGATGACATATGTGTCTTTATGAAAAAAAAATATTTGTAATATATGTATAGCTAAAATTTAATGGAAGAAGATATGGGCAAATAAGTGTCTAAATACAGTATTAGCATCAGCAGAGGATTGCGGTCGCGTGAGTTATAGTTGCCTACAGTAACTATAACGGGGGAATTTCATTGGTTTTTTATCAGTAAAATGTCCAGCTAACTATAACATGTGTGAAACCTATGGTTTTTTCAGTGAATATATATATATATATATATATATCAAAAGCCACAAGTTCCGGTAATGGGATCCCTCTGTCACGGGCGGTCCGAGCCAGGAAACCGGATTTCCTAATATTTGAAAACACCCACTCTCGCCGTCACGAAAGTAAACTCGGACTCCGAAGCTGCATGCAGATACTTTAATGTTCAAGTGCAAAAACGACGGCTTGATCACGCTCGAAAGTGCAAACAAACCACCATGTTTAAATACATTAGTTCATTAAAAGACGGGCTTACACATGACAGCAGGAAGGATGTTACTATGGCGGCCATCTTGTAACATTGTCTTAATGAAATCAATACATATATATGATAACACAATGTTTGCAAATTCAAAAAATATATACAAAATACATATTAGGCAGATCTGGAATATTAAATTGTGTTAACGATTATCGAAAATCAAGTATCAATCGCCCAAATGGACGTAAATACGTAATGATTGCACATTTAATATCGAGTGACCTGTCATTCATAGGTAACTGTGTATAACAATGTCAGATTGTCGTAAGCCCTTGTATTTATTGAAATTGTGTCTGTCTATATAGTGCAGGACCCTGAGGAGAAAAAGTCAAAACTTCCTGATGACGTAAATTACGTTGTCGTTAGTTGTCCACTCGCCCCAGTGGGCGGGACCAAAAAAGGTCTCTGGTTAATGCAGAAATCATGCGAACAATAAAATCTACATTACTCAATATTAAACCAGGGTTTGTTATTGACATGTCCGTCCTCGGTCAAAAGAGGCCTTCAGATAGGACTGCCTCACACTCTACATATAGTCAAAAATAC
Source organism: Triturus cristatus (assembly GCF_964204655.1). Lineage (NCBI taxonomy): Eukaryota > Metazoa > Chordata > Amphibia > Caudata > Salamandridae > Triturus > Triturus cristatus. The sequence goes on along the minus strand of NC_140587.1, from coordinate 436,339,658 downwards.
ATACACCAGTGCTCCCCAAGTGGGGTTAAAAGGCAAAAAACAATCAACCACGAATTCAAATTTATATTGAGTTGGAACCCTAATATTACCCATCGAATAATAAGACTTAATACAGACAATCATTACAGTAAGTGTGACATCCTTCCTCAATGTTCGTGAAACACCGTCTGAAATATAAACAGATATAAAATTCAAAATTTAAAATAAGTCTTCAACAGCTTAAGCTCAACCTTCATTTGTACTTTATTCATGCAAATGTACGGCTAGTTCCTCGCTCATATTTAAGCCCTTAGGTGCGAGGCTTTCAAAATCCACAATATACCGGGATTCTAATTGCCTCAACAATAATTCCCGATTACCACCTCTCCTTCCCAGATTTACAGAATCAATAACAACCATACGCATCATGGTTTCGTCTTGAAAATGCTGATCAAAGAAATGCCTAGCTACAGGATACGCTCGGTTATTGTTGCGTATGGCCCGTAAGTGCTCTAACACACGTTTTTTTGCTGCATGTTTGGTACTGCCGATGTACCATTTTGCACAAGGGCAGATCAACACATACACGCAGTGATTGGAGTTACATGTGAGTTGCTTTTTTATTATGAATTCCCTTTTGGAATTAGGTACCTGTAGCTTAACACAATCAATGCTGTTTCTGCATGCTTTGCATTTCTGACAACATTTAAAGCCCCCATCCTTATTTTTAAGATCATCCTCATTGTTTGTGATGTAGCTGCAACTTAGCTCATCAGCCAAACAACGACTTTTTCTGAATGTGATCTGTGGGTTGCTACTCAGATCTTGTTTAAGATGTTCATCTGTGAGTAGCACATGCCAGTGTTTTCTAAAAACCTTGCGTATTTCGGCAGCTTGACCTGAAAACGTGGTGATAAATCTGATTTTTTCTTCTTTTGTTTCTTTTTGTTTGGGATAAATGAGTTCATCACGGGTTTTTGTTTCCACCCTGGAAATAGCATCTTTCACAGTTTTGGCACTGTAGCCTCTCTCCCTGAATCTCTGGCACATAGTTACCATCTCCCTTTCATATGCCTCCTTGGTGCTACAGTTCCTCTTGGCTCGTAGCAATTCCCCATACGGGATGCTTCGTACCAGGCTCCCTGGATGACTACTGTTAGCATTTAAAATGCTGTTACCCGCCGTATCCTTGCGGAATAATTTCGTAGTCAGATGCTTATCAATGACTTCTAGGCGGACATCCAGAAATTCCATTGAGTTTTTGCTAATATTTTCAGTGAACTGCAGATTACAAGTGTTTCGGTTTAGTTTGTCAATAAAAATACGAACAGAATCTTCATCCCCACACCAAATGAAAAAAATATCATCAATGTATCGCAGCCACAGGGCAACGTTGTTAAATTCCTGCATATTGGCCACCACCTGCTCCTCCCACCAGCCCATGAACAGGTTCGCATAGCTGGGGGCGAAGCAGGTTCCCATAGCTGTGCCCTGTGACTGCTTGTAGATGACATCATTAAAAATGAAAAAATTATTTTTGAGGCAAATCTCAATCATTTCTAATATCATTTGAGAGTGATGTAGTAAAGAAATGGATCTGGTTTTAAAAAAGTGTTGGATCGCCAATAACCCCAGGTCATGTTGGATGCTAGTATATAAGCTACTAACATCCAAAGAAACCAAGGTATACTCTGTCTCCCAATGTATACCATCGATGATGGTCAGAAAGTGCGTAGTGTCCCTTAGGTATGAGGGTAAGGCAACCACATAAGGTCTCAGAAAATAATCAATGAACCTAGAGGTGTTCTCATATAGTGACCCAATGGAAGACACTATGGGTCGTCCGGGTGGATTTTGCATATCCTTATGTATCTTAGGTAATAGATACAAGATTGGTATTCTAGGATGTGCACAATACAGGTAACTGAATTCTTCCTGTTCTAACAGTCCCCTGTCTTTCCATCCCACCAGAGTTTCTCTATAAGTGATCTTGGATTTTAGTACCTCTGCCATATCCGTTTTACAGTAACAGTTTACATCCTGTAACTGTCTCAATCCTTCTGATAGATATTTTTGTTTGTCCAAAACAACCACATTACCACCTTTATCTGACTGGCGGATCACGATGTTGTGGTCCGCCTTCAGGTCATCGATGGATGTGATTTGTTTTGCTGTGAGATTTTTCCTATTTCCTGATATTTTGTTGTATCTCATTTTCTGTAGGTCACACAACACACCTTTCTCAAAGATGTCAATAGCTTCGCATTGTACATTGGGAAGAAATACAGATTTTGGTTTGAATTTGCTCCCTGGATTGTTATCCAAATTTTCACCCCATGTATCCCATTCGGGTACAGACTGACTGACATCAACATTCTCTGTCATGTTATACAATGCATGCATAAGTTCAACATCCAACACATTGAGATTGCTCTCTCTGTGTGTAACACTTACAGTTTATTGTTGTTGAGGTTTAGTATTAAACCATTTCTTGAGTTTGAGTTTTCTTGCAAACAGGAATAAGTCGATACGGGTCTGAGTATAATTCATATTAGAAGTGGGACAAAAGGTGAGGCCAAGTGACAAAGTCTCAATTTCTTCACAGGAAAGAGACCGCTGAGATAGGTTCACAACTGTCATATTTGTTATTGTTTCTTGCCCCTTGTTTCCATTCCCATCGGGCTTCTTTCTGCGTTGCTTCCTCCTCTTCTTGGCCTGTTGGTTCCTCTTGTTCTTCCTCTGTTTCCTCGTCCTCGTCCTCGACCCCTCGGTGCCCCACTGTCTTGTTGATAATCTGTCCTGTTTTGGTTTAACAACTGGAACTGTAATAAAAAATTACTGCCTTTTTTCTGCGTGTCATTGTTGATTTCTTGATTTATGCCAGAGGCGGATACATCCGATACGTTACCATCAGAAACATCACTTTCAACCAACTCCTCTGTTGTACCTACAGCCATAGGTGGAGCTATCATCGTACCCGTTTTCTTTTCAAAAAGATGGTCGTATTTTCTCTGGAAGGTCAGTGTTCTACCAGCTTGATAGTCTTTATAGTCCCGAAGGAATTTTCTCTGTTTTTTAGCTGTTATTTCCTCTTCTAATTTGTCCATCTTTTTGTGTAAACTGTCCAAATGATTCTCTAACGCTTCTTTGGACATAATTTTGCTGATTTCTGTTAGCAATTTATCAATCTCTGATAGTAATTTGGCTCGATCCTTCAAAGCATATTTAACTAATATGCGCATCATAGTCATTGAAAATTCCGCCGAGTTGTTGGACCATTCCTCTAGCATGTCCGTGTCTGGATCTTCATAAGTCGGGATGGTGAAAATTCTCAATCCTCTAGGGACTCTTTTTACCTCAATATATCGCTGTAGGGATTCAGCTTCCCACCACTTTGCCAGTTCCTTTCTGTGTAACTTTTCCAGAGTACCCAGCAGTGTTTGTAGGTTAATTTCTTCAAGGATGTTGGTAGAAGGATTCACTCCACTGTTTGTAGGGCCAGTCTGTGTGAAGAAAAGCTTATCCACTGTTTGCTTTCTCCGAGCCTCCAAAGCACTTGCCATGTTCTTTCCTCGATTGTCAGCATGCAGCTCCTGCGTGTCACAATGGCAGCGTAGTCTGTAGCCAAAACACGCTCCCTTGCCCTTCACAGAAAATATATCCTCTATTGGAGGCACTCTAGATGCTGAAGAAAATCCTCTGTTTAGGCTCCGCGCTCACACACGAAGGTGCAAGACCACAACCTTCCCAGGAGATCTCAACTCCAAGCACCCGTACCTTCGAATATTGGCTGTTTTACACCGTTCCGTGTAATTGCAAACTCCACACAGCCGTCGAGTTCAGACTTGGACCCGGTATAATCAGGTCATTGAAGGGGTCAGATCGTTCCCGTTAAGATAAATCAAAAGCCACAAGTTCCGGTAATGGGATCCCTCTGTCACGGGCGGTCCGAGCCAGGAAACCGGATTTCCTAATATTTGAAAACACCCACTCTCGCCGTCACGAAAGTAAACTCGGACTCCGAAGCTGCATGCAGATACTTTAATGTTCAAGTGCAAAAACGACGCGTTTCACCTTTACGGCTTGATCACGCTCGAAAGTGCAAACAAACCACCATGTTTAAATACATTAGTTCATTAAAAGACGGGCTTACACATGACAGCAGGAAGGATGTTACTATGGCGGCCATCTTGTAACATTGTCTTAATGAAATCAATACATATATATGATAACACAATGTTTGCAAATTCAAAAAATATATACAAAATACATATTAGGCAGATCTGGAATATTAAATTGTGTTAACGATTATCGAAAATCAAGTATCAATCGCCCAAATGGACGTAAAAAAGTAATGATTGCACATTTAATATCGAGTGACCTGTCATTCATAGGTAACTGTGTATAACAATGTCAGATTGTCGTAAGCCCTTGTATTTATTGAAATTGTGTCTGTCTATATAGTGCAGGACCCTGAGGAGAAAAAGTCAAAACTTCCTGATGACGTAAATTACGTTGTCGTTAGTTGTCCACTCGCCCCAGTGGGCGGGACCAAAAAAGGTCTCTGGTTAATGCAGAAATCATGCGAACAATAAAATCTACATTACTCAATATTAAACCAGGGTTTGTTATTGACATGTCCGTCCTCGGTCAAAAGAGGCCTTCAGATAGGACTGCCTCACACTCTACATATAGTAAAAAATACATACACGCATCTGCATGCAGCTTCGGAGTCCGAGTTTACTTTCGTGACGGCGAGAGTGGGTGTTTTCAAATATTAGGAAATCCGGTTTCCTGGCTCGGACCGCCCGTGACAGAGGGATCCCATTACCGGAACTTGTGGCTTTTGATTTATCTTAACGGGAACGATCTGACCCCTTCAATGACCTGATTATACCGGGTCCAAGTCTGAACTCGACGGCTGTGTGGAGTTTGCAATTACACGGAATGGTGTAAAACAGCCAATATTCGAAGGTACGGGTGCTTGGAGTTGAGATCTCCTGGGAAGGTTGTGGTCTTGCACCTTCGCGTGTGAGCGCGGAGCCTAAACAGAGGATTTTCTTCAGCATCTAGAGTGCCTCCAATAGAGGATATATTTTCTGTGAAGGGCAAGGGAGCGTGTTTTGGCTACAGACTACGCTGCCATTGTGACACGCAGGAGCTGCATGCTGACAATCGAGGAAAGAACATGGCAAGTGCTTTGGAGGCTCGGAGAAAGCAAACAGCGGATAAGCTTTTCTTCACACAGACTGGCCCTACAAACAGTGGAGTGAATCCTTCTACCAACATCCTTGAAGAAATTAACCTACAAACACTGCTGGGTACTCTGGAAAAGTTACACAGAAAGGAACTGGCAAAGTGGTGGGAAGCTGAATCCCTACAGCGATATATTGAGGTAAAAAGAGTCCCTAGAGGATTGAGAATTTTCACCATCCCGACTTATGAAGATCCAGACACGGACATGCTAGAGGAATGGTCCAACAACTCGGCGGAATTTTCAATGACTATGATGCGCATATTAGTTAAATATGCTTTGAAGGATCGAGCCAAATTACTATCAGAGATTGATAAATTGCTAACAGAAATCAGCAAAATTATGTCCAAAGAAGCGTTAGAGAATCATTTGGACAGTTTACAGAAAAGATGGACAAATTAGAAGAGGAAATAACAGCTAAAAAACAGAGAAAATTCCTTCGGGACTATAAAGACTATCAAGCTGGTAGAACACTGACCTTCCAGAGAAAATACGACCATCTTTTTGAAAAGAAAACGGGTACGATGATAGCTCCACCTATGGCTGTAGGTACAACAGAGGAGTTGGTTGAAAGTGATGTTTCTGATGGTAACGTATCGGATGTATCCGCCTCTGGCATAAATCAAGAAATCAACAATGACACGCAGAAAAAAGGCAGTAATTTTTTATTACAGTTCCAGTTGTTAAACCAAAACAGGACAGATTATCAACAAGACAGTGGGGCACCGAGGGGTCGAGGACGAGGAAACAGAGGAAGAACAAGAGGAACCAACAGGCCAAGAAGAGGAAGAAGCAACGCAGAAAGAAGCCCGATGGGAATGGAAACAAGGGGCAAGAAACAACAACAAATATGACAGTTGTGAACCTATCTCAGCGGTCTCTTTCCTGTGAAGAAATTGAGACTTTGTCACTTGGCCTCACCTTTTGCCCCACTTCTAATATGAATTATACTCAGACCCGTATCGACTTATTCCTGTTTGCAAGAAAACTCAAACTCAAGAAATGGTTTAATACTAAACCTCAACAACAATAAACTGTAAGTGTTACACACAGAGAGAGCAATCTCAATGTGTTGGATGTTGAACTTATGCATGCATTGTATAACATGACAGAGAATGTTGATGTCAGTCAGTCTGTACCCGAATGGGATACATGGGGTGAAAATTTGGATAACAATCCAGGGAGCAAATTCAAACCAAAATCTGTATTTCTTCCCAATGTACAATGCGAAGCTATTGACATCTTTGAGAAAGGTGTGTTGTGTGACCTACAGAAAATGAGATACAACAAAATATCAGGAAATAGGAAAAATCTCACAGCAAAACAAATCACATCCATCGATGACCTGAAGGCGGACCACAACATCGTGATCCGCCAGTCAGATAAAGGTGGTAATGTGGTTGTTTTGGACAAACAAAAATATCTATCAGAAGGATTGAGACAGTTACAGGATGTAAACTGTTACTGTAAAACGGATATGGCAGAGGTACTAAAATCCAAGATCACTTATAGAGAAACTCTGGTGGGATGGAAAGACAGGGGACTGTTAGAACAGGAAGAATTCAGTTACCTGTATTGTGCACATCCTAGAATACCAATCTTGTATCTATTACCTAAGATACATAAGGATATGCAAAATCCACCCGGACGACCCATAGTGTCTTCCATTGGGTCACTATATGAGAACACCTCTAGGTTCATTGATTATTTTCTGAGACCTTATGTGGTTGCCTTACCCTCATACCTAAGGGACACTATGCACTTTCTGACCATCATCGATGGTATACATTGGGAGACAGAGTATACCTTGGTTTCTTTGGATGTTAGTAGCTTATATACTAGCATCCAACATGACCTGGGGTTATTGGCGATCCAACACTTTTTTAAAACCAGATCCATTTCTTTACTACATCACTCTCAAATGATATTAGAAATGATTGAGATTTGCCTCAAAAATAATTTTTTCATTTTTAATGATGTCATCTACAAGCAGTCACAGGGCACAGCTATGGGAACCTGCTTCGCCCCCAGCTATGCGAACCTGTTCATGGGCTGGTGGGAGGAGCAGGTGGTGGCCAATATGCAGGAATTTAACAACGTTGCCCTGTGGCTGCGATACATTGATGATATTTTTTTCATTTGGTGTGGGGATGAAGATTCTGTTCGTATTTTTATTGACAAACTAAACCGAAACACTTGTAATCTGCAGTTCACTGAAAATATTAGCAAAAACTCAATGGAATTTCTGGATGTCCGCCTAGAAGTCATTGATAAGCATCTGACTACGAAATTATTCCGCAAGGATACGGCGGGTAACAGCATTTTAAATGCTAACAGTAGTCATCCAGGGAGCCTGGTACGAAGCATCCCGTATGGGGAATTGCTACGAGCCAAGAGGAACTGTAGCACCAAGGAGGCATATGAAAGGGAGATGGTAACTATGTGCCAGAGATTCAGGGAGAGAGGCTACAGTGCCAAAACTGTGAAAGATGCTATTTCCAGGGTGGAAACAAAAACCCGTGATGAACTCATTTATCCCAAACAAAAAGAAACAAAAGAAGAAAAAATCAGATTTATCACCACGTTTTCAGGTCAAGCTGCCGAAATACGCAAGGTTTTTAGAAAACACTGGCATGTGCTACTCACAGATGAACATCTTAAACAAGATCTGAGTAGCAACCCACAGATCACATTCAGAAAAAGTCGTTGTTTGGCTGATGAGCTAAGTTGCAGCTACATCACAAACAATGAGGATGATCTTAAAAATAAGGATGGGGGCTTTAAATGTTGTCAGAAATGCAAAGCATGCAGAAACAGCATTGATTGTGTTAAGCTACAGGTACCTAATTCCAAAAGGGAATTCATAATAAAAAAGCAACTCACATGTAACTCCAATCACTGCGTGTATGTGTTGATCTGCCCTTGTGCAAAATGGTACATCGGCAGTACCAAACATGCAGCAGAAAAACGTGTGTTAGAGCACTTACGGGCCATACGCAACAATAACCGAGCGTATCCTGTAGCTAGGCATTTCTTTGATCAGCATTTTCAAGACGAAACCATGATGCGTATGGTTGTTATTGATTCTGTAAATCTGGGAAGGAGAGGTGGTAATCGGGAATTATTGTTGAGGCAATTAGAATCCCGGTATATTGTGGATTTTGAAAGCCTCGCACCTAAGGGCTTAAATATGAGCGAGGAACTAGCCGTACATTTGCATGAATAAAGTACAAATGAAGGTTGAGCTTAAGCTGTTGAAGACTTATTTTAAATTTTGAATTTTATATCTGTTTATATTTCAGACGGTGTTTCACGAACATTGAGGAAGGATGTCACACTTACTGTAATGATTGTCTGTATTAAGTCTTATTATTCGATGGGTAATATTAGGGTTCCAACTCAATATAAATTTGAATTCGTGGTTGATTGTTTTTTGCCTTTTAACCCCACTTGGGGAGCACTGGTGTATGTATTTTTTACTATATGTAGAGTGTGAGGCAGTCCTATCTGAAGGCCTCTTTTGACCGAGGACGGACATGTCAATAACAAACCCTGGTTTAATATTGAGTAATGTAGATTTTATTGTTCGCATGATTTCTGCATTAACCAGAGACCTTTTTTGGTCCCGCCCACTGGGGCGAGTGGACAACTAACGACAACGTAATTTACGTCATCAGGAAGTTTTGACTTTTTCTCCTCAGGGTCCTGCACTATATAGACAGACACAATTTCAATAAATACAAGGGCTTACGACAATCTGACATTGTTATACACAGTTACCTATGAATGACAGGTCACTCGATATTAAATGTGCAATCATTACGTATTTACGTCCATTTGGGCGATTGATACTTGATTTTCGATAATCGTTAACACAATTTAATATTCCAGATCTGCCTAATATGTATTTTGTATATATTTTTTGAATTTGCAAACATTGTGTTATCATATATATGTATTGATTTCATTAAGACAATGTTACAAGATGGCCGCCATAGTAACATCCTTCCTGCTGTCATGTGTAAGCCCGTCTTTTAATGAACTAATGTATTTAAACATGGTGGTTTGTTTGCACTTTCGAGCGTGATCAAGCCGTAAAGGTGAAACGCGTCGTTTTTGCACTTGAACATTAAAGTATCTGCATGCAGCTTCGGAATCCGAGTTTACTTTCGTGACGGCGAGAGTGGGTGTTTTCATATATATATATATATATTTTATTATTTTTTTATTTTTTTATTTATTTATTTATTTATTTATTTCACTCCTGCAATCGCCCCCTTGAATTCTCAAAACGTATCAAAGCAGACACCAATGCAGATAACCATTAATTTGCTTTATTTGCCTTCCACCATTACGCGTTTCAGCCGTACAAGCAGCCGTGGTCACTGGTGCAAGCCAGAAGACGAGTCATTGTTGCATGGATGAACCCCAGACTACCCAAACACACAGACTGGAGGCAGGATATATGTGATTGGGTACCAGCAGAGTTGGTGAGAATGAAATTGCTCCGAAAGGATGCTAAAGCCAAAGATTAAATTTTAGTATGGTCCTCTGTGTTGATATCTATTCAGGGGAATCAAGTACCTGCATCTCAGGATTCCACAATAGAACTGACCTCTAGTAGCAATAAATAAGTATAGAAGGGAAAATGGAACATGAGAAGGCATCCATATAGCGACAATGTATACGAAAGGGGGAAATAAACATGTATACTAAAGGGCTGGAATGAGGGGAGGGATAAGGGGGGGAGGGAGGGTTAATTTTCAAGTTGTTGAATATGTTATTGATAGGAAACATGTAAGTGCCATGAAAAAAGTGAATATACTTCTCATCAATGTCATTTATAATCATGGATGTAAAGTGGTTTGTGAAAACTGTCAATAAAATATAAATAAAAATAAGCAGCCTTGATCACATGACATTCACGTGTGTTGTTGTTCGTTTTACGTATTTTCATTTCATGCACGGTGAAGCCAGACTTCATTAGACAATATCATAACAGCGTTAAAAATTACCATTATCCATTTCTTTCAAAATTCATGATTTTTTATATATACATACAGTGCTTTGATTTCACTGAGCATTACCCTTTGATTACACATCTATAGGCAACTCACTCTTACAAATTTCCTTGTAACTTGATATTGCTCTTTATAGACAAGTGCCCCAGAGGTATCAGATCTCAAATATCAAACTGACAGGGATGTTGTTACTTATAGTGGTTGTTTAGGATAATTGCTTTTCATGTTAGTATACATAATTTCTTCCCCTAATATTTCATAGTCATACTCGTGTTACATTTCTACAACCTCATGATTACTGTGATATTTAATTGCATCCAGTATTGACCTGTTATTCAATCATGGGTCTGTATCTACTAGCAAGTGCCTAAGTGATCTGCTGCAATATTCCACACAGCCCAATATTACTTTTTATAGGCTAGTGCCCCAACATTAACCACTGTCAAATATCTACAATATCTATGTAGCGGGGATATTATTACTTCTAATAGTTATTATTCCTATTTATCATCCTTATCCCCCCCCTAAATTTTCAAGATCTTAATCCTGTTGTGTTTCTAAAACTCATAATTGCTGTGCAGAAATACAGTTACACCCGGTATTGCCCTTTGGCTGATCATACAGTTATCTATACTGGCAAAATGCCTGAGAGAACGTCACCCCCCTCTTCATTGTCAATCGACAAGCTATATTGTAAACTGGCTATTTATATTCTCCATGCCTATCTAAAATCTCATTTTACTGTATTAAAACATTGAAATCATGTATCTATCTCAACCTAAGATACAAAAGGAAAGATAGAATGATGGGGGCAGAAAAAAAGATAAAACAATGGGGACAGAAAAAAAGAAGAGAAAAGAGAGAGAAGCTAGTTTACAAGACGGACATGAGTATAAAGGTATGTCCTCTTATTCTTCACCCACAACTAACCCTGTCCTGATCTCATACCCTCTTTAGAGACTTGAGTGCAGTTCTTCATCATAATTTAAACCATTTGGTATTTTGAACTCAAACTGTATGATATACCTCATCTCCAATTCTCTCAATAATTTAGTATGGTCCCCCCTCTTCTACTAGCGGGTACTGCATCAATTCAAAATACTTGTTTTCTTTTGATTCTTTCTGATGGAACATTTCACAGTGGTGTGCCACAGATATGTGTGGTTTGTAATTGTGATTGCCCTCATGTGCTGTAATATTCTTTTGTGGACCGGTAATGTGGTACTGCCCAAATACCTTAAGCTACAAGTGCATGTTAAAATGTATACTGTGAATTCTGGTTTACAATTATACGCTCCCTGGATTTTTAATGCTCTCGTATCAAAAGGTGTCAAATATGTTGTGTGTAGTTTTTGCCAATACTGCAGACCCTACAGCATGTACATTTTCTAAAACCAGGTTGAGGATGTGTAACCAACTCTGCTCACGTCGTGTTTCCGGACTACAGAGTACCACTGCATCCTTCAAAGATGGTGCCCTCCTATATGTTATCAAGGGATATTTTGGCATCAATTTGCCTATTACTGGATCTGATTTAACAACATGCCAGTTTTTTCTTATCAATGCTCTTAGTTATTTTTCCTGACTGCTGAAAGGAGATATAAATCTTATTGGTGCCTGCACTTTATTCGTTTTCTTTGTATTTGATTTAGAGAACAAGATTGTTTCTCTCCTCCTTTTATTGGCTGCTACTCGGGAAGCTTTCACTACTGTGGCAACATTATATTGCCTCTGCTCAAACCTACTCTCTATTTCACCCTGGCATTTTGTCGCAAATTTCTTCTAGCACGTGTCATTTGCCCACATGGTATACCCATATTTGTGTGGGTAGGATGAAAACTGGAGGCATGGAGGGTTGTATTTTCTGCATTGACTTTCCTGTGCAATCTTGTTTCCAGTTTTCCTTTATGCACATATAACTCAATGCCAAGATGTGCTTATGTCATATGTGAAAGTTAAATTCAGATAATTGATGTTTATATTATACACAAATTGCTCTGCCGAGTCAACAGGCCCCTTCCACACCACAAAAAGATCATCTATAAATCTGATCCAAATTAAGATGTTTTCTGCCCATATTTCTACATGCTCCCTGCGGAGCACCTGTTCCTCCCACCAGCCCACATGCAAGCATACGTAATTGGGGGCAAAATAGGTGACCATTGCAGTTCTGCACTTTCTTTTTATACAACTCTCCTCCGAACATGAAGAAATTGCCCTCCAAACATCTCTTAGCCATGGTCAATAACATCTGAGTATGATTGTACAGGGTAACTGGTCTACTTTGAAGAAAATGATACATAGCTCTCAGCCCATCCATGTGTGAAATACTGGTGTAGAATGCTGTGACGTCAATAACAGCACATAATCACTCTCCACAGAAATATCATATATCAGCCTCAGAAAGGCCCCACTATCTTTTACATATGATGGTACATTTTTCACATATTGTTGGAGGAAAACAATCTCTATATTTGGATGTGTTCTCCATCATGCTTCCATTAACTGAAATTATTGGACATCCTGGTGGAATAAGTGTGTTCCTATTAAGTTTTGAGATTAAATACAAAATTGGAGACCTCGGGTTATACTTTCCCAGGAACAGATATTCATCATATGATAGAAGACTATCATTCAGCCAGTTTTATAGCTCCTACTTATATTGTAACTGGGCTCTAACCTATGCATTCTGTTCACACTTCATATAGCAATCACTCTGGTTTAGGTGCTTCAAAGTCTCTTGCATATACATATCCATTGGCCACAGTACAATATTGCCTCATTTGTCAGAGTTTCTTACTATAATCTGCTTGTTGTTCCTTAATTTTGCTACTAAGTTTTTATATTTCCACATAGCAGATTTATTTCCATTTCTTGAATTCACTTCCTTGTGTAACTTCTTCATTCCTTCTATTATTAAGACATGGAAGATATCAATTGAGTCTCTTGTGGTATTGGGCATAGTTCTTGAACATGGTCGGATGGGTGTACCAAACAACAACATACAAAAACCTAGGTTCAGGGCTACAAGCTTGTGACAAAGTTAATGACTACTTAGGCAAATGAAATATAGCAATTATGAAAATGAATCCCATCAGCTACCTAGATGGTAACCATCATCATTTGGGATTGGGTGTCCTTTGCTATAAACCCCATAGCAATCGGGGCAATAGCACCAATGGACAACTACAGTATAAGATATACTATCAACCAAAGCTTTGAATGATGTGGTTTAGTTAATGCTGATGGTGAAAAGCAGTGCAATGAGAAAGTGAAAAGCATTAAAATCATCTACTAGAACAATTCTTGTGCTTTATTGTTACTGTTAAAAAAAAACACGAACTACGCACATCCTTCTGCCATGGCTAAAAATACAGGCTTGTCATTTGATGACAATGTTTTACAATCAATTTTAGCCGCCAATCCAAGTATTCTAGATACAATTCAAGAAACACCATCGAGTTCGCAAGACGAGTGGCAATCCCTACTTGATCTTAAAAGGACACACACGCGAACACTTATCCATGGGGCAATAATGACCGAATACCTTCGAGGTAATTGTGCTCCCACAGGTTTATTAGTAACCAATGCCCCCCGCCTTTTTCTCACTGACAAAATCTTTATGAAGGATTGATCGCTGATCGCGTGGCGTTGCACACGCGATTGGCTGATCCTAATCATTAGTACGGCAACGAGGATTGCTGACGCCATACTAATAGAGATTCAGATCCTAGAAGGTCAAATTAAAACAACCATTACTAATACTCTATTTAAGAAGAACATGGAAGAGACCAACAAATCAATCAAAGAATACAAAGACTCAATTCTTGTTAATAAGATTGAAAAATTTAAAAAAGACCTAGCAAAATTTTCATTGGAGAAAGCTTATCCATACACAAAGGAAGGATATGTAGCCCCAGAATTCAATCATAGAGGTAGACACACTGGCTCTAATTATTCCTCTTCAGGATCTGAAAATGTTTCGAGCGATTCAGAATCCTCTTTTACCGAGGGACAACAATACCAGGGATCTAGACCTTATCCTAGAAACAATCGGAGACGGGGTAGACAAGGTTCATACCAACAACAAGGTCCGTGGTGGCAACCAGCACCATGGAACTACCCATTTCCTCAATATCAACATCCCATGTCACACTTTACACCACAACCACAATTCTATGACAATCAGCCTTTTTTAGGACATGGTCGAGGGAGAAACAGAGGAAAGAGAAGAGGACAACAACAAGTACGGTGGGAAAAAGATCCTCTTCCTCCCAACACGAGAAGCAGGAAGGGCCAACCACAACCCAGCATGAGTACAAATCTGGCAATCTAGTGGTGAATCTTAGTTCAAGGGTTCTAACCATCGAAGAGAACCAGGTACTTGATCGAGGATTAGGTTCTAATACTAATACTGGAGACCCTTTCCAATTAAGGTGCGAATTAGCACGTTTTTTTAGAAAGATTCGTCTTCATTTCTTCTTTAAAAACAAGGAAGAGAGTCCTCCATCATCTATTGGAACAACATCGACCAATACAGGCCTTAAACCACCTTCGAACTTTAACCCACCCCATCATCTAATACCAGATCAGGTACTAACTTTTGAAAAAGCTGTGATACATGATATAGGCACTCTAAACGACTCTCTAGAGAAACCTTATCATAATTTACCTGCTAAAGAAAAGAATGCCCTGACTACTCTATCCAAAGATGTCACAATTACAATCAAACCAGCCGATAAAGGGGGAGCAATAGTGATCCAAGACTCTGTAACATATCGGCAAGAATGCCTTCGTCAATTGGGAGATACACGTTCTTACTGCCTGTTACAAACAGATCCCACATCTAGATTAACTCATGAGATCACTAATCTAGTTGAAGAAGCTAAATCAGAAGGATGTATCACATCCAATGAAGCTGAGTTCCTAGTGACTAAACATCCAGTTATGCCTCATTTTTATACCCTCCCAAAAATACATAAAGTCCAGCGACCCCCTCCTGGTCGCCCCATCATTTCCGGTATTGGTTCATTACTAGAGCCACTGTCTACTTTCGTGGATTTTTTCCTGAAACCAATGGTCAGAACAATGCCCACATACTTACAGGATACGAAAGATATCTTGAGGGTTTTATCGGAAACACCTTTCGATCCAGAGAAAGACTATTTGATATCTTTTGATATTGAATCACTGTATACATCCATTCCACAGGGAGAAACCCTTGATGCCATTCGAGGGCTTTTGGAACAGACAATGGTTAATGCAGACACGATTACCCCAGTACCGTTTATTCTCGAATGTGCGAGACTCGCAATGACTGAGAATTTTTTTTAGATTTGAAGATGACATCTATCTACAAATCTCGTGCACCTCGATGGGCAGCATTTTTGCTCCTTCGCTAGCGAATCTGTATGTACATCTCTTTGAACAAGACCACGTCCTTACCCAGACTAACCCATTTAGGGATCAGATATTGCTCTGGAAGCGATACATAGATGATATCCTTGTTGTTTTCAGAGGGACATCATCAGACATTGCAGCTTTCCACCAATGGCTTAATCAACAGAACACCTTTTTAAAGTTCACAATGG
This sequence comes from Triturus cristatus, assembly GCF_964204655.1. Taxonomy (NCBI): domain Eukaryota; kingdom Metazoa; phylum Chordata; class Amphibia; order Caudata; family Salamandridae; genus Triturus; species Triturus cristatus. Next base: position 436,323,813 of record NC_140587.1, on the reverse strand, counting down.
AATTTAACAAAGAGCGTTTGCCCTTCTTAGATATCTCTATTTATCCGTGCCAAGGCTACCTGGGTAGTGAATTATATAAAAAACCGATGGCCAGGAATTCACTTTTGACTTTTGAGAGTCATCACCCTAAATCTCTGCAAGAGAATTTGCCAGTTGGCCAATTCCTCCGTATTCGGAGAAATAGTTCTGAGGTATCTCATTTTCAAAGACATGCAAAAGTACTGTCCACACAATTGAAGGAACGTGGTTATCCACAAAAGCTGGTTAGGAAAGCCTGGAAGAGAGCCTCCAATAACAATTGTGAGGCCCTTCTAGAACCACCAACTCAGAAACCACCTATGACGATGCTGACTTTTGTTCACAAGTTCAGTACTTTGACGAACCGTGTACAAAAAACTATACGCAAACATTGGCTTATTTTGAAAATAGGATCAGAATCCCTGCCTTCCCCACTCTTTTCATTCAAAAGAGGGAGTAATATACGCGACAGTCTGGTACATATGAGACCCAAGAATGTAATAACAACAAGAACAAATACACTGTGGAATCTACCCGCAGTACAAGGTCATTTTCCTTGTGGTTCGTGTTCAGTGTGTGCCCAAACACAGCAGACCAAACAAGTAGACATAGGCACCACCAGACCGTGGATCCTACACAAACATACGAATTGTATATCAGAAAGGGTCATCTATTTGATTACATGTCCTTGCCATCTTAAGTATGTAGGAAGGACCTCGCGTAAAATTAAACTTCGGATCAATGAGCATAAAAGCACTATTCGCTGCAAGAAACAGTCTACAAGACTAACTGATCATTTTCTTGTTTACAAACACAAGGTCGAAGACCTGAAATGGCTAGTGCTGGAACAACCCTACATTCCTTCTCATATAAGTGACATCACTCGCTTTCTCTTTCAGAGGGAACAAAAATGGATTTACAAAGAGTGACATACAGGGATTGAACGACGAAATACAGTGGACGGCACTGTAGATCTACACATGTTCTACAATGATTTGCAGGTTACAAGCAAGTATTAGTTGCCTTCTTGTGTTTTGGAACAATCTGTTGCCTGGTTCTATCGGTTCAACCCCCCTTTTTTTGCAACACTAGTGTGCCCATCGATTTCTCATAAATATGGGCTAGACATACAAGGTCTTCAGTTGATCATAAGAACGTGAGGTTCATGACCATATCATAAGGTATATAGAATTAGTAAAACAATCAATGCTACCATATTATTTAGAAAGTTTACTACTAATGACTATTAAATGATGTGTATTATCCTTGGTTTAACTAATTTGACCAATGCGGGTTTTTTTGTCCCGGGTTTTTGTCCCCTTTTTGAAAAAAACTTTTGTAAAAAATCTTAAGAGGCTGGAGTGAGAACTCCTCTGGTAAATTTCCTATCCATACCTGAACAATTACTTCTATTACTTCATAAACGTTTTGATATATCATCAAGACATGTGGACGATTCTATAGAAGGACAAGAGCCCTCCCTCTCTCTCTTCTTCTTCTTTTTTTGAAACATGGCGATTTCCGTAGTGTGTCATAAGCCAGCATCAAGATATTTAGTTATTACTTTATCCATGGCGATTCGGCTTAGAACCACAGAAAAGCCGCTGCTAGAATTACATTGCTGTTTCTAAAATGTTTTTTGGAACATTGCGATATCCGTAGTGTGCCATAAGCCAGCATCAGGATATGTAGTTATTACTTTCTCCATGGCGTTTCGGCTTAGAACCACTCAAAAAGCCGACTTTACAGTTTTAATTACATTGCTGTTTCTAAAATATTTCTAAACGCATTCAAAAAAATTTAAACGCATTCTATACACTGTTTAGCACCCTACCAAGATGCTAGGTGGTCTCTGTAGGCCATTGATGTATACTTGGGCAATATACCCAATTGCGGTCTTATTAACCACAACTCCCAGGATGCTTGAGTGGGTGCGGTCTTGACGTGCGTTTTGTCGACGCACGCTTTACTCGCTTGAGTTGGCGGGTATACTTAAACCGGCGACCTATTCAGGTCGGTGCCTCCCCTTCCTGCTTTGTGAACAACCGAGGTACCGACGGACAGGTCAGTCTCTTTACATCATGTTGCGAACTTGCAATACAGTCAGTGATGTCTTGGTGTATTCGTGAATGAGCAGACATTTGGGTCTAGTTATTAAACTTTCTTTAAAATGCTGCACGAAGCAATCGTCAATCAACCAGTGTAGGGATAGCGATAAATTGTTACAAAGAGTGCTCTTTACATAAGCTATTTGACTACACTTGTTTTCAAATTAGAACGGCTCAGATCACGGGCAGCATTCACATTTGGGTTTGAATGTATATGGGTTGTTACTTCAATGATATAAACATGAGAGAAATCTTGGATTTGTCAGAACTCCTAAGAAGTTTTCCTTAGAAGCATCAACTTAGTTGAGCGCTAATTTTGGATATCCACTTAGATAGGTGGCAGTTAGATTGCCTGGCTATTAAAATGAGAGAGATACAGATGTCTTTCTGGGTTCTCTTTCTTTTTCTTTTTCTTTACCACCAGGTATGAGAGATGTGCGTATGTTTCGTTTGTTTGATTTTTATTTGTTGGTCATTGTCGATACATCGGTTGACTTTTCCAACACGTGACACACCAGTTTACTTTTATATAGAGCGGGGCCTCATTTCTCTGAGCGGATGCCAGGTGAGGTGAGGAGAGATCCCGTACATGAACGGATAAGCGGTTCTTTCCGCTTTTTTTTACCTACGCAGTCAACACTGTAAGCACATTTGATTGTACTAGGAATCTTAAAATGATTGAGCATACTAGTCATTATTGATAAAGCCTTAATGTTAGACTACGATTGGCATTTAATGTTTCTTTTCACTTGTAGGAAATGGATCGACACTCTTGAAGAATCTATTTAGAGTGTCCTGGGAAGAAATACGCAACCAAAGTAGGTTGCATTATTTCCATATACTCTGTGTTTTCACTCTGGGGATTGCACATTAATAATAGAGCATTAGCTAAGTTCAAAGGTCCTGATGAAAGCCTGATCACCGTATGATCAATAGGCTGAAACATGTAGACCCTCTTTTTTCTAACTGGACTTGAGCAGTTATTTTTTCGAAACAGCTCCCGCACTGTTATTTTATGTTCGTCACTAGAACAGTAACAATAAAGCACAAGAATTGTTCTAGTAGATGATTGTAATGCTTTTCACTTTCTCATTGCACTGCTTTTCACCATCAGCATTAACTAAACCACATCATTCAAAGCTTTGGTTGATAGTATATCTTATACTGTAGTTGTCCATTGGTGCTATTGCCCCGATTGCTTTCTCATTGCACTGCTTTTCACCATCAGCATTAACTAAACCACATCATTCAAAGCTTTGGTTGCTAGTATATCTTATACTGTAGTTGTCCATTGGTGCTATTGCCCCGATTGCTATGGGGTTTATAGCAAAGGACACCCAATCCCAAATTATGATGGTTACCATCTAGGTAGCTGATGGGATTCATTTTCATAATTACTATATTTCATTTGCCTAAGTAGTCATTAACTTTGTCATGAGCTTGTAGCCCTGACCCTAGGTTTTTGTATTTTGTTGTTTGACATAGAGAATAAGGGGATGAGAAACCTAGTGGTCAATAAATATTTTTCCCTTTGACCCTTTTGATATACCTGACAAAATTGTTGGTTTATCTAAGTGATTTAGCGGATGGGTGTACCTCCATATTATATTCCTGTATGATGTCAAGATTTGTCAATTGAGTGTTAGATTGATCGTTTTCTCGTTCTAGCTGCCTCAAAGTTCTCAGTAGAGACAAATCCGCAATGGTTGTCACCTGTAGTCTCAAGCACATCTCCTACAAGCCTGGGTCTATTGCTCGGTTTAGCATTGAGTGTATGCACTTTCAACAGCTTTAATATCCTCACAAATTTGAAAGAATCAATCCTTGCCTGCACATAATTTAATGGATGCTCTGGACCATAAGACAGTCCCAATAATGGCATTTCTTTTTCCGCTTTAGTTCAAACAAGACCCATAGGATTCACAATGGAACTTCCTTTGTTGTTATCATTTTCATTTATTTTTGTCTCTATAACTTCTTGATGTTTCTGTTTTGTTTCCCTGAGTCTTTTCAGCTGTTTTCTCCACCTGCCCCTCCTTTGTTTGGGTTTAGAGGCTTTGGATTCCTTGGTCTCAATGTCTGCCATCTATCTAATTGTAAAAAATCTAATTAATCTGAAATGGAGATTACTTTTGTTACTAAATTTTCACATAATTCTTATGCTTGACCAGGCTCATCGTTCTCGGTTTTAATTTCTGAGCTCATGTCAGTTTCAATATCACCTTGACAGCTTTGCTGTTATTTTATATTGCCTTCTACATGCTGTTGCCTTCAAAAGTTCTCAAATCTTCTGGCAACTGTAAAAATTTGACAGTGCTCATGATCAGTTTTGTCCCAGGTAAATGTTTGCACCTTCCTTTGTTTATGGAATCCTCATGCTTTTTCAGGTGTTTTTCCATCTCATCCCAATGTTTTTCAATAGAATCCTACTGTTGCTGAGTGCCAAGATCAGCTTCAAGAAACTCTATTTGCTGTAATATGCCCAGCCTATCCTTGTCCGCATATTTGATTAATATTTGTACCGGTCTTGCCGATGCTTCCAAATTGCTGGCTGCCCATTCCTTTAGCATCTCTGGGTCTGGATTTTCAAAATTCAGGACCACCAATGTTCTCAGGCCTCTGGGAATCCTTCCCACATCCAGGTATTTAATGAATAATTATACTTCCCACAACTTAGTGAGTTAGTGCGCGGCAATTTCTCCAACATTCTTAATTTATCACGTACAACAGTCACTTGACTAAAAACCAAGTCCCCCGGTATTTTACAACCTGCATTCATCAAACTTTCTTCACTGAACATTTACTCCTCAGCCTCTTTTCTCTTGCGTAGCATGCTGCCAGACATCTCGGCAACTATATTGTTATCTTTGACTATCAGTCTTAATACTTTTCTTTTGACAGTCCTTCTGCACCCTCACCCATACCCAATATCTCACCTGATGTCTTAAGATGTCTGGGAGAGCCCTTTGGCTCACCGCGTCGTCTTTGTGACTTTCAGGTACTCTTCCGATCTGGTAAAAGGGGCCTGCGGCTGCTTCTCGATTCCTGTGAAAACACTGCAACAGGTCACAGTGCCTTCAATTTAGCTGTTTGCCGCTGATCCTATCGAGGGTGATCTGCTCGCGGGAACATCTTCACCATGTATATCACTCCTGCGATCGCCCTCAAATTTATATATATATATATAGGGTCGGAGGACCCGTTGAAGGCGTAACCCGGCAGTGAGTAATACGGCGTGTTGTGTAGGAGGGGAGGCAACAGCGTAAGGGCAGGAGGAGGAGATTGGCGGACGCCGGTTTCCGTGGAAAAACTTTACTCGCTCTGAGAGAATGTCTGCTGACACAGTAAGAGAACGAGAAGCGGCAGCGGATGAATTGTTTAACAATCCGCCTAAAGTTATTCAGAGTGCAGAAGGTTCACAAGGAAGTCAAGGCATCGTGAATCAAGATGTCAAACAATTATTAAAGATTTTAGAAAAAAAGTCAAAAAATGAAATCACCAAATGGTGGGAACATCGATCGCTCACCAAATATGAGGAAGTGGGGAGAGTGCCTCGGGCCTCAGGATCATGTTGGCTCCTAGTTTTGAGGAGCTCAACCCCGAAATGCTTAAAGAATGGGGAGAAAGTAATCTGATAGCCTCCATGAACCTGGTAAAGATTTTAATTAAATATGCAGTGATAGATCGCCAAAATTTACTAGAGTTAATTGGAAAAGTAAATGAAGAGCTAGACAAATCGGATTTGAAAGAGTTTATAGCAAAATCCCGCAAAGAAATGATTGAAAGATTACGTAAACATGAAGATAGAATAAAAATACGTAAAGCACATAAATTTGCCAGAGACCAAGATGATTATGAACAAGGGCAAATATATACCTTTTCGCGAAAGTTTGAGCATGCAAAGAAATTGAAATACGAGGACAAGAAAATAAACAGAAACCCTATTGTACCCCAACAACAAAGTATTGTAGAGGAAGTATCTGATGGAGACACAGAGTCACTTATAAGTACATCAGGCTCCGATTACAGCAACTTAGGAGGTCAAAACATTAAAATCGTATTAAGTCTGGGTGAAGAGATCGATTTTTTAGTGGAGGAGCGACGACAGACTCTTCATCCGAGAAATCGGAACAAACAACAAGAAAAAAGAGAAACGCAAGGAGAAGAGCTAGGCGCAAAAAGCAAAATCAACCAACCAAAGAAAAAACAACGGTGGTTCAACAAACAGCGCTAAATGATCAAACCATCATAAATCTATCGGATGTCACACTCACAGAAGCAGAGAAGCAGCTTTTAGCATTAGGACTCAATTACTGTCCTGAAAGTACATTCAACTACGCTAGCACGCAAATTGATATATTCTGCTTCATAAGAAAATTAAAATTAAAAAAATTCTTTACAATCAAAGCAGGAGTCCAGGCTATAAAAACAACCCCCGAATCTAACAATGACAATTTGCAAACATTGTTAGCATCAGATGCTTTGACCCTATTGACTCTTCACAAACTAAATACACCTGGAGATGACACTCAGCAACCAGATGAGACAACTGAGTCAAGTACTCAATCAAGGCTACAGGCAATTGACATTGCACAAAAGGGTGCAGGTGAAAGCCCGTTTAAATCAAAAAGCACCTTTATTCCTATAATGCCGAAAGACGCAATAGACATTTTTCATGAATGTGTAATAGAAGATCTGAAACGATTGTGTCATGCAAGAAAAAAGAAAGATCATTTCAAGAAAAATTACAAGGATATGCAATATGCTAAATTAATAAAAAAAACTAGGTGACAATCAAGAAATAATCATCAACAAGTCAGACAAGGGAGGAAATATTGTCTTATGGCCTAAAAAAGAATACATTGCGGTAGCCATGAGACAATTAAATGATGAAAAATGTTACATAAGGTCTAACATGAAGGAATACAACAAGGTGAAAGAGGGCCTCACAAAACAACTATTACAATATAAACAAGTGGGATTAATTTCACCCACTGAATTCAATTTTTTGCACGTTGAATGCCCGGTCATTCCTATCATGTACCTAATCCCTAAAGTGAACAAAATGGTCTCTCCAACACCAGGTAGACCCATCATTTCTGCCATCAACAGTGTCAGTGAACATATTTCACAATATGTAGACTACTATTTGCAGGACTTTGTCAAGAAATTACCGAGTTACGTTAAAGATACAGGAGATTTCTTGAACATAATAAATGACACTAAGTGGGAAGATGGTCTCATTTTAATTACGTTGGACATTGAGTCGCTTTATACAAGCATCAATCACAAAACTGGACTCAATGCTGTTAAATTCTTTTTAGATAAGAGACCTGTTGAATATTATGGGGACAACAAAATGTTATTGGACTTGATTGCATGGTGTTTGAATAACAACTATTTCTTGTTTGGAAAAGAAACCCTAAAACAGGTTAGAGGTGTAGCGATGGGATCCTGTTTCTCCCCCAGCTATGCTTGTTTACATGTTGGCTGGTGGGAGGAACAGGTCCTGAAAAGGGTTCATAATGTGCACCATGTGCGACATTGGCTGCGTTACATAGACAATGTCTTTATTGTTTGGGATGGAGATGAGGAGGAAGCTCAAGAGTTCATTACAACTTTGAATATTAGCAATCTTGTTTTTACCTCCAACATAAGCAACACTAGGATAGAGTTTTTGGATATACAACTCATGATTAGCAATAACACATTAGAGACATCACTATTCAGAAAAGCCACAGCAGGAAACAGCACATTACATGCGAGTAGCGGACACCCAAAACACCTTATAGATAGCATACCCTATGGTGAGCTACTTAGACTTAAACGCATTTGTAGCACACCATATGAATTTGAAATTTGCACACAAGATGCGCTTAATAGAATGCGTATCAGAGGCTATAGCGAAAGAGTGCTTAGCAATGCTACAAGGAAAGCACAAGAAAGGCCAAGGGAGACGTTACTTTTACCTAAAGAGACATTAGGGAACGCAATTAAAGAGGAGGATAATCCCCGCCTAATTACAACTTACAATAAACAAGAAAGAAAGATTAAGTCGATTATTAGGAAGAACTGCCCTATTGTCCTTACTGATGGAGTACTAGGAAATAGACTCCCAGAATTACCAGTAATAACTTACAGAAAACCAAAATCCATGAGGAGCCAATTAGTTAAAATGAGCCCAGAAGTGAGTTCATCAGGCACATGGCTCAAACCAAGGCAGGGTTTCTAGAAATGTTCTTCATGCCGTGCCTGCAAATTTGCCATTAATACTACGCATTATGCTGTCCCATTTTCAGACACTAAGGTGGCTATCAAAGGCAGCTACGGCTGCAGAAAGTGAGTATGCTGTTTATGTCCTGGCGTGCACCTGTGGCTTACGTTATGTGGGAAGGACTAAGCTGCAGGTGCATGTCAGGATTTTACAGCATCTCAGGGCGATCGTTAACAATGATAGTACATATCCGGTCACAAGACACTTTAAAGCCACACATAATAATGACCTGAGCTGCCTTACATATTACGTGGTAAATGCTATTGCACCATTAAGGAGAGGGGGCAATAGGGAAAAACTACTAAGAAAATTGGAGACACGTATCATTTTAGATCTATATAGTAAGGCACATAATGGTTTGAACACCACAGAGGACATGCACAGTTTTTTATGAGTAGTAATTAACATCTTGATATTTTGAAACTATAAGTCAAAAATATTTTCAATGACTGTCCAGCATGTACATTTGGTTAAATATAAGTTAAAAACAAGGGATTAGTTTCATCTATTACAATGTGTATTTTTAAATTTTATTAATTGGTGACTGTTTTGTACTATTTTTTATGTAAATCTATTAGATAAATACTGATGCACTTTTTAGGGGTGTTTTAGTAAAATGTTTTTTAGACACTGTTCTTATTAACATTAAGGTGTCAATTATATTAGGTTTTGTAAGTCCACGGGTTTTATATCATACACAACAATTTTTGGAGATTTTTTTAGTTGCACTAAGCACTTTTAAGCGACATCACATGTTCAAATAGGAGAATAAGATGATAGGAAAAACAGCATTGGAACTATAACTTTATGTAAAAGTTATTGCACTACAGAAACACATGAGACGTTGTAACATTGCCTAATTTAGGTGGATGTTTAGAGACATATTGACTAAGCTGTAAGGAGCATTCAAGCAGAGAATCATCTATGTTTTACGCATGGGGCAAAGTGCATGACATATGATGACATTTATGGTCAGGATATTAGAGGAACAGACAATCAGCAGAATTAGGAATAGGTGAAATTGAGTAACAATCCATTTGCTGCTATATTTACTGGTTTCTTTTTGCATATTTGCGAATTTTTGCACAAATATCGTAATGTTATATTTATTAAGTATATATTTATTTATGTATATTTATTAGTACATATGCTTTTGTCACTTTTTACCCACAAGTATGCGTTGTCATATTTAGATAATGTCATTTGTCTCTTTTTTAGCATTATGCTGATCAAAATATGTAAAACGTATGTATTTTAAATGTGTTCTCTGAAGTGGGAATCGTTTGCGAATTGCACAAACAAACATGCCGGTTGTCAAAAATATTTCTTCTATGTCTATGAACATGTGATTCACTATTGGGAGGACACCTAGCATTTAAACATAATGGCGGACGTTTGTTTTCTCGTGTGATCAAGGACACAGGGTGCTCGAAACGCGTCGCAGAGGGAGACAATAAACGACATTTACTGCCTTACCTGTTTGGGTCCGTCTCTCTCTGTTCGCCGAAAGGAAGTACGGGGAGATATATATATATTATCTACTGGGGGTCGCCAGTAGATAGTTATAGTTAGGACCGTGTTTCCATAGGAAATCCGCAACATTCTATTTGGAATAACTTTGGCGCCGGTTGACGAATCCTCGCGAATTTTTCAAAACTAATGGGGCGCTTCGCTCCACTCCTACCCTGAAAGTCTCGGGGGGATTCGTCAAGCGGGGGCTGAGAAAAAAGGGGGGTCCCAAAACGCGTTTTCCCCATGCATTTTCCCATAGGACCTTTAGTCCGAGCTACAGCCCGAACGGCTGAACAGAATTACTTGAAATTGGGCAGAGAGGTAGTCCTCAGGTCAGGGATGTGCCTTTTGCAGGTCTGGTGTAAATCTGTTCAGTAGGTCCTGAGAAAATAGCATTTAAATCAATATATATATCTGTAAGCGCGCTCCGTGCGCTTACGGTAAGCTTACCGTACGCGTACGGTGCCGTGCGCGAGCTCAATTCTGATTGGTGGTTACATGACTGTAAACATTCGAATCGGTCGAAATCAGAAAGTATCGGCCACCATTTTCTGTCTCTCGCACTGAAAAACAAAGGTTGATAACATGAAAAGGGGGCAACGAAGAGAGTTGCAGACCCCCTAGCGTTCGTCAGGGGGTTCACGAAGGACCAAAAAGTATGAAAAATAAATTTAATAATTTTAAAAAAAAATCGCGGAGTGCGCGTACGGTAAGCTTACCGTACGCGTACGGTAAAAAAAAATAAAAAAATAAAAAAAATTAACAATCACATATAATATATAAATCTAAGGACCCCCAAGGGAGAAAAAAACAATTGATATTTTGTAAAAAATGGCGAGGCGTGCACGGTACGAAATGCGCAACGCGGGCGCTCGGTGCGCGAAGCGCACCGAGTGCCCACAGCAATGAAATTCCACGTTATAGTTAGATCAGGTAACTATAACTTGCGCGACCGCCACTCTATCAAAAGGATGATGTCATCAGTGATCTCATGAGTGATGCCACTGACCATGTCATGAGTGATGTAATATGTGACGTCATGAGCAGTGGATTGCGGGCGCGCGAGTTATAGTTACCTGATCTAACTATAACGTGGAATTTCATTGGTTTTTTACGAGTGAAATGTACAGCTAACTATAACTTGTGTGAAACCTATGGTTTTTTAAGTGAATTTGCAAGGTTTTTTAAATGCTAATTCCTAACTATAACGTGTGTGAAACCTATGGTTTTTTCAGTGAATATATATATATATATATTATCTACTGACGGTCGCCAGTAGATAGTTATAGTTAAAACCTAGTTACCATAGGAAATCTCAAAATTCTATTTTGAATAACTTTGGCGCGGGTTGACGAATCCTCGTGAAATTTTCAAAACTAATGGGGCGCTCCGTTCAGCTCCTACCCTGAAAGTCTCGGGGTGATTCGTCAAGCAGGGGCCGAGAAAAAGGGGGGGTCCCAAAACGCGTTTTCCCCATGCATTTTTCCATAGGACCTTTAGTCGCAGCTACAGCCCGAACGGCTGAACAGAATTACGTGAAATTTGGCAGAGAGGTAGCCATAAGGTTTTTAAAAACCGCGAGGTGTGCGCACGGTGCGCGCACGGCAAACCGTGGGTGCTCGGTGCGCGAAGTGCACCTTGCGCGCACTGTGCGCGTACGGTGAAAAACCTGGAAAAAAAATAATTAATAAATACATAACTTAGCATTTAAAAAACGTACAAATTCACTGGAAAACCATAGGTTTCACACACATTATAGTTACGAATTTGCATTTAAAAAACCTTGCAAATTCACTTAAAAAACCATAGGTTTCACACATGTTATAGTTAGCTGGACATTTCACTCGTAAAAAACCAATGAAATTCCCCCGTTATAGTTAGTGCAGGCAACTATAACTCACGCGACTGCAATCCTCTGCTGATGACGTCAGATATTACATCACTGATGACATATGTGTCTTTATGAAAAATAAATATTTGTAATATATGTATAGCTAACGATTAATGGAAGAAGACATGGGTAAATAAGTGTCTAAATACAGTGATGTAATATCTGACGTCATCAGCAGAGGATTGCGGTCGCGTGAGTTATAGTTGCCTGCACTAACTATAACGGGGGAATTTCATTGGTTTTTTACGAGTGAAATGTCCAGCTAACTATAACATGTGTGAAACCTATGGTTTTTTAAGTGAATATATATATATATATATATATATATATATATATATATATATATATATATATATATATATATATATATATATATATATATATATATATATATGTATATATATATATATATTACCTACTGGCTGTTGCCAGTAGGTAAGTTATAGTTAGGACCAAGTTTCCATAGGAAGAGCATTTTTTGTTTTGCTTATAACTTTGGCGTCGTTTGATGAATCTTCATGAAAGTGTCCAAACTAATTCTTTGTTCATATCAGCTCCTATGTTGAAAGTTTGGGGGTGATTCATCAAGGGGGGCTGAGAAAAAAGGGGGGTTCCAAAACGTGTTTTCTCCATGCAATTTCCATAGGAAACTTTAGATTAGGCTACAGGTCGAACGGGTGAACGGAATTACCCCAAATTTGACAGGGAGAAGGGTCTTGGTCTAGAAAGCATGCTTTTGTTTATTTGGTGTAACTCCATTCAGTAGTTGTGGAGAAATATCAAAATTTACAGATATTGATATTTGGGAATTCTGCCATCTGATTGGCTGAGGCGTTACTAGTACAAGCTTGCTGCTTATTGGCTGTGAGCTGTTGTACCTGTGGAAGTAGTGTTAGTTTGCGTTTATACAATACAGGGAGTGGGAAGCAAACTACTCACCCCTACCAGTCTCAAGACTCGTGGATGAAACCATGAGCTTATTGCTGTAAAGTCATGTGCTCTGTGTAGTATTCTAATGTAAGTCATAGTAGAATGTTAGTATGTAATGCTATTAGAATGTAAGTATGTAATGTTAGAATGTAGGGCTGTCATGAGGGAAATCTTGGGGAGTTTGTACACAGTGCTGGAGAAGACAGTTGCCTTGCTGTCTGCTCCTGTTGGTGGCTGTTTAAGCTGTCTTCTCTTCCTGTAATAAATCTACTTATCGGATCCACTGCTGTCTGCCTCTTCACTACATAAATTTGGCGAGGAGCGGGAGAAGGTAAAAAGAAGGCAGCACTCACCAATATTTCGAGCTTCGTTGCATTCTGCTGAAGACCCGTTTTCTTCGTGAAGCTGTTTCTACTCATCCCAGGGTCGTCGGCTCATCAAACTATGTGATCCGACCTCTGGTAGGATCTATATTTTTTGATTTTGGGCTTCCTCGGCCTCTTCACTACACTCTAGTTGCTGTACTACACGTGTGCAAGTAGTGTTAATATGCGTTTATACTAATTCTGTAGTTATGCGGTAACCAATGCATCATGCCCCTATGGAGCGCCACCTCCCAGGCGCAGCTCATACAATGTCCCGGGGTGTGCATCCGCAGGACATTTATATTTGTTATTACAGGGCGGGAGCAGGGCTTCCACCCTGTGATAGCAAATCCATGTTTCCCTCGTTGAAGCGAGGGGAGGAAAACCTCGTATCGCTTCAGTAAAGCGGATCCAGGTGGTAAAAATGGAGAAAAAAAATGAAGTAGGGCCTCACCCGTTCATTTAAATGAGCCCCCTGGTGGGTAATGTTCCGGGGCCAATCCTATTATTATATTGCAGGGTCTCTGCAGCACTGGGGACCTTAATCTCACATGTAAATTAGGCACGGGAGGGCACGGAGACGTTTCGCAGCCTAAGGATTCGCCACCTCCCCGGATATTGTTTACTAATTGTTCGGGGGACTTCGAGGCCAACTCAAGTCCGGTGATCGGCAACCTCCGGGGCTTTACTTAAATATGCAGGGTGGGCCTCGCCAGTCCCTCACGCCTCGGTGGCCCTGGGCAGCACCTTATTGGTTCTGTAATCACACGGGCAGTACTCATGGTGTTATAAAGTGATACACTCATAGAACCCTTACAGTTGTAGAATTACCCAAGCTTCATTTATGTAATAGTCTGTTGGTTTATATTTGGTAGGTGCACCGCAAAATTACAAATGTTTTCCCTCATAACCTCCTATCAACCGCCGATTTTCACAATAAACTACAGACAAGTGTTGTCAGAAAAAGAAGACCCATACACTCATTTATTGGTAAAAAAATAACCTTTATTAAAACAACACAAATAAATGGAAACGCAACTTTATTCGAAGAAACAACAGTATAACATGAAATAAGTGGGTGGGACTCCTCTGGAAGCAGCGTACAAATCCTGCAAGACAAAAAAGAAACATAAGTATGTGTGCCATGTCCAAGAGAAAAAGAAAGGTAGTCAGAATGAAAGGAAGAAAGTGAGAATGGGACAGAGAGCGAGTGGGTGGAAGGGAGAAGGGGAGGGAGAGTCAAAAGAACAGAGAGAGGAGGAGACAGAGCGTCGGCCTACTGCACCCAGCCCTCACTGTTCACCTCCCGTCACCCATGTGTCTGGGATGCTGGCGTCCGCGAGAAAGAGTGCGGTCCAGCAAGTCCTTAAAATGAAACAGAGATATGAATGAGGCCAGAGATTACATTATTATCTACGGCAATATCGCTTGCCTGCACCTGTGCACCTAGGCTGCTGCACCCCAGCCCCTTCCTCTGCACTGTGCTCAATTGCAGCTCCTGCGCACCAAGGCTTCACTGCTCACCTGCCACCACCGGTGTGTCCAATGACATGCCGGTGCGAGCTCCGACTCCGGGGTTCCTCTCTCAGGGTGGCACAGCAGGTCTCCGGTCCGGGATGGTGTCTTGCTACCACGATGGAAGGTGTCAGAATGCCCAGGGCATCATCACGGGCTGAGCACCTGCCTCGCGCATTTTGGTGCAACTAACTCAGTGTCTGAAAAGGGAGAAATAATATAATGCTGGAAACATCTTGAGGTAAATGAAGGTTTATTTCAAGCTTAATAGAGAACACCAGTTGAGTGCATCCTTCCTTCTTGAAGTATGATCTACCAACTGTTAGTGGTAATCATGGTTCAAAGAGGAGTTGAAGTGTACGAGAATACACAAGGTTAAATAATAATATGTTATACCAAAGTTCACATACAAAGGAACAGAGCGCACTCTAGAAGCATAATGTGCGCGTGTAATGCAGTGGCGCAAGCCTGTGTGCATGTACACTTAGTAATCAGCTCACTACAGTGCCCCAAAAGCCAATGCCACGTGTATGTAGGGCAGCGCTGCCCGCTGGCTCAGGCCTACAGTACGGTCCAGCAGGTCCTTAAAATGAGACAGAGATGTGACTGAATGAGGTCAGAGAGCACATCATTACGCACGGCAACATCGCTTGTTCGCACCTGCGCACCCAGGCTGATGCACCCCACCCCTACCGCAGCACCCCACTCAATTGCAGCCCCTGTGCACCCATGCCCCACTGCTCACCTGCTGTCACTCACTACAGTGCCCCAAAAACCAACACCACGTGTCTGTAGGGCAGTGCTGCCCGCTGGCTCAGGCCTACAGTACGGTCCAGCAGGTCCTTAAAATGAGACAGAGATGTGACTGAATGTGGTCAGAGATCACATCATTACGCATGGCAACATCGCTTGTTCGCACCTGTGCACCCAGGCTGATGCACCCCCCTCCTCCCGTAGCACCGAGCTCAATTGCAGCCCCTGTGCACCCAGGCCCCACTGCTCACCTGCTGTCATTGTTGTGTGTCCAAACACGACGGCCAGCAGGGTTCACAATTCAAATCAAGTTTTGATTGCGAGGATGGTGTACACCTCATGGATCCCTTTTTTTAATTGCGCATTGTGATATGTGAGGTGGATGCGGCCATATCACCTGAGGCAGTGTGGAAGAACTGGGACATGTGGCGTAGTCGTTATCCTATTTATACGTACGCAAAGTGGGCTGGGCTTGCGTACGCCAGGCCAGCGTACGGGTGTGGATAATTATTCCGGGGACCTGGGCGTTGTTCAGTTCCTACCTGGCTAGGAAGTGTACTTATGTGTGTGTCCCTGTTGCAGTTTTGACGTCGCAAAATCCGCAATTTACATTAATGTAACATGTACCGGGGGCAGCAACTATCGGTAATGAGATGCTGTCCGAAAACATTGAATGGCCAATATCACACGTCGTTGTCAAGCTTGTGGATATGCGCAGACACGCATGTCAATGGTGTGCGGTATTAATGAAAGTGTTGCTATCGCGAAGAGCACACATGTGAATGTGCTCGGGTGGAGGGAGGATCAGCAGGGAGGCTACGTCATACACAGGGATAACGCTCATTACAGTCACGCAATGCATGTCAAACGTGAATCTGAAAGTCTCACATATGCCACACTACTATACTGGTAAAGCCTGACAACAAAGCATACTGCAACACACATATACACATTACTCTTTACTGTTTTTCTCATGTGATCTAGGATGTGCCCATGGCTGATGATACCCCTTGGAGCCACCAATACACAGGCCGAAAGGCAGCACAATAATGCGCTCACACACACACCAGGGGCATCGTGAAACACACATTTGTATTTTGATGTAATGTTTCAGATGCATGGCCATCACACGTGGAAGGCTACTGTACAGGCGATGAATATTGATCAAGATGATCGTTGCTTGTTGTGTGTAGTATAAGATATGTGTACACAGCAAAAAACTTTTCAAAAAAGCTCACTAAGCAGAAGAGGAGTCTCTCATCAAACGCTGTAGAGAGAATGACTAAAATGGGTGGGGTCCTCCAACTGTTACAATGGGAAATGTTTAGGCCTGGGCTAAAATTCCGTTCCGCTCGCGGAAATTGCGATAATTTGACATTTTCGCGTTCCGCAGGTAGCGCGAAAATGTCAAAATTACCGCAATCCGCATTTTACCGGAAATTTTTTGCTTGCTCGCGCTGTAAAATAATACATTCTCGCGTGCGCACGATCACCTTACCTGAATCCCCGCGTTCGACGACAAGTTTTCCCGATCCGGTCGCGTTCTCCACGAGATGTTGGATTGTTGGTAGCCATTTGCGCTGTCTCGCGACAGTTCGCGCCCGCAGTAACGTCATTTGTCACGCGATCACGTCTTTCTTCTCGCGATCATGCACCGCGAGTCAAGTGAAAACAAGATGGCCTCGCCCGCGAGCAACCGCATGGGTAAGTTGGCGAGCCGCGACCATGCAGAAAATACCACGGACGGTCAGGAAAAAAACTTCCGCATCTTCGCGATATTTCCACGTGTTTGCGGAGATTTTTAACATTTTCGAGATAATTTGCGAAAGTGAATTTCGCAAATTCTGCCCACCCCTAGAAATGTTATGAACCAATCAAATGCTTTCTTTTAAGGTCACATGGCAATCGCGCACCGAGCGCGCAAGGAGGCCACACCCGACGTGATTTTGAGAAAATATATTTACCACAATATAAGTTTATTACCGTTAGAAATATATAAATGTTTAAAATATTTTAGATTATCGATTGCTCTCATTTACACTTTAAACTTATTTAGATATGGTTGTGAGACATAAAAAAAAATGAGGGAATGGCGTACCCGGAGCGACACCATACGTCTATGATGTAACACAGGGCTTGGCAGCATGCACTCGTCGCATTCGCAACGTGCAGCGGGCGCGACCCCATACGCACATGACGTAACAAGTGGCTTGGTACTGCGTACCCGTCGCATACCAAAGTAGCAGCTGGCGTGACCTCATACGTATATGATGTTATGCGGGATGTGGTGCCACGAACCCGTTGGATACGAAATGCACATCATTTACGAGTTTAGCAATATGGTGGACAGGATTCGCATGCTGGTGGAGCTTGGTACACTACCGGTACAGGACTCCAGTTTCCTCAACAACAAAAAAAAATATATACATATTTTATTTTTGAAGATATAAAACATTACATTTATAAATATTAAAATATGAAATTAACATTTAAAAAGTATTTGAAATTCAATGAATAAACCATAGGTTTTACAGACATTATTGTTAGGAATTAGCATTTAAAAAACCTTTGAAATTCACCGAAAGAATCATAGGTTTTACAGACGTTATAGTTAGGAATTAGCATTTAAAAAACCTTTGAAATTCACTAAAAAACCATCGTTTTCAGGGACGTTATAGTTAGTTGGACATTTGTGACCATGTCATGAGTGATGTAATATGTGACATCATCGGCAGTGCATTGCGGGTGCACGAGTTATAGTTAACTCAACTAACTATAACGGGGGAATTTCTATGGTTTTATATGAGTCAAATATCCAACTAACTATAACATCCCTGAAACCTATGGTTTTTTAGCGAATTTCAAAGGTTTTTTAAATGCTAATTCCTAACTATAACGTCTGAAAAACCTATGGTTTTTTCAGTGAATATATATATATATGAATAGGCCACATTACAATGCATGCGATACATCGCATGCCATTACCACGCGGTCGTTACAATGACCGCATTGTTACATCGCATACCATTACAACACAAGTCATTACAATGACTTGCTGTAGGGGGCGCTGGATGTTGGAATAATATAATTTACTATTCCAACTCCAGTCTGTGCAACAGTAGGGAAACCAATACCTTCTGCCCCCTGCAGCAAGTCATTGTAATGACTTGCGATGTAATGGTTTGTGATGTAACAACGCGGTCGTTTTAACGACCACGTTGTAATGGCATGCGATATATTGCATGTGATGTAAACGATATTAATATATATATATATATATATATATATATATATATATATATATATATATTTATATATATATATATTTATATATATATATATCCATCCAAACAGGTAAGCCCCAAAAGGAATGAAGCCAAAGGAAGATGAGTAGCACAATTCTTTATTAACAACTTGCAAGCAGGCAACCATCCAGGTAACAGGCATCAAAGGTAAATTTTTCCACCAAACGTGTTTCAGGAGTTTCCATATCCCTTCCTCAGTGGCGTAGTTCAGGAGAATGCAAGCACGATTCTCGGCACACAATGTAAATTTCAATTTCAATCACCTGCCGCAGTGGGCGTGGCCATTTGCGTGGCTTTCTGAGCATTGTAGTGCGCTTCGTTATTCCCCATGTGGGCTGCTTGTAATTCCTCCAAGTTAAAACATACAGTCATACCCAAGTGGGTAGAGGCACCGTCCCAGATGTAGCCTGCCCTGCTTTCCAGGTGTCAATACGTGCATCAAGCCAGCACCACCCTGCATATGGCGCCAACACTTGCCTTACTTCCATCGATACCAGCCCGTCGTGGCACCGGCATGGACCCACATCATCGTGGAGTGTCTGGTGACTAAAGTCAAACAAATTATTAATAGTAATTGGCACATTCTTAACAGTAATCCAGATAGTTGTAAATTGACCAAACCTTTATTCGCACATCGGCGAAACAGAAATATCAAAGATTTCATTGTTCGCTCACGGTTCACCAATAAGACCAATAGACCTATGTTCATTCAAAAATCCATTAATGGTAATTTACCCATTAAAGGTACTATGAAATGTTCCTCTTGAAATCTTGTGAGTCTATTATTGAAGGTGAAATTCTGGTCCACAATGGGGTTTCTATTGAAGCCACTGAGATGTGGAACTGTAAAACAAACAATACTGTATATTTCATTCGCTGTCCCTGTAACCTGGGTTATGTAGGTGAGACTTCAAGAGCAATTCAAACTTGCATTACTGAACACCGCTCTGCAGTCAGAACAGCCAAAATTACAGCGCCCTTAGTCAAACATTTCATATACATGAACCATAAACCAGAAGACATCCATTGGAGAATTTTGGAAAGAATCAGGACTCCCGACAATAAAGGGGGTCATAAAATACGTAAAAAACTAGAAGTTTTGGGGATTTTTACTATTAACACTTTTAGGAATGGCCTGAATAGTGAAATACCCTGGGAGAATGCCATAACCTGAGTGGGGATCGCATCTTATAATAGGATATTGGATATACTGAATCTAATTCAAGTTGTTTAGGCCACTATGTTTTTAATCAATATAAACAATTATGGAAATACCAGTCAAATCTGATAGGTTGATACCTTCAAAACATCGTCCGACATTTGATATTATTTTTTAATTTAACTTTCGTTTAGTTGTGTTGATTTTACAACTTGGACAAAGTTTTGGTTACTATCTTCATAATTCTCAATTTATCATCTATCACTCATTGTTACATAATATATATCAGGCCAGTAGGTTTTTGAAATAATACAAGGTTATTATAGTAATTGATATCTATAATACCAAACAGTTTTATATGTCTTTGAAATGTTGTCAGACAGAACAACAAAGTTTCGATGGTTTTCAATATAGTCTGTTTTCTCTGACCATTTTCACTTCAGTCTGTCTTCTCTGACCACCACCAACTTGGTCACATGACACTTTTTAGAATCACGTGATTATCATGTGACTAGCCATAGAGTATATAATGTGTAGAATGGCACCGACACATTTGATACTCTTTTCCGAAGGCATCACCGGCAGCCCTCCTTAGCCTGGTCCTACTTGAAGCCTCCTTTTATCAGGTATTTACTAGTTTGTAGCTATAGGGACTTTGATTCCCTCTGAAGCTGTAGTTTTACATGCTCATAGATATATATTGTTACATTCCTTCTTAGATAAGTCCTTTACTGTGTATGCTTATTGAGCTACCTATTTGGAACACTATCACATATCCAGTGCTTGTTCCAGTTTCTTCGTTGAATTTCTTCTATTGCAAGGTAATTACGGGGTTCATTGTTACTCCGATTTATAATGTATCCTTTTTTCCTTTATAAGGTCTCGATTTTGACAATAGATTGTGTATTGTTTTTTCAGAGGCTTTCCAGAGTATAATTTTACTGATTTTAACATTAAGTAGGACCAGGCCGCTTTTCCAATATACCTATATGAAGCTTGTTTGACAACCAGGTATTGACCTTTCAAATTAGTTTTAGATCAAAAGATAATAGAAACCTACAGTTATTTAATGTTAAGGATATTTTTTTATCTCTTTGTAATCTAATTACTATTAAAAATAGTCGTTATTTACTCTTCTCTTTTGTAGACATCAGACCTTTTCGTGAAACTGTTGATTTTAGAATTAATGAGACATCGTTGCACATCCGGTGCATTGCATTTTAATCAGGTAATCCCTTTCGTCGTTGTGGTCTATCTGTTCTTAATGAACATGCATAATATTAGTGAATTAACACCAATTGTGATAGATTAATGCTAGGTACTTTGATTATCATAACCAATCTCAGTTTGCCGGTCTGCTAACATCAGTCCGAATTTTGGAGCACGATGATTGCTCACACTGTTACTGAATAGAGAACAGTTCTTATTTCTTTGTGATCTTATTGAATTATTAACGTTGATTTATTAGTTTTAATTGCATATCTTACGAGCATAAATCTCGTTAGATTTCTTTCCCAAAATGAAATCATATAAATAGCTTATAGAAACATCAGCTACCATGTACATTAATGATTAGACCCTATCATACAGGTCTATAATAATGGTGATACATACATTATTTTCAGCCATTTATTAGAATTAAAGACATCCACCAACTATGGAGTTGCAAGTTTTAATCACTAGGAACTCATCACCTTGAAACGGGATCTATGAGTGATTGGCTACTTATTTTCTATCTTATTGTTTCTGGATTATATAATGTTACAGGCCTTTACTATTTAATAGACCTCTTTCATTGAACTTCATTTTTGAGCACTCAGATATAGCACCGTCAATAAATATAAAATCGTAATGTGTGATACATAGGAAGACCGTCAGATTATGTATATAGATTGTTGCTATTGATACATATTGTTCTTTTTATGATATATATAAAAAAAAAATTAAAAAAAGATATGTATTGTTTAAATAGATGTTATTCATGGGAATACATAACAAGATATGGACAACCACTGATGAAATCTGAGTTTGTTTTTTCTTTTTTAGATAATTGTGTGGCTTTCCTGAAGAAGGCGTTGTATATGCCGAAACGTGCGTCGAGTTAATAAACATATTGCCACTTTTTAACTTTTTATTTATGCATATTGATTAAATGTAATGTGTTAAATATTGTTTCATTTTTTAGATGTTTTGTATAAATATCATTTGTTTAAATAATATGAGAAGAAATTATTAAAATAGTAACAAATTTGAACATATTTTTTCCGTCTTCCTTGGTCTTCTTATTGTCGTAGATATTGTGTAATTTGTTTACTTTATTGATATTGCCTAGGAGCACGGGACTCACGTCTGAGCATACCCGTCCCACTCAGGGTGACAAATGCAAAAAGAAATATTGATGGACAGAATGCAGAACAATGTCAAACATTCACCCCAGTACAGAGATCTGGGCCTAAATCCATTGTTTTTTTGCTCACCATGCCATTCCAGTTTGGACCCAGCCATATGCAAATCAGTCTTGACCCTGTGCCTAATGGGAACAGTCCATCCCAAACTGCCAGGCCAGGTCCTCTCTGGACTGGAAACAAGCATCCTAGGACCAGTTTCAGGGTTTCACCCCTCTTCAGCCAGGATAGCTTGATTCCAGTGGCATGGAGAGCACAGGACTCACGTCTGAGGATACCCGTCCCACTCTGGGTGACAAATGCAAAAAGAACTATTGATGTGTCATTTGGTTTCTCACCTTAAGTGCGCCAGGTATGCCCAAACGTGGGTCCTGGGCTCACTGTGCCATTGGAATCAAGCTATCCTGGCTGAAGAGGGGTGTAACCCCGAAACCGGTCCTAGGATGCTTGTTTCCGGTCCAGGGATGCCCTGGCTTGGCAGTTCGGGCTGGACTGTTCCCATGAGGCACAGGGTCAAGACTGATTTGCATATGGCCAGGTCTAAACTGGGGTGGCATGGTGAGCAAAAGAATGATGGATTTAACCCAGATCTCTTGACTGGGGGTGAATGTTTTGATTTGTTCTGCTTTCCGTCCATCAATTGTGTGTCTTTTGCTTTCTCGCCCTAAGTGCCCCAGGTATGCCCAGACGTGGGTCCTGGGCTCACTGTGCCACTGGAATCAAGCTATCCTGGCTGAAGAGGGGTAAAACACCAAAACCGGTCCTAGGATGCTTGTTTCCAGTCCAGGGAGGACCTGGCTTGGCAGTTCGAGCTGGACTGCACAGGGTCAAGACTGATTTGCATATGGCCAGGCCTAAACTGGGGTGGCATGGTGAGCAAAAGAATGATAGATTTAACTCAGATCTTTTGACTCAGGGAGAATTTTTTTATTTGTTCTGCATTCCGTCCATCAATTGTGTGTCTTTTACTAATGCATGTGCTGAAATTTTCCTGATTTTGGTTGCATTGTAACAACAGTTTCAAAAGGATAGACAGTTTGAATTAAAATATTTTCATTTAAATTCAGTTTGAGTAGTTTAAGTGGAATTGGATAAATTCTCATATTGTTATGAATCCCATGTGAAGGCATGAAGCTAGATTTCCAAGGCAGTACTTGCACATATGCTGATACTTGCAGAGATCGTATTCGTCTTCTGCAAATAGAGAGTTACAATTCTCCATGCAATCTTTTCTTCATGTTCTATTTTTTTCCAATGAAATCAATCAGTTTAACTTGCTTCTTATAATGTGTTCTTCTGCAACAAATGCACATTGTATTCGGTAATTTTCAAATTGTTTCTTGAAATTCCAGAATGTACATTTGGTAATTAGACAAGTCCATTAATGGGTCTTCTGCTTGATTCTGAGTTAATAGAATCACAGGATAGTTATTTGTGTCACAGACAGCATCAAAGTATTTACATTTTATGTAGTCTGTAATACTGTTGACTTGTGAAGGATTAGAGTGAAATAGAGCAGATAGATTTAAATGGTTCTAATGCATTGATGGTGTTTGCACAAGTTTTCTTACTGTAGAATGATGTGTGGTCAGCATTTTGATATGATGGAAAGTGGCGTCACACTTTTCATGTGTAAGGCACCCAAAAGAATGTCCTTTTAACTGACGAATGTTGTGAAATGGGCAGACCTCTAGTGTTTGTAGAATTTTCATTTCTTTAAGTAGTATTGTTTTTTTAAATGTCATTAGAAATGCCTTTAACTTTTGAATGAATGTCTATCGAACATTGCAACTAGCAATGCAATTCCATTCCTATACAAGTTTTTCTGCTTTTTTCCTCCTGTAAAGTTTAATTACTTATTATGTTTGCATTCACAATTTTGTTTTCTTTTTCTACTATATTTCCATGTAAGATCTCATAACAACATCCCTTTTGTGTGACTGAAAGCATGAAATTATCTTGTTGATAATAAGTGTCTTCTATAAACTATGGTTCAGGACTATGTCTCCAATTTCCCTGGAAAATGTTGCAGAAGTATAGTCTTGTTAGTTCTTTTTTGTGTAGTTTATTTATTTTATAGGCTGAAATTAAATGGTCTGGGGTTTTCATGCAATTTATAATTAGAAAAATGTTTTCTTTGAACTAAAATGACTTTTTCAACAATATGGTGAACATATTGTTCCTATGCAAGTTTATCCATCTTTTTCCATTTCATTGGAATAGTTTGAAGCACGTTGGTGAGAACACTATTTTTATAATGCATGTCAGTAAAGTTCCTTATTTTATTCCTTCATGTGAAACTGTCATTTTTTGGACAGTAGTCAATATCTTCTGTTGCTGGATTGTGTGCATGCTGATTGTGTTGTTTTGGGCAATAGCTTTCAATTAACAATTGTACTATTAAAATTAGGCTGTGCATTAACATTTTTAAAATGTTTTAATTTCTTTCCCTTAGGGTTCCTTTTCTGTAGACCTTCTCCTTCTGAATCTTCCTTTTGTATGTGTCTTAGGTCTCTCCTGTACAATTATTTTTTGTTGCTTCCGGAAGTAATATTTTGTAGGTATAGTAGAAAACACTATCTGTTGCATATAAGACATAAACATGGAATAGTTTCAGTATTAATGATGCTAATAGACCAAGAAAATGTGTAATTTAATAAAGTTGTATTCATTTTTATTCAACAGTATTACATCAGAAATTGCACATGTTTGATGTTGAAATATGTTGATGAGGAGGTATAATGTTCAATTTTTGTGAAATGTCTTTAAAGAAGGCATACAGTAGTATTGCTTCCCAACAGTTACCAGAGTGGCTGTGGTTGTAGCTGTTATGTAGACATTTTGGACTGTGTTCATACCCAGTTAGTGGTATACACCTATGATATTTATCTTTACTTCTTCATGGAATTGCTTATCTACTTTTCGATTCTTTTTTACTATTCGATTCTTTTTTAATGTCATTTGATCGTAAGAATGTGTACAACAGTATTAGACTGTATTTATAGCCCACTTTCTGTTAGCAACAAAGCTCACTACGCTTTTTGTGTTTCTTGTATTTGTCACTACTTTGTCTATTGGTTTTCATTGTCATGTGACCAGAATTGGTTGTTTGATATGGCTTTGTTGTACCTGTGAAACTTCAGAGCTGCAGACTAGTTTATTTTTGACATCATTCTTGAATTTTGTAGTATTGTGCTACATATGTAGCCCATTATTTATATTAACCAATATTTGCCCTGAGTCCTTTCAACATGTGTCAGCCGTAAATAGATTCCTACTGGTCAATCATCTAACCCTGAATATATTTGTTACTCTGTCTGAGTGTTCCTCATTTTTGTAGGCAGCCTGTGGTCCATGCAGGTAACAACGGTGAGGCGGTGGGGCCGGGTAAAAGGGGATTCCTAGGGACGATGCTGAGGGAAAATTCATTATTTGTTTAATTTTCCCTCTGCATCGTCCCTCGAAATCCCCCCTTACCTGGCCCCACTGCTGTTACCTGCATTGACCGCAGCTGCTTGTATGGAAACCATATGTTTCTATCATCATCATCATCAAAAGTCTTTATTTCGGTTTTACAGTACCATAAAAAGAGGCCTTTTAAAGGTTAAGGAAGGGGGGCCATGGCACCCTCCCCTTTTTTGGAAGTTTCAGCCCCATGGGTGGGCTCCCCAGGGCCTATAAAGTCTTAGGGAGGGGTGCCCCATGGCCCCCCTCCCCTTTAATTAAATAAATCAGCCCCAGGGAATGGGGTCCCCGGGGCCATTCAAGCTACACGCCTCCCTCTCTTTAGGAAATGCAGCCCCAGTAGATGGATCCCTCGGGGTTTATAATGGCTCGGAGAGGGATCTGCATGCCCTCCTCCCTTTAATTAAACAATGTGGCCTGGGCCACCACTCACTTAATTTTATACGATTGGGTGGAGTCTCACAGCAGCACAACAAAAATTGTTAGTTTTGTTCCAATTGTGTCCCCATGGGGCCTAGGAGGGCAGGGTATCACTTCCCCTTTATATCTTTTTTTTTAACAAACTTTAGGACAGGGGACCAAATCCTTGAGTCCTCTAATGTCTGAAAGCAAACTTTTTCTCATGTTACAGGCAGCCAATGAGAGCGCTCGCTACCACGGGAGTCTGACTCCACAGGAGTGACATGGCACAAGGGAAATAAAGTTCCCTGGGTCAATCAGAACACTCTATTTTTGAACTGGTGCTCTCTTTAGAGTCTTTCAAGCCTCTCCTGGACCCAACCACACTGATATACAAATAGTATTGATCCTCAATTTCTAAAAACCTACTGAATGTATTTACACCAAATTACAAAAAACACAATCTGCAGACCAAGATCTAGCTTCCTGACAAATTTCTGTTTCCTCAGATATAGTTACCTTAAGGGATGAATTATTGTTACTTAAGTTAACTATAACTGGTGAATTTCTGTGGTTTTTAGAGTGTAAACTTTATGTTGTTACTTGTCATTGCACCTAACTATAATGTTACTTTAGCCTTTGTTTCTTTTCAGTGAAATTTTAGGGATTTTATAATGCAAATGAATGTTTTAATACATACGTAAAGTCAACCTCCCACCACACATGGGGCCTCATGTAGGTAGCTAAATACCGGTCGGTAACGGCCGAAATTCGGTAAATATCCCGTTACCGACCGGTATTTAGTCAAGTGAGATGTAGGAGGCCAAAAACCATTTTCGTTAATATGAATCGGTAAATACCGATTCATATTTACTGAATTCTAAAATACCGCTTCATATTTTCCGAATACATATTTTCCGTTTCGGTAAATATGAAGTGGTAAATATGAAGTGGTAAAACGGGAAAAGATATGTAGGTAAATTCGGTAATTAAGAAATCCATGAAATTCGGTAATTAAGAGTCGGTAATTAACACAGATTGAAAGCAGGTGGTAAGCATCAACAGTGCATATAAGCAATCCCAAAATGCAACAGCGTGGACAACATGGCCGCTCTGTATGTCATTGCAAGGCGCCTACGTCTACAGGCAGCAGGACTGAGGATATGGAAACGGGAGGAACGCATTTACAGACAGCGAATCACACTATTTCAACTGACTGACGCTGAGATACATGAAAGGTACAGGCTACACCCCCAAACCATCATGGACCTGATAAGGGACCTGCACCCACTCCTGAACCAGCCAACAAGAAGGGCGTATGCCATACCACCACATGTGCAGGTTCTCTGCAGCCTACACCTACTCGCATCTGGCAGTTACCAGGGGGTGACAGCTGCGGTGGGCGGTGTATCCCAGAGTTGCCTGTCCCGTTTCTTCAGGAAGTTCCTGGATGCCATGATGCAGAGAATGCACCACTACATCAGCTTCCCAAACACACAGGCTGAACTGCAGAAAACTAAAACTGACTTTTATCACATGGCACAGTTCCCCCATGTCATTGGCTGTAGTGATGGCACACACATCCCAATCTGCCCACCAGCTGCCACTGAGCACATCTACAGAAACAGAAAGTCCACCCACTCCATCAATGTGCAGGTAATCTGCGATGCAGGGAACATCATCACTGATATTGTTGCGAAGTTCCCTGGGAGCACCCATGACTCCTACATCTTCCAGAACAGTGGGATCTACACACGACTGCTTGCGGGAGAATTTGGAGAAGGATACCTGCTAGGTAAGTAACAGTGACGCTCCATAGTACTCAGTGCAAATCATAGTGTATTGAGGCATTTGACTGATGTTTCCTTTTTACTCACCTAGCGGACAGTGCATATGCCGTGCGGTCATTCATCCTCACTCCCTACCTACACCCATCAACCCAGAGTGAGAGACGATATAATGTGGCACACAAATCTACACGCAATGTGGTGGAGCGCACGTTCGGACTATTGAAGAGCAGGTTCCGCTGCCTCCATAAAAGCGGAGGTGCACGCCAGTACACACCCATCCTCTGCTGCAAGATAATTGCCACTTGTGCAATGCTGCACAACTGTTGGACTTGGCCCTTCTGGCCGGTTCACCCCGAAACTTTTTGCTTAATATTGTGACTTGGTTTAGTGATTTTATTGACTTTGGCGCACTTTACCGCTGTGTCCCAGGGTAAAGTGCGTGCGTGTTGTGAGGTTGGCCTGCCCTCCCATAGGAATGCATGGGGGAATGTATGTGTCCCGGTAGTTCCTGATGCGTGGGGTGTGCAGGCCCGTGTTTGGTATGTGCGGACTCGTGTGAGTGAATGCTGCACGTTAAAGTGTGCGGCGTGCATGTACCTGGTGTGGAAGTGCCACTTCTAGAAGTGGGCACTTCAGTGTGCAGTCTGAAATGTGTGGCTTGTCTGGCGATTGGCTGGTGAGGTCAGGTGACGGACTAGGGAATTCCCCAGAGTCAGGAGGAGTCACCCAGTGGTGAATGGGGAGTTAGCATGTTGATGGCTGGGGAGGAGTGTACCTGGGTCCTGAATAGGACAGGGCTTCCCCCACACAATGCTGGCGCCGGCCCCTGTGGTGCGTCTAATGACCCTAGCCCTGCCAGTGAATAGGGAGAGGGGCTGAGCAAAACAAAGTGCTCAGGAACCTGTTGGAACTGGTTCGCCCCTTCCCTGCACCTTAGACAAAGCCTTGTACTGTATAAAAAGGGGCTGTGTCCCCTTACATGTTGTTCTCTTCCAGGATCCACTTGAGGGGGGGCCTGCTGCTGCTGGGCGCCAGGAGAGACCGCCACTGGGGACTGCCTCCCTGCTGGAGGGCCCTGTGAGCTGGCTCTGGGCCCAGCCTTTGCCCCCTGCTCTCTGAAGGACCTTTTTGGTTGCTGGACATTGCTTATAGCGCCTGGGAGCGCTTCCTGGACTTTGGAGCGCTGTGCATGCTGTTTCCCTGGGCTTGCTATCTTTATAGCGCTGGGAGCGCTTTTATGAGCCCTGCAGCGCTGCGAGCGCTGGCTCACCTTATAGCGCTGTGAAGCGCTTTGATTCAGCTTGCGGGTGCCCACCCCGCTTATTTGCGTTTATTTCGAGGGAGCCTACCCCTCTCATTGCCGAGGAAATCACCGCTGCGGCCCGGTTCGTAACCGGAAGTCAGGCAGGCCTGGGGGCGTGCCGCGGGACGGAAGCCTCGTCCTGAAATCAGGAAGCGGACGGGAGCCTACCCCGCGCTCCTGTGCAGCGAAGATCCAGGCGGGAGCCTACCCCGCGCTGGACGGAGGAAAGGAGTGCGAGTAGAGCTGGTGCGGAGGGGGCGCGAGGCACATTGTCGGTGGCTGCCCCTCCGCGTGACTGGAAGCCCCGACGTTCTCAGAGCCGGAGAGCGGAGACGACGCGGGAGTCCCCCGAGCAGCCGGTGAGTGTCTAGAGGGCTGGGGGACTCCGCGCATGTGCTGGGGAGTGCAGGGAGCTGTGTTCACGAGCCCCGTGAGGCTCCAACGAGAGGGGGCATGCGTATTTAGAGCGCTGACGCTCCAACGACCGGGCGCACTTCAATAGAGCCCTGTGAGGCTCCAACGACTGGCACATTGTTGCTCGAGCCCCGTGAGGCTCTAGGGGGCATTTCGATTGGCACAGAGTCCAGAGGGACTCCAACGACAGGGCATTGATCGGTTGGGGCCCCGGAGGCTCTAGAGGGCACATTTTTAATGGTCAGAGCCCAGAGAGGGCTCCAGAGGCACGCAGAGTGCCTGAAGTTCGTTTTCCAGCTGCCCAGCACTTAGTGGGCAGCTGCCACGTTTAGGTGGGGGACCATTTTCGTTTTAGCTTGCGCAGCTGGCGCAGCTTGACTAACGCAGGGCGAACTAGCCCCTTCCAGGCCAGTTGGCCCAGGGACTGCCACAGGTGGTGGCTCATAGGAGTTTTGCGCAATTGTTCCTACTTGCACCTCTGAATGTGTGTTGATGCATCATGTGCCATTGCTTTACACCTCTGAATGTTTTATGCATCATGTGTGTTCCTTCCTTGCACCTCTGAATGTGTTTTGATGCGTCATGTGCCATTGCTTTACACCTCTGAATGTTTTTAGGCATCATGTGTTTTCCTTCCCTACACCTCTGAATGTGATGCATCATGTGTAACGTTCTATTACCCCTACAGGTATTGTAATACGTAGGTGGTTGTTGCTTTCTCCTAGTACAGGTGGTGCTAGTGAGGTTCTAGTTCCCTGCGTGACAGTCTCCTAAGGTAGTTAGGGTTACGCAGGTGGTACTTCCCCGATACCAGTAAGTACTGGTTGTGTGCTATACAGATTATTTTTGTGCTACAGTGATTTTATATATTTTATGTGCTAAATATCGAAAAAGTGCTAATTCCTGACAGTGGTCCAGGTGGCCCTGTCTTGTACATAATCCCTTGTAAATTCTGCCCGTGCCTGTTGGCACATTGTAAAGTGTGTGTTTTTATCTAATGTGTTGTGTATAATACAAAGGTTATTTTTATAGAATACCTTGTGTGGAGTTTCCTTTGTGGTGGGCCTTGGGTGTTGTTGCTGGGTGCACGCGCAAACGCTTTACACATCGCCTCAGAGATAAGCCTGACTGCTCGTGCCAAGCTACCAAGGGGGTGAGCAGGGGTTATCTTTGGCGTGTAACTTCCTTGCCCTGACTAGAGTGGTGGTTTCTGCCTGGCTTTGGCGCAAGCCCTAGCCAACCAGAAATCGCCAGGTCTAACAACAACCTTGCCACGAAGAGAGGTACAGAGGTCGAAATGACATATATTGAGGACAATGATGATGAGTCTGCACAGCCAGAGGCCAACGCAGCAGGAGTGCCAACAGCAACAGATGGGAGAGTGAGACGGGCAGAGATCACATGCAACTATTTCTGAATGAGTAAGGGGACACCTATTCCATCAACATTAAGTAATAAACTAATGTCAGTTAAGGGTTACTTCACCCAATGGTGTCATTGTTTTTCCTGACGCATTAATGTTTGCGCCCACGCGCACCAGTGCGGGATGGCATTGAGTGAGCATCCTCACTGGCTGGGGTACCAGTGGCACCACCTTGCCGCCTGCTGCTCCGACGAGTGTCTAGGATAGGGGGGGTTATGCTGCTCCTGCTGGTCGTGTCTTCTGTGTCACCAGCATCCAAAGCGCCAGTTGTTGCAGACTGGCTGGTGAGCAGCACTTCTAGTGCACTCGTGACCCTCACCATCCCCCTGGACACATCTGTGCTGCAGTGCGCCAGGCCCTCCTGCATCGCCACAGAGCGCCTGCAGAGCAGCGATGTGGCAGTCGCCAGCCGGTTCACTGCCCTTGAGGTCAGATCCTTTCTCTGATGTCCCCTGCGCCGTGCTGCCCTGTCCTCATCATACTTTGAGCACAGCAGCATGATGGACTGGGACATGTCCCGCATGCCCGCTGCCATCTCAGCCATGCCCCCTGCCATGGTGCTGATGCCCTTGTCAATGTTTACAAAAGTCTCATTGAGGCCACGCATTTGTCGCTGTACGGACACCATTGCCCTTGCCTGGATGCGTTGGATTTTCACCATGGTGGCCTCAAGCCCTGAGGAGACTCCATGGCCCAGCCCTAGGGGAGGTGGACTCTGCGGCCGAGCCCTGCGGCGCCGTCTGCCAACTGTGTGTGCTCCCTCAGAGTCGGAAGGCACACTGGCATGGGTTACATCCTGGGGTACAGTGGACGTTTCCGCCCCCCTCGAGTCTTCAGACGATGAGTCTGTCACATCCAACCTGGCAGCAGGACGCCTCCTCAACCTGTGCAATGCAGGTGGTGAAGATGGTGGTGACACCTGCAGGAGTGGGGATGCTGGCTGGAGCGGCGATGCTGGCTGGGGTGGTGTGACTGCCTGTGGTGCCGTTCCCTGGGCAGTACTGGTGGTGGCCTTCTCCGCGCTGTGTTTGTGGTGTGCCCTCTCTCCCTTGTCATGGGCTGTTCTGTGCGCAGTAGTGCCTGTGGACAGAAAAGCGACATCAGCTAAGTGTACCTGAAGCATTGATTTGCTGACATGCCAAAACATTTTCTAAACAGTATCTCAATTCCTCTGCCTGCTTCTCGCTACTGTGTGTCACATGCCCTGTTATTCTGTGCTAATCGTATCATGTTTGGGCTTTCAGGGACTACATCTCCCATGATGCATTGCTAGCATGCACTAACACCTGTACTGGAGTGGGATTCTCATTGCACATTTGGGGAGTTGGGATAGGGGTGGGGGGGGCACATTGCTGTGCAAGCGTCTTACCTTGTTAGGAGGTGCCTCTGGCGGAGCTGTCAGCGTCCCCAATCCCCACGATGCTTTCTGGCTCAATGGTTGTCTCCACTAGCTCCTCCAGTTCTGTCAGGGCTGGTGCCCTGTTGCGTCCACCTCTTGTCTGGCTGGCCTCTTTTCTCAATTCTGCCACCTTCCTCTTCATGATGATACAGATGTCGTACCACCGCTTCTTGAGGACATCGATGTCCCGGGGGGTCACTCCCATGGCATTCACCTGTGCCTGGATTCCAAGCCAGATCTTACGTTTCTCTGACTCAGTCACTTGCTGTGACTGTTTGCCAAAAAGCTTCTGGTGCTGCTTCACGACCTCCTCCACCAGTACTTGCAGCTCCTTTTGGCTGAATTTCAGCTTTCGCTTCCTCTCCCCTCCTTCCCTCTCTGTGTCCTGGCTGGCCATTGTTGTAGTTTCCAGGGCTGAATCAGACAGTTGCTCTGTTCCTCTCCTCAGCACTCCCAGCCTCTCCAGAGTCTGCTGATTGTGTGCACCTGCCTGGGTGTGGCCACTTCCTGGTTGGGTGGGGTTTAGGTAGCACAGGATTGGCTGATTCAAGTCATGTGTTTTTGAACTACCGATTTGGTATTTACCGATTCGGTAATTACCGATTCGGTAAATACCACTTCGGTATTTACGGATTCGGAAAATACCACTTCGGTATTTACCGATTCGGTAAATTCCGATTCATATTTACCGAATTTTACCGAATCGGTAATTTTTACCGATTGTTGACCTACATATAACTTACCGATTCTTAAATACCGATTCGGTAAAATTCGGTATTTAAGAATCGGTAAAAATTATTTACCTACATATGGCCCATGGTCTTTAGCCGTGCACGGCAGGGTGTTGGCTATAAGGCCTGGCCAGCAGCAAGGCCCTGTAGCCAACTCCAGTAGCCAACCCCCACAGGCAGTCAAACCTCCCCATCCACCCTACCCTTCCACACCAAACACCCACCCTAAATATAACATCCTAAATTTGAAGCATATACATTTCAGGGACTCTTTCTTTTTACATTGCTTTTATATGAGAGTGAAAAAATAAATAGTCTGAGATATTTTATTATTTCTTTAATAAAACATTTAAAATATATCTCTGTTCTACCTTTTCACATTTTATACAAAAAATGCAGTGGTAAATATAACCACATAAAGGACTTGTATTTTATGTGATATATCTTTAACACATAAAAATCAGCAGGCTCCTAAGTGGCACTGCAATTCCAGTTATAGAGCAAAAGCTTCAGCATGGAAAATTCTTTGGAAAAAAATGGTAAGTTCTCCTGAGGTCAGGATTTCAATAACCCAGGGGACTGGGTCAGGAGATGGTTTTTTTCTGGTAATGCTGGGGGGCTACAGATCTTCCTACAGTCCCCTTCCCCACGACATTAAAAACATTTTTGGCTATGTCCCTGCCCCTTCTAGGGAATGCACCAAAACAAAATATATGTATGTAGCCCTCCCAGGGCATTATGGGGCACTCCTTGAAGGGGCAGGGAATGATACATGAGTGGCTTTTACCGGTCATTTATTATTCACTTTGGGCGTTTATTAAAGAATTTTCGGGGTGTCCCGGTCCCACCCGCGACAGCCACTGTTTTGTTCTTTTCATAAGGTACCTCAGACCCCTCCAGCTCCCTCCTAGGGTCCCCATTTCATTGAGGGCTGTGTGGGGCAGCCCTAGGACCCCATGTTCCCACCAGCTTTGCCTTTTTTTAAGTTGCTTGCCCTAGTGCAACAGTCTGAAGCCTTTTTTTAAAAAAAGGTGGGGTGCCCCTCTCCACCAGGGGCATCCCAAACCTCAAACCATATTAGGGTTTGTGGGGAAGGCCCCTGGCTCCGCAGCCCTGCCAGCTTCCCTGCTTGCACCCATCTAATGCAGTGGGAGCTGGCATTGCTCCAACCCTGCGGGAGCAGTTTTCCTTTGCTCCCACAGATTGGAAGCAATCAAAGTATTTCCCTGAATGAGAGTGTGGGCAGGGAAATGCTTTGTTCTCCCACCGGACGGGGCAGCTTTGTGCCCCTGTCCGGTGTGGGCAGGGAAATAGATGATGTCCCGGGTGTTGGGGACCCCGGGACATTGTCACTGACCCTGGCCTCAGGGGATGTGGTCCCTGGGGCCATTTTATGGCTCAGCCAGGTTTGAGTCAGGGGACCACATGCCCCTCTCCCTCTTAAACAACTACTGCACATTCTCCCCCGGCCCTGGCCCCTCTGGGGTGCCGTATTATTTTTTAAATGTGCTGAGACCCGTCCTTTTTTTATTTTTGCCATGGATGCGCGATTCCTATGATTCCTAATATGGCTACTACCACTTCCTTGTTGATGTGTTGGCAGTCAATCAGATCTCAGCAGGAAATCTGTTGGAACCACAGAGCCTCCACGTCCCTAGATATACAATTACAAATACTAAACCAATTTACATCAAAACACAAAACACTATTAATGTGTCTAAAGTTCCTATGGAAAAAGTATTGGGAAAAGCATGTTTTGGGGCCTCACTTTTTCTCAACCCCTGCTTGATGGATCACCCCAAAACGTTCCATGTGAAAACTAGTCAAAAATAGCACTTTCTTACATTTTTCATGGAGATTCGTCAGACGATACCAAAGTTATTAGCAACCCAAAAAAAAGCATTTCCTATGGAAACATGATCCTTACTATGCTTACCCAGTGGCGACTGTGGCCAGTAGGATATATATATAGATTCATTCTTTTGCTTCCCAGTTGCGTTTTGTAGAGGCCCCATTCCATCAAGAGGGCGGAGCATTGCTGGGTCAGCTGTTGCTGTGTTTTTGCTTCACCAAGGGATTGGTAGCTTCGGCCCGCCTCGGAGTGCAGACAAAGGATAGGGCTGCTGCCAGGAGCGGCTCGTAACTTTACGAGGAGCTGAGTATCATTGCATCTCGACTCACAGCCCGCCCGTCATCTGCATGTGGGGCTGGAATGTCAAAGGGGACTCAAGGAAGCCTGAGGACAACATTTCTAATCCATGGCCATCCATCTGGACATTTCACACCCTCCCTGGTTAGTAGATGCCCATTTGGGCTGGATTCATTCTTTTGCTTCCCCCGCGCATCAACCCTCCCGCAATGGTGAACTCTGGGAACTGTAGTTCAAGACATCAACTACAGAGGGTGTGTGACCATGTGATCGTGGGGGTGGAAGCTTCAATCAATGGAACTCTGTTACAGCACTCAAAGGTGTGGGTGGAGCAGTGCCGGGATTTAATGGTATCTGAGGAAGGCGTTACACGCCAAAATGCATCATGCCTGTTGTCCTATTAAAGACTTCCAAGACATCCCCCGTTGTGGCCTCTAACTGTATGTCTGTATGTGGATAAATTACATGCTTCCCAGTTGCGTGTTGTAGAGGCCCCGTTCCATCAAGAGGCCGGAGCATTGCTGGGTCAGCTGTTGCTGTGTTTTTGCTTCACCAAGGGATTGGTAGCTTCGGCCCGCCTCGGAGTGCGGACTAAGTATAGGGCTGCTGCCAGGAGCGGCTCGTAACTTTACGAGGAGCTGAGTATCATTGAATCTCGACTCACAGCCCGCCCATCATCTGCATGAGGGGCTGGAATGTCAAAGGGGACTCAAGGAAGCCTGAGGGCAACATTTCTAATCCAAGGCCATCCATCTGGACATTTCACACCCTCCCTGGTTAGTAGATGCCCATTTGGGCTGGATTCATTTTTTTGCTCCCCCAGCGCATCAACCCTCCCGCAATGGTGAACTCTGGGAACTGTAGTTCAAGACATCAACTACAGAGGGTGTGTGACCATGTGATCGTGGGGGTGGAAGCTTCAACCAATGGGACTCTGTTACAGCACTCAAAGGTGTGGGTGGAGCAGTGGTGGGATTTCAATGGCATCTGAGAAAGGCGTTACACGCTGAAATGCATCATGCCTGTTGTCCTATTAAAGACTTCCAAGACATCCCCCGTTGTGGCCTCTAACTTCTCTACTAACCGGAGTTGT
Organism: Triturus cristatus; assembly: GCF_964204655.1. Lineage (NCBI taxonomy): Eukaryota > Metazoa > Chordata > Amphibia > Caudata > Salamandridae > Triturus > Triturus cristatus. The sequence goes on along the minus strand of NC_140587.1, from coordinate 436,287,412 downwards.
CTGTTTGTGGATAAATTACACGCTTCCCAGTTGCGTGTTGTAGAGGCCTCGTTCCATCAAGAGGCCGGAGCATTGCTGGGTCAGCTGTTGCTGTGTTTTTGCTTCACCAAGGGATTGGTAGCTTCGGCCCGCCTCGGAGTGCAGACTAAGGATAGGGCTGCTGCCAGGAGCGGCTCGTAACTTTACGAGGAGCTGAGTATCATTGAATCTCGACTCACAGCCCGCCCATCATCTGCATGAGGGGCTGGAACGTCAAAGGGGACTCAAGGAAGCCTGAGGACAACATTTCTAATCCAAGGCAATCCATCTGGACTTTTCACACCCTCCCTGGTTAGTAGATGCCCATTTGGGCTGGATTCATTCTTTTGCTTCCCCCGCGCATCAACCCTCCCGCAATGGTGAACTCTGGGAACTGTAGTTCAAGACATCAACTACAGAGGGTGTGTGACCATGTGATTGTGGGGGTGGAAGCTTCAATTAATGGGACTCTGTTACAGCACTCAAAAGTGTGGGTGGAGCAGTGCCGGGATTTCAATGGCATTTGAGGAAGGCGTTACATGCCGAAATGCATCATGCCTGTTGTCCTATTGAAGGCTTCCAAGACATCCCCCGTTGTGGCCTCCAACTTCTCTACTAACCGGAGGTGTCTGTTTGTGGATATATATATACATACATACATATATATATATATATATATATTATCTACTGGCGGTCGCCAGTAGATAGTTATAGTTAGGACCGTGTTTCCATAGGAAATCTCAAAATTCTATTTTGAATAACTTTGGCGCAGGTTGACGGATTCTCACGAAATTTTCAAAACGAATGGGGCGCTCGGCTCAGCTCCTACCCTGTAAGTCTCGGGGTGATTCATCAAGCAGGGGCTGAGAAAAAAGGGGGGTCCCAAAACGCGTTTTCCCCATGCATTTTCCCATAGGACCTTTAGTCGAAGGTACAGCCCGAACGGCTGAACAGTATTACTTGAAATTTGGCAAAGAGGTAGTCCTCAGGTCAGGGATGTGCCTTTTGCATATATGGTGTCAATCTGTTCAGTAGTTCCTGAGAAAATTGCAGTTAAAAGTACATAAATATCTATAGGCGCGCACCGTGCTGGCACGGTGCCGTGCGCGAGCGTAATTCTGATTGGTGGTTACATGTCAGTCAACATTTGAATCGGTCGAAATCAGGAAGTGTTGTCCGCCATTTTGTGTGTGACAGTGAAAAAGAAAGGTGGAGAATGTGAAAAGGGGGCAGGGTACAGAGTTCCTGACCCCCTAGCTTTTGTCAGGGGGTCCCTGAAGGACCATGAAGGGTGAAAAAAACAAATTTTTTTTATTTAAAAATCGCGAGGTGCGCACACGGTGCGCGCACGGCGGAAAAAAATCATTAAAAAAATAGAATTAAAAATCAAATTTAAGTGTTTAGATGTTAGGTGGCTCTAAAAAGAGCCGTTGTGTTAATTGAGGAACAGAGGAACAAAAAAATGACAAAAACTATAGGGTGCCGCACGTGTGCTGCTGTATCTTGCTCTCTATTAGGGGAATGCTGGTGTCCCCATAAGAGATAAGAGCATTGCACGCATTGCACCGTATATGCACCCTCTTAAACAGAGGGTGTATATCCAGAGGAACAGAAGCAGGTGAAGCTGCCGCCGCAGATGAAGTGCTCGGCTGGGCTGCCGATGATGTGCTCGGCTGAGCTGCTGCGGATGTGCTCGGCTGAGCTACTGGAGGGTTTTCTGTAGCAGCTCGAGCATAAGCCACAGGATGCACATCTCTAACGTGCCTGATCATAGTGAAGATACTAAAAGAGTATTTCTTTTTTGGATCTCCTCTTGATAAGACACCATTACAAATAGTGCAGGTGACTTTTGGAGCATTCACCTTCTTCTGCCCCTCTGGAAAAGTGAAAAATTGCCATATAAAAGAGATTTTCTGTTTCCTCTGTCTCTGTGGCACAAGGGTCTCCTGCTCACTCCCAGAAGATGACTGCTGCTCTGCCATTCTCAAGTACTGGAGTACTGGAAAAGCTGCTCAGCTCCTTCTCCCAGGGAATCAGAAGTAATAATGAGGGGAGTGGGTGTGGTGTTGGAAGTTTCTGGAACTGAAACTACTATAAACCAATGAAAAGTGTTGTTTCTTAATCACATGACCTGAAACTACTATAAACCAATGAAAAGTGTTGTTTCTAAATCACATGACTTGCAGTGCACGCACCGTGCGCGCACGGTGCGTGCACCGAGCACGCACACATGTGCGTACGGAGCAGGCGCGCATGCGCGTACGTGCACGGAGCACGCACGCATGCATGCATGTACAGAGCATGCGCGCATGCGCGCATGCGCGCATGCGCACGGAGCATGCACGCATGCGCGTATGCGCACGGAGCATGCACGCATGCGCATATGGAGCACGTGTGCATGCGCGTACAGAGCACGCACGACGCACGCATGCGTACGCGGAGCACGTACGCATGCGCACACGGAGCACGTACGCATGCGTGCACTGTGCGCGCACCGTGCACGCACCGTGCGCGCACGGTCAAAAACACTTAAAAAAAATAAAAAATTAAAAGTGTTTATAAATTTATAGAAGATATTAACTATGCTGTTCAACTCTATCCAAATTACGAAAAAAAAACTGAGCCATTCCATATTACAGGATAAAGTTAATCTATAACTATATATATAGGTAGCTTATTGTAAAATAAATATTTTAAAAATATAATAATACATTCATAAATTAGCATTTAAAAACCTTGCAAATTCACTTAAAAAACCATAGGTTTCACACACGTTATAGTTAGGAATTAGCATTTAAAAAACCTTGCAAATTCACTAAAAAAACCATAGGTTTCACACACGTTATAGTTAGGAATTAGCATTTAATAAACCTTGCAAATTCACTGAAAAAACCATAGGTTTCATACATGTTATAGTTAGCTGGACATTTCACTCGTAAAAAACCAATGAAATTCCCCCGTTATAGTTAGTTCAGCTAACTATAACTCGCGCGCCCGCAATCCACTGCTGATGACGTCACATATTACATCACTCATGACATGGTCAGTGACATCACTCATGACATCACTGATGACATCTCAAATGACATCACGTGTTTTCTTTATGTTAATTCCCTTAGGAAATTTTAGACACAACTACAGCCCGAACTGCTGAACGGAATTACACCAAATTTGGCAAGAAGGTAGCCCTTGGTTCAGAAAGAGACCATTTTTTTTTAAATGGTGTAAATCCGTTCAGTAGTTTTCGACATATTAAAGGAAAAAAATCTTTATATATCTGGGCGGGACCTAACTACACAAGCACAAGCTTGGTTCTAATTGGCTGCCAACACTTCAATCCAGAAAGTGTTGGCAGCCATCTTGGTGCAATGCTTTTTAGGTCTCGCCTCGCGACGCAGTGCATGCGCTGCGCACTACACAAACACCACTGCACTGCCCTAAACCCTAAAACACTACCCCAGCATGACCCCCTACACTGCATTAACACCACTGCACTGCCCTAAACCCTAAAACACTACCCCAGCATAACCCCCTACACTGCAGGAACACCACTGCACTACCCTAAACCTTGAAACACTACCCCCATCACGACCCCCTGCACTGCCCGAAGACCACTGCACTGCCCTAAACCCTTTATGTTATGTTAAATGAGATTTGTAAAGCGCACTGACACCGTGGGTTTCCTGGCGCTAGAGGTAAACGTGAGTGTGAAGTAAAGGAGGCGGGGATTAGCCCGAGGGAGGGAAGAGGAAAGTTTTTAGCAATTTTCTGAAGTGGGGGAGGGAACTACTTGATTTAATGGACAGGGGGTGAGGGTTCCAGAGTTTGGGAACTAGGTGGGCAAACCGGCGACCACCGAATTTATTAGTTTTAATTTTAGGAGCGACAAGCAGATGTAAGTGAGCTGAACGAAGATTGCGGGTGGGGTGGTGTGGGGTAATGAGAGTTTTCAAGAACGCTGGGCTGGTGCCATGAAGGGATTTGAACGCGAGGCAGCCCAGCTTGAAAGCCGCCCTTTGTTCTATGGGTAGCCAGAGGAGTTTGTGTAACAAGGGTTTAGCCGACTGACAAATAGGAGATTTGTAAATGAGACGGGCTGCCTGGTTCTGCATAACCTGAAGGCGACGCAGTAGTGACTGTGGAAGTCCAAAGTATAGGGAATTGGAAAAATCCAGACGAGAGAGTACCAGGGAGATAACAACCTGGACCAGGGCAGCTGGAGGTAGGAGGTGACTAACTTTACGAATTTTTCGGAGCTGGAACGTGCATGAGGAGATCACCGCACCCACTTGCGGTCTGAGGGAAAGTTCAGCGTCGATAGTCACCCCAAGACTCTTTACTGATTTCGCAGGAACCGGGGGGGGGGGGACTAATTCGTTTGGCCAGAACCGCGGGCCCCAGTAAGAGGGGCTGGAGCCGGGGAGGAGGAGCTCTGTTTTTCCCGGGTTCAGTTTTAGTTGGTTGTGGTTCATCCACTGCTGGATGTGTAACATAACGGACTGGAAGCTGATGACAGCATCCGGAGAGTTGAGTGGGAAAATGATCTGCAGGTTGTCAGCATAGTTGTAGATAGTGATATCCCAGCTCTAAAGTGAATAAATCAAGGGTTGGAGGTAGAGGTTAAATAGTAGTGGTGACAGGGAGGAACCTTGAGGGACTCCACAAGTTGTGGGGGTTTTGGCTGCTGTATAGGGGCCCAAACGGACAGCTTGTGTTCTGCCGGTCAGGAAGGACTGGATCCACCTGAGGGCCAGTCCCTGGATGCCTGCACGCTCGACACGGTGAAGAAGGATGTTGTGGTCCACCGTGTCGAACGCAGCCGATAGATCCAGGAGTACAAGGGCCTGGGGAGTCCCTGTGTCTGCGTTCCTCCTAAGTGCGTCCAAAACTGCCAGGATGACGGCCTCGGTAGATTGAGCAGGCCTGAAACCAGCCTGATTAGGCTCCAAGTGGCCGGAGGACTCAATGAAATTGGAGAGAAGCCGAGTGACATAGGCCTCCGTCAGTTTGGAGAAGTAGGGCAGGAGGGAAATGGGGCGGTAGTTAGATGGATCCGCTGGGTCCGCGCCAGGTTTCTTCAGGAGAGGCACCAAAATGGCCTCCTTGAAGGAACTGGGGACAATACCGGTACCGAGGCAACCGTTCAGCAGAGGTAAGATGCAGTCGGGTAATTTAAGGCAGACGTCCTTTAGGACAGAGGGGGGACAGCAATCGTATGGCGAACCTGATTTTACCCGGGTCGCAAGTTCAGCTAGTAGAAGGGAATTAAGGGGGGGAAAGTGAGTGAAGGTCGATGAATTATTGGGGGGGGTGTCAGGTGGAGATGCCTGTGGGAGGGGGCTAATTGAGTCCTTGATTTTGTTAATTTTCTCAATAAAGAAAAGATTGAGAGCATCACAGGTCTCTTGGGTAGGGGTCTGGGTAGGGAGAGTTCTATCATCTGTGGTGAGTTCATTCATGATTTTAAAAACCTCCTTAGATTTATCATATGCAGACAGAATTCTATTTGAGAAGTGTTCTGATTTAGCTAGGGAAATTGCATTTTTGTATTCTCTGCGTGCTATGGTAAATTGGAGTCTGTCTGGCTGGGAATAGTTACGTCTCCATGTCCGTTCCAGCTGGCGGACCTTCAGTTTGAGTTGCTTGAGGTCGCCGGAGAACCATCTATGGGAATTGTGGTGTCTAGTACGGGGGAATTTAGTTAGGGGGCGAATTGATCGCTAGCTGACTTTAGCCAAGTGCCGATGTCACTTTCCTGCACATCGATGTTAACTGGAGTGTGAATGGCTGGGCAGGTGTCGGCTAAGGTCGAAAGGAAACCTATTGAGTCATAGGAGTTCCATTTCCGTGAGAAACCACCGGCCATCAAAGGGGCGGGAATACTACCGGTGATGGTAAGGGTGGTGTCGACTAGGTGGTGATCCGACCACACGCAGGGGGAGACGGAAGGCTGGGTAAGTGCTAGATTGTGGCTCCAAATCTGGTCCAAGATGTGGCCCTTGATGTGGGTGGGTGAAGAAATTAGTTGGGTCAGATTGAGGCTATTAAGGGCTTCGAAGAGTTCTGTAGCGTGGGGGCCGGCGTTGGCATCAATAAACCAGTAATTAAAATCGCCAAAGAGAGCTAATCTGGTGTTCCGTGTCAATAAGTCAGACAGCTGTTCAGTCAGTGAAGTGGCGAAGGATGGCATGGAGTGTGGGGGCCGATATATGAGAAGCAGTATCACGGCTCCTACATCAGTTTTTAAACTGATAACTTGATTATCTACTTCCGGGAGGGTAAGGGAAGATGTAGAGATGAAATTAAGATGTTTAGATATAATGGCTTATTCCAACGGATGGTTGCAGTTCCTACACAAAGACAAGATAGTAACAGCCAAAGGATAAGCTGTAGAGAGTAGGGGATGTCTCCAAGGACAGAGTGAGTGTGCAGAGTGAGGAGAGAGTACTCCTTGTTGTGGTACTTGGTGCCCTCACACACCCTTGCGGATGTTTAGCATCATCATTGGGCACAGTTGCTCCTCGTGGGGGTGGCGCTGCAGTCCCTCACGGGCCCTTGGTTAGGGGCTCTCTGGTGGAGTTCTTTTAGGAGTTGCCGCATTTGTGAGTGTGGGTGTGTGGGTAGAGGTGTGCTAGTGAGTGCAGGTTATAAAATTGAGACAGGGTCCAAAAATAGTTTAATTGGGAGGTCCCTGGTTCAAACTAAAACATTGACGGGGATGTAGATGCACGATAGTGCTATTATGAGACGGGAAACAGAACCAAATAAAGTCCCACTTCTCTCAACCCGTATAGTGTATTAACAAAAGTGATATAAAGAAAGTCAGGTCAACATGTTTCGCGCTATCTGATGGTCCCTATTGGATCCAGGAGCGCTTCGTCAGGACCAAAAAAAGAGTATTAGAAGAACGGGTTCGGGAAAAGACAGCCCGTAATCCCATTCATTACCTAGGTCTGGTATGCTTGACAATTCGTGTCCAGAATCCGTTATTATACGTGAATCCTGTTCACAGCCTAAGAGGAGACATAACAAAAAAAGGGGGGGGAAAGAAAAGGGAAGAGATAGTAACATATCAAGGGTACTGATATAACTTAGACACTAGTGCACATTCTGTGCTCCGGTGCCCAGTGCATGAAACCCACCGAGATCGTTACATAGTGATCATGCTTACTATGCGGCAGGGTGCCGGGATACTGCCCAGCGTAAACGGGAAAATGCACAGGGGTGATGGTTCCTACTAGGAAGTGCGTGTGACACACGGGGTGGTAGTAACTCACTGGAATTCAACACTACAATGGTGCTGAGTGGATACAGGTTTCAAAGATGTTATAATGTGTGCCCGTAGAGTTGGGGTGATACGGTGCTGTGGAGACTCTCGCACATCCAGAGAGTAGGGGATTAATCAGGTAATAAAACTGTATCTCAGCTGAATGTAGTGGGGAGAGTGACTATACCATAACAGGGCGGTGCGAGTACCGGTCGTATACGGTGACTATGGTGTTACCGCCGGTGTGGAAACTAGCACGGTGTAACCTTGGTGCTATGTATACGTATAGTGGAGCAGGCAGAAAGGTGTAAAATAACAACACATATAAGATATAGCAAACACACAAAACGAGGGCGCAAGCCTACCCTCTCTTACTCGGTGATGGGCTCCATCAGCGTGAGCCGCATTGTAAGGCTGTAAATAGTAATAATTATGAGAGGTAAGAGAGAAGGCTACAAGTAACAATACCTGAATCGAGGTAGCTGCTCGTGCGTCCCGAGTCAAAGGTGCCGGTACTTACTTGACTCGTTGCCTTACGTCGCGGGGTGACCTACCCGTGCGGTTGCTCTGCCGGTAACATCAGTGTTCATTAACCAGTGGGTTATGTAGTGCTTCCGGAAAGGAAACAGGCCCCGGGTGATGACGTCCTCTCGAAAGCGCCCGCAAGTCAGGATGAAAGACGGAGGACAGAAAGGGGCAAGGCTGATGGCTGCAGCGGCCATGTTGGAAAGGTATGGACGGGCCATAAAGGACTGTGTGGAAGGAGGTGTTAACTGATAACGGGAGGTCAGGGAGGGGTTGGTGGTGAAAGGTATAGTACAATACCTCAAGAAACAAGCCACTTAGGTAAACACATGGTATTGTGGGTGATACCGACATGTGGAAGTGACGGATTTCTTAATTAATATATATTATATATTAACTAAAGATGGTAATCTCAGGTAAGAGAAAGCGGAAAAAGATGGGGTGTACCAGGTCCGAAGTGGACGTGATGGAAGCGACTTATCGGACTAAGTCCTCAGTCGGGGATATGACCCCAGCGCTCTAAGCCACGAATCAGAGGTCACGTGATGTAACCGTGGCGGTTCAGTAAGTGTGGAAATTATGATAATGCATAATGGAGCAATGCTGTATTAACAGCAAAGGTGTAGAGGAGGATACTTTGCTTGCTATATAGGGGATTGCACCAAATCACATCATTAGTGTAACCGTAGTTAAATGGTGCCTCAAAAAATAAGCACCCAAGACTACAGATACAGCAGTTAACATACAGCATAGTATCAACAGGGACATGCCAGACTGACGTGTCATAATACCAATGTCTTAGTTTAGAATGTAGTGATGTGACTAGTGTCCCTGATACTCAGATTATTATAATCGGGCTGCTGGTGTTAATGCTCAATCTAGCTGGGTCATAAAGTTGTGGTGCTCGATGTAACATGCTACCTAAGATCATCTCGTGATCTACCACTAACGGGATAATTCAACCCAGGGGATATCTTCATTAAGTCCCCCTTTATTGCTTCTCAATTTAAACACCCATCGTTGTTCCTGCCTAAACAGTGTGGATGCTGACCAATGGGGATTAGATTCGATGATAGTCCATCGTAAGCTTTCAGGGGAGTGATTCATTTCCAAGAAATGGCTTTGTAGTCTGGTTGCTGTGCGTTTGCACACTCATCCCGGACGAGCCCCCAGAACACAAAATCTGAGAGACATGCTAGTCCACACACGCCCTAGGAACATTATCAAGACACAACCAACTCTATGGAATCTTCCCCCGGTAACTGGCCATTATCCATGTGGTTCGTGCACAGTATGCCCATTGACTAGCATCACTAAGGAACTTGATCTGGGACTTGCAAAACCTTGGAAGCAATTACACCATACCAACTGTAACACGAAAAATTGTGTTTACATGATTACCTGCCCCTGTGGTTCACGATACATTGGCATGACTATGAGACCAATCAAAACACGAATTGGGGAACATAAGAGCACGATTCGGTGCAAACGCACAGCAACCAGACTACAAAGCCATTTCTTGGAAATGAATCACTCCCCTGAAAGCTTACGATGGACTATCATCGAATCTAATCCCCATTGGTCAGCATCCACACTGTTTAGGCAGGAACAACGATGGGTGTTTACATTGAGAAGCAATAAAGGGGGACTTAATGAAGATATCCCCTGGGTTGAATTATCCCGTTAGTGGTAGATCACGAGATGATCTTAGGTAGCATGTTACATCGAGCACCACAACTTTATGACCCAGCTAGATTGAGCATTAACACCAGCAGCCCGATTATAATAATCTGAGTATCAGGGACACTAATCACATCACTACATTCTAAACTAAGACATTGGTATTATGACACGTCAGTCTGGCATGTCCCTGTTGATACTATGCTGTATGTTAACTGCTGTATCTGTAGTCTTGGGTGCTTATTTTTTGAGGCACCATTTAACTACGGTTACACTAACGATGTGATTTGGTGCAATCCCCTATATAGCAAGCAAAGTATCCTCCTCTACACCTTTGCTGTTAATACAGCATTGCTCCATTATGCATTATCATAATTTCCACACTTACTGAACCGCCACGGTTACATCACGTGACCTCTGATTCGTGGCTTAGAGCGCTGGGGTCATATCCCCGACTGAGGACTTAGTCCGATAAGTCGCTTCCATCACGTCCACTTCGGACCTGGTACACCCCATCTTTTTCCGCTTTCTCTTACCTGAGATTACCATCTTTAGTTAATATATAATATATATTAATTAAGAAATCCGTCACTTCCACATGTCGGTATCACCCACAATACCATGTGTTTACCTAAGTGGCTTGTTTCTTGAGGTATTGTACTATACCTTTCACCACCAACTCCTCCCTGACCTCCCGTTATCAGTTAACACCTCCTTCCACACAGTCCTTTATGGCCCGTCCATACCTTTCCAACATGGCCGCTGCAGCCATCAGCCTTGCCCCTTTCTGTCCTCCGTCTTTCATCCTGACTTGCGGGCGCTTTCGAGAGGACGTCATCACCCGGGGCCTGTTTCCTGTCCGGAAGCACTACATAACCCACTGGTTAATGAAAACTGATGTTACCGGCAGAGAACCCGCACGGGTAGGTCACCCCGCGACGTAAGGCAACGAGTCAAGTAAGTACCGGCACCTTTGACTCGGGACGCACGAGCAGCTACCTCGATTCAGGTATTGTTACTTGTAGCCTTCTCTCTTACCTCTCATAATTATTACTATTTACAGCCTTACAATGCGGCTCACGCTGACGGAGCCCATCACCGAGTAGGAGAGGGTAGGCTTGCGCCCTCGTTTTGTGTGTTTGCTATATCTTATATGTGTTGTTATTTTACACCTTTCTGCCTGCTCCACTATACGTATACATAGCACCAAGGTTACACCGTGCTAGTTTCCACACCGGCGGTAACACCATAGTCACCGTATACGACCGGTACTCGCACCGCCCTGTTATGGTATAGTCACTCTCCCCACTACATTCAGCTGAGATACAGTTTTATTACCTGATTAATCCCCTACTCTCTGGATGTGCGAGAGTCTCCACAGCACCGTATCACCCCAACTCTACGGGCACACATTATAACATCTTTGAAACCTGTATCCACTCAGCACCATTGTAGTGTTGAATTCCAGTGAGTTACTACCACCCCGTGTGTCACACGCATTTCCTAGTAGGAACCATCACCCCTGTGCATTTTCCCGTTTACGCTGGGCAGTATCCCGGCACCCTGCCGCATAGTAAGCATGATCACTATGTAACGATCTCGGTGGGTTTCATGCACTGGGCACCGGAGCACAGAATGTGCACTAGTGTCTAAGTTATATCAGTACCCTTGATATGTTACTATCTCTTCCATTTTCTTTCCCCCCCCCTTTTTTTGTTATGTCTCCTCTTAGGCTGTGAACAGGATTCACGTATAATAACGGATTCTGGACACGAATTGTCAAGCATACCAGACCTAGGTAACGAATGGGATTACGGGCTGTCTTTTCCCGAACCCGTTCTTCTAATACTCTTTTTTTGGTCCTGACGAAGCGCTCCTGGATCCAATAGGGACCATCAGATAGCGTGAAACATGTTGACCTGACTTTCTTTATATCACTTTTGTTAATACACTATACGGGTTGAGAGAAGTGGGACTTTATTTGGTTCTGTTTCCCCTCTCATAATAGCACTATCGTGCATCTCCATCCCCGTCAATGTTTTAGTTTGAACCAGGGACCTCCCAATTAAACTATTTTTGGAACCTGTCTCAATTTTCTAACCTGCACTCACTAGCACACCTCTACCCACACACCCACACTCACAAATGCGGCAACTCCTAAAAGAACTCCACCAGAGAGCCCCTAACCAAGGGCCCGTGAGGGACTGCAGCGCCACCCCCACGAGGAGCAACTGTGCCCAATGATGATGCTAAACATCCGCAAGGGTGTGTGAGGGCACCAAGTACCACAACAAGGAGTACTCTCTCCTTACTCTGCACACTCACTCTGTCCTTGGAGACATCCCCTACTCTCTACAGCTTATCCTTTGGCTGTTACTATCTTGTCTTTGTGTAGGAACTGCAACCATCCGTTGGAATAACATATGACTTTTAGGAGCATTGGTTCAGGACCTTTTTCAATTCGCTCCTAGTCCCCTCTCTTATTGATTTGCTGTAGATATAATGGCTGCCACCCCACCCCCTGGACGGAGACCAGTACGGTCAACGTGGAGGATGTAATAATCAGGGGGGAGGGCCACCAGAATATCAGGGAGAGAGTCTGTGGTTAACCAGGTTTCAGTGAGCAGAAGTATGTCTAGTTTCTCGATGGACAAGAGGATGTAGATGTCAGATTGGTGTTTTACCAGGGAGCGGGTGTTTAGGTACAGCACACGAATAAAAGTGTCACTCCTCACTGGTTTGGTAAGGGTTGTGCTTCTACTAGGGGAAGGTAGGTCTGTGCGGGCAAGGCCAGATGCAGAGATTTGTCGGGTGGTAGCAGGGGAAGGCGGGGGGTAGGGGAATTGCAATTTTCTGAGGGAGTTAGGTGAGTATGGGATGGGGTGGCCAGCGAGACTGGTCCCTGGTCCCGGCCTGGCGCGGACGGGCGCAGACGGGCTTGCCTGTGGCGCGCCTTTGGCGCGCGTCCGCTGCACGTCCGGGGAATGCACATTGTATTTGAATGAGGGGGTGGGGGCGTGGCCTCCTGCCGTGGGCGTGGCCTGTGGGATTAGCGAGATGGCGGCAGAAGAACTCTGACCCGCGGCAGCGTTTAGGTCGGCTGCGCGGAGGTTTCTGATGCAGGTAGGTGGGGTGAATGCTCAGGGGGAAGTGCCCAACAATTAAACACAAGATTTATAAAAATAAGCAATGTTAAAACATACGAGCGTGCTCCCGGCTTTCCGCCTCAGGAGTTTTGTGGACTCTAATGCGGGCTTGTGAGTCAGCGCGCCTTATATAGGGTCCAAAAGGGGGCGTGGCCTCCCACCGTGGGCGTGGCCTGTGGGATTAGCGAGATGGCGGCAGAAGAACTCTGACCCGCGGCAGCGCTTAGGTCGGCTGCGTGGAGGTTTCTGATGCAGGTAGGTGGGGCGAATGCTCAGGGGGAAGTGCCCAACAATTAAACACAAGATTTATAAAAATAAGCAATGTTAAAACATACGAGCGTGCTCCCGGCTTTCCGCCTCAGGAGTTTTGTGGCCTCTAATGCGAGCTTGTGAGTCAGCGCGCCTTATATAGGGTCCAAAAGGGGGCGTGGCCTCCCGCCGTGGGCGTGGACTGTGGGATTAGCGAGATGGTGGCAGAAGAACTCTGACCCACGGCAGCGTTTAGGTCGGCTGCGCGGAGGTTTCTGATGCAGGTAGGTAGGGCAAATGCTCAGGGGGAAGTGCCCAACAATTAAACACAAGATTTATAAAAATAAGCAATGTTAAAACATACGAGTGTGCTCCCGGCTTTCCGCCTCAGGAGTTTTGTGGCCTCTAATGCGGGCTCGTGAGTCAGAGCGTGCCTTATATAGGGTCCAAAAGGGGGCGTGGCCTCCTGCCGTGGGCGTGGCCTGTGGGATTAGCGAGATGGCGGCAGAAGAACTCTGACCCGCAGCAGCGTTTAGGTCGGCTGCGCGGAGGTTTCTGATGCAGGTAGGTGGGGCGAATGCTCAGGGGGAAGTGCCCAACAATTAAACACAAGATTTATAAAAATAAGCAATGTTAAAACATACGAGCGTGCTCCCGGCTTTCCACCTCAGGAGTTTTGTGGCCTCTAACCCTGATACCCCCACCCCCAGCACGACCCCCTACACTGCCCGAACACCACTGCACTGCCCTAAAAGCTGAAACACCACCCCAGCACTACCCCCTACACTGCCCAAAAGACCACTGCACTGCCCTAAACCCTGAAAAACCACCCCCTGCACGACCCCTACACTTCCTGAACACCACTGCACTGCCCTAAACTCTGAAACCCCCACCCCCAGCACAACCCCCTACACTGCCCGAACACCACTGCACTGCCCTAACCACTGAAACACCACCCCCAGCACGACCCCCTACACTGCCCAAACACCACTGCACTGGCCTAAACCCGGAACCACCACCCCCAACAAGACCCCCTACATTGCCCGAACACCACTTCCCTAAACCCTGAAACACCACCCCCTGCATGACCCCCTACACTGCCCAAACACCACTGCCCTGCCCTAAACCCTGAAACACCAACCCCTGCACGACCCCCTACACTGCCCGAACACCACTGCCCTGCCCTAAACCCTGAAAAACCACCCCCTGCACGACCCCCTACACTGCCCGAACACCACTGCCCTGCTCTAAACCCTGCAACACCACCCCCAGCATGACCCCCTACACTACCCAAACACCACTGCACTACCCTAAACCCTAAAAATAGACCCCCTACACTACACAAACACCGCTGCACTACCCTAAACCCTAAAACACTACCCCCAGCATGACCCCCTACACTACACAAACACCACTGCACTACCCTAAACCCTAAAGCACTACCCCCGCATGACCCACTACACTACCCAAACACCACTGCACTACCCTAAACCCTAAAACACTACCCCCCACATGACCCCCTACACTACCCAAAGACCACTGCACTACCCTAAAACACGACCCCCTACACTACACAAATACCACTGCAGTACCCTAAACCCTAAAACACTACCCCCAGCATGACCCCCTACACTACACAAACACCAATGCACTACCCTAAACCCTAAAACACTACCCCCAGCACGACCCCCTGCACTACCCAAACACCACTGCACTACCCTAAACCCTAAAACACTGTCCCCAGCAGTACCCCCTACACTACCCAAACACCACTGCACTACCCTAAACCCTAAACCACTACCCCCAGCATGACCCCCTACACTACCCAAACACCACTACACTACCCTAAACCCTAAAACACTATGCCAGCACAACCCCCTACACTACCCAAACACCACTGCACTACCCTAAATCCTAAAACACTATGCCCAGCACGACCCCCTACACTACCCAAACACCACTGCACTACCCTAAACCCTAAAACACTGCCCCAGCAGTACCCACTACACTACCCAAACACCACTGCACTACCCTAAACCCTAAACCACTACCCTCAGCACGACCCCCTACACTACCTAAACACCACTGCACTGCCCTAAACCCTAAAACCCTGCCCCCAGCACGACCCCCTACACTACCTAAACACCACTGCACTGGCCTAAACCCTAAAACACTACCTGCAGCATGACGCCCTACACTACACAAACACTACTGCACTGCCCTAAACCCTAAAACACTACCCCCAGCACGACCCCCTACACTACACAAAAACCACTGCACTACCCTAAACCCTAAATCTACCCCAAGCATGACCCCCTACACTACACAAACATCACTGCACTACCCTAAACCCTAAAACACTACCACCAGCACGACCCCCTACACTACACAAACACCACTGCACTTCCCTAAACCCTGAAACACCTACCCCAGCATGACCCCCTACACTGCCTGAACACCACTGCACTGACCTAAACCCTGAAACACCAGTCCCAGCACGACCCCCTACACTGCCAAACACCACTGCACTGCCCTAAACCCTGAAACACCAGCCCCAGCACGACCCCTACACTACCCAAACACCCCCACACTACCCTAAACCCTAAAACACTACGCCAGCACAACCCCCTACACTACCCAAACAGCACTGCACTACCCTAAATCCTAAAACACTATGCCCAGCACGACCCCTACACTACCCAAACACCACTGCACTACCCTAAACCCTAAAACACTGCCCCCAGCAGTACCCCCTACACTACCCAAACACCACTGCACTACCCTAAACCCTAAAACACTACCCCCAGCACGACCCGCTACACTACAACAACACCACTGCACTGCCCTAAACCCTAAAACACTACCCCAGCATGACCCCCTATGCTACCCAAACGCCACTGCACTGCCCTAAACCCTAAAACACTACCCCCAGCACAACCCCCTACACTACCAAAACACCACTACACTGCCCTAAACCCTAAAACACTACCCCCAGCACGACCCCCTACAATACACAAAAACAACTGCACTACCCTAAACCCTAAATCTACCCCAAACATGACCCCCTACACTACACAAACATCACTGCACTACCCTAAACCCTAAAACATTACCACCAGCACGACCCCCTACACTACACAAACACCACTGCACAACCCTAAACCCTGAAACACCTGCCCCAGCATGACCCCCTACACTGCCCGAACACCACTGCACTGACCTAAACCCTGAAACACCAGTCCCAGCACAACCCCCTACACTGCCAAACACCACTGCACTGCCCTAAACCCTGAAACACTACCTGCAGCATGACACCCTACACTACACAAACACTACTGCACTGCCCTAAACCCTAAAACACTACCCCCAGCACGACCCCCTACACTACACAAAAACCACTGCACTACCCTAAACCCTAAATCTACCCCAAGCATGACCCCCTACACTACACAAACATCACTGCACTACCCTAAAACACTACCACCAGCACGACCCCCTACACTACACAAACACCACTGCACTTCCCTAAACCCTGAAACACCTACCCCAGCATGACCCCCTACACTACCTAAACACCACTGCACTGGCCTAAACCCTAAAACACTACCTGCAGCATGACGCCCTACACTACACAAACACTACTGCACTGCCCTAAACCCTAAAACACTACCCCCAGCACGACCCCCTACACTACACAAAAACCACTGCACTACCCTAAACCCTAAATCTACCCCAAGCATGACCCCCTACACTACACAAACATCACTGCACTACCCTAAACCCTAAAACACTACCACCAGCACGACCCCCTACACTACACAAACACCACTGCACTTCCCTAAACCCTGAAACACCTACCCCAGCATGACCCCCTACACTGCCTGAACACCACTGCAATGACCTAAACCCTGAAACACCAGTCCCAGCACGACCCCCTACACTGCCAAACACCACTGCACTGCCCTAAACCCTGAAACACCAGCCCCAGCACGACCCCTACACTACCCAAACACCCCCACACTACCCTAAACCCTAAAACACTACGCCAGCACAACCCCCTACACTATCCAAACAGCACTGCACTACCCTAAATCCTAAAACACTATGCCCAGCACGACCCCTACACTACCCAAACACCACTGCACTACCCTAAACCCTAAAACACTGCCCCCAGCAGTACCCCCTACACTACCCAAACACCACTGCACTACCCTAAACCCTAAAACACTACCCCCAGCACGACCCGCTACACTACAACAACACCACTGCACTGCCCTAAACCCTAAAACACTACCCCAGCATGACCCCCTATGCTACCCAAACGCCACTGCACTGCCCTAAACCCTAAAACACTACCCCCAGCACAACCCCCTACACTACCAAAACACCACTACACTGCCCTAAACCCTAAAACACTACCCCCAGCACGACCCCCTACAATACACAAAAACAACTGCACTACCCTAA
Organism: Triturus cristatus; assembly: GCF_964204655.1. Taxonomy (NCBI): domain Eukaryota; kingdom Metazoa; phylum Chordata; class Amphibia; order Caudata; family Salamandridae; genus Triturus; species Triturus cristatus. Next base: position 436,270,060 of record NC_140587.1, on the reverse strand, counting down.
ACCCTAAATCTACCCCAAGCATGACCCCCTACACTACACAAACATCACTGCACTACCCTAAACCCTAAAACATTACCACCAGCACGACCCCCTACACTACACAAACACCACTGCACAACCCTAAACCCTGAAACACCTGCCCCAGCATGACCCCCTACACTGCCCGAACACCACTACACTGACCTAAACCCTGAAACACCAGTCCCAGCACAACCCCCTACACTGCCAAACACCACTGCACTGCCCTAAACCCTGAAACACTACCTGCAGCATGACACCCTACACTACACAAACACTACTGCACTGCCCTAAACCCTAAAACACTACCCCCAGCACGACCCCCTACACTACACAAAAACCACTGCACTACCCTAAACCCTAAATCTACCCCAAGCATGACCCCCTACACTACACAAACATCACTGCACTACCCTAAAACACTACCACCAGCACGACCCCCTACACTACACAAACACCACTGCACTTCCCTAAACCCTGAAACACCTACCCCAGCATGACCCCCTACACTGCCCGAACACCACTGCACTGACCTAAACCCTGAAACACCAGTCCCAGCACGACCCCCTACACTGCCAAACACCACTGCACTGCCCTAAACCCTGAAACACCAGCCCCAGCACGACCCCTACACTACCCAAACACCACCACACTACCCTAAACCCTAAAACACTACGCCAGCACAACCCCCTACACTACCCAAACAGCACTGCACTACCCTAAATCCTAAAACACTATGCCCAGCACGACCCCTACACTACCCAAACACCACTGCACTACCCTAAACCCTAAAACACTGCCCCCAGCAGTACTCCCTACACTACCCAAACACCACTGCACTACCCTAAACCCTAAAACACTACCCCCAGCACGACCCGCTACACTATAACAACACCACTGCACTGCCCTAAACCCTAAAACACTACCCCAGCATGACCCCCTATGCTACCCAAACGCCACTGCACTGCCCTAAACCCTAAAACACTACCCCCAGCACAACCCCCTACACTACCTAAACACCACTACACTGCCCTAAACCCTAAAACACTACCCCCAGCACGACCCCCTACAATACACAAAAACAACTGCACTACCCTAAACCCTAAATCTACCCCAAGCATGACCCCCTACACTACACAAACATCACTGCACTACCCTAAAACACTACCACCAGCACGACCCCCTACACTACACAAACACCACTGCACTTCCCTAAACCCTGAAACACCTACCCCAGCATGACCCCCTACACTACCTAAACACCACTGCACTGACCTAAACCCTGAAACACCAGTCCCAGCATGACCCCCTACACTACCTAAACACCACTGCACTGACCTAAACCCTGAAACACCAGTCCCAGCACGACCCCCTACACTACCTAAACACCACTGCACTGGCCTAAACCCTAAAACACTACCTGCAGCATGACGCCCTACACTACACAAACACTACTGCACTGCCCTAAACCCTAAAACACTACCCCCAGCACGACCCCCTACACTACACAAAAACCACTGCACTACCCTAAACCCTAAATCTACCCCAAGCATGACCCCCTACACTACACAAACATCACTGCACTACCCTAAACCCTAAAACATTACCACCAGCACGACCCCCTACACTACACAAACACCACTGCACAACCCTAAACCCTGAAACACCTGCCCCAGCATGACCCCCTACACTGCCCGAACACCACTGCACTGACCTAAACCCTGAAACACCAGTCCCAGCACAACCCCCTACACTGCCAAACACCACTGCACTGCCCTAAACCCTGAAACACCAGCCCCAGCACGACCCCCTACACTGCCCGAACACCACTGCACTGCCCTAAACCCTGAAATACCACCCCCAGCAAGACCACCTGCTCTGCCCGAGCACCACTGCACTGCCCTAAACCCTGAAACACCACCCCCCAGCCATCGTGTAGTGTGCGCAAAGGGTGCGCAACTTCTGTATAATATTTAAAAAAAGAATGAATATAGTTTGTCTAACTAAAAATTCTTTAATTTTTTTAAAATATATATGTATGTGCGGTCTTGAATCTGGGCAATCCTGATGTGTGAATATGACCGCGGTTCCAGGCCGCGTGAGACGATGAACCATCTTTCAACTAAAGGACCCAAGCGGTGCTTTGTAAATAAATGACGTTTTTTCCATCTTGGAGGCACACCTGAAGCCAAGTACTTTGAATAAAACTCTAGCGGGAGAATGCAGTGGAAAATAGAGGTTGCTGACACGGGCCTCTGATGAGAATCAAAAGAGATTCGAAACCCGTAAGGCCAGGGTCGTTTTCTGTGGGGATGCCAAGTGGATGCCTTCTGAAATAAAGTATGTTACTTACCAGCTACTGAGTGCGGTCTTGAATCAGTTGGTGATTTGAATATAGGCATCCAGAATTCCATCCTGAAGCCCAATGGAGGGCTATAAACATTGTCCCATATTAAAGTGCAGCAACCAAACCCACTGGAGGGTCGTAAAGGAAATAAAATGAACTACATCTCCCAGAGTGCTTTGTAAATAAATGATGTTTTTTCCATCTTGGAGGCACACCTGAAGCCAAGTAATTTGAATAAAACTCGAGCGGGAGAATGCAGTGGAAAATAGAGGTTGCTGACACGGGCCTCTGATGAGAATCAAAAGAGATTCAAAATGCGTAAGGCCAGGGACGTTTTCTGCGGGGATGCCAAGCTGGATGCCTTCTGAAATAAAGTATGTTACTTACCAGCTACGGAGTGCGGTCTTGAATCTGGGCAATCCTGATGTGTGAATATGACCGCAGCGCTTCCAGGCCACGTGAGACGACGCACCAACTTTCAACCAAAGGACCCAAGGGGTGGAAGATTCCACTTCTGTGCGGGCGCAGTTGGTGATTTGAATATAGGCATCCAAAGTTCCATCCTGAAGCCCAATGGAGGGCTATAAACATTGTCCCATATTAAAGTGCAGCAACCAAACCCACTAGAGCATGGGTACTCACAAACTTTCTCTCGAGGACCAAATTTACAGTGTGGTTTATGGCCGAGGGCCGCACCGGTGGGGGTGGGGTCAGAGAGGGTGGGGCGGGGCTAAAGCAAAAAATAATGGTGACCATGAGGTTGAACACAGGTCCCTGCAGCAGACGCCTTCGTCCACTGAGCCACCAGACCCGGCATACACACATCTCTCTCTCTCTCTCTCTCTTTCTCCCTCTCCCCCTCCCCCCTCCCTCCCCCTCCCTCCACTCTCCCTCCCTCTCTCCCCCTCCCTCTCCATCCCTCTCCCTCCCTTTCTCCCCTGACTCTCTCCCTGTCTCTCTCTCCCTGTCTCTCTCCCTGTCTCCCTCCCTCTGTCGCCCTCCCTCCGTCACCCTTCCTCTGTCTCCCTCCTCCCTCTGTCTCCCTCCTCCCTCTCTGTCTCCCTCTCTGTCTCCCGCTCTGTAGCCCTCCCTTTGTCGCCCTCCCTCTGTCGCCTCCTCCCTCTGTCGCCTCCTCCCTCTGTTGCCTCCTCCCTCTCTGTCTCCCTCCCTCTGTCTCCCTCCCTCTGTCTCCCTCCCTCCGTCTCTCTCTCTGTCTCCCTCCCTCTATCTCTCCCTGTCTCTCTCCCTGTCTCTCTCCCTGTCTCTCTCCCTCTGTCTCCCTCCCTCTCCCTCCCTCTCTCTCCCTCTGTCTCCCTCCCTCCCTGTCATCCTCTGTCTCCCTCCCTGTCTCCCTCCCTCTCCCTTTGTCTCTCTCCCTCCGTCTCCCTCCCTCTGTCTCCCTCCGTCTCCCTCCCTCCCTCTGTCTCCCTCCATCTCCTTCCCTCCCTCCGTGTCCCTCTGTCTCCCTGTCTCCCTCCCACTCCCTCCCTCCCTCTCTCTCCCTCTGTCTCCCTCCCTCCCTGTCATCCTCTGTCTCCCTCCCTGTCTCCCTCCCTCTCCCTTTGTCTCTCTCCCTCCGTCTCCCTCCCTCCCTCTGTCTCCCTCCGTCTCCCTCCCTCTCCCTCCATCTCCCTCCCTCCATCTCCCTCCCTCCATCTCCCTCCCTCCATCTCTCTCTGTCTCCCTCCCTCTATCTCTCCCTGTGTCTCTCCCTGTCTCTCCTTTCCTCTCTCTCCCTCCCTCTCCCTCTGTCTCTCTCCCTCTGTCTCCCTCCCTGTCTCCCTGTCTCTCTCTCCCTCCCTCTGTCTCCCTCCCTCCCTCTGTCACCCTCCGTCTCCCTCCCTGTTTCCCTCCCTCTCCCTCTGTCTCTCTCCCTCTGTCTCTCTCCCTCTGTCTCTCTCCATCTCCCTCTGTCTCCCTCTGTCTCCTTCCGTCTCTCTCCGTCTCCCTCCCTCCCTCTGTCTCCCGCCGTCTCCCTCCCTCCCTCTGTCTCCCTCCCTCCGTCTCTCTCTCTGTCTCCCTCCCTCTGTCTCTCCCTATCTCTCTCCCTCCCTCTGCCTCCCTCCCTCTGTCTCCCTCTCTGCCTCCCTCTCTCTGTCTCTCTCTGTCTCCCTTCCTCTCCCTCCCTCTCCCTCCCTCTGTCTACCTCCCTCTGTCTCCCCCAGACTGCGTCTCTGTCTCCCTCTCTCTGTCACCTTCTGTAAACCTCTGTCTCCCCCCCTCTGTCTCCCTCTCCCTCCGTCACCCTCTGTCATCTCACCCATGTGTGTGTCAGCCCTCAGCCTGGTCTGAGACAGCTTCCCAGCGCGCGCACACAGCCGCATTCGAGCACTTCACAGATCTTTAAAAGACCATTTACATGTTAATAAACCTTTGTTGTATTTCACCTCGTAGGCCCCTGCATCTCCACTTTGACAATCACTGGAATCCCACCGCCCCCACAGAGCAGAGTCTCAAAGTCCAGGCTGCTGCACCGGGCAGTGTTTGCTATTTTTTTTTTTAAACACAGGTAGGATGTCTGCAAGGCTCGCGGGCCGCCAAGGAAGGCTTGCCGGGCCGCTGGCGGCCCGCGGGCCATACTATGAGTAACCTTGCACTAGAGGGTCGTGAAGGAAATAAAATGAACTACATCTCCCAGAGTGCTTTGTAAATAAATGACATTTTTTCCATCTTGGAGGCACACCTGAAGCCGAGTAATTTGAATAAAACTCGAGCTGGAGAATGCAGTGGAAAATAGAGGTTGCTGACACGGGCCTCTGATGAGAATCAAAAGAGATTCGAAACGCGTAAGGCCAGGGACGTTTTCTGCGGGGATGCCAAGCTGGATGCCTTCTGAAATAAAGTATGTTACTTACCAGCTACGGAGTGCGGTCTTGAATCTGGGCAATCCTGATGTGTGAATATGACCGTGGCGGTTCCAGGCCGCGTAAGACGATGCACCATCTTTCAACCCAAGGACCCAAGGGGTGGAAGATTCCACTTCTGTGAGCGCGCAGTTGGTGATTTGAATATAGGCATCCAGATTTCCATCCTGAAGCCCAATGGAGGGCTATAAACATTGTCCCATATTTAAAGTGCAGCAACCAAACCCACTGGAGGGCCGTGAAAGAAATAAAATGAACTACATCCCCCAGAGTGCTTTGTAAATAAATGAAGTTTTTTCCATCTTGGAGGCACACCTGAAGCCAAGTAATTTAAACAAAACTTGAGCGGGAGAATGCAGTGGAAAATAGAGGTTGCTGACACGGGCCTCTGATGAGAATCAAAAGAGATTCGAAACGCGTAAGGCCAGGGACGTTTTCTGCGGGGATGCCAAGCTGGATGCCTTCTGAAATAAAGTATGTTACTTACCAGCTACGGAGTACAGTCTTGAATCTTGGAAATCCTGATGTGTGAATATATATATGTATGTCTATATATAAACTGAAAAAAACATAGGTTTCAGGAACGTTATAGTTAGTAGGACATTTCAGTCATACAAACCCATAGAAATTCCGGCGTTATAGTTTATTCAGCTAACTATGACTCGCGCCCGCAATGCACTGCTGATGACATCACATATTACCTCATTCATGACATGGTCAGTGACATCACTGATGACATCAATGATGACATCTCAAACGACATCACTGATGATGTTATCCACGTGAAAATCTGATGCACCTCCTCACACCTGAATATAACCTTTGATACACCCACTCTAAAATACAGACTACCATTTTCAAAAAAATAGACACATCAATACCAGTTACTAAATACGCACTGACTGATTCCTAGGTCTACACACACATCCACTCATTCACCCATACAGTCACTCATACATGCAGTCACTCATCAATACAACACTATCATATGCACTCATACACCTATACAGACACTCACACACTGCCACATATCCAGAGTTACTCACACACTTAGTCAGTCATGCAAAGAATCAATCATACTTCCATTTACTCACCTATACAGTTATACAGACACAACATCACTTATTCATACAGATACTAACACATAATTACTGTCTTATAGAATCACTGATACAATTGCACACTCATCCATGCAGCCACTCTCAAAATTACTGACTCTCACATATAGTTATTTATATACACCATCACTCACATATACTGCCGTTTATATATGTAGTTACTTGCGCATGTACCACTGAGACATCCATTCACTCACCAACACACCCATACACACACCCACCCACCCATACAGCTGTTTCCACATGCACTATTGAACCCATACACCCAGTGAATCAACCACTCACACATCTATGCACAGAGTCACACACCTCCCGCCCACACACACACTCAGGCAGCCATACAAATATTCAGGCAAGCAATCAATAACCCATATAAAAACTCATGCAGCTACTCACCAACCCATGCAGCAGCTTACACAACAGACAGACTGATACAGACTTTCACACAGTTTAGTCACTAACCCATGCATTCAGTAAGACACATTTAATCACTCACTTATACAGTCAGTCACGTTCCTACTAAATCCTCCATATAGACACTTATACACCCACTCATTCCTCAATACAGCTTGGCATGTATATAAAACAAAATTAAACTTTACAGAAACACACAGTCACTGGATGATGTCATCAGTGATGTTATCAGTGATGTCATTTGAGATGTCATCAGTGATGTTTACAGTGATATCACTGACCATGTCATGAATGATGTAATATGTGACGTCCTCAGCAGTGGCGAGGGCGTGAGTTATAGTTAGCTGAACTAACTATAACGCTGGAATTTCTATGGTTTTGTACGAGTGAAATGTCCAACTAACTATAACGTTCCTGAAACCTATGGTTTTTTCAGTTAATATATATATAATAACAGACATTATACTGATGGAAGCATGCTACATGAGTATATAATATTCATGATGGCAATAGGGCAGACCACATGGAACAGTAGGTATTTATAGTTAGGACCTGGTTTTCATATGAAAAGCATTTATTGACTTGGCTATATCTTCTTTTTAACTTTATTTTTCAGTTATCCAGACAATACAGCTGATCATCATAACAATATACATCAGTTCCATGTGGTCTGCCGTATTACCATCAAGAATATTATATATTCATGTAGCATGCTTCCAACAGTACAATGTCTGTTATTATCTCAACCTCTGTATACATGTAACGAGTTTGTGACTTTCATGGCAGAGTACAGTTTATGACATGTATTGTAGCTTGGACACAAACTTCATTTTCATTATTATGTTTGCGTTGCCTGCCCATACCGTTCCTTCCCATCGCTGTCTGTGGCCAATAGGTAGGACCTCAGTGGTTGCCAAATATCCCCGGGTCTGGAGGTGGGTGGTTGTAGGGAGGCATAGAGCTTGCTGTTTGTATCGCAATATATCAGACTTTTAATCCATGTGTGTCTATCTGGGAGACATCTACTACTCCAATGCACAGCCAGTTACCTCTTTGCTAGTAGCAGTGCTATGGCAACGTATCTACGCACAGATCTAGGGAGCTCTCCAACATAGCCCAGTAGCGCTACAAGCGGGGATGGGTCGATGTGGCCCTGGATCATGATGGATATTGCTTGGAATATGTTGCACCAGAATGAGGCCACTTTGTGGCATCTCCATGTAAAATTTAGGAAATCTGCCATACGGGCTTGATATTAAGGGCAATTACCCAAGCGGTTGGGGTCCAGCCTACGAAGCTTGGCCGGTGTGATGTGTGCCCATCGGATACATTTAAAATGTACTAATTTGTGCCAATGGTTCATGGATATGAGCTTTTTCTGTGTGCAGCAGCTGGTCCACACTAGGTCAGATATGGTATGCTCCAAGTCTTGTTCCCATGTTGCACGGATTTTGGTATCTTGTACAGCAATAAGCACTATGATTGCATGATATAATGTGGGGATAAGATGGTCCCCTTTGTTACCCTTAATTAACTGCGTCAGTGGAGGTAAAGTCATAGGGCCCGATTCACAGGACAAACTTAAGACAAAATCCTAAACTTAGTACCATTTTGGTATTCACAGAATGCACTTACTACTTCTGGTATTCACAGAATGAACTTACTACTTTTGCGATTCACAGAATAAACTTACTACTTTTGGTATTCACAGAATGGATTTACGACTACTAACTTTACGTCCGCACTCGGGCCGGAAATTCCGGCCCGGAGGCGGAGCTTCCGGCCCAGAGGTGGAGATTTTGGCCATGGCTAAATCTCCGCCACTGGCCGGAATCCCCACCTCCGGGCCGGAAGCTCCGCCTCCGGCCCGGAAGCCCCGCCTCCAGGCCGGAAGCTCCGCCTCCGGCCCGGAAATTCCGGCCCGACTGCGGACGTAAAGTTAGTAGTCGTAAATCCATTCGGTGAATACCAAAAGTAGTAAGTTTATTCTGTGAATCGCAAAAGTAGTAAGTGCATTCTGTGAATACCAAAATGGTACTAAGTTTAGGATTTTGTCTTAAGTTAATTCTGTGAATCGGGCCCATAGGTTCTAATGGGTAGGTCGGTATTTGGGCTATAAGAGCACTTTATAACCACTTCAGCACAAAGTGAACATTAAGGGGGCATTTTGAAAGTGCAGGTCATCAGCGTGCAAAAATATATGCCCATCTGGGAAAATATCTCCAAAGGTGCTTAAGTAATATCTCGTTAGGGAGGGTACGTTGGACTAACGTTTCTTGGGTGATGGGTATCCAGGGATTGCCCGCTAGGGGGATCGCATGTGAGTATAATATTCATCCACCTAGTTTGCCTAGCAATCTCATTCAAGCCCAACTAGTGGTAGAGACTGATTGTTTATCTTGTGGGTCACAGGACAGGCCCGCTGACAGTACAGCGGCAAGCCTCACCGGTAATGCTAGGTCTGCCTCAGGTTTGGCGAATGGAAATCGCACATCTGGCTGGTACCAGTATCTTGCAAAGCTGCACTGTGCCACCAAATAATATATGTGTAAGTTGGGTACTTCAAATCCTCCCCGTTCAAAAAGAAGGGTCAGCGTGGACTAGCCAGTGCGCAGCTGTTTGCCCCCCATATGAGTACAGTAAGAGTGGAATAGAGTGTATTAAAAATGCTTTGGTTAAGGGCATAGGGATATTTGGAAAGAGAAATAAGAATTGAAGTAGTATTATCATATGAATAATTGCAATCCGGCCCGCCAAATAGAATGGGAGTTTAATCCAACGCTCTACTCGTTATGTTACCTTAACACTTGCCCGTCTGTAATTGAGCCTCAATATTTTGTCTTTTTCGAGGTGTATATGTATTCCCAAATATTTTGTGGTATCCTTCCACATCAGAGGTGTATCACTGATTATCGGTTGTGTAGCAGCTATGAGGAGGAGCAGTTTTGACTTGCTCTAGTTTATATAGAGGCCCCATACCTCATAATTTCACTAAGTCCCGGAGCTAGATTGTTGTTTGGGTGTCATATGTAAAGAATGATGTCATCTGCATACGCTGTGACTAATAGCGGCCCATGTTTAAACTGTAGTCCTCTATGTAAATGCTTCATTTGCAGGTGTCGCATCAATGGGTCCAGGGCTATATTAAATAGCAACGGGGATAATGGGCAGCACTTTCTGGTTTCCTGCTACAAGTGGAAGGCTGTTGTGATCGTACCCTTTAGTCGGATGCGTGCTGTTGGTCTTGTATATAATAATCGGATGAGCGCAGCAAACCCAGCAGGGATCCCCAGTTGTTGTAGTGTGGCACGCAAAACCCCCCACTCTAGCAAGTCAAATGCCTTTTCCGCATCCAATAGCACTGCCACCGCTGGAATTGAGGGGTCAATTCTGTTATTTATGACAACAAAAAGGGATTGGAGGTTCATAGCTGTAGATCTGTGCGGGTTGAACCCTGACTGGGCAGGTGAGATTATTTGTTCCATAAGGAGCGAGAGGCGGGTGGCAAGCACTTTCGCTAAGATCTTGTTATCCATATTTAACAATGACAAGGGCCGATATGAGCAGCATTCCTCCAGGTCTTTCCCAGGCTTAAGCAGTAAAATAATGACTGCTTCCTGGAGTGTGGGAGGGAGGGTGTCCACCTCCATAGCTTCACTATATACCTCTAAGAGGTGAGGTGCTAGGAGACTTTTGTACGTTTTGTAAAATGCACCTGTAAGGTCGTCAGGCCCAGGTTCCTTATTACCATTCATAGAATCAATGGCCTGTTGTATTTCCTCTACTGTAAAAGATTCTGCTAGGAATTGTTGTTGTGCTTTGGAGAGCCACACCATTGCGATCTCTTCCAAGTATTGCGTGCAGTATTGGGCATCTGGGGAGAGCTTGGCGGTGTATAGTTCAGTGTAATAAGAAAGGATAGTTGTTTGTATGCCAGTAGTGTCAGAAGCCAGCGTGCCATCTTGACGTTTAATCACTGAAATGTACGTTTCACCACATGTGGGTTTCAATAGGTTAGCCAATGTTCTTTCGGGCCTTTCCCCTTGCCCATAGCGTCGAGCCATAGCGTATTTCCCCAGATATTGTGCCTCTCTAGCAGCTGCCTCATAAAATTCCTCTAGCAATTTGGCATGATTTGAAACATAGTGTGGGGCTGGCTCTTGCGCTGCGCCTGTTCCAGCTCTTTAAGTTTGCGTTCTATACGGGTTAGGGTGTTACATAGATCTCGCAGTATGCCGAGCTTTGATATGGAGATCCCTCTAGCATATGCCTTAAAGGCTTCCCACAATGTCGTCCATGTGCCCACACACCCTTTATTAAACTCAATGTATTCCTCTATAGCAGTGTGCAGCTCAGCTCGGTATACTTCATCAGTTAAGGCCATGTTGAGGAACCGCCATACTCTCTAAAACCTTTCCACTCTGGGAACTCGCAACTTAAGTGTTCCTGGGGAGTGGTCCAACAGTGTACGTGGTAGGTGCATTATGAAGGTCTCCCATGGCGAAAGGCCTGGGGTGAGTAACCAATAATCAAGCCAGGTCCAAGTATCATACTGGGTCAAGTGATGTGTGTAGTCTCATTTTGTGGGATGCCACTGGCACCACACTTCACATCAGGAATAGCGCGTCGCAACGTTCTAACAGCACTTTTCTCATGTGCGGTTTCATGTAGGGGGTTTGGCAGGACTATCTAAGTCTGGGCTAAGCGACATATTAAGGCCCCCGCATATATATAATCTGTGTCTAGGTGTTCCATTGAGGTCTGTCAGTGCTTTTAGATTTTTGGGCTATCCGTGTTAGGAGAGTACACATTTACGAGTGTGATCTGGTGTCCCAGCAGGTGCCCTGTAACTATTAGGTACCTCCCTTCCAGATCTACCTGTTGGCTTAGTGTGTGAAAGGGTACATGTTTATGAACCAGTATTGCGACCCCTCTGGCACAGGAGTTATAGTTAGAAAAAAAAATGGTGCTGGTCCCACCCCGCGGTTAACAAATTGGAGGATTTGGGGGGCAGATCGGTCTCCTGGAGAAAAGCAATGTCCACCTGTTGTCATTGTAAGTACCGTAGGACCTGCTTGCCTTTGTGCTGATTGTTAAGACCACGTATATTCCAAGTCACCAGTGTAATATCTGCCAATCGGTTTATGTTAATGTGTTTAGCCATCATGCTGCACATGTAGGCATAGGTATGACTGAGGCCAAAATGTGTATTTACAGAACTGAGCTGTAATGTCAAAAAGCCCCAACAGAGGACAACTGTCCAGTACCATCCCACCACCCCCCACCCATCCCCAGATTTCATGTTCTGAGGACTACCCATCCCAGGAGGAATCAGTAGAAACATTACGTTCCTTGAAACCAGTTGAACAACCCGTTAAACAAACTTTTTTCATACTAGCAGGGATATAAGTTGGAGTACTTGAATCCTGGTTCGCCACAAGTTGCCACACAGATGAAAGGTTAGTATGTGATCCCACAGTTAGTTTAGTTTTCAGTTCTCTGTTCACAGAGTTCGGTCAGGTAGTGCCTGAGTTGTGTCATGCACTAGGGCGCGTGCTATATAACTGATATTGCATCTGCCGGTGTGGTTGAGTCCAAGGGGTCCGATATTTTCCTGGACATTCATATTGCAATTCGCCAAGTAGCACCAACAGAAATCTTGTGCCACAGAGGGGGTGTCGAATATGCGTGGCTTACTCTCCACATGCACACGGAGGCACAACGGGTAGATCCATGCCATAGCGCAGGCCCATGTTTTGAAGCGTGGCTTTCACCCCCATCAATTTATTTCTGGCCTCCTGCACTAACACCGTGAAATCTGGAAAGATTCTTAACATTGCTCCCTGCCAGTGGAGCGGACCCTTCTCGTGTACCAGTACTGTGACTCGGTCTCTGAAATTGAGTAATAGGGCGATCAGAGGTCTAGGGGGACAACCAGGAGTGGGCCGTGCCCCCAATGAGCAGTGTGCGCACTCTACTACAAATGTAGCAGTGAAGAGTCCCTGCTGAGGAGGTCAACCAGGAGGCCCTCTACGAACTGGTCCATCCTACCCGAATTTGTGCTTTCTGCCAGGCCAAGAATACAAATGTTATTGCGCCAACCCCCTTGTTTCTAAGTCCTCTTTCTTCAGGGCCTTGGATTTCATAATCTTTTCTAACCATTTTATTTTCTTAGTGGTCTGCGCTGCTCCAACCTCCAAATCAGATTTTCTGCCCCCTGCAGCATCCAGTCTGTGTTTGTGTCGATCTATGCGTTCACCCATAGCGTCCAGCTGTCTATCTAGGATGTCAAACCGGCCCTCCATGGCTCTAAAGCCGGCACACAGTTTATGCTTGAGGGCATTTTGGCCAGCCGGTTGCCGTGCCACAATTTCTGGGTCCCCTCCCCCTTCCGCCATTTCAGATCCTTGTTTCACCGATGAGGTCTTTGTTCTATCAAAAGTGAGGAGGTGCTGCTTCAGATCGCCCCACACCCTAGTCCGCGCCCAGTTACACCATGTAAGGGGGTCATGTAGGGGGTCTCAAAAACCACCACCACCCCCTTCAGACTTCTCCAGGTGCTTTTTCCACAGGGGGCTCACACGTTCCCAGGAGTATCCTCCAGCCCAGCCTCCACCTCCAATGTGCTGGAGAATCATGCATGTGAGGCCGTGCCTTTACAATCGGATCTGGATTGCTCAGCCAATGTCCAGCAAGTTCTGCTTTTACAGTCCTCCAGGAAAGGGAGCCCACACCCCCCTCTGTATTCCTGATGGTGATGGGGAGGGGGCAAGGGGGATGGGGGGAGTAGGAGGGGAGGTGTCCTCACCCGGATGCCTGGTCTGTGTCAGCATCAGGACAGGAGCACGGGGGCCCAGCGCAATAATGTCAGCAGGCAATCAGCCCTCAGCAGCGTCAGCAGCCATCTCCTCAGGCTCATCCACGGTACCTGTCACCGCAGGGCCTCCGGGGGGGGGCGGGCCACGCTTACCTGCCAAACCTGCAATATCGGGGCTCCCGTCGCACCAGGGGTGTCTCCCAGCTCCATAAGCGGCCGCACGTATTTCCTCAGTGGAGCTTCTGTCCCACCTAAGCAGGCAGGTTGCAGGCCGCAACGCCAATTTTTGCCCCACGCATGCCTGCACAGGGGGCAACAGCATCTGCTCAGGTCCCTCAGGCTCAGGACCGTATCACGTCACTGATCTCACAGGCAGCGGCACACCTCTGCCTCAGGTCACAGTGCCGCCGCACTGGCCAACGTCATCATAGCAGAGCACCAGCTCCTCAGTGGTGCCTCTTCTCAGACCCAGAGGTGCACAGTGCCTCCAAGTGCGGAACCCGACCAAATTCCGCTAGTGTGGGCTATTGGATGCCCAGGATTTATCAGGAGTTCTGGAGATGTCGGCGGAGCTTCAAGCTTACACGGCCATCTTGGTCGGTAGCTTGGCCATGCCCCGACTTGGCTATCTCTTTGGCGTCATTTGACCAATCTGCAAACAAATTTGCCAGAGAAGTGTCACGGTGGGTACTATTGATTAGGAAAGTTTGGGGGTGATTTGTGCAGCGGGGACCAAGAATTTGGGGCACGAAATAAGATTGAGTTTGAAATGTTAATTCCCATAGGAACCTTTAGCCACCTCTACAGCTTAAACCAACTCACACCAAATTTGGCAGGGAAGTAGATGTTGGCTCAAGGAAGTGCCTTTTGGTGTAAATCTGTTCAGTAGTTTTTGAGAAGTGTAAGTTTAGAATTGTAGTGATATCTCTGGCCACGGATATTTTGCGAAGGTTTCACGATGAATCGTGAATGCACACGCCAACGGGAATGCTCTGATTGGCTGATGGCAACCTAAATAGAAAGTTGAGTGTGTATGTATGTTTCGGATTTATAAAGCGCAGGAATCACCCCCAGAGGAGTATCTCTGCGCTATCTTAACGGGAAAGTCAGACAAACATGTGCGGATAAAGCGGTACAAAAGGGGGTGGTGATGGATGGAGCATCAGAACTAATCAAACACTCACACCCAGTCAACAGATCTGGGTTTGATCCATCACCGTTCTTTAGCCCACTCTGCCACCCCAGTTCAGACATGGCCATATGCAAATCAGTCTGACCCTGTGCCTCATGGGAACAGTCCAGCCCGAACTGCCAAGCCATGTCTTCCCTGGACCGGAAACATGCTTCCTAGGACCGGTTTATGGCATTTCAGCCATCTTCAGCCAGGCTTGCTTGGATCCAGGGCAAAGTGAGCAAGGGACTCAACGTCTGAGCATACCCTGCCAACTAATGGCGACCAAAGCGGTACAAAAGGGGGTGGTGATGGACGGAGCATCAGAACCAATCAAACACTCACACCCAGTCAACAGATCTGGGTTTGATTCATCACAGTTCTTTAGCCCACTCTGCCACCCCAGTTCAGACATGGCCATATGCAAATCAGTCTGACCCTGTGCCTCATGGAAACAGTCCAGCCCGAACTGCCAAGCCATGTCTTCCCTGGACCGGAAACAAGCTTCCTAGGACTGGTTTCTGGCATTTCAGCCGTCTTCAGCCAGGCTTGCTTGGATCCAGTTGCAAAGTGAGCAAGGGACTCAATGTCTGAGCATACCCTGCCAATTAATGGCGAACAAAGCGGTACAAAAGGGGGTGGTGATGGACGGAGCATCAGAACCAATCAAACACTCACACCCAGTCAACAGATCTGGGTTTGATCCATCACCGTTCTTTAGCCCACTCTGCCACCCCAGTTCAGACATGGCCATATGCAAATCAGTCTGACCCTGTGCCTCATGGGAACAGTCCAGCCCGAACTGCCAAGCCATGTCTTCCCTGGACCGGAAACATGCTTCCTAGGACCGGTTTCTGGCATTTCAGCCATCTTCAGCCAGGCTTGCTTGGATCCAGGGCAAAGTGAGCAAGGGACTCAACGTCTGAGCATACCCTGCCAACTAATGGCGACCAAAGCGGTACAAAAGGGGGTGGTGATGGACGGAGCATCAGAACCAATCAAACACTCACACCCAGTCAACAGATCTGGGTTTGATTCATCACCGTTCTTTAGCCCACTCTGCCACCCCAGTTCAGACATGGCCATATGCAAATCAGTCTGACCCTGTGCCTCATCGGAACAGTCCAGCCCGAACTGCCAAGCCATGTCTTCCCTGGACCGGAAACAAGCTTCCTAGGACTGGTTTCTGGCATTTCAGCTGTCTTCAGCCAGGCTTGCTTAGATCCAGGGCAAAGTGAGCAAGGGACTCAACGTCTGAGCATACCCTGCCAACTAATGGCGACCAAAGCGGTACAAAAGGGGGTGGTGATGGACGGAGCATCAGAACCAATCAAACACTCACACCCAGTCAACAGATCTGGGTTTGATTCATCACCGTTCTTTAGCCCACTCTGCCACCCCAGTTCAGACATGGCCATATGCAAATCAGTCTGACCCTGTGCCTCATGGGAACAGTCCAGCCCGAACTGCCAAGCCATGTCTTCCCTGGACCGGAAACAAGCATCCTAGGACTGGTTTCTGGCATGTCAGCCGTCTTCAGCCAGGCTTGCTTGGATCCAGTTGCAAAGTGAGCAAGGGACTCAACTTCTGAGCATACCCTGCCAACTAATGGCGAACAAAGCGGTACAAAAGGGGGTGGTGATGGACGGAGCATCAGAACCAATCAAGCACTCACACCCAGTCAACAGATCTGGGTTTGATCCATCACCGTTCTTTAGCCCACTCTGCCACCCCAGTTCAGACATGGCCATATGCAAATCAGTCTGACCTTGTGCCTCATGGGAACAGTCCAGCCCGAACTGCCAAGCCATGTCTTCCCTGGACCGGAAACAAGCTTCCTAGGACCGGTTTCTGGCATTTCAGCCGTCTTCAGCCAGGCTTGCTTGGATCCAGTGGCAAAGTGAGCAAGGGACTCAATGTCTGAGCATACCCTGCCAACTAATGGCGAACAAAGCGGTACAAAAGGGGGTGGTGATGGACGGAGCATCAGAACCAATCAAACACTCACACCCAGTCAACACATCTGGGTTTGATCCATCACCGTTCTTTAGCCCACTCTGCTACCCCAGTTCAGACATGGCCATATGCAAATCAGTCTGATCCTGTGCCTCATGGGAACAGTCCAGACCGAACTGCCAAGCCATGTCTTCCCTGGACCGGAAACAAGCTTCCTAGGACCGGTTTCTGGCATTTCAGCCTTCTTCAGCCAGGCTTGCTTGGATCCAGTGGCAAAGTGAGCAAGGGACTCAACTTCTGAGCATACCCTGCCAACTAATGGCGAACAAAGCGGTACAAAAGGGGGTGGTGATGGACGGAGCATCAGAACCAATCAAGCACTCACACCCAGTCAACAGATCTGGGTTTGATCCATCACCGTTCTTTAGCCCACTCTGCCATCCCAGTTCAGACATGGCCATATGCAAATCAGTCTGACCTTGTGCCTCATGGGAACAGTCCAGCCCGAACTGCCAAGCCATGTCTTCCCTGGACCGGAAACAAGCTTCCTAGGACCGGTTTCTGGCATTTCAGCCGTCTTCAGCCAGGCTTGCTTGGATCCAGTGGCAAAGTGAGCAAGGGACTCAATGTCTGAGCATACCCTGCCAACTAATGGCGAACAAAGCGGTACAAAAGGGGGTGGTGATGGATGGAGCATCAGAACCAATCAAACACTCACACCCAGTCAACACATCTGGGTTTGATCCATCACTGTTCTTTAGCCCACTCTGCTACCCCAGTTCAGACATGGCCATATGCAAATCAGTCTGATCCTGTGCCTCATGGGAACAGTCCAGCCCGAACTGCCAAGCCATGTCTTCCCTGGACCGGAAACAAGCTTCCTAGGACTGGTTTCTGACATTTCAGCCGTCTTCAGCCAGGCTTGTTTGGATCCAGGGCAAAGTGAGCAAGGGACTCAACGTCTGAGCATACCCTGCCAACTAATGGCGACCAAAGCGGTACAAAAGGGGGTGGTGATGGACGGAGCATCAGAACCAATCAAACACTCACACCCAGTCAACAGATCTGGGTTTGATTCATCACCGTTCTTTAGCCCACTCTGCCACCCCAGTTCAGACATGGCCATATGCAAATCAGTCTGACCCTGTGCCTCATGGGAACAGTCCAGCCCGAACTGCCAAGCCATGTCTTCCCTGGACCGCAAACAAGCTTCCTAGGACTGGTTTCTGGCATTTCAGCCGTCTTCAGCCAGGCTTGCTTGGATCCAGGGCAAAGTGAGCAAGGGACTCAACGTCTGAGCATGCCCTGCCAACTAATGGCGACCAAAGCGGTACAAAAAGGGGTGGTGATGGACGGAGCATCAGAACCAATCAAACACTCACACCCAGTCAACAGATCTGGGTTTGATCCATCACCGTTCTTTAGCCCACTCTGCCACCCCAGTTCAGACATGGCCATATGCAAATCAGTCTAACCCTGTGCCTCATGGGAACAGTCCAGCCCGAACTGCCAAGCCATGTCTTCCCTGGACCGGAAACAAGCTTCCTAGGACCGGTTTCTGGCATTTCAGCCGTCTTCAGCCAGGCTTGCTTGGATCCAGTGGCAAAGTGAGCAAGGGCCTCAATGTCTGAGCATACCCTGCCAATTAATGGCGAACAAAGCGGTACAAAAGGGGGTGGTGATGGACGGAGCATCAGAACCAATCAAACACTCACACCCAGTCAACACATCTGGGTTTGATCCATCACCGTTCTTTAGCCCTTTCTGCCACCCCAGTTCAGACATGGCCATATGCAAATCAGTCTGACCCTGTGCCTCATGGGAACAGTCCAGCCCGAACTGCCAAGCCATGTCTTACCTGGACCGGAAACAAGCTTCTTAGGACCGGTTTCTGGCATTTCAGCCGTCTTCAGCGAGGCTTGCTTGGATCCAGTGGCAAAGTGAGCAAAGGACTCAACGTCTGAGCATACCCTGCCAACTAATGGCAAACAAAGCGGTACAAAAGGGGGTGGTGATGGACGGAGCGTCAGAACCAATCAAACACTCACACCCAGTCAACAGATCTGGGTTTGATCCATCACCGTTCTTTAGCCCTTTCTGCCACCCCAGTTCAGACATGGCCATATGCAAATCAGTCTGATCCTGTGCCTCATGGGAACAGTCCAGCCCGAACTGCCAAGCCATGTCTTCCCTGGACCGGAAACAAGCTTCCTAGGACTGGTTTCTGGCATTTCAGCCGTCTTCAGCCAGGCTTGTTTGGATCCAGGGCAAAGTGAGCAAGGGACTCAACGTCTGAGCATACCCTGCCAACTAATGGCGACCAAAGCGGTACAAAAGGGGGTGGTGATGGACGGAGCATCAGAACCAATCAAACACTCACACCCAGTCAACAGATCTGGGTTTGATTCATCACCGTTCTTTAGCCCACTCTGCCACCCCAGTTCAGACATGGCCATATGCAAATCAGTCTGACCCTGTGCCTCATGGGAACAGTCCAGCCCGAACTGCCAAGCCATGTCTTCCCTGGACCGCAAACAAGCTTCCTAGGACTGGTTTCTGGCATTTCAGCCATCTTCAGCCAGGCTTGCTTGGATCCAGGGCAAAGTGAGCAAGGGACTCAACGTCTGAGCATGCCCTGCCAACTAATGGCGACCAAAGCGGTACAAAAGGGGGTGGTGATGGACGGAGCATCAGAACCAATCAAACACTCACACCCAGTCAACAGATCTGGGTTTGATCCATCACCGTTCTTTAGCCCACTCTGCCACCCCAGTTCAGACATGGCCATATGCAAATCAGTCTGACCCTGTGCCTCATGGGAACAGTCCAGCCCGAACTGCCAAGCCATGTCTTCCCTGGACCGGAAACAAGCTTCCTAGGACCGGTTTCTGGCATTTCAGCCGTCTTCAGCCAGGCTTGCTTGGATCCAGTGGCAAAGTGAGCAAGGGACTCAATGTCTGAGCATACCCTGCCAATTAATGGCGAACAAAGCGGTACAAAAGGGGGTGGTGATGGACGGAGCATCAGAACCAATCAAACACTCACACCCAGTCAACACATCTGGGTTTGATCCATCACCGTTCTTTAGCCCTTTCTGCCACCCCAGTTCAGACATGGCCATATGCAAATCAGTCTGACCCTGTGCCTCATGGGAACAGTCCAGCCCGAACTGCCAAGCCATGTCTTACCTGGACCGGAAACAAGCTTCTTAGGACCGGTTTCTGGCATTTCAGCCGTATTCAGCGAGGCTTGCTTGGATCCAGTGGCAAAGTGAGCAAAGGACTCAACGTCTGAGCATACCCTGCCAACTAATGGCAAACAAAGCGGTACAAAAGGGGGTGGTGATGGACGGAGCGTCAGAACCAATCAAACACTCACACCCAGTCAACAGATCTGGGTTTGATCCATCACCGTTCTTTAGCCCTTTCTGCCACCCCAGTTCAGACATGGCCATATGCAAATCAGTCTGACCCTGTGCCTCATGGGAACAGTCCAGCCCGAACTGCCAAGCCATGTCTTCCCTGGACCGGAAACAAGCTTCCTAGGACCGGTTTCTGGCATTTCAGCCGTCTTCAGCCAGGCTTGCTTGGATCCAGGGCAAAGTGAGCAAGGGACTCAACGTCAGAGCATGCCCTGCCAACTAATGGCGACCAAAGCGGTACAAAAGTGGGTGGTGATGGACGGAGCATCAGAACCAATCAAACACTCACACCCAGTCAACAGATCTGGGTTTGATCCATCACCGTTCTTTAGCCCACTCTGCCACCCCTGTTCAGACATGGCCATATGCAAATCAGTCTGACCCTGTGCCTCATGGGAACAGTCCAGCCCGAACTGCCAAGCCATGTCTTCCCTGGACCGGAAACAAGCTTCCTAGGACCGGTTTCTGGCATTTCAGCCGTCTTCAGCCAGGCTTGCTTGGATCCAGTGGCAAAGTGAGCAAGGGACTCAACGTCTGAGCATACCCTGCCAACTAATGGCAAACAAAGCGGTACAAAAGGGGGTGGTGAGGGACGGAGCGTCAGAACCAATCAAACACTCACACCCAGTCAACAGATCTGGGTTTGATCCATCACCGTTCTTTAGCCCACTCTGCCACCCCAGTTCAGACATGGCCATATGCAAATCAGTCTGACCCTGTGCCTCATGGGAACAGTCCAGCCCGAACTGCCAAGCCATGTCTTACCTGGACCGGAAACAAGCTTCTTAGGACCGGTTTCTGGCATTTCAGCCGTCTTCAGCGAGGCTTGCTTGGATCCAGTGGCAAAGTGAGCAAAGGACTCAACGTCTGAGCATACCCTGCCAACTAATGGCAAACAAAGCGGTACAAAAGGGGGTGGTGATGGACGGAGCGTCAGAACCAATCAAACACTCACACCCAGTCAACAGATCTGGGTTTGATCCATCACCGTTCTTTAGCCCACTCTGCCACCCCAGTTCAGACATGGCCATATGCAAATCAGTCTGACCCTGTGCCTCATGGGAACAGTCCAGCCCGAACTGCCAAGCCATGTCTTCCCTGGACCGGAAACAAGCTTCCTAGGACCGGTTTCTGGCATTTCAGCCATCTTCAGCCAGGCTTGCTTGGATCCAGTGGCAAAGTGAGCAAGGGACTCAACATCTGAGCATACCCTGCCAACTAATGGCAAACAAAGCGGTACAAAAGGGGGTGGTGATGGACGGAGCATCAGAACCAATCAAACACTCACACCCAGTCAACAGATCTGGGTTTGATCCATCACCGTTCTTTAGCCCACCCTGCCACCCCAGTTCAGACATGGCCATATGCAAATCAGTCTGACCCTGTGCCTCATGGGAACAGTCCAGCCCGAACTGCCAAGCCATGTCTTCCCTGGACCGGAAACAAGCTTCCTAGGACCGGTTTCTGGCATTTCAGCCGTCTTCAGCGAGGCTTGCTTGGATCCAGCGGCAAAGTGAGCAAAGGACTCAACGTCTGAGCATACCCTGCCAACTAATGGCGAACAAAGCGGTACAAAAGGGGGTGGTGATGGTCCTAGGAAGCTTGTTTCCGGTCCAGGGAAGGCATGGCCTAGCAGTTCGGGCTGGACTGTTCCCATGAGGCACAGGGTCAGACTGATTTGCATATGGCCATGTCTGAACTGGGGTGGCAGAGTGGGCTTAAGAACGGTGATGGATCAAACCCAGATCTGTTGACTGGGTGTGAGTGTTTGATTGGTTCTGATGCTCCGTCCATCACCACCCCCTTTTGTACCGCTTTGTTCACCATAAGTTGGCAGGGTATGCTCAGACGTGAGTCCCTTGCTCACTTTGCCACTGGATTCAAGCAAGTCTGGCTGAAGACGGCTGAAATGCCAGAAACCGGTCCTAGGAAGCTTGTTTCCGGTCCAGGGAAGGCATGGCTTGGCAGTTCGGGCTGGACAATTCCCATGAGGCACAGGGTCAGACTGATTTACATTTGCCATGTCTGAACTGGGGTGGCAGAGTGGGCTTAAGAACGGTGATGGATCAAACCCAGATCTGTTGACTGGGTGTGAGTGTTTGATTGGTTCTGATGCTCCGTCCATCACCACCCCCTTTTGTACCGCAAACATGTGCGGATAGAAATTACACTCTGAATAATGCTGTTTTCAGGAGTTTCCTAAAGCGCAAAAGATTGGAGAATTTTCGTAGGTCCACAGGTAGGGTGTTCCAAAAATTTTGAGGCCAGATGGACAACAGTTTTGCCGCCTGTCCTAAGCTTCTTAAACTGGGGAATCACTAACAGCCTTTTCCCTTCCGATCTAAGATGACGATTCGGACAAAAGACTTTGAATTTATCCGCCAGGTAGCTGGGGCTTTATGGCTGAGACAACCAAGCTTGAAATTAATTCTCTGGCAGATAGGGAGCCAATGAAACTGTTTTAATAAAGGTCCTACCGAGGTATGAGGAGGTTTTCTTAGAGCCAGGCGAGCAGCCACATTTTGAACAATCTGCAATCTGCTGAGAAGGGGCTCATTAGCGGATGCCAGCAGAGCATTGGAGTAGTCCAAGCGGCCAATAATCAATGCCTGAATCAAGGTTCTTCGCACAGAGAGTGGCAACCAGCGAAACACTCTTCGCAGGAGGCGTAAGGTATGATAACAGGGGTCCCCGTTGTAGCCATAACTTGGTCCTTCATGGATAGCATAACATCTACGCGAACCCCGTTTTTTGCCACTGAGGTTGGAGAAGGGGCTGGACCTAATGTACCAGGCCACCACCTAGGGGACCAGAGGGTCTGAGCTGTGCCAAACAACAGGATTTCCGTCTTAGACGCATTTAACTGAAGACAATGGTCTATCATCCATTCGGATATAGCTAACATACCCTTAGCAAAACGTTGCTCAATATCCTCAGAGTCCTTATCAAAGGTCAGAGGCAGCTGGGTATCATCAGCATAAGAGAAAGGAGTAAAACCATGCTCCCTGATAACCTTGGCAAGGGGAGCCGCATAGATATTAAACAAAGTCGGGCTTAGACAAGTTTCATGGTTTGGGAACGGAAAGGACCCAAGTTGATGGTCTGAGTGCGCTGGTCGAGGAAACTGATGAGCCAGTTGAGTGCCTGTCCCTGTAGCCCGGGGTGCCATTTTATCAATTGGGAATAGTTCCCGGGGCTGAAAATGTGTGTGAAAGCACACATAAGGGGTCAAGGTGGAGATACTCTGACTCTATGGTTGAGAAATGGAGGTGTTAGTGACACAAGTTTTGTGTCCAAAATTGATTTTTTTAATCGTGCGCGATGTTCGCAACGATGTCACAACCGCCAGCGCGGCCCCTGTGTACCATTGCAGAGACATCCCGACTATCGATGTCGTCGCGAATATTGGTGAATCATTAATGCGGATCCTTAAAGAGATATTGAGATTCTGATTAATGTTTTTATAGAGTTATTTATATAGTGAGTTATCGACTCTGATGGTTAGAATTAATTAGTTATAATTTTTGAATGTGGTAGCTATTGAAATTTTGCTTTTGCGACGTACCCATGGGGATCACGATGAGTGATGTCATCACGATATCCGGAGTCACCGTGAAAACGTAAAATAGGTTTTAGAGATGGTTGTGCTTGAAATACACTAGAAAAACATGAGTTTGAAGTGTACCGTAATAAACGTCTGGTGTGTAGAATACTGTAATGTCTGTCATATATGTGTTTTGACTTTATGGGAAAGGCGCGTTCGTCGCGGTTAACGACGTCATTGTGATGTCCCGAATAACTGTAAAAACAAAAAATAGGTCTGAAAGATGGTTATTAAAGAAACTTAGAACAAAAACATGAGTTTTAACATGCTTTGAAAGAAGTATGTACACAGAAATGTGTGTAGGACAATGTTCAGAATGTTTTTTTCCCCATAATATTTTTGGATGTGTTGGTGGCCATTAAATGACTGCTTTTTTTCCCTTTTTCACGACGTGTCCACAGGGATTGCAACATCGTTGCGAAGATCCTCAAAAATGAAAGAAAAAAAAACTTTTGAGAAACACTTCACAATATTTTGAGTTCTAGGGTGGCTCTGACAAGAGCCGTTGTGTTCATATGGCTGCTACACATAAGACCCGATGCAGAGTTCAGGTTACTTAGAAACACCCTGTTGCCTTCATCTGCAAAGTGCACTCCATCATTCCTATAAATTCAATGCATGTCAAAATGCAGGTTGTTGTTATAGATCCAGCCCATGCGATGATCCCTGACGAATGCAGAAACAGTTTTATTAACATGTTTCCTGGCTTTGTCAATCTGTGGACAGAATTCATTTGACCACTTCCATTTCTGTCTTTGGCATATACAGAGTACAGCAGTGAGAGTGAAAAGCGACATTAGTTCTGCAAAGGTTTCTTTCATTAGGATTTCCAGCCATACCCCTGTCATTGTGCGTAGGCCATTGCCACCACAGTGCACAATCATGAGGTGGGGAGCTTGGGAATTCACAATGGATTTAACCAAAGCCTGCAACTGATGAAACTTTAACCCTCTCTTGCCAAACCAAGTAATCTGCACATTTGGCAAACCCAAGTCTTTGTCAATACCTCTCTTTTTTGTAGCCTCTTTAGCCCAATAGATGTAGCTGTGGCCAACAATCTACACTGTTAGCATTTTGAAGTGAAGGAGCAATAGTAGTCAGGAGAAGGCTTGAGCTGAATGAGGTAGTTTTCCAAAGGAAAATCAGTTAAATGGAGGTGTTTTTTTTTACAAACAAATATATATACATATTTCATTAGATGCTTTCAGCATGAAAGTGAATACAGTTAGGTAGTGTATTGGATGGCTTAGAAAGAAGTTTTCTGATTGGCTTTTGTTTAAAAAAGAAATGTAATACAGACATGAAAATGCTTTTGAATGTGTGCAGTACATTACACCTGCTGTATCTTATTTGAAAGCAGAATGTTCTTTCTAGAATGTGCTGTGAACTTTCGACCTACTGGTTCCACTGGGCTGCTAGCTACACTGAGCTAATACTCTATGGGGGATATTAGCCCTCCCATTAGGCAAAAAGAACAGGAACCCCGTTACTGAGATAGGGACGAGTACTCCTGTAAGAGAAAGGAAAAAGAGACCAGTCCCACTTGCCCCAAGAGTAACCCCATCACTAAAGTCTTACTTCAAGCTAAATTCACAGGGTATTATGCAGTGTAACATGGAACCGCCTACTGAGGCAGAAGCAGAGGTTCTGTCACAGAATATCTCAACTATACAATTAGCTAGTTTTCCAGCCATCTCTGTCTCAAACAGGTTTCCCCCCCCCCCCCAAGAGATTCAACTGTCTCTCTCAACTCGGATCCTGGGGTCCCTAAAATACCGGAAAAGACCGACCAGATTGGTGATAAGTCAGCTAAAGAGGGTACTTAAGATATCTCGGGCCTAGAAGCTCTGAAGGGCCTATTGAGCCAGCTTTCCCTAGAGATAAAACATCGCTTTGCTACCTCAGAAGCTAATCAGAAAAAAATCCAAGATACATGTAGCAGCTTGGAGGAGAACCTATCAGGATTAACAAAACGCACTGCGGATTTGGAGAATAAAGTGTTAGAACTAGGGAAAGATGTACAAAACCACTCTCATGAACTGGATAGGCTTAAGTCAAGGAAAAAGGATTTATCTGACAGATTAGAAAGGATTAGAAAGGATGGAAAACAACTCAAGACGGAACAACATCCGGATTCTGGATATAAAGGAGGGTGCAGAAGGGGAAAATATTAAAGCCTTTGTGGTGGAGATCCTGTCTAAATCTTTTCCTCAAGTCGCCTCTACCTCTGTTTGGGACACCGAAATCCAGCGAGTGCATCAGGACCCTTTCAGGCTTAACACCGGTCGGAAGAAGCCTAGGAAAATCCTGGTGTACATACAATCGTATTCCCTCAAAGAGAAACTTTTAGAGGCTGCCCTAAAATTGAAAACTATTCAAGTGCAGGATATCTCCTTTAAAATAAGGTCCAATATATCTAGGGTTACAGAAGATAGGAGGTGGGAGTTGGGCAAACAAATGGATTCCCTGAGACAAATGGGCGCCCAAGTTCAGTTAAGGTTCCCTGCATACCTTAAAGTGATGAGGGCCAATAAAATGTACAACTTCCACTTCCCGGAGGAGGTCGATGAGTTTTTGTTAAGCAGTAAGGAAAGCAATTAGCTGAGTGAGTGAATAAGAAATAAACTAGATTAAGTCGATTTGATATGGAGAGGTTAGTGCTTATCTTCTGACAGATTATGAAGGCAGGTGTTGAGTCGTGGCTCAAATTGGTGTCAGCCAATAGATAGTCAGGGAGGGTTCCCAGGGTAGGAGGGGGGAAGGGAAGGGGGGCACAGGGGGTGGTGGGGAGCACGGTGGGGAGCATGGGGATAAAAGGAAAAACAAATTGGAAAAGCGTACTCTTTTGATATAGCCGACATTACTGAAAGTAGAAGAAGAACTAGGAAGACTGAAGATGGGGGATAGGAATATGTTGATAGGAATGGGCATACTTTGTTGGAACGTAAATGGACTTAGAGTTAAAAGGAGACAGCGTCTGGTTTTAGAATATTTGAAAAACTCCTCCACTAACATTCTTTTGCTCCAGGAGACCCATCTTCTGAAGTCAGAGTGCTTAGCATTATTTAATAAGCAGAAATGGGTGAATAAGGTGGTAGCTACAGATCAGCAGTGTTGCCCTAAAGGAGTTGCAATATTCATCAAGGAAAACTCCGGAATAGAACTGGGAAAAACGCAGGTAGACACGAAAGGGCGCTGGGTGGATGCAGAAATAAAAACCCGTACTAGCTCCTACACGCTGGCTAGCTATTATGGTCCAACTGAGGACGAGGTTATTTTTCTGAATAGTCTTTGCTCTTCTCTGCTCGAGTTTGAGGCTCCATTGATAATTGGTGGAGATTTTAATTTATTACTAAATAACAAGCTGCATAGATCCTCACCCCGTACCCAAATTAGTGCACCTCGAGTAAGAGCCTGTCTTTCTGCCATGTTAGATAATTTCAAACTGTGTGACGTATGGCGAAAAAAGAAGGGAGACGAAAGAGACTATTCCTTTTTTAGCAAAAAGAATGGCCACTTCTCTAGGATTGACTACGTATTCATGGAACTTTCACAAGTAGATAAGGTCAAGAAAATTGAATATTTGCCCATTTATATATCGGACCATGGAGCAATAGAGTTAAGCATCGATCTTCCCCCTACTCCCTCTGTTAGGAGGTGGACACTGAACAGAAGATTGCTCTCTCAAACTGATGTCATGGAGAAGATTAAACTTGACTTGGCTGCCTTTTTCAATCAAAACTTAGAGTCTGCGCCCATTCATTTGATATGGGACTCTTTCAAAGCCTGGCTGAGAGGGAGGCTGAAGGGGCAGCGGCAGGTTGGTTCAGACTGGAGAAAGAAAAGATAGCCTCACTGGAGGGAAGGCTGATAAAGTCTGAAGTAAGTCTAAAGTTTGGACAAGCTCAGGGGGAAGAAAGAGAAAAACTGGTGGGTAAAGTCGAAGATTTGCAATGCGAATACAGGCTGGCAGTGGAAGGAATAATGTTGCAGAAATGGGAAGCAAGTAGAATGAGAGAGTTCGGTCAGGGTGAGGATTGCAGGAAACTTCTAGCAATAAAGAGTAGAATGGATAGGCCTCAAAATTTTATCAGAAGGATCAGAATAGAAAGTGGCGACAAACCTCCTGATCAGTTTTTTGATAACAAGGATGAGATAGAGCGGGAATTAGGTACATTTTTTCAGGACCTGTATAAGGAGGATTTGGAAGTAGATAAGCTAATTTTAGATCAATGGCTTGCCCAAAAACAGCTTCCAAAGCTGAGCGCTGAAAGCCTAATGCTACTCAATCGAGATATAACAGGGAGTGAAATTGTAGAAGCTCTTACGAAAATCAAGAAAGGCAAAGCTGCAGGTCCAGACCTCATTCCTAACGCGATCTACACCATAATATCTGACAAAGTTATCCCCATTTGGTTTAAAATATTTAATGACATCCTATAAGGGTCCTCTCCATTGCCTGATTCTTGGAAAGAGGCAGTAATTACACTGATTTTAAAACCAGGAAAAGATCCTACATAATGGCAATCCTACCGCCCGATATCTTTACTACTCTGCGACTATAAAATCTTCACCGGAATTCTGAATACCTGGTTAAGTAAAATCGCAGGGGCTTTAATACATGAAGACCAGAAGGGCTTTCTCCCTGGGCGTCAGATAAAGGACCTTGTCACTTCGTTAATTGGCGCAATAGATTTGGCAACGGTGGGTAAAGTTCCTCTAACAATTATAACGTTGGATGCTGCAAAAGCCTTCGATCACGTTAACTGGTGTTATCTTTCCAGTGTATTAAAGGCTTTTGGGTTTGATTCCACCTTCAGAGAACATCTTGGAAAAATCTATAGCGAACCACGAGCCCAAATCTTAGTAAATGGAAACCTTTCATCTCCAATCTCAATAGGGCGGGGTAGCAAACAGGGCTGTCCGTTGTTTCCTATATGCTTTGAGTTGTATATAGAGTCCTTGGTTCAAAGTTTAAAGCTAAATAAAGAAATATCCCCTTACTCTATGAATGGCTTTTCAAGGAAACTAGCATTGTGCACTGATGATCTGATACTTTTTATGTCTAAAGTCAATCAAGCTTTACCTAGTTTATTTAGGGAGGTGCAGTTCTTTGGTGAGCTGTCAGGGTATGAGATTAACAGCAATAAAACTGAGATTATGACCTGGAACTCAGAAGTGCAGGGTTTTAGGGTCTCAAAACAGTTAAGGTATCTAGGAATAATCATCACACAAGAGCTGACTGAACTCCCCAAAACAAATATAGCTGGAATCTCTAAGGAGGTTAATCTTCTTTTGAAGAGATGGCAGAATCTTCCCCTTACACATTATGGTAGGTCAAATCTGATCAAAATGTGTATTCTACTCAAGTGTGCTTACCTTTTTAATAACATCCCCCTGACTTTTGATAAAAACGTTTTAAATAAACTTCAGGGAAAGATTTCTGCATTCATCTGGGCTAGTAAGGGGATCAGATTATCATGGAAAAAGCTTAGATGAAAGCTGGCACATGGAGGCCTGGGCTTACCAGACCTACAATTATAGAGATCGCTTTGCTACCTCAGAAGCTAATCAGAAAAAAATCCAAGATACATGTAGCAGCTTGGAGGAGAACCTATCAGTATTAACAAAACACACTGAGGATTTGGAGAATAAAGTGTTAGAACTAGGGAAAGATGTACAAAACCTCTGTCACGAACTGGATAGGCTTTATCTGACAGATTAGAAAGGATTAGAAAGGATGGAAAACAACTCAAGACGGAACAACATCCGGATTCTGGATATAAAGGAGGGTGCAGAATGGGAAAATATTAAAGCCTTTGTAGTGGAGATCCTGTCTAAATCTTTTCCTCAAGTCGCCTCTACCTCTGTTTGGGACACGGAAATCCAGCGAGTGCATCGGGACCCTTTCAGGCTTAACCCCGGTCGGAAGAAGCCTAGGAAAATCCTGGTGTACATACAATCATATTCCCTCAAAGAGAAACTTTTAGGGGCTGCCCTAAAATTGAAAACTATTCAAGTGCAGGATATCTCCTTTAAAATAAGGTCTGATATATCTAGGGTTACAGAAAATAGAAGGTGGGAGTTGGGCAAACGAATGGATTCCCTGAGACAAATGGGCGCCCAAATTTAATTAAGGTTCCCTGCATACCTTAAAGTGATGAGGGCCAATCAAATATACAACTTCCACTTCCCGGAGGAGGTCGATGAGTTTATGTTAAGCAGTAAGGAAAGCAATTAGCTGAGTAAGTTCATAAGAAATAAACTAAAATAAGTCGATTTGATATGGAGAGGTTAGTGCTTATCTTCTGACAGATTATGAAGGCGGGTGTTGAGTCACGGCTCAAATTGGCGCCAGCCAATAGGTAGTCAGGGAGGGTTCCCAGGGGAGGAGGGGGAAGGGAAGGGGGGCACAGGGGGTGGGTGGGGAGCATGGTGGGGAGCATGGGGATAAAAGGAAAAACAAATTGGAAAAGCGTCCTCTTTTGATATAGCCGACATTACTGAAAGTAGAAGAAGAACCAGGAAGACTGAAGATGGGGGATAGGAATATGTTGATAGGAAGGGAGCGTCTGGGCATACTTTGTTGGAATGTAAATGGACTTAGAGTTAAAAGGAGACATCGTCTGGTTTTAGAATATTTGAAAAACTCCTCCACTAACATTCTTTTGCTCCAGGAGACCAATCTTCTGAAGTCAGAGTTCTTAGCATTATTTAATAAGCAGAAATGGGTGAATAAGGTGGTAGCTACAGATCAGCAGTGTTGCCCTAAAGGAGTTGCAATATTCATCAAAGAAAACTCCGGAATAGAACTGGGAAAAATGCAGGTAGACACTAAAGGGTGCAGGGTGGTTGCAGACATAAAAACCCGCACTTGCTCCTACACGCTGGCTAGATATTATGGTCCAACTGAGGATGAGGCTATTTTTCTGAATAGTCTTTGCTCTTCTCTGCTCGAGTTTGAGGCTCCATTGATAATTGGTGGAGATTTTAATTTATTACTAAATAACAAGCTGGAAAGATCCTCACCCCGTACCCAAATTAGTGCACCTCGAGTAAGAACCTGTCTTTCTGCCATGTTAGATCATTTCAATCTGTGTGACGTGTGGCGAAAAAAGGAGGGAGACGCAAGGAATTATTCCTTTTTTAGCAAAAAGAATGGCCACTTCTCTAGGATTGACTATGTATTCATGGATCTTTCAGAAGTAGATAAGGTCAAGAAATTGAATATTTGCCCATTCATATATCGGACCACGGAGCAATAGAGTTAAGCATAGATCTTCCCCCTACTCCCTCTGTTAGGAGGTGGACACTGAACAGAAGATTGCTCTCACAAACTGATGTCAAGGAGAAGATTAAACTTGACTTGGCTGCCTTTTTCAATCAAAACTTAGAGTCTGCGCCCATTCATTTGGTATGGGACTCTTTCAAAGCCTGGCTGAGAGGGAGGCTGAAGGGGGCAGCGGCAGGCTGCGTCAGACTGGAGAAAGAAAAAATAGCCTCACTGGAGGGAAGGCTGATAAAGTCCGAAGTAAGTCTAAAGTTTGGACAAGCTCAGGGGGAAGAAAGAGATAAACTGGTGGGTAAAGTCAAAGATTTGCAACGCGAATACAGGCTGGCAATGGAAGGAATAATGTTGCAGAAATGGGAAGCAAGTAGAATGAGAGAGTTCGGTCAGGGTGAGGATTGCGGGAAATTTCTAGCAATAAAGAGTAGAATGGATAGGTCTCAAAATTTTATCAGAAGGATCAGAATAGAAATTGGAGGCGAACCTCCTGATCAGTTTTCTGACAACAAGGATGAGATAGAGCGGGAATTTGGTAAATTTTTTCACGACCTGTATAAGGAGGATTTGGAAGTAGATAAGCTAACTTTAGATCAATGGCTTGCCCAAAAACAGCTTCCAAAGCTGAGCGCTGAAAGCCTAATGCTACTCAATCGAGATATAACAGGGAGTGAAATTGCAGAAGCTCTTACGAAAATCAAGAAAGGCAAAGCTGCAGGTCCAGACCTAATTCCTAATGAGATCTACACCGTAATATCTGACGAAGTTATCGCCATTTGGTTAAAATTATTTAATGACATCCTAAGAGGGTCCTCTCCATTGCCTGATTCTTGGAAAGAGGCAGTAATTACACTAATTAAAACCAGGAAAAAGATCCTACACAGTGTCAATCCTATCGCCCGATATCTTTGCTAAACTGCGACTATAAAATCTTCACCGGAATTCTGAATACCCGGTTAAGTAAAATCGCAGGGGTCTTAATACATGAAGACCAGAAGGGCTTTCTCTCCGGGCGTCAGATAAAGGAACTTGTCACTTCATTAATTGGCTCAATAATTTTGGCAACGTGGGTAAAGTTCCTCTAACAATTATAACGTTGGATGCTGCAAAAGCCTTCGATCGCGTTAACTGGTGTTATCTTTCCAGTGTATTAAAGGCTTTTGGGTTTGATTCCACCTTCAGAAAACTTCTTGGAAAAATCTATACCGAACCACGAGCCCAAATCTTAGTAGACGGAAACCTTTCAGCTCCAATCTCAATAGGGCGGGGTACCAGACAGGGCTGTCCGTTGTTTCCTATACTCTTTGAGTTATATATAGAGCCCTTGGTTCAAAGTTTAAAGCTAAATAAATAAATATCCCCCTTCTCTATGAATGGCTTTTCAAGGAAACTAGCACTGTACGCTGATGATCTGATACTTTTTACGTCTAAAGTCAATCAAGC
Organism: Triturus cristatus; assembly: GCF_964204655.1. Taxonomy (NCBI): domain Eukaryota; kingdom Metazoa; phylum Chordata; class Amphibia; order Caudata; family Salamandridae; genus Triturus; species Triturus cristatus. The sequence continues at coordinate 436,237,602 of NC_140587.1, read as the reverse complement.
TTTACCCAGTTTATTTAGAGAGGTGCAGTCCTTTGGTGAGCTGTCAGGGTATGAGATTAACAGCAATAAAACTGAGATTATGACCTGGAACTCAGAAGTGCAGGGTTTTAGGGTCTCAAAACAGTTAAGGTATCTAGGAATAACCATCACACAAGAGCTGACTGAACTCCCCCAAAACAAATATAGCTGGAATCTCTAAGGAGGTTAATCTTCTTTTGAAGAGATGGCAGAATCTTCCCCTTACACATTATGGTAGGTCAAATCTGATCAAAATGTGTATTCTACCCAAGTGCGCTTACCTTTTTAATAATATCCCCCTGACTTTTGATCAAAATGTTTAAATAAAATTCAGGGAAAGATTTCTACGTTCATCTGGGCTAGTAAGGGGATCAGATTATCATGGAAAAAGCTTAGATGAAAGCTGGCACGTGGAGGCCTGGGTTTACCAGACCTACAATTATATTGTTAGGCATACCAACTGAAAAACAGTAGAATGCTCCTATTTAGGCCAGATGACAACTTGATAGGTCGCATGTTCAAGGCCATGCTGCACGGGGGTCCAGTTGATGGTTTTATGTACAAGTTCGGCGCTCAAGATATCCAAAATGAGGGGAGGAGGAGATGCCAGATGTACAAGATGTCGTACCCACAAGGCGGATGATATCCATATGTTTTTCACCTGCCCAGTGTTGAAGGAATACTGGGACAATGTGGGTAAGACCTTGTCAGAAGCACTGGGTAAAAATATTGAGGTAAGCCTCGTTTAATTTGTTTTTGGCATAGCACAGCCCTTAGAGGGGGTGGCGGACTTTACGGATGAACAGCGTAAACTTGTGTTGTATTTAACTCTCTTAGCAAGATGAGAAATATGTAAAAAATGGCATCAGGCTGACCCTCCATCCTGGAGAGAATGGTGGAACTCAGTCAGATATTTTAAAGATGTGGATCAAAAGGTTAATACCCACAATAATAGAAATGAACTTGGCCTATTTTGCAAATTACTAGATTTAGAGTAACTGGCATGTCTGGTAAGATCTGTCCAATGATTACACCTCTTGGTCAGCCTGCGATGTGTAAAGTGGGCCTGGTCCCATAGACATCAGCTGAGATCAGACCCCAAGTTATAAGCAATCGGGCTGCTAGTACCGAAAGGATGCTTATACAATATTATGGAGGTTATATGAGGACTTAAAAAAAAAAAGACTGTATGGGGGTGGGTGTCAAAGAGACAGAACATTATTTTGAAAAGTTGAGGAGTGATGACACAATGCGTGTAATGGCAAGTTTAAATTTTCATCTCAGGACTATATAATAAACTGTTGTGTAATATTAAAATTTCAGAAAAATTAAGATAGATATCAGTTTGAACTCCCATTTCTTTTGCAAATATTCCGCGATGATCGTTACAAAAGAGAGAGAAAGGGTTAACAGATGCTAACCATTCACAAGTGGTGATGCATTAGTCTAAAGTGAAAGACAAGATTTCATTTGCTGCCTTTCTCATGATGATGGAGTGGAAAGTTGAAGAGGTTGCTATTTTAGACATGCTTTGCATTAGAGTGGTATACCATTCTTGTGCTTGGTTTTTACAAATCAAAACAGTTTCCAAACTATGCAGAAAGAGCTAAAATAACAATAGAATCTACAAACTGAATTCAGTGGCATGTATATAGCTTTGAAATAATTAAAAATGTACATTAGAAATGAAGAAGTATATGGGAGTTTCATTAAAAGGAGTATCACAATGATGAGAAAAAAAATTATGAGTTGAACTGTATCTATTAGAGGGTATGTGTTTAAGAGGTTAGTGGTGAATGTGTTGGGAAGTAAGAGAAAAATGAATTAGTTCTTGTTTAATACATTGTGTATTTTATTGAAAAAAAACAGTATAGCTTTGTGTAAAGTTGCAATGAGATACTAAGAATGTTTACATGTGTAAACATCATGTGCAGAATAGATACATCTGTCATTTGCATTCTGGGAGTTGTACCACTTTTAGTAACATTATTAAACAGGAATAGTATAGTGAGAAATAAAAGATGAGAACATGTTGTCTGAGTGTATATGAAAAGCCCAAAATGCATTGAGTAACATCACTGAGGCTGTTTGATGTAGACGACGTACTATAGAAAGAGTCCTGGATTGGCACATCTACAGTTTTTGAAACTTTTGAATACATCTACGTTTCCTGTGTGACAGGCTGAATTTGGATTGAACAGTATGGAATTCATTGATTAACCTACAATAAATATGATTTTTTGAACTTGAAAAACTTGTAATATCTTTGAGAGCCCAAAGGGGAATACGCTGTGCGTCCGATACAGGAGCGAGATGCCGCTCCAGTCTTGTGTAAATGATGTAGGTATGCCATTCACAAAAGGTTTTATGCTTTGAAAAATTTCAAAATGTTGTTTTCCATTTTAGAAACTTACTGATGCATGTGCAATGCAATGGTGTTTCTATAGGGCCATGTATACAATGATATATCAAGTTTGATACCCAGAGTTCACTCACACATGGCTCAGAAAAAAGCATACATACAGTAAAACAGGTAGTTTGATACTGACAGAAGGAGTTAACCAATGATTCAGAGATATAGTGACAATTGAGATGTGTCTAACAAAAATGAAGGTACTTTCTCAGTCACTTAGGCAGCCGTACAATCACCCAGCAACTACTCAAACAATCATCAAATCAGTGATTCACTATCTATGGAGTTATTCGATTATCCAGAAACTATACATGTACTTTTGCAATCTGGCAGGCAGAAACAATGTAGTTATTGAAGTATGCAGGCACTATCGATTCATCTAATCACCTAGGTAGTATCTATTGACTTATGCTATTAACAAGGCTGTAACTATGCAATCATTATAACATTTGTGCAGATTCAATGCAGCACAGTTACAGCCTTATAAATTTAGTGTTAAGTTTAAGATTGTAGACGAAGGAGAGATGCAGTAAAACAGAAAGAACGAGTTGTGAGAGTAGTTGATAAGGGCTTTGCTTTGAAGGGGAAGCTTTTCATTTTGATTCTAAATAGAATGAAGACGCTTGACAAAATAGTGTTTTGCATGAGGAGACAAAACCAGAAGAAAAGATTAGTGAATAGAAGCAACTGCTGTATAGTTTTTAGTGGACAATGCATACATACATCCGGTACAGAGGCTTTCTTTAATGAAGAAATCTATCTCCAGGATAACAACTTAGTTCATGCTATTGATTAAAGAGGACAATGTTATCAAATGAAGAATGGTAGTCCTATAGCAAAAGAGGTGATGGTATATAGAAATGTAAAAGAAGGTATTGCAGAAGAGGTAGAGGAAGGCGTAGTCAGGTTACTGTATCCAAATGGAATTGTAGTAGTGTTTCTAGTATTAGACAGGAATCCATTGCTATATTAAGAAAATTCCTATGCATCTTTCAAAGGCAAAGTTTAAAACACAGAATAAGTAATACCACTCAACAATGCGAACTTTAGGTAGGAGACTGTATAATGTGAAAACTCCTATTTTATGTTTAGGAGAAATAAGTAGACCACTTTTGCATGGTTTGTGGCAGATGTAGAAAAGGTTTCTGGTGCTGTGCAGTTTTGTTTCCTTGGTTCTGAGCAGGAGTCTAGGGAAAATGAAGAGCTGTTAGGAGGAGAAGTTGCAGAACAACACATATATTACAGTTAATAGTTTTAGAAGAGAGATTACAAATTTAATAGAGTATTCTGTAAAAAGCAGAGTATGCTTGTATATGTTGTTGATGCACTTCCTAGAAGATTTAAACACAAACTGTTGACATACTTAAGAAGTGAAAAAGTAAATCATGATAACTGGCAAAAGTTAGCAGTACATTTATTTGTAGAGGGATGGTTTGACTTTTGTATATGGCAAGTTATATGTAAGTAGTGTTACAATAAATTGGAAGATAATAAAATGAACAACAGATAGAGATTAGATGCCCATTTTGTAAGATAATAAAATACCTGCTAATGTAGAAAAACTAGGGGGATATTCACAAGGACTTATCTCCGATTTATTGCCACCTTAACGCATCAAAAACGGAGATAGACTTGACACCCCATTCACAAGCTGGTGCAAACTGCAGACATCGTCAGTATTTCCGCGATAACTGCCCCAAAATTTATCACCACGGCGGACACCACCAACTAACCCTAATTAGATGCAGAGTAGGCGTTTCCGTGCAAAAACACACGAAAAAACCACAACACCACTTTCACAATGAACTGCCAGATCTGCGAAGCAAACCAAAAACAGGCGATAAGCGACGGTAGCCGCAAGTATTTAACACCTGCCTCAAGCAGGTGTAAAGATGTCCGACTACCTGCAGTAGGCAACGGAGCCCCACACACAGCCACACCCGAATAACAAACGACACCATGGAGCTACTCATCATGCAGTTCAGAGCACCAACAGGGCCACAACACCCACTGCCACCACCCCCAGGACCGGCACCACTCCCAGGAACTGGACCCGTCCCCCCGGACCACTACAGAGGCAGCGCAGAGTAAGACAGCGGACCTACTGAAAATGCACCACTCTCACAGACCTAACGCCCGAGGAAGTCATTGCCCACTACAGGCTCAAAAGGGCAACCATCCTCCGCATCATGACCCACATCGCCCAAAGGCTGACGGTCCCAACACAGCAAAGAACCAACATCCCTCCGCAGACAAAGCTGCTGGCTGTGCTGCGCCTGTTGGCCTCTGGTACCTTCCAACCAACAACTGCCAGAGTCGGAGGGGTCTCACAGCCAGCCCTATCAAAGTTCATCACACCTGTCCTGGATGCCATACTCAGCTTCATACCCCAGTACCTTCACTTCCCCAACACTGCGAAGGAACAGCTGGAGACAAAGCAAGGCTTCTATGCCTTAGCCGGATTCCCGGCCGTGTTGGGGGCAATCGACTGCACACATGTCCCACTTGTGCCCCCTGCAGATACTGCATACCACTAACGCAACAGAAAGCATCAGCATTCCATCAATGTGCAGGCAATAGTGGACCACCGGGGACTCTTCACCAATGGCTTCATCAACTACCCAGGCAGTGTGCATGATTCCTTCATCTTCCGACAGTCCGTCATCAACCAGCGCTTCCAGGTTGGCACGTATGGAACGGGACTACTCGCTGGTAAGTGCCAAATCAACACATCACACACCCCAAAGCCACCAACACACAAAGCACAACTGTGGGAATGCACACATGACCAAACCACATACAACATGTCAAACTACATGACCACCTACCAGACACGACAACACCACTCCATGGTCATCCTGGGCTACCACTTGCCCTGGCGACTCGAGTCATTCCCCCTTGTTGCACTGACATTGCATTTCTGAGTGCCTGATGACTGTTGGAGTTGTTGCCAGCACCAGCTAGTCCCTGAGGGCTAGCTTACACTCACACAGCCAACACAGGCATCACTGAATTAGTGGGCCTGCCCTCACATCCTGCCGAACCAAGTATTGACTCTTTTCTCCCTGCACTGTCACAGGTGATCAAGCATATGCACTCTGCCCTTGGATGATGACACCCCTCCGAGACCCGGACACACCCGCCCAGAGGCAGTCCAATGCAGCCCACATACACACCAGGGGCATAGTTGAACGAACATTTGGCGTGTTGAAGTCACTTTTCAGGTGCCTGGACGGCACAGGTGGAAAGCTCCTGTACAGCCCGGACATTGTGTGCAAGATGATCTTTGCATGTTGTGTGTTGCACAACATCTGTGTTCGCACCAATGCCCATGGATCCCAGTTCCAGAGGTACCGGACGATGATGGTGACGATGGGGTAGGTGGCCCACATCCCACTGCAGCTGTGGCAGGAATGGCCCGTAGGAACTCCATCATTGACACTTACTTCTCATGAGCACGTCACATTGTGGCCGTCCATGGCACTCATGGGACAATAGAAGATGTTCAATTGCACTGCATGTGTGATTAAAACATATTTGCAGGTTACAGGTTGTACTTGTACATTGTCATGTTACATTTTCATGTGGTTTCAGATGTGATTTGCCATGTTGTGCACATTTGCGGAGCCAGTTGTGTCCTGTGTTCTGTTGTGGAGGGGTTGGTGTTTGTACCTGGATGTTGTCAATGTCGAGGTGCACTTCTGCTTATGTTCATATGCTGCACGGTGGGCAAATCGCTCCTGAGGCTCTGATTTGTCTGCCACTTGTCTCTTTCATGCGGTGTGCCTGTTGGTTCTGTTCTTCCACGGTGCTTGGATATTGTAGTGTACATGTTGTCCTCTGCAGTCAGTCAGGGTGCATCCGTGGTACTCCGCTGTTGATGTATTTTTTTCTGTGGCGTTTTCCGTATGCTGTTCTTATGCTTTTTCCCGCATTACGCGTAAGTGTTGCTGCCCTCACACTGATGGTCACTGTTTTCTTATCGCGCTTTGGCTCATCGCAGGTTTTTTGGCGCTGGGGTTTGTGTTTTTATTTCCGTCGAGGTGGTTATATCGCGGGCATTGGCCACGGTTTCAGCAAACTATCACATGGGGCCGCCTTGTTGTGAATTCCACATTGACACAGGGTTATTTTCTCACAATAGGCTGTGATGTTGAGAGTTGCATTAAGCTACTCTTGCGGTAGTTATCACACGTTCTTGTGAATATACCCTATGAATGTCAAAAATAAAAAAAAACATCAACCTTTATTATCCAGCATTGCGAATGGCCATTATGGACTGCTCTCCAGCACTAACTACATCTCCACAATCCATGCAATATGATGCCATTGTGGAAAACTGTGGAGCCAAATCTTGAAGTCTGGATTGGTCTTTTAAATGGAGACTCTGCTTCAATGTTGTTGTGCTGATATTGAAGTTGCGGGTCCTTCAGCTTTGCATTGCCTTCTTGCTGTTCGCTTGAACTCCTCTTATGAAATGTACAAAAAAGATAAAAGGGGGGGAAAACCCCATGTATGATTTTTGGCAGCATTTTGAATACCTGTGAACAACACTACAGTCCATGCAGTAAGTGGCCATTCTTGACAACTCTGGAGTCATATCTGTTGCAGTATTCTGCACCCCAGAAGGGAATTTCTCACAAGGAATTGTTGCTGCTGCCACTGAAGTAGATAATCCTCCAGCTTCACTCTGCTTTAGATGGTCCCACATGAATACCTTTTGTTCATCCCTCTAGAGAGGGTCTTGTCAGACAATGTGCATGACACTAGCTTTGCAGCAGTTCTTTATTCTCCATAAGTATGGGTAACAATGGATAGTTTAAAGTTTGTTTGGAGGTTATGTTGTGTTTGTGTGTTTAGATGTGGAAAGGTATTTTTTGAGACTGTTGTTTTTATAAAAATATGTTGTTAAAATAAAGTTAAACCACTATGTTACTAAACAGCTAGGGGCAGATTTATGAGCCCCTTGCGCCACTTTTGCGTCACTTTTCCCATGTTAAAAGTGACGCAAAAGTGGCGCAAGGGGCTCATAAATCTGCCCCCTAGACTCAAACCTTTGTGTAAAATATGTCTATAAATCTGTTTTACACTTTTTCATTTGTACTTGTGACTACTAATGTCATTGCCACCTATGGTGTTGCTGTGAAGAAAGAAAATGCATTTTTGATGAAGTTATTTTGACAAATGAGTACAAAAGGGAAAGTTTTATTAGTATCTTACCAAATAGCTACACTAAAACTTTATCTCAAATATAACTTTACCGCAAATATGTCTATATATGTGTTTTACACTTTGTCAAAGACACCCAGTATTCGCAGTATGTCCATGGCAATGGTACTCATAGACTCATACAGGCACTACCCTGCATTTATCAAGGACGTCCTTTCTGCATCACTCTGCAAACGTGCCTCATAGCATAGTACTAGTTGGGGGATGAAGTCCCCTTGGCTATTGAGGGTATTTGGGGGCCAAGTATCCCTCTTGTTACTTTCAGCAAGTTATACACAGTCAGTTTGCTAAGACGTGTTCTGAGGCCACCCCCCCTTTCTGCACCACTTTGCAAACACATCTCCTGGCACACTACTGGTTGGGGAATAAAGTTGTCTTGGATGCTGAAGGACCTTGTGGACCAAGAGGCTCTCCTGGAACTTTCTATAAGTCCTACTCAGCGGGAATTCTGAGAGCTGGTCAGAGGCCCTGCTCCCATTCCACAGCATTCTGCAAAGACCATTGTTACTTAAAAGACCATGGAAATTCACAGAAAAATCAAAGGTTGCAGTTAAGTTATAGTGAGGAATTAGCATTAAAAAACCTTAGAAAATCACTGAAAAAAACAAAGGTTGCAGGGCTGGTATAGTTAGGAAATAGAATTAAAAAAAACCTTAGTTATTCACTGAAAAAAACCAACGGTTACAGGAACATTATAATTTGGCTGACATTTCACTCATACAAAACCAGAGAAATTCAGCAGTTATAGCTAACTATAACACACATATTACATCACTCATGGGGGGCGCTAGGTGGCGCCGCGCAAGATGGCCGCACGGACGTGAGGCTCCTGCCGCCCGGCGCCTAAAATCCACCAAAGATCCTGCCCACAAGCACCGCTGAGAGCTGCCCGCGATCGTGCCTACGGCCTGGCACGCTGAGGGCGGCTGACAGTAATTTTGGACGGCTGGGGAACTCCCGCGGCAGGGAAACGGCTGCAGGAGCAGCGGTGCCACGCACAGGAGATCGTGAGCAGAGCTGAGCCCGGCGGGCGGACCAATGCGAGGCCACGGCTGCACTCGAGGCGGCGAGGCCTCAGGGCCTAGAACCGGTGGAAGGTGACGGTGCTGGTCTGGCTTGACCCGGCGATCTCAACAAGTGAGCGGAGGTGCTCTGGCCGGGACTGCCCTGGGAAAAAGAGGTCCGCGAGGGAGGAAGGAGACACCCGGCACTGAGAGCTCCCTTCGGGGCCTGCTCTGGAGCTGCCCGGCGGGTTTGCCAGGAGACGGGCGGCGGAGGCGGCGGGGCGAGGCTCCACGGCTGGCTGCTGAAAACGTGGGGGAGCAGACTTTTGGGGGTGCTGCGGCGCCCCCTGGACCTTCGCTCCTCCCCCCCATCCTGCTTGCTATCTGGAGGTTTGTGATCGCCCTGGGGGGGCTACGCGGGACGCGGCGGCCCATATCGCTGCGAAAGGCTGCATAGACGAATGTAACCTGCCTGCCGGCACAACGCACATCGGAGGCGACTGCGGACCGGGGGAGGGCGCGACCCGGCTGGACGGGGCCCTGGGGTGCGCTCCCCTGATCGCTCTGGCCACGTAATCCAGAGATTAGCATTGTTGGATGCCCCCCGGCGGGAGGAGGTCAGGAGCGTGGTCTGTTGGAGGAGATGGTCTGGGGCTCTAATACGCTGGCTGAGTGGAGGTGGGGGACTGCGAGCTGCCGCGCTCGACCTCTTCGCACCTCGTGGGAGTAGGCCTGTGGAGGGTAACGTGGACCCCTGGGCTGCACTCACGATGGGGAAATCGGATGCCAAACAGGCCCGCCTCACGTTTGAGGCGAAAAAGATAACCCACGCCCCGCTGGAAGAGCGGGCGGCTTCGGAAGAATTGAGTTTATAGCAGTAAAGAATAAACTAAGACAGGCGCAGCTAGACTATGCCTTGCTGTACCCGGCGCGCCTCAGGGTCACCCATCAGGGCAAACAACGCTTTTTCACCAACCCGCAGCAGGTGGAGGAGTATCTCCAGCATCTCAAACGCGCTGGGGGTGGCACTGGCTCGCCGGCTGCCTCGTGGCGCTCTACCTCGCCAGACTGATGTGTATCACTGCCAGAAAAGCCCCGAGAGGGGGCAGGGAGGAGACGAGTTGAACTAGAATAAAGGACTGCTGGTTAAACTTGAAATGGTAGATATGGGCGGTTCGGCGCCACACCTCGACTTGAACAGAGTGCTTATGTGGGCCCGTTATGCAGGTTGGCGCTGGGCACCCCCCCCGGTCCCCTACAGGGTTCAGCTACTTCATCACCCATGGACTCTGGGGGCGGGGGGTTTCCGGACTGCCACCTAGGGTGTCCCCCCAGCGGGCAAACCCCTTTGGTTCTAGTTTGCATGTCAAGAAATGCATTTACGAAGTTGTGGTTTGAAGGGAAGGAGGGGGGAGGGAAACGTGATTCTGGCAAGTTGGGGCTGCTTCAGTGGGAGGGGGGAGGGCATCAATGGGGTTCAACACAAGTTATGGAGTACACAACACAGCATTACGAGCTGAGAGACAGGCACGTAACAGATGAGGAGAGCACGTTCACGTCACGGGGCGCTAATCAAGAGTGGCCACTTCCGGCCCCCTGCCCGGGAGCGAGGGAGGGAGCACTAATATTCTCTTCAGCCCGCCTCACATAGGGGACATGAGCGTTGGGACATCCACGTCACAACTAGGGATCATATCATGGAATGTCCGGGGACTGGGAGACCCTAGGAAGAAGCGGCAGGTATTAGCTTACTTGGACCGGCATCAGATCCAGATAGCTATGTTACAGGAAACACATATCAACCCCACACTCCCCAATGCGTTTGCTGCTAAATGGGCGGTGCATAGGCTGTTCTCCTCATACTCCTCCTATGCTCGGGGGGTGGCGATCCTAATTAAGAAACAGACGCCGTTTGACCTGGCGGGATATGTGGCGGACTCACAGGGGCGCTTTGTTATTGCCTGGGGACGGTTAGGAGCGGACTTGGTTACATTGGCCTGCTGCTACGGCCCCAACTCAGACACACCCAATTTCTTCACCACACTCTGGGGTAAGGTAATGGACATAGGATCAACTCATATCATATGGGGCGGAGACTTCAATGCGGTGATTAACCCTGCACTAGACAGATCTAACCCTACTAATCACCACTACAGCCGCACCCAAGGGGTGCTACAGGACATATTGAAGGAGGGGGGACTGGTAGATGCCTGGGGACACTTTCATCCCCAGGCCAAGGAAGGCACACATTTCACGGCGCATGCGGCCACGTGGGCAAGAATAGATTATATCCTCCTTACCAGGGGGCTGGTGCCGACGCTAGGTGTGGCGTCACAGCCTACTAGAACGCTCTCAGATCACTGTCCAGTGAGGATAACACTTTTACCACCAGCCTATGACAAACCCAGACCTAGGTGGCGATTGCCGCCAACAGCGCTGCTAGATTCAGTGTTTCAGCATGAGTTGAGGGAAGAGATAGGGGACTTCTTTCAATGGAATAGGGGCTCGGTGGATAGTGTGGAAACGATCTGGGAGGCCTTTAAGGTAGGTAACAATGAGGGGGTTCTGTATTTCCAAAAGTTTCGGAGTGCTCAGGGATATACAGGTGACGTTAAGGACCCTGGAAACGAACCTCAAAGCCTTAGAGCACCGCATGGAACTGGGCGAGACGGGTAAGGTGCAGGCTGACTTTCGTGCACTTCTGTCAGAGTATGAGGAAACTGCTCAGTGTGAAGCTAAATTCCGGGGACGATACTGGGAGGTCCGTAGATATGGTGAGAGCGAGAGGCCTGGAAGGGCATTGGCGGAGGTGATCAGACGACCATGCTTCACTAACTTCATTTTGGAGACTCAGGACACAGCGGCGCAGAGACACAGGGACACTGCACTCAAACTAGATACATTTCCAACGAACTATATCAACCTTTACACCACGCAGCGTAGTGGCTCGCTGGATCTTGAAGAGTTCCTGGGGGATGTTGCGTTAGGTTGGCTCTCTGATACACATCGTGGGTTTCTCTGCTTACCGTTCGAACTCGAGGAAATACGAGAGGCAATTATGAAAACGCAATCAGGCAAGGCGCCGGGCCTGGATGGCATCCCTATTGAATTCTATAAAACATACATAGACATAATGGCTCCGGTCCTCAAGGAAGTGTACAAAGAGTCGCAGGAGGCAGGGGCACTTCCCCGATCAATGCGTGAAGCACTCATAATCTCATTATTAAAGCCGGGCAAAGCTGGTGACTTATGCGGCTCATATAGGCCGTTATCTCTTATTAACTGCGATATGAAAATCCTGGCAAAAGTCATTGCCAATAGAGTGTCGCTGCTACTGGGAAGGCTCATACTCCCCGACCAATCGGGATTTGTGCCGGGGCGCGATACCTCTCACAACATGCGTACCTTCTTCTCCCTTTTACTAAATGTGGCTCCGGAGCTACCATTGGCCGCGGTATTCCTTGATGCTACGAAAGCATTCGACTCTGTGGAATGGGATTACCTGTTTGGGATCCTGGGACGGATGGGGTTCCCCCCCCTCTTTATCTCCTGGATTCGACTATTGTATTACAAATCCACCGCAAGGGTGTTAATCAACGGGCACCTATCTGAAGCCTTCCCCATAACACGGGGTACGCGACAGGGGTGTCCGCTCTCCCCCCTGCTGTTCACCATAGCAATGGAGCCATTAGCCTCCAGGCTGAGACAGTGCCACGGTGACAAGGCGTTCTGGTGTATTCAGCGTCAGATACAGGTGTCCTTGTACGTGGATGACATTACATTGTATGTGAGGGACCCTCAGCAGAATATTAACCCACTGCTTTGCGAATTTATCATCTTTGGCAGGCTATCCGGGGTACATATTAATTGGGGGAAATCGCAGGTATTCCCGCTGACTGCGGCAGCCACCAGGTTTGATCTAGAATACCCACTGGCTTGGTGCGATTCTGATCTTCGATACCTCGGAATACAGCTCTCTAGAGATCGGGATGAGCTGATCCTCCTCAACTATGGCACTGCGGTGCAACGCCTCGCTGATAATGTTACCCGATGGATTTCCCTGCCACTGTCGCTGGCGGGACGGGCGTCCTTGATAAAGATGGTGGTGCTCCCGCAATTTCTGTATTTGTTCTTGAACATACCTTACCATCCTGGGCGAATTTTTTTTAAGACCCTCAGATCCGAACTTATAAGGCTGCTCTGGGGTGGCAAACAGCCGAGGCTTAAGTGGTCCATATTAACCCAACCCTATGCTCGCGGAGGATTTGACATTTTTTATTTCGAAATATATTATCTGAGTGCGCAAGCACACTATGCTTATTACTGGATTTGTCCTCCTCCGTTCATGCCACAGGTGCCGCAGAACATTGGTTGGCAGACCCCCTCCCATTAGATGGAAAGATATTGGCCTCAAGGCGCACCCGAGATATTCCACCCACCACTGTAACGTGCACGGTGGACACGTGGCATGATGTAGTGGGACTCTGTGGCTCACCGTTCCTGTACTCCCCGAAGCTTCCGCTCTCCTATCATCCATGTATGCCGCTTCTGCGGGAAAAGGTCTTTCATCAAATGTGCGCTCAGGTGCAGATTGCCACTTGGGAAGACCTCTTTCGGAGCGGTAAGTTCGGCTCGCTTGCTCAAATATTTGGTGAGGCCTCTCCTTCGGCCTTAGATACATTTTTATATATCCGGCTGCGGCAGGGCCTTCGTGCTATTCTTCCAGGGTTCCCGCAGGAGCCCGAGATCTTTGCGCCATTGCACCAGATGCTGGTATCCGCTGATGGCAAACATCTAGTATCTAGACTCTATCATACTATACGCACACACCACTCGGGACCTCGATGCACAGCGCGGACCCAATGGAGTGAGGAGCTGGGGAGGGAGGTGACGGAAGAGCAATGGGAGTATTGCTGCCTTCAAACTACAAGGGTGCCTGCTAGTAGTAGACTACGGGTCATTCACTATAAGTTCTTACAGCGTCTTTATTACACGCCTGTTAAAAAGTTCCGCTTCGCATTGGCGGAGAATGATAGGTGTGAAAGGTGCCACCGTACAGGAGCAGGTTTTTTACACTTAGCATGGGAATGCCCGAGGATACAAGATTTCTGGACACAGGTATTCCGGGCTCTCGGGAGGATGGAGGGTGCAGCAGTGGAAGGAGACCCCGTGCTGGCGCTTTTAGGTTACACTGCACGCCTCCCTCAGGCGCACCGTAGATTCACTGGCATGGTTTTGCTCTTGGCCAGGCGCAGGGTGGCATGTAGGTGGGGTAGAGGAAGGGCTCCTAAATACACAGAGTGGATTGATGACCTGACCTATTGCCAGGGACAGTTGGCAACATACGCGAGACCCTTCCGTTAATGTCCAGACCGAAGGATATTTGGGGACCCCTTCAGAACTATCTTCTATTGACCGCCGCGGAAGCGGCGGACCCCCCCGCTTTGGAGCAGGAGGCAGGGGTCTAGAAAGGAGGCATAAGTACAGAATGAGAGGGGGATTGGATCTGCATTGCGGGGATGGAATGTGAAATCTACAAGATGTATGTCTTCCTATGTTATATAACACTATTAAGATATCCCCGGGAGGGGGGCTCAGGGGACAAGGGGGGTCATCTATCATGTACAGAACTGAACAAAGGCGTGGCTATCTGATGGAAATACGTGGCCAGATGGTGTGGAGTCCCGTGATCTCTTGTTACATGTATAAGTCACTCGATATACTCATGCTGTGTCATGGAATGGTTGTAATGTGCAAAACATTAAATAAAAGTTCAAAAAAAACATATTACATCACTCATGACATGTCAGCCTAACTATAATGTCCCTGTAATCTTTGGTCTTTTCAGTGAATATACATATATAAATATATATATATATGGTCGTTTGTTTGTGTCTGTATATACATTGCACTTTGCACGTTTGAAAAGAAAAAATAATGGAGAAGTAATAGAAAAATAAAAAAGATCTTTTTGTAACTTTTACCTGCCGTGGTCTTGCTGTCATGAGTGCTGCCTTTCTGTGTCCCTCGGAAATCTTGATGAAATGGAAGTGAAGGGAGATGCACGAAATCTCTTTCCTATGTATATTACCCACTGGCGGTCACCAGTAGGTAGTTATAGTTAGGACCTAGTTTCCATAGGAAACTCGTTTTTTGTTGACCCAATAACTTTGGCGCCGGTTGACGAATCTTCATGAAATGTTAAAAACTTATGGCCCGCTCTGGTCAGCTCCTATCCTGAAAGTTTTGGGGTGATTTGCCAAGGGGGGGGCTGAGAAGAAGGGGGTCCCAAAACGCGCTTTCTCCATGTTATTTCCCATAGGAAACTTTAGACACGACTACAGCCCGAACTGCTGAACGGAATGACACAAATTTGGCAAAAAGGTAGCCCTTGGTTCAGAAAGAAACCTTTTTTTTTCAAATGGTGTACATCCGTTCAGTAGTTCCTGAGAAATTAAAAAAATAAAGGTCAAAAAATCAATTTCCCATAGGAAACTTTAGACACGGTTACAGCCGAAACTGCTGAACGGAATTATACCAAATTTGGCAAAAAGGTAGCCCTTGGTTCAGAGAGAGAATTGTTTTTAAATGGTGTAAATCCATTCAGTAATTGCTGAGAAAATCCAAAAATAAAAGTTTCGCTATATAGAGGCGCGGTGGATCCGCGCACTCTCCCGACCACGAGCTTTATGCTAATTGGCTGTCAACACTCCAAACCAGGAAGTGTTGGCAGCCATCTTGTGCCTCGGTAATCGAGGCACAAGAAAACAGGAAAACTAACGCGCAAAACAAGAAAAGGGGCAGGGTAGATACACCCTGACACCCTAGGCCTGCTTAGGGGGTTCCACAAGAACCCCCAGGGCCCAAAAAAGCATTTTTTTTTAAAAGTCGGGCAGATGTGCGGAGAATCCGCGGATCCGGCTGCGGAAACAAAAAAAAACGAAGCGCGGCCTCCCGCGCTTTGTTATTAATTAGCCCCCGGGTAGGCCAAGTTCCGGGGGCATGCCAAAAATAATTGTGGGGCCCAGGGGGACCCCTGCAGCCCAGGGAACCGCCACCCAAGGCTTTCTATAAATATTTGCGGGGGGCTGGGGACTGCCACCCCCGGGGTTTCTTTTTTTAAAGTATGGGGAGCCTCAAAGTCTCCGCAAGCCCTGGAGACCGCCACCCCCTGGGGCTTTCATTAATTATTTGCAGGGGGTACACTGATTTAAAAAAAATACCTGTGTGGGGGGCTCGAGTCCCCCACAAGCCCCGGGGACCGCCACCTCCCTGGGGCACTAATATGTAAATTTGGGGGTCCTTTAAGGACCCCCGAGCCCTGGGGACCACCACCTCCCCGGGGCTGTGTTTTGGTTGGGAGGGGGGCCACGCGGCCCCCCTCCTGGAGCCTGTGATGGCCCTGGGGACCGCCACCCCCCATGGCCGGCTCCTGCAGTGTCCCGGGGTGCCCACCCCTGGACACTGCTGTTTGCTATGACAGGGCGGGAGCCTCGCGGTTCCCGCCCTGTCATAGCAAACACTGGTTTGGATTTTGGAAGAGAGAGCAGGAAACCTGCTCTCTCTTCCAAAATCCAAACCAGATTGCTTTTCCACACGGGGAGCTGCATGTCAGCAGCTCCCCGTGTAAAAAAGCAATGCCGGCTCCTGCAGGAGGCGGGGCGCCAGCAGGGACCGTGGGGGCATTAGGGCTCCCACGGATATGAAACGGGAAAATTATGGTTGTCGGAGTGCGTTTTCAACTGGAGGGTAAACCTGGAGCAGTCATGTTTTGCGGCAGCCCAGCTGCAGAAAATGCACCACCCCGCGATCATGGGGGCCATGGGGCTCCATATCCAATGGAGTTTTATTGTGGGGACTTCCATAGGGATTAATAAGCGGGACCCGCATGCTGAGGCCCATCGGAGGGCTTGAAATGCCGCAACAACAGACTACATGTCCCACAATTCCATGTGGGCTCATTTGAGCTGCCCATTGGAGGGTGATTAATTGAAATGGACGGACATGTGGACTGCATTTGCCACGCCTCTGAAGAAGTGCGGAAGCACTGAAACGCGTCAGGCGTTAAGAAGATTAGCTGACAATAATGCTGTTGTTACGTTCGGCATGCTGACCCTGCTTTTACCCGGGAAAATTATGGGTTGTCAGAGTTCGTTTTCAACCGGAGGGTAAACCTGGAGCAGTCACATATATATATATGCCCCTGTAAACTCCAATACATAGGGAGTACAAAACTCCAGGTCCACAAGCGCATTCTTCAACACCTTCGCGCAATCTCGAATGAAGATAGCACTTATCCTGTGGCCAGACATTTTAAGAAATTCCATCAATCCAACAACAAAAGTCTCAATTACTTCGTAATCGATGCCGTACCTCCCAGTAGAAGAGGTGGAGACCGTGAATACAAACTCAGAAAACTTGAGACAAGATATATATTACAACTTGACACTAAGCACCCGAATGGCTTGAATGTGACTGAAGATCTGTACACATGCCTGTAGAACATCTGGTCCATGGTGTCCCATCTTTTATTAGCAACCTCATATGTTAGCCACATAATGACTCACACATATTTTCTACTGATATTTTATCTCTATTATGTTTTATAGGTTACAGACACTGTATTTTTACTGATTTTACGGTAGAATATTAACCTGTTTTATCCTTATAAAGTTCCAAGTTTCTATTTGTGTCCTTAATACATATGGTTTTATATTTATATATTTATATATTTATATAGTCTATATTTATATATTTATATATTTATATATGCACTTTCGCTATTTTGCACATTTATACATCTTCCACGTTATTATGAGTGGTGATGTATCTTGATACTTTACAGGTTTATGTTTGCCATGATATCCACATGACAAGCATCTTCAGTGTCTCCAACCTTATGGACATGTTATGTCCTTATTCTCACTATACATTTAAGATTATTTTGTATAGTGGTCAATATTCATGTGGGTCCTTTACTTGTCGCTCTGTCACTGTGACTGACATATATTATGGGGATGCCATGCCCTCTTTTCTGTGGGTTCTATTCCAGGGTATTTACCTTCATACGACTATGATGGGAACTTTACCCATACTTAGAAGTAACATTCGACTGTATTTCATGCAGGTTTTATTTTTATTTTTACTCTGCTTGTCATTGTTTTAAAGTTTTATGATGTCTGCCAGGATTCACTCCCAGCCCGGGCTTGCCAATCTGTATTTTACATAAATTATGAGGCTGAGATTGTTTGCATTTACCCACGTGGATGTATAAGCTATCTCCTATACACTATGAATACTGATTATTCCATGCCGGCCATTTCCACTAGTTGGGGTAGAGCTTGGTTCATTTCCCACCATGATGTTCAGCTCAATTCCAACAATAGGTTCATGTTTTGAATTTTTAATACTTTATTTTGAATTCTACACTGTTATTTTGCACATGATTTACGGATTTACCCCCAGCTGATTGATAATTTGAGAGCATTATATGTATCTCTTCTATGTCTGTCTATTTTCTGACCACGTGGGGTATGACGTATGTATGCACGGTCACTTTAAATGTATGCACTTTACGATACCATGCCGAGTGAACAAGGCTCTCCCGAGCCGAAACGCGTATCGACGACATTTGGATAATAAACACTGCAAGCACTTACTTCAGGTCTGTGTCCATCCCTTGGTTCTCTTTTATTGGAGCCGTGCTGGAAGAAAAGGATATATATACACATATATATATATATATATATATATATATATATATATATATATATATATATATATATATATATATATATATATATATATATATGTATTTTTTTTTTGTTTTTTGTTTTTTGTTTTTCCCAGAAAAAACATAGGTTTCAGACAAGTTATAGTTAGGAATTAGCATTTAAAAAACCTTTGAAATTCACTGCAAAAACATAGGTTTCAGGGGCGTTATAGTTAGTTGGACATTTCGCTTGTACAAAACCATTGAAATTCCCCCGCTATAGTTAGTTCAGCTAACTATCACTCGCGCGCCCGCAAAGCACTGCTGATGACGTCACATATTACATCACTCGTGACATGGACAGTGACATCACTCATGACATCACTAAAGACATCTCAAATGACATCACTGATGACATCATCCAGTGAATATGTTTTATTCTGAAAATTAAATATGTTTTATATATGTATATCTCAAGGTCGATGGAAGAATAAATGGGTATATAAGTGTCTAAATGGATGATTTTTTTTCCATGAAATTGATTGTATAAAGGACTGATTAAGTGTATCTTAGTGAATACATGGGTTAGCAAGTAATGTCTAAATATGTACATATCTGTATCAGTCTCTCACTTTGTGTATAAGTGGCTGCATGGGTTAGTGAGTAGCTACATGAGTGTCTATATGGGTTATTAGTTGTTTTTTTGTATCAGTATGAGTGTCTGAGTATCTGTATGGTTCAGTGGGGGGGTATTACTTAGTGCATACATGCATGAATGAGTGAGTCACTATTTGTATGTTTTGAAGACAGTATGTGTGCAGGACTGTATGGGTGGATGAGTGTGTGTGTGTGTGTGTGTATGGGTGTGTTAGTGAGTGAATGACTGACTCAATAGTGTCTTTATAAGTAACTATACATTTTAAACTAGTATATGTGAGTAGTGGTGTATATAATTTAGTATATGTGAGAGTGAGAGATTGGAAGAGTTCCTGTATGAATAAGTATGTGTTTCTATAAGTGATTGTTCAAAAGAGTAAGTATGTGTAAGTTTCTGTAGAAGTAAGTGTGGTGGTGTGTGTATAACTGTATATGCAAGTAAATGGATGTTTGATTCTTTATTAGCATGAGTGACTATGTGTGTGAGTAACTCTATGGATGAGTTGTGGTGTGTAAAAGGATGTATAGGTGTATGAGTACATATGATGAGTGAGCACATGTATGAGTGACCATATAGGACTGTTGGTGAATGAGTGGATGTGTATGTAGATGTTAGAATAACTGAATAGGTTGTTGTAACTGGTATTGGTATGTCCATTGTTTTGAACATTTTAGTTTCTATTTTTGTATGTGTGTATCAAAGGTTATCTGAGGGTGAGAGGAGGTCTGCCACTCTATCACAAGGATGATGTCATCAGTGATGTCATTTGAGATGTCATCAGTGATGTCATGAGTGATGTCACTGACCATGTCATGAGTGATGTAATATGTGACATAATCAGCAGTGCTTTGCGGGCGCGCGAGTTATAGTTAGCTGAACTAACTATAACGGGGGAATTTCAATGGTTTTGTATGAGCGAAATGTCCAACTAACTATAACGCCTCTGAAACCTATGTTTTTTCAGTAAATTTCTAAG
This sequence comes from Triturus cristatus, assembly GCF_964204655.1. Lineage (NCBI taxonomy): Eukaryota > Metazoa > Chordata > Amphibia > Caudata > Salamandridae > Triturus > Triturus cristatus. The sequence continues at coordinate 436,217,592 of NC_140587.1, read as the reverse complement.
GTTTTTTAAATGCTAATTCCTAACTATAACTTGTCTGAAACCTATGTTTTTTTCAGTGAATTTCAAAGGTTTTTTAAATGCTAATTTCTAACTATGCCTACAGAGATAAGACATGTGAAGAAAGAAAAAAAACGCACAGAAGTAAAAAAAAGAAGTGCAGAAAGAAGCAACAGAAGTCCTCAAAGACGAAGAAAAGTGCAGGAAGAAGGAAAACGTGCAGAAAGAACAAACCGAAGAGCAGAAAGAAGCCTTGTGTCAAAATCATCCTGTACCCTCAACTTTTTCAGACGGATACTGGTGGTAACTGAGTCTGAGTAACCAATCCTAGAGCCAGTGTTATGTTAAAAGACACTTAGAATACCGTGATAACACCTACATACACTAGGGAACACCATGCGTTGGAGTCTCCCTGTGATTAGCATGACCTCCTCTGTAAGTCCCTAGTATATATTAGGGCAGGGGGATTAAAACTACCTCTTAAAACATGCCACAGGGCGTGTTTGCACACATCATCTCAGCCCCCGTCCCCTCCCTTCACCACTGTGCAAACACGCTCTGTGGCTGTTTTAACTTGGGAGATTAAGTCCCCTTGAATCCTGAGGGTCCCTACGGTCCAAATAGCCCACGAGGTGCCTCCAGTAAGCGCCACATAGCTGCGTTGCAGAGAGTTGTAAAAACGGGCACGGCCTAGACCACCTCTCTGCAACGCAGTGCAGTAGTGCTTACTTGAAGCACCTGGTGGGCTAGTTGGCCCCAAGGGGCCATCAAAATTGAAGGGGAATTATTTCCCCAACTTAAAACGCGCCACAGGGTGTTTTTCCACATGTCACCTCAGGCCCCGTCCCCTCCCTTCGCCACTGTGTAAACACGCCCTGTTGCCATTTTAAGTTGGGAGATTAAGTCCCCTTGAATCCTGAGGGTCCATAGGGTCAAATTAGCCCTCTAGGTACCTCCAGTAAGCGCCATTGCAGACAGGTGTAAAGAGGGGCAAGGCCAGCACCACCTCTCTGCAACGCAGCGCAGTGGCGCTTACTGGAAGCACCTGGTGGGCTAGTTGGCCCCCAGGGTCCCTCTGGATTGAAGTGGAATTATTTCCCCAACTTAAAACGCACCACAGGGCATGTTTGCACACGTCACCTCAGGCCCCGCACCCTCCCTTCACCACTGTGTAAACGCGCCCTGTGTCCGTTTTAAGTTGGGAGATTAAGTCCCCTTGAATCCTGAGGTTCCATGGGGTCAACCTAGCCCACTAGGTACCTCCAGTAAGCGCCACAGATCTGAGTTTGCAAAGAGGTATAAAAAGGGGTGTGGCCTCTGAACACCTGTCTGCAACGCAGTTCCCTGGCGCATACTTGAGATGCCTGTTGGTCTAGTCGGCCCTCATAGACCCTCAGTATTGAAAGCAAATTAATTCCCCAACTTACAACTCGGCAGCGGGGCGCGTTTGCACAATGGTGAAGGAAGGGGGTGCGGCCTGAGGTGACATGTCTGCAAACTGGCCCTGTGGCGCGTTTTTAGTTGGAGAATTAATTCCTCCTCAATCCTGAGGGTCCCTGGGGGCCAACTAGCCCACCAGGTACCTCCAGTATGCACCAGAGAGCTGCGTGGTGTTCAGAGGCCACGCCCCTTTTTAGAACACTCTGCAACGCAGCTCTGTGGCGATTACCGGAGGTACCTGGTGGGCTAGTTGGCCCCCAGGGACCCTCAGGATTCAAGGGCAGTTAATCCCCCAACTTAAAACACGCCACAGGGCGCATTTGCACAGTGGTGAAGGGAGGGGGCGGGGCCTGAGGTGACATATGTGCAAACACACCCTGTGGTGCCTTTCAAGTTGGGGAATTAATTCCTCTTTAATCCTGAGGGTCCCTGGGGGCCAACTAGCCCACCAGGTACCTCCAGTATGCGCCAGGAGCTGTGTTGCAGAGAGGTGTTCAGAGACCATGCCCTTTTTACAACACTCTGCAACGCAGCTCTGTGGTGCTTATTGAAGTAACCTGGTGGGCTAGTTGGCTCCCAGGGGACTTCAGGATTGAAGAGGAATTAATTCCCCAACTTAAAACGTGCCACAGGGCGTGTTTGCACACATGTCCCCTCAAGCTTTGCCCCCTCCCTTCACCACTGTGCAAATGCACCCCGTGGTGCGTTTTAAGTTGGGGGATTAAGTCCCCCTGAATCCTGAGGGTCCCTGGGGTGCAACTAGCCCACCAGCTACCTCCATTAAGTGCCACAGAGCTGCGTTGCAGAGAGGTGTAAAAAGGGGTGTGGCCTCAGAACACCTCTCTGCAACGCAGCCCCCTGGCGCATACTGGAGGTTCCTGGTGGACTTGTTGGCCCCCAGGGACCCCCAGTATTCAAGGGGAATTTGTTCCCCATATGCAAACGCACCAGGGGGTGCGTTTGCAGAGTGCTGAAAGGAGGGGGCGTGGCCTCCGGCATCGTCTTTTTTTTTTTAAGAAGGGGAGCTGTGTGGCCCCCCTTCTTTTCCTAATATTCTTGCCCCTGGAGACCCCATTCCCCAGGGCCTGCCCCCAAATTTAATTTAATTTTTTAAAAATTGGGAAGGGGGCCGCTTGGCCCCCCTCCCGAGGCCATAATCTGCCCTGGGGACCCATACCCCAGGGCTGGCCTTTGTTTTTTTTTTTATTTGAGGAGGGGGCCGCGTGCCCCCCTCCCGGGCCACTAATAGCCCCAGGGACCCTATCCTCTGGGGCTGGCCCTCTCCATTGGGGACCGTTGGGGTGTCCCCAATCACCCCACAGTCCCAGCTGGCTTCCCTGCATCCTTCGGGAGCCGGCATTGCTTTTCCACATGGGGAGCTGCTATGATGCAGCTCCCCATGTGGAAAAGCAATTTGGTTTGCATTTTGAAAGAGAGAGCAGGTTTCCCTGCTCTCTCTTTCAAAATCCAAACCAAGTTTGCTATGGCAGGGCAGGAGCCGGGAGGCTCCCGCCCTGCCATAGCAGACTACAGTGTCCTGGGGGTGGGCACCCTGGGACACTGCAGGAGCCGGCCCTGGGGGGTGGCGGTCCCCAGGGCCATCAAGGGCTCCAGGAGGGGGGCCGCACGGCTCCCTTCCCTACATTTACAAAGCCCCGGGGGTGGTAGTCCCCGGGGCGTGTGGAGGGCTCAAGCCCCACCACACAGGTTTTGTTTTTTTAAATTTAAGAAAAACAAGCCCTGGGGTTGGAGGTCCCCAGGGCTGCGGGGGGGCCGTGAGCCCCCTCATATATTGTGATAAAGCCCCGGGGGGTGGCGGTCCCCAGGGCTTGGGAGGGTCCTTGAGCCCCCCCACCCTGTTATTTCCAAAGCCCCGGGGAGTGGTGGTCCCCGGGGCTGGGGGGAGCTGAGAGCCCCCCATGCACCTATCTGAAAAAAGCCCCGGGGGTGGCGGTCCCCGGGGCTGGTTGCCCCTTTGGGTCCCCCTTCACATTATCAATATTGCCCCTGGGAATTGGCCCCCCAGGGGCTTAATAGTAAGGAAGCGCACCCAGCAAGGATTTTGCCGCTTTAAAAAAAAAATAAAAATTGGGGGGTCCGTGGGGGTCCTTCTGGGACCCCCTAAGCAGGCCTAGGGGGTCAGGGTATTTCTACCCTGCCCCCTTTTTGCATTTTGCACATTAGTTTCACTGTTAGTACTGTTACTGTAGAACCAAGGTACAAGATGGCTGCCAAAACTTCCTGGTTTGGAGGGTTGACAGCCAAATAGCATACAGCTTGTCATCGGGAGGGTGCGCGGATCCTGTGCGCCCATAGATATATTTGATTTTACTTTTGATTTTCTCAGGAACTACTGAACGGATTTACACCATTTAACCAAAAGGCACGAATCTGAACCAAGGGCTACCTTTTTGCCAAATTTGGTGTAATTCCATTCAGCAGTTCGGGCTTTTTTGCATGGGGAAAACATGGTTTGGGACCCCCCTTTTTTCTTGGCCCCCGCTTGACGAATCACCCTGAGACTTTCAGGATAGGAGCGGACCGGCTCTGGCCAAAAGTTTTGAAAATTTCACGAAGATTCGTCAACCGGTGCCAAAGTTATTGGGAATAGAATGTTGCAGATTTCCTATGGAAAATAGGTCCTAACTATAACTGCCTACTGGCGACCGCCAGTAGGTATATATATATATATATATATATATATATATATATATATATATATATATATATATATTAGGCCTGGGTGGTAAATTCCGTTCCGTTCGCGGAATTTGCGGAATTTGGGCAATTTCGCGTTCCGCGGAGAACGCGAAATTGCCCAAAAATCTGCGTTCCGCGACTTCGCGAAATTTTTTGCTTGTTCGCGTTCTCAATATGCGTGTTCGCGAGATATTTCACCCCGAGCACGCAAACAGCGATCGCGAACAGGAAAAAAGTATCGCGAACAAGCAATTCCGCGTGTTCGCGGAATTTCTGCGTGTTCGCGGAGATTTTTTACCGTTTCGCGGAGATTTGCGTAACGCGATTGCGCAAATTCCGCCCACCCCTAATATATATATATATATATATATATATATATATATATATATATATATATATTATCTACTGGCGGTCGCCAGTAGATAGTTATAGTTACAACCTAGTTTCCATAGGAAATCTCAAAATTCTATTTTGAATAACTTTGGCGCTGGTTGACGAATCCTCGCGAATTTCCAAAACTAATGGGGCACTCCGTTCAGCTCCTACCCTGAAAGTCTCGGGGTGATTCGTCAAGCGGGGGCCGAGAAAAAGGGGGGGTCCCAAAACGCGTTTTCCCCATGCATTTTTCCATAGGACCTTTAGTCGCAGCTACAGCCCGAACGGCTGAACAGAATTACGTGAAATTTGGCAGAGAGGTAGCCATAAGGTCAAGGGAGTGCCTTTTGCAGGTCTGGTGTAAATCTGTTCAGTATTTCCTGAGAAAATAGCATTTAAATGCATATAAATATCTATACGCGCGCACCGTGCGCGCACGGTGCGCGCACCCTGCCGTGCGCGAGCGCAGTTCTGATTGGTTGTTAGATGTCGGTAAACATTCGAATCGGTCGAAACCAGGAAGTGTCGGCCGCCATTTTGTCTCTCGCAGTTTGAGGGGGTGAAAAAAAAAGGTGGAAAACTTGAAAAGGGAGCAGAGTGGACAGTTCCTGACCCCCTAACCTTGGTCAGGGGGTCACAGAAGGACCCCCAAGGGCGAAAAAAACATTTTTTTTTTTTTTAAATTGCGAGGTGCGTGGACGGTGCGCGCACGGTGAAAAACCTGAAAAAAATATATATAAATACATAACTTAGCATTTAAAAAAACGTACAAATTCACTGAAAAATCCATAGGTTTCACACACGTTATAGTTACGAATTAGCATTTAAAAAACCTTGCAAATTCACTTAAAAAACCATAGGTTTCACACATGTTATAGTTAGCTGGACATTTCACTCGTGAAAAAACAATGAAATTCCCCCGTTATAGTTAGTGCAGGCAACTATAACTCACGCGACCGCAATCCTCTGCTGATGACGTCAGATATTACATCACTGATGACATATGTGTCTTTATGAAAAATAAATATTTGTAATATATGTATAGCTTAAGATTAATGGAAGAAGACATGGGTAAATAAGTGTCTAAATACAGTGATGTAATATCTGACGTCATCAGCAGAGGATTGCGGTCGCGTGACTTATAGTTGCCTGCACTAACTATAACGGGGGAATTTCATTGGTTTTTTACAAGTGAAATGTCCAGCTAACTATAACATGTGTGAAACCTATGGTTTTTTAAGTGAATATATATATATATATATATATATATATATATATATATATATATATATATATATATATAGATAGATAGATAGATAGATATATAAGAGAAGAAGCACCCTCGTAGCCAGCACTCCAGGCAGATAGGATAGAGACCCTTGTTTGGCTGACGGTGCTCACTGTGATCGCCTCCTCATTAGCAGGTCCGACGCGTTTCGGAAACACCTCCCTTCCTCATGAACCTTTCTAAAAACACAGCGGCAGGCAGTGGGGCTGCAAAAATAAAAAAATAAGCCTTCTTTTATTTCATTGCACAGGAAGTCTGTCACAAGTGAGGCAAGATGTATTATGGGGCATGCAGTCCATGAAATTGATAACCCCCCAAGTGGGGAGCCCATCGAATATATATTAATAACCACACTTTGTCCATAACAATCACTTATGCCCAACGCGTTTCAGAAAATAATTCCCTTGTTCACGGGCAGCAGCATGAAAACCAAGTAAGTAATCTTTCGAGACTTGAAACACACTGCTTTATATCTTCTTTAATAATACTCTGATGAGTGTCATAATTAAAGCAGTGCATGCTAGTATTTACAGTCTAAATAACAGTGTCATTGCTGCTCGAATATTATTCAAAATGTACCATGTCCCTTGATAAGGCAGGTGAAACCATGCGCCCTCGTCATGCTAAATAAAGGGCTCCCAGCGTTCTGCGTAGCTCCACAATCACGAAGCCACAGACCCGCCATTAATCCCTGGCGGCGGTGCACTCAAAACGGCTGGACTACCGTTGTTTATTCATAACCACACTTTGTCCACAAAGACGAGCACACTCCTCACCGGGACAAAGAATAAAGCAGAGCATGGTAGAAGGTCAGCATGTTCACTCCGTAGCAATCACTTATGCCAAACGCGTTTCAGAAAATAATTCCCTTGTTCACGGGCTGCAGCATGAAAAGCAAGTAAGTAATTTCACGAGCCTTGAAACGCCCTGTTTTATATCTTCTTTAATAATACTCAGGTGAGTGTCATAATTAAAGCAGTGCATGCTGGTATTTTCATATCTGTGGCACAATCCATCTCAAAATATATGGCGCATATATTCACCTGTGTAATTATCCTCTTGCATTTACAGTATTTTGAATGATTTAATAGGTTTTGGGATTTTAATCATGTGTACATATGTATTTATTGCTTTGTACAGTTGGTTTTTATGGATCATATTTATATGGAAATGTATTTATAACAGGCCATAATCTATGTGGGGATCAACTTTGAAATGTGATATTTATGATATATTTATGATAGATCCTTTGTACCTTTGCACCATCTTCTATATGCACTTTAGTACCAGACCCATGAGGTAACTATTAGTATTTATCTATAGGAACATTTAATCGATGGCAAGGGTATTGTAGATTCAAATCCAGTATCATATAGTATTGCACACAATTCTTGGTCAGCGGTTAGCATTTAGTAACACATTGTTCTAGATATAAGGCAGCCGTGACACAAGGATATTAAGCACTCAGCACTTTATTAATCATATTAGGCACCTCATAGTTTTAATTTTCAATTTTTAGCACTTTTTCACTTTATTATCTTCAAGCATATTTTGCACTATGTCTTTCCCATTGCCAAAGGTTGACAGGGAGAGATTTAATACAACCTTGAGTGGAGTATTTTCACTTTACACTCATGTACATATTGTGCATTAATTATCTTCAAAAGTATTTGAGCAGAAATAATATATAATTTCATGCTATAATATTAGTGACGGAATTCACACACAATTTGGTTATACACAATTACGATTATTAGGGGTAGGCACAACGAAATTTCAAACACACACTTGGACTGGGATGTCTTAGGCAATTTAGGCATTTCTGCCAGTATTATCATGATAGATATTATCATTATTATAAAACATGCTGCTTCATTTTTTATTTATATTGTCAATATGTATTTGTACCAGAAATTATAATAATCTTTATTACAAGTTCAATATCTGCATTTAGGCAGCAAATGGAACATCATGATGCAACATGTTTTCTATGTCCATTGTGAGGTTGTATGCACTAGCACTTTAAAAAGCGGTAACACTGTCAAGGCTGTGGCATGTGATCAAGGACGTGAATCGGCCGAAACGCTTCGTGGCGGACTGAAGTGGTGGCAATAAACTGAAATTTGCACTAGATATTGGGTCCACGCTCGTTTTTGCAGGAGGAGTGTTTTAGGGCAGTAAAGGAGTTACCATATATATATATATATATATATATTCACTGAAAAAACCATAGGTTTCAGGGGCGTTATAGTTAGCTGGACATTTCCCTTGTACAAAACCCTAGACATTCCCCTATTATAGTTAGTTCAGCTAACTATAACTCGCGCCCCCGCAATGCACTGCTAATGATGTCACATATTACATCACTCATGACATGGTCAGTGACATCACTGATGACATCACTGATGACGTCATCCAGTGAGTGTGTGTATCTGTAAATTTTAAATATGTTTAATATATATAGGGAAAAACCTATGGAAGAATGAGTGGGTGTATAAGTGTGTGAATGGATGATTTAGTAGGTGATGACTGACTCTATAAGTGAGTCATTAAATGTATCTTACTGCAGACTAGTGACTAAACTGTGTGAATGTCTGTATCTGTCTGTCTGTTGGTGTATAAGCGGCTGCATGATTTTGTGAATAGCTATATGAGTGTCTCTATGGGTTATTGATTGGATGTCTGAGTATCTGTATGGGTGCCTGAGTGTTTGTGTGGGTGGGATGTGTGTGACTCTGTGCATACATGTGTAAGTGGGTGATTCTATGGGTGCATGGTTTTAAGAGTGCATCTGTGGTGGACTGTATGGTTGGGTGAGTGTATGTATGGGTGTGTTAGTGATTGAATGTATATCTCAGTGGTACATGTGTGAGTAACTACATATGTGAAAGGCAGTATATATGTGTGTAAGAGTATATACGTGGGTATATGTGAGAGTGTGTGATTGTGAGAGTGGCTGTATGGATGAGTGTGTGCTTGTATCAGTGATTGTATAAGAGCGTAAGAATGTGGTACTATTTTTATGAGTAAGTGAACTTGTGTGTGTATAACTGCATAGGTGAGTAAATGGGAGTGTGATTAATTATTTGCATGACTGACTAGGTGTGAGAGTACCTCAATGGATGATTGGTGGTGTGTGAGTGTCTATGTAGGTGTATAAATGCATATGATAGTCCTGTACTGAGTGACTGTAAGTATGGGTGACTGTACGGGTGAGTGAGTGGATGTGTGTGTAGATCTAAGAGTCAATGAGTGGGTATGTAGTTATTGATATTGGATTATCTATGGTTTTGAGAATGGATGTCTGAAATTTTGATTGAGTATATCAAAGGGTGTGAGAAGATGCACTAATTTATCACATGGATGACGTTATCAGTGATGTCATCAGTGATGTCATCAGTGATGTCATCAGTGATGTCACTGACCATGTCATGAGTGATGTAATATGTGATGTCATCAGCAGTGCATTGCGGGGGCGCGAGTTATAGTTAGCTGAACTAACTATAACAGGGGAATTTCTAGGGTTTTGTATGAGGGAAATGTCCAGCTAACTATAACGCCCCTGAAACCTATGTTTTTTTCAGTGAATTTCTAAGGTTTTTTAAATGCCAATTCCTAACTATAACGCCCCTGAAACCTTTGGTTTTTTCAGTGAATTTCAAAGGTTTTTTAAATGCCAATTCCTAACTATAACATGCATGAAACCTATGGTTTTTTCAGTGAATTTCAAAGGTTTTTTAAATGCTAATTCCTATCTATAACTTATCTCTAAAGATATCATGTTTAATGATTTTCATTGGATTTCTATATTTTTCAAATTCAGTGTGTCAATTACATTAATTATGTTTTTTTGAAATTCTTTTTTATCACCATTTTTTTAAACTTATTTCTTCAATTAATTCTTTTAAAAATTAAAAAATATTATTTGTTTTTAATGGGTTTTTCAAACATATTTTTTTATATTTTGAAAAATATTTTTTTAACTATATGTTCAAAACTTCATTTTATATATATTTTTTCCATGTTTTTGGATCCGCGCACCCTATGCGCACCGTTCTCGATCCCTACGCGATAGCATCCGCGCATGGTATGCGTTGGGTACGTGTTTAGTGCGCTATCGCAATGCGACCGGTACACGACTCCCAGCCTATACGTTCGATGTACGTAACGTGACGTTTATGCGCTTCCGCGATGCGTCATCTGCGTCTATGACGCGGTAGGTGTGCGGATCTCGTGAAATATTTAACATTTAAAAAAACATATATATATGTATTTCATGAGAATATTAATTGAAGACAAACTCTAAACTAGTCTTAAAACTAATATATTTTTACATCTAATCCTATAATTTTTTTTAATTCAATTTCGCAGATGCGCGCTGGGTGCATTCTGCCTATGCGCAGGGTGCGCGGATCCCATATGACCTGCAAAAAAAGAGATTTGATTGGTTCATTACACTTCCTCTTCTAACTATTGAAAGACCCCACCCAATTCAATCATTCTTCTTTGACCTTCTTTGGAGGAGCATCTCTTTGCAGAGAAGAAGATTTTTTTAGACTAAGTTTACACTTAGCTCTAACTTTTTTCTACTAAAAATGGCTTCAGGGCAGCAGGCATCACCTGCATCTCCTCATACATCTGAGGATGAATTTTTGGAGGAGGCACCACGCAAAGAACGTTTTTCTTCAGTGGTGTGGAAATGTTTTACTTTTCCCGAGGGGCAAACAAAGACCAATGCCACCTGGGTCACATGCAAGATTTGCAAAAGAGTGCTGTCGCGAGGGGATCCTAACAAGAAATACTCGTGCGGCATGGCTAGTATGATGAAGCACCTAAGGACCCTTCATCCAAACAATCTTGCACGAGAAGAGTGCAAACGGGTGAGAAACACTCCTGCTCCTGCGCCTTCCACCTCATCGCAGCCGAGCACTTCAAGAGTGCATCCATCAGCCCAAAATTTGGACATCCGTTCTCAATTTCATTATTTAAAAGTGCTCTGCACTAAGTGCAATGCGACTTTGTGCTACGGTGAGCAGTCGATCGATCTGATCAGCCGCCGGCAAGAAAGTCACATTTGCTAGTTTTTTGTTTTTTTTTATTGTTCCCTGAAGTTCATTGTTTGGTTCCTCCTGTTTTGTTTTTTGTTTATTTTTTGCGGAAAAACCAAAAAAAAATTAAAATTGTTCAGAAAACCCCCAAAAAAATATAAAAGAAGAAAGAAGAAAAAAAAAGTTCTTGTAAGAACTAACTTTCCTGGTTTAAAAAAATTGTTAAATTTCTTTGTTAGTGTGTGAAAGTTTAGATGAATGTATGTGTAGTACGTAATTGACTGAATGAATGCATTAGTAGGGTGTGGTGAATGTATAAGTGCAGAACTATGAGGAAGTTCTGCAGCATCACACAGTAACCTCTTTAACTGCAGTATGCTGTAGTACTTCCAAAGCACAGGGATGCAACATATGTACATAAATATGTTGCAAATCTATGCTTCTCTCTGCACAGCTGCTTAAACTGCAGCCATATGGTGACACAGGCACCCTTGCACCATAGTGCAAGGATATCTGTGTCATGTGCTGTTTGTTTTTCTGCAGGAAGACACACCTTCCTGCACAAAAACAATCAGTAAAGGCATTTTTCTCCTTCAATGTATGCTGAACATTTTAGCATGCATTGAAGATATAAAAATGTGGAGAAAAAAAATTATTTCTCCTTGTTGTGCTTTCCTACACCAATTTTAGAATGGTGCAGCATTGACACACATGTCGAGATTTATGATTTATGATAAATCTAGAGATGTGTCTTGTTCTGTGAGTATTCAGTGCAATCATGCACAACAATACTTATAAAACACCCTTTCAACACAAAGTGGTGTGTATGATGAGGTTATATTTACATGGAGTAGAAAAAGTACACAGAGTGCCTTTTCCTCTCTTTGTAAATATAAAAGAGTGTCTTGCGCAATAACTATGTTACAAAAAGTGACATATTTCCAGTTTTCAAATTCCTTGCGAATGATAGAAGGTAAGCACAGAGTTTTGTCTGCAAAGATGTTCAAAGAAGAATGATTGAAATGATTGTGGTCCTTCAATAGGTACAATGGGAAATATTATGAACCCCTCAAATCTCTTTTTTTGCAGGTCACATGATATCTGATTATGGTCAGATTTCAAAACTACATAGGTATAAACAGTGTTTTTAGAAACGTGTTTCAACTTTGTAGCTTCTTGCAGACCTCCTCATTCTGCATATTGAGACTTAGTTAAACTTACCTTCACAATAACAGGAATAAAACATGGTATACATTTTTATCAGATTTTCATTGCAATCTAAATTCATATAAATTGCTTATTTTAAAATTTGGATCTGTGAAAGAAAAGAAAAAAAAATTATAACATGTAATAATAAATTTTTTACAACACAGCATAATTTCCACAAAGTAATTTGTTTGCCTTTTTTGCTGTTCTCAGAATATATTGAATTTCACTAGAAATAGTGATTTCAATCGTACTCATCACTTAACAATGGGCAAAAAATAAACAATCAGAAAGATTGTTTAAAAAAACCCAACATACTATTCTCAGTAAAATACCAGAAAATACAAATCAAACATATATGAAATGCTCACAGCTTACAAAATTTTATAACTTTAACTTATAAAAACTGTAAATATTGCCGCATTAAAATAATCACCGAAATAATGACCACCAAAAAGTCCATAATTCAAAAATATACCTTTCCTTGAGGCCAAATGGTATTTTTGCACTCCTTCTTTATGTAAATTGTCCAATGGTAGTCCTATTAAATTATAATAATAAACTCCTCAAAGTAAAACTTTGGCTTTAAAAATATTAGGTAGGAATTTGGTAATTCACTAGGCAAACGTTGTTTGAAAACCAACTGGGCATCATTACAAAGTGTCCAGCCTTTGTCACATTTTAGATAGGCAGTATAATGTCCAGATGTTGTGGAAGGACCATCATGGAAAATTATTGCAATTGCTACAAAAGTCCTTACTGATATTGATAGTTGTGCTGCTACAAATTGCTTTATTAAAGTATCCAATTTTCTTCCGTCAGCTGTAAAATGTTGCATCGTTAAAATTATGTATTTTCCATATTTTCTTAAGAATAATGTGGATAACATTTCTGATTTACATTGGCTACACTCCATGTTTTGAATTGCACCTTTAACTAATTTATTGAAAGACACTGATTTACAGTCTGGTAATGTTAAATACATAAATCTCTCAGTGTCTCCATTGGTGCTACATGTATACATGCAATTTTCACAATAATGTTCCCATTTGTAAGAAAGGCCAAAAATATGTTCTATTTCTACACCTTCATTTTCAAAAATGGTAAGCATATACATTAAAAATTCCTGAGCATCTTGTTGGATATTTTGTATAAATTGTGTAGAACCAGAACACACATCCAAAAGACTACGAACATCTGAAACAGATTGTATTTTACTTCTATCTGTTGTCAATTTTTCATAAACAGAATGCAACAGAGAACAAAATCTTTTTTCCCGATTCTGAATAATTTGTTCTTGCAAACCTTCCAGATAAGAAACAACATTGACCACTACATTAGCATAGCAGTTGACACCAGAACTATTTTCAAACTGATAACCAACAATCTCTCCAACAGTGTCCAATTTCTTTTTACCTGCAATCACAACATTATCTTGTTCTTTTCCCTGCTTGACACCTTCAGAACAGATATTCTCGAACCTTCTTTTTCGACCAACCACACGCTTTTCAAATACAGGATATTGACCCAAATTTGGAGCATACAACCTTCTTAACCTATTATACTATTTTACACAGTTTGCATCTGCAGTAACCTTTGTCTCATCAAAATCAATCAAAAACAAACCAGATAATGTTCTGACTCGCGACAAAGCAACATATGCCATACCCTCTTTAAATACAGTAGATCCAATGTTCACCAATGCACTGTCTACACTTAATCCTTGAGATTTATGAATAGTCACTGCATATGCCAGAGAAAATGGAAATTTTTTCCTACGGACATATAAATCTTTATCAAGCAAAAAACGAACTGAACAACGACCAATTTCTTTAACTTCATCAATCTGATCACATTTAATTTTTAAAAATTCAATTCCTTCTTTTTTCTGATAATTCACAAAATCCACCACTTTGCCCATTGCACCATTAACTAAACCTTTCTCTACATCCACATTATGCCTTAAAATTACCCGACAGTTTACACACACATATAGTGTCTTTTCTAAACCAGCAGTTTTAAATATTTTTTTTTCTAAACAAACCAGTTTTGATCTCAACTTTCCCGTCAAAATAATAGTGATTCCTTCATGCAGTATTTTATCGATGGCTTCCATTTATACAATTTTCCAGTTTCAATAATTCTTCGTTGAATATGGAACACTCGAGCAGTGTTGGCATTAAGCAAATCACTGACTTATTTTTAGCAATTTCCACGTACACTTTTGCAGGAACTACATTTTCATTTGGAAAGACATTACAAAGTAATCAACTCTCCAAAGCTTCTTTGCCTTGTTTTGAAAGAATTCCAATTCTTATATCTTGAAGAATACTTCCATATTCAGCATCATTTGCCTGTCGCATATTTGTTGTCAGTTCTTTGTATTCAAAATTACTCCAAATGTTCACATTACCAACACTGCCAAGAGACTTTCTGGTATCTTCATGGGCAAGTGTTTTAAATACCGGTTGTCCTTTTACCGGAGTCAGTTGCAGTAGATCTCCAAAAACTATGACGTGGTTTCCTCCAAATAACACGTCATACTCTGTTTTAAGAATTTGCTGCATTCTTAAATGCACAAAGGCAAGCATCAAGTTTGAGACCATGCTCACCTCATCAATAATGAGTTTCATTTTCTTCAGGACTCTTGAAACTTCACAACAAGCTTCTCCAGATAGCTTGTGGTATTCCAATTTGTTCTCATGCTCTACTGGCAGCATTAGTAAACGATGTAAAGTAATTCCTTTAATGTTATATGCTGCCAACCCAGTTGGAGCAGTGACAACACAAGACAAATGCGAATCAGTTGTTTTCTGCAGATAACTTGTAATTACTTTAATTAAAATCTTTTTCCTGTTCCAGCTTGACCACTCACATACATTTGGATAGGTTGAAATGATGTACATGAGCACCCTCTCTTTTCATGAAGTAATCCATGGTCAATCTGCTCTTTCACTTGCTGATATATTTGTTTCTGTTCAACATTTAGTTGCTCTTCCAAGTTTCCTAACTGTATTGCATCTTCTTGAGCTTGATACATTGCTGTTTCCACCTCATTCATTGCAATCGCTGCTTCATTTTCAACAATTGGTTGTCCTAGTGGATCTTGACCCAGGGCAGCAGAACTTTGACTGTCTTGAGAACTGTCTCTAGCAATCTCAGCTGCAATTGTAGCTTCTTGATCAATTTCATCATTCAACATTTTGACATAATTTGCGAAAGCACTGCATTGTATGCTATCTTTAGAAGCATTAAATGAATCTTCATAGCTGGGAAAATCTCCAAGTAATTCCAGTTCTGAACGCCATGGTTTGAACATTTGCAAAAGGGCTAAATAGTAAAATTCCCTTTGGTCAGCAGTATCGCAACTCAGTTTCCTGTGATTAATTAAATTTCCTTTCCTTTGTTTCACCAGACATCCTTCGGAACCAATCACTGCATATTTTCCATTGTTGATGTTCTCTGTAGTACTCCGTTTAAAAGTGTAGTTTTGCAGCACTACATAGAGACACATGTTCTCAAGATGATGACCTCTATTTGGATAGTATGTGTCCAACATATTCGTTTTCAAAATATCTGTACTTTCTGGTTCATTTTCTGCTAAATATTCAATTTCTTGAACAGATTTCAATACCCGATTTCGGGGAACAACCTTTACAACGCAACTTTTACAACGCACTACACTTACAACGCATTTTTTACAACGCAACATCCACTACAACGCATTCCATTACATAGCATGACACTACAACGCATTTTTAAAAACTACCTTTACAACGCATTCCATTACATCGCATACTACCTTTACAACGCATACCATTACAACGCATAATATTACACTACACTATCCAACACTTACCCTACTGTTGCACCCCCTGGAGTTAGAATAGTAATTTTTACCCCTATACTATCCAACACTTACCCTACTGTTGCACCCCCTGGAGTTAGAATAGTAATTTTTACCCCTATACTATCCAACACTTACCCTACTGTTGCACCCCCTGGAGTTAGAATAGTAATTTTTACCCCTATACTATCCAACACTTACCCTACTGTTGCACCCCCTGGAGTTAGAATAGTAGTTTTTACCCCTATACTATCCAACACTTTCCCTACTGTTGCACCCCCTGGAGTTAGAATAGTAATTTTTACCCTTATACTATCCAACACTTTCCCTACTGTTGCACCCCCTGGAGTTAGAATAGTAATTTTTACCCCTATACTATCTAACACTTACCCTACTGTTGCACCCCCTGGAGTTAGAATAGCAATTTTTACCCCTATACTATCCAACACTTACTCTACTGTTGCACCCCCTGGAGTGAGAATAGTAATTTTTACCCCTATACTATCCAACACTTACCCTACTGTTGCACCCCCTGGAGTTAGAATAGTAATTTTTACCCCTATACTATCCAACACTTACCCTACTGTTGCACCCCCTGGAGTTAGAATAGTAATTTTTAACCCTATACTATCCAACACTTACCCTACTGTTGCACCCCCTGGAGTTAGAATAGTAATTTTTACCCCTATACTATCCAACAATTACCCTACTGTTGCACCCCCTGGAGTTAGAATAGTAATTTTTACCCCTATACTATCTAATACTTACCTTAAATGCAACTTAATATTATGCGTTGTAATGGTATGCGTTGTAAAGGTAGTATGCGATGTAATGGAATGCGTTGTAAAGGTAGTTTTTAAAAATGCGTTGTAGTGTCATGCGATGTAATGGAATGCGTTGTAGTGGATGTTGCGTTGTAAAAAATGCGTTGTAAATGCATGCGTTGTAAAAGTGTGCGTTGTAACGACATACATCCCCCGATTTCGCATTCCTGCAAGACCTAGACTCACCCAAATGATTCTTCTACTTTTGGAATATAGACTTGCAGATGATAACTGATCTGAACATTCATCTGCTCCATTTTCACAATGTGATAACATCTTCAAACTGAAACTGTATAATTTCTTACTTAGAGTCTTCTCGTGAGAAATCTCTTCCCACATTTCTTTCAATTCAGTCTTTTCTGATTTAGTAATGTAAGACGTTACATATCGAGCAACAGCAATGGAATTGTCCGCAACATACTGAATATCCATGTTAGCGTTCCACATGGATAAAATAACTGGATTGTAGTCATTTATGTATTTTGATTCTTCGCTTCTTCTTAAGTTGTAGGTCTTTTTCAGAGACTTTCTTGTGATGGTATGTCGCATAGCTGACATAAAACTGTTCACTCTTCCTTTGGATAATACAGGACGTGGAAATCCAAAACGACCTTTAGTATAGAACTTATCCTTTGACTTGTACTTTTGTCAACAGTATTTTCCACACCTGTGGCTTTGAAATCGTAAGACTTGTTGTTTTAAGTATTTATCTTCTCTGCTATTTGGAAGAGCACATGTAGCATAATCTTCAATGAAAGACAAAACAGTTTCATCTGAATCTGTTCCAAATTTGGGGGCATCCTTGACTCATAACAACATATGTATGTGAGGAGCACCTCTTGCTTGATACTCCTTTCTCCAAAAGAAATCTACAACTTCTCCAAGAGGAGGATTCTTTTTATTGCAGATGAAAGACATCAAAGCTTCAAATCTATGATTGAAATATCTGCATACATTGACAGGATCCAAAGAGCACAATTCTCCAGTTGTCTTGTATTCAATATTTTTTATATTGGAATTTGCCTCTCAAAGAAATTCAAGTAAATCATCCCAAGCATACTCAGCACAGCTTAGTGTAACAAACCATGTAGGAGTTCCCAAGTTCCGTAGCATACATTTCAGTTCTCCATGTCGACGGTACCAATATTCATTAGTCCCACGCTGGCATGCCATCAGATTAATCAACTGAGATTCTAAATGATCATCTCTCTGATGCACTTTATCCTTAAAATCCTTTGCAGTTACATTTTGAAGATGCATTCCAGTTTTTAAAATGTGAAAGTCCAGACAAGTCTCTTTCAAACAGAAGATGAAACATATAAGGGATACATTGTCGAAATCTTAGATCTTCTGCATATAATCTTGTTGTCCGATATTCAGATGCAGGAATCTGCACAGGACGTTCATCATATCGTCCACCTTTTCCTGTTGGAAACAACTGCGGGAAACAACGAGCTTCCAAGCTCTCTTCCCATACACTCTTGGGACTTCCTGTTTCTTTTTTCATTTGAAACAACTCAATTGTATTCCCCATCACCTCTTTGGAATGAAGTGGATGTACACTGTAATGTTCATAGATTTCTTCACATCTGGACATGTCCACTTTTTCTATTTGTCCACTTAATGTTTCAGTATCTCCTGCGAAATCTATTTCTTCTTCTCCTACAAACACATTTCTATAGTACTCATTATTTTTTAACAGATACAATGATGCTTTTTGCACTTTTCTAAGATCCACTAACTCTTGCCAAATTTTCTTATTCTTAGTAGGAACACCATTAACTAGAATGATTAGTGACTCATTTTCTGCATGGTCTACATCAATACTTTCAATATTTTTCCTTAAATCTAACGGTAAATACACAACTCTTCCTTCCAATCCTCTTTGCAACTCTGATGGAGGTAATTTACCTGTTTTGGGCTCCATACGAACAATAGCCTGAAACGTGTGAACACATTGTATGAGAATAGACTCATACGTATTTAAATCTATCAGCTCTGGAGGAATAGCAACCAACTCTAGATTATTATGAACAGCTCTAGCAGGCATTTTATTCTCATCTAATTTGTTATAACAATATTTGCAAATACGCTGCTCACATCCCAAATCAAAACAATCCTCTACCAGCAAATAAGTTGCAAATTCCATCCACTTATCATTATCTTCTATTTCACTTTTTAAATACAGATTGACACCCCTAGTCTGATTTTTATAGTGACTTCGCCGACAACAAATACAAGAAACATTTGGTCTTTCACCTGAAATTACCTTAAACTTTGTGATTTCATCCTCAAGTTTTTCTGTAATTACGGGTTGTACATTGTCTTCAACATTTTGTTCTACTAATGTGTCAGTTTCTTCACTCTCTTGTTGAGGACCAAAGTAACAAAACTCAATATCATCACAGACCTGCTTCACATCTGATACTGACCCACACAAAAGAGCACTGTTCAACTCACTTAACTTTAGTGCTGGACTTTTTGCATAATACAACCTTCTCACTAACTTCCGCATTTGAGTATGATGTACTGCCAGCATTCTGAAATGGTGAAAAACACTTTGACAAACTTTCCTAGAAAGACAAGCCAGAGAATGACCTTGCAAACCAGTATGTTTTCTCACTCTGCAAGGGTCTAGTCCTTGCAACAGCTTAATCTTTTGTTTTACACTTTTTTTAGTATAGGCTCGTAAAAAACGACATAATTTTTCAATAGATTCCTGTCGTACATTGCAAACACTACTGCAATCCCAAGTGTACACAGGGTTTTTAGCACGTCTCCCTAAAACTTCATCAGCTATCACTTCTTCTGCATTTCTTTCAACCATTTTCTCTTTCTCAATTGGACAACCGTCGCTAACCTCATAACCTCTACCACTGGTGTCAACTGCATACAATAATTTTTCGCTCAGTGAATAACTCTCTTCGTTAAAAAAAGGCTCTGAACTGGAACTGTGTTTCCATTCTCCCAAAAAAAATCCCAATTTTTCATTTTTATTAATAACTCTTTTCCTCCTACTTTTGGCCTTCATTACACGGATTGGTTTATCTAGTGATCGAATTCTGTTTAACACTAAAATAAACAGTTTCCTTTTTACTTCAAAAGCCTTTTCCACAATGTTTTCAATATGCTTCTTCTTTTTATAATATAAAGCTCTCTTTTGATATTTCTTCACATCTTTCAGTAAATTATGCACTACTCTCTTGTAAAATATTTTTTTGCATAATTCCTTATACTGATTTTGCCTTCTTTTACCATACTTTATCTCCTTTGACTGACCATTTGCTTTTTTACTTTTCCTCTTATTTTGAATTTTTTTCTTACTTGAAGAATTCTCAGTAGTTCCAGCATTATCTACATTCTGTTTGCTCCTACAAACATTTTTAATAAATTGCTTTGTGATCTTACCAGAAGATTTTTTCCTTTTAGCCACATTATCTTGTACATTCAATACTTGTGGTTGATGTTTCTTCAAATAATCCTCCTTCTTTTTCTTTTTTTTCTGGCATGATTTCTCTATTTTAACGTTGATAAACAGTATCTGTAAAAAATAATCACAAATAAATGTATATTAATAACTTTCAAATGTATACTATTCCATTACTGTACAAACACATTTTATATAAAAACTGACTAAGAAACTATAGCCCTGAACCACAAGTGTGACGATGGTTAAAACACTACATGCATAGTGCATACTACTTTTAAGCAGTTCATGCCCTAAAGACTACCTCACTAAAAGACTACATGCTAACTGACTGAATGATTACAGTACTATAAGGAGACACACTGGGTGAGTAACAGGGTGTTTGCTAGAAGTGTATGAATACTAACTGGGGAATTGAAGGTGTGAAAAACAACTGTGTAGGTGGTTAGAGGACTGCATGCATAGTGAATAGGCGTTTGAAGCAGTCTATGCGGTAAGGCCTGGCTCACTGCATGAGTACTTGAGTACTGACTGAATGATTAGAGTACAGCAAGGAGAGTGCCAGGGTGAATTTATAAGTGGTTGGCTTTTGGCGCAGGGAATGGATTAGTACTTGGTACTGAATGGGTCACTAGAGGAGTGCAAAGGGAGTGACAGGATGTTTGCTGGACTGTATGGATACTGACTAGGGAATTGAAGGTATGAAAGACAAGTGTCTAGGTGGTTAGAAGACTGCATGCATAGTGGATAAGGGTGTGAAGCAGTCCATGTGCTAAGGCCTGGCTCAGTGCATGAATACTTAGGCACTGACTGAATGATTACAGTACTGCAAGGAGAGTGCCTTGGTGAATTTATAAGTGTTTGGATTTTGGCACAGTGAATGGATTAGTACATGGTGCTGAATGGGTCACTAGAGGAGTGCAAAGGGAGTGACAGGGTGTTTCCTGGAAGTGTATGGATACTGACTAGGGAATTGAAGGTGTGAAAAACAACTGTGTAGGTGGTTAGAGGACTGCATGTATAATGAATAGGCGTTTGAAGCAGTCTATGCGGTAAGGCCTGGCTCACTGCATGAATACTTGAGTACTGACTGAATGATTAGAGTACAGCAAGGAGAGTGCCTGGGTGAATTTATAAGTGGTTGGCTTTTGGCATAGTGACTGGATTAGTACTTGGTACTGAATGGGTCACTAAAGGAGTGCAAAGGGAGTGACAGGGTATTTCCTGGAAGTGTATGGATACTGACTAGGGAATTGAAGGTGTGAAAGACAAGTGTATAGTATGTTAGAAGACTGCATGCATACTGCATAGACATTTGAAGCAGTCTATATGGTAATGTATGGTTCACAACATAAGTACTTAGAAACTGACTAAATCATCAGACTACTGCTAAGACAGTTCCTGGGTAAAACTTTTAAATTTTCAGTTCTGGCGCAGTGAAGAGAGTAGTACATGGTACTGCACCTTAGTGTCAAACCCTGACTCATTTTATCAATGCATAAGCAAAGACTAGCTTCTAATGCTACTAAAACTTGACAACATGACCGGTTTTAAAAGAGTTATCTGTCAGGAAATACAAGATGTTACCAAATGCTTCTCTCACAGTGTTTCCCAAATGCACACACACTCACAGTGTGATTCTAGACAAGCACCACTATCCCTAGGAGTTTACCAAAACTCATTCACTATGGTGGAAGTGGTAAGGGAACTGCACACAATCTACATATTTCAGGACTGCACTTTTGTGTCAAAGCCTAACTCATTTAATCAACGCATAAGCAAAGACTGGCTTCTAATGCTACTAAAACTTGACAACATGACAGGTTTTAAAAGAGTTATCTGTCAGCAAATACACAATGTTACCAAATGCTTCTCTCACAGTGGTTCCCAAATGCACACAGACTCACAGTGTGACTCTAGACAAACAACACTATCCCAAGCAGCTTACCAAAACTCATTCACTACTGTGCAAGGGATAAGGAGACTACACACAATCTACATATTGAACTACAACACATTAGTGTCAAAGCATGACTCATTTAATCAATGCATAAGCAAAGACTGGCTTCTAATGCTACTAAAACTTGACAACATGACAGGTTTTAAAAGAGTTATCTGTCAGAAAATACATGATGTTACCAAATGCTTCTCTCACAGTGGTTCCCAAAAGCACACACACTCACAGTGTAATTCTAGACAAGCACCACTATCCCTAGGAGTTTACCAAAACTCATTCACTACAGTGGAAGAGGTAAGGGAATGCACACAAACTACATATTTCAGAACTGCACTTTAGAGTCAAAGCCTGACTCATTTAATCAAAGCATAAGCAACAACTGCCTTCTAATGCTACTAAAACTTGACAACAAGATAGGTTTTAAAACAGTTATCTGTCAGCAAATACACGATGTTACCAAATGCTTCTCTCACAGTGGTTCCCAAATGCACACAGACTCACTGTGTGATTCTAGACAAGCAACACTATCCCTTGCACTATACCAAAACACATTTCTTCATCTAGAAGGAGTACTACATTTTAGTGTAGAAACATAACTCATTTCACAAATTCATAAACAATGACTGGTTTTTAATTCTCCCAAAATATAAAAACAGCACAGTTATCTGTCTACAAACACATGAAAAACACAAATGCTTATCACAGAATGGTTTCTACATGCACACACACTGTCAATAAGATTGTAGTGTAGTCCCTACACTTTAGCATGAGAAATACATTAGTCTGATTAAAATCAAAATAGTCTACATCCCCTCACAATTAAATAACTCACCTTTCAAGTTGTTTTGTAGATTAAGAAATATATCAGTCACACACCAGATATCAGTCGCACACTAGATTATCTTATACAGAATCTCTGCACTGTGCACCTGTCAGCAGAACGAAAGAATGGCAAAGTTTCCCTCTCATTTCCCACACATATACATGTAAACATCAAATCACAATCTTTCCCACATAAATTCAAAAGCAAACACACATTTCTATTGGTTAAACATTTCAACCCTTTCCAAATGACATAAATTTGAACCCTTCCCCCAATCTGCCTTCAGCCCGTTACCATAGATACAGGTCATGGAACACTGTACTGAGCACACAGGTCACAAGTTCAGCACACAATGTTGCTAATCAAGACAGCAAGAATGCTTGACTTTTCAACATATCAGCTTATCATATATAATGTTCCTTACAATCAGTTTTTGTTAACCAATAAGAATCATGCGTTTAAAAAACAGAAATATACACCCTACCTTTCAGTGTAGAAGGTTGTCAAACAACCAATGATTTCTTGTCTTTTTTCAAAATTGCATCTTAGCCACCATTTTAGAAACATCTTACTTTCCAAACTGCCATTTCATTTACAGAGACCATCTGAGTGCATCCAGACCTCCTTTCAAGATGCTTAGAGTGTGGATTGTGGGACACAGCTATATTTTCTGGAGCCAAAGTTATGCAGAAAACAAAGGCATTCACAAATACCTAGGTTTGCCAAATGTAGACATTAAATGGATTGGACAGAGAGGGTTAAAGTGGCACCAATTGATTCCATTGGTGAAATCCTTTATGCAAATCCAACACCCTGACCTCACAATAGTGCACTTTGGTGGCAATGACCTAGGCACTTTGACTGGGGTAGGTCTGGAAATGCTTATGAAGGACACCTTTGCAGAACTGATTTCACTTTTCCCCAAAACTGCCTTTGTGTATTCTAACATATGCCAAAGGCAGAAATGGAACTGGTCCGATCATTTTTGTCCACAGATTGAGAAAGCTAGGAAACATGTGAATAAATCTCTTTTTGCTTTTCTCCGAGACTATAGAATGGGGTCCATTTACAATAACAATCTCCGCTTTCTTATGCAAGAGATGTATAGGAGAGATGGAGTACACTTTACTGATGAAGGAAACAGAGTCTTCCTCAAAAACTTTAGACTCTGTATAGGTACTTACTTATAAGTACCAAAAACTCTCAATGAACACAATGGCTCTTTTTAGAGCCACTCAAGAACAAAACACTTAAGCTTGATCTTTATCTCCCAACAATTTCAATTTTTTTTCCTTGGATCCGCGCACCCAACGCGAGAGAATCCGTGCACCCAACGCGATAGGATGCGCGCACCCTGCGCGCATTTCGCCGTTTTTTTTTTTAAAGGGGGCCCCATGGGGTCCTTCT
The DNA here is from genome assembly GCF_964204655.1 of Triturus cristatus. Taxonomy (NCBI): domain Eukaryota; kingdom Metazoa; phylum Chordata; class Amphibia; order Caudata; family Salamandridae; genus Triturus; species Triturus cristatus. The sequence goes on along the minus strand of NC_140587.1, from coordinate 436,193,253 downwards.
GGGACCCCCTAAGCACCTCTAGAGGGTCCGAGTATTTCCACTCTGCCCCCTTTATATGTTTTACACACTTATTCCCCTTGCTTCTTCAGCCTTGCTTCTACGGAGGCAGAGAATGGCCAACAACAGTTCCTGGTTTTGAATGTAGACAGACACTCGACAGCCAATTAGCATTCAGCATGTGATCGGGTGGGTGCGCGCTCGGTTCAGGGAGGGTGCGCTTACGGTGCGGGTAGGGTCCGCAGATCCTCCCCGGCCATAGATATCTATATACTTTTAACTCTCATTTTCTCAAGAACTACTGAACAGATTCACACCATTTATTCAAAAGGCACGAGTCTGAACTGAGGACTACCTCTTTGCCAAATTTGGTGTCATTCCGTTCAGCGGTTCGGGCTGTAGCTGCGACAACAGATCCTATGGGAAATTGCATAGGGAAAACGCGTTTTGGGACCCCCCTTTTTTCTCGGCCTCCGCTTGACGGATCACCGCGACACTTTCAGGGTAGGAGCGGAGCAGAGCTGGCCAAAAGTTTGGAAAACTTTGCGAGGATTCATCAACCAGTGCCAGACTTATTGGGAATAGAATGTTGCAGATTTCCTATGGAAAATAGGTCCTAACTATAACCATCTACTGGCGACTGCCAGTAGATAATATATATATATATATATATATATATATATATATATATATATATATATATGTGTATATATATATATATATATATATTATCTACTGGCGGTCGCCAGTAGATAGTTATAGTTAGGATCGTGTTTCCATAGGAAATCCGCAATATTCTATTTGGAATAACTTTGGCGCCGATTGACGGATCCTCGCGAAATTTTCAAAATAGGTGGGGCGCTCCGCTCCTTCCCTGAAAGTCTCGGGGGGATTCGTCAAGCAGGGGCTGAAAAAAAGGGGGGTCCCAAAACGCGTTTTCCCCATGCCTTTTTCCATAGGACCTTTAGTCCAAGCTACAGCCCGAACGGCTGAACAGAATTACTTGAAATTTGGCAGAGAGGTAGTCCTCAGGTCAGGGATGTGCCTTTTGCAGGTCTGGTGTAAATCTGTTCAGTATTTCCTGAGAAAATAGCATTTAAAAGCATATATATATCTATAAGCGCGCACTGTGCGCGTACGGTAAAACTTACCGTACGCGCACGCTGCCGTGCGCGAGCGCGATTCAGATTGGTTGTTAGATCTTAGTAAACATTCGAATCGGTCAAAACCAGGAAGTGTCGGCTGCCATTTTGTCTCTCGCAGTCTGAGGGGGTGAAAAACAAAGGTGGAGAACGTGAAAAGGGGGCAGGGTGGACAGTTCCTGACCCCCTAGCCTTTGTCAGGGGGTCCCAGAAGGACCCCCAAGGGCCAAAATTTCCTTTTATTTTTTTGCGAAAAATCGCGGAGTACGCGTAGCGTGCGCGTACGGTAGAAACGGAAAAATTCCGCGAACTGCGTAACGTGGGCGCACGGTGCACCGTGCGCGTTCGGTACGCGCACAGTGAAAAACCTTAAAAAAAAACATAACTTAGCATTTAAAAAACCGTACAAATTCACTGAAAAAACCATAGGTTTCACACACGTTATAGTTAGGAATTAGCATTTAAAAAACCTTGCAAATTCACTTAAAAAACCATAGGTTTCACACATGTTATAGTTAGCTGGACATTTCACTCGTGAAAAACCATTGAAATTCCCCTGTTATAGTTAGTGCAGGCAACTATAACTCACGCGACCGCAATCCTCTGCTGATGAAGTCAGATATTACATCACTGATGACATATGTGTCTTTCTGAAAAAAAAATATTTGTAATATATGTATAGCTAAAAATTAATGGAAGAAGACATGGGTAAATAAGTGTCTAAATACAGTGATGTAATATCTGACGTCATCAGCAGAGGATTGCGGTCGCGGGAGTTATAGTTGCCTGCACTAACTATAACGGGGGAATTTCAATGGTTTTTCACGAGTGAAATGTCCAGCTAACTATAACATGTGTGAAACCTATGGTTTTTTAAGTGAATTTGCAAGGTTTTTTAAATGCTAATTCCTAACTATAACGTGTGTGAAACCTATGGTTTTTTCAGTGAATATCTATCTATATATATATTTTGCATTTGTCACCCCGAGTGGGACGGGTATGCTCAGACGTGAGTCCCGTAATCCACTGCTGATGACGTCACATATTACATCACTCATGACATGGACAGTGACATCACTCATGACATCACTCATGACATCTCAAATGACATCACTCATGACATCACTGATGATGTCATCCAGTGAATGTGTGTTTCTGACTAATTTTAATATGTTTAATGTATATAGGGAAAGGCCTGTTGAAGAATGAGTGGGTGTATAAGTGTGTGAATGGATGATTTTCTAGGTGCGTAACTGACTCTGTAAGTGAGTCATTAAATGTATCTTATTGCAGACTAGTGACTAAACTGTGTGAATGTCTGTATGTGTCTGTTGGTGGTGTATAAGTGGCTGCATGGTTTTGTGAAGAGCTATATGAGTGACTATATGGGTTATTGATTGGTTGTCTGAGTATCTGTATGGGTGCCTAAGTGTTTGTGTGGGTAGGGTGTGTGTGACTCTATGCATAAATGTATGAGTGGGTGATTCTATGGGTGCATGGTTTTAAGAGTGCATCTGTGATTGACTGTATGGTTGAGTGAGTGTATGTATGGGTGTGTTAGGGATTGAATGTATATCTCAGTAGTACATTTGTGACTACATATGTAAAAGGCAGTATATGTGCGTGTAACAGTATATAAATGAGTAGATATGAGAGTGTGTGATTGTGAAAGTGACTGTATGGATGAGTGTGTGCTTGTATGAATGATTCTATAAGAGGGTAAGAATGTGGTACTTTTTTTATGACTAAGTGAACTTGAGTGTGTATAACCGCATAGGTGAGTAAATGGGAGTGTGATTATTTGCATGATTGAGTAGGTCTGAGAGTACCTCTATGCATGATTGGTAGTGTGTGAGTGTCTATATAGGTGTATAAATGCATATGATAGTCTTGTATGGAGTGACTGTAAGTATGAGTGACTGTACAGGTGAATGAGTGGAGGTGTATGTAGACCTAAGAGTTAATAAGTGGGTATGTAGCTATTGGTATTGCAGTATGTATGGTTTTGAGAATGGAACTCTTAAATTTTGAGTCGGTGTATCAAAGGTTATATTATGGGTGTGAGAAGATGTGCTAATTTTTCACATGGATGACATCATCAGTGATGTCATCAGTGATGTCATTTGAGATGTCATCAGTGATGTCATCAGTGATGTCACTGACCATGTCATGAGTGATGTAATATGTGACGTCATCAGCAGTGGATTGCGGGCGCGCGAGTTATAGTTAGCTGAACTAACTATAACGGGGGAATTTCATTGTTTTTTTACGAGTGAAATGTCAAGCTAACTATAACATGTGTGAAACCTATGGTTTTTTCAGTGAATTTGCAAGGTTTTTTAAATGTTAATTCCTAACTATAACGTGTGTGAAACCTATGGTTTTTTCAGTGAATTTGCAAGGTTTTTTAAATGCTAATTCCTAACTATAACGTGTGTGAAACCTATGGTTTTTTCAGTGAATTTCAAAGATTTTTTAAATGCTAATTTTGGATTTTTTAAATATATTTTTTATATATTTCTTTTTCAAAAATTTCCCTATGCATAAATTTATAAATTATCTGTTTCCTTTAATTTTGTGTGGGTCATTTTTTTTTACTTTGAATTTGGATAAAGTTGAACAGCATAGTTAATATCTTCTATTAACTTTTTTTTTTTTTCTATAAATTCTTAGGGTGCGCACTCAGAGCGCGCACCTAGTACGTTTGCGTACGTTTTCCATGTATGCAGGCGTACGTTATCTATGTACGCATACATACGTTTTAGTGCGCGCTCGCAGCGCGCACCTAGTACGCATGCGTACGTTTTTTGTGTACGCATGCGTACGTTATATACGTACGCATACGTACGTTTTAGTACGCGCTCGCAGCGCGCACCCAGTACGCATGCGTACGTACCCATGCGTGCGTCATACGTGCTCCACGCGCTACACTCGCGTATACGCGTAGAGTACGTGCGGTGACGTTCGCGCATGCGCGCGTGCAGCGTATGCGCGTTACGTACGCGCATAATACTTAGACACATGCGCGCGTACGCGTTCGCGCATGCGGAATTGAACGGTGCGCGCTCTGAGCTTGCTCCGTGCGCGCACCTCGGGTTATGTGAATAATAAAACAACACTTTTAATTGGTTTTCATTACTTTCAGTTTCATATTGTTTCAACACCACACCCAATCCCCTCATGGCAAGTCATGTGATCAAGAAACATCACTTTTCATTGGTTCAAAGTACTTTCTGTTCCAGATTCTTCCAAAACCACACCCACTCCTCTCATTATTAGTTCTGATTCCCTTGGAGAAGGAGCTACTCTGTTTTTGTGAGACAATGGCAGAGCACCAGCCACCTTCTGAGAGTGAGCAGGACACTCTTGAGAGACAGAGGCAGAGGAAGCAGAAAGACTCCTTTATATGGCAGTTTTTCACTTTTCCTGAGGGACAAAAGAAGGTGAATGCACCAAAGGTCACCTGCACACTGTGTCAGCGCACCTTGTCACGTGGGAATGCTAATAAGAAGTACTCTTTTAGTATTCACACTATGATGAGGCACGTTGAGGCAATGCATCCTGTGACTTTTCGTCAAGCTTCTGGAGCAAACCCTCCACCTGCTCAACCGACGACATCTGCAGCAGCTCAGCCGAGCACATCTTCGGCGGCTCAGGCGAGCACTTCTTCTGCAATGGTGCCTTCACCTTCTAACACACCTCTGGATATTCGTCCTTGTTTTGGGAGGATGAGTACACGGTGCATGGATTGTGGTACTCTTATTACTATGGGTGAGAGCAGTATTGATCTCATTCAGAGGAAATTTGAGGAGCACCCTTGCACTAGGCCATAGTTTTGTTATTTTTTTTTTACGTTTTTCTCTTCCTCTGTCCCTACATTAACTCAAGGGCTCTTTTTAGAGCCACCTAAAATCAAAACACAAAAACTTGTTTTTTGAATCTATTTGTCAATTTTTTTTTTGGGCACCCAATGACATTTAAAAAAAATAAATCATTTTTCTCACCTTTAGTAAACCTTCAGGGACTCCCTGACAAAGAGAGGGGAGTGGCAAAGTAATTAAAAAAGAGATGGTGTACATTTCACACATGAAGGGAAGAGAGTCTTCCTATTAAACTTTAAACTCTGCATCAGTACTTACCTATAGGTACCCTAAACCTATCAAAAAACATAATAGCTCATTTTAGTGCTGCATTTGAATTGGCTGTATTTACAAGGAGAGGAAAAGACACACAGAGTAGCTTATCCTCTCCTTGTAAATATGGAAAAGCACCCTGCGCCACTAGTACGTCAAGAAAAGTGACGTAGTGGTGGTGCAGGTGGCTTGTAAATGTGCCCCAGAGATGTTAAGGAAATTAAGGGTAAAACAGACAAACCGAGAGTGACAGATACACAGACAGAGAGCAAACAACTGAGAAGGAGTAAGGCAGTTAAAAAGACTAAGACATATGGATACAGAGAAAGAAACATGGATAAAAAATTAGTGATGGAGGTAGTAAAGGTAGGGGAGTAGTAGAGAAGGAGTGAGGGAGTTACAAAAGAGTAGTAAAGCAGGAAGAGAGAGTGAGAAGAGAAATGAGAAAAGCAGAGTAAGGAGAGGTGAAGAAAAGGAAGCATGAAACGAAAGCAGTGACACATACAGATATGTTAAACTTACCTGACCATCAAAGTAAATTATTTAGAAATAAATGTTTTTATTTAATTGCAAGGAAACTGAATTACATCTTCTAAATTTTCTTTCTAGTTCTGAAAAAAAGAAAAAAGTATTAATATTCAACAATACACTTTATTAAACAGTACATGTTTTTTCATATTTGGCAAAGCAATTTTTTGCCCTTTTTTTGCTGTTTTCAGAATGTTTTGATTTTCACTGAAAATAGTGAAATCAATTGTATTCATCATTTAACAGCGGGCAAAAAAAGAAACAATCTGAAAGATTGTTTAAAAAAGCCCCAAATGTATCCTCACTAAAACATACCTTAATAGAAATGTCAAAAATACCTTTTAAGAACAATAACAATTTACAAGAAATAACGTCTGTAAACCTTGTTGCAAAAGAACAGCTTCCAAAATAATATCTGTCAAAGAAGTCCACAATTGTTTGTTTTACCTTTCCTTGAGGCCAAATGGTAAGTTTAAAATCCCTTTTGAGTGAAACATCCAATTTTAATCCTTTTAAATTGTAATAATGCTTTCTTCCAATGCTGATTTTAGTATTTAAAATTTGGGTTTCAGAACAATTAAGTAACAATTGGGTAAATCATAAGGCAAACGTTGCTTGAAAATCAATTGAGAATCATTACACAGTGTCCATCCTTTTTCACATTTAAGATAAACTGTGTAATGACCAGAAGTTATAGAAGGACCATCATGAAAAATTATTGCAACTGCTACAAAAGTTTTCCAGATATAGATAATTGGTTGCCAACAAACTTCTTTAGTAAAGTTTCCAATTTTGTTCCATCAGCTCTACAACGTTGTACCATTAAAATTGCATACTGTCCATATTTCTTTAAAAATAACGTTGACAACATTTCAGATTTACATTTAGAACATTCCATGTTGTGATTAGCATCTTTAAATAATTTACTAAAAGTCACTGTTTTACTTTCTGGTAATGGTACATATATGAACCTTTCAGAATCTACATTACTACTGCTTGTGTTCATACAGTTATCACAACAATGTTCCCATGTATAAGAGACACCAAATACATTTTCTACTTCTACTCCTTCATCTTCCAGTACCATCAGGATATACATCAAGAATTCCTGTGCATCTTGCTGGACATTTTGTGTAAACTGTGTACATCCAGAACATACATCTAAAAGATTTCTAACATCAGAAGCACTTTCTATTTTATTTTTATCATTACTCAGCTTCTCATAAAGGAGACTCAGCAAAGAACAGAATCTTTTTTCATGATTTAGTATTATCTGCTCTTGCAAACTTTCAAGATAAAATACAACATTCAGCACTACATTTGCGTAGCAGTTGACACCAGAGCTATTTTCAAAATGACAACCAACAACCTCTTCCACACTATCCTTTTTCTTTTTGCTTGCAGTCACATCACTATCTTTTTGTTTTCTCTTCTGTACATCCTCATTACAGATATTCTCAAATCTCCTTTTCCGACAAACAACACGTTTTTCAAACACAGGATACTGACCTAAATGAGGAGCATAGCTTTTTCTTAATCTATTATACTCCTTTACACAGTTTGCATCAGCACTTACTTTTGAGTCATCAAAGTCTATCATGAATAAACCAGATAATTTTTTCACGCGTGACAAAGCAACATATGCCATACCTTCTTTGAACACAGTAGACCCAATGTTTACAAAAGCACTATCAACAGTTAATCCTTGAGACTTGTGAAGAGTTACAGCATATGCTAGAGAAATCGGAAACTGCTTCCTACGTACATATAAGTCTTTCACTAGCAAAAAACTAACTGAACAACGACTAATGACTTTAACCTCTTCAATCTGATCAAATTTTATTTTTAAGAATTCAATTACATCTTTTTTCTGCTACTTTACAAAACCCACAACTTTACCCATAGCTCCATTCACTAAACCTTTTTCTACATCCAAATTGCGTCTTAAAATTACTCTACAGTTCATACACACATAAAGATTCTTTTCCAAACCAGCTGTTTTTTAAATGTTTTTCTCCAGAGAATCCAATTTAGTAGCCAATTTGCCTGTCAATATAATAGTTATTCGTTCATGTTGAATTTTATCCACAGCTTCCAGTTTTATGATCTCTTCATTTTCCAATTTCAAAAGTTCGTGATTGAATACAGAGCATTCATGTAGTGTTGGCATTAAGCAGATTACAGTATTTTTTTCAGCAATTTTCTTGTATATTTTCTCTGGAACTATTTCTTCTGTTGTAAACAAATTACTCAGCAATCGACTCTGTAATACTTTTCTGCCATGTTCTGTGAGTAGTCCAATTCTTATATCTTTCAGAATACTTGCATAGTTCTCATCATTGGCTTGCCTCATATTGGTAATGAGTTCCTTATACTCAAAATAAGTCCAAATATTTACATTACCTATACTTCCTAACGACTTTTTCGTGTCTTCATGTGTAAGAGTATGGAATACCGGTTGTCCTTTAACTGGAGTAAGTTGCAAAAGATCCCCAAAAACTATGACGTGTTTTCCTCCAAATAACACGTCATACTCTGCCTTCAGAATTTGCTGCATTCTTAAATGCACAAAGGCAAGCATTAAGTTTGATACCATGCTTACCTCATCAATAATGAGTACTTTCAATTTCTTCAATACTCTTGAAACTTCCAAGCATGCTTCTCCTGCTAGTTTGTGGTACTGTATTTTGTTCTCATGCTCTACTGGTAACATTAGCAAACGATGTAAGGTAACTCCTTTTATGTTATACGCTGCTAGCTCAGTTGGAGCAGTAACAACACAAGACAAAATGGAATCCATTTTCTTCTGTAGGTAGCTTCTAATTACATTAATTAAGAAACTTTTTCCAGTTCCAGCTTGTCCACTTACATACATTCTCATTGGTTCAAAAGATGTGCATGAGCACTCTTTATTTTCATGTAGTAATCCGTGATCAATTTTTTTCCTGACTTCTTCATGAATTTGTTTTTGTTCTTCATTCAGTTGCTGCTCCAAATATGTTAAGTCTACTAAATCTTCCTGAGCTTGATTCATAGCTGTTTCCACTTCATTCATGGCTATTGCTGCTTCATTTTCTATGAATGGTTGTCCTAGAGGATCTTGACTGAATGTCCCAGAACTTTGACTGTCTTGAGAACTGTCTCTAGCTACTTCAGCTGCAATTGTTGCTTCTTGTTCAATTTCTTCATTTAACATTTGAACATAAGTTGTGAAAGTACTGCATTCTATGCTGTCTTTGCTAGCATTGAAGGAATCTTCATGACTCCGGAATTCTCCAAGTAGTTCGTCCTCTGAACGCCATGGTTTAAACAGCTGCAAAAGTGCCAAGTAGTAAAATTCCTTTTTGTCAGGAGTGTCGCAACTCAGCTTCCGGTGATTTATCAAACTTCCTTTTGTTTGCTTCACCAAACATCCCTCCTCACCACTGACTTTATATTTTCCATTGTTGATATCTTCTGTGGCATTCCGTTTAAAAATGAAGTTCTGCAGCACTTCATAAAGACACATGTCCTCAAGGTGATGACTTCTTTGTGGGTAATATGTGTCCAACATGTTTGTTCTTAAAATGTCTGTACTTTCTGATTCAAACTCTGCTAAATATTCAATTTCTCGAATAGATTTCAGTACCCTATTTCGCATTCCTGCAAGGCCTAAACTTACCCAAATTATTCTTCTGGATTTCGAGTACAGACTTGCAGATGATAACCTATCTGAGCATTCGTAGGATCCAATTTCTCAATGCGATAACATCTTTAAACTGAAACTGTATAGCTTCTTACTGACAGTCTTCTCGTGAGAAATCTCTTCCCACATTTCCTTCAATTCCGTTTTCTCAGATTTAGTGATGTAAGATGTGACATACCGAGCAACAGCAATAGAATTGTCAGCCACATACTGTATATCCATGTTAGCATTCCACATGGATAAAATTACTGGGTTGTAGTCATTTATATATTTTGACTCTTCTTTTCTTCTTAGGTTGTAGGTATTCTTAGGCGATTTTCTTGTAATAGTATGTCGCACAGCTGACATAAAACTGTTTACTCTTCCTTTTGAAAGAACAGGTCGTGGAAATCCAAATCGACATTTTGTGTAGAATTTATCTTTACTCTTGTACTTTCGTCGACAGTATTTTCCACACCGATGACTTTGGAAACGTAAAACTTTCTCTTTTAAGTTTTTCTCTTCTGTGCTTTTAGGTATAGCACATGTTGCATATCCTTCAATGAAAGATAAGACTGCTTCCTCAGCATCTGTTCCAAATTTTGGGGCATCCTTGATCCACAACAGCATATGAATATGAGGAGCACCTCTTGCTTGGTACTCTTTTCTCCAAAAGAAATCCACAACTTCTCCAAGAGGTGGATTTTTTTTATTGCAGATGAAGGACATCATAGCCTCAAATCTATGATTGAAATATATGCAAATATTAACCGGATCTAATGAGCACAATTCTCCTGCTGTCTTGTATTGGATGTTTTCAATGTTTGAATTTGCCTCTCGCAGAAAATCCAGTAAATCATCCCAAGCGTACTCAGCACAGCTCAGGGTAAGGAACCATGTAGGAGTTCCTAAATTCCGTAACATACACTTCAATTCTCCATGGCGTCGGTACCAATATTCATGAGTTCCACGCTGACAAGCCATCAAATTCATCAATTGAGATTCCAAATGATCATCTCGCTGTTGCACTTTGTTGAGAAAGTCCTTTGCTGACACATTATGTAGATGTACTCCAGTTTTTAAAATGTGATTTACTGCATAAGATAGTGCAGACAAGTCACTTTCAAATAAAAGATGGAACAAATAAGGAATACTTTGACGAAATCTGGGATCTTCTGCATATAATTTTGTAGTCCGATACTCCGAAGCAGGAATCTGTACTGGACGTTCATCATATCGTCCACCTTCTCCTGTAGGAAACAGTTGGGGAAAACAATGAGCTTCCAAGCTCTCCTCCCATACACTCACAGGAGTTCCTTTTGCTTTCTTCATCTGAAACAGATCAATAGCGTTTCCCATAACTTCTTTAGAATGAAGAGGATGTATGCTGAAATGTTCATAAATTTCTTCTTCTTTTGACTTATCCACTTTTTCAATTTTCCCAGTTGGTATTCCTGTGTCTTCTAGTATTTCTTCTTCATCTTCATCCATATAAATGGCTTCATACCATTTATTATTTCTTTTCAAATATAAATTTGCTCTTTGTACTTTTCGTACATCCACCAGCTCCTGCCAAATTTTCTTATTCTTTGTTGGTACTCCATTAACCAGAATAACTAATGGTTCAGTTTCCAATCTATCTGCATCAATTGTTTCCATATTTTTTTTCAAATCCAATGGCAAATAGACAACTCTTCCTTTTAAACCTCTTTGTAAATCCGAAGGAGGTAATTTACCTGTTTTTGGCTCCATACGCACTATGGTCTGAAACGGATGGACACATTGAATGAGTATAGACTCATACGTATTTAAATCAGAAAGTTCTGGAGGAATATCAACCAATTCTAATTTATTATGTACAGCTCTTGCTGGCATTCTATTTTCTTCTAACTTGTTATAACAGTATTTACACATACGCTGATCTTCACCCAAATCAAAACTATTTTCCAGAAATATATATGTTGCAAAATCCTTCCACTTATAATTATCTTCATTTTCACTTTTTTTATACAAATCAACATTCCTTGTTTGAATTTTGTAATGGCTTCTCCGGCAAAAAATACAAGTAATATTTGGTCTTTCATTAGAGATGATAGCAAATTTTGTCATTTCATCTTCAAAAGTTTTACTAACAGTAAGTTCTACATTCTCTTCCACATTTTCATCAATAACTGTGTCATTTTCTGCACTTTCTTGTTCTGGACCAAAGTAACAAAACTGAATCTCATCAGTAACCTTCACTACATCTGATACAGATCCACGGAACAGAGCATTATTCAACTCATTCAACTTTAGTGCTGACTTTTAGCAAAATACAATGTTCTCACAAACTTTCTCATTTCAGTATGATGAACAGCGAGCATCCTAAAATGGTGAAAAACACTTTGACACACTTTCCTAGATAGACAAGCCAGAGAATGTCCTTGCAAACCAGTATTCTCTCTCACTCTGCATGGATCTAGTCTTTGAAGCACCTTAATTTTCAGTTTAACACTCGTTTTACTATATTCTCTTAGAAAGTCACGTAATTTATCAATAGATTCCTGACGCACAGTACAAATACTACTACAATTCCAAGTGTACACTGGGGCTTTAGGACGTCTCCCCATAACCTCATCAGCCATCACTTCTTCCTCATTTCTTGGAACCATTTTCTCCTTTTCCATTACACAACCATCCTTAACTTCATATGCTCTTCGACTGGTGTCAACTGCATGCAACAAACTATTACTTTGAAGATAATTCTCTTCATTAAAAAATGGTTCAGTACTTGAACTATGCTTCCATTCTCCTAAGAACACTTTACAAAAGTTATTTTTTTTACTTGTCTTTTCCTTTTGCTTTGTGACTTCATTGCATTGACTAATTTATCTAATCTATGCATCCTGTTCAAAATTAAAATGAATAGTTTTTTTTTATTTCTAATGCCTTGGTAACAATACTTTCAATTAATTTCTTTTTCTTATAAAATTTGGTTTTTTTCTTATATTTTTTCACATCCTTTAGCAAATTTAACATCACTCTTCTCTGAAACATTTTTCGACTAATGTTTTTAAAATCTATTTTCTGTGTTAAGTCACTCTTTCTTACTTCTGAGTCTACATTAGCATTTTGTTTTTGCTGTCGACTCTGTTGTTGTTTTGTACTTGAAACACTGTTTGAATTTATCTTTCGATCATTTTTTTTTTTGGAAGATATTTTTAAAAAAAAGCTTTAGTTTGCTTACCAGAAGACTTTTTCTGTTTTCCAACACACACTTCTCCTCCTATTTTTTTTTTACCAGTTGTCTTCAAATATAGTTGTTGTTTCTTTTCTTTTCTCTTTCTTGACTTTATAGGCATCTTTAGATTTTTTCACTGTTGCTCAGCAATACCTGCAAAAAACTAAAAAAAAATACCTTTATGTAATTTTAATTCATTACAATTTTTTTTCCAACTTTTCATATCCTATCACATGAGCTGATCCTTTCCTACGAGTCCAAGTCTTACAAAACAAGAGAAACATGAATTAAATCTCTGACAACAATTCCTGTGTGCACAAAGACTCATGGTGTGATTCTAGGCAGAAAACGATATTTGATTGGCAATTTGAAAGCACATTTACTTCTGTTGAGGAGCAAATGATAATTACTGTGACAGCCTGACACATTTTTCTTATATTTTAGAGAATCAGAAAAGAGCACATGTCCTTACACCTATTTGAGACCATGACCATGTGTTACAGGGTGAGTGATTAGAGTAGAGCAAAGGAAAAGAGCCTTAGTGACATTCAATCTGTTTGCGTTACACACTGCTATCTGAAACACAACACAGAGCTGAGTATTATGCATGGGAGTGTAGGAGAAGCTGCTGCATGTGTGCAAAGAGTGTGTTTCTGGAGACTGTGTATTGTCAGTTGCAAAAGAGGTCTGCATGGAGACTTTTTCAACTGCATGAAGACTGCAGATATGTGTGTAAGAGTACATGTTTGGTAAACGTTAATTGGAGTTTTGTACATGTAGGAACTACCTCACCCATTACAAGATTTAATGGAAAATCTACCTAGTTAATTTGAAATGTGTTACCATTTGTCTCTCATTTTTCTGATACTGATTTCTGCTGAGTGCTAACCAACACATTTGAAGAAAACAAGCTGACCCTTTCCTGAAAGTGCAAGTTTTACAGAACAACAACAACACAAATGTAATCTCTGACAACAATTCCTCTGTCCACACAGACTCATGCTGTGATTCTAGGCAGAAAAGGATATTTCCTTTGGCAATTTGAAAGCACATTTAGTACTGTGGATGGAGCAAGTGATAATTACTGAGACAGCCTCACACATTTCCCTTATATTTTAGAGAGGCAAAAAAGAGCACATGTCCTAATAGCTACATGAGACCATCAGCATGTGTTACAGGGTGAGTGATTAGAGTAGAGCAAAGGAAATGAGCCTTGGTGACGTTTAATGTGTTTGCGTTATACACTGCTATCTGAAACACAACACAGAGCTGAGTATTACGCATGGGAGTGTAGGAGAAGCTGCTGCATGTGTGCAAAGAGTGTGTTTCTGGAGACTGTGTATTGTCAGTTGCAAGAGAGATCTGCATGGAGACTTTTACAAGTGCATGAAGACTGCAGATATGTGTGTAAGAGTACATGTTTGGTAAAGGTTAATTGGAGTTTTGAACATGTAGGAACTACCTCACCCATTACAAGATTGAAAGGAAAATCTACCCTGTTGATTTGAAATGTGTTACCATTTGCCTCTCATTTTTCTGATAGTGATTTCTGCTGAGTACTAACCAACACATTTGAATAAAACAAGCTGGCCCTTTCCTGAAAGTGCAAATTTTGCAGAACAACAGCAACACAAATAAAATCTCTGACAACAATTCCTCTGTCCACACAGACTCATGCTGTGATTCTAGGCAGAAAAGGATATTTCCTTCGGCAATTTGAAAGCACATTTAGTACTGTGGATGGAGCAAGTGATAATTACTGAGACAGCCTCACACATTTCCCTTATATTTTAGAGAGGCAAAAAAGAGCACATGTCCTAATAGCTACTTGAGACCATCAGCATGTGTTACAGGGTGAGTGATTAGAGTAGAGCAAAGGAAATGAGCCTTGGTGACGTTGAATGTGTTTGCGTTATACACTGCTATCTGAAACACAACACAGAGCTGAGTATTATGCATGGGAGTGTAGGAGAAGCTGCTGCATGTGTGCAAACAGTGTGTTTCTGGAGACTGTGTATTGTCAGTTGCAAGAGAGATCTGCATGGAGACTTTTACAAGTGCATGAAAACTGCAGATATGTGTGTAAGACTACATGTTTGGTAAAGGTTAATTGGAGTTTTGTACATGTAGAAACTACCTCACCCATTACAAGATTGAAAGGAAAATCTACCCTGTTGATTTGAAATGTGTTACCATTTGCCTCTCATTTTTCTGATAGGGATTTCTGCTGAGTACTAACCAACACATTTGAACAAAACAAGCTGGCCCTTTCCTGAAAGTGCAGATTTTGCAGAACAACAGCAACACAAATACAATCTCTGACAACAATTCCTCTATCCACACAGACTCATGCTGTGATTCTAGGCAGAAAACAATATTTCCTTTGGCAATTTGAAAGCACATTTAGTACGGTGGATGGAGCAAGTGATAATTACTGAGACAGCCTCACACATTTCCCTTATATTTTAGAGAAGCAAAAAAGAGCACATGTCCTAATAGCTACTTGAGACCATCAGCATGTGTTACAGGGTGAGTGATTAGAGTAGAGCAAAGGAAAAGAGCCTTAGTGACATTCAATCTGTTTGCGTTACACACTGCTATCTGAAACACAACACAGAGCTGAGTATTATGCATGGGAGTGTAGGAGAAGCTGCTGCATGTGTGCAAACAGTGTGTTTCTGGAGACTGTGTATTGTCAGCTGCAAGAGAGATCTGCATGGAGACTTTTTCAACTGCATGAAGACTGCAGATATGTGTGTAAAAGTACATTTTTGGTAAAGGTTAATTGGAGTTTTGAACATGTAGGAACTACCTCACCCATTGCAGGAGTGGAAGGACAATCTACCCTGTAGTTTTCAAATGTGTTAGCATTTACCTCTCATTTGTGAGATAGTGATTTCTTCTGAGTGCTAACCATCACAGTTGAAGAAAACATGCTGCCCTTTTCCTGCGAGTGCAAGTTTTACAGAACAACAGCAACACAAATTAAATCTCTGACAACAATTCCTGTGTGCACAGTGTCTCATGGTGTGATTCTAGGCACAAAACAGTATTCCTGGGTGATACCAGGCCCTTTCCTGAAAGTGCAAGTTTTACAGAACAACAGAAACACAAATTAAATCTCTGACAACAATTCCTGTGTGCATGTTGTCTCATGGTGTGATTCTAGACAGAAACAGTATTCCTGGGTCATACCAGTACACCTTAACTTATGGTGAAGACATACTCCATAATATCTTTCAAGTTCAAGGCACTTAAATATCTTCCTTAACATAAAATGTAAAACACAACTTTTAAATTGGTAGGAAAAAGTACCATGCTATTTTCAAATGTGTTTGCATTTGCCTCTCATTTTTCAGATAGTGATTTCTGCTGAGTGCTAAGCAACACAGTTGAAAAAAAGAAACTGCCCTTTCTTAAAAGTGCAAGTTTTACAAAACAACAGCAACACAAATTAAATCTCTGACAACAATTCCTGTGTGCACACAGACTCATGGTGTGATTCTAGGCACAAAGCGATATTTTCTTTGGCAATTTGAAAGCACATTTAGTACTGTGGTGGAGTAAGTGATAATTACTGTGGCAGCCTGACACTTTTTTCTTATATTTTAGACAAGCAGAAAAGAGCACATGTCCTAACAGCTTCTTGACACCATGACCATGTATTACAAAAAACAAGCTGCCCCTTTCCTGCGAGTGCAAGGGAAATAGAGCAAGACCAACACAAATTAAATCTCTGATAACAATTCCTGTGTGCACACTGTGTCATGGTGTGATTCTAGGCAGAAAACAGTATTCCTGGGTGATACCAGTACACCTTAACTTATAGTGAAGACATACTCCATAATATCTAACATGTTCAAGGTACTTAAATATCTTCCTTAACATAAAATGTAAAACACCACTTTTAAAGTGGTAGGTAATGTACCATGCTATTTTCAAATGTGTTTGCATTTGCCTCTTTTTTGTGAGTAACTAATTTCTGCTGAATGCTAACCATCACACTTTAAGCAAACAAACTGCCCCTTTTCTGCGAGTGCAAGGCTAACAGAACAAGAGAAACACAAATTAAATCTCTGACAACAAATCCTGTGTGCACACAGACTCATGATGTGATTCTAGGCACAAAACACAGTGATACCAGTACACCTTAACTTACAGTGAAGACATACTCCATAATATCTTACAAGTTCAAGACAGTTACATTTCTCCTAAATCACAAAATGTAAAACACAACTTTAAAACAAGAATGACAATTCTATTATTTATATCAAAATACGCCACATACTTCCCCTCTCAAACTCATAACTCACCTTTAAAATTAATTAGTTGAGAAAGAAATGTGGCACTCAAACAGCAGATTATCAGAGCCAGAATCTCAGAGCTGTACACCTCTCTCCTCTCTCCACAACCAGTAAATGGCAATTTTTCCCTCTCTTTTTTCCCACATATACATGTTAATGTACAATCACAGTCCTTCCCACATTTTTTCAAATGGAATCACACATTTCTATTGGTTGCAACTTTCAACCCCTTTCCAAATCATCCCTTCCCCCAACATGACTTCTGCCTGCTACCATAGCAACAGGTCATGGAACACTGGTGTGAGCAGAGAGGTCAGAAGTTCAGCGCACAATGTTTCTAATCCTTAGAGCAAGACTGCTTGACTTTTCAAACCTAACAGCAAATCCAAAGTAATGTTCAGTGGGAACACATTTTTCTGTACCAATCCAAAACATGCTTTTAAAAATGTAAACATACAGCCTAGTTTTAACTGTAAAAAGGTTTGAATCAGCCAATGAGTTCTTTTTATTAAAAAAAGTATGTATGCCTCCATTTTTCAACTGTCTTTCTTTTCATATTGCCATTCTACTGAAAGACACCTCCTGAGTGCATCCTGTTCTCCTTGGAAGATGTTCACAGTGTGGATTGTAGGTCATAGCTATGTCTTCTGGAGTGAAAAGTATGCAGAAAAAAGAGGTATTTTCAAAGACCTTGCTTTGCTAAATGTAGACATTAAATGGATTGGTCAGAGAGGGTTAAAGTGGCACCAATTAATGCCTTTGGTGAAACCCTTTCTACATCTCCCACAGCCTAACCTTATTATTATGCACTGTGGTGGTAATGACCTAGGCACTTTAACTGGGGTAGGTCTGGAAATGCTTATTAAGGACACCTTTCTGCAATTGATGTCACTTTTTCCACAAACTGCCTTTGTATATTCTAATATATGCCAAAGGCAAAAGTGGAACTGGTCCAACCAATTTTGTCCGCAAATTGACAAAGCAAGAAAGCACGTCAATAAGTCTGTTTCTGCTTTCCTCAGAGACTATGGTATGGGTTCTATATACCACAACAACTTGCGTTACAACATGCAAGACATTTATAGAGGAGACGGTGTACATTTCAATGATGAAGGGAACAGAATCTTCCTCTTGAACTTTAGACTCTGCATCGGTACTTACTTGTGGGTACCGAAAAACACTCAATAAACACAAGGGCTCTTTTTAGAACCACCTAATATCTAAACACTTAAACGTGATTTTTATTTCTATTTTTTTTAATGTTTTTTAAAAAAATTTAAATCTTTTTTTTCCCCTTCGTGCTCCTACTGTGACCCCCTGACAATGGCTAGGGGGTCAAGAACTCCCTACCCTGCCCCCTATTCACGGTCTCCACCTTTCCTTTTCAGTGCGACAGACAAAATGGCGGCCGACACTTCCTGATTTTGACCGATTCGAATGTTTACTGACATCTAACAACCAATCAGAATTACGCTCGCACACGGCAAGGTGCACGCACAGGGCTTGCACAGTGCGCGCACCCTGCGTGCGTATAGATATTGATATGCTTTTAAATGCTATTTTCTCAGGAAATACTGAACGGATTTACACCAGACTTGCGTAAGGCACTTCCTTGACCTTATGGCTACCTCTCTGCCAAATTTCACGTAATTCTGTTCAGCCGTTCGGGCTGTAGCTGTGTCTAAAGGTCCTATGGAAAAATGCATGGGGAAAATGCGTTTTGGGACCCCCCTTTTTCTCGGCCCCCGCTTGACGAATAATCTCGAGACTTTCAGGGTAGGAGCTGAGCAGAGCGCCCCATTAGTTTTGAAAATTTTGCGAAGATTTGTCAACCGGCGCCAAAGTTATTTAAAATCGAATTTTGAGATTTCCTATGGAAACTAGGTTGTAACTATAACTATCTACTGGCGACCGCCAGTAGATAATATATATATATATATATATATATATATATATATATTCACTTAAAAAACCATAGGTTTCACACATGTTATAGTTAGCTGGACATTTCACTCGTGAAAAACCATTGAAATTGCCCCGTTATAGTTAGTGTAGGCAACTATAACTCACGCGACCGCAATCCTCTGCTGATGACGTCAGATATTACATCACTGTATTTAGACACTTATTTGCCCATGTCTTCTTCCATTAATTTTTAGCTATACATATATTACAAAAATTTTTTTTTCAGAAAGACACATATGTCATCAGTGATGTAATATCTGACGTCATCAGCAGAGGATTGCGGTCGCGTGAGTTATAGTTGCCTGCACTAACTATAACGGGGGAATTTCAATGGTTTTTCACGAGTGAAATGTCCAGATAACTATAACATGTGTGAAACCTATGGTTTTTTAAGTGAATTTGCAAGGTTTTTTAAATGCTAATTCCTAACTATAACGTGTGTGAAACCTATGGTTTTTTCAGTGAATTTGTACGGTTTTTTAAATGCTAAGTTATGTATTTATTTATTTATTTATTTTTAAGGATTTTCACCGTGCGCGCACCGTACGCACACGGTGCGCTTCGCGCACCGTGCGCGCGCTGTGGGCGTGCGGTGCGCTTTGCGCACCGCGAACCCACGTCACGCAGTTCGCGGAATTTTTCCGTTTCTACCGTACGCGCACGCTACGCGTACTCCGCGATTTTTCGTAAAACAATTTAAAGAAATTTTGGCCCATGGGGGTCCTTCTGGGACCTCCTGACAAAGGCTAGGGGGTCAGGAACTGTCCACCCTGCCCCCTTTTCACGTTCTCCACCTTTGTTTTTCACCCCCTCAGACTGCGAGAGACAAAATGGCGGCCGACACTTCCTGGTTTCGACCGATTCGAATGTTTACTAAGATCTAACAACCAATCAGAATTTTCTTTAATTTTTTTGCGAAAAATCACGGAGTACGTGTAGCGTGCGCGTACGGTATAACGTGTGTGAAACCTATGGTTTTTTCAGTTAATATATATATATATATATATATATATTATCTACTGGCGGTCATCAGTAGATAGTTATAGTTAGGACCGTGTTTCCATTGGAAATCTGAAAATTCTATTTTGAATAACTTTGGCGTCGGTTGACGAATCCTCGTGAAATTTTCAAAACTAATGGGGCGCTCCGCTCAGCTCCTACCCCGAAAGTCTCGGGGTGATTCGTCAAGCAGGGGCTGAGAAAAAAGGGGGGTCCCAAAACGCATTTTCCCCATGCATTTTCCCGTAGGACCTTTAGTCGAAGGTACAGCCCGAACTGCTGAACAGAATTACTTGAAATTTGGCAAAGAGGTAGTCCTCAGGTCAGGCATGTGCCTTTTGCATATATGGTGTCAATCTGTTCAGTAGTTCCTGAGAAAATTGCATATAAAAGCACATAACGTGCTCGAGCGGTGAAAAACCTTAAAAAAAACATTTTAAACGAGCCATTCCATATTACAGGTTACAGTCAATCTATAACTATATACATAGGTAGCTTATTCTAAAATAAATATATAAAAAATATAATAAAACATACATAACTTAGCATTTCAAAAACCTTACAAATTCACTTAAAAAACCATAGGTTTCACACACGTTATAGTTAGGAATTAGTATTTAAAAAACCTTGCAAATTAACTTAAAAAACTATAGGTTTCACACATGTTATAGTTAGCTGGACATTTCACTCGTAAAAAACCATTGAAATTCCCCCGTTATAGTTAGTTCAGATAACTATAACTCGCGCGACCGCCACTCTATCACAAGGATGATGTCATCAGTGATGTCATGAGTGATGCCACTGACCATGTCATGAGTGATGTAATATGTGACGTCATCAGCAGTGGATTGCAGGTGCGCGAGTTATAGTTATCTGAACTAACTATAACGTGGGAATTTCAATGGTTTTTTACGAGTGAAATGTCCAGCTAACTATAACATGTGTGAAACCTATGGTTTTTTAAGTGAATTTATATATATATATGTATACAGTCACAGTAGGTATTTATAATTAGGATGTAGTTTCCATAGGAAGAGCGTTTTTTATTTGCCAAAAAAGCTGTCGCAGTTTGACGAAAGTTCGCCAAATTGTCAAAACTAATTTGCCAGTCACTTTAGCTGCTATTTTCAAAATTTTGTGTTGATCCATCAAGCGGGGGTCGAGAAAAAAGTAGGGTCGCAAAACGCTTTTTCGCCATGTTGATTTGCATAGGAAACTTTAGACGCAGACAGAACTGCTGAAAGGAATTACACCAAATTTGGCAGAAAGGTAGCTCTTGGTCCAGAAAGTGCCCTATTTGTTAAATAGTGTAAATCCGTTCAGTAGTTGCTGAAAACTGAGGCCACGGTGGATCTGTGACCCCTCCTGATCTCATGCCTGAGATCTGATTGGCTGCCAACACTTTAAACCAGGAAGTGTTGGCAGCCATTTTGTGACTCAGTTGAACCAAGTCACAAGAAAAAACGTTGAAAAAGAAAGAAAATGGGGCAGGGTAGAAACACCCTGACCGTCTAGACCTCTTGGGGCTATCCCACAGGGACACCCTCGGGCCCAAAAAGCATTTTTGTTTAAAACAAATTAGGCTGGAGTCGAGCTGGAACTGCGACTCTCGCCGAAATTATGAAAAAGAACAAATCGCAGACTCCCACACTTCGGTAATTATAGGCCCCCCAGGTGGGCCAGGTCCCGGGTGAGTTCTGATAGTAATGCAGCACCCCTCACATCCCGGGGACCGCCACCTCCCCTGGGCTAATGAATTAAATTAATGTGGGGGAGGCAATGTGTTTCGTCCAATGCAATGGACTTCTTTAGGGCTTAAACGAGTTCATCATACATGAGGGGCCATAGTATCTGTGACAAATGCAGATGATCAATGTGTATTCAAATAACTGGAGACCGGACAGAGCAATCACTCTGTGTGTAGTATAAAATAATTGCAAGCAGCTATTACCTTAGAGTCAGATACCAGGAATATATGGCGCATCAAGAATAAGTAAACTGCCGGGTCAAAACACAATACAGGTGGTCTAAATTAGATAGAACCATCAGCTCCATACCATGATAAGCGCCGAGGCCGAGTGCAAGGGGAAGTCTTCTTTCCGACCTGGGTCCTCTAAACCCACGCAGGGTTTAGAGGACCCAGGACCCATTCCCTTCGAAAATAAAAGCCTGGCAATTCACGGGAGGCCCGCACTCTTTCTCTACTACTCTGCAAATGCACGTTCTTGCTTGCTGCTGGTCAGGGCATGAAGTACCCTTGGCTGCTGAGGGTGCTTAGGGGCCAACAAGACCTCCTGTTCCATCCAGTAAGCCCCATACAGTGGGATTGCTTAGAGGTGGTCAGAGGCCACGCCCCTTCCTCCGCCACTCTGCAAACACGCCTCTCGGCACACTGCTGATCGGGGATGAGGTCCCTTGCCTCCTAAGGGCCTCAGGACTAAAGCGGACTTCATCCCCCAAACAGCAGTGTGCCAGAAGGCATGTTTTCAGAGTGATGGAGGAAGGGGGAACTGCCTCCGATGACCTCTCAACAATCCAGCTGTGTGGGTCTTACTGGAGGTAACAGGAGGGCTAGTTGGTCCAAAGGACCCTCAAGAACCAAGGCGATGACATCTCCCAACTAGTAGTGCACCAGGAGGCATGTTTGCAGAGTGGTAGAGAAAGGGGGTGTGGCTTCCTACCAGGTCTCAGCAATCCTGCTGTGTGGGACTTACTGGAGGTAACAGGAGGGGTAGTTGGCCCACAAGGATGTTCTTGGGGGCCAACTACCACTCCTGTTATCTCCAATAATTCTCCACACAACAGGAGTGCTAAGAGGTCTTTAGAGGCCTTGCCCCCTTTCTCCACCACTTTGCAAACGCAGCTCGTGGTGCACTACTGGTTGGGTGTTAATTCCACTTTACTGCTGAGGGATTTGGGGGCAAAGAAGCCCTCCTGGTACCTCCTGTAAGTCCTACACAGCGGGATTCCAGAGAGCTGGTCTGTGGCCCAGCCCCCTTTCTCCACCACTCTGCAAATGCATCTACTAATTAATAAACCATAGAAATTGACTGAAGAAAGCAAAGGTTTCATTATAGTTAGGAATTAGCATTTAAAAAACCTTAGAAATTCACTAAAAAAACAAAAGGTTGAGGGTGCATTATAGTTAGGAAATGGAATTAAAAAACCTTAGAAATTCACTGAAAAAATTAAAGGTTACAGAAATATTATAGGTAGGTTCAGGTTTCACTCATACAAAACAAGAGAAATTCAGCCTTTATAGTTAATGACCTAGCTATAACTCGCGCCTCTGCAATGCACTGCTTATGACCTCACATATTACATCACTCATGACATGGTCAGTGACATCACTGATGACATCTCAAATGACATCACTGATGACATCATCCACATAAACTCAAACCTTTCATACAGCCACTCTCACACAACCATTCACAAATCCATTCACAGACCCATAACAATACACACACACCTACTCACTGATTGATAGATCTACATACACATCCACTGACTCACCCATACAGCCACTCCTATACCCACTCAGTCACTAGTGCAGCCACTGACATATCCACTCATACACCCATACAGCCATTCACACACTGAGTCAGTCACCCATATAGCTACTCACACACCTAGTCACTCAATTATGCAGTCATTCACACCGCGACTTACCCATACAGATACACACATACCCATTCAATTACTCATGCTGATACTGACACATACTAAATCACCTATACAGTCAATAACACAAGCACACACTCACCCATACAGCCACTCTCACATTCACTCACTCACCCATACAGTAACTCATATATCCCATCACTCACCTTTACTGCCTTACACATACCCTTACTCACCCACACAGCCATACACACACTCCCTCATACAGCTCCTCACACACGCAGTCTCTAATTCATACAGCCACTCACTCACTCATCCATACAGGTAGGCACACACCCTCTCACCCACCCACACAGATGCTCAGACAACCATACAGGTACCCAGACAACAAATCACTCACTAATACAGACACTCACGTACCCACTCACACACCCATGCAGCTAATTAGACAGCAACTGATACTGAAATTCACACATCCAGTCACTCAACCACACATTCATTGAGACTCCTACTTACTCACTAATACAGTCAGTCATGCACCCCTGAACTATTCATGCAGGCACTCATATACCCACTAATTCTCTAATACACCTTGGAATATATATTTAACACTCATAAACTTTTTTAAAACACTCACAGTCACTGGATGATATCATCCATGATGCCATTTGAGATTTCATCAGTGATGCCCTCAGTGATGTCACTGACCATGTCATGAGTGATGTAATATGTGAGGTAAGAAGCAGTGCATTGCCGGCGCATGAGGTATAGTTAGCTCACTAACTGTATGGTTTTGTATGAGTGAAACCTGAGCCTAACTATAATGTCTGTGTAACCTTTGGTTTTTTCAGTCAATTTCTAAGGTTTTTTTATTCTATTTCCTAACTATAACATCCAAGTAACCTTTGTTTTTTTCAATGAATATATATATTACCTACTTTGGCGCCACTTGACGAATCTTCACAAAATTTACAGAAAAACTTCCCCTTTTTGGTTCAGCTGCTATGTTGAAAGATTCGGGTGATTCATCAAGTGGGGCCCGAGAAAAAAGAGGGATCCCCAAAAATATTTTCCCATGTTAAGTCTCCAGGGATTTTTCATTTTTTTGATCACGACTACAACCCGAACCGCTGAAAGGAATTACACCAAATTAGGCAGAAAGCTAGATGTTGATCTAGAAAGCAAGCGTTTTGTGATTTGTTATAAATTTGTTCAGTATTTTCAGAGATATTAAAGTTTACAAAATATCAATATCTGGTAGCCCAAAAACCTACTGAAATGCTATTGAAATTTGAAAGGCTGCCAACACTTCAACCAGGAAGTGTTGGTAGCCATCTTGGGACCAATATACATGATAGCACCCCATAGAAATGCATTGTGGTGAATGGCAGATTTTGAGGGTCACACAAAGGAGAATTTATAAACGGTGATAACATTTTTTATCATTTGTTGATGGTACCATACTAATTTTAAGACTAGTGGTGTGTTCTAAGGTGAGTTACATTTTGGAAAAGCCTTCTGCATGGATTTCATGGATCATGTTTGAGAGAAAACAGTTTTATCATGATTTTCCCATAGAGGTTATGGAAGGTGCTCCAGAAGCTAAAATGCAGAGCATATTTTCTGTAAATTCACGCTATCTTTCTCAGCCACATAAAAATGAAGACTGACATTCTCAGTAAATCATGTACTTCCAACAGGAGCAGCCGTCAGTTGATTCCTTTGTGTTCTCCCAGAGTGTTTTAAAGAACAACTAGAGCGCTAACAGTGTTACTTATGACAAAACCATGGCACACTTGGAGCCATGTTGACTGAATCAAACTGGCAGAACTTAAAATATTTAATTTAGTAAGGAACAAATTGAGGGGGTTCAGTTTGTTATAGAAATTATGGTTAGTGATGTAGAAAGACAAATTAGGACACATTTAAAGTGAGTTCTCAAATATCTTCCTCCTCTATTTCATAAAATATTCTGACATGCAGACTGAAACATGCACTTACAACACCAGCAGCAGATTGCTAGTTATCTACCTGGTGATCAGCAGCTTTAGTATAGTGTTCTAATGAGCAACTAGAGTGCTAACATTCTGAATTTATACCAAAAGTGTGGCACATCTGAAAGCCATCTTGATAGAATGGAAGTAGAAAATGAAATTTTCTACTTAGGATACTGCAGTAACTGAGGAGCTACATAACAGATAAGTCACTCAAGTTGGCCACTAGAGAAAAAAGAGCCAGAATATAGCACAAATATAACCCCAATAGTGGCTCAAATATAGCCCATTGTCAGAAGTGTGCAAAACACTTATTTTTTGTTTTCTTTTTTTGTAGTATTATATAGCGCAGACTTGACCCGAAAGTATTGGAGCGCATTACCTGAGCATTATTAATCAAGGACATATTAATTTAGTTTTTAGGCATGGGGAGATTGAGTGATTTGTCCAGAATCACAGGATGTTGAGCTGACGCTGAAACTCGAACCTGGTTCCCCAGTTGCAAAGTCTGCATCTCTGGAAATAATGCTGCATCCTCTCTCTTGAGTGTAATAAATAATCAAGTGATCACTAATAGAAAAAAACATAAAGATGGCAAATTATTTAAAAGTGCTTTGTCCCTATTTGAGAACTCAGAAAATATGTCCTAATTTTAGTTGTTTAGAGAACTAACTATATTTTCTCTGGGAATAAGACCTTCTCATGGAGGAGGGTGCAGAGGCAAGAAGTTGACTACGCTGGGCAGGCGGGAGGGGAGTAGCAACAGAACAGACCATGGAGGGCAGAGGAAAGGGGGCAAGCACAGCAAACCAACCAAGGAGTACAGGCAAAAGATTAAGTGGCAAAATGAAAGACCATTGAGGCAGAAGTAATAGGCAGTTGCAGTACAATCATACATGCCAACAGACCCGATTCCGGCTGGAGACTCCTGATGTTTTCAAGCCCAAAATAGTTTTATTTTATCTGTGTCTTGCCTAAAAGCTCTACTTTATCAATGTGAGCCATTGGGCAAAATCAAATCCCCAGGTTTTCTTTTTCAAAATCTCCCTTACCTTGTTCAGAATATTGGCAAATAAGGTACCTTGGATTGCGGAGAGCAGGAGGAATGAGGTAGGGATTTAGAAACTGATAAGAGAGGACAGGAGAAAGATGGGCATGGGCACCAAACTGACCTTACAGAGCAGGCATCAGGGGTTATAGCAGCAAAATACACCACACAGGGCAAGTGGGATGGCAGCGCAGCACAACTGACCATGGAAAGCAATAGGGAGGGGACACGGCCATGCACATTGACAACAGAGAGCAGAGCGGAAAGAGGCAAGGGCATCAAGCTGACCATACCAGACAGACAGTGGCACCATAACGGTCCATGATGGGCAGGAGGGAGAGGGCAGTGTCACGACAAAGGACCGGACAAGGCAGGAGGGAGGGGAGAGATTGGAAATGGAGGCCAGAGGCAAGGGGGCAGGTCAGGAGCAGCAAGCTGACTATGGAGGGCAGGAGATATGGGCACTGGAAGCACACCATACCATGGAGGGCAACAGTGAGACTATAATGTTATATACACAGACATTGGAGGATAGGTGGGAGGAGGTCAGGGGCAGCAAACTGACTACACCGGGCAGGTGGAAGGGGATGTGGCAGCACAGAAGAACATGCATGGCAAGTAGGAGGGTTAGTGGCAGCACAACAAAGGACCATGGAGGACAGAAGGGAGTGGTAGGGGTTGGACACACACAAAAGAGGACAGGGGAAGGGGCTTCAAAACAGACCATGCAGGCCAGGCAAGAGCAGCAGTTACAGCAAAACAGAGCATGGAGGGCAAAAGCGAGTGGGCAGCAAAATAGACAATGGAGGACAGGAGAGAGGGTATGGGGGATGGAACTTAGACAGGCAAGGTGGAGGTGGCAGGGACAGGCGGCAGCCGTCTGACCATGCTAGGCAGGTAAAAGGGGCAGTGGCAGCTCAACAGAACACTCAGAGTAGATAGGAGTATGGTAGGTCCATGGAATATGGTAGGCAGAAAGGAGAGAGCAGGGGCATGCACACAGACATCGGTGGGCAAGTGGAGGGAGAATAGGGACAGCAAGCTAAGCACAGAAGCTAAGCAGGAGGGCAATGATGAAGCATAGAATTGGGCAGCAGAGGGCAGGAGGAGTGGGCAGGGACATCAAGCTTGATGGAGGGCAGTGGCAGCACATTAGACCATGAAGGGTAGGAGGGAGGGAGCTCATGCATGGACTCGGACAACGCAGGGTATGGAGGAGGTGGATGGGGCAGCAAGTTAGCTGTTTTGGGCAGGCAGGAAGGTCAGTGGCGGAACAATAACCACAAACAGCTGTAATGAGGGAGCTGGGTAATGGACTTAGAAAATGGATGGCAAGGTGGATTGCGATGGGCATCTTACTTAACATAAAAAAATACTTCGGAAATAGAATTTAAAAAACGTTAGAAATTCACTGAAATAACCAAAGATTACAGGAACATTTCTGTTAGGCTCAGACTTCACTTGTACAAAACCAGTGAAATTCAGCAGTTACAGGTACCTGAGCTAACTATAATGTATGTCCCCACAATGCACTGCTTATGGCCTCCCATATTGGATCACTCATGATATGGTCAGTGACATTACTCATGACATCACTGATGGCATCTCAAATGACATCACTGATGACATCATCCTGTGATTGCTAGTGTTTTCTGAACGTTTATGAGTTTTAAACATATATACTAAGGTACTACAATAGTACCACTTAAGCCCAGATATACAAATTTGGTTTCCTATAATATCTCAAAAACTACTGAACGGGGGCGTGGCCAGCTGAGCAGACGTAAACCACGAGGGCTCCGCTGTAAGAGCGATAAATAGTGCTCTATATGGACTTCTAGCAAGCCTTTCGCTACACCATCGTAGCAGTTTTACCACTACTGCCTAACGGAGCTGCCATTAAGAGATGGATATGACCGGATAAGGCACTGAGGCTGAGGCATGGCTTGAATCAAGGAAGACCCAAATAATCCCCAGAGCTAGCCGCTACGACCCCTACAGCCCCTGGATCGCCGACACCTCAAGAGAAACCAAAGCGACAAGCTGGGAGAGAACGAGTGATGACAGTGAAACTAGCTAGCATGCAACATTTTGTGACTCCGGAGAAGGCGGAGAGCGGGAGCTTACCTCAACTGTAGCTTTCCTCACAGAGCTGAGTGGAGCAGTCCTGAGAAACTGAACACCACACCGGTGAGTGCTCTCGGAAAACAGAGGCTGCTCACCAGGTCACCACAGTGCAGACCACGAGAAACGGCAAGATTGAGGAACAGGCGATCCCGGCTGCCTGAGACGGAGACGCGGGTCGGGAGCCAAATCACCTCTCTACTCTCTGTTCAAGGGAACCGGCCCGCACCTCATGAGTGCTGCAATATTTACCGCCCTGCTCTGCTGAAGGACGGATCACTCCACTATAACTAGAACTCTCCAACTGGAAGCGATATAGGGGGCAATATAACATAAACAGGGTCATCATCCTACTTCAGATCATAGGAGGGGAGACGACACTCATAGACCAGTGATCCGCCTTATCCCCCGACCAGGGGGAATAGTTTGCTCTCTCCATAGTGATTGCAGGCCAGGTGAAGTGCATGATATCATTCTCCTTCATTGCAATAATTTGATATAGTCACCTCCCAACTTTATGCCTCTGAAGAAAAACCAGGTCAACAGAGTCTCTAATTATTTTACGCCATCAGACACGAGGGGAGTAGCCCTTGTGGAAGGTACAGACAACAACATGGCACTTGCTAGGGAAGACCTACTGACATCTTTAAGGGAGTTTAAATGAGAACTACTAGAAGACTTGAAGTCGGATATGAACACTTCCCTGAAAAACCTACGTGCGGACCTGCAAAGCAAACTCACCTCTCTCTAACAAGAAGTAGACTCGGTGGGCACTTGCACTATAGACCTTGAAACTAAAACACAAGACCTAGAAGAGCGCTTAAACAAGGTGGAGGCCGCAACGAAGCTTTTCCTGACACACCTTCAGACATCTCTTTTAAAATGCAAGGATCTAGAGAATTGGTCTCGAAGGGAGAACATTCACATTCGCAATCTGGAGGAAGTCGCGGAGGGATCGGATCTGGATGCATTCACACGTGGACTATTCTCAGAGCTGTAGGGATTTGCCGGCCTAAAAGTAAAAATAGACAGTGAACATAGAGTGGGACCACCAAACTCAGGAGCCAATGAAAGACAAATAGATGTAGAACGGGGGATGTGTCTTTTCAGGGCTTCACACTTGCTCTGTTCCAGGATATAGCACCTGCCACCCTCAATTTCACCCAATCATGGATCAATTGAGGAAAGACTCCATCAAATATCGATTGACATCCTTTTGGTATTGCTTTCACAATACAGGACAAATCCTACCACACCAGTACTCTCAAGGAGGCAAGGGGGGAAGAAAGAGAGAACCTAGACTCTGGAAAATAAATGAATGGTCCTGAACACTGACAATCCCACAAACACCTGTACCAACATTGCAAACATTGAAGCACTCGACGTAAAAGCTGATTACTTCCTCCATATTGACATGGATGCCACATCGACGAGACCTGACTTATTGTAGTCTCTTTGGGACATAAAAACACCTATTTCAATGGGAGACTCTAGAACAAATCTGAATGCTCACTGTAATGCAGCGGTCCGGGGGTGCATGTCACCGCAACCATTTTTGTTGTACTAATAGAAGTGCTTAATGTAGATACATTATGGTAAGCCATTTTCACCTTACACTAGTGGATTCTACCCTAACCACCCCAGTAGATTCCCTTCTCTTCAGATAAGACCGTATCACATAGCTATTGTTCACATGTTCAAACAGATTTTGGGTTTGTTTTGTCTCTTTTTTTCTTTTTTTTTTTAACCAAGAGAGTACATGGGCACCAACACACTGTCAACTGCCACAGCAACACCGGGTTGAGGGACGATCTCTCATAGGTCTAGAGAGAGATGAGCAAGAGGGCACACAGACTCCTAGAGGAGCTCAAAGCGCTACAAATGGAGATCTTGCGGGCTTTTAAGTCACAACGGTAGTCACCTCACTAACATGGAATGTTAAAGGGCTTAACTCCACAGCCAATTGGCACAAATTGGGAAATATCTATTAGACCAAAGGCATGATGTAGTAGCTTTACAAGATGTGTTTAATCAAGAAGAACTGGCTTGTAACAAAAAGCCTTTAGTTAGTTTGTGTTTGAGAAACCGATTGTTTTTTAAAAGAACCCTCACCCACCAACCTATTTGGTGGCATGCTTCATCATCGGATTCCCACCTAAGGCGCCAAGTGCACCCTGGGTGTGCTGCGATGCCTGAACTACAGCAGAGCCTGGTTTTTTGGGTGTTTTGTGTGGTGCATTGAATTGTGAGTTTAAAACTGTCTTTAGGATCCCCCTCAGTTAAGAGAGTCAATTTATTAATGGGGCCCTCTGGCAGGGTTAAAATAGATAGGGCGGATACGTGTAGAGTTTTAGTTTTCACTCATGTATCCTGTACGAGGGTCTACATGTTTCAGCCAGTCATTACCATATACTGGCTTTCATCAGGACCAGGAATAATGAAGCCAGACTGGGGGAGTGCTCACAGACTGGAGTGAATATGGTGCGCACACTCTAAGGTGCGTAGAACAAGAGAAAACCTATTAGTTTTCTCCTACAAAATTATAGACTTTCTTGCAGTCATATTGTTTATGATCTGTGAAGATAAAAACACAAACAGAATCAAAAGCCACACCTGGAACATAAAACACATGTATATGGGACAAGCATGCACTCATGTGTGCATGACGCAGTGTCAGGCTTGATCTAACTAGTTTGCTAATGTGGTGACATTTTTGATCACCCATGCATGCATCGCGTTTTCGTTGGGATGGATATTGAGCAATTGACACTTATCATGGAATGGTGGGCCTCATTACTCGAAGAACTCAACCCCGTGCTGTAAATGAAGTGAAAAAGGTGAAAATTCAGACAAGACAAAAAAATGCAGTAATTCTTACTTAAGTTGCATTTCAATTGAGTGACATGGATCCTAAAAGGAGGGCACTGCCTATAGTCTCACACTGAAATAAAATGACATAAAGTTAACAAACTAGAATCTCACTGGAGAGATTCAGCATGGCGCTGCTTCCCGGTGGTCCAGACCGGGTGCTCTACTTACGTCTTCAAGTTCCACTGCCCACCGTCTATACCTGTTGCGACCTTTGTAAGGGATCCCGAGGATGTGTTGCTACCTTTTTGGCATAGTGTAAAAATAAGGTTCTTTCGCCTTTTTTGTGCACAGGTATTCAGCTTCATGTTTTGAAATTAAATTCATTGCTTCAGCTTCTTCCACTAAAGAATGGATCTTGTTTTTCAGATTACAGATGGGATTTTCTGTACTTTCTTCCATCATTCAAGAGGCATTTGCATTCTGTTGTGTAGTCGTTTTTGTTCTGGGTTACTATGCCTCCCCCTTGTCCGCTGGTTTGATGGTGATTGCGTTATTGATTTGTAAATTCCTCAGTGCACTCCACTCTTCACTACTTAGGTTGTGGAAGGTTTCGCTCTCATCAGTTCCCTCTATCTCGTTAAACTGCCTGTTCGAAGGTGACAAGTTCCACTGGTATTGATGTGGGTGGGGGGCAAATGGTAGATTTAGGTCTCAATCCTGTATCTCTGGGATTGTCCTGATTGTCGTTGGGAGCCTGGTTTTCGAAGAATGCTTTTAATTTGAGTTTTCTGACAAATGCTGCCAATTCGCAGTGAAGTTTAAATTTGTCCAGGAGTGCAGTCGGTACAAATCCGAGTCCCTTGTTTAGGACTTTTCTTCTGTTGGTGTAAGAACTGTAGAGAATAGACTGAACACTAGACCTTGTGTCTGGCAAGCTGTGTTTATGTTCTCTGTCTGCTTGTTCCTGGATGGGACTCCTTCAACTTGCTTCTTGTGTTCACCCCTACTGGTCCCTCTTCCTCTCCCCATTGTACATGTAGTCTGCCTCTTCTCCTACCCCTTCCTCTACTGCCTCTCCCTAAGAAAGGAGGCCTTTGATTTTGAGTAAAGAATTGGGGGGGGGGGCAGGGTGGAACTGGGGATTCATCTCATGTGTGTCTATTTACAAACGACAGACATGAAGCGCTCCGAGTACCACAGACTACACCACAGGGCCTACCTGATTATCAATAGATTGTTGGAGCCATCAAAAAATAATGGGGTTGCCCTACTATTTCACTTATCATTGCAGTTTCAACCGGAGGGATGCAATTCAGATAGGGAAGGCAGGGTGGTCCTGGTCAAGGGACAAATCCATGGACAAATGTGCACTTTTGCCTCTGTATATGCTCCCAATAGTAACCAGGGACAATTTTTGAGCTCTGTGTTGTCATTATTGGGTGGATTCACAGAAGGAGGTACAGTGTTGATGGGTGACTTCAATCTCACCTGGGACCCGAGCAAAGATAGCACGCACCCCCACAGGGCCACCACTGGTAGTTTTACAAGAGCGTTGAAATGGGAATTCAAAGACCTGGACCTTGGAGACACTTGGCGCACCATGCACCCCACCGGGAGAGACTATACTTTCTTCTTACACACCCACAGCATATATCACCGCCTAGACTATATTTTCATAAACCATGCACTGATGGGGGAGGTGCCCTCTTCCTCGGTTCACTCAATCACGATATCCGACCAAGCCCCAACTACTATTACTATGAAGTGGGATGCGGCCACAGTGAGACTTCACCGCTGGTTCTTTTCACATCCCTTGATTCGCGACAAGCTGATGCAAGATGACTTACGAAGAACTATGACAGACTTTTTTTAATTGAAAGCCCTCCAAGTTACTACCCCAACAAACAATTGGGATGCCTTTAATACAGTCCTTAGGGGCCAATGTATTGCTAATATCATGGCCCTCAAAAAACAATGAATGAAAGAGAGATTAAAACTACAAAAGGAGCTGAGAGAGGCAGAGAAAGCACATAAAGAAACCCCAACACTAACACTACAAAGGAAAGTAACAACACTCAGGGGAAAACTTTACACTATTTACAATAATAAGGGGGGAGTTCACACTCGAGGCTCAAACTCAGTTCATATAAATAAGGGAATAAAGTAGGGTCACATCTGGCCAAACAACTGATGGTTAAGTGGGAGAAGGAATACATAGGAGATGTCCCATCCAGCAAGGGAGAAGGAGTAGTCACAGATTCTTAAAAGGCCCAGGTATTCGGCCACTTCTATAGACAGCTATACACTGAGGAGACACCTGCTGAGAAAATCCAACTAGACTACTTAGAAGGGGTAGATCTTCCACAGGTGACCCAAGCTCAGAATGAACAATTGGGAGGCCCCATTACTGAAGAAGAAATTCACACAGCCATAACAGGGCTCAAACTTCATAAATCCCTGGGACCAGATGCGTTGACAGCCCAGTTTTATGACACCTTCAGCTCGGAGTTTATCGCCCACATCATGCACCCTTATTTTATTCTATGGCGGAGGTTGGAGGGGTGTCCTCCTCCATGAACGAGGCCCTAATCTCAGTCATCCGGAAACCAGGGAAAGATCAACAAAAATGCAAATGTTATCGACCGATAGCGCTCCTTAACCAAGATGTCAAATTGTATACGAAGGTCATAGCCTCTAGGCTGGATAGCTTGCTTCCAGACCTCATCTACACAGATCAATGAAGCTTCATAGCATGTAGGCAGACACATGATACTCTACGAAGGGTGATCCACCTGGTTGAACAAGCTACTAAAAAATCAATACTGGCAACCCTTCTGGCACTAGATGCAGAAAAGGCCTTTGACCGGGTGGATTGGTCCTTCTTATTTCCTACCTTATGAACGTTTGGCTTCTGTGACTGATTTTTGGATATGGTTAGGGCCAACTACATAAGGCCTTGTGCCCAGGTCTTGGTTAATGGAGTGAGCTCTGAGGTCTTTCATTTAGAGAGAGGAACTCGACAAGGGTGCCCCCTTAATCCACTATTGTTTGCCCTTCGTAATGAGCCTCTTGCAGCAAAGATTAGATCATTACCCACTATCCAGGGCATTAACTTTGGTTGAGAAGAACATAAGACCTCTCTCTTTTTGGATGAAGTATTCATGACTATTACAGACTCCATGAATACATTGAGAGACTGTAGAGATGTATTCACTTTGTAATGGAATGTGGAACCATCTGCATGGGTGGAATGTTATGCTTTGAATGTGAAGGGTGGTTAAAGCTGTGAAGCTGCAGTGCAAGCTGGAGGTGTTTTTCCCTGATCTTACTGAATAAAGAAGATTCCTGAACATAACTGTCTTGGACACTATCTTTACATTGGCGATGATTTGGAGAACTCATACTGTGCAGGGGGCAGTTTCCTATTCACCTCCACCCCTGGATTTTATTTCTACAACAACAGTAAGTGTTCCTTGTGACTTTGACCGTGGTGAGCCTTACTGAATGACTTTGTGACTTCGTTATTGACATTGGAGCAGTGTGAATTAATTAAAGAACTGTCCAGTTTACTAGCGCTGAATGTAGGATGGAGCGCAATGTGCCATGCGATGTAGAAGAGAAAGGTCTTTGGTGATTTATGAGATTATTACGGGCATTGAGCAATATTAATTCTATGAGGACTGCTCTGTTTTACCAGCATTAAGTGTATAAAGAAGCGCTGTGATTCACTGTAGAAGAGAGCTTTACTGGATAACTTTGGCTTTGGGCTGTATTGTTCGTGTGAAATTCTGCCTTATTTCACCAACGAATAAAAAACGCTCTGATCGATGCCATACAGAGTGAAGGAGGTAATGTGATCTCATCTTTCAATCTGAGCAATAATTTTGCTGCGGAAGCGGAGCGGCTGAAAGAAAATTTTGTCTTTCTACCTGAGCAAGTATTCTCTTCTGCCTGCGGAGCGTAGCGGCTAAAATGTACTGAATTTGTTTTTAACGTGTGGGACACCCTATGCTGGCTTTTCAATGCAGCGATATTAACAAGCAAGAAAGAAGATTGAGAATGACCGTTTATTCACTCACCCTCTTGTGCTGTCCTCGTGCGTGGCTTCATCTTCATATCCATTCTTCACGAGGATTTGCTCGCTCACTGCCTCATTGTTTTCCCGAGGTTCACCTCCTACTTCCTACTGAAAACAAGCATAAACGACGCATTGTGGCGGCCATCTAAACTCTTTGGGCTGAATCTTTCTTTATTACAAGACTGTCTACACTGGCAGCCATCTTGGAACGGGTCTAGTTATATTAGTTCATGAGGGCTTCTGCTTCTATGAAGATACTTTCGTACCAAATTTGAATATATTGTCATCGAAGAAACAGATAACTGCCTGTTTATTATTTTCACTATTATTTTAATTTTTTATATTAATTAATTATTTTGCTTCACAATAATTTTTATTACAGGTACAGGTTCATACAGTTAAGGAAAAGTATATTGGTGTTAAACATTGCTATTTATTCTATTTAAGAGAAGTTTGCTGTAGTTATGGCTGATCAAGGTTTGTCTGCGCCGCCTACCTTTCTAGCTACACCTGGTGAACCTCCTGTTCCATGGAAGGAGTGGAAGAAATGATTTCTTACTTATGTGTTAGCAACTGGGTCCTGTGTGTAGACAAGCCATATTACTTCATCACTTGGGTGTTGAAGGGAGACTATTGTATGAGGATCTTCCGGAAATATCTTTTGAAATGGGGGATGGTCAGCCAAATAATGTTTATGAAATGACATTGCAAATGCTTGAGGTTCATTTCAAAACAAAGGTTAATACTGTTTTAGAGAGAGACAAATTTTTCTGTCGCATTCAGAAAGTAGATGAAGATATTGCAACATATGTTGCTGCACTTAGGGGACTTTCACTAACGTGCAAATTTGGAGAATTAACTGATTCACTTATCCTCGACCAAATTGTAAGGTGTACTAATATCAAAAGAGTTAGAAAAAACTTTTAATTAAGGATCCCTCGCTTGAAGAGGCTATTCAAATTGCTAAAGGGTTAGAACACACAGATTTGTGGATTAAGGAAATGGACAAATGCAATACCTCATTGTCGACTAAGGAAAATATTCCAAAGGCATCTGAGGTGCATGCTGTTGTTGATGAAGCAAAGAAAGTTAAACCTGTTCCAAATGTTCAATCTTCTAACAAAGTTAATGATTCTGGAAAAACTTTTTTTTCCATCTCCTAGAATTGATACTAGAGTAGTTAAATGTTACCGTTGTGGTGCTCCTGGCCATATTGCCTCTAGTACTATGTGCATGGGCAGGAATGCCACCTGTCGATCTTGTGGTAGGAAAGCTCACCTTGCTAAGGTTTGCAGAACTAAAACCTAATTCACTCAGGTGTAAGAAGTACACGATACTTTGTGTAAGTGTGTGTGAACTGATGTTAAGTGTAGAAGTTCGTGAAAAGTCACAGAATGTTAATCTTGAATCACGTCCATCTCTAGAAGGTGTTCCTAGAGACAGTACAAACAAGTTAGAGAAACTTCATTGTGTCATAAGCTTAGATAAATCTGGAAATGAAATGTTAGTAGATTCAGGGAGTTTATATACTTTGCTCTCTAGAGAAACATTTTACAAGAAGTGGATGGGAGAAATGTTGATGTGGGACAAACCTGACATTAAATCAGCTGGGTTTGGTGGGAAAATCATTGATATTGTGGGAATGAGGTGGATGGTTATTTAATTTAATGGTAACAACGTTTTTGGACGTGCGTACTTGACTAAACAGGGGTCTGACCTTTTGGGGTGACGTCACCAAAAAGTTCTCAACATCATTTTAAATCCGAATGCCATTGAACCTGTTACTACTTCAGTCATAGGAAATGTTGATACGTATGAAATGAATGTGATGGAGACGTATCCCAAGGTTTTTTCTGATCAACTAGGAAAACTTAGAAATTTTTCTCACAAAATGATTTAAAAAAGTAATTCTAAGCCAGTGGTTCACAAGGTGAGGAGTGTACCTCATCTCATGAGAGAACCTCTTCATGAGGAACTAAAAAAACTCTTAGCGGAAAAGATAATAGAACCTATTGAAGCGTCTGAATGGTTGGCACCCATTGTAGTGGCACCCAAGGAAGGAGGGAAGATTTGCTTATGTGTAGACGTTAACTGCAATGGGTGGGGGAGATGTGTTTAGCGTAATTGATATGTCAGCTGCTGATCACCAAACATATTTACATGAAGAATCTAGACATCTCACGTCTTTTGTGACACCGCTGGGGGCATTTTGTTACCGTAGAATGCCTTTTGGATTAGCGTCTGCTTCAGCGGTGTTTCAGAGAGTAATGCAAGGAATTCTTGAAGGGTTGAGTAATGTTCTTTGCTATCAAGATGATGTATTAATTGTAGGGAGAGATGGTACGCATCATGATGAGGTTCTAAATGAGGTATTGAGAAGAATGGAAGAGAATGGGCTGACAATTATTATTATGAAATCTGTTTATTGGCGTTTCTTTGTTTTAAACAACATACACAGTACAGTTTAAGATCCGGATTACGTACAGTTGAAGGAGACTCAATGGTACATATCTAGTCAGGTGTACATTAATTAATGGGAGCGGGCTCGTCATCCAATCTCTAATACAAAAGAAACTTTGCGGGCCCTCAGCTGAAACTACTAACATATCGCCCCCTTCGTCATCTTGTCACTAAGGGGCCTCACCGTGACAAGCCGTTAGTATTTCGCCCGCTCACCCCCTTCGTGTTTCCATTATCAGTAAATCTGTACATTAGCATTTCGTAGTTATCCTCACAGTACCTAGTACATTGGAGCAACCTGATGGCTGGTGACTGAAATAAGACCAATGATACAACGGTAGGCATGAGCATGGTAACAAACAGGATCAGGTGCTACACGCACTTACTAGGGAAAATGCGCATTATGGGCCTTCCAGCCAACACCATTATCATTCTCAGCATCCCCTGTGCTCTCACGTTACTGGGGGGCTTCCCCTAGAGGAGCCACTTATAATGCACCCGTACTGCCCCATTGCACTCCTCTAAACAGTTCACTTAAACAGCAAAAAGGGAGGGCCAAACAACAAGTGCCTCAACATAACAACAGCAGCAACTTCGGCATTCACTATAACATCCCCATGTGCCGTCCCCCGGCCTGACCCCACCCCCATCATCAAACCCGCATCCCCTCGCGTAGACAGCTCCATTGATAGCATCTCTCTGCTCCCCGGTACCACACCTAGCCAGCTAAAGCTCTGAAGACACCTCTCATGTCTGATTCCCGTTCCGACCTCTACGCCCTTCCTCCTCGATAAGTGGATCCCCAGCATGCGTCTGACAGGGTCTCAGGGTATCCTCGTCTAGTTGTGTCAGGGTCTGCAAGAATGCGCTCCACTGATTCGTTATGGGAGTTCGCATGAGGCCCATCGTCTCCTCCCTCAAGAGGGCCGCACCCTCCGCACCCGCCCACACCAGCATCGAACTCCGCCATGCTCGTGCCCGGGGGGGTTCCGCTGCCTTCCAACGCTTGGTAAGCAACCGCTTCGCCACCACCAGGCCCAAGTCGAAGAAACAAGAGGTGACCTTCGTGGGAGGGGTCCTTCGAAACAGGTATAGCAGGCAGACTGACCACTCTAGCGCCGCCAGCCGGCCAGTGCAGGTACTTAATGCTTCATGCACCACCCGCCAGTACGCATCCAGCACGGGGCAGCTCCACAACATGTGAACCAGCCCAGCGTCTAGCACCCTGCATCGTGGACAGCTCGCATCTGCGCGATGGAAATACCTATTTATGGAATCGGGTGTGAGATATGCTCTGTGTAGAATGAAGTATTGGATTTGGCGGAACCGCATGTTCCGGGGTATCCGCGTGGGACCCCGCAGCGCTCCACTCCATTGCTTGTCAGCCATTGGGCGGTCCAGGTCCGCCTCCCATTTGCGGCGCAGCGGAGACAGGTCGGTCGCCGCATGCGTGCGTAGGGAAGCTGCGAACCATCGTATCATATATCTCCCCCGCCCCATGACATGCAGATATTGCATCATAAGGTGTTGTTCTGGTTCCTCTTTAAGATCTCCCCACCGGCTCGCCAGCGTCGAGATAAGTGAGCGGTGACAGAGAAATTGACCAGTTGGTAGCCCCGTCTCCTCCGCCAGCAAGGCGAATGGGACAAGAGCACCATCTCGGTAGAGGTCCCCCAATGTGTAAATATCCGCCGCATGCCAGTCTGCAAGCTCAGTCAAGCGCAGCACCCTCCGCCCACTAGGGGAGCCCTCTATCGGTATGGCAGGGGCATAAGGGATACATTTCCGGGTGAGGTAAAGAGCTCGGCGGTAGCATTTATAGGCCACTTTAACAAGGAGGGGTCTCGGCTGCAACACCCCTGCGGTCGGATGGAACGACGCAACAATGTCAGCCAGAGGGATAGGGGGCTCCGCGGACGCCGTGTCATCCCTCTCTCTATCCGCCAGCCACCTGGCCACCCATTGCAGTTGCGCTGCTAGATAATAATGCGCGAAGCACGGCATCGCGAGACCCCCCTGGCCTGTGGGGAGGTATAACTTGGGTAGCGCCACTCTGTGGCAAGCATTACCCCACACAAAATCCCGGAGCGAACGCTCCAAGGTTGCAAAGAAGGATGCCGGAATATAGATTGGCAGGTTAGCAAAATAGGAGCCTGGGCAGAACCACCATCTTGACTAAAGCGATGCGCCCCGTGACCGTGAGAGGAAGGGTACCCCAAAACCGCATCTGGGCTCTGACCGCTGGTACTGCCCTACCCAAATTGCCCTCTACTAGCTCAGCTGGTTGCCTATATATTTGGATGCCCAAGTAACGGAAGGTGTCTGGTTGCCACTTGACTGGCACACCCCCAAACAGTACTGCGGATCCAGAGTATCGGCCCGGAACGCATAAAGGCACGACTTAGCCGCGTTTACCCGCAGTCCGAAGAGCGCAGCAAAGTTAGTCAGGACTCGCTCCAGGTCCCCGGAGATGTGCGCCACATCTTTGATGAAGACCAGGAGGTCACCCGCATATAGGGAAACCTGATGAGTCGCGTCGCCCATGGGAATGCCGTCCTTCAATACCCTCCATAGGGTAGCAGCCAAAGGCTCCATTGCGAGCGCAAAAAGGAGGGGCGAGAGAGGGCACCACTGCCTGGTACCATGACCGACCGGGATGGCATCGGAGATGTATGGGCCGGTTCTCACCCGCACCACAGGGTTTCTATAGAGGAGCGCTGCCATTTGGAGGAACCCAAGGCCTAACCCGTAGTGTGACAGTGCCGCCACCAGATACCCCCATTCTAGGCAGTCGAAGGCCTTTTCAAGGTCCAGTATCAAACAGCCTGCCCTAGGCCAGTGTTCGCTCCCTCTGTGGCTACCCAGAAAAACCGTCGCAGATTAAGAGAGGTGCTGCGCTTGGGCACAAACCCATTATGGTCCTTGTGCACCAACACTGGCACAGAAGGGCAAGGGGACGGTAGGACCCCAAGTTGGTAGGGTCCCGCCCTGGCTTGAGTTTAGGAGATCAAGTAGGCCTCCCTCACAGAGGCAGGCAGGGTAGCCTCTTCAAGGGCCGTGAGATAGAGCGCATGCAGCCTAGGTACTAGGGACTCCCGATAGGCCTTATAATACTCCGCCGGAAGTCCGTCCGGCCCAGGCGCCTTTCCAGAGGCCAGGGAAGCTACCGCCTCTCCTATCTCCTTCAACGTGAGGGGGCCCTCCAGTGTCTCCTGATGGGCTTCCGGAACCGTGGGCAGACAAGCGGCCTCCAGAAACTGGTCCAGATCCTGTGCCTGTCTATGCCCTTTCGAGGTGTATAGGGCCGCGTAATGCGCTGTCAGTACTTGGTGGATCTCACGCTGCGTATGTACCAGAGTCTCGTCCGGGCCACGAATAGATTCTATTGGTGCATGTGCCGCCTCCTGTCTAATCAACCAGGCCAGTAACCACCCCGCTCTATCCGATGTAGCATGGACCCGAGCCGAATGAGCAGCATAATTGTGACATCGTAGTCTCTCCATCAGCTCAGCATGTCGCGACCTGATTCGCACCAACCGAACCGAGTCCTGACCGCCTCCTTCACCATGGCGTTCACACGACAGAAGGCGCGACTCCAAGGCAGCGAGCGACAACATGAGCTGCTTACGAATATTCCCCACCCCCCCCTAGGCAGTGTCCCCGCATTGTGGATTTGTGCGCATCCCATTCCGTCAGCGCGTTTCCCGCCGTTCCCTCGTTTAGGTCGAAGAACTGCTCGATCGCCGTGCCTAGCGAGGCACAAAACTCTGCGTCCTCAAGAGTGGCCGGCTGCAGTCACCACGTCGGAACGGGGGGTCTTCCCGGGTCCCAGCATAGCCTCAGCCGAAGTGGGTTATGATCCGAGCGGGTCCGGCCCAAGTATTCTGCCTGAGCTATCAAAGGGGTCAATGAGGGAGAGCCCACCACCCTGTCGAGGCGGACATGAAGGTCGTGCACCGCCGAGTAATACGAGTAGAGACGGTCGCTAGGATGCAGGGTGCGCCATATATCATATAATGCCCAGCGTGTCAACCATTCTGTTAGACTCCTTGCGTTTGAGATCACCTGTGTGCTACGGAGTGGCGGGTATGACCTGTCGAGGTGTGTGTCAAGCACCGCGTTAAAGTCCCCACCCAGCAGCCATGGAAGACCCACATATGGTGTCAGCGCCACCGAGAGTTGATCCAAGAACGACGATTGGTCGATGTTCGGGGCATAGAGCGAGCCCAGAAGTATAGGCTATCCATTGAGTTTCCCCCTAACCAGCGTGTATCGCCCAGCGGGATCAACCACCGTGTCTGTGTATGTAAAAGGTGTACCCGCCCTTACCCAGACGAGTGTGCCCCGGGCATGTGCAGAGTATGTGGTCCCAAAAAGCTGCCCCCTCCATCTAGCACGCAGTTTATCTAGTTCTGGTTGGGTCATATGGGTCTCTTGGAGAAGGGCTATGGCCACCCTATGCCGTTGCAGGTAGGCGAAAACAGAATAGCGGCGCGCTGGCGTGTGCATACCTCTTATGTTCCATGTAACTAACGCAGTGTCTGCCATCGAGGATGAGTGAGAACCGTATGAAGCACAGGGCCAGGAGTGGGCCAGCCAAGGGGAGGGACTACAACTACGGTTGTCATGGCTGCCTGCTGCAAGAACATAAGGAACAAGAAAACTATAGTGCGTTGCTGAGTGCACCTAACTAAAATCAAAAACTGCAGAACTGTGAGGGCAAACCCCAGAGCGGGCATTCGTCCAAACTTGTAACTCAATCACCTATGAAATACTAGGCCAGGTGTTTGCTAGTGGGTGCTAAGGGCAGAGTGATTGGTCCCGAGTCATTAGAGCCCAATGTTACCCTCGTCTGCGCCTTGTGTGCCTTCTGAGTTGCCAGTTGTGTCAAAACACACCCCAGGAGTGCGAGTGCGCCCACTACCGCCGCCCACCTTCTATTGGATGAATCTTGTGCATCCCTCACCTGCCACTCCTTGGGCGGGGAAATCTCTGCTGCCCCCCAACCCCCGGGCCATCAGCGAAACCCCATCTAGTCCGCATGCACTAGCACAAGGGGCCGCACTACATTAAAGAAGACAGCAAGGGCCACAGCCCCGGTTCCCATGGGTGTTCGGCGATACTCACTTCACCTCCTCCCATCGCCAGTACTTATCCTTGTCCCAACGAGCCAGTGTTCACACAATAATGTCAGCAGTTTGAGGTGTCACCACTGGCAACATTTGGTCCTCTGAGAGCATGGCAGCTGGAGAGGAAGATCTGTCAGTCTCTGTATCACTATGTTCGCGGGTTGCAGCATCCCCCTGACTGCTCACAGATCCCAGTGTCGCCACCGCCTCAAGGGCTTCCTGGCGATCCAGCCACATCTTCTCTGGGCTAGGTGCTGCAGGAAGGCTCAGTCCTGCCCCTCCACGCCGTTCCCTCTGCCGGCGTCGTCTTGGCCGCCGCTCTCGTCACCCTCCAATGCCCGAGTCTGGAGGTTTCGGGCCACTGTGTTGTCCCG
Source organism: Triturus cristatus (assembly GCF_964204655.1). Classification (NCBI taxonomy): domain Eukaryota; kingdom Metazoa; phylum Chordata; class Amphibia; order Caudata; family Salamandridae; genus Triturus; species Triturus cristatus. The sequence goes on along the minus strand of NC_140587.1, from coordinate 436,149,659 downwards.
TTTCCTCCAGCCAGTCCCAGACCGCAGACGGGGCATCAAAGAAGTGTGTCCCCCCCTTCGTAACCACCCGAAGGCGCGATGGGAACAACAGCGAATATGGGATCTGCCATTCGCGTAGCCGGCGCTTCACCTCTAGGTAATTACTTCTCCGCCTCTGGACCGTCGCTGTGTAATCCGGAAACAGCATCACCGGGCCACCCCCTACCGTCAGGGCATCCATCTTCCTTGTTTCACGGAGTATCACGTCCCTATCGCGGTAGTTGAGAAGTCTGAACAGAAAGGGATGTGGCCGCGCCCCAGGGACAGGCCTCCGCGCCGGCACTCTGTGTGCCCGTTCCACTACAAACTGTGGGGAGAGCACCCCAGAAGGGAGCATGTCTCGTAGCCACCCCTCAACAAACTGCTCCGGATGCCGACCCTCTTCGCCTTCCAGTAGTCCCACCACACGTATGTTCTGGCGCCGGGAGCGGCCTTCCGCGTCCTCAGCACGGTCTTCCAGAGTGTTGACCCGATCGATCAAATCCTGTAAAGTTGCAGAGTGGCTGCGCACCACCGGCTGGACATCCTGTAGCAGCTGACACTGGCTAGCAACGGTGTCCGCTAATTTACGATGATCAGCATGCAGTAGGGTGAAATCCACTGTGACTTTGTCAATACGGGATTCTAGTGAAGCTCTAGTTTGTTCCAATGTGTTGCCCAGTCGGTCCACCGCCGCCAGCATGGCATCCATTTTGGCCGCCAGTGTCGACACTGGTGGCTCCGTATCTCCATCAGAGCGGCCAGATGTCAGACCAGGGCCCTCCACTCGAAGCCGGCTCTCATTCTGCTTGTTCCGCAGCCGCCCCATGGCCAATTGCTGAGCTGACGGCATTCACGAATTCCGACGAGGTGTTCCAGGCAGGTGTGACCCTGGGCACCACTGCGTTCAGGTAGCAAGGGGGCAACTTCCCACCTCCACAACCAGCCTCGGGGAAGGGCGGGGGCCACAGAGTCCTCCTATTCACTATCGGCGCCCCTGTAGAGTCGGCCGTGTCTGGGTGGCTCCCTCCGTGGTGCGAGAGTGTCGTGCCCCAGTCACATTGGGTGCAGCCCGCGACAGAATCACCCACCGATTATCTCTTCCCGGGCCCAACGATTGCACCACTCACCAGCAAAGTCCTAGGACGCTCCTCCTCAGCTGTCAGCGCCGAGCGCTCAGGGGCCACCGACAGGGCGTCTCAGTCCACTGGGCAGCGCCGGTATCCTAGGCCAGGTAGTGCTCAAGGTTCTTCCGTGCCGTGTCCCCGTGACCCTTCACCCGTATCAGGGGCCGCTCCGACTTCGGCCTGCCCTCACCAACCCGTGCCGACAGGCTTACCGGCGTCTCAGCGCCTCCTGCGGGTGCCAGGCGTGAGGGGAATGGGGCCCATCCACAACCATATGCCTCCCGGGGCTCGGAGCTCCAGGCAGCCGCTCCGCCACACAAATGTCCACAGCTCCTCGTGGCTCCGCCGTCACCAGCTCCAGGACTGCTCACAGGTGCCAGGTCTCAATCCGCTACGTTGCTGGGGCTGGTTCTCAACAGCGCCGCTCAGAGCGTTAGGGTGGCCTGACTCCCCATAGTTACCTTCGGGGGCACCCAGTCAGGCTGCTCTTTCCGCGTTGCACACAGCCTCACCTTCACAGTCTCAGCGGTCCCCCCGGCTCCATACGACAGCCCCACACTCCTCACCCGGTCACTTCAGCAGGTAATTACCGAGGTCTCACTCAAGGGATCTCAGTTGGAGCGGGAGACCTTTACCGCCCACACACTGGCCGCCCTAGATCCTCTCTTCCGGTGTCAGCTCCACCGCTTGTAATGCACGGCGCCGTCTTCTGGCAGGAACGACCTACACAGCGAGTCCCGCAGCTCCGCCACCGCTCATATGCAGGGCCGTAGCGTAGTCTATCACCAGCTCCCCCGGGCCCCGTTGTCTTGTGTGGCGTCGTCAATGGCCCCGTAGATCACCAGCTGAACGTGCACTGCCCATTTCCGTGGCGCGCGGCTCGCGCGGCCTGGGCCCCGCATGTCAAGCCGCGGTCCGTAGTAGCCGCTGCGGCCGGCTGCCACCTCCAGCGCGCTTCGTGTGTTGTGTCGGGACAGCCGTCGGAGCCGGAATCTTCGGTGGGCAGTCGGCTCCGCCTCCCGTTTTTCTCTCCCAGGGCCGCCTGAGTCCCTCAGCCGAGAGCGGGCGGCAGCAGCGGCTCCGGTGCGTGTCTCAGGCTGGAGAATTGCATGATAACGGCTCTAAGCAGCGGGAGCCTTACAGGTTAGCAGCCATCTTGACCGCGCGCCCTCTAGCGCCCCATGGGCTGACAATTAAGAAGGAAAAATGTCAATTAAAAAACATTGTGTGACTTATTAAGGACATGAGATATCCAAGGATGGAATCAAACCAGAAAAAAAGATATATATTGTTTCTGCAATTTAGAATGCTCCTATTTCTCCTAATAAGGATCAGTTGAAGTCCTTCCTCGGCTTAGCGGAATATTGTTCAAAGTTTGTGGAAGGCTTCACTGAAATTGTAGAACCCTTAAGGCAATTGATGAAGAAGGGTGATCTATTTGAATGGAATGAGGGTTGTAGTGAAGCGTTTTATAAGGTAAAAAACTGTATCGCTCGAGCTCCTACGCTTGGTCATTTTCATGTCAATGCTACAACGTTTAATACAACTGATGTAAGTGCTGTTGGAGTTGGAGCCGTGTTGACTCAGATTTATCATGGGCAAGAGAGAGTTATCGGATTTGCATCTCAGAGACATCGTAATGCTGAATTATCTTATTCTGTTTTTGAAAAGGAGGTGGTAGCGTGCTGTTGGGGGATAAATCATTTTAAGTACTTTGTTTGGGGACTACCTTTCAAGGTCCGTACTGACCACAAACCTCTTATCCATTTGTTTAAGGGAGAAAGAGGTCTAGAAGGAAGTGTAATGCCTAGGATTTCAAGATGGATGTTATCAGTACTAGAGTATAATTTTGAAGTAGAATTTGTGAGAGCATTGAAAAATGTAGTTGCTGATTACTTGTCCAGGATGCCTCTTGATACAGTAGAATTGGTGCAAGACAAGGATGTGGTAGATGAAGAGGTTGACGTAGTAGGTAGAGAAATGGTGGGTTTGGCTCTTGACAAAGAAGAGTGGGCATTGGCCACATCCGAGGATGATGTTCTACAACAAGTTATGAAATTTGTGTATGATGGTTGGAGTGATCATGAGAATGATGACCGTTTTAAAGGTTATCATCATGTTCATGACAAGTTGAGTGTGTGTCATGGAAGGTTATTAAGGAGGAATCAATTTGTGCTACCAGTGTGGGTAAGAAGGAGAATTATCAATATTGCTCATGAGGGTCATCTGGGGAGGAACATGACGAAGAGAAGGATCCAACAGTCTTTCTGGGGGCCAGGAATGGACAGTGACATTGAGGGAGTTGTGAAAGAGTGTTATGCGTGTGCGAACAGTGATAAGACTAAGATAGTGAGACAACCTCCTTTGAGTTGTAATGTTTTTCTTAAACGTCCATGGGAGAGAGTTGCTATTGATTTCTTGGGTCCAATTTCCAAAATAGGTTTTCGCAATAGATTTGTAATGGTTTTGGTGGATTATCACTAAAAGTGGTTTGTTATTGAAACTACAGATTGCATAGACACAGATAAAGTGGTGGGATTTTTGGAGAGAAAATTTTTGAGTGAAGGAATTCCGAAGACCTTGGTGTCTGATAATGGTGTGCAGTTGGTGTCGAAGAAAATGGTGAATTTCTTGAGTAAATTTGGAATCAAACATGAGAGAGTTGCATTGTTCAGGCCCCAAGCAAATGGATACATACAATTAGCTCTGTCCAATGAATTGTCTTGGTTGGAAGAGTTGAAGAAATTGGTGTGGTTGTGTAGAGTGACGCCACATTCTGTGACTGCAGTGTCACTGTTTGTTTCTTTAAAAGGTCGTGAGCCAAATATGAAAGAAGTACTTGGCTGGCTAAAGGATAAAGAGTGTGTGTGAGCTGATCGTACTCTTGTTGAGAGTGATGTATGCCAAAAGCAATTAGCTGCCAAAAGTCATTATGATGACAGGAAAGCAGTTAAGGTCCCAGATATAAAAGAAGGCGATTGGGTTGTGACCAAGAAAGGTGGGGTGGTAATCAAGGGTGAGAGCAAATTTTCTAAACCTATTCAAGTAAGAACTATCAAGAAGAATATTCTTATCTTAGCTGATGGATCTGCGTGGAGCTCAGGAAATGTTTGCAAATGTAACGCTCCTCAACCCATTTTCTGTGATTGATGCGGTCCTTTTCTATTGTTGTAACAGTTATATTTTTGTATATTATCATACTTTGAAATGTGGTATGATAATATATTTTTGTATTTTATCATACCTTGAAATGTGAAATAATCGTTATTTTCATTGTTTTCTCTTGTGTGTAAGGGGGACGATGTGTAGAGATGTATTCACTTTGTTATGCTTTGAATGTGAAGGGTGGTTAAAGCTGTGAAGCTGTAGTGCAAGCTGGAGGTGTTTTTCCCTGATCTTACTGAATAAAGAAGATTCCTGAACATAACTGTCTTGGATACTATCTTTACAGAGCCCTATGGACAGAACTTCAATGCTTTGAAATTGCATCTGGCTTTCGTATTAATGAAACTAAATAGTTTCTCCTTAATTTGAACTTACCACACTCTGAAGTAGTGCGGTTTGCAGAGCACACTCCCATTCGGTGGGCGACGAAGGAGCTTTTTTTTTAAGACCAATTATCCCTCTCTTCTACAACAACTGAAAAATGACCTTCGACAATGGGCTCACCTATACCTCTCCTGGCTGGGCCGTATACACACCATAAAAATGAGCTTAGTTCCTCGACTATTGTACCTATTTCAGGGACTGCCAATCGGCTTAGACCACGGATTCATACTCACCTTACGCTCCATGTTTTTTCCAATTTATCTGGCAAGGCAAGGCAAGGCAAAAGAGCTTGTCTCCCATATAAACAGCTCAGCAATCCTGGGGGATTAACATTGCCAGACCAACACATATGCTATAAAGCCTCCCAGCTAAGGGTGATTCAAGAATGATCTGCCAGAGTCTCTGACAAACATTGGCTCCACATGGACCGGGCAGTGGCAAAAAGACATATTTGGGACCTCCTCTGGAATCCTAAGGAGGACTGCACACTCAATACATATTTGGGCACTCCCACGAGAACCACTCTTAAAGTTTTGGACGAGGTCAGCCAAACATCGGCCTCCACCACCTTCCCCTTACCATACACCCCGATACACTACAACCCAGACTTCCCCCCAGCCTTGCACACAGGCGCATTCAATGCGTGGAAAGAAGAGGGCTGTCTAACTGTCTCCGACCTCTTCCACAACTGGGACATACTGACATTTGAGCACTGTCAGAAAATGTTTAGCTTACTGCATCGGAACACTCCCACTATACACAACTTCAACTTTGGGTGTTGGGGTCAGAAATGAGGGAGGCAGCAACTAGAGACTTTACACTGATTGAACACTTTGTGAAAATGGGTGATAGATCAAAGAGCACCATGTCTTTCTCATGGTCCCTACTACTCTCGATCCTTGATGACCCCCGCTCAAGACACTTCACTTTCTTGAAGCAGACACTAGATAAATACATCTCTACTGCCCACTGGGGTAAGTTTTGGAGGGACATACCTAAATTTAACCACTCTATGGGAATAAGAGAGACCATTTAAAGGTGCATTATGATTGGTACCTATAGCCGACCAAATTAAAGAACATTTTCCCTACAACATCTGAAATGTGTTGGAGAGGCTGTGGTATGCTAGGTGATTTATTGCATATATGGTGGGATTGCCCCTCGATTAAACCCTTCTGGGCTGAAATCTTGGCCCAAATTAAGGAGATTTTAGGATACCAAGTGCCAAATGATCTGGGGTCTATACTCCTGGAACTGAGAGATGGCTCTCTAAAGCATCAAACAATAGGGGCTAGATCAATTCTGTGGCTCTGTCTGGGGCAGCGAAAATGGCAGTGGTGGGAGCGTGGAAGAGGACAGAAGCCCCATCTGTAACACAATGGCATGCTCGTTTGTGGCAGGCTCTGACAATGGAGCGCATGACAGATATACTGTCAGATACCTTTAAGAACTTTCAATATATTTGGGGACCTTTAGTTCATTACCTCTCTCTGGGGCTGCCCCGGTGCACTTACCTGACTTGAACATGGGCCCTACATTTGTTCCAATATTAATAACAGCTCAGGAGATGACATTATAAGATGACCCAATGAGATGTGATGCACGTTTTGACTATGTGGAACCAGTCTTGCACATGCTAAGGCCACCTGTGTCAGCTTTCTGTACTATCTTGCACATGTACCTTTCATTGTTGGATTTTTCTTTTCTTTCCCTTTATCTTTTTCCTTTTTCTTAGGGGGAGGAAGGGTAGGGGATAACAGGAAAACTAATCAGAATTTTGTGTGGCAGTTACTTGGAAAATGTGGTTCTGGTGTTTGTAGATGATGCCTGAGAATGCTGCAACTGTTCTTTCTAATAGCATTTCTGTATGCCACAGGTACAATTCTGATACTGACACAAACCCTAATGAGACTGCATTATTGTAACTTCTAAACACTTAATAAAGAAAGTTTTGAGAAATGACTACTGAATGGATTTACACCAAATGAGAAAAAGCGGGATCCCCGAAACTGAATCTACCTTTCTCCTAAATTTTGAGTAATTCTGTCTAGTAGTTTGGGCCGCAGGAGTGTCTAAAGACTCTAGGGGCCCGATTCACGAACTAACTTAAGACAGAATCCTAAACTTACTACCATTTTGGTATTCACAGAAGGCACTTACTCATTTTGGTATTCACAGAAGGCACTTACTCATTTCGGTATTCACAGAAGTTAGGAGTCCTAACTTTAGGACTCCTAAATGCCTTCTGTGAAAACCGAAAGTCTTAAAATTAGGATTTTTCTCAGTTTAGTAGTAGTATAGTTAGGACTCCTAACTTTAGGACTCCTAAATGCCTTCTGTGAATACCGAAAATCTTAAAATTAGGATTTTTCTCAATTTAGTAGTCCTAAATTTAGGACTCCTAACTTTAGGACTCCTAAATGCCTTCTGTGAATACCGAAAGTCTTAAAATTAGGATTTTTCTCAGTTTAGTAGTAGTATAGTTAGGACTCCTAACTTTAGGACTCCTAAATGCCTTCTGTGAATACCGAAAGTCTTAAAATTAGGATTTTTCTCAATTTAGTAGTCCTAAATTTAGGACTCCTAAATGCCTTCTGTGAATACCGAAAGCCTTAAAATTAGGATTTTTCTCAGTTTAGTAGTTGTAAAGTTAGGAGTCCTAACTATACTACTCCTAAACTGAGAAAAATCCTAATTTTAAGACTTTCGGTATTCACAGAAGGCATTTAGGAGTCCTAAAGTTAGGACTCCTAACTTCTGTGAATACCGAAATGAGTAAGTGCCTTCTGTGAATACCAAAATGAGTAAGTGCCTTCTGTGAATACCAAAATGGTAGTAAGTTTAGGATTTTGTCTTAAGTTAGTTCTGTGAATCGGGCCCTGAGTAATTAACTTGGGAAACATACTTTTTTTTACCTCTGACTTTTTCTATATCCCCAAAACTTTCCATGCACAGCTAGACTCACCGGCACACTTTTTGGGGAAAAGTTTGTGAAGATTCATCAACCGTGCTAAAGTTATAGGCAAGTCAAAAAACACTAAAAATGTCCTGGCCATTCAATAACCCATACCCACCCTAACCTCTAAAAATTCTCTTGCCAATCAAAATCCATGTCCACCCAAAACCCTAAAAATGCCATTGCCCCCCTAAACCATAAACACGTTAAACCCTAAAATTTTCTTTGCCACGCTAACCCCAAACAAATCCCTTACCACCCAAAAACCCACGCCCACCCTAACCGTTAAAAAGACCCTTGTCACCCAAAAACCCATACCAACCCTAGATTCATAAAAATTCACTTGCCACCCAAAAACCCATACCCACCCTAAACCCTAAAAAATAACTTACCACCCAAAAACCCCTAACCACCAAAAACCCCAAAAATTCCCATACCACCCTCAAACCCATACTCAACCTAAACCCAAAAAATTACTTTACCACCAAAAACAAACACCCACCCTAAACCCTAAAAATTCCCTTATCACCCAAAAACCCACACCCACCAAAACCATAAAATGTCCCTTGCCCCCCAAAAATCCACTCCCACCCTAAATTTTAAAAATTCCCTTGCCACCCAAAAACTCATACCGACCCTAAACCCTAAAAAAATAATTGCCATCAAAAAACCACCACCCACCCTAAATGCTAAAAACTCACTTGCCACCCAAAAATCCATACCCACCCTAAACCCCCCAAAAATCCCTTACCACCCAAAAACCTATATACACCCCAAACCCTAAATATTCCCTTCCTACCCAAAAACCCACACCCACCCTAAACCCTAGAAAATCCCATACCACCCACAAACCCACACTCACCCTAAACCCTAAATATTCCCTTGCCACCCAAAAACCTATACCCACCCTAAACCCTACCAAATCCCTTGCCACCAAAAATCCCACACCCACCCTAAACAGTAAAAATACCCTGTCCACACATACCCACCCTAAACACTAAAAAATTGCTTCTACACCCACCATAAAAATTCACTTATCACCCAAAAACCCATACCCACCCTACTAAACCCTAAAAAATCCCTTACCACCCAAAAACCCATTGCCACCCTAATCCCTAAACAATCCCTTGCCACCAAAAAAACATACAAACACTAAACCCTAAAAGATACAATACCACCCACAAACCCATACCCACCCTAATACCCTAAAGGTTCTCTTGCCACCCAAAACCCATGCCCACTCTAAACCCTAAAAAATCCCTTACCACCCAAATACCCATACCCACCCAAAACACCTAGAAATTCCCTTGCCACCCAAACACCCATACCCACCCTAAACCCTAAAAAAAATCCCTTACCACCCAAACATCCATAGCCACCCTGAACCCTAAAATTCTGTTGCCACCCAAACACTAGCATGCACCCTAAAACCCAAAAAATCCTTTGCCACTCAAAAACTCACACCCAAACTAATCCCTAAAAACTAACTTACCATCCAAAAACCCATATCCACCCAAAACCCTAAAGGTTCCCTTGCCACCCAAAACCCATGCCCACCCTAAACCCTAAAAAATCCCTTACCACCCAAAAATCCACAGCCACTCTAAAACCTAAAAATGTCATTGCCACCCAAAAACCGATATGCACCCTATAACCCAAAAAGTCCCTTGCCACTCAAAAACCCACACTCAGACTAATCCCTAAAACCTGCCTTACCCTCCAAAAACCCATACCCACCCAAAACCCTAAACATTCCCTTGCCACCTTAAAACCCATACTCACCCTAAACCCTAAAAAATCCCTTGCCACCCAAAAAAAATGGTAAAACCTAAAAAATCATTACTACCCAAAAAACCCATGCCCACCCAAAACCCTAAAGAGGCCCTTGTCATCCAAAACCCATACCAACTCTAAAACCTAAAATATTCATTACCACTCAATAACCCATGCCCACCCTAAACCATGAAAAAATACCTTGCCACCCAAAAACCCATTCCCACCCTAAACTTGCCTATAATTTTGGTATCGTTTGACTAATCTTCATGAAATTTCCCCCAAAAAGTGTCAAGGTAGGTTCTTGTTGTCATGGATAGTTTGGGAGTGATCCATGGAATGAGGACCAAGAATTTGGGGCGAGAAATAAGGGTGCGTTTGTGATGTTAATTCCCATAGGAACCTTTAGCCACATCTACAGCCCAAACTGCAGAACGGACTTACACCAAATTTGGCATGCGCCAACAGGAATGCTCTGATTGGCTGGACGGAACCTGTTAGATCTGTCAGCGGCCTTCGACATGGTTGCATATTCCATTCTGCTAGACAGACTTGAACAACTTGGAATTCAGGGCAAAGCAGTTGCTTGGATCCAGTCCTATCTCCATGACCGCTCCCAAAGTGTGTTTCTCCCACCACATCAATCATCGTCCAAGCCTTTGAGATGCGGTGTACCACAGAGCTCGGCACTAAGCCCCCTCCTTTTAACACCTACCTGGTACCTCTCTTCAATTTCATTGACACCTGGGAAGTGAAGGCTGTCTCGTATGCAGACAACACCAAGCTGGTATTCTCTTTTAAGGATCATTCGAAGGACTCGTTTACTAGATTAACAGGGTGCCTGAAGGACATTGCCAGCTGGATGAATAACACCAAACTGAAATTAAATGCAGACAGGACCGAGATCCTGTTCTATGGCCAGCCTTCACCCCTATGTACAGGACTTTGGTGGCCTGCTGAGCTGGGTACCCAGCTGATTCCGGCAAAAACCGCCAGGAATCTGGGCATCAAGTGGGACTCAGACTTATCCTTTGAAACTCATATCCGCTATGTCTCGTCGGTCTGCTTTGGAAAGCTGAAAATCCTAAAAATATTCCTGCACCTCTTGCTGAAGGATAGCCGCAGGACAGTAGTTCATGCCATGGTGACATCACAGCTGGACTATGCCAACAGTCTGTACCTGGGATTACCAAGATACTTAATTAACAGACTGTAGATGATTCAGAATGCGACTGCCAAACTCATTCGTAGAGTGCCTTTCTGCCATCACATCGCCCCTCACATTAGGTTCCTCCACTGTCTTCCGGTAGCAAAACATATTGAATTCAAATCCTTGACATTAGCTTTTAGGGCCAAGCATAACATAGGACCTAGATACCTTAGAAATAGGCTTCGCCCATGCACTGAGATCTAATGCCCAGTTTTTATTCTGCATCCCCCGCTTTGCAAAAGCCAGAAAGGGAGGAAGGTCCTTCACAGTTAGGACCACCATGCTATGGAATGCACTGCCACTACATTTACACATGTCGAACTCTGAACCCGAGTTCCGTAAGAACCTGAAGACGTGGCTCTTCGGTCAAGGCTAGTAGCGAGGTCCAGTTTCCTCACCTGACTTTCCGCAAAGCATTGGGACACCTCTGTTTGAGGCAGCTGTTTGCGCTATACAAGTAACACTATTATTATTATTATTATTATTATATTCACCATGACGGTGCATCCACGAGGATGGCTCCCGTGCACCATCACGGGGATGTCTCAACTATCGTGGCAACACTGCGAATATTGGTGAAAATATATACATATTTGTACACACTATCCAGTGACTGTCACACACTTATGTACCTACTCCCATATTCACTCAGACACTTATACACCCATTCACATACCATCTGACACACATAAATCCAGTTACAAACCCACTCAGAAACTGATGTACCCACTGTCACACCCATTAAGGTACTCATGCAAGCACTTACAGACTCACTTGGAGAGTGATGCACCCATGTACAAACCCACTCAGACACTCATACACCCACTTACAGACTCAGTGTGAGACTTTTGCTTCCACTGACACACTCACTGTAGACAGACCCACTCAGACACTTATGCACCAACTCATAGATCCAGTCACAGGCTCATGTGCCTGTTCACATATATGCAGTCAGAGACTCCTCCACCCACTCACAGATCTATTCAGACACCCATGCACCCACTCAGAGACCCACTCAGACACTCACACATCCAGTCAAAGACGCACTCAGTCGTTCATGCATCGACTCACAAACCCACTCAGAGACTTATAATTCCACTCACACACCCAGTGTGACATTGATTGACTCAGTCACAGATCCAGGCTGACAATCATGTACTGATTCACAGAGCCACTGAGAGACTTATACTTCCACTCATATACTCATTGATAGAGAGATGCACTCAGAGACCTATGCAGCCAGTGACACACTTATGAAACACTCATGAGTGTACTATGATATACACTCATAGACTTATATATGCAGGGACAGACCCACTCAGAGGCTAATGCATGCACTCACATAACCAAGTGAATCATTAATACAGACTGTTATAGAGATAAATGTTTTTATAGGGATATTTAAATAGTGATTTATCTAATGTGATGTGATTGTTAGAATTAGTAAGATAGTTATAATTGTTGAATGTCTGCTTTTGTTGTCCTTTTTTGCGATGTGTTCGCGACATCGTCACAAAGATAGTCAAAAACAACAACAAAAAATCAAAAAAAGTCACAAGATTTCAGTGGCTTTGACAAGAGCCGTTGCTTTGGTTGTGTATATACGGCTGTTACACATAATACCAGATGCAGAGTTTGAGGTTACTTAGAAACACCCTGTTGTCTTCATCTGTAAAGTGCACTCCATCACTTCTATAAATTCCATGAATGTCAATGCACAGATTGTTGTTATAGATACAGCTCATGCGATAGTCTCTGAGGAATGCAGGAACAGTTTTATTAAAGTTTCCCTGGGTTTGTCAATCTGTGGACGGAATTGATTTGAACACTTCCATTTCTGTCTTTGGCATATATGAGAGTACATCAAGTGTGAGGGAAAAGCAAAATCAATTTTGCAAAGGTTTCTTTCATTAGGATTTCCAGCCCTACCTCAGTCAATGTGCTTAGGTCACTGCCACCACAGTCCACAATCATGAGGTGAGGAGATTGGGAATCCACAATGGATTTAACCAAAGCCAGCAACTGATGAAACTTTAACCCTCTCAGGCCAAACCAAGAAATCTACACATTTGGCAAACCCACGTCCCTGTCAATACCTCTCTTTTTTGCAGCCTCTTTAGCCCAATAGATATAGTTGTGTCCCACAATCCATTCTCTAAGCATTTTGAAGTGAAGGAGGAATAGTAGTCAGGAGAAGGCTGGAGCTGAATGAGGTAGTTTTCAAAAGGTAAAGCAGTTACATTGGAGGTGTTAAATATATATATATATATATATATTATCTACTGGCGGTCGCCAGTAGATAGTTATAGTTACAACCTAGTTTCCATAGGAAATCTTAAAATTCTATTTTGAATAACTTTGGCGCCGGTTGACGAATCCTCGCGAAATTTTCAAAACTAATGGGGCGCACCGCTCAGCTCCTACCCTGAAAGTCTCGGGGTGATTCGTCAAGTGGGGGCCGAGAAAAAAGGAGGGTCCCAAAACGCGTTTTCCCCAAGCATTTTTCCGTAGGACCTTTAGACACAGCTACAGCCCGAACGGCTGAACAGAATTACGTGAAATTTGGCAGAGAGGTAGCCATAAGGTCAAGGAAGTGCCTTTCGCAGGTCTGGTGGAAATCTGTTCAGTATTTCCTGAGAAAATAGCATTTAAAAGCATATCAATATCTATACGCGCGCACCGTGCGCGCACCCTGCCGTGCGCGAGCGCAATTCTGATTGGTTGTTAGATGTCGGTAAACATTCGAATCGGTCGAAACCAGGAAGTGTCGGCCGCCATTTTGTCTCTCGCAGTCTGAAGGGGTGAAAAACAAAGGTGGAGAACATGAAAAGGGGGCAGACTGGACAGTTCCTGACCCCCTAACCTTGGTCAGGGGGTCACAGAAGGACCCCCAAGGGAGAAAAAACCAAATTAATTCGAACCGGTGGCGCTCGGTGCGCGAGTGAAATGTCCAGCTAACTATAACATGTGCGAAACCTATGGTTTTTAAGTGAATATACATAGATATATATATATATATATATATATATATATATATATATATATATATATATATATATATATATATATATATATATATACACTGAAAAAACCATAGGTAATTAAAATAACGCGGTCATCAAAAAATTCTAATTAATTAAGTAGCAATGGCTTGCTACAATAGGATTTCATGGTTGATGAAAAATAATCACAATAAGATGTAAATAAGGGATATTCAAAACATGTGAGATATATCCAATAGATGATTTCATGACATGAATGAAATATAATGATCGTTTAAAGATGGCCGCCGTAGTAATGATACTTGTGTCTGCATCACAGTACTTTCTTCTATGTTTATTTAGAAACAAATTATTTTCTATTTCCATGAATTGTATGAAAACTTTATTTAAAAAGCTTATTATAAAATTGTCGAATAGACACTGACGAAGGCGGTCACGCCGAAACGCGTTTGTCTACTCGTCTGCAGTCGAGACGAAAATAAATTGAAACTGGCTTACTAAACGCAGATGGCTTTTGAGTGCGCTCTATTGAAAGAGGTTCCTGGGAAGTGAGAACCTGGGTTTGGAATTAATTTGCGCGATCCTCCATGCGCTGAGCATGCACCCGTGACGCTGAGGTGCAACGGCTGGTGGACTTGTGTTGGTGATTTATGTTTGCCATTAGCCCCGCCGATTGGAATCGGATACCTGCCGTGACGCCTGGACGAAGGCGGAGAAGGAAATAATTTCAAAGAAAACGTTGCCGCGGGAGCATATTTAAGATCCGAAGGATCCGAAGTGGTGCAACCGCAGTGAGTTTTTCAAAAGATTATTGTTTAAAATCGGCAAGTCACGTATGGCAATGCGTATTCAGTAAGCATAAAACTGTCTCAATCTGCTATAATGATGTTCTCGGATTCTAAGAGAGAGGAAGCAGCTGAAAGTCTGTTTTCGAGTGTAAGAAGCACAGTGGAAAATACAAATGGACAAAAAAGTAAAACGATCCCCACAACACTAAAAAGTCTGTTTGTCACTTTGGAGAAACTATACGAGAGAGAGACAAGAAAGTGGTGGGAAGCCACAAGTCTGCAGAAATATCTAGATGTTGGCCGGGTCCCAAGGGGACTACGGATTTACACGGTCCCTTCTTATGAAAAACCTGACCCAGCGCTGCTACAAGAATGGGCAGAGTACACAACGGAAGTCAATAAAGGAATGCTTAAAATCCTAATAAAATATGCGTGGAGCGACAGATTGAAATTACAACAAGAAATCAAAGAAATTGAAGAAAAAATTAGCGGAGAAAAAGATGAGAAAAAGAGTGAAGAACTGCGCCAAGCTATGAAAAAACGGCTCATGAACTACGAAGCAACTATAAAATCAAGAAAGCAATCAAAGTTCTTGCGGGACGAGAACGATTATCGAAATGGCCGGATACTAACCTTCGCGAAAAAATATGACGCTCCTCGAAGAGATCTAAGTTTGAATAAACAAGGAATGGAAACACAAAGAAGTACATCTGAATCCGAGCTTGAAGTCTCGGAAGGGGAGCAACCTTCAAGTGATGTTGACAATGGTGGGAGAAGCCAACCAGCAACGGTTTTTCAAGAGTACGAACTTATGAGGGACCTGAGGCAAAGACCGGCCCAACGAATTCATCCACCAGAAACACGAGGAGGAAGAGGAGGAAGACGAGGAGGGGCAAAAAAAGCAGAAATGGAACGTTCTACCCCAATAGTGAAACGCAGCAAACGAGGGGGACGATGGAACTAAAGGAACAAACAGTCATCAATCTGTCGGATAGGAACTTGACAGACACCGAATTGGGTATTTAACAACTAGGACTTACATTTTGCCCCACACCAGCATTTGATTATACGCAGACACGTATTGACATTTATAAATTCATCAGAAAGGTAAAATTGATGAAATTACATCTCCTACATCCCAAAAAGAGCTTGCCACTAACTACAGAAATGGAGGCTCATGATGATTTAACAGGAGCTGATCTTTCAACTATTTTGTTACTTCATGAGTTAGAGGATGAACAAGAAGATATCACCATAACTCAGAGATTGGAAGAAAGTGGCATCCCACATAAAGCATGTAAAAGTAATCTTCAATTCAAATCTAAAACGATACCAAGGACAGCATATGATGCGATTGATACTTTCCAGGATATGGTTGTTGAGGAATTAAAAAATCTTCAAAAAAACAAATTTAATGCCAAAAGAAGAAATTTAACGAAACAACAATGGGAAACAATTGAGGAGTTAAAAAGAGATGAATCAATCATCATAAAGCCCTCTGACAAAGGGGGGAATGTAGTAATCCTCAGGAAAACACAGTATGAAGAGGAAGCATTATCCCAATTAAAGAAGTTGGAGCACTATATTCCAATCAGCAAACAACAGTACAGCAAGAGTATTTCGGACTTCCATGATCTTATTACAAAATGGAGGGACGAAGGAACTCTAGATCAGAATGATTGGAACTTTTTGAGATGTGAACACCCTGAATTGGCAACTTTCTATCACTTACCGAAAGTGCATAAAAGCAAAACTTGGCCTCCTGGACGACCAGTCGTATCATCTAAGAACAGTCTTTTGGAGAATACTTCAATTTACATTGACTGCTTTATTTCTCCTATGGTGAGGGATTTAACCTCTTACTTACGTGACACTAAGGATTTTTTGCGTATCATACAAGGAATAACATGGGAACCTGGTATGCTATTGATAACTTTGGACATTGTTAGCTTGTACACATCTATCAATCATACTAAGGGCTTAGAGGCAATAAGCTTCTTTCTGGGAAGGAGGCCACTAAAATATCGAAAGCATAATGAAATGCTGATGGAACTGACGGAATTTTGCTTAACAAATAACATTTTCACATTTTCTGAACAACTCTACTTGCAGAAACAAGGTACGGCGATGGGAACGTGCTTCGCCCCCAGTTACGCGAACTTGTTCGTGGGCTGGTGGGAGAAGCACGTTGCCTGGACCGGTACCAATGCAAAATGGATGGACAACATCGCTCTGTGGACTCGGTACATTGATGATTTGTTCGTCCTGTGGCGTGGTCCACAGAGCGATGCAGAAGAGTTTATAAAAGCTCTAAATGTTAATGATCAGAACCTGCAATTTACGAGCTGTATCAGTAATAAGGAGGTGGTATACCTAGATCTTAGAGTGTACATCGAAGGGAATAATATAGAAACTGCCCTTTATCGAAAACCTACAGCAGGAAACACTATCCTGCATGCAGGAAGTTGTCACCCGAGAAGTGTAGTTAACAACATACCCCTTGGGGAGTTTCTGAGAATGAAACGGAATTGTTCCAAGACCCCAGAATTTAGCAAAGCGATCAGTCAGGCCAAAGTGAGATTCCAGAAAAGAGGGTATTGCAAGGGAATTTTGAATAAAGCTGAGCTCCATTGCAATTCCATTGAAAGAAATGTTTTACTTGTGGATAAGATAAAAAGTAAAGACGATAAAATCAGGATTATCACGAATTTCACTGAGAAATCACCAGAGGTATTCCAAATTCTCAGAAGAAACTGGAGGATATTGAAATCTGATACCATAGTGGGTAAAGTGCTAACTGATAATCCCCTAGTAACATACAGGAGAGGAAATTCCCTCAAAGACCATTTGGTTCAAAGTCACTACGTATCCAAGAAGAAGAAACCTATACCTGTTAAGGGTTTCTTTCCTTGCATGAAATGCAAAGCTTGCAAAAATAGCCACAAAGTGAAAGATTATGCAATACCCGGTAAAACAGGGAGAACCCCGATTTCCAAGCTTTTAAACTGCAACTCAGATCATACAGTTTATTGTTTGGTGTGTCCATGCGGGAAACAATATGTGGGAAGCACGATACATCCCACAAAAAAAAGAATTTTGGAACATCTCAGGGCGATTAATAATAAGGACCATAATTATCCTGTTGCCCGTCATTTTGAAATGGAACACCAAAGTAACAGCAATCTTCTCACGTTCTTCTGCCTAGACCAGATTGCAAAATCTGAAAGGGGAGGAGACCAGGTGAAGAAATAACGTATTTTAGAATCGAAATATATCATCAAGTTGCAAACTAAAATACCTAAAGGACTCAATAATGAAGAGGAAATGTGGGTCCATATAGGTTAAATAGGAGGTTCTCCCTACCCAATGATAATTCAAGGGGCATCGTTTTATTCTATGTTTCAAGTGAAGATGAGAAATATCTTGCAGAATGAATTAGAACGATTTAATTGTTCAAACCAATGAAATAATGCAGACTTCTTTGACTTTAAGCCCATACAGGGCGTAATTAAAATAACGCGGTCATCAAAAAATTCTAATTAATTAAGTAGCAATGGCTTGCTACAATAGGATTTCATGGTTGATGAAAAATAATCACAATAAGATGTAAATAAGGGATATTCAAAACATGTGGGATATATCCAATAGATGATTTCATGACATGAATGAAATATAATGATCGTTTAAAGATGGCCGCCGTAGTAATGATACTTGTGTCTGCATCACAGTACTTTCTTCTATGTTTATTTAGAAACGAATTATTTTCTATTTCCATGAATTGTATGAAAACTTTATTTAAAAAGCTTATTATAAAATTGTCGAATAGACACTGACGAAGGCGGTCACGCCGAAACGCGTTTGTCTACTCGTATGCAGTCGAGACGAAAATAAATTGAAACTGGCTTACTAAACGCAGATGGCTTTTGAGTTCGCTCTATTGAAAGAGGTTCCTGGGAAGTGAGAACCTGGGTTTGGAATTGATTTGCGCGATCCTCCATGCGCTGAGCATGCACCCGTGACGCTGAGGTGCAACGGCTGGTGGACTTGTGTTGGTGATATATATATATTTCATTGGATGCCTAATGAAGAAGTCTTACTATTGGCTGCTGTTTAAAAAAATAAATGTAATACAGAAATGGACATGCTTTTGAATCTGTGGAGTAAACCACACCTGCTGTATCTAATTTGGAAGTAGCATGTTCCTTCTAGAATATGCTGTGAACTTATGACCTACTGGTTCCACTGGGTTGTTAGGTATACTGAGCGAAGAGACAGAACATGTTTTTTTAATGTTGAGGAGTGATGACACAATTTACGTAATGGCAATATTTAATTTCCAACTCAGGATTATGTAATACACTGTTGTGTGGTAGCTACATTTAAAAATAATGAAGATAGAGATAGGTTTGAGCTCCCATTTGTTCGCTATTTCTCTGCGATCATTGTGAATACATTGCGAACAAACATAGCTAGGAATCTTTTTTTGAAAGAGAGGGAAAGGGTTAATAGATACTAACCAATCGCAAGTGGAGATAGTGTAGTCTAAAATGAAAGGCGTGATTTCATTTGCTGCCTTTCTCGTGATCACAGAGTGCAAAGTTGAATAGGTTGCCATTTTGTTTGCTTTATATGAGAGTGGTGTACCATTATTGTGCTTAGTTTTTACAAATCCTAACAGTGTCAAATCTATCCGCAAAGAACTAAAACAACAATCTAGTCTACAAACTGAATTCACTGGTATGTACTTAACTTTTTAATCCTGTATAACAATTACATTAGAAATGAAGATATACATGGCAGTTTGATAGACAAAAGTATCACAGTGATATGAAAAAATATGTCAAATGAACTGTAACTATTAGAAGGTATGTGTTTAAGAGGTTAGTGAAGAATGTTTTGAGAAGTAAGAGAATAATGAATCAGTGCCTCTTTATTACATTGTGTACTTTTTTTGAAAAATAACAGTATTGTATTGTGGAAAGTTGCAATTAGTACCAAGAATGTTTTAAATGTTTGAACATCATGGGCAGAATACATAAATCTTTTACTTGCAGTCTGGGAGTTGTAGTACTTTTAGTAGCATTATTAAAAGGAGTGGTGTAGTCACAAATAAAAGATGAGAACATGTTGTCCGCCTGTATATGAATAAGAAAGAAGTAATACTTGTTAGGTATGTGTTGGGAAGTGTTTGTCAATGTTGTTTTTAACTTAAATGACCGCATTGCATATGCTTAGATGGTGAGAGAAGGTTGTTGTGGTTGCACATAGCTATATATACAGTGGGACTTTTGAGTTTACCTAAAGATGCTGAGAGGTATATATTTTTGGAACGATAGCTTGAAAGTGTACATCTATTAAGAAATCACATATATGTTTTCTTAGTGATCTATGTTCAGTAAGGCTGATGAAAATTTCACATATGTGGTGAGGGTGGTGTTTTTTCTTTAAACATGGTTTGTTTAAAATTGCGGAGGACTAATAGTGCAGAATGCCTCAAGAGTTCTTGTGGTAGCTTCATTTGGAGTGTAACTTTTATTTAAGAAATGCTAATATATGTTTTAGAAGCAGAAGACGTATTTGAAAAAGTGGTTTGAATTTTTTTTAAATGTTGTTTTTTCCATTTTTGAAACTTACTAATGCATATGCACACTCAGTAACAAATCAATGTATGCTCCAAGAGAGCCATGTATGCAATTCCTTATCAAGTGTAATAACTAGACTTCACTCATACATAGCTCAGTAGAAAAGCATATATATAGGTAAACAGGTAGTACTGACAGAAGGAGCTAACCAATGAGTCAGAGATTTAGTCACAACTGTTATGTATCTAACAGCAATGAAGGTACTTTGACAGTCAGTCAGGCAGTATTCAGGCACTCATGCAATCACGCAGCCACTAGTCAGGCAATCATCATATCAGTGATTCAATATCCATGGAGTTATTCATTTACCTAGACACTACACATGTACTCTTGCAATCAGGCATGCAGAAATTATGTAGTAATTGAACTATGCAGGCATTACCTATACATTCATCTAATCCCCCAGACACTAACCATTTACTTATGCAAATAACAAGGCTGTCACTATACAGTCATTATAACATTTGCGCAGAACCTATGCAGTCATCTAAACACAAACTTTCAACCCATACAGTTACTGAAATACTGAGGCACACATGTGCACTCATGCGAACCCTCAGGCACTACTTATGTACTCATCTAATTACGTAGAGACTAACATGTAGTAAACCTATCTTCCATCCAGTATCTATGCACTCATTTAATTACTGAGGCAATACTCTTGCACTAATACAATCACCCCAGCAGTACACGTACTTTCATCCAATTTCTTAAGCTTTAACAATGGAGTCATACAATCACTCAGACACTAGTCATGCATTCGTCTATCAGCCAGGCATTACTGATGCGCTCATTGAATTATCCAGGCACTAGCCATGTAGTTATCTAAACACCCAGGCACTACCTGTTCACTGAACCAAATACACATGGGCAGCAGCCATGTAGTCATCCAATCACTGAAACACTACTCATGCACTCATCCAATCTGCTAGGTGACATGCGTGTTCTTAAACAATCATGTATGCACTATCCATGCACTCTATAAATCACCTATATACTATCCATGCACTCCTGCAATCATCCAGGCACTAGAGTTGCACTCATTTAATCACCCAACCACTATCAATGCATGTATTGAATTATTGAGGCACTACTCATGCACTCATCCAAATACCCAGATGTACTCATACAAACACGCAGTTGGTAGCTAAGCAGATATGGAACGACCCATGGAGTTCTCATATACTCAGGGAATCATCGAGGCACTCCCTATATCCTCAGAGAATCACCTAGGCACTACCTATGCACCAATCAAATCATCCAGGGAGTATTCATGTATTCAACCACAAACACATTTATTTAGAAGTTTTAGTGAGGAATATTTAGGGGTCTATTAGGAATAGGATGGCAGGCGGATGTCCGCCGCCGGTGGCAACCGCCGGACTGGCAGCGGACATCCGCCCACAATCGCAAACCTGAAAACCGCCAGTCCCATTAGCATGGCGGTGACGACAGCGGTGGTGAGAATCTCCACCCCCCACTTTTCCGCCGGTACCAGTCCGCACACATGCCTAGCGGGCGGAACTGGACCGCCAAAATGATGTCGGTGCAGGGCCAGGCTCTGCCGGCATGATTATGATGCTGGCGGTAGGCAGCCTGTCCGCAGCGGTGGAACCGCCATGGAAAGGCATGCAGAGAATGTCTTCGGGGCCCATTGCGGGCCCACAATGTGTTGGGGGTGTGTGGGTGCACTGGGGGGGTACCCATGGTACCCGCCATGTCCCTGTACCAGGTGGCAGGCACTGTGCAGTGCCTGCCACGCAGTGCAGTGACATACATGTCATGCTCCTTTTCACACCGCGGCAGTGCTGCTGGCAGCAGCAGCAACCACCGCAATGTTAATAACCAGAATCTGACCGCGGCGGTCAGATTTCGACTGCGGTGCATCCTAATTGGACCGGCGGTACTGCCGCGGTCCTTGCGGGTGGTCTTTTCCCGCTACCATGGTCGTCGGGGAGATTTTCCACCCGCCATCCTAATAGACCCCTTAGTCTTTTAGAACCATCTGGTAAATTATATATGCAAGTTATGAGACACTATTTGCATGTACTTGGAAGAATTAGTGAGCTACGTGCTTTGTTAGAGATTAATGTGCAGATTGTTATATGCACCATTTCCCAAAATTTCACTCTGATACATTTAAGTAGAACAGCACTCAGATACGAAATGCACCAGTGACACAGTGGTAGAGAGGCACGCAAATAACTTATGTTGTGTTTTCAGATTTACAGTGTTGAGACATTGTATGTACTTCTACACTTTGGGCTAAATTTAGAAGAAAGTAATGCAGCACAGAGCTGCAAGCCATTTGGGTGTGCCGTGCTGCATTACTTTCAAAGCACAGGGATGTGTCATATTTACAACAATATGACGGATCCCTACGCTCTCCCCTTTGCTGGTGCACAACTGGCTTCCATGCACCAACGGAGGCATCCTTGCACCATGGTGCCTAATTGTTTTTGTGCAGAAAGAGACACCTTCCTGTACAAAAACAATTACGAGATGTATTTTGCTCTTTCTATGTGTGCTGCACAATGCAGCACACATAGAAAGAGGCACAAATGTGGAGAAATATAAGTATTTCTCTTTGTTGTGCCTCCGCTGGGGACGTGTAGGGTTCTGACGAATTCCCAGGTTTATGAATTGTTGTAAATTTGTGAATGCATCAGAATCTATGGGTGTTGCATGGGAACACCCACAGCAACACCCATAGCACGCTCCTTTAATGCAAAGTGCTGCATGAAAAGGGCCTGTATTTACAAGGTAATGAGAAGCCACGCCAAGAATTTCTTTACGTGGTCTTGTAAATATGGAGCCCCACATTAGGCCGCTGGGTCAAAAAAAGTGACGCACCACCGGTGCATGGGGCTTGTAAATAAGCTCCCTTGGCTTGATGTTCATTTTAACATTTACTGCTGAAGGGATAAACTCTTCTTTAACCATGTATAAGTGAGAAGTGCGATATGGTGCAGCTGTGTTGTACGACAGGGTGCGAAAATGTTAAAAAGTAACAAATAAAGTTTTGTGTTTTGCTTTGGGTTTGTTATATTAAAGTAAGTATATGTAGTAATATATCTAGGTTCATCTGTATATTTAAAACTGCAACATAACATGAAAACTATTTTTGTATTAGGTGTAAGTCGGTAGTAAAGTAGTTGGTACTTTGACTAGGGTAAAAATTAAAATATACCTGTTTTTTTTACAGAACAATATCTACATAACTACACACAGTTAAAAGGCGTCCAAAAGCTCAGAAGAAAAAGCAGCAGAAGCAACTACAGTATCTCTGCAGAAATGAGTTACAAAAGGGGCAAAATGCAGAAAAAGTGGTGAAAGAAAAAGGAGCTCCTGGTAAGAGGACAAAGTCAATTCTTAAAAATATATGTGGACATTTGCAAAGATTACCAAATAAAGAAAATAAAATTATGGCTATGAGAAACAATAAGAGGTGACAAAGTGTACATTGCAAGAACAGAAAATATTGTAACGATGGACACACCTGAACCAGGAGACAGAAGCAGTTTAAGAAAATCAGAGCCAGGATGTTTCGTATTAGAGTGGTTGTAAATTTACTGAGAAATTTGAAGAAGTATAGAAGAAGGATGCACTCAAACAGAAAGAACGAGTTGGGGAAGTAGTTGATAAGGCCTTTGCTTTGAAGAGGGAGCTTTTCATTTTGATTCTAAAAAGAATGAAGACTCTTGACAAAACGTTGTTGTGCATGAGGAGACAAAAGCAGAAGATAGGATTTCTGAATAGAAGTAACTTTTGTACAATTTTTAGTGGAGAATGTATACATACTCCTACTACAGAGCCTTTCTTTAATGAAGAAAGCTATCTCCAGGATAAAAGATTAGTTCATGCTATTGATGAAAGAGGACGATGTTATGAAATGAAGAATGGCAGTCCTATAGCGAAAGAGGTGATGGTACCTAGAAATGTAGAATTAGGTATTGCAGAAGTGGTACAAGGAAGGTGTAGTCAGGCCCTTGTATACAAATGGAATTGTAGTAGTGTTTGTAGTATTAGACTGCAATCCATTGATATATTAAGAAAATCCCTACGTATGTTTCCAAGGTGAAGTTTAAAACACAAAATAAGTGCTTTATAAAGTTTGGATCCTTGCAAGCTGAGAAAGCATACACATTTGAAGGGACACTCACTAGCTTGTTTATCAAAGAAAGTGTGCCAAAGCACCTTTCATCATTTTAGGATGTTAGTTATACACCACTCAACAATGCAAACTTTAGTTAGGAGGCTGTACTATGTGAAAGCTCCTGCTTTATATTTCAGAGAAATGAATAGTGCACTTTTGTATGGTACTGTGTCAGAAGTAGAAAAGGTTTGTGATGATTTGCAGTTTTGTTTGTTTGGTCCAGGACAAGACTGTAGGGAAATTGAAGAGTTGATAACAGGAGAAGCTACAGAACAGGACACAGGTACTACAGTTGATAGTTTTGATGAGATTAAAAAATGTAAGACAGTATGTTCTGAAAAACCAGAGTATGTTTGAATATGTTGTCGACACTGTCACTAAAAGAATCAAAAGCAGACTGTTGACTTAAATTTAAAAAGTGAAAAAGAGAATAATGATAACTGGCAAAGGTTTGCACTGTACTTATTTGTAGAAGAATGCTTTGACTTGTCCACATGACATGTTATATGTAAGTACTGCTACAATAAATTAGAGGATAAAAAAATGCCTGCTAGAGCTGTGCATAACAAGTTAGAACTGGAATCAGACAACAGAATATCACCTGTATACCCAGTTGAGACCTGGGTGATCAATGTGTGTAACAAAAAGAACATCTCAACAGGTAATATTTGACAGACTGGTACTAAAACATGCACATATAGTTACAAAAAGGAAAAACAGGGAGACTCAAAGGGTTTGAGAGACATGCAAGGAGCATTCTATATTTAAAACAGGTATGGACAAAGGAACAGTATCAGCACTGTCTACAATGGATGTGATGTAACCCCAAAACACTTGTGCACATAAGTGCTTGTGAAACACAAAGTGAACGGCGCAAGTGACAAGTGACACAATGAAGAGCGGTGCAGGGCAGACAATAATAAAATTTACAAGATACTTTTCGGTTCACAAGTGGTTCTTTACAGAAATTAACTACAAAGAATTGATAAGTTTGTAAACCAGAGAGTTGCAACAAAAGTTGCGCTGGGAGGTCAATGGCATTTTGACCTGTAGTAACTTAAGGTTGTCTTCAGGACCAGGTTACAATTTCGTTTGTGCTGATCTGGATGTAAATCTAGGATGGGGAACAATTAATCTCCGAGATTGGGTAGGGATGCCAAGGGTCCAGATGCACCACCGGCCAGGGAGCACCGGAGTTATTTTCAGGGAGCTGGAGGGACATCGAGTCCTGGTGAATGGTTGGGGTCCAGCACTGTTTTGTGTGACCGATGTCAGAGCGGGGACGTCCGGTGTGCGTAGATCTGGGGGCCAAAACCCGGCGTCGTGTGGACGGCGTCCGAGGGCTGCCCTCCCCCGATAGAGGGTCTTTATTTTCCGACTGCCTCTGCCCTGCTTTCCACTCTAAATGACCCACTCTAAACGCCCCCAGACGCCCTCCACATGACACCGGGATCCACATATGGAGGATCAGACATTTCCATCAACAGGTCAGATTGAGATGGTGGTTAAGCCCAGAACAGAAGAAATTTATGAAGATTACAGCATCCACCGTTTGTATTCTAAAGAGGTTATTGGTGATGCCATTGAGGTGTGTCAAATAAAGGAGGCAAAAGGAGCTCCATTAAGTGTGTGGGAAAGAGGTTTAAAAGCTTGGTGTTTCCCACATCTTAATCCTACTGGGGTAGGTGGCAGGTATGACGAGGTGACTGTGCAAATACCTGTAGCTGAGTAAAGATGTAGTAGACTTTATTCAGAAGACCCTAGATTTTGTCAGTGTATTCCATATATATGTCATCTATTATTTGAGAGTGATTTGTGTAGCCTCTCATATGCTGTAAATCATATTCTAAAGACAGGAGTTAATTTGCATAATATATCAGCAAGAGAACTTTTAGAGAAAGTTCAACGAAAAGGCAAGCACTTGGAATACAATGTAATAAACCTAATGGCATGTCAGTGTGGGACTAATGAATATTGGTATAGGTGTCCTGGTGAACTCAAGTGCATGCTGAGGAACTTTGGAGCACCTACTTGGTTCCTGACACTGAGTTGTGCTGAATATGCATGGGATGACCTGCTAGAATTCTTACAGGAGGCAAATTCAAATATAAAAGACATTCACCTGAAGACGCCAGGACACCTGTGCTCACTAGTCCCTGCAAATGTTTGCAGATATTTTAATCACAGATATCAAGCAATGATGTCTTTCATCTTGAACAAAACAAAACCTGCTCTTGGTGAAGTGGTTGTTTTGGCTTAAGGAGTACCAAGCCAGAGGTGCTCCCATATTCACATGCTGTTGTGGGTAAAAGATGCCCCAAAGTTTGAAACAGACAGTGATGAGTAACTTGCTCCATCCCAAAGGAGAGTAGTGAAAACATATTAAGACAACAAGTTCTATGATTCCAAAATCATAGATGCGGGAAATACCATCAGCTAAAATACAGAGCAAAAGGGAAATTTTATACATGATGTCGTTTCAGATTCCCACCACCTGTCATCTCCCAAGGAAGAGTCAACAGCTTTGTGTCTGCACTCAGACATATACTTACAAGGAAATCAACTAAAAATACACACAACCTAAGAAGAAAAGTGGCCTCCAAGTACATTAATGTCTACAAACCTGTGATTCTGAAGATGTGGAATGCAAACATGGATGTACAATTTGTTGTAGATAACTCAATTGCTGTTGCTCAGTGCGTTACATCTTATATAACAAAGTCAGAGAAAACCAAGATGAAGGAGATATTGGAGGAGAGTTCAGCAGAAAAGAGTCTTACAAAGAAATTGTACAGTCTTAGTTTGAAAATGCTTTCTCACAGAGAGATAGGCTCCTATGAATGTGTAGACCGGTTAAGCTCAGCCAGTTTGTTTTTTAAATCTAAAGGACAACACCGCCCCCCCCCCCCACTGCTGACAGCCAGATGACCATCACAACATGGAACCCTGCCACCACCGAACAAACCACCACTGCCATGAAGAACACCCACTCAGGAGCCCCCACGGCCCCTGCACACCACACATCTACCACAGAGCCTCTGCCGCCATCGCACCCGAATTAGGATGGCCCATCAGCACCTCCTTCGAATCCCCGGCATCTTCCCAGACGACTGGAAGTGGGCTGAGGTCAAACCCCTCCTCAAGAAATCCACGGCCGACCCGACGGACCTGAAAAACTACCGACCCATCTCCCTCCTGTCTTTTGCCGCCAAAGTCACCGAGAGACTCGTAAACACTCAGCTGACCACGTTTATCGAAGAGAAATCCATCCTAGACTCCTCCCAGTCCAGTATTTCGCAGCAACCACAGCATCGAAACGCTCTCCTCACCGCCACCGACGACATCTGGATACTACTCGACCAGGGCTACACCGTGGCCCTCATCCTGCTAGATCTCTCCGCAGCTTTCGACACCATCTCTCACCGCACTCTCGCAGCCAGACTCCACGATGCCGGGATCCATGGAACCGCCCTCACATGGATCCAATCCTTTCTCTCCGGCAGAACCCAGAGGATCAGACTCCCTCTTCCTTTCCAAATCCACAGAGATCAGCTGCGGAGTACCCCAAGGATCATCACTCAGCCGCACGCTTTTCAACATCTACATGGCCCCCCTCACCGCCATCGTCAGACAGCACGGGCTCAACATAGTATCATACGCCGATGACACCCAACTCATAATCTTTCTCATGTAGAGCCCCGAAGACACCAGACTCTGCTTCCAGGAAGGAATGAAGGGCGTCGCTGCCTGGATGAAAAGCAGCTGCCTGAAGCTCAACTCGGAGAAGACTAAGGTCCACCCACCTCCACAGACCACGCACGGAACCTCGGTATCATCCTCGACTCCTCCCTCACCATGACCCGTCAGATCAACTCCGTCGCCTCCACCAGCATCAACTGTCTTCGCATCCTCCACAACACCTTCAAATGGATCCCCACAGAATGTAGGAAGACCGTCACCCACACACTCATAACCAGCAGACTAGACTACGGAAACGCCCTCTATGCCGGAATCAACAGAACTCTCCTACGCAAGCTCCAAACCATTCACAACACCGCAGCCTGGCTCATCCTCGGGACACCACGGTACAAATGCATGGCACAACACCTGCGAGACCTCCACTGGTTCCCTGTCGAGAAGAGAGTAACTTTCAAACTACTCACCCACGCCTACAAATCCCTCCACAACATCAGACCCAAGTAACTCAACAAAAGAGTCTCCTTCCACGTACCCAGAAGAAACCTCCGCTCCGCCGACCTTGCCCTGCAAAGGCCGACATCAGATGCTCCGCCACCCTGCACACCTTCAGACCTGGCTTTTCGACTGACCGAGCTGAGCTGCACCCCCCCCCCCCAGCGCCTTGAGACCCTCACGGGTGAGTAGCACGCTTTATAAACCCCTGAATGATTGATTAATTGATTGAAAGGAGTTCTATGGATGAGTTTAAGGCTTGCTAATAGTCGTAACAGAGTGCAGAAGTATTTTCCTGAAATTCAATCTCCTGCAGAATTTAAGCCACACATAACAGTTATTCTGAAGAGTAACATGCTGGATATGTACTATCCAAGAAGAAGTCCTCATCTGGAAAGGATGTGTCTCTATGAATTACTTCAACATTATACTTTCAGAAATAATGTCAGTGAAAACACAGATGAAGGTAAATTTGCTGTGGCTGGATGTGAAGGATGTTTGGTGAGACAAAACATGGGAAATTTAAACAACCATCGAAAGCTAAGTTGCCAAAATGCAGACAAAAAAGAGTTTTTCTATTTACCCTTATTATAGTTGTTGTACTTGGAGAACTTGACTGTTAGGAAGACTCATTCACTGCTGTGAAAGACAGCATTGAGTGCTTTGTGTTTCCAGTGTCTCTTCAAATGTTGAGAGAAGAGATTGAACAAAATGCAACAATTGCTGCTGAGAAATCAAGAGAGAGTTCTAAGAGCTGTCAAAGTTCAGCACCTGGTAGTCAAGATCCTCTTGGACACCCAATCATTGAAAATGAAGCTGCAATTATGGGTGGGCGGAATTTGCGTAGTCGCGCTACAGAAAGCTCCGCGAAACGGTAAAAAATCTCCGCAAGCACACAGAAATCCCGCAAACGCGCGGATTTGCTTGTTCGTGATGCTTTTTTCCTGTTCGTGAATGCTGTTTGCGTGCTCGGTGGGAAATATCTCGCGAACACGCATTTTGAGAACGCGAACAAGCAAAACATTCCGCGAATTTTGGCGCAATACCGCATTCTCCGCGGAAAGCGAAATTACCAAATTCCGCAAATTCCACGAGCGGAATGGAATTTACCGCCCAGGCCTAGCTTCAATAGCTATGAATGAGGTGGAGAATGCAGCAAGTAAGACAGGAAACTGTTGATCTAGAACTACTAATACAGCAATTGGATGCAGATCAGAAATACATTTTTAAAAAGGTAAAATGTAAGGTATAACATGGATCTCTCATGAGAAACAAAGTGTGCATGTTGTACATATAAACCAGTTCTATTGTACATAAGTGGTCAAGCTGGAACTCGAAAAAGCTTCTTGATTGTTGTACTGACAAGATAACTACAGAAGACAACAGATTCCAATTTGTAGTGTTTAGTGTTTAGTCACTGCACCAACAGGCTTAGCTGCTCATAATGTTAAAGGAGTTACCTTTCATCGATTATTAATGCTGCCTGTTGAACATGGCAACAAATTACAGCACACCAAATTATCTGGTGATGCTTGTCATGAAGTAGCAAGAGTATTAAAGAAATTAAAGCTACTAATTATTGATGAAGTCAGCATGGTGTCTAACCTAATGCTAGCTTTTATACATTTAAGAGTGCAGCAAAAATGGGGGCGCTAGCAAGCCGGCTGCAAAATGGCAGCCACGCTGTTAGGCTCTGCAGGCTGGGCAGCTAATCCGGCACTTATCCTGTGGGCAGCCTGCCCATCGTGACCCACAAACTAGTGGGATCGACTCAGCTTGAGCTGCTGCACCCGCCGATGTTGTAGCTGGCTGTGGCAGGGTACCGGATCCGGTGAATTTCAACAGGAATACCTACTGCAGCGACTGTCTGGTCGCGGCTCTGCCTCCTATAGCCCAAGTGTGGATCCTGCTGCAGCTGACGCTGGGGCCTCTTCATCGCTGTAAGCCGACAGCGGCGATTAGCACCGGCCGCGAGGATGACCCGTGACCTGTGGCTGCTGAGGGACGACTGGGGCGAGCGGCCTGGGAGTCTGCCCTCCGGATTTGGACCAAGTCCCACGTGGAGCCCCCTGCAACTGTGCCTGGGCCCTGATTGAGCAAGCAAGTGGTGGCAGTGCCGGGCGGGGCGCATCGGCCGGGAGATCACCTGGCAGGGAGAGCGAGAGCAGACAGACGACCTGTGGGGCTGAGGCCCCAGATCAGCAGCGCTCGCTCCTGGCTGGGCCTTTCTTGCTCTGTGTACCTCATGCTGGGTGTAACGCTGGGAGGGCCCACCGCCCACCCTGCGGTGATCTTGGATTGCGGGCAGACGGGCCTGGGGGAGAGTGCGGCCCCTGCTGACTCAGCCTGTGCCATCGCTGATCGGTGAGACTGGGACCTATGTTGAGTTATCCAGGCCGCTGGCCAGGCCTTCCTGCACGCCTGCCCAGTGCTCGGGGGCCAGATCCACTGGCTAGGAGAACCAATGCGGCTTCCTGCAGAGCTGACTCTATCCGCGCCTCGGTGATATAGGCCCCCTGGGACCCTCCTGGGACTGGGCCTCCCCTCTGAGAGACATGATTCTGGGCCCCCTGTGAATTGCCCGCTAGCGTCACCTGGAGGCCTTGCGTGGTGGCCCCAGAGGGGGATCTGATGGGCCCCCACCATGGCTTTTGCTTCCCATGCTGATTGCCCCAAGCCTGGGCTAACATTGCTGGTGTGACTAGGGAGTGACCAGCGGGCTGCCAGGCAAGGTGGCTGGGGGCCCTGATGCGGACCGCGGTGGGGGTGCATTCTGGAGCCCCCCTCCATGCACCAACCACGCACCGGTGACACTGCCCCCTGGGCCGTCTGTGGGGCAGGGCTTGATCCCTTGCGGTGAGCGTACCCGGGCCCACTGTAGCCCACTGCGGCCTTAACACAAGCGTCTTCTGGTGGACTATAAGTGCTTGCCTTGTTTTTCCTACTCTCTGCAGGTCTGGCCCCTGGCTTCAGGGGGGTGACTGGTGCTTTTGGTTTGCACAGGTCTGACGTGGTCCCCCAAGCAAATGCAGTGCCGTTGCGGCAACATGGGCAAAACTGATGCCAAGCAACCAAAACTCTCCTTTGACCTTCGAAAAAATCCCAAGGAGGCCAACCCCCCAGTGGAGGTACTTGAAGGAGAGAACATTGGGACAGCGCTGGACCCAGTGCCCAGCATACGCTCCATGTTTACTGAGCTGCAGACCTCGTTGGCAGCCATTGATTTAAAAATAGACTCCTTGTCTGACCGCCTGGACTGACTCAAAGATAAAGTGGCCAATCATGATGAGCGCATTGCGGAGGTTAAACAGCGCACCTCCACACTGGAGGATGAGGGAACGGCGATGCGTGAAAAACTTCACAATATGGAGAAGGTTCTTAAGGTAATTCGCGTACAAAATGAGGACCTCAAGGCCCGGTCCCGGCGCAATAACCTGCGCATTCTGGGAGCCCCCGAGTCCACTGCCATGACACAAGTGGAGGATTATGTGGAGGACATGCTTCGGGCCCTTTTTGGGGACTCCCTGTCATCTGTGTGCATGGTGGAGTGTGCCCACAGGTCTCTGGGCCCGCGGCCTCCCCCGGGCGCCTAGGCCCGCCCCATCATCGCGATGCTGCTGAACTATAGGGACCGCAACATGGTTCTTCGCAGGGCCCGCGATCTGCCGGACTCCAAATATCAGGGCACTGCTGTTTAATTTATCCTGGACTTCAAGATGGCGGTCCAGACGGCCCCCCGTGAATTTGTACACATCAAGCGGTTGCTATAGCAGCAGGACATCAAATACTCACTCCTGTACCCGGTGAAATTGCTGGTGTTCCATTCTGGCAAGACATCCTATTGCACAGACCCCAAGCTGGCTGCTAAGTTTGCCCGCACTCTCAAGCATTCGAAGCTGGCCACCGCCGTGGATAATGATCGGCAGGCAGGAGATATGCTCCCAGAGAACGACTGATTATTGTGAAGCTGTCTCGTCTTGTCTAATTGGTTCTAATGTTCCCTTAGGTACAATTGTTTTTTCCACTTGATTTTTGCCATATTGCTACTCGGCCCTCTTGGCACCCTGAGATGGATGGGTACTGCATAGGATGACTGCCCACTTGATACTGTGAGCTCCCTATGACTCTCGCCCAGCCACCCAGCTCTCTGGGCTGGATCCGCTGAGCTTCCTGGTGTTCCCCCTGGGAAGAGTCCCGCATTGCGATTTGGCATTGGCCCCTTGCAGCCTAGTTGGGGATGGGTGGGTACTCTTCAGCCTAGTTGGGTGGCTGCAGTGGGTGGGGGTGTTGGTTGCACTGCATACAATGTTTTTCATTTGTTCTTTCCTTGTTTCCTTCCCTCCCCCGTTTCTTCCCCTCTCTGTGCCAACAACTACAGCTGCGCACTATTTGGCTCCCCTCCCCTTCGCTCCCTCATTGCTCGCGACTTGTGGTGTTGGGGTGATGGCTGACGACTCTAACACCGAGCGCATGCTCAAAGCTATTACCTGGAATGTGTGGGGCTGGAACGACTATAGAAAGGTGCTGCTTGTAGCTGCGTTGTAAAATCGCCAGGGGGCAGATATATACTTCCTGCAGGAGGTGCAACTGACGCGTGATACACACTCACGCTAGCGGGCGGGTGAGAAATTTATTGCAGGATACTCTGGGTACGCTCGGGGCACAGCTATCATCCTTCAAAAGGGTCTTCCTTGGCACACACGTGCTACTATCCTGGACCCCCTGGGTTGATACGTTATGGTTTCAGAAATACTGGGCGGGTGCCCCGTTAGACTGGTCGATTTACGGACCTAATGATGACAATCCCCAGTTTTTTAGCGAGGTGTGGAGGCTTGTGGAATCTCTCGGCCCTGGGACGGTGCTGTGGGGTGGGGATTTGAACATGGTGCTCAACCCTGACAGGGGCAGACTGGGAGGCTCTCTCCGCCCACACCCTCGGGCTACAGCGCAGCTTCAGGCGCTGATGAAGGATTATGGCCTGACGAATGTCTGGCATCGGCTCCATCCGCATTGCCATGAGGGTACATGTGGTGGCGCCCTGGGAGCTGTGTGAACTTGACCGGTGCCGAAAAGGAACCAATTTATGAAGATTAGCAAAACACTCACCTAGTTGACGATTATACCACAGTGACTGCTGCAGCGTCTCAAAGATCTGATCGGATGAATCAAACAAATTAACACCTGGAAGGTCCGCGAGGGAGATGCACCAGAACTCCACAAAATGGCAGCGACAGTCAGCGGAGCGGCGCTTCCATGAAATTGATTGAAGAAGAGCTCGAAGGAACACTGTGGCGATCTGAACTAGCCAGCAGTGAGGTACGCTGGTGCGGGCGGCTGCAGGGGGATCGACACGGCTGGCTGCTTTCCTTGACGCCAAAGACGACGGTGCCACAGGAGAGCCAGAGTCGTCCACTGGGCCCAGAACGGTGAGTGGGGGGCCGGGGAAGCGTCCCTGCCACCCGAGAGCATTTCCGGAATAATTGTTAGAAGCACAGTGAGCCGACACAGGGCACCACGCCAAGCTGCAAGATTCTGGGGATACGAATGGAGGCAACCCAAGGAGCTACAGCACGGCGTGGCCCCCAAGACCACTGAAGGGCATGCCCGAGGCTGATGAAGCGAAACCCCGAAGTCACATATCTGGGCCGGGACCAACTTGGAGGAGGCATTAAGGATTCCAAGCGGAGCATCCAAGAGATAATCCATTCCCGCCCCAGGAATTCATCAATGAATGATCAATGACGATGCCCCCCGGACAGAAACCTTTGAATATTATACATACCACAGAGACAGAACATCATGGCTCATACCTGGTTGGAACTTTGACAGAACTTACAATGGACCTTTGATGATGCCACCTGGGCAGATACCAAGCTGTCTGTACTTACCTCGGTGCACGAGCAACATTGGCTGATGCCCGGTGGAGCTGTCATATGCAGCTATAGAGGAGTCTGGCCCTGGCTTCACCCCCTCAACCGTCACCTACTCAGCCGGACATCTGTCATTGTTTTCCTTGTTTCCCCGTTGTGTTTCCTGCCCTCCGCCTACCCCATGATTCGTGATTTAATTGATGTAACTATGTAGCCTGTAACTTGCTGATTCTCATGTACAGCGCTTTCATACCTCCGGGTCTAGCCAGCGCTATATAAAACTTTTCAAATAAATAAAATACATGTGTCTCCACCTTGGGCCCCACATGGTCCAGGATAGACTACTGGATTATCTATCATGCAGACAACTGGGTCCGACGCTGCTGGCACCTCGCGCGCACCCTTTCAGATCACGCCCCGGTGTCACTGGAATTCACTTTGCCTGGTGCGCCGAGCAGGTTCTTCAGCTGGAGACTCCCCGCAGGAGCTCTCCCTGATCAGGTCTTTCGGGAAGACATCGAGCTTGCAATCACAGAATACGTTGAGCTTAATGAAGGCTCAGTTGACTCCCCATCCACTCTATGGGAAGCTTTTAAAACAGTGATTAGAGGTAAATGCATAGCTAAACAGGCCGGCGTTCTTCGCTCTCTTCAGGGGTACTTGAGGTGCCTTGAAGGCGAGATACGAATGCTGGGACAGGAATACTTTGCTACTAATCGACTTTCCCTTCTTGCTCAGATTAAATCTAAGCTGGAAGAATTTGACAAGGCTGCACTACAGGACACACGCTATCTGGGAGAGGAGGCCCGAGCCCGTCAGTACGATGAAGGTGATAGAGCCGGCAAGACCTTGGCAGGTCTACTTCGGAAGCCGTGGGCTAATGACTACATCAGCGAGATGCGCTCTGGCGAGGACGAGTTAGTGGTGGGACAAGATGCGGTCCAGGCCAAAATGATGGCATTTTATGCCTTGCTGTATGCCTTGCATCAGCCAGAAGTCCCTGCTGACCTGCTCTCTTCCTTTTACTGGATCGAACCGGTCTGGCTAAGTGATGCTCATCGCAGGTACTTGGACGAACCTTTGTCCGTCAAGGAGGTAATTGGAGTAATTCGTGCTATGCCGGGGGACTAAGCCTTGGGGGTGGACAGGCTCAACCCAGCCTTTTATAAGGAGTTTGCGCCGCTGCTCGTGCCCCATCTGCTTAACATGTATGAAGACTCATTAGAGACGGGCGTCCTCCCTCCGGGAGGCGCTCCTCGTGACAATACTTAAGCCGGGTAAAGATCCATTATTTTGTGATTCCTGACGGCCTCTCTCCATGATTAACGCTGATAATAAAATATTTGCAACGCTTCTCGCCTCGCGTCTGCTACCCTTGCTTCACACGATTCATCGGCCGGATCAATGCGGCTTAGCCCACAATCTACGTACCCTCTTTGCTGT
Organism: Triturus cristatus; assembly: GCF_964204655.1. Classification (NCBI taxonomy): domain Eukaryota; kingdom Metazoa; phylum Chordata; class Amphibia; order Caudata; family Salamandridae; genus Triturus; species Triturus cristatus. Next base: position 436,113,934 of record NC_140587.1, on the reverse strand, counting down.
GAAGAAAGGGATTGATCCTGCCCTCCTTGCGGCAGCAGTGTTTCTCGACGCCACCAAAGCGTTCAACACACTGAAGTGGCATTATCTCTTCTCGCAACTTGCCCGAATCGGCCTGAGCCCTGTGTTCCTCAGGAAAATTGCATTGCTATATACCTCCCCTTCGGCTCAACTGCGAATCAATGGAGTCGTCTCCCCCCCGTTCGGATCACCCGGGGCATCATACAGGGGTGCCCGTTGTTGCACCTTCTCTTCGCAATCGCAATGGAGCCGCTGGCGGCCCAGTTGCGACCGTTTCACACGCAGAGAGGCCTCGAATTCACACCACGGGTGGTCCTAGAAACCATGTATGCGGACAATGTGACCCTCTATGTCCAGCATCCCACGAACAATCTTGATTCCCTTATACGGGGAGATCATTTGATTTGGTGGCCTCTTGGGTGTTACCATAAACTGGGGGAAATCTATCATCTTCCCACTCACTGCAGTAACTGCTGCGTTCCAGTCAGAATTGCCTCTCAAATGGGCTGACTCCCCTGTAAAATATTTGGGAATCTGGATTAGTAGGGACCAGGCGGAACTGTGGAGCTATAACTATGGTAGACCCATGGACTGGTTTGAAGACCGGCTTCCCCTATGGAGGGCACTACCTCTCCCCCTCATGGGGCGACTCGCCATTGCCAAGATGGTAGTATTGCCCAAGTTCCTTTATACGTTTGTTAATCTCCCTCTCCCCCTCACAGTTGCATTCAAGAAGCGTCTTTGCTCCAATTCGATCTCCTTGGTATGGGAGGGAGGACAGTGGGGGTCTCCTGGGAAACTCTCACGCTCCCATTCGAGCAAGTGGGTTTGGGGTTGCCAGATATGGAATTATATCATTCCTGCGAGCAGGCGCAATTCGCATTCCACTGGGTTTTTCCGACACCGTTCCATGGCACATACAGCCACCGAGTTTGACCTGGCGGACCTGACTCCGCTGCCTATGGTGATGTTTCTCTTGCAGAGTCGCCCACGGGCCGAGATAGACATGGTTGGCAGCATAGAATGGGCATGGTAGACGCTCAGCTGATGAGCGGGTCTAAACACCCTATTTGTGCCCTCAGTGCCGCTTACCGGCCACCCGGAACTGTCCTTTGTGGAGGAGGCAGAGGTCTGCCGTCGGTTGCGCAACTGCAGGTGCACACGCTGGGTCGGGCATTCCCTGACGGGGTTTTCATAGACCCAGATGCTGCTGTGGGTGAGGAGCATACGGTACTCCTGGACTGGATGACTTATTTCCAGCTCCATACAGCCATGAGGGCGAAGTTTGCCTCATTCCCACTGGCTCCACCCATGTTTCAGGTTTTGAAAGCGTTTTTATCGAACCTCTCAACTCGTAAACTCATAATGCGTCTGTGCACACTGGTATGCAGCGAGACTACCCTGTGCTTGTCTCCCTGGCTCAGGCTGCTTGGGGGGAGTGCTTGGGTACGCCTTTGGAGGAAGGAGTGTGGGCCTACTGCTGCACGCAATCTAGGGACCTGTCACCCACCTACAGACTTTGATTAGTCCATTTCAAGCTTCTCCACAGACTCTATAGAACCCCGGTATGGATGTGTAAGGCGGGGCTAAGCGTGGAAGCATGCTGTGTACGTTGTGGAACGTCTGATGCCTCATTCATGCACCTCGCAAGGGAATGCCGAGAGCTTGCGAACTTCTGGGGTGTGTGTTCAATGTTCTGGATGAAATGCTGGAGTATCGGGTGGAGCGCATCCCGTTATTTACCCTGTTAGGCTATGTTAAAGCTTTACCTAGAGCATCAGAGGACTCGCTGCTATGTTGTTGCTGTTTGCTAAGGGGCACGTGGTGATCTGCTGGGGCCGTAAGCGTAGGCTGCGGAGAGATCCCCCTTCCCTTTCCACTTATCCCTCATTTTTACTGGAGGCTCAGCTGCATCCCTTCTGTTCCATGCAACTATATTGGACCATGCCAAGCATTGAAGGACAGAGGTCAGGATGGACCCCATGGACTAAAGAGTGCCCATTGGAGCACCTCGGTAGGCTCTAACAGGATAAAATTGCATTGTACCACTGTTCAAATGGTGTGCTTCCTGGTACAGTCTCTTGCTCATGCTCTTCCTTTCCATAATATGCAGCTTCCTATATGTGTTTTGAACTTACCACTAAAGGTTTTTTAAACTTAAAAAAAATACAAAAATACAAAGAAGGCAGCCAATATTAAAATCTGCCTACGATGTACTTTTTAGAGGAAAACACATAATAGTATTTGGAGACCTGCTACAACTAACTCCTGCAAAAGGACGACTTGTATTAAAGAAACTAGTAACTAATGAAACAGGGAATTCACTAGGAATGTTGGAAATGTAAACATTTGGAGAAACTTTCAAAACAAAGAGTTAATCCAAAATATGCACCAAGTATCAGATATGCATGATGGAGATATAATAAATGACATAAGAGTGGAAGTTCTCACAAAAGAGGGAAAGACAGTATTACAAACCTGTCTCATCAAAGATTTGTTTCCAAGTAATGTTTCAGCTGCTGAAGTAATGTATAATTTTAATAAGGAAGAGAAGTCTATTGTTTGTTTGATGCCAACTCTTGAGGAGTGGAGTAAATTCAATAAACAGTTATTGCAACTGGAAAAATAAGAGAACATCGAAAAAGCAAATGATAAAATGGAACTTAAAGGAGTTACAGTGCTACTAACAGAAAAACTGCAATCAAAATTGGATAGTTTAGAAAAGACTGTGTCGAAAACTGCAGTATTACAAAAACTGTTACGTATCTGTAAAAACTGTTGTGTAATCTTACGTCATAATTTAAATGTTGAAGAAGGGCTAGTGAATGGTGCAATAGATAAAGTTATGAAATGTATTAATTATCCAAACAGAAATGATGTGAAATACTTAGCTATAAAATTTGATGATATTGCTGAAGTTAAGCAGATTGGTAGATGTGTTGTACGTATCCTACTTGTGAAAGACTTGTATGTCCACCGAACGCAGTTCCCAGTGCCTTTAACATATGCAGTAACTATTCATAAATTACAAGGTTTAACTGTAGATACAGGTCTTGTTAATATTGGTAGTAGTATATTCAAAGAAGGAATGTCATTTGTTGCTATGTCGTGAATTAGAAAATTGTCTGGTTTATTTCTGATTGATTTTGATGAGAAGAAAGTAAGTGCTGATGTGATCTGTGTAACGGTGTATAATCGGTTAAGAGCTCAATATGCACCTCATTTAGGCCTGTATCCTGTGTTTCAAAAAGCAATACTGTGTCCAAAGTCCAAAGTGGAAAATATCAAAGTAGTCTATCAGAGTTGAACAGAAAGATGAAAAAAAAGAAAAACAAGAATGAGGAAAGAAAAGAAATGAAAAGAAAACTACAGCACAATGAGAAAATAGAAGGGTATCATTTTCATAATTAATCTCAGTGAACTGCTATGCTAATGTAGTGTTAAATGCAGTAGACCATTTGCCTAATTTCACAAATTCTATTAAAGTATACGTGGATAAAAGAATGTCTTCACAACTATGTAGTTTACTTGAAGAATTAAGAAGTGACATTTTTCCAACAATTCTGCCCCAGTGGGAAATTTATATTATTAATTTGTCAGAAAATAGCCCAGTAATAATAGACCTTCAATACATCCAATTATGCCCCAGTGGGCTATCATTGATTAAATAAATAAATAATAATAATTGTTGGAAAAATAATCACATAAAGTGGTGAATATCTTGTGTGAATAGATGTAGAGATAAGAAATTAGCTGTAATAACACAGCAATATAAGACCGTTATGATGATAGATATGATTCAAAATGCATTCATGCATACGATAGCTGGATTGAAGTCAAAAGCTGTACTAAAACAAGCTTGAAAATGCATATGTATAAATTATAATGTTCCACTGTTAGCATGAAAGACAATGCTATAAAATGGCCACTGTGTGGATTCACAGATCTCTAAAATGTCATGTAGTCCTACTTTCATTGTGTTGATGCAAGCACTTCTATTTTCAAAATTGGAAAGCAAACGCATCTGACCCTTGAGCAAGGAGCAGTCAGCTCTGAAACACGTCAGGTGTTTTCGCTGTCAAAATAAAATAATCACTCTCAAAGGAATTGAGCTGAGGCTTGTCTCTTCTGTTGAAACGATGTATGGGAAGATGTGATTATTGGAATGGTTGAAAGGGTTCGCTGGCTATATATAGGAACCAATCTCCTGAATCACCGGATGCACGGCGGGAAAAGCAGGAACGGACCACAGCGCATTTGTTTCAGTGAAGATTTATTGCAGGTAAAATATAGCAGCAACCATAGTGCAGACACAAGTGTCTAGCCTGACGTGTTATGACTGCGTTGCCGCAGTCTTGATCACATATATACATATATATTGCCTACTGGCGGTCGCCAGTAGGTAGTTATAGTTAGAATGTATTTTCCATAGGAAAAGTGTTTTTTGATTTGCCAATATCTTTGGCGCCGCTTGACAAATCTTCACAAAAGTTTCAAAACTAATGGAGCGCTCCGGTATGCTCCTATCTTGAAAGTTTCAGGTTGATTTGTCAAGCGAGGGCCGAGAAAAAAGGGGGGTCTTAAAACACGTTTTCCCCATGTTAATTCCATAGAAAATTTTAGACACGGCTACAGCCCGAACTGCTGAACGGAATTACACCAAATTTGGCAAAAAGGTAGCTCTTGGTTCACGTGGTGCACGTGGCACTTTATTGACAATGCACTGAAGTGGAAAAAACTGGCTTTGGACAGTGGTTGAGGAAAACTATTAAGTAACATTGAACATCAGTACCACAGCACAGAAAGGAATATCAAATGCATTGTGGGACTCATAGTAAATTGTCTCATGGCCACGTGGTAGCATGATTGAAAAGCGCCTGCACCTTGTTACCTCTGAACCTATGATTAAGGCATTTAGCCAAAACACGCCAGGAAGCAAGAACTATGGGCATGCTGCCACGCATTTCAATAATAAACGTCATGATGTTACAGTGAATTGGCCTCAGCACCTTTTTGTTCATATATATATATATATATATATATATATATATATATATATATATATATATATATATATATATAATATATATATATATATATATATATATATATATATATATATATATATATATATATATATACTTCTCGAGGTTGCCTCTGGATAAAGGACGCACTCCGCAGAAAGGTGAGTTGACAAACCCTTTATTTACAAAAAGATGCACATTACGGCTTTTTAAAGTATGGTCCCCTACGCGTTTCGAAGAAGCAGGCTCCTTCCTCATGGGGTGACAAACAGGAAATGGCGGAACCACCACAGCCATCATTATCCATTAATTGCGTGCTCTCTCCAGTGAGTGCATGCTGGTAACCGTAGTACAAATCTTCTCCATCAGTGGAGTCAGTCCATATCCCTACAATTTCTTTGTCAATCAGTTCATTTATTTTTCTGCCCTCCAGTGGGCTCCAGGCGTGATGTGCACCTTTTCAATAAAATTACCTTCCTGTGCCGATTTCGCTCGTACAGTAACGAGCATCCAGACCCGTTACCATATTTCAAACGGGAGGTGCATCCTTCGCGGCTGAGGCCGCCGCTTAACACACTTCTCGAGGTTGCCTCTGGATAAAGGACGCACTCCGCAGAAAGGTGAGTTGACAAACCCTTTATTTACAAAAAGATGCACATTACAGCTTTTTAGAGTATGGTCCCCTACGCGTTTCGAAGCCGCAGGCTCCTTCCTCATGGGGTGACAAACAGGAAATGGCGGAACCACCACAGCCATCATTATCCATGAATTGCGTGCTCTCTCCAGTGAGTGCATGCTGGTAACCGTAGTACAAATCTTCTCCATCAGTGGAGTCAGTCCATATCCCTACAATTTCTTTGCCAATCAGTTCATTTATTTTGCTGCCCTCCAGTGGGCTCCAGGCGTGATGTGCACCTTTTCAATAAAATTACCTTCCTGTGCCGATTTCGCTCGTACAGTAATGAGCATCCAGATTACAGACCCGTTACCATATTTCAAACAGGAGGTGCATCCTTCGCGGCAGAGGCCGCCGCTTAACACACTTCTCGAGGTTGCCTCTGGATAAAGGACGCACTCCGCAGAAAGGTGAGTTGACAAACCCTTTATTTACAAAAAGATGCACATTACGGCTTTTCAAAGTATGGTCCCCTACGCGTTTCGAAGCCGCAGGCTCCTTCCTCATGGGGTGACAAACAGGAAATGGTGGAACCACCACAGCCATCATTATCCATTAATTGCGTGCTCTCTCCAGTGAGTGCATGCTGGTAACCGTAGTACAAATCTTCTCCATCAGTGGAGTCAGTCCATATCCCTACAATTTCTTTGCCAATCAGTTCATTTATTTTGCTGCCCTCCAGTGGGCTCCAGGCGTGATGTGCACTTTTTCAATAAAATTACCTTCCTGTGCCGATTTCGCTCATACAGTAACGAGCATCCAGACCCGTTACCATATTTCAAACGGGAGGTGCATCCTTCGCGGCTGAGGCCGCCGCTTAAAACACTTCTCGAGGTTGCCTCTGGATAAAGGACGCACTCCGCAGAAAGGTGAGTTGACAAACCCTTTATTTACAAAAAGATGCACATTACGGCTTTTCAAAGTATGGTCCCCTATGCGTTTCGAAGCCGCAGGCTCCTTCCTCATGGGGTGACAAACAGGAAATGGCGGAACCACCACAGCCATCATTATCCATTAATTGCGTGCTCTCTCCAGTGAGTGCATGCTGGTAACCGTAGTACAAATCTTCTCCATCAGTGGAGTCAGTCCATATCCCTACAATTTCTTTGCCAATCAGTTCATTTATTTTGCTGCCCTCCAGTGGGCTCCAGGCGTGATGTGCACCTTTTCAATAAAATTACCTTCCTGTGCCGATTTCGCTCGTACAGTAACGAGCATCCAGACCCGTTACCATATTTCAAACGGGAGGTGCATCCTTTGCGGCTGAGGCCGCCGCTTAACACACTTCTCGAGGTTGCCTCTGGATAAAGGACGCACTCCGCAGAAAGGTGAGTTGACAAACCCTTTATTTACAAAAAGATGCACATTACAGCTTTTTAAAGTATGGTCCCCTACGCGTTTCGAAGCCGCAGGCTCCTTCCTCATGGGGTGACAAACAGGAAATGGCGGAACCACCACAGCCATCATTATCCATGAATTGCGTGCTCTCTCCAGTGAGTGCATGCTGGTAACCGTAGTATAAATCTTCTCCATCAGTGGAGTCAGTCCATATCCCTACAATTTCTTTGCCAATCAGTTCATTTATTTTGCTGCCCTCCAGTGGGCTCCAGGCGTGATGTGCACCTTTTCAATAAAATTACCTTCCTGTGCCGATTTCGCTCGTACAGTAATGAGCATCCAGATTACAGACCCGTTACCATATTTCAAACAGGAGGTGCATCCTTCGCGGCTGAGGCCGCCGCTTAACACACTTCTCGAGGTTGCCTCTGGATAAAGGACGCACTCCGCAGAAAGGTGAGTTGACAAACCCTTTATTTACAAAAAGATGCACATTACGGCTTTTTAAAGTATGGTCCCCTACGCGTTTCGAAGCCGCAGGCTCCTTCCTCATGGGGTGACAAACAGGAAATGGCGGAACCACCACAGCCATCATTATCCATTAATTGCGTGCTCTCTCCAGTGAGTGCATGCTGGTAACCGTAGTACAAATCTTCTCCATCAGTGGAGTCAGTCCATATCCCTACAATTTCTTTGCCAATCAGTTCATTTATTTTGCTGCCCTCCAGTGGGCTCCAGGCGTGATGTGCACTTTTTCAATAAAATTACCTTCCTGTGCCGATTTCGCTCGTACAGTAATGAGCATCCAGACCCGTTACCATATTTCAAACGGGAGGTGCATCCTTCGCGGCTGAGGCCGCCGCTTAAAACACTTCTCGAGGTTGCCTCTGGATAAAGGACGCACTCCGCAGAAAGGTGAGTTGACAAACCCTTTATTTACAAAAAGATGCACATTACGGCTTTTTAAAGTATGGTCCCCTATGCGTTTCGAAGCCGCAGGCTCCTTCCTCATGGGGTGACAAACAGGAAATGGCGGAACCACCACAGCCATCATTATCCATTAATTGCGTGCTCTCTCCAGTGAGTGCATGCTGGTAACCGTAGTACAAATCTTCTCCATCAGTGGAGTCAGTCCATATCCCTACAATTTCTTTGCCAATCAGTTCATTTGTTTTGCTGTCCTCCAGTGGGCTCCAGGCGTGATGTGCACCTTTTCAATAAAATTACCTTCCTGTGCCGATTTCGCTCGTACAGTAACGAGCATCCAGACCCGTTACCATATTTCACTGCCCACTGGAGGGCAGCAAAATAAATGAACTGATTGGCAAAGAAATTGTAGGGATATGGACTGACTCCACTGATGGAGAAGATTTGTACTACGGTTACCAGCATGCACTCACTGGAGAGAGCACGCAATTAATAGATAATGATGGCTGTGGTGTTTCCGCCACTAAACTGTGTAAATGTCTGAATCAGTCTGTCACTGGTGTGTAAGTGGCTGCATGGGTTGGTGAGTAGCTACATGAGTGTCTATAGGGTTATTGATTGGTTGTCTGAGTATCTTAATGGGTGCCTGAGTGTCTGTGTGGGTGTGTGGGGGATTTGACTCTGTGCATAGATGTGGGAGTGAGTGATTCACTGGGTGTATGGGTTTAAGAGTGCATCTGTGAAGGGCTGTATGGGTGGGTGAGAGTGTGTATGGGTGTGTTGGTGAGTGAATGGATGTCTCAGTGGTACATGCGTGAGTAAATGCATATGTAAAAGGCAGTATATGTGATTGTTGAAGTATATAAAGGACTATACGTGAGAGTGAGTGATTGTGAGAGTGGCTGTATGGATGAGTGTGTGCTTGTATCATTTATTGTATAAGAGAGTAAGTATGTGTTATTACCTGTATGAATAAGTGAGGTGGTGTGTGTATAACTGTATAGGTGAGTAAATGGGAGTATGATTGATTCTTTGCATGAATGACTAGGTGTGTGAGTAACTCTGTGGATGAGTGGCGGTGTGTGAGTGTCTGTATAGGTATATGAGTGCAAATGATAGTGCTGTATTGATGTGTGACTGCATGTGTGAGTTACTGTATGGGTGAATGAGTGGATGTGTGTGTAGACCTAGGAGTCAGTGACTGTGTATGTAGTAACTGGTATTGGTGAGTTTATGGTTTCGAAAATGGTAGTCTGTATTTTAGAGTGGGTATATCAAAGGTTATAGTAGAGTGAAACGATCTGCATCAGATTATCACATGGATGATGTCATCAGCGATGTCATTTGAGATGTCATCAGTGATGTCATTAGTGATGTCACTGACCATGTCATGAATGATGTAATATGTGACGTCATCAGCAGTGCATTGCGGGGGCACGAGTTATAGTTAGCTCAACTATAACGGACGAATTTCTCTGGTTTTGTACGAGTGAAATGTCCAACTAACTATAACGTCCCTGAAATGTTTTTTTCAGTGAATTTCAAAGGTTTTTTAAATGCTCATTTCTAACTATGTAGTTTACTTGAAGAATTAAGAAGTGACATTTTTCCAACAATTCTGCCCCAGTGGGAAATTTATATTATTAATTTGTCAGAAAATAGCCCAGTAATAATAGACCTTCAATACATCCAATTATGCCCCAGTGGGCTATCATTGATTAAATAAATAAATAATAATAATTGTTGGAAAAATAATCACATAAAGTGGTGAATATCTTGTGTGAATACATGTAGAGATAAGAAATTAGCTGTAATAACACAGCAATATAAGACCGTTATGATGATAGATATGATTCAAAATGCATTCATGCATACGATAGCTGGATTGAAGTCAAAAGCTGTACTAAAACAAGCTTGAAAATGCATATGTATAAATTATAATGTTCCACTGTTAGCATGAAAGACAATGTTATAAAATGGCCACTGTGTGGATTCACAGATCTCTAAAATGTCATGTAGTCCTACTTTCATTGTGTTGATGCAAGCACTTCTATTTTCAAAATTGGAAAGCAAACGCATCTGACCCTTGAGCAAGGAGCAGTCAGCTCTGAAACACGTCAGGTGTTTTCGCTGTCAAAATAAAATAATCACTCTCAAAGGAATTGAGCTGAGGCTTGTCTCTTCTGTTGAAACGATGTATGGGAAGATGTGATTATTGGAATGGTTGAAAGGGTTCGCTGGCTATATATAGGAACCAATCTCCTGAATCACCGGATGCACGGCGGGAAAAGCAGGAACGGACCACAGCGCATTTGTTTCAGTGAAGATTTATTGCAGGTAAAATATAGCAGCAACCATAGTGCAGACACAAGCGTCTAGCCTGACGTGTTATGACCGCGTTGCCGCAGTCTTGATCACATATATACATATATATTGCCTACTGGCGGTCGCCAGTAGGTAGTTATAGTTAGAATGTATTTTCCATAGGAAAAGTGTTTTTTGATTTGCCAATATCTTTGGCGCCGCTTGACAAATCTTCACAAAAGTTTCAAAACTAATGGAGCGCTCCGGTATGCTCCTATCTTGAAAGTTTCAGGTTGATTTGTCAAGCGAGGGCCGAGAAAAAAGGGGGGTCTTAAAACACGTTTTCCCCATGTTAATTCCATAGAAAATTTTAGACACGGCTACAGCCCGAACTGCTGAACGGAATTACACCAAATTTGGCAAAAAGGTAGCTCTTGGTTCACGTGGTGCACGTGGCACTTTATTGACAATGCACTGAAGTGGAAAAAACTGGCTTTGGACAGTGGTTGAGGAAAACTATTAAGTAACATTGAACATCAGTACCACAGCACAGAAAGGAATATCAAATGCATTGTGGGACTCATAGTAAATTGTCTCATGGCCACGTGGTAGCATGATTGAAAAGCGCCTGCACCTTGTTACCTCTGAACCTATGATTAAGGCATTTAGCCAAAACACGCCAGGAAGCAAGAACTATGGGCATGCTGCCACGCATTTCAATAATAAACGTCATGATGTTACAGTGAATTGGCCTCAGCACCTTTTTGTTCATATATATATATATATATATATATAAATATATATATATATACTTCTCGAGGTTGCCTCTGGATAAAGGACGCACTCCGCAGAAAGGTGAGTTGACAAACCCTTTATTTACAAAAAGATGCACATTACGGCTTTTTAAAGTATGGTCCCCTACGCGTTTCGAAGAAGCAGGCTCCTTCCTCATTGGGTGACAAACAGGAAATGGCGGAACCACCACAGCCATCATTATCCATTAATTGCGTGCTCTCTCCAGTGAGTGCATGCTGGTAACCGTAGTACAAATCTTCTCCATCAGTGGAGTCAGTCCATATCCCTACAATTTCTTTGCCAATCAGTTCATTTATTTTGCTGCCCTCCAGTGGGCTCCAGGCGTGATGTGCACCTTTTCAATAAAATTACCTTCCTGTGCCGATTTCGCTCGTACAGTAACGAGCATCCAGACCCGTTACCATATTTCAAACGGGAGGTGCATCCTTTGCGGCTGAGGCCGCCGCTTAACACACTTCTCGAGGTTGCCTCTGGATAAAGGACGCACTCCGCAGAAAGGTGAGTTGACAAACCCTTTATTTACAAAAAGATGCACATTACAGCTTTTTAAAGTATGGTCCCCTACGCGTTTCGAAGCCGCAGGCTCCTTCCTCATTGGGTGACAAACAGGAAATGGCGGAACCACCACAGCCATCATTATCCATTAATTGCGTGCTCTCTCCAGTGAGTGCATGCTGGTAACCGTAGTACAAATCTTCTCCATCAGTGGAGTCAGTCCATATCCCTACAATTTCTTTGCCAATCAGTTCACTTATTTTGCTGCCCTCCAGTGGGCTCCAGGCGTGATGTGCACCTTTTCAATAAAATTACCTTCCTGTGCCGATTTCGCTCGTACAGTAACGAGCATCCAGACCCGTTACCATATTTCAAACGGGAGGTGCATCCTTTGCGGCTGAGGCCGCCGCTTAACACACTTCTCGAGGTTGCCTCTGGATAAAGGACGCACTCCGCAGAAAGGTGAGTTGACAAACCCTTTATTTACAAAAAGATGCACATTACAGCTTTTTAAAGTATGGTCCCCTACGCGTTTCGAAGCCGCAGGCTCCTTCCTCATTGGGTGACAAACAGGAAATGGCGGAACCACCACAGCCATCATTATCCATGAATTGCGTGCTCTCTCCAGTGAGTGCATGCTGGTAACCGTAGTACAAATCTTCTCCATCAGTGGAGTCAGTCCATATCCCTACAATTTCTTTGCCAATCAGTTCATTTATTTTGCTGCCCTCCAGTGGGCTCCAGGCGTGATGTGCACTTTTTCAATAAAATTACCTTCCTGTGCCGATTTCGCTCATACAGTAACGAGCATCCAGACCCGTTACCATATTTCAAACGGGAGGTGCATCCTTCGCGGCTGAGGCCGCCGCTTAAAACACTTCTCGAGGTTGCCTCTGGATAAAGGACGCACTCCGCAGAAAGGTGAGTTGACAAACCCTTTATTTACAAAAAGATGCTCATTACGGCTTTTTAAAGTATGGTCCCCTATGCGTTTCGAAGCCGCAGGCTCCTTCCTCATGGGGTGACAAACAGGAAATGGCGGAACCACCACAGCCATCATTATCCATTAATTGCGTGCTCTCTCCAGTGAGTGCATGCTGGTAACCGTAGTACAAATCTTCTCCATCAGTGGAGTCAGTCCATATCCCTACAATTTCTTTGCCAATCAGTTCATTTGTTTTGCTGTCCTCCAGTGGGCTCCAGGCGTGATGTGCACCTTTTCAATAAAATTACCTTCCTGTGCCGATTTCGCTCGTACAGTAACGAGCATCCAGACCCGTTACCATATTTCACTGCCCACTGGAGGGCAGCAAAATAAATGAACTGATTGGCAAAGAAATTGTAGGGATATGGACTGACTCCCCTGATGGAGAAGATTTGTACTACGGTTACCAGCATGCACTCACTGGAGAGAGCACGCAATTAATAGATAATGATGGCTGTGGTGTTTCCGCCACTAAACTGTGTAAATGTCTGAATCAGTCTGTCATTGGTGTGTAAGTGGCTGCATGGGTTGGTGAGTAGCTACATGAGTGTCTATAGGGTTATTGATTGGTTGTCTGAGTATCTTAATGGGTGCCTGAGTGTCTGTGTGGGTGTGTGGGGGATTTGACTCTGTGCATAGATGTGGGAGTGAGTGATTCACTGGGTGTATGGGTTTAAGAGTGCATCTATGAAGGGCTGTATGGGTGGGTGAGAGTGTGTATGGGTGTGTTGGTGAGTGAATGGATGTCTCAGTGGTACATGTGTGAGTAAATGCATATGTAAAAGGCAGTATATGTGATTGTTGAAGTATATAAAGGACTATACGTGAGAGTGAGTGATTGTGAGAGTGGCTGTATGGATGAGTGTGTGCTTGTATCATTTATTGTATAAGAGAGTAAGTATGTGTTATTACCTGTATGAATAAGTGAGGTGGTGTGTGTATAACTGTATAGGTGAGTAAATGGGAGTATGATTGATTCTTTGCATGAATGACTAGGTGTGTGAGTAACTCTGTGGATGAGTGGCGGTGTGTGAGTGTCTGTATAGGTATATGAGTGCAAATGATAGTGCTGTATTGATGTGTGACTGCATGTGTGAGTTACTGTATGTGTGAATGAGTGGATGTGTGTGTAGACCTAGGAGTCAGTGACTGTGTATGTAGTAACTGGTATTGGTGAGTTTATGGTTTCGAAAATGGTAGTCTGTATTTTAGAGTGGGTATATCAAAGGTTATAGTAGAGTGAAACGATCTGCATCAGATTATCACATGGATGATGTCATCAGCGATGTCATTTGAGATGTCATCAGTGATGTCATTAGTGATGTCACTGACCATGTCATGAATGATGTAATATGTGACGTCATCAGCAGTGCATTGCGGGGGCACGAGTTATAGTTAGCTCAACTATAACGGACGAATTTCTCTGGTTTTGTACGAGTGAAATGTCCAACTAACTATAACGTCCCTGAAATGTTTTTTTCAGTGAATTTCAAAGGTTTTTTAAATGCTCATTTCTAACTATAATGTTCCTGAAACTTATGTTTTTTTCAGTGAATTTCTAAAGTTTTTTAAATGCTAATTCCTAATTATAACGTCCCTGAAACCTATGTTTTTTTCAGTTAATTTCAAAGGTTATTTAAATGTTAATTTCTAACTATGCCTACATAGAGGTGAGAGTGGTACCGAAAGAGGTAAGAGGGGTGCAGAAAGAAGCAAAAGAAGTGCAGAAAGAAGTAACAGAGGTGTTGAAAGAGGTGTGATGGGTGCAAAAAGAACAAGAGAAGTGCAGAAAGAGGCTACAGAGGTACAGAAAGAAGCAAGAGAGGTGCAGAAACAGGCAGGAAAGGTGCAGAAAGAGGGAACAGGGGTAGAGAAAGAGGCAAGAGAGGTGCAGGGAGAGAAAAGAGGGATGCAGAAAGAGGCAATATATCTGCAGTAAAAAGCAAGAGAGGTGCTAAAAGAGGCAAGTGAGGTACAGAAAGAGGCAAGAGATCTTCAGAAAAAAGCAAGAGAGGTGCCGAAAGAGGCAAGTGAGGTGCAGAAAGAAGCAAGAGAGGTGCAGAAAGAGGCAACAGGTGTGCAGAAAGAGGAGAGAGAAGTGCAGAAAAAAGCAAAAGAGGTGCTCAAAGGGGCAAGAGGTATGCAGAATGAGTCAAGAGCAGTGCAGAATGAACCGAGAGAAGTGCAGAAAGAAGCAACAGAGTTGCAGAAGGAAGCACGAGGGATACAGAAAGAAGGAAGAGAGGTGCAGAAAGAAGCAACAGAGGTGCTGAAAGAGGCACGAAGTGTACAGAAAGAGGCAAGAGGAGTGCAGAAAGAAGCAACAGAGGTACAGAAAGAGGCAAGAGTGGTATAGAAAGAGGGAAGAGAGATATAGAAAGAGGCAAGAGAGTTGCTCAAAGAGGAAAGAGGGGTACCGAAAGAGGCCAGATGGGTGTAGAAAGAAGTAAGAGAAGTGCAGAAAGAAGCAACAGAGGTACAGAAAGAGGTAAAAGGGGTGCAGAAAGAGGAAGAGAAGTGCAAAAAAGAAGCAACATAGGTGCAGAAGGAGGCAAGAGAAGTGCAGAAACAGGCAAGAGAGTTGCAGAAACAGGCAAAAGAGGTGCAGAAAGCAAGAGCAGTGCAGAAAGGACCAACAGAGGTGCAAGAGGCAAGAGGGGTGCAGAAAGAGGCAAAAGGGGTATAGAAATTTGCAAGAGAGGTACAGAAAGAAGCAAACGCAGTGCAGTAAGAAACAACAGAGGTGCAGAAGGAGGCAAGAGGGGTACAGAAACAGGCAAAAGAAGTGCATAAACAAGTATAAGAGATGCGGAAAGAGGCAAGAAGGGTGCAGAAAGAGGCAAGTGGGGTACAGAATGAAGCAAGAGAGGTATAGCAAGAGGCAAGAGAGGTGCAGAAAGAAGAAACAGACATGCAGAAAGGGAGAAGAAGGGTGGATAAAGAGGCAAGAGGGGTGCAGAAAGAAGCAAGAGAGGTGCAGAAAGAAACAAAAGAAGTGTAGAAAGAAGGAACAGAGGTGCAGAAAGAGGCAAAGGGGTACAGAAAGAGGTAAGAGGGGTACAGAAAGAGGCAAGAGAGGTGCAGAAAGAGGGGAGAAGGGAGCAGAAAGAGGCAAGAGAAGTGCAGAAAAAGAAAGAAATGTGCAGAAAGAAGCAACAGAAATGCAGAAAGAGGTGCAGAAGGAAGCAAGATTGGGTTGCACACCATTAGTACCAATTTAACACCCACATTTAGCAATAAGTACCAGGTGACCATTCTAGGTTTGCCAAGGGCCTTCCACCACGCTTCAACACTTGTCGCTGCATTTTTGGTAACGTTTGAGCCGTTTGAGATAGAAACAAGGTTTTTTTTGTTCAAATCTGCAGATTAGGGAGCAGATGATGAATTATGTCGCTGATGCAGAAAATGTATAACTGCGCGAAAGTCGGTGCAGCCAAACAGTCTCATAATTCGAGTGGCCCTGCTCATACCTCTGACTAGGTCCACAAGTGCTCCGCAGTGATTCCTTCTTTTTTTGTCTCACTGAGTTCATAGTTGAGCTTCTATGGAAACGAGGAAGACTAAACCTGAGGTTACCACTCCACAACACAGACTACAATACCACATAATTACTGTCCATAACACATAATCCCACTCTACATAATTCCAATACACTAAATACCACATACTTTCTATTCACATAATTTCACTGCACAACATACCACATAATTCTACTACATGCAACGTACATCCACTCCACTCCCAAAAACATTAGTAAAAAACTTTTACATCTACAACGCCAATTGCTCTAACTCTCGCAAATGCAAAACCTATTACATTGCAAACACTTCTTCAACTAGTAGTCGTGTTTGCAGAGTGGTGGAGAAATGGTGCTGGGCCTCTGACCAGTGCTCAGGAATTCCACTGCATAGGACTTACAGGAGGATCCAGGAGGGCTTCTTGTCCACCAAAGTCCCTTGAGAGTAAATTGGACTTCATCCCCCATCCCGTAGTGTGCCAGGAGGCATGTTTGCAGAATAGTGGCGAAAGGGGGGCATGGCCTCCGAAGATGTCTTAGCAATCCCACTGTGTGGGACTTACTAGAGGTAACAAGAAGGGTAGTTGGCCCCCAAGGCTATCCTTGGGGCAACTACCCCTCCTATTACATCCAGTAAGTCCCACACATCAGGATTGCTAAGTTCTCATGGCAGGCCACGCCCCCTTTGCCCACCACTATACAAACGCGCTCCCTGGTGCGCTCTGGGATGGGGATGGAAGTCATTTTTGCTGCTGGGGTCCTTTAGGGGCCAACTAGTCTACCTCTTACCTCCAGTAAGCCCCACACAGTGGGATTGCTGAGAGGTGGACACAGGCCACGCACCCTTTCTCCACTACTCTGCAACCGTTACTCCTGGCGCGTTCGAAGTTGGGGGATTAAGTCCCCTTTCCTCCTGAGGATCCCTGGGGGCCAACTAGCCCTCCTGTTACCTCCAGTAAGCCCCATACAGCTAGACTGCTGAGAGTGGCCTGAGGCCACTCCCCCTTTTTACACCACTCTGCAAACGTGCCTCCTGGCGCACTGCTGCTCGGGGGATAAAGTCCACTTGTGTCCTGAGGTCCTCAGGACACAAGAGAACCTCATCACCCCACCAGCAATATGCCAAGAGGCGTGTTTGCAGAGTGGTGTAAAAAGGGGCGTGGCCTCGGACCACCTCTCAGCAATCCCACTGTGTGGGGCTTACTGGAGGTACCTGGTGGGCTAGTTGGCCCCAAGACCCTCAGGTATGAAGGGGACTTAATCCCCCAACTTAGAACGTGCCAGGGGGTGCATTTGCAGAGTCATGCAGGGAGGGGGCGGGGCCTCCGGCGAGTTGCCGGTTTCTTTTGTATTTTATTTTATTTATTTTTTTATTGGAGGGGCCCCTTCCCTGGGCCACTTCTTGGATTGGATTGGATTGGATGTGCATTTATAGAGCGCGAATTGCTGCCCGGAGGCGTCCAAGCGCTAAGAATACCGTAAGACCAGACTGAGACACACGTGGGGAGAAGGGGGGGTAGGTTAGATTGGGTGAAATAAAAAGGTTTTCAGCTGTTTACGAAAGGCTAGAAGGTTAGGGTTGGCTCTAAGATGCAGAGGAAGGGCGTTCCAGGCCCTCGCGGCGTTGTGTGAAAAAGACCTGCCTCCGGATCTGGATCTCTTTATCCTGGGAACTATTGCCCGGAAGGTCTGACTCGAGCGTAGACTTCTGTTGGGTGTGTAGTGGGTTATTAGATCTTGAGTGATGCTGGAGCCAGTGTTCCAGAAGGACTGATGAGCTATGCACATGGCCTTGAACATAACTCTCTGGCGCACTGGAAGCCAGTGAAGGGTTATCAGTCCGGCCCTAGCTGACTGTCTGCGAGGAATGTTGAGTAGGATGCGGGCTGCGCAGTTCTGGGCCATCTGAAGCCTGCTCAGAGTGTATTCCGGGGCCCCGAGGTAAAGTACATTATTAAAGTCGAGGCGCGACTGGATTAGACCTTGGACAGCTGTTTGTCTGGCCTCCATAGGAAGGAGAGGGAGGATTCTCCTCAGCATCCTCATGATGCCGAAGCAAGTTGCTGAGAGTTTTGTGGCCTGCGTGCTAAAGGACAGAGATCTGTCAAGCCAGACTCCGAGGCTCTTGATGCTATTTTTTGGGGTAGGTGGAGGGCCCAGACTAGGTGGCCACATGGAGGTGGGGAGACTGAGGTCTGGGGGCCCGAGGAGCATCAGCTCGGTTTTGTCTCCATTTAATTTTAAAGATGAGCGGGACATCCAGGTTTTCACTTCCTCCAGGCACTCTCTAAGCCTGCCCTGTGTTGAGAGTGGGCACCCCAGGACATTGCAGGAGCCGACCCTGAGGGGTAGCGGTCCCCAGGGCCATCGAGGGCTCCAGGAGGGGGCCACACGGCCCCCCTCCCAACATTTAACATAGCCCCGGTGAGGTGGTGGTCCCGGGGCTAAGGGAGGCCTGTGAGGTCCCCCTCATTAATGAAGAAAGCCCTGGGGAGGAGGTGGTCCCCGGGGCTTGTGGGCCCCCCCTCATTAATAAAAGAAGCCCCAGGGAGGTGGTGGTCCCCGGGGCTTGGGAGGGCCCACAAGGCCCCCCCTCATTAATGAAAGAAGCCCCGGGAGGTGGTGGTCCCAGGGCTTGGGGGGCCCATGAGGCCCCCCACCTCCATTATAATAAAGCCCCGGGGATGTGGCAGACCCCGAGGTTGGACCCCCCACACGTTTATTTTTCAAGCCCTGGGAAGGTGGCATTTCCCAGGGCTGCAGGGGGGCCGCGTGCCCCTGCATACAATTAACTAAGCCCCGGGGAGTAGGCGGTCCCCGGGGCTGCGGGAGCCCCCGCAAATTAATTAAGCATTGCCCACAGGACCTGGCCCACCCGGGGGCTTAAGTACAAAAAAAGCGCAGGACCCCACGCTTCATTTTTTTTGTTTCTCGGACGGATTTGCGCACCCAGCGCGAATTCGGGCGGTTTAAAAAAATGCTTTTTGTGGGCCTGGGGTTCATTGTGGGACCCCCCTGAGCAGGCCTTGGGGGTCCGAGTGTCTCTACCCTGCCCCCTTTTCTTGTTTTTTACATTTGTTTTATTTTTTTCTTGTGACTCGGTTACCGAGTCACAAAATGGCTGCCAATGCATTCTGGTTTAGAGTGTTGTCAGCCAATCAGAGTGAAGCTTGTGCCCAGGAGGGTTCGCAAACCCTCCTCGGTGCTCAGATATCGATATTTTTATTTTTTGAATTTCTCAGCAACTACTGAATGGATTTACACCATTTTTTTTAAAAAGCACACTTTCTAGACCAAGACCTACCTTTTTGCCATATTTGGTGTAATTCTGCTCAGCAGTTCGGGCTGTAGCTTTCTCTAAAGTTTCCCATGGAAATTAACATGGAAAAAATGCGTTTTGGGACCCCCCTTTTTTCTCAATCCCTGCTTGACGAATCACCCCAAAACTTTCAAGACAGGAGCTGACCAGAGCGTCCCCTTAGTTTTGAAAATTTCGCGAAGATTCGTCAACCGGCGCCAAAGATATTGGCAAATCAAAAATAAAAAAACGCTTTTCCTATGGATAATAGGTTCTAACTATAACTATCTACTGGCGATTGCTATATATATCTATATATATATATATTACATGTTATTTTATTTTTAATTTCAGTTAATTATATTTGTAACTTTGATTAGTTTCAATAGATAATAAATGAATGAACACACTGGACCTTAGAGGGTATTTTTTTTATTTTTTATAAATTGTTACAATTTTTTTAATACATTTACATTAATTACATTTTAATTCAAAACTAAGATCATAGTGTGGTAGCACTTTTTATTTTGTTCTATATTTAAATAAATATAGAAAATTAATTTACATTACTACTTAACATAAAAATATGTTCACTAAGGGGCATATTTACAAGGGCTTTATCTCCGCTTTTTTGGCTTACAAAGCCAAAAAAGCAGAGATAAAACCAGCGCCCTAGTTACAAGAGGGTGCTAACATGAATAATCGCATGTTAGCACCCTTTTTCCCAACGCCTCACTTTGCATCTCCAATGAGATGCAAAGTGGGCGTTACTGGGCGTACCCAAGATGGACTACCTTGCAAATGTCGCTGATGTTTACATTGCGATATTTACAAGGCAGCCCACATGATTTTAGCACACATTAGATTTTGGTAAAAACTGCAGTTTTCACCAAAACCTAACGTCTGCTAAAATCCTGAGTTAGCCATCCCTAACATAGAGGGTGGATTATGCTGATACGACCTGCAGAAAAACCAGTGATATTCCCTGCAAAAGGGCGATAACCTCGCTATCTCTGGAATTGTTATCGCCCTGGAGTAACGCGTTGTTAAGGGCTACCAGGGCGATAAATACCAGAGATAGCCTGCGTTGTTAATATGCCCCTAAGTTTTTTAAAAAAAATGTAATAAACAAAAACGTTGGTGTGTTAATCCCTGAGCTTTCATATGTACAATTTTTAAGCCCATCTTCTGAAGTTTTTCGATCTAATGATCATTATGAATTTGCTTGTAACTAGAGGGGAGATTCCAGTCCCGGATTTATAGATTCCGGCTGCCATCCCCACCCCACTTACCAGCCACTATGAGCTCCTGACCCCTGAATGGGGAGTAACATGATGGGCCTGGAAATACCAGGGGCCTCATTTATGAAAAGTGACGCATTGCTGCAAGAAAACAGTGATGCGTCACTTTTCATTGCGCCCTCCTTGCGACACAAATGCGCATCATGTCGCAAGGAGTTACAGAAACGTCAGTATTTCTGATAGATTTCACTGCGTCACTTCTACGACCCTTTCTTGCGTAGGAACGCCCCCCCGCATACATTATACCTGGCGCAGGTGTAATGTGGCGCAGGGGATTACAAAGTGACGCATCTACCTAGATGCGTCACTTTGTAAATATGGTGCAACAAGGCTAATTTTTTACGCCGCTGGTGCGTCACAAAAATGACACACCGGCGGCAGAAAAGTGACGCAAGGGCTCATAAATAAGCCCCTATGTCTGTTCTCCAATGAAGTTCCTGACTCCAGGCCCGTTAACATGCACATTTTCCTCTATCATAATGTCTGCAATAACTCACTATGTTTCACTGTGGGCTTTCTTGCATCGGTCAAAACTCAGAATTGTGCAGGGGGTACCTCCTTCAGCATGCCAAGAAAAATATACTAGCAACAATTAACTTACAATCATATGTAACATTCATTGTAACTACCCTGCTAGAGAATTTCGTACAACCTCAGCAGAAGTCTTCATCTTCTGGGGCCATTTTATTTTGCCTGTAACTTTACTCTTACTGTGTAGCCATTCATTTTCTTAGAAACGCCGAATTCGCTGTTGCTACCATATTTAAAATGTTTGTTCTGGTTTGCTGGCTTTGTCTGATGCTGATAAAATAGTGTTAAAATCACCATCTGAACCTTCTGTTCTCTCCTTCCCAGCTCGTTCCAGGATTGTCAGCCATTTCACAATCACATTTTAGCTGATTACAATCCACTTAAAGCAAACACTTTACCTCAGACCCACACTCAATGCTACTTCGAGCTTCTATCTTTTGTATTGCTTTTACAATGAAGCCAGCACCCACCCTGGTTTTTTTTTCATGTTTTCTGTGCAATTCACGGTGAGTTGCGAATTTGTTCACGGGGTGAAATTGTGGCATTTCCACAACCTCCGAAGAAGATAATATTAACTTTAGGGAAATTCATTTTTTTCCATTGCGCCGGGCGTTGATAATATTGAATAGTGTTTCTACAATAACAACAAAATAAAAGATTGATTCAGCTGCGGCTTGTATTTGACTTGCTCTCCGCCCAAAATGTAAACACGCATGGCCACAATCTAAAACTGTGACTGACCCGTTGGCTGATAGGTGATGTATGCTAATGTGGGAACAGCTACGCTGCGGAATTTGAATGCACCTTAACCCTTTTAACTCTAGAAAGAAACTTTCCAGATCGACCAGCGACCCTGGGTTTTCTGAAACTCTCTGTTGGACAATCTTTCAGCCAATGAGTGTCATCCATCACTAACTCAGTGCAAATGTCTGGCATATGCTTAGCTTCGTTTTCACAGAGGTTAAGAATACAATTTTCTTTTAATAATCCTTGTGTATACTGTACGCTTTCCAACAAGCTTGCATCATAAACAATCAGTGCTTGGTGTCTATTTAAAAAGATAAAGCCAGCTTAGAGTTCAAAGTCAACAAGCTAATCCTTTACAATCAGTGGCTAACTGCACAGCAGCTGGTTCCATTCCTCGAAACGCATGGAGACTGTTCCCTTTTCGAAACCCACCACATACAGTAGGGTTTAACCCTTAGATCACACGTTGTGAAGGATTCAAATAAGGCAGAGATCTCATATTAACAGGTCAAATGTTAGCATTTTATCCCGACCAGATTTTACTCGTGCATATCTCATTTTTATCTATCCAGGGCTACAAGTACCAAATTGCAAGGAAACCCCTGGACTTGCGAAACCACTAACGTGTGGTTCTTGGATACTTGAACACTCTTTTAGGGTCGATTACGAGTCTGGCAGTCCAAGGACCACCAGACTCGCAGGGGATCGGTGATGGCGGTCCAGCTTCTACCGCACCAGCAGTACAACCACCCCATTGCGAGTTGGGCAGTCCGACCACCCTAGGACCGCTGCTGCCAGGAAACCGCCATTCCCTGGAAGTCACACAGCGGTCAGGAGGCCGCAATGTGCCTGGTGGGACTGCTGTGGTCCTGCCAAGCATATAACGAGTTTCCTTTCCACCTGCAGTGTCCTGGAGGTTCCTCCTCCATGTACATAGTATCAGAGATATAACAAAGGCGGCCATACTGCTCCCCTTGTGCCTCCTATGCTTCTGGATGCACACAGGGGGGCATAACATGTGTCCTCCTGTGTGCATCCTCAACAGTTCCTGCATGGCATGGACTTCCAAGTCCATGCAGTGCAGGAATATTGTGATGCGTTTTTCAAAGGCACCACCACCTTTGAAAGAGGCACTGCCCTGGGACTGCCAGGCCAACCACCCAACAGACCACTTTGAAGTCGTAATCTGCTGGGCGGGTGGCAGAGAGTCTCTGCAGTGTGGGGGTGCGGCAGTGGCATACATCCTGCCCTGCCGAAACTAATAATCAGGCCCTCTGTGTTGATTAGGGCAATGTATGGTCCTTGGGCAAGAGTTACACTACAAATGGGAAATGGGAGTCAGAAGGCAATTATCTGGACTGTGTATGTGCTTGCAATGTTCAACACTCCGTCCATCATTTCCTTTGGTTTCTGCTTTGTTCGCCATAAATTGGCAGGGTATGCTCAGACGTGAGTCCCTTGCTCACTTTGCCACTGGATTAAAGCAAGCCTGGCTGAAGACGGCTGATATGCCAGAAACCGGTCCTAGGAAGCTTGTTTCTGGTCCAGGGAAGACATGGCTTGGCAGTTCGGGCTGGACTGTTCCCATGAGGCACAGGGTCAGACTGATTTGCATATGGCCATGTCTGAACTGGGGTGGCAGAGTGGGCTAAAGAACGGTGATGGATTAAACCCAGATCAGTTGACTGGGGGTGAGTGCTTGCAATGTTCAACACTCCGTCCATCATTTCCTTTGGTTTCTGCTTTGTTCGCCATAAGTTGGCAGGGTATGCTCAGGTGTGTTTCCCTTGCTCACTTTGCCACTGGATTAAAGCAAGCCTGGCTGAAGACGGCTGAAATGCCAGAAACCGGTCCTAGGAAGCTTGTTTCTGGTCCAGGGAAGACATGGCTTGGCAGTTCGGGCTGGACTGTTCCCATGAGGCACAGAGTCAGACTGATTTGCATATGGCCATGTCTGAACTGGGGTGGCAGAGTGGGCTAAAGAACGGTGATGGATTAAACCCAGATCAGTTGACTGGGGGTGAGTGCTTGCAATGTTCAACACTCCGTCCATCATTTCCTTTGGTTTCTGCTTTGTTCGCCATAAGTTGGCAGGGTATGCTCAGACGTGAGTCCCTTGCTCACTTTGCCACTGGATTAAAGCAAGCCTGGCTGAAGACGGCTGAAATGCCAGAAACCGGTCCTAGGAAGCTCCAGGGAAGACATGGCTTGGCAGTTCAGGCTGGACTGTTCCCATGAGGCACAGGGTCAGACTGATTTGCATATGGCCATGTCTGAACTGGGGTGGCAGAGTGGGCTAAAGAACGGTGATGGATTAAACCCAGATCAGTTGACTGCAATGTTCAACACTCCGTCCATCATTTCCTTTGGTTTCTGCTTTGTTCGCCATAAGTTGGCAGGGTATGCTCAGACGTGAGTCCCTTGCTCACTTTGCCACTGGATTAAAGCAAGCCTGGCTGAAGACGGCTGAAATGCCAGAAACCGGTCCTAGGAAGCTTGTTTCTGGTCCAGGGAAGACATGGCTTGGCAGTTCGGGCTGGCCTGTTCCCATGAGGCACAGGGTCAGACTGATTTGCATATGGCCATGTCTGAACTGGGGTGGCAGAGTGGGCTAAAGAACGGTGATGGATTAAACCCAGATCAGTTGACTGGGGGTGAGTGCTTGCAATGTTCAACACTCCGTCCATCATTTCCTTTGGTTTCTGCTTTGTTCGCCATAGTTGGCAGGGTATGCTCAGACGTGAGTCCCTTGCTCACTTTGCCACTGGATTAAAGCAAGCCTGGCTGAAGACGGCTGAAATGCCAGAAACCGGTCCTAGGAAGCTTGTTTCTGGTCCAGGGAAGACATGGCTTGGCAGTTCGGGCTGGACTGTTCCCATGAGTCACAGGGTCAGACTGATTTGCATATGGCCATGTCTGAACTGGGGTGGCAGAGTGGGCCAAAGAACGGTGATGGATTAAACCCAGATCAGTTGACTGGGGGTGAGTGCTTGCAATGTTCAACACTCCGTCCATCATTTCCTTTGGTTTCTGCTATGTGCATATATCAACATAACTGCAACAGCAAACCTCCAAAAAAGATACAAGAAGCTTCTTTGTTTTTGACAGCATTTAATTTGGGTCTCGCTTAACCAGGTCAACTGGAAGTATGTGGCAGGGAAGGAACACATTATGCATCAGGCTTCACTAAATTATGTAGAAAGAAAAGGCAAAATATGCGCCATATTGCGGCACATTTCATAATAGTATTATCTGATTATTTTGTCTTTAATGCATATGTTAACAGTACCTGAAAAAGGTTTCATCTCATTGCCAGTTTAACACCCAAAAATAGCAATAAACAACAGAAAGGTGACTGACCCATCTTTGCAAAGGGCTTTCCACTCTGTGTAACGTGTTGCCACATTTTAGTAAATTTTGATCCATTTGAGGGAGAAACAAATTTGTTTGTTGAAAACTACAAATCATACAGCGGATTATAGATTGTGTGTAAAATGTGGCAAACCTATAGTTATGCAGAAAACGCCAAAGCTGCAAAGTCACATCATTATTGTGGCCTTGCTCTTAACCAATGAGCACCAAACAGTTACAAAAATCTGTTAATCCCATGGCGACGTTCTGGCCAAGTTTGATTAAGATCTGTCTCCAGGCCAGGATATTGCACCACATTCTGAGGAGCAACCCATTGGCTTTCCATAACACCTCCATTCTTCGTGATTAGCTGCCCATCTTTTCAGGGAACAGCCAGAGATCTGTATCTCCCATGGTGGTCTCTTTTTTTACTGCTAAGCCTTTGAAACTTAGGCAAGGAACCCAAGCCATTGAAATGTTAACATACTCTCTTCTGTCCAATGAAATGTTAATGTACTCTCTTCTGTTCAATGAAATGTTACCGTACTCTCTTCTGTTTTAGCAACCCCTCTTCAAATAAACTCTATTAATCTCGTCTCAATCCCATCCATTCCCTCTCCACCATACCTAATACTGCCGCCGCCACCCCTGTTCTGAGACTGTAGGTGTCAACTCCTCTGGTGGGAGTCTACATTCTTTCAAACTTTGCCTTAGCACCACCAGCAAACCACTATGCTTTATGCTCTTTCCACCTCGAGCCTAATGTAACCTCCCACATTCTGCCCCCCTCTATCTCTCATATGCTGCCTGTGCCTAATCAGGGCGCATAGGCTGTTCACCTGTCGCTTTCCGTCATACTGCATTACCTGTTTCGCATTTAGTGGCCACCTCAGCCATGATTAGCCCGTGCAGCTCTATATTGCTCAGTACCTCTGACACTTCTAAAATCCCTAAAAGCAGTGCATACACATCCTAATGCCTTCCAGCATACTCCTACACATTTCCCCACCGGCTGATTTCTTACCCCAGAATACCTTTCCATAGCAAAGCTATGCCCACCACTGTTCTGGTGGTAGGCACCAGCCCCCTGTTGATCCATGTTCAGTCAATCGATCAATCAGGATTAGTAGGGGGTCGCCGCATCACCCTTGAGGGTCTGGATGCGCTGTCTGATAAAAAGTGTTATAATTAGGGCTTTCCGTTTTATGGTATTTATTTTTTGGACATTTCTGTCTGTTTTTAGCCATATTTATTTTTTGCTAATGTTATCTGTATTTATCCACATTTATTTGAGGTTTTACGAATAAATGAAGTTGAAACTAGTCTATTTCTACATTTATGAAACCAATAATGCGCATTCATGCTTGAACGCCTGATAGGTTCCAGTGAGAGGAACACCCACAGATGATCAATCAATGCACTTATATGAAAACGTGAACATTTTACTATCAAGGGTGTGCATATCTACTGCTGTTTAATCCTGTTCACTAAAATTCCATTTTTTAAACCACTTACCTGTCAATCTTCACAGTTATAAACCTGGCAGTCATGACTGGCAACATTTAGAATCTCTCCCCAAAAATTTTTAAAGGAAATTTCCATTTTTAGTCACGTTTAAAAAATAAATACAGACAAGAAACTAAATGGTTTTCTGTCTGTATTTATTTGTAAAAATCAGTACAAACGGAAAACAGGGAGCCTTAGTTATATAAAACGACATCATGTAGATCCTCGTAAGATGTCCACACATCAGCCCTTTTCCCCCTTGTTTGTAAACATTCAGAGCCAGACCTCCTTAAAAAAAATAGCACAGGAGAAAGGTGAGTGCAGAAAAGGCAACTGTTAGCAGCCTTGCATCTGTCAAATGCAGCAGCACATTAGTGTTACAATGCACCGTTAGTGCTACGTCAAAGAATTTAGCGTTGCATTGCGCCAACCTCAGGTAATGCATTCAAAGTAGGCATAACTGGGTGTGTGCAATGCATAGTCCCATAAGCATCACCAGAAATGCAATTTACCAACTCATGCGCTGCAGCTCTGCTTAATGCATATATAAATAAATCCAAAAACAAATGCACATCGGTGCAAACAGTGATCAAATATCTGATGCAAATAAAAGACATGTAGAAATTTCCATACTTTCCCCCAACACCAAAACAGACACAGGCTACTGGAATTAGCAACAGAGGAAAGCAAACACAAGGATATGATAGATGGAGTGCTAAAACTTTTCAGATACTCACCCTCAGTCACAGATCTGGGTTGAATCCATCATCTTTCTTTAGCTCACTTCGCCACCCCAGTTCAGACCCAGCCATATGCAAATCAGTCTTGACCCTGTTCCTCATGGGAATAGTCCAGCCTGAACTGTCAAGCCAGGTCTTCCCTAGACCGGAAACAAGCATCCTAGGACGGGTTTCGGGGAAACACCCCTTATCAGACAGGCTAGTTTGAATCCAGTGGCAAAGTGAGCAATAGATGAAGCCAAGATAAGACTGCGCTGGTAAAAATAGTCTGAGTGAGGATTATATTGTTTGGTTTACCAGTGCACACCATCAAACAAAAGTATAGATTAGGCAGTTCACTTATATTAAAGCCTATTGAAGAAAAGCAACACCAATTGACCAATAACTGCTATATATCAACCAGTACCAGCACATGTTAAAGTACCTGCTGTACTGCATCTGCTGCCAAATGTTCCTTTCCAAAAACATGTGCAAGAAAGGCTGGAGTATCACAAACTGCACTATCTGTCTTTACTCCTTACTTAGATATGGGACAAGTAAACAAAGCAAGAATTGACAAAGCCAATGAAAGAGGAATTGTCTTTGCCAATTTGTTTTAGCCACTTAGTACACCAGTACTGATGATGTTCAGCATGGCTAAAGGTTAATGGCATGCAGTTGTACGGCTTGGAGTGTCGCAGAGTGGAGTGGAGTAGTGAGTCATAGAATGGAGTACAGTGTTGTAGAGTGGAGTACAAGTGTTGTAGAGTGGACTAGTTTAGAGTGGCATACAGTGGAGTGGCGTTGAATGGAGTGGTGTGAGTAGAGTGGCGATGAGTGGAGTAAAATGGTGTGGAGTGGCATAGATTGGAGTATAGTGCCGTAGAGTGCAGTAGCATGGAGTGGAGTGGCATAGAGTGCCTAAGACTATCGTAGAATGGAGTGGTGTGGAGTAGAATGTTTTAGAGTGGATTGGCTTTGGGTAATGTAGAATGGCGTAGAGTGGAGTAGAGTGTGGTAGAGTGACTTGGTGTAGAGTGGAGTGGAGTAAGGTGTTGCAGAGTGGAGTTGCATAGAGCAAAGTGGCGTGGAGTGGAAAAGAGTGTAGTACAGTCAAAGGGCATAGAGGGGTGTGGCATAGAGTGGCATAAAATGGTGTAAATGTCATGGAGTGGAGTAAAGCAGCGTAGAGTGGAGTATAGTGGCGTGAAGTGGTGTAGAGTGGTTTAGTGCAGAGTGGAGTGGCATAGAATGGAGTAGAGTGGTGTGGAGAAAACTGGCATAGAGTGTTTTAGAATGGAGTGGCATGGAGTGTCATGGTGTAGAGTTGAGTGGAACGGCATTAAGTGTCGTAAAGTGAAGAAGTGTAGAGTGAAGTAAAGTGTTGTAGAGTGGAATGAGTTAAAGTAGAGTGTATAGGGTGGAATGGAATACAGTGGCATAGAGGAGAGTGGAGTAGAGTGGAGTAGCGTAGAGTGGACTAAAGTGGCATAGAGTGGAGTGCCGTAGAGTGGAATGGCATGGAGTAGAGTGGTGCAGAGTGGAGGAAAGTAGAGTGGAGTGGCGTAGATTGGTGCAGGATGGAGCAGAGTGGAGAAGAGTGGAGCAGAGTGTTGTGGAGTGGCATAGAATGGAGTGGCTTAGTTTGAAGTTATGTAGACTGGAACTCCTGAATGGCGAGAATGTCACACCACTGGAGGTCCTCTGATATATCAGGCTTAGGCATGAGGTAAGAGCCACTGTGATATGCTCTGAAATATTTGTAAGGTTCATTTAAATTTTGTTGTGTGCTAGAAAAAACATAACATCCTATAGCCCTTCCTTTCAACTCCCAGTACCAAGCAAGATTGTCACATAAATCATCTCACTTTGAAGTCAGAGAAAGAAAAGTGAACACCATCCTCCCTCAGAAGTCAAAGCCTAACATGTGACCTGTGTCGTTGAGTGCACAGAAAATGTGACAAGATAAAAACAAAATTTAAAGGCCTGTATATTGCTCATTCTCTTCTGAACTCCATCATGGTTACTTTTAGGGTGCTTCTGCACCCGCCACAACCCTACTTCCAGCGCGTATGGCATGGGCGTGAAATTGAGGAAAAGGATTGTTTAAGTTATTACTAAAGAGCACTGACCAAAATAAACAACCTCATAGACAGAACATTGTTCCTAACCGGCATATAAGATTGATGAACTGGTAGTGGCAGAGATAAGGAGAATCAATAAAACGGAAAGATAGCGAGCAGGAAGCGTTTTCAGTGAAGTTCAGCACATTCACTGCTGTGAACTAGTATACAAGAGAGACAAATAAAAACACAGACTCCTGTGTAGTGCCTCATGAAAAAGAAAAAATAGATCCCAGATAGCGAGCTCTTGTGGAAGAATACAAGAAGCCAGGGAGAGAGGTGGTAAGCAGTCTATGCTTTAAGGGAGAGGCAATGAAATGCTGGGCAGCCTAAAACAAATAAAGCCAGCAAATACAAAGCAAGCAAGTGTGAGTTACAAAACACAAAACTAATGGTAAGCAATAGGAGGAATGCATTCCGAGGGAACTTTTCAGCATGTCCCCAATATGTCTTTGCAACCAGACAGCTGCACCGTTTGGTGGGCCTCGACCTAAAACTAAGTGAGCAAAGACATGGTGGGGAAACACTTATAGACAATGCATAGAAAAATAGATTTACAGTGAGCAAGTAAGTGCAGTCAAAGTCGACAAGTAATATGTAGTACACACATGGCACATGAACAGATGTTGGTTGGCATGCAAGATGTGTAATATGCCTTAAACTACTCCAGGTAGGTGACAGGCTATTACATTTTGAGACCATTGCTGATGGCATCATTACAGGATCCTAGAACTGTAGCTGAAGAAGCAAACAACACTGCACAGAGAAAGACACACCCAAATCAAGATTCAGATGCCTAGTCCTGTCTAGTGGTAGATGCTTGCAGAGACAAAAAATAATTTGTGACAGAGCTGTTGTGTGTAAAAAATTGGAGGTATTAGCTAAGGATGGTGGTGGCCCACCTTAAGCAGTAACCACAAACCTTGTGCGGTGAAGCAGTAAATTCACTAAAATAACCTGAACTCAACCCTCTGGTAGCTATGGCACACAACAGACAGGCTTAACTGAGAGGCAGTATGAAAATTATTTATGCATGACCAAAACAGTAATTAAGTCAAAACAGAAGAAAAATCTCAAACCAATTTAGGAATATAGGGCCAGAGTCACAAAAGTAATCTGAGACAAAATCCTAGCTTCAAGACTTTTCGTATTCACAAAAGGCATTTAGAAGTAGTAAAGTTAAGAATCCTAATTTTACTACTCCGAAATGCCTTTTGTGAATACCAAAAGTCGTAAAGTTAGGATTTTGTCTCAGTTTAGGAGTAGTAAAGTTAGGAATCCTAACTTTACTACTCCTAAATGCCTTTTGTGAATATCGAAAGTCATAAAGTTAGGATTGTGTCTCAGTTTAGGAGTAGTAAAGTTAGGAATCCTAACTTTACTACTCCTAAATGCCTTTTGTGAATACCAAAAGTCGTAAAGTTAGGATTTTGTCTCAGATTACTTTTGTGAATCAGGCCCATAGAGTATATTTTAATGTCTAACATGACACCAAAACAACAACAATACAATAAGGGGAACCGGAAAAATGGATTTTAAATATTTAAGGTTCGGGTAAAAGATAGGGCCAAAAAGCATTAAGCATAGTCAACTTGTCACTGTTCACTGTAAAATGGAACCGAGGTGCAATTTTTGGCCAACCTTGATAGAGCATGGGTCGGAT
This sequence comes from Triturus cristatus, assembly GCF_964204655.1. Classification (NCBI taxonomy): domain Eukaryota; kingdom Metazoa; phylum Chordata; class Amphibia; order Caudata; family Salamandridae; genus Triturus; species Triturus cristatus. The sequence goes on along the minus strand of NC_140587.1, from coordinate 436,082,595 downwards.
ACAGAAACCAGGTTCGACCCAGTCGAAAGTATTACCTCCGGACTTCGGGCCTGATTTAGCTCTAGCGAGATGGGTTACTCCATCACAACAGTGACAGATATCCCGCCAGCCGAAATATAAATCCCATTGGATATAGTTGGATTTACATTTTGGCATATGGAACCCATCCGCCGAGATCTAAATCAGACCCTTAGTCTCTGAAATGGAAAGTCCTCAGCCGGAAAAGACAGTAGGTTATGGAGAAGGGTGGAGTCATTGACTTTTGGCAGGAAAGTTTTGAGGGGGAGAAATCTGAATTTCTCACCCAGAGAAGGTTCCCCGCCAGCCAGATACTTTTGGTGCTTTCACCTGATGGAGATTTTGCGTTTGGACGTAGTCACTTTTTGAAGCATGGATGCTCCCAGTGAGGCAAGGCTGCAGGCTGTAGCCAAACAAAGCCCCACAAGGCTGGATAGCTTCTCAGTGAGTTCCTGTTGTTTGATTTGCTGCTGCGGAAAGGCTCCGAGCAGGAAAGCCTAGATCTTCAGCCCAGGAACAATGCACGTTGGTTGGATGGGCTTGGCAGGTTGCTTCTGGCCTTTCAAAGCTTTTTGTAGCCGATAAAGTTTCTAAATACCATATTTCAGGAAATGTTATGAGGGGTACACTTTGACTTAGCCAAAGGTCCTAGGGCCTTGGTGACAGCACTTAAGGGTCAGCAGCAGGGTCCAGGACAGGTTCCCTTGTAACTGGTCCAATGAGCAGTTGCAGGAAAGGCCCCTTGTAGCTTGTTGTGTTTCTGTAGCTTGGATAGGAGGTCAGCCTTATGACCTTTTGAGTGAACTTCTTTGTCCTTGGTAAATGAGGGAGAGCAGGTCCAGTCTTCCAGACTCTTCTCAGGTCTCAAACAGCAGGTTCAGTCATCCTCTGATCTTCCACAGGTCCAGTAGCGTTCGCAGTAGGGTACTGTCGGTGCCACATATATACCTCGCACAAGCCAGTGGATGGGCCTGACTCCAGCCTCTTCCCTAACCAATAGGGTTGAAGTTCCCAGTGTCAAGAGCAGATCTTCTTGGCGATGGTTGGAAGGTCTTCTTTTTATGCAAGTAAGGCCTATTATTTCCAGAAACAAAACCAGATGCCAAGATTGAACTGGAAGTTAGAGACTGGTCTAGAATCAATGCGCAAAAGGAAGGGAAAAACATGGAAAGCAAAAAAAAGTTCCTCCTGTCAGGCCAAGCAGCTAGGCGAAAACGTGGAAGAACACCGGAACATGGAATTATAATTGAGTACAGCTAGAGGGCAATCAGAAAAACACAATTGAGACACAAGTTGACTATACATGGATTTCCTTTACATAGTACTGTAACAGGAACAGAAAGTAACTTAAGTGTCAGGACGTATCTCCATCTTCGATTGGGAAAACTAATAATATTGTAAACAAAAATAAGGTTACTAAATCTAGGAATAACATACAAGCAAAATCTGATTAAGGTAAATAAACATATGTGTGACAATGAAACTTGACCTGACCTATGGCATTTCAGAGAGTTGTAGGTTTATCTGATCTTTTGTACAGGTGATGTTCCTAAGATGCCACCATGCAGAACACTCACCGCAGAATTGCTAGTGCGCATCTCACCTCAGCTGAGCCAAGACATGCAGAGGAAAGAATAAACAGGACACAAGGAGGCCGCAGCTTCATTGAAAAGTAACAAGCAGGTGGAGGAAGAGCACAAGCTTTAAGCTACAAGGGGTGGCCACTGTGATCCCGACTTACGGCAGTGATACAATAAGGAAGCACTCTTAACACCCAGGTGCTACCCTGTCCACTTTTGCAGCATTTCCTGAGTGCCCTACTACTAACAGTCCCACAGTGCCCCTCTCTGCCTACATCCAAGATAGTGAAACCCTTCTGCAGAGTCTGTGTGCCCATTTTTCTGGCTATACCCCAGTGGTATAGTGTGGTGATGTTTAGAACTGAATGTTCAGGTCATGATGTAATGGAGCTATGGTTAAGGCTGTGTTCTAAATTAAACCAGCATTGGATGTAATGCTGGAGGTTGTTACATGAAGATTAATAAAGATCCTGGAAACCTTTGGACTTTGGATTTATTTTCTACATATTGGCGACGAGCGGACTTTGGGACTTGTGCAGGGAACAAGCAAGCAAGCAACCTTCATCCCTGGAACGACACTGATTTGATCAGTGCTATTAGAATAGTAATTTGGCTGTTTCTTCAACTGTAAGTAACAACTGGCTAGTGACCTTTGTGGTTGTGGTTAAAAAGCTACACACAACGTTGATTACAATCTCATTGAAGGTGTTGGCGTGAGGTTGTTGCATCGTGTGACAGAGAATTCAACTGAACTGAGAAACGGTTGTACCGTGGTACTCGTGTTAACATTGGGAATCGATTGCAAGGATTGTTGACTGCAAACGGAAATAAAAAGAGATTCAATTTGGAGGTTGTCGGGCATTGTGAGATTGGCGAAACCCACGTCTTTATTTCGAAGGTTGTCAAGTGCTGAGAGATCGGCAATCGCTGATCATGAGATTGTGCTCTTTTGCTGGAGAGAGACTCGAAACGTAATAAAACGAACGAAGTATATTTTTGCCCTTCGTATGCTTTAAAGTTAATGCGAAAGTTGTGTAACGCATTAGTTTGAGTTGACGGAGCAACGGAAGGATCAGGTGCGCCGAGTTCGAATGTAAACACCGCGCATGCTGCATGCGTTAGCTCGGCAATAACTGTGCGCGTGTTCCTTATAACGCTGCTGATTGCTACAAACACGTCATTTTCCAATTAGCAGTTCGACAATAACGCAAACCAACCATCGTACCTTTTTGAACACCGATGTGGTGAGGGAGTGGTGCAGATTGAAGAAGACTTGTTAGGAGGGCGACATTCCTGGAAACAGTAAAGGGACTAGCAAAATACAAAGGAGGACACGAAATACAAAGGAAACAAAGGAAGGACTGACGTACAAAGCGAAGTGGAGAGGACACAAAAGAAGGAGTAATTGAGAAGGCTGAACAGAGTGGGACATGAGTTCAAGTTGAAGGATTTGAGTGATTATTTTAATTAGTTGTTTTAGTTGATTATTTTAATTAATTATTTTAGTTGATTATTTTAGTTAATTATTTCAGCTAATTATTTTAATTATATTTTGTGATCATCATCAAATTTGAAAAATGGCTGATGATTCCATGTCAGCTCCACCAAAATTTTTACCTGTGCCTGGTGAACCTACTATCCCATGGAAAAGGTGGAAAAATATATTTTTCACGTATTTGCTAGCCATTGGTGGCGATAAGTATGGGCCAGTTAGGAGGCAAGCCATATTATTGCATCATTTAGGCGTTGAAGGGAGGAGAATCTATGATGATTTGCCAGAAATTTCCTTGGGAATGGGGGATGGGCAACCGGTTAACATTTATGAAATGTCATTGCAGATGCTGGAAAAACATTTCATGCCGAAGATTAATGTTGTGTTTGAGAGACATAAGTTTTTTTCCAGAGGACAAAAACTTGATGAGGGTGTTGTGTCGTATGTAGCAACTCTTCGGGGGTTAGCCGTCACGTGTGAATTTCAAGCATTGTGTGACTCGTTAATTAGAGATCAGATTGTCAGATGCACAAATAATAAGAGAGTTAGAGAAAAGTTGTTATCTAAGAATCCCACTTTGGAAGAAGCCATCCAGATTGCTAGGAGCATGGAAGATACAGACCATTGGATTAAGGAGATAGATAAAGAAAAGAAAAATCCAGAAAGCTCATTAACGGTGATGGAAAAAGAAATGTCTGCTGAGGTAAAGGATGTCAAAAAAGAGATTAACAAAACAATGTATAAGAGTTATGGAAATCTACAGACAAGACCGGGAGAAAGGAGACCGGTAATTTGCTACAGGTGTGGTTGTCCTGGGCATATAAGTTCGAGTTTTGCATGTGGAGCCAGAAATGCTACATGCAGGTCCTGTGGTAAAAGGGGTCATTTGGCTAAGGCATGCAGGTCTAAAGGGAGTATACCAGCTGTAAGTGTAAAAGAGGTAACAAACGAAGAAGAAAACACTGGAGAGATATTTTTAACGGTTGATGGTGTAGAACTGGATGAAAGCCAATTAGTGGAAATAAAGGTGAAAGATGATGTAGGAATAGTTTCTAGAGTCAGAAAAAATTCAATGAATTTAAAAATGGAAAGTACGGGAAAATTGGAAAAACCACATTGTGAAATTGCTGTGGGAGAGGGAGTTGTGAAATTATTGGTGGATTCAGGGAGTTTATTTACTCTTATTTCTAAAGAAACTTTCTTAGGAAACTTAAGGGGAGAAATGAGTGAATTGTCAACTCCTGATGTGAAGGCTGTTGGATACGGGGGTTCTAAAATCAACATAGTGGGGATGCAGTGGACAAGTATTATATTTGAGAAAAGAGGGGTTTATGGTAGAATTTATATCACGGAAGAAGGATCCAATTTGCTAGGGTGGAGACACCAGAAGGATTTGTGCATAATCCTAAATCCTAATGCTTCAGAACCAGTGATGACAGTGGAAAGTAATGTGGTAAATGAATCGCATCAAGATGATGCAAAGAGTGATTGGAGTGAGAGGATAATGGACAAGTACTCCAAGGTATTTACTGAAAATCTTGGTTTGTTGAAGGGTTTTACACACAAAATTGTTTTGAAGGGTAACGCAAAACCAGTGGTACATAAAGTAAGGTCGGTACCTTATATGATGAAGGAAGCTTTGCAAAAGGAGTTGGAAAAATTATTGCAAGCTGAAGTTATTGAACCAATTGAATCATCAGAGTGGTTATCTCCGATTGTCGTAGCTCCTAAAGAGGGAAATAATATTCGTTTATGTATTGATTTACGGGATCTAAACAAAAACATCTGGGTGGACAGGCAACCCTTGCCAAATATTGGAGAAATGTTGAGCGTGATGGGTGGGGGATGTGTTTTCAGTGTCCTGGACATGTCTTCGGCGTACCACCAGATAAATTTACATCCAGATTCACGACATCTTACCTCATTTGTGACACCATTAGGGGCATTTCGCTATCGGAGGATGCCATTTGGGCTGGCATCGGCTTCTGCCGTTTTTCAGAGAGTGATGCAGAATATATTTAAGGGTTTAGAGAGAGTAATGTGTTTCCAAGATGACATCTTGATAGTAGGTAGGTCATACAAAGAGCATGATGAGATTATGGAGGAGGTTTTACGTAGAGTTGATGAATGTGGATTAACGATAAAGAAGGAAAAGTGTCAGGTCAGAGTGGGTGTGGTTAATTATCTTGGACATCAAATATCAGCGGAAGGGATAAAACCAAAGAATAGTATTGTGAAAGCGGTTAAGGATGCACCATCTCCCACCAACAAGGAACAATTGAAGTCTTTTCTTGGACTAGCAGAGTATTGTTCGAAGTTTGTTCCTAGGTTCAGTGAATTAGTGGAACCTATGAGAGTTTTATTGAAAAAAGGGGTTGTTTTTGATTGGAATTTGGATTGTGAGAGAGCGTTTGGAGATGTGAAGTCGTGTCTTGCAGCTGCACCGTCATTGGGACATTTTGATCCTAAAAAAAGAACCATTTTGGTTAGTGATGCAAGTAATGTGGGGATTGGAGCTGTATTGCTGCAAGAGTGTGATGGTGATGAGAGAATTATAGGGTTTGCTTCCAGGAGACTGCAAGGGGCAGAGAGAAGTTACTCTACAATTGAAAAAGAAGCGCTTGCTTGTTGTTGGGGGATAGCGCACTATAGGTATTATCTGTGGGGCATACCTTTTGTACTTAAGACAGATCACAAACCTCTAATCCATTTGTTCAAAGGTGGTCGGGGTTTAGATGGTAGTGTGACTCCTCGCATATCTAGGTGGTTGACATCGGTATTGGATTACAATTTCATTGTAGAGTATGTGCGGGGAGAAAGAAATGTGTTGGCTGATTGTCTTTCCAGGATGCCAGTGGAAGAAGATTCTGGTATTTTAGGTGTGGATGTGGAAGAAATAGTTGTAGAGGTTGATGGTGAATTTGCGGTTAGCAAAGATGATTGGAAGGAGGCAGTGGAGATGGATGAGGAATATAAAGAATTGAAAGAAGTCATTGTTAATTGCTGGGTTGATCCTGGAGTTTTAGATAAGTACAAACAATATTTACAAGTCAAAGAAGAATTGAGTTTGCAAGGTGATAAGATTTTGCGTAGAGATAGGATTGTTCCTCCAAATAGGTTGAGATTTAAAATACTCAAAATTGTACATGAGGGACATCTAGGTAGAAGTTTGACCAAGCGGAGGTTGAGGGAGTCATTTTGGTGGCCAGGAATGGACAAGGATGTGGAGGAGATGGTGAAGGAATGCAATGTGTGCAGTAATAGCGATAAGATGAGAGTCACTAGGAATCCTCCTTTGAGGTGCATGGAGCATCCAAAGAAACCATGGGAAAAAGTGGGGTTAGATATATTAGGCCCAGTTGATAGATTGGGTAGTAATAACCGGTATTTGGTGGTGCTGGTGGATTACCATAGTAAATGGTTCATTTGTAAATCCATGGGTGAGGTAACTTCAAGGAGTGTAATAACATTTTTAAAGGAAGTTTTTTTTGAGGAAGGTGTGCCAAAGACGCTTGTAACTGACAATGGTGTCCAGTTGGTTTCATTGGAGATGAGTAATTATTTGAGTGGTATTGGAGTTTTTCATCACAAAGTGGCGTTGTTCCATCCTCAGGCCAATGGATTGGTGGAGAGAGTGAATCGAATGATTATGGAGTCTATTCAACTTTCCTTGGCAAATGGATTATCTTGGAAGGATGAGTTGCGGAGGATGATGTGGGGTCATAGAATCACTCCTCACACTGTGACTGGTGTTTCTCCTTTTGTTGCACTAAAGGGAAGGGAGCCTGGAACAAAAGAGTCCCCGATGTGGTTGCAGGATAAAAGACAGATTTGGGTTGATAGAGAAGGAATGAGTCTAAGGGTTTTAGAAAATCAAAAGCGAAATAAAATGGAGTATGATCAAAGGAAGGCTGTTAAAAATGTAGTCTTCAGTGAGGGTGATTGGGTGGTGGTAAGGAAGTTTGGATTTGTGAGGAAAGGGGAAAGCAAATTTTCGCAACCATGTAAAATAATATCGGTGGAAGGTTCGGTGGCTCTTCTTGATGATGGGAAAAAAAGGAGTGTGGGAAATTTGTGTAAGGTATCTCATTTATGAGATACTTATGTTTATTTACATGTTGCATTATTTTGTTTGTTTTTATAAGGGGGAAGATATGTGGTGATGTTTAGAACTGAATGTTCAGGTCATGATGTAATGGAGCTATGGTTAAGGCTGTGTTCTAAATTAAACCAGTATTGGATGTAATGCTGGAGGTTGTTACATGAAGATTAATAAAGATCCTGGAAACCTTTGGACTTTGGATTTATTTTCTACATATAGCCAGAGAAATGAGCAACCCCTCCTCTGAGGTCACTTTAAACCAGTTCTCAGTTAATCAAGTTCCTTGGCACAAGCCAAATAGTCATCCTGCAGAGTAAAAGAAGCACCTTCCCACACCTAAGCCTTTCACACCTGATCAAGGAGATTATCCAGCTGTCAGGTGACAGTTGGAGTCCATGCAAAAGGGCCTCCAGAGGTTTCAGGCAGAGAAAAGGTAACCTTTTAAAAGTACATTTTCCTTAATAGCCATTAAAAATTGTATTTTACCATTAAAATGGATTTTCAATACATATTAAAAAGAGTCTTCGAGTCCTATTCTTGGCTGTTCCTTAACAGAAATTAGCTTTATTAAATGTAATAACATAACCCAGTGTTTCCCTATGGAACAGCCAGCTTTGCCACAGAGAAAAATGTTTTGGGGGCTTTTTCACAGCAAGGATATGTTTAGCAATAAACCTTTACATGTCCTACTTTCAAATACCATCCACCAAGCTTTATGGGCAGTAAGGCCTACTCTGGAATGACTGATTATTATTCAAAAGGAAGGTTTTGGCCTGTCAATGTGGTGATTTGTGACAAATGGTGGACCTGCAGTCATGTTTGCACTGTCACTCTAGTGCATGGCACAATGAATGTTGCAGTTCAATAATCTCATGTATCTTGCAAGCCCTGAGTACACTTTGTACCATATACCAGAGACTTATAGATAAGTTAAATATGCCACCTAGGAGTATGCCAGTTTCATCATGTTGAAAGGGTAAAGGTCTGGGGGTATACCACCCAAAATATAAAAATGTCCTACATTGTGTGTTGGACCTTTTATCATGTATCCGTTATGAGGAAGAATGTCACTAGATCAGAAAGCGACATACAACATCAAAATTATTTCATTAACACAGACCACAACATTGACTGTGACACACAGGATGGAAGGGTGGGGAGACTAGAGATCACGCAGAACAACTTTACTCATCAATCTCGGCACACATTTTAAATAGCATGTATATTTGACAAAGGCAAATATTTCTAACCTTAGGCTTGCCAACATGGGAATTTCCATGAGCAAACCTTCTAATGTTGTAAACAATGGCAAAATAAATATCTGTCCTTGACATATACAGATGTATATCACTACAAAACTGACATAGACCTATCTACATAAACATCAGACAGGTGAATTACATCACATTAACTATCAATGAACTTCCTTTTCATAAACCAAATATCACTTGGTAAGAGCACTTACACATGAGTTCAAACAGGATGTAGAAAGATCATTTCCTGCAAACTTTATTGCATGGAAAGGGTTCCCTATTGTTTATTGGCCTGTACCCTCATAGTAGATGATGATTCGGACTTAGGCTGCTCTGAGATATTGGGTTGCTGGTTAACTGGGGTGTGGGCCCTGGTCAAGCAACAGCCACAATCGCTTGCAGGATGAACCGCAAAAAGTCCCTAAATTAACCTCTGCTTAATCCTGGGCAGTGTGGCATAAAAAGCAATCAGGCTTAATTTAGAGGAATGTGTAAAGTATTTATGCAGCACACAAACAGTAAAACGTAGAAACAGAGCACAGGAAAAATCCCACACCAATTTAGATAAATAGAGTATATTTAAAAGAATTATTTGACACCAAAACAACAAAATACAATAAGTAGACGTGGAGTTATGAATGTTTAAAGATTTTAGTGAAAATAGCACCAAAAAGCACAAAGCACCAACTATGGATATCTGGTCACGCTGGACAAAGTCAAAGTCACAATTCAGGCCAACTGCGATGGAGCACAGGTCGGCTACATTCACTAGATTCGTTCAGTTGAAAGTTTACCTTCTCAGATCAGTGCCAAGAGTCCCGGTCGTAGTAGAGGGGACCGCAAGGAGCTGGGAAAAAACTGCAGGAGGCTGCTGGAGTAAAGCAAAGAGCAGGCCAGGCGCTGGTGGAGCTTAGCTTCAGTTGTCCACATGAGCAGGCGATGCTGCAGCACGAAGAGACTGCTGCCATATTTTCACGTTGAATGGTGGTGCGGGCGGCGAGATCTTGGTGCTAAGAGCCCCAAAACTTCAATACAGCTTTCAGAGGCCACACCAAGGGTCCAGGATCTGAGGAGCATAACTCCGGGTCAGGAATTCACTTCAGTTGGGTCCAGGTGCGGGTTCAGGTTGTTGGGGAGCCTTTTATATCCCTGAGGCTCAGATGAGGAGGTCAGCAGACTAGCCCTTGGACTCACTCTGGTAGCTTGGGGTTCAAAATTAAGTGGCAGGTCTAGTTCTTCTTCCCCAGACAAGAGGGCAGAAAGGAAGCAGCAGTCAGCAGTCCAGTAGAGTGGCAGTCCTTTCAGCAGCATAGCAGTGTTTCTTCGTGGCAGAGTATCCAAAGGTCGGGAAGTGTACTGAAGAGTTGGTGTCTGAGGTCCTACTTTTAGGTCCCTGGTGAACTCCATCTGGAAGGTGGGAGAAGCTTCTAGACTGTGGCTTTGAAGTGCAAGGAATTTCCTGACTCCACTGCACTAGCTCGAAGCTGGCTCCAGTAACAATGGGTAGGTGTTAGGTCCTCTGTGTAAGGGCAGAGCACTCCCTATTCAGTTACAAATGAAGCTGTGCTCAACTCCGCAACATGATCCTGCAAGAAGATAGCCCATTAAGGCACACCTATTCCATCTATTGTGTGACTGTCTGGGAGAAATTCAGAAAGTCTAACCGTCAGTTACACCCAGTCCTGCGACTCAAGACAGGCTATAGGCACAAAAGGACTAAGGGAAGAAACATGACAACTTTCTAAACGTGGCATTTTCAGAATTGTAATAAAAAACAGACTTTATCATTAGATAGGGCTTTACAAGTCCAAAGACACCAAACATGAAATAGCTACCTGCTCCCAATTGGAATTTGCAGCTTATTAAATGTAATAAGGAATCCCCAAAGTTATCCTACGGGATGGGTAGGTCTCCCAATAGTGAAAATGTATTTAGGAGCTTTTCACTACAAGGACATGTAAAGTTTTAAAGTACAAGTCCAACCTTTCAATTACACATCATGACCTGCCTAGGGCCTACGTTAGGGGTGATTTATATGTAAGAAAAGGGGGGGGGGGGTTATGGCTTGGCAGGGGAGTTTTAGTGTCAAGTTGGCATGGTAGCTTACACCTCTATTCAGGCTACAGTGGCAGGCCTTTATCATGTTTTCAGGTGCCACTTGAGAGGGTGACACTATAAGTGCTGCAGGCCACTGGTAACATTTAATTTACAAGCCCTAGGTATATGGTAGACCACTCTACAATGGACTTATAAATACATTAAATATGCCAAATGGGTTTAAACTAATTTGACTCTGTTCTGGGGGAGTGAACATAAGCACTTTAGCACTGGTTAGCAATGGTAAAGTGCTGAGTCCTAAGGTCAACAAAAATAAATTCAGCAAAAAGCTGAGGGGAAAGGGCAAAATGTTTGGGGTGACCCTGCAGAGAGGCCCAGGTTCAACAACTATGGTGTGGCTAATGTCCTGACACATTTGCCTGCTCTACAAGTGAATTTGAGGTGCCATGTTCTCTTTTATCACTTCCAAATCTGCATAGTGACATGCAAGAGCATCACCTGCAACACTGCCAGTTTGAAGTCTAGACACTCTTCTGTTTCTCTTGACATCACAACTGGTGTTAATTTGTAGGGCACATCTTTATCTGTGCCTGATGTGGATAGTGCTTTAGAAGCGTGTCCTAATGTGTCCCAATGATGTGGATATAGTAGTTGGTTGTTGGGGTGATTTAGTGAGTTTAGTAAGAGCACAGTTTTATATTTACTGCATGGTCTAATTGCTGACTGTGACAAGGCAATATCTTTGGTCGGTTGTGGGCTATTGCCCACTGTACTGGCTCAACTTGCATAGGAGGAGAACATTACATTTTTTAAATTATTCTTTCCTCATGGATATAATCGTGTACAATTTCAGTTTGCAAACGTAAAATATGTAGTACATTACGAAACTTTAAAGCCTCATAGTTTAAATTGTTGCATTCTGTGTTTTGGCAGGGACGCACTCCTTTAGGACCACTCCTATGATGATGCACTGCAATGGGCTAGAGTCAAATAGATGTTCATCTCCCATGTGAAAATTAAAACAATTCTTCATTTCTGATGTATATCTTACTATGAAATACAAAATAATGTATTCAAGATCAATACAAAGGCCAGTAAGACTATTAAGACAGCTTCAGATCATCCTGCAGTACAGAGAGAGCTACCCTACAAATCATAGACTATGTCCTTCTGTCCTGCCCACAAATAAAGTATCAAATGGTATTGATTTGAAACCTCCTTCACAGGTTCTTCTCCTACCTATTCAACTGACACTAGTGTGTTCACACAGGTTCCAAAAGACCCCAGAAGAATTCAATCAGCTGTAGGGTTTCTGGGATTTCTATCTTGTCCCCCACCATCTTCAACCTCAATATGCAGCCTCTTGGAGCTCAAAGACATCAAACTTCACCAATATGTAGATGACACATAACTATAATTAAAAGCATGTTATGATCCAGGCATGCAAGGCCTAAATCACTTTCTGAACCTATTGCATTCCCAGATGTCCAGCACCTACCAGAAGCGTAACCCCACCAAAATAGAATTCCTGCTATGCAACACAACAACAAGCAGCAACTAGTCTAAAACTGGCTCAAATAAACAGATTTGAATACCAACTTTCACACAAGGCAAGTCACTAGGATTTTACATGGGCACCAATCTCATGACTATATGTTATTGACTTATTTTTCTTTGTTTGGTACATTATTTCTTACCATTTCTTTTTTATTTCTTCAAATGTTCTTTTGGTAGGTTCCACTGAATAGTTTTCTTGTATTTGTTTTTTTTCACAATGCAGCTTTCTCCTCACGTGCAAATGTTGACCTCACAAAGAATGTGTTCTTTTCACCTCAGCAATGAGGATTTCCACCTCATTATCTAGGTAAAGTAGTTTATTTATCCTCCCATTACTTTCTTAAGTGCCTTGACTCCAAGGTTGCTCCTGATTCACTTGGCTTCCAAACTTTACCTTCAAACCTCCCTGAGTCCCTGAGAGAAGGCTCAGTTTAAAAGGTTTGGAAAGCTTATTATGTTGTCTTTTTTGTGCAGTGACACAGTCCTGGTTGCATGTTTTTCACGTTTGTATATGACCCTGCAGCACATTGTTTGTGTTTACACGTCTGCTGACATCATCTTGATGTGACGCTTGTTGCTTCAGTACAACAAAACCTGCTTGTGCAACACAACACAGACAATTTTGGAAGTGCTTTGCTCATGACATCTCTTAGTACATTTGGGCCTTAGAGTCAATATTTCTCTGGGGATGCGGTACGGCAATCTTTCACCTCTGGAGCCAGCCCATGAAATCCTCCCCACTGAAAACAAGATAATGTGTCAACTATTTTGTTGTATACATCTAAACACAATGTTCCACCACCAGCAGTGAGGACATCAAAGATCTGCTGATCCAGCTGTACTTTTCTCTTAAATATTGTTACAATCCCTTCATTCTCAACCACAAAAACGAACCTCCTGTTTGCCAATACCTCTAAAAAAAACCAAGAATCATGATTACCTGGAAGAACTCCAAGAAAGCTACCCTGCGTTTTTAGTCTTCGGTTTTCTGGTCATTATTCTTTGCATACCACTTCCTGTCCAATTAAAGTCCACATTGTATTGCTTAAGCTGCGTCAGAATTGATCTCAGCGTCCACAGTTGTACCTCTTTGTCTAATCTCATGAACTTTCTGCAAAGCAAACCTAATCCAGGAAAAATTACCACAAGCCTAATTCATCCAGTCATTAAGTCTGATACTGCCTCAACTGGTCAAGGCCAATCACCACAACAAAACTGCCCAATACCACTAATTTGTATGCCAATTTTATGTAGCCCAAAAACTGCTACATTTCTCTGAGTTCACATTTCTTCCTCATCCTAAAGTAAGGTCTTAAACCCAAAGGTAACCTCTGGGTTTATTCTTGATATAACTGCCCAAGAGTCTAACTCAATAGCCAGGCCTTCTCTCTTCTTAGGGACCAATGATACCCCTAAATCATCAGCCAATCTTACAGCGCCCTATAGTAGACATGTATATTGACCTGCCTTATTTGCCTTTCCTACATATTGAGTTGCTGCTGTCTTTGAAACACTCTTTGGAGTCCACTTCAAAAATGTATTTCAAGGAACACACCCAACAGGGAGCAGCCCAATTGTATCACCATACTGATGAATATATTGCTCTCAAATAAATAGAAACTCTCTGGGTGACGGTGAAAGGCTGATTTTATGTCGCACTGTGCCATCTTGGCTCTAAAGTCTGTAGCCTTTCATCAATTAAATTGCTTTCTCAAACTTCGAGTATACACTGTGCATTCATCTTGCTTAACAAAGTCACTGATCTACCCACCTTCAGATGATCACAGGTGATGTATTAGTTTAAATTCCTTCAGGGCATCCTTGAGAATGAAAGCCAGTGGTGATGTTGTAAAATTGCCAAAAGTAGGAGTCCTGAACAAACCGACCACCATCCCCACTCATTTTTTGTTCAGCTTCTTTCTCCCTCTGTTTCCATTCTGCTTTAAAACCGTTCTACTTACTTACCACCTACTGACTCTCAGACTTTTTATGGTATACTGAAACCTTCCTCCAACATGATTGCACACATTGCGCAAATCATCAACCACCAAGCAGAGCTGGACAAGGTCCTTCCACTGTATTTGGAGAACTTATGTATAAATATGTAAGATTACCTAGAGCGAGATACCCTCATGAACTTCCTGTATGCTCTCCCCCTTCCAGAATCTGGTCTAAGATATGGTCCCATTCTGCCTTGGTAGACACCATTGAAATTAGATTGAAATCTTAGGAATCAGCACACCACTAGCCATATTTCTTGCAAGCAGTGGCCTAGTCTGTGCCATCCACTGGAGAGAAAGGTCCAGGTCCAGCTCACCCATAACAATGATTTATACTCCTTTGTCTGTTACTTGAAATACTTGTGAAATCAAAGTCACACAAATTCACCCACCATGTATGTGTACCTGTTTAATGACCTCCATATATTTGATCATTGATATATTCCTACCTGATGATTTCTCATAGATCCTCTAGTCCTCCCCGATTTCAAATTGTCTTACTCTGGCTCATCGTTTTATCTAACCTTCTTGATCTGGTAATTAACAAGTATGCAACTTTACCTATTCATAGCTTTTCTTTTGTGGGTGCCATCAAATGGAAACCAAGTGGTTTCATCAAACCTCTATAAGGCAAACTCTTACTTTCTTTTCTCAACTGTTCATAGAGTGGCGCTATTATTTTAATACTATCTTTTACTCCATCTCATAGGTCCTCCCCCTTCCATTCACTGTCCTCCACTTCAGTTTCGCTCCCTGAGTCTCTTTGCAACATTCAGTGTACCAGCCTCTCCGCACCATTTTATCTCATCTTACCCTCCAATCAATCTCTTTCACTTCCACCAGTCATGGCCCATGAACTTTCCTATTTTCCATCATGTTTTGATATTTCCCATCACTAATGTTGACATTTTTATCAGTCCACCCTCTTCCTCACCCCATCAGTGTTCCAACTATCTCACCCCAATTTGCGTCAGATACCCATTATCATACTCACTCTTCTCTCTGCCAACCACGTGTGTCACAATGGCTTATCGTATTGCTGCTGCGCATCCCCTCACTCCACTATGCTTGTTTTCTCGACTCTCATCTCACAATTAGTTGTCCTGCTTAGCAAACCTCTGATTCATAGCACAGCTGATCTAGATTCTGATAAATCCTACCATGTTAGTGATTCCCTTCTATGGGTTCCTACCCTGGCTTTCACCTCACTCTCTTATATCGTCCCTTAAAGTACTTATCTTATCTTTCTTGCATTGCCCGATTCAAGACAATGTCACATCTGTATAAGGGGCTTGTCTTGTTTTCTATCTTTTGTCCTCAGTTAGGCTCTCCCCATTGTCACATGAAGTTTCTAATTCAAACACCTTTACCATTCTACTTGCTCATGTCATCACATTGACATGAAAGTGAACTTCTCACCATCAGATATCTTGCCATGAGCCAGTGGTTCCACCAGCACCTATGCCCCCCTTTCACAAGTCACAGGTAAAGTACATTTCACTTTATGCCAGTTGGCTTTGTTGGTTACCCTGTTCTGGAAGGAGGTACTTAGTCATATTAAAGGGGTACTTGGCTTCCGCCTGCCTGAATCCACCGCCACAATCCTTCTAGGCCTCAAGCCTGATAACTTGCGAGTGCTCACCCGTACTGATTGGCATATCGTCCTCCACATGTTAGGGGCCGCTAAATAGCTCATCGCTCTCTATTGGAAAACGTCAGAGACCCCCCTCCCCTACTGCTATCTAGTTCACGCGCCTGTGGCACACGACTATGGAACTCTTTACTCCACGCCTTCAGTCCCGAGGCCCCCGATTCACCAAAATATGGCAATCGCTGTTTCACTACATCTGTAGAATGGAACACGCGCGTCTTCTGCCCCTCCGGGCTCTACGCCTCTTCGAAGACGCTGTGCTCCCACCTGACCCCGACAGACTAGCTCTATAACCACACTAGCCCTGCCCCTTGTTCCACACGGTGTATGCCCCAGATGCTGACCTGATTAGTGAACGCTATTGTCCCCCTTTACCCCCACACAGCCCGCGAGCTTCTCCCTTCTTGCAACCGCCTTGTCCCCCATCACTTGGAACTTCACGCAATGCGATTCTCTCCCCGTGTCCTGCTCTATCCCCCACTGCCCCCCTGTCACAGTTCCCTCTCTCCTACTTGGCTTTTCTGTCCTCTCAATATTCTCTTTCTGTTGGTCTTCCTCTGTTCCCTCTTACAGGCTCTTTGCCCTCTTTCTTATCATCTCTTAGTTAAGATAATACGCACGTTGAGAATGGATCTTGAAGCTCCCCCACATTGCAGTCTAATGCTCTGCCTCTTGCAACACGCGGCAGACCCTCCGAGGGTTGTAGGCGACTTGCTGTGTAATACTTGCATAGATGTCTGCTACTGAAGTTTCCCATGCCTCCCCTGAATATCGCGGCCGGCCCTATGTAGGGTTGTGGGCCCTATGCTGTGTATACATAGACCCTTATGAAAATAAAACAGATCTTTTAAAAAAAAAAAAGACATATAATTGGGCAGAGGTGACACTCATAGGGCACTTGTTCAGGATTCACCCCCGGGCCCATGATCACCTAGCAGGAATCCTCCTCTAGCCACCAGGTATTGTATTGTTTAGAGGGACAGCCACACTGGCACCCGGGTCAACCCACCCAGGGGACTAAAAAAGTTTTGAACCTTCTCTCTTTCCTGCCGGATGTTTGGGCTCCACCATCACTGGCAGCTGCTATTTTATGTCTTTCTGTGGGAGTCTCTCTTTTCTAAATGTTCACTTCCCTAAATGATTCCTGCTCAGGTAATGCAACAGGTCCTGGGATCACTGAGCAGGAATCCTTCTACTAGGCCACCAGTGTTGTTTACTTTGAGGGGGAGAAACGGAGAAGCCAAATAAATTGGCCAACTTTTTGGAGGAAGCGATTAGGCCTTTGGCTGCTCATTATGCCCTCATACCCCCTTCTCCCCTGTAGGAAAGAGAAAAGTGCCCTGTGCACCAGCTGCGGTCTATGCTCGAGGGCTTGATGCCACCACCCCAGTCATGTGCTTAAGAAAAAGAAATACAACTGGGAAGGGGAGAGTCTCCCATTTCGAAGGGTGCCCCTCTCCAAAGTATTCCTGCCTGGGAATGGTGCTGGGCCCCTCAAACCTTGCACAGAAATCCTTCCACTAGGGCGCCAGGGTTGTTTCAAATGAAGGGGGTCACCTGCCCTGCATATGCGTAGGGGATGACCCCTCAAGGTGGTCAAATGAATTGTTTATCTTATCCCTTTTCAGAGGATGTTGATGGCTAGTGGCTCTCCGTGGTCTCGTACACCCAAAAAGGGAACAGGCCCTCTAGACACCGGGGAAAATGTTGCACACCGTTGTTTTTTTACATCTGTGCCTGGAAGCATAACAGTGTTCCCTGCGTAGATGAGAACAGAGGAGGAGCTTCGCTGGAAAAGGGAAAGCCTCCCTTCCCATTGGATGCATACTGATTCCTGCTCAGGAACTCCGGGAGCACCTCTATTAGGTTTTTTAAGAACACATATAATAGGAAGCCCCAAACCACGGAAAGAAATCAACGTCAAAAGCAACATTAGCAAACAGTGTAGAATAAATGCATCCAATGACAGTGAAGCACACACACATTCACTTTCCAAGAATTTGAATATTGATTATCAAATTGTGGCAAAGTGCACACCCACAAATTTGCAAAAGTACAAGCTGCAAACAAAGCTGCAAACATTAGTGGGCGAGCCTGTTGCTGCTGATTTAGTATGCACATCCTTGATTTAAGAATCATATGTAATTTTGCGTATGATTGTACTTAGTACTGAATGTGCATAATGCCATGTTGAAGACTTCTCTCTCACACTTGCAACATAATGTTCCTGCTGCAATTCATCTTGGGCAAAATTGGCCCCTGAATTGTAATCCCATTTTGAAAAGCACCCAGGGCGTTTGAGCCCAAAATTTGATATGCAGTTTTATCATGATTATATAAACAGCTTTTCTTTGAAGCTTTTTTAAAATGGTATTATTGCTATTGCATTTTAGTTTGTGTTGCAAGTTGAGGTATTTTTGTTTTTCCCCACGTAGGTTCATCCTTGAGAGACGGAGAATCCTGCCTTCCATGAGCTGTTTGTTTTTCGTATTGCATCAATTGGCTGTTGGCAGTGACTTTCTGTTTTTTTGTTTTTTTTAAATCTTGCTGATTCATATTCATACTTTTTTCTCACCAGCACTGAGGTGCATTCTTACTTTTTGCTAACATCACTCACACAATTATTGTCATTCGCAGAACATAGGTATTCCTATGAGCACATTATAGCAACTCCTCTTCAAGAGAATCTGAAGAGCATTGCCTTATAGCACAGCAGCTAAATCTGGACGTCCCTTCACAACCTCAAGATGTGCCGTTGAGGGACACTGGGAGCGGAGCATTGAATACAGGTGCTGTGAAGAGCACATTAACGGTGCTCACTCTGCAAATCCATAATAGATTGCAGTCTGTAATTCCTCCTTCCTCCGGAGTTGCTGGGTATATAAGCAATGCTCCTAATTTTGCCTATTGACTACCTCCATTTTTGTGTGGAGGATTTGTTCCTTGAGGAAATTGTGCTGGAAACTAATTTGAATGCTAAACCGTTTTTGTGTGAGCAAGAAGGCACTCTGACACTTCATTCTAGGGCACACTTGTTGACTTCTGCCTTACACAGGTCGATCAACATTTTAGGGGGGGGGGGGTTGCATTTCTTATGGGAATATAGTGCAAACCAACACTACATTCGTGCTAGCCTTCTGTCTCAGTAAGGGTAATAGTCAGCTTCCCATCTGTCATGAGCAGAGATTGTTTAGAGTGTCTCAAAAACATTGTGCATTACAATGAGTGTTATTCAACCCTGCCACAGAACCATCATGACCAGGATGACCTGTTGTGGAACATTTCTCTGCAACATTTGCAGAGGTTTATAATCCAAGGCAGAATATATTGGTGAGCAATTTTTGATCTTGTACCTAGTATGGATACTGTATACGCAGTATATACCGGGTAAGAGAGCTTGATAAGACATCAACATTTCTGTGTTGTGCGAGAATTCTACTGATTATAAATAGATCTTTAGAGTTTGTACTAGCAAGCACACCGGTTTCCTTCACTCTGACTCGTCACTCTTGTAGTTCAAGGATGCTTGCAGGATGTAGGAGATACCTGCAGGGCAAAGATATATCTTAAATAACATGCCATAGTAAGTTTTAAGATTAACTGTAATAGTGACTGAACATACATTAGCAATATTTCTATGTAACCAACTCTGTACTTTGATATGGAACTTGAAATTTCTGAAAACTAAACTATTAACGAATGAGTACCTCAAGTAAATATTCATTCACACCTCTCCCAAAGACTTGAATAACTACCTCAAACTTTGTAACTATGCACTCTCTCGGGAAGATGGCATCGTTTCTACTTGCTTCTTCTAGAACTGTTAATATTCTATTGTTCTCTAGTCCTGGCAACATGTATATCTACACTACAACTATATATAATATCTTTTATCTGACATTCATACACAACATGAGCAAAATAGCCACTTGATAACCACTAGCAAATGTAACAGCCCCACGTCTTAAAAGAGTTCATATAAATGTTCAGAAAATAGTTTAAAGTGTGTTTCCATCAACAAAAAAGACTTCTCTATATTCCTAATATCCTTCAATACAAATCCAAAAGGAAGCAAGGGGTCTAGGCAATAAAATCTATGATCCACGTAGCAAGGCATTGGCTCCAGAAACATTGTACCATGATTGCCTGGTAAACACACTGTGGGGCATGAGGGAAGTTGTACTCAAATATCCAACATGGTTACCGTCTTTTGAAAATATGCGAGAGTTCATGGCCTGCTGAAAATTGTAGTCCATAGTCTGATTGCTGTCACATAGCTTGTTGTTGGTGTGCATGCAACTTCATTCCAGAAAGCCACAACACTACACATTGACTGCAAAGCTTTACTTCCTTGAAAGAAACTCAGTATCAGCCTGTTGGAGTTTCATTCGCTCGTGCTCTCTAGAAACAAGTGTTAAGCATTGCCTTTGTGATGAGTATATGTGCTCACTACAACTCATGTCGAGAGTAGTACTCCTGTGATGGTTTGAGGCCAATTGTTAGAAGTGCATTAGCCATATTGTATACTTGACTAGAAGAAGGGTGAAGTCAATAAAAGTGATCCAATGCTCCAACGAAAAATGCAACTCGTAAATCTCGCACTTGGTGCAAGACGTTGGCCAGCCACCTGATTCATTTGGCAGCAGTTTGATTAGCACTGGAAGATTAATGTCCTTCCTAGACTTTGAATTGGCCATTATCATTGGTCTTCCTGCCGCAGAAGCAGCAACCTCTACTTCATCTATTGCAAATGATGTGGCAAGGTTAACCATGTTTCTTCAACAAGAAAAGTCAACCATATTGAAAAGGCATAGTTTATACTCGGAAAGTAAGGAGGCGGGAGACTCTGTACTACTATCTCCAGTACACAACTGGCCAGGTCTGTGCTTTCCAACTTGCTTCACTTTGTACCATGGAAAATTGACTGAAGTGAACAGTCAGTTTTAGAGTTAGTATGTGACTTCAATTGGACATACATAGATATACACCTTCCCTGGCCCATTCTATGACTTGCCGCTGCTGTCTGGCTATCCCCTTTCGAATCTCTAAAGGTTCAATTAACCTGTGAAGTTCCTCAGGGATCTTCCCAGTCTCCCCATCTTTTTAATTGATACATCCATTCACTACTGCACTCTTTAAAGGAGAGGCAAGACAGAGTAAATAACTACGTGGGCAATCTACAGTCACTATTTTCCATCAATCATTCCCCTGAATCTATGGAAACATTCCAGAATACTATGCTATTCATCCGAGATTGGATGAATAGCAACCAACCTAAACGTAATTTTGATAAAACAGAGATCATCATCACCCACAATAAGTTGGACTTGTGGAATCCCTCCTTCTGGGTCCCCATGATCGGCACTCCTCCTAAGCCAAAGAGTGCAGTTAGGAGTCTAGGAGTCCTTATCAATGAAAACCTGTTGATGAGACTGGGAGTGGATATGTCCTCTTGCTTTTCCCAGCTATGCAAAATTAAGAAAATGTGCAGATTCCTCACATCTGAGGTCTTGTTCCAGGTTATCTTGGCTTTAGTCATTTCTAGGTTGGACTATGCCAATTCATTTAATCTTGGCCTCCCTAAAGTCCTCAATTGAAGACTTCTGCTGGTTCAACATCAAGCAGTTAAGCTTATCTTTCAACAGTCCAGAAGTTGCCATATCACCCCTCTGCTGAGAAAGCTCTATTGGTTACCAGATGAACAGCGAGCCACCTTCAAGATAGGCTGTATTATTTTCAAATCCCTTCATGGAAAATTACCAGTTTTTTTATGTTCTCGCATACAAAAGATGCACCCAATCACAATCTAGGCCCCTCCTTTCAAAAAGAAGATATTAGGGAGATCTAGATTCTCGGTTCTTGCCCCCGTTTTTGGAATTCGCTAATTTCAGAGAACAGATTCACTTCCAATTACTTACGATTTCAGAAGCATCTGAAGACCTGGCTCTTCAGGCAAGCCTACAATAAAGCGGATGCAAGATCCTGTGCTGTCTTCTATTACTTAGCAGCAAGAAACCCTTTTGGTCAACAAGTGCTTTACAAAACTCAATTACATAACATAACAATTATGACATACTACACATTAAAAAAATAGTGTCTAGAAGGCTATTTGGCTATAGTATGTATGTAAGAGTTGAGTGTGGAAGGATTTTGCTGCACAATTGTACAATTGTTGTTCAAAGGAACTCCATATGAACCATTGTTTTCTGATATTAAACTCTAACTAAGGACCTAAGAAGTTCTGGAAATATTTTTAGAGAATTTTGGAGAGTCTGACTCAATATGTCTACCTCAGTTTTTAAATGTAATTATGCTCACAGTGTCTATAGAGTGGGTCCAAGAAAAGTCCTCTGACAACACATAACTTTCCACCATGCAGTGGAAAGAGTTAGATTTTGGCAAATAGCATCTGGATTTTTGACAGTCATGCTCACTTTGCAAAGCAAAGTGAGTATGCTAAAGGAGCAAGAAAGACAAGTCCTCCTAAATCTATCCAGGCGTCCATGAGGAGGTTCACAATTTTAGTGAGATCTTACAGTGAGATACAGACATGAAGAGCTAGTCCGAGCATAGCCTAGATTTCTTATCATGGGGATCTTATGTGAAGATTAAGCATCACGTCAAGGTAGGAGTGGCGCACAGATCACTACATCCAACTCTACCTACAGACAAATACAAACAAATCTATCATTTTAGCCAACATTTTAAATTTGCAGCTCTTGTAGGTAAGAAACTGTGTTGTGATCCACAGGAGGCCCACCATTTTGAACCCCCATGGGTGTCTACTCAGAACTGTTTTGAGTTAGTAGGTTTCTATGGGTGCTGACCAACACCAGAAACCAAGTACTGCTGCCACCCACATCCACAAAAGGATTGATATTCAAAGAAAAAATCTTGATGTTTGCATGTCACATTTTAAGGGCTTTACTTGAGCAATAGGTGCACCCACACAAGTAAAGTGTTGACTTTATGGGGAGAAGTATGGGAACACTAGGTTGTAGAACGTTTTACGATACCCTCAAATTCCAGAACTTTCCTTCACAGAATTGAGAGGAAAATCTGTAAATATAGTCAAAGTTTGACATTTGCAAGCCCTTCTAGGTAAGAAAAAGTGCTATACAACCATACCCAAAAATAACATAGCTAATGGTATCCTGAGAATGATTGCAATGCAATGGAAATATCTTGACCTTTCCACAATTTGTTTGGGACCTTCCTTATCTGAGTGATAGGTCTAGTCATACAAGTGCAGCATCATTGGGAACACTGAGTGGTGGACGTTTGGCATTCCAGAACTTTCCCTCACAGACAATGATGACATTCTGTGATTTCAACCAAAGTTTGATGATTGCAGGTCCTTTGGGTATGGAAATTTGGTGTGATGCACGCAAGCTACATCACAAATGACTCCCTTGGTTGTCTAGTTTGTAGAAATGTCAGGTGTTTGTAGGTTTTCCGGGTGCTGGCCCAAATTTTGCAGCTACACATCCCAAGATTATATAATTATTATAAAAAAGCTAGACTATGCCATTGTGTGTTTTTGGGTGTTTCCGGTCTTGTGCAATAGTCTCACTCACACATGTGATACAGTTTTTATTGGGAGAAATGTGGGAATGCAGAATAGTTGTACATTTGTTATTTCCTATAGATTCTTTCTACAATTTTGGCTTCCAAATGTAAGTTAAAGTGTCCAAAAACACAATTTGTAAAACATCCACAAAATCAACAGATATTTTGGACAACCTCAAGTTCAGGATGGCAAGAGTAACTTTATTCCTAACCTCAGATTCTTGGGCATATTTTGGAAATGTATAACTTTCCCTCAGACCCATTTTTAATTAATTAGATTTTATCTTAATATTGATGCATGGTTGGAATATGCTGGTAAACCATTACAAGATTCATGGCTCTGGCTATCACCTGTTTTTGATTATCCAACAATCACTCTATACCTCTGTACTGCAAGAGTCTGATAGCATGACAGCTGAGAACATTCTCACCTACTGTTTTCTTCCTTTCACTATGCTATTATTAGTTTATTTGCGCAAAGAACAAGCCATCTATACAAATGACCCTTTGCTGAATTAAGAATTCTGTATTTTTTTTAATGTATTTGTTTCTTAGTTCATTCATCGACAACATACCTCTTTCCTCCACAATCTGCATGTTGGTAGAAACTACAAAATGGAATATATTTATCAGCACTTAGAAAGTCAGAATTTGGGTTAAAAATGAGTGCCTTATTCACAAAGGTAAACTTCAACTTTCGTGTAACTTTATGTTTGTTGGTAGAAACTGCAAAATGGACTATGCCACTGTGTGTTTTTGGGTGTTTCCGTTCTTATGCAATAGTCTCACTCACACATGTGATACAGTTTTTATTGGGAGAAGTGTGGAAATTCAGAATAGTTGTACTTTGTTATTTCCTATAGATTTTTTCTACAATTTTGGCTTCCAAATGCAAGTTAAAGTGTCCAAACACACATTTTGTAAAACACCCACAAAATCAACAGATATTTTGGACAACCTCAAGTTCAAATTGGCAAGAGTAACTTTATTCCTAACCTCAGATTCTTGGGTATATTTTGGAAATGTATAACTTTCCCTCATACCCATTTTTAATTAATTAGATTTTATCTTATTATTGATGCATGGTTGGAATATGCTGATAAACCATTACAAGATTCATGGCTGTGGCTATCACCTGTTTTTGATTATCCAACAATCACTCTATACCTCTGTGACTGCAAGAGTCTGATAGCATGACAGCTGAGAACATTCTCACCTACTTTTGTTCTTACTTTCACTATGCTATGATTAGTTTATTTGGGAAAAGAACAAACCATCTATACAAAAGACCCTTTGATGAATTAAGAATTCTGTATTTTTTTTTAATGTATTTTTTTCTTAGTTCATCCATGGACTTCATACCTCTTTCCTCCACAATCTGCATGTTGGTAGAAACTGCAAAATGGTATATTTATCAGCACTTAGAAACTCAGAATTTGGGGTAAAAAATGAGGGCCTTATTCTCAAAGGTAAACTTTCACTTTTGTGTAACTTTATGTATGTTTTGCAATTCACAAAACAGCATTTTAATAGTAAGTTTCTGAGTGCAGGGACTCCACAGTAGGGGCATAGAAAAAAATAGGCATGTGGTATTTTTTCATATGAGGAGTTCCCGCCCTGACTGTGGAGGCTCCACACTCGTAAATTTAGTATTAAAATGCTGTTTTGTGAATTCCAAAACAAATGTAAACTTACACAAAAGTGTAAGGTTACCTTTGTGCCCATACACAATACAGCTCATGGCATGGCCACATCATAATCCAATGAAGACAAACCAATCATCACTGCAAGTACAAGGTCTTCAGAATGTGCAATTGTGCAATCGATGTAACCTTCTGCTGTCACCGCCTCAGAGTCTCTGTCCTTGGGAATGTCACAGCCGTTTAGTCTAACTAATATCAACAATCTTGGCTTTTTTTAATTGAGTGCTTAATTTGAGCAAATGATTTCTGGTGCTCGATACCGGCACCTAATTTTCAACACTGTCACTTATGATAGTCTGCTACTTGGTGGCGTTGTCTGTCTAATTTTGAGGTGAGCACCACAACTGTTGTTTATTAATTCAGTATACATTAAATATGACTTATACCTGTTGCCCAAGCTATTCTCATCGGTTTGGGGCCCTAGTATAGTCTGAAATTGGAACACTTGTAGAGTGTGATGGTTAGGAGTTGTATTGGTACTGTCATTAGCAGCGCTGACAGGAGCAATGGGTAGGGCAAACTGCAGTAGCCTCCTGACGAGTAGCATCCTGACGAGGAATTAAGCATTGTCCCAAAGGCGTGGAAGGATAAAGGAGTTTGGC
This sequence comes from Triturus cristatus, assembly GCF_964204655.1. Taxonomy (NCBI): domain Eukaryota; kingdom Metazoa; phylum Chordata; class Amphibia; order Caudata; family Salamandridae; genus Triturus; species Triturus cristatus. Next base: position 436,057,010 of record NC_140587.1, on the reverse strand, counting down.
ATCAAAACAGGCGTTAGTGGTCTACAGAATGAAAAGTGCATTATTTGTTTCTAAAGCCCTGTGTGGTCCCTGATATTTGTGACATACTTTATCAGTTTGATGACAATGAAATATCATAGTAAGAAGGTTTTAAAAATAGCTTGTTTACATATTTTAAGCCTAAGAGAAATGTTGATTATAAACACATTTTTCATTGGATGGTGAAGAAGCAGGGTGAGTCGTTGACTCTATTGTCACAAACTGAAGGACTCTGTGCAGCATTGTGACTTTAACAACTACAATAGTGAAGATGCTTTCGGATCTTAAATCACTGCCAGATGTAAATCTGCTACTTTCAGACAAAAGCTTGAAGACATCCATCTTGTTAAATATCCCGTCATGGCAATTGACGCATATGTCATATAAAGAGATTACTGGTTCATTTGCATTGTTCTAATTTCGGTAATGCACTTAAAATTTGAATACACAGTCATGTTTTTTCCTAAATTCTGATCTCGAACTCCCTTTTTTGAGTCAGTTCTTTCCTATTTACTGTATTTTGAAATGCTGTTTTGAATCTTGTCCCTAGGGACACCTTACCTCATAGTTCTTGGGGTTCACGCTATACCCGACCCCAGCGAATAGTATGCACCTCTGCTGTTATGCAGATCATCCAAGCAATCAAGTGCTAAGGGTTTGGTTTCAGAAGTGGGATACAGTGAGAAGAGATTTTATTTTTTCGATATTCTTTGTGCGCGATCTGGATTTTGTCTATACTCCCCAACATCCAGAATGTTAAGATATCAAGCAAAAGTCACAAGCAGAAACAAAATAAAAACTCAAGCAGTGGAAGCAGTACTTTACATCCAATCCGAACAGTTGTACTCACGTTGTTGTTTCCATCTTCCAAACTGAGGTTCATGCCCTGCAATATAAAGGGTGTGTCACACCTGTGGAAAAATAGCAGCATGTCAGACTATTTGTAGAAGTCATGACAAGTGCAAGGTGAAGACCAATGATTAATTCATTGCGAATTTGATATCACAAGCACACAACAAAGTGAAACACAGTAATCACATTCGCCAGCAAGTTAGAGAAGTAGCCATGTGACACAGGTCTCTGCCGACATCTGAATCAATATCAACAGACACTGAAAACTCATGTGGAGCCATGGTTTTCTCAACAATAGGTATTGTCATATTGAAATATAAGAAAGGGCCATCAAAGCTCATCCTAAACATTGAGGTGAACGAAACATCTTTCAAATTCATGAAAGACACTAGCACCCCAGAAATCTCATGATGATAATGACTTTGTCAACTTATCTGTCAAACCCAATCCTAAGGCAACAAGTGTGCACATTGACACATATGATTCCAAAGGGTCTTTCAAGGCAATGCGTATTTTCATCTCCAGCTCAAATTTGATTTACACTCTCTCCAGGTGACATTTTTGATCTGGAGGCCACTGCTAGCGCCAGCTGGCTTTTGAGTTTGAAATTAGAAGTTACACTAGGACTCCTGAAGGCTCAGTGTCAGATCATAGGCAAGATCTCATCTACCCCACAGGTCAAAATGATAGAGTTGTTTCCTGACCAGTTCTGGGGCATTGGCGAACTGAAAGATCATCAGATTTAATTACACATTGATGATTTTGTCAAATCAGCTGCTCAACACTTTCACTGTATTCCATTCAGCATAGAGGAACAAGTTGAACAAGAGCTTCTTAAATCAAGAGATCATCGATCCAGTGAAAGGACTGCAGCTGTCGCCTATTGTGCCTGTACCTAAATGGCACACAGGTCGAAAAATATGCCTCTTTGTGGATATGCATCAACCAAATCAAGCAATCCAACATGAACAACCTCTCATGCCCCAAATTCAAGACAAGATACATCAGCTGAATGGTTAATCAGTTGAAAGTGGAACATGGTTCAAGGTAGATATAATAACATTTACCCCACATTGTGGATTGTTTCTCTACAAACCTCTCAATTTTGGGGTTTCCTTAGCGGCTGAGGCGTTTCAGGAAGAGCTAAGGGAAAGGTGTTCATGGCTCTCAATAACAGTGATGATATCCTAGTATTTGGGAAAGCAAAAGAGGAGCCTGATGATTCATTGCTAAACGTCTGCCAAGTGGCATTTAACAAAGTTCAGGACATCCTCCCTGGAACTTTGTGGTCACATCTTCTCAAAAGATTGGATGCGTCCTAACTGGACAAGGTTTCAGCTCTGACTCAAACACTTCACCAGACACTTTGCCAGCCCTAAACTCCTTTTTAGGATTTGCAATCTACTGCATAGATTATACATCTGACATTTAATCTGTTAGTGCACCTCAAGAAAGCTCGTGAAAAAGGGGGTAACTCTTTAAATGGTCTCATAAATGTCAGACTGCATGTGCACTAAAATCGCAAATGTGCAAAGTTTAGCATATTTTGACAAGTTCCTACAAACCGAGCTTGTGGTTGAGGCTGGTCTAGTTTGCCTACTTGCCATATTGGCACAAAAGGACAGTGACACTGAAACCCCATGACGAGTAAATCATATATGTTGCCGTCTCACCAACATGGAACAAACCAATTTGCAGGTCATAGAGGAGAGCCTTGCAGTGTGTGGGCTTGTGAACATTGTAAGCTTATCCTCTATGGCAAATCATTTACAGTGATAACTGAGTACCAGTTGCTACTGACCATAACTGTCAGCTCAAAGGCCAAGATGATACCCTGGATAGAGAGATAAGCTCTTCATCTCTGAGTCTACAAATTTCACATGCTTCATATACCTGACAAAGAAAACATTCAAACTAAATGTATCTTTCCATTTCTGTTTAAAAGCTCTGACTCCACTCTCTCAGTTGTTGAAGAGTATCTCCAGTATGTGGTCAAACAATCCCAACACCAAGCAAGAAGAAAACAAGGGCTGATACATGCAGGTGCACATGCAAGACCCAACTCTGAGTGACATTACAGAACTCGTTAAATCACAAAAGCGGAGGGACCTCGAGCGCAATAACAAGCAAAATTCAAAAAAACAGAATCAAAGGCTTCAAAGCCTTCCCACATGATCAGGTGGAACTTGCCTGTCATGCAAGTTGGATGATAGTACGAAGCACTAGCATAGTTATACCTCATGCCCTGCAAAGTCACATAGCTGACCTCACTCATGAAAAAAACACTGTAGCATAGAAGCCACTAAGAGGCTCCTCAAACGGAAAGTATGGTTTGCTTTCTTAAACATATAAGTAAAAAAGAAAGAGTGTAACATCTAAATTACAAAACTGTATATATACATATATATCAATTGTTCTGAGTTTGAATTCACACATTCATATTGACATGGAACTATTGCAATTGACACAAAATTATTATAATGGTTTTTATTGTCTTTTTCTGGTAGGCTAACATACCTCAGTTAGGCCTCGTCCCCTTCTTTGTTAAAATGGCTGCTAAATCATGATGTTCATTCCGTTTATATTTTAATGCTCAGCACTATTTGCCGCAATATGTGGACTGTTTATTTTGTATGACATGTTTTTCTGGAAGAACTGGCTGGGGGAAACTTTTTGCTACTTTCCAAAGTTCTATCAACCTAGCACACTGTATTGCATTCATATTCTGCTGTTTATGTAACTAGTTTGTCCGGATGACCTTAGATCAGAAGGAACGAATAAATATTCATGTATTGGCAGGTTAGTAGGAAGTGGGTAGGATTAGGTGATATTTTTGAAATATGAAATGTGATTTGCAGTTTCCATGATTTCCTATGCTGAAAATGGCTATAAAAACCCTTGAATTTGGGGGGAGAGACAGATGAGTCTCTAGTTCGGATGGTGTCCAATTCCATTGATTTGGTGCACATTTGAGACTTGGTAAATTGTTGCTAATTTTGCTTGTTATTGCATTGTTCATATTACGGAGAGCCTTTGTGGCAAATGACTTCCATGTATTTAAATAAGATTACTGCTCCATTAGCATTTTTCATATTTTCTGAATTGCACTTTAAAATTGTAATAAACCTTCATGGTTTCTCTAAATTTCTGATCTCAAACTCTTCATTTGAGTCAGTGCTTTGTTATTGACTGTATTCTGAAATGTTGTTTCAGTCTTCTCTATAGGGACACATTATCTCATAGATTTTTAGGTTAACATTGCCCCTGAACCCAGCAAATTCAAGTGCACCACTGTTATGCAGATTATCTAAGGGACAGCGTGCCCACAGTCCCGAAAGCAAAATATAAATGCCTGTTACTAGTGGGGGAGTCATAAAGAATCTGGCACCCCTGCAACACTTTCTGTTACACCTGTCATCCTTTAGGGTGGTCTTCCCTAAACTTTTTGCCCACTTACATCCTCTTTTTGCTGGTCCTTAGGACTCTGAGCGCTTTACCACTGCTGACCAATGCTAAAGTGCATGTGCTTGTCCTCTCAACACGGTAACATTAGGGAAATACATGATTAGCATATTTTATTTAGTTGTAAGTCCCTTATAAAGTGGTATACCATATACCGAGGGCCTGTAAACTAAATACTACTAGTGGGCCTGCAGCACTGATTGTGCCACCCACATAAGTAGCCTTTAAAACCTGTCACAGTCCTGCCACTGCAGGGCCTGTGTGTACAGTTTGCTGCAACTTCGACACGGCATTTAAAATGCTTTGCCAAGCCTTAAAATCCCCTTTTATTACACATAAGTCACCCCTAAGGTAGGCCCTAGGTAGCCGATAGAGCAGGGTGCTGTGTATGTAAAAGGTATTTACTCTTAGGTTTTGCATGTCCTGGTTGTGCAAACACCTAAATTAGTTTTCACTACTGCGCGGCCTACTCCTCTCATAGGTTAACCTTGGGAATTCCTTAATACATGTTTAAACTGTAATTTCTGAGTAGAAAGCAGTCGTTGTCTTATGTTTTATATCTTTGAAATTGTATTCATAAATCCTCTTTATTGGTAAAGTTGGATTTAACATTACTCTTTTAGAAATGCCACTTTTAGAAAGTGGCCATTTCTCTGCTCTTACTGCTCTGTGTGCCTGCAGCCTGTCTCCAATACACGTCTGAGGTGGGTGACAGCTTCACTTTGTGCATTCCTTCTAGACAGCCACAAACACAGGAAGGTTAGGTGACTCTGAGCACTCATCTGTATTCTGATGGCACTTCATGGGTATGAAAAGAGGGTGGAGCTGACACTTGTACCTGCATAGGCAGTGTCCTGTCCCTACACAAACTGTTCATTACCCCCCACTGATAGTCTGGAGCCATGGCTGGGAAGAAAGGACTTCTGTGCACTTCAAAGACTCTTCTTTGAAGTCACTCCCAATTCAAAAGCACAACTAGGTATAAGTACTGGGCCTCTGACCCCACCAAAACAGACATTACTGGACCTGTGAAGAAGTCTACCAGGAGGATGGACTGCTGTGCTGCTACAAGAACTGCCACTATGCGGGACTGCTGCTGAAGAAGAACAGCTTTTCTGCCTTGCTGCCCTGCTGCCTGCTTCTATCTGCCCGGCTGAGGAAAGGACTAGACCCATCTCCCTTGAACCCAGAGTAACTCCAAGGGGGTGGAGACTTGCCCCTGTTCTGAAGTCTCAGGGACATCAAAGACTTTCTGCAACCCTGCAACAGCACCAGGACTCTGCCGTCTGTGAGTTCCAACCTGCCAAATTGTGCCAACCGAGTCCTGGGCCGTTGGAAGTGAGCTTTTTTGTGCTGCAACTTTCAACGACGACGCATCGCCGCCGTTGCACTAAGTAGAACTGGTGCAGTTCACCTGATGACGATGTATCGGCAATCTTCAGTGCTGCTTGGCGGCGATGCTTCCCTGAGTGCGTGGCTCAACTACACATTGCATACGAATCCCACAGATCAACAATGGTGCTTCGCCTCCCTGCTTATCTTATCCCATCCTTGACATCGACGCAGCTCCTGACCAAAAGGTACTGTTTCAGAGGACCAAGGCTGGTCCCTGTATCTGACCCACGCTCCATCGCAGTTGGCCTGAACTTTTGGAATTACACCAGTCAAACACGACCAGATATCCCTGATTGCCACTTTAAGACACTAAGCACTATATTTTGGGATATTCTTTCAAAATTCATAAATCCGGTTCTACTTATTGGATTTTTGTTGTTTTGGTCTTGATTTATTTATAAAAAATTGTTTCTAAAATCACAAATACTTACACTCTGCCTCTTTAGATGAGCCTGACTGCTCTGTGCCAAGCTACCAAAGGACAAGCACAGTTTATCTCTACGTGTGTATCTGACTTACCCTGACTAGGATTGTGGCTCCTGCTTGGACAGGGTGCATACCTCTGCCAACCAGTAATCCCAGATACTAACAGTGTTGGACTTGTTTAATAATCATGTAATTGTTTAATTGTATTATATATGTGTGTATGTATATATATATTCACTGAAAAAACCATAGGTTTCACACATGTTATAGTTAGGAATTAGCATTTAAAAAACCTTGCAAATTCAGTGAAAAAACCAAAGGTTTCACACATGTTATAGTTAGCTGGACATTTCACTCGTAAAAAACCAATGAAATTCCCCCGTTATAGTTAGTTCAGCTAACTATAACTCGCGCGCCCGCAATGCACTGCTGATGACGTCACATATTACATCACTCATGACATGGTCACTGACATCACTCATGACATCACTGATGACATCTCAAATGACATCACTGATGACATCCAGTGAATGTGTGTTTTTCTGAAAATTGAATATGTTTTATATATGTATATCTCAAGGTCAATGGAAGAATAAATGGGTATATAAGTGTCTAAATGGATGCTTTGTTTTTGAAAAATTTATTGTGTTACTGACTGATTAAGTGTATCATAGTGAATACATGGCTTACTGAGTAATGTTTAAATATGAAAATATCTGTATCAGTCTCTCACTTTGTGTATAAGTGGCTGCATGGGTTGGTGAGTAGCTTCATGGGTGTCTATATAGGTTATTAGTTGTTTTTTTGAGTATCAGTCTGAGTGTCTGTATGGTTCGGTGGGGGTATGATGTAGTGCATAGGTGCATGAATGAGTGATTCACTCTTTGTATGTGTTGAAGACAGCATGTGTGCAGGACTGTATGGGTGGATGAGTGTGTGATTGGTTGTGTTAGTGAGTGAATGACTGTCTCAATAGTGTCTTTATGAGTAACTACATATGTTTTAAACTAGTATATGTGACTATTGGTGTATATAAGTGAGTATATGTGAGAGTTAGAGATTGAAAGAGTTCCTGTATGAATAAGTATGTGTTTCTATAAGTGATTGTTTATAAGACTAAGTATGTGTAAGTTTCCGTAGAAGTAAGTGTGGTGGTGTGTGTATAACTGTGTAAGCTAATAAATGTATGTTTGTTTCTTTATTAGCATGAGTGAGTATGTGTGAGTAACTCTATGGATGAGTGGCATTGTGTAACAGGATGTATAGGTGTATGAGTACATATGATGAGTGAGTGCATGTATGAGTGACTGTATAGGACTGTTGGTGAATGAGTGGATGTGTATGTGGTTCTTAGAATTACTTAAGAGGTTCTTGTAACTGGTATTGGTATGTCCATTGTTTTGAAAATTTCAGTCTCTATTTTTGAATGTGTGTATCAAAGGTTATATTAGGGGAAGAGGAGGTCTGCCACTCTATCACAAGGATGATGTCATCAGTGATGTCATCAGTGATGTCATTTGAGATGTCATCAGTGATGTCATGAGTGATGTCAGTGACCATGTCATGAGTGATGTAATATGTGACGTCATCAGCAGTGCATTGCGGGCGCGCTAGTTATAGTTAGCTGAACTAACTATAACGGGGGAATTTCATTGGTTTTTTACGAGTGAAATGTACAGCTAACTATAACATGTGTGAAACCTTTGGTTTTTTCACTGAATTTGCAAGGTTTTTTAAATGCTAATTCCTAACTATAACATGTGTGAAACCTATGGTTTTTTCAGTGAATTTGCAAGGTTTTTTAAATGCTAATTTCTAACTATAACGTGTGTGAAACCCATAGTTTTTTCAGTGAATTTGTATGGTTTTTTAAATGCTAATTCTTAGCTATAACATATGTGATTCCCATATTTTTTTTTATTGATTTTTTTTTTTTTTTTATAAATTCTTATATTAAATGTGTTTTTTTTTAAAAAAACAAGTTTTTTTTAAAACTTTTTATTCTCTTAAAACACTGTTTTTTTTCTTTAAAATCTGCAATATTTCAAGATTTTTTTTTTTTATTTAACAAACAGGTAAGATATATTAGTATAACTTTGAAAATATTTTTTTTTTTTTTTTTTTTTTTTTAGTGCGCGTACGGTAAGCGTACGGTTTACGCAATGTCCGTAATTTATCTACGCTGTTTGCGTATAGTTACGCAATTTGCGTAGCCACGCGTACTGCGCGTGGGGCGCGTTCGCGTGTACGCTACACGCGCACGTTACGCGGAAGTGTTGGGGAGTGACTGTTATGCGCATGCGTGCGAGCGCGTGTCTTTTTTACGCGCATGCGTACTTTTGCCGTAAGCGTACCGTAAGCGCACCGTAAGCGTACGGTTGGTCATGTGATCATGAAACACAACTTTTGATTGGTTGAAACTACTTTCAGTTCTAGAACTCTCCTACACCACACCCATTCCCCTCATTTCTGTTTGTGATCCCTTAGGAGAAGGAGCTGGGTTGTCTTTGTGATACGATGGCAGAACAGCAGAGCCCTTCTGAGAGTGAGGCTAGCAGCACTACCTTGAGGCAGAGAGCGAGGAAACAAAAGACCTCTTACATATGGGAGTATTTTTGTTTTCCAGAGGGCCAGCAAAAGGTAAATGCACCCTTAGTGACTTGTAAGCTGTGTGGCTGTGTACTTTCAAGAGGGAATCCCGACAGGAAGTATTCCTTCGGGAATCACACCATGATGAGACACCTTAAGGATGTACACAGAAGGACACATGCTCGACTTACTGAAGGTAACCCTTCAGTAAATCAACCAAGCACATCCACAGCAGCTCAGCCTGGACCATCATCTGCAGTGCCGAGTCCTTCTTCTGCAGGTCAGGTGAGCCCTTCATCTGTGGGGGGAGCATCTCCTTTTTCTTCTCCTCAGGAAATTAACCCTCGGTTTCTGAGGGTTGAAATACGGTGCGCCACTTGTCATGAACTAATTTGTTGTAGGGAGACCAGTATTTCCCTAGTGAACAATAAAATAGATCAGCACACTTGTCGTACCGTCTAATATTCCCATTCTTTCTTTCCTCTGTCCCTGCATGAACACAACGGCTCTTTTAAGAGCCAACCTTACCTTTCATCTATTTTTTATATATGTTTTTAAAACTTTTTTTTGGTTTTTTTTTTACCGTACGCGTACGGTACGCGTAATTATTATTTTTTTTTAAAAAAAACACTAAAAATCAATTAACACATTACAAGGTCCTTGAGAGACTACAATGAAAAACTGAAAATGTGATTGTGGGGAAGTGGAAAAAAGGGACCATGATATTTTTGACTTACCATACCCACTCGAAAAAATATTTATTCATTTAAATTTTTTTTTAATTGCTTTAAAAATGGTTCTAGTTTTCGAAAATTATCTATCTCAATCTGAAAAAAAAGAAAAAAGTATTAATTATTAATATTTAATAAAACATTTTATAATACAGTACACATATTTACATATTTTTCAAAAAAAAAAATGCCTTTTTTTTGCTGTTTTCAGAATATATTGCATTTCACTATAAATTGAGAAAGCAATTGCATTCATCATTTAACAGCGGGCAAAAAAAAAATAACAATCTCAAAGATTGTATAAAAAAAAAACAGAATCTCTTTTAACTTAAACATAACATTATAGAAATGCATAATATTCTAAAAACATATCAACTAATATCAATACTTATTTCTTTAAAATACCGTCTGATATTTTTGTTTCAGAAGTATAATCCCAAAAATATATCTCAAATAACTCCACAATACATCTGGTTCCATTTCCTTTAGGCCAAATAGTAATTTTAAAATTCTTTTTTGATTAAATTTCCAATGTTAATCCAATAAAAAACTAAAGTTTAAATTGTACAGATCTCACCGATTCTCTGTAACATTTTGGTTTCCGAAAGATTTATTAATAATTAAATAAGTCCACAATAGAATTGTTTACCTTTCCGCATGGCCAAATAGTAATTTTAAAAATCTTTTTTGAATAAATTTCCAATGGCAATCCAATAACATTCCAAAATTTAAATTGTGCAGATGTTACTGATTTTGTCTAAATTTTTGTTTTTCCAAAGTTTCATTAAAAATTAAAAAAGTCCACATTACAATTGGTTACCTTTCCATTAGGCCAAATGGTAATTTGTAAAATCATTTTTTTAGAAAATTCCACTGGTAATCCAATAAAATTGTAAAATTGTTTTGTCCAGATGTTGCCAAATCTCTCTAAAATTTAGGTTTCAGGAAGATTAGATAGGAATTTGCTAAATCAAAAGGCAAACGTTGCTTAAAAATCAATTGGGAATCATTACACAGTGTCCAGCCTTTTTCACATTTAAGATAAACTGTGTAATATCCAGAAGTTACAGTAGGTCCATCATGGAAAATTATTGCAACTGTTACAAAAGTTTTTCCTGAAATTGATAATTGCTGTCCTGTAAACTTCTTTATTAAAGTATCTAATTTTGAACCATCAGCTTTACAGCGTTGCATCATTAAAATTACATACTGTCCGTATTCCTTTACAATTAACGTTGAAAACATGTCAGATTGACACTCACTGCATTCCATGCTATGATTAGCATCTTTAACTAATTTAGCAAAAGTGACTGTTTTACTTTCTGGCAATGTTAAATAAATAAACCTTTCAGAATCAACATTAGAGCCACATATATTATAACAGTTTTCACAACTATGTTCCCATTTATAAGAGAGACCAAATAAATTTTTAATGGGAACCCCTTCTTCTTCCAGTACCTGAAGAAAAAACATCAAGAATTCCTGTGCGTCTTGCTGTACATTTTGAGAAAACTGTGTTCGTCCTGAACATACATCTAAAAGTTTTCTAATTTCAGTGGCACTTTCTATTTGAGTTTTATCATTACTCAGCTTTTGAAAAAGGAGACTCAACTCAGAACAGAATCTTTTTCCCTGATTTACTATTATCTGCTCTTGCACACTTTCCAGATAAAATGCAACATTCAGCACTACATTAGCGTAGCAGTTGACACCAGAGCTATTTTCAAAATGACATCCTACAACCTGTTCTTCATTTTCCTTTTTCTTTTTGCTTGCAATTACATCACTCCTCTTTTTTTTCCTCCTCTCTACATCTTCATTATAGATATTCTCATTTCTCCTTTTACGAGAAACTACACGTTTCTCCAACACAGGATACTGACCTAAATGAGGAGCATAGCTTCTTCTTAATCTATTATACTCCTTTACACAATTTGCATCAGCACTAACTTTTGAGTCATCAAAGTCTATCATGAATAAACCTGATAATGTTTTCACTCGTGACAAAGCAACATATGCCATACCTTCTTTGAACACAGTTGAACCAATGTTCACAAATGCACAATCTACAGTCAATCCTTGAGACTTGTGAATAGTTACAGCATATGCTAGAGAAAACGGAAACTGCTTCCTACGTACATATAAATCTTTCACAAGCATGAAACGAACTGAACAACGACAAATGTCTTTAACTTCTTCTATCTGATCAAATTTTATTTTTAAACATTCAATTCCATCTTTTTTCTGATAATTAATAAAACCCACAACTCTTCCCATAGCTCCATTAACTAAACCTTTTTCAACATCCAAATTTCTCCTTAAAAATACTCTACAGTTCATGCAAACATATAGATTTTTCTTCCTTTTCCAACTTCAAAAGCTCCTCATTGAATATTGAGCATTCACGTAGAGTTGGCATTAAGCAGATGACACTTTTCTTTTCTGCAATGTTCTTGTATATCTTCTCTGCAACTATTTCTTCCTTTGGAAATAAATTATGTAGCAGCCGACTCTGTAATGCTTTTTTGCCAGCTTCAGTGAGTAGTCCAATTCTGATATCTTTCAGAATACTTCCATATTCTTCATCGTTTGCTTGCCTCATATTAGTAGTTAGTTCCTTGTACTCAAAGAAGGACCAAATATTTGCATTACCGATGCTTCCCAATGACTTCTTTGTGTCTTCATGTGTCACAGTATTAAACACTGGTTGTCCTTTAACTGGAGTAAGTTGCAAAAGATCTCCAAAAACTAGGACGTGTTTTCCTCCAAATAACACGTCATAGTCTGTCTTCAGAATTTGCTGCATTCTTAAATGCACAAAGGCAAGCATTAAGTTTGATACCATGCTCACCTCATCAATAATGAGAACTTGCATCTTCTTCAATACTCTTGAAACTTCCAAGCATGCTTCTCCAGTTAGCTTGTTGTATTGTATTTTGTTCTCATGCTCCACTGGTAACATTAGCAAACGATGTAAAGTGATTCCTTTTATGTTATATGCTGCTAACCCAGTTGGAGCAGTAACCACACAAGACAAAGTAGAATCCGTTTTTTGCTGTAGGTAGCTTCTGATGACTTTTATAAGGAAACTTTTTCCAGTTCCAGCTTGTCCGCTTACATACATCCTGATTGGATGAAATGATGTGCATGAGCACTCTTTTTTTTCATGTAGAAATCCGTGATCAATTTTGTTTCTGATCTCTTCATAAATTTGTTGCTGCTCTTCGTTCAGTTGTCTTTCCAAATTTTGTAAGTCTATAAATTCTTCTTGAACATGATTCATAGCTGTTTCCACTTCATTCATGGCTATTGATGCTTCATTTTCAACGATTGGTTGTCCTAGGGGATCTTGACTGAGTGTTCCTGAACTTTGGCTGTCCTGAGAACTGTCTCTAGCTATTTCTGCTGCAATTGTAGTTTCCTGTTCAATTTCTTCATTTAACATTTGCAGATAAGTTGAGAATGTACTGCATTGTATGCTGTCTTTGCAAGCATTAAAAGAATCTTCATAGCTTTGAAATTCTCCCAGTAGTTCATCCTCTGAACGCCATGGTTTAAACAGCTGTAAAAGAGCCAAGTAGTAAAATTCCTTTTTGTCAGTAGTGTCGCAACTCAGCTTCCTGTGATTTATCAAACTTCCTTTTGTTTGCTTCACCAAACATCCTTCCTCACCAATGACTTTATATTTTCCATTGTTGATGTCTTCTGCGGCTTTCCGTGAATAAATGCAGTTCTGCAGCACTTCATACAGACACATGTTCTCCAGATGATAACTTCTCTTTGGGTAATATGTGTCCAACATGTTTGATTTCAAAATATCTGTACTTTCTGGGTCATTCTCGGCCAAATATTCAATTTCTCCAACAGATTTCAGTACCCGATTTCTCATTGCTGCAAGGCCTAAACTTGCCCAAATTATTCTTCTTGATTTCGAGTAGACACTTGCAGAAGATAACCTATCTGAACATTCGTAGGATCCAATTTCTCGATGCGATAACATCTTCAAACTGAAACTGTACAGCTTCTTACTGACAGTCTTCTCGTGAGAAATCTCTTCCCACATTTCCTTCAATTCTGTTTTTTCTGATTTCGTAATGTAAGACGTTACATATCGAGCAACAGCAATGGAATTGTCAGCTACATACTGTATATCCATGTTAGCATTCCACATGGATAAAATGACTGGGTTGTAGTCATTTATATTTTTTGATTCTTCTTTTCTTTTAAGGTTGTAGGTATTCTTAGGTGATTTTCTTGTGATAGTATGTCTCACAGATGACATAAAACTGTTTACTCTTCCATTTGAAAGAACAGGTCTAGGAAATCCAAATCGACATTTAGTGTAGTATTTATCTTTGCTCTTGTATTTCCGTCGACAGTATTTTCCACACCGATGACTTTGGAAACGTAAAACTTGCTCCTTTAACTTTTTATCTTCTGTGCTTTTTGGTATAGCACATGTTGCATATTCTTCAATGTAAGATAACACTGCTTCATCAGCATCTGTTCCAAACTTTGGGGCATCCTTGATCGACAACAGCATATGAATATGAGGAGCACCTCTTGCCTGGTACTCTTTTCTCCAAAAGAAATCCACTACTTCTCCTAGAGGTGGATTTTTTTTATTGCAGATGAAGGACATCATAGCCTCAAATCTATGATTGAAATATCTGCAAACATTAACCGGATCCAATGAGCACAGTTCTCCTGCTGTCTTGTATTCGATGTTTTTAATGTTTGAATTTGCCTCTCGTAGAAAATCCAGTAAATCATCCCAAGCGTACTCGGCACAGCTTAGGGTAAGGAACCATGTTGGTGTTCCTAAATTCCGTAACATGCATTTTAATTCACCATGGCGTCGGTACCAATATTCATTTGTCCCACGCTGACAAGCCATCAGATTGATCAGTTGTGTTTCCAAATGATCATCTCGGTGCTGCACTTTCTCCATAAAATCCTTAGCAGACACATTTTGTAAATATACTCCACTTTTTAAAATGTGATTTACTGCATATGATAATGCAGGCAAGTCGCTTTCAAATAAAAGATGGAACAAATAAGGAATACTTTGTCGAAATTTGGGATCTTCTGCATATAGTCTTGTAGTCCGATACTCAGAAGCTGGAACCTGTTCTGGACGTTCATCGTATCGTCCTCCTTTTCCTTTAGGAAACAGCTGGGGAAAACATCGAGCTTCCAAGCTCTCCTCCCATACACTCACGGGAGTTCCTTTTGCTTTCTTCATCTGAAACAGATCAATATTGTCTCCCATAGCTTCTTTTGAATGAAGAGGATGTATGCTAAAATGTTCATAAATTTCTTCTTCCTTTGACTTGTCCACTTTTTCAATTTGACCAGTTGGTGTTTCTGTGTCTTCTTGTAAATCTTCTTCTTCTTCTTCTTCTATATAAATTGATTCATACCATTTGTTATTCCTTTTCAAATACAAATTTGCTCTTTGTACTTTCCGTACATCTACCAGCTCCTGCCAAATCTTCTTATTCTTTGTAGGTACACCATTAACCAGAATAACTAATGGTTCAGTTTCCAAAGTATCTGCATCAATAGTTTCCATATTTTTTTTCAAATCCAAGGGCAAATATACCACTCTACCTTTTAAACCTCTCAGTAAATCTGAAGGAGGTAATTTACCAGTTTTGGGCTCCATACGTACTATGGTCTGGAACGGATGAACACATTGAATAAGTATAGACTCATAAGTATTTAATTCAGAAAGTTCGGCAGGAATAACATCCAATTCTAAATTATTATGTACAGCTCTGGTCGGCATTCTATTTTCTTCTAATTTGTTGTAACAGTATTTACAAATACGCTGAACTTCACCCAATTCAAAACAATTTTCAAGAAATATATATGTGGCAAAATCCTTCCACTTATAATTATCTTCATTTTCACTTTTTCTATAGAGATCAACATACCTGGTTTGTTTTCTATAATGAGTTCTGCGGCAACAAATACAAGTAATATTTGGTCTTTCATTAGAGATTTTTTCAAATTTTGTTATGTGATCATTAAATGTCTTACTTAAAAATGGTTCTACATTCTCTTCCACTTGTTCCTCATTTACTGTGTCCTTTTCTGCACTGTTTTGTTCAGGACCAAAGTAACAAAACTGAATTTCATCAACAACCTTCTCTACATCTGATACTGACCCACGGAACAGAGCCCTATTCAATTCATCTAACTTTATTGCTGGACTTTTAGCAAAATACAACCGTCTCACAAACTTTCTCATTTCAGTATGATGAACAGCCAGCATCCTAAAATGATGGAAAACACTATTACACACTTTTCTAGATAGACAAGCCAGAGAATGACCCTGCAAACCAGTATTCTCTCTCACTCTGCATGGATCCAGACTTTGAAGCACCTTAATCTTCTGTTTTACACTTTTTTTAGTATATTCTCTTAGAAACTCACGAAATGTATCAATAGATTCCTGACGCACAGTGCAAATACTACTACAATTCCAAGTGTACACTGGGGCTTTAGGACGTCTCCCCATAGCCTCATCCGCCATCACTTGTACCTCATCTCTTGGAACCATTATCTCCTTCTCCATTATGAAACCATTTTTCACTTCGTAAGCACGACCTCTGGTGTCAACTGCATGCAGCAAACTATTACTTTGAAAATAGCTCTCTTCATTAAAAAAAGGTTCACTACTTGAACTATGCATCCATTTTCCTAAAAACACTTTACAAAAGTTTGTTCTGTTCACTACTCTTTTCCTTTTGCTTTGTGATTTCAGTACATTAACCATTTTATCTAATGTACGCATCCTATTCAAAATTAAAATGAATAGTTTCCTTTTTAATTCTAATGCCTTTGCTACAATGGCTTCAATTTCTTTTTTTCTCTTATAAAACTTAGCCTTTTGCTTATATTTCTTCACATCCTTTATCAAATTGGACATAACTCTTCTCTGAAACATTTTTCTACGTATCTCTTTAAACGCTGTTTTTCTGTTTAAGTTTATCTTTTTAGTTGCAGAAGGTATATTTGCATTAACTAAATGCTCAATTTTTTCCTCTCCTTTTCTATTGAAAACATTTTTTCCAGTACAGACATTTTGTACATTTTTCCTTTTTTTGAATATGTTCTTCAAAAAATCTTTTGTTTGCTTACCAGAAGATTTTTTCTTTTTCCCAACATGAGCATCTCCAACTAACTTAGGTCCTCCAGTTGTCTTCAAATATAGGTTTTTTTTGTGGTCTTTCTTTACTCTGGATTTTGTAGGCATCTTAAATTTTGTTCACTGCTCTTCAGCAATACCTGAAAAAAACTAAAAAAAAATTCCTTTATTTTATTTAAATATATTACTACATTTTTTATGTTCTTTAGAAATCTTAAAATACTATAAACCCCTTTCCTATAAATGAAAATCACAATAACACCTTCACAAATTAAATTTCTAAAAATAATTCCTGTGTGCACACAAAGTCATGCTTTGAAATTAGGCAGAAAACTGCTTTTTCAGACCAGCACCATGTGTAACCTGGTTGACTGCCTACACTTCTGCAAGTGCAACCAGCCTTAGTGATGCTGAATGTATTTGCATTACTGACTGAAACCTCAAACCCCACTCGCTTGTGAATACTGTGCATGATTCCACAGGGTAAGCAGCTAGGTGTGTGCTAAGAGTCTGCTTCTGCACCAAAAAATGGCTCCCCCTTTCCATCTAATGCAACTGTGAAATCACCAGAGCAATACGCAATAAATCTCTGCCTGTAATTCCTATATGCACACAGAGTCATGTTTTCACATTAGTCACAAAACGAAATTTCTTTGCCATTTTGAAAGCACACTTACTACTCTTTTTTTTGGCAAGTGATAAACACTTTTACAGACTGACACATTATGAATCCACTTTTCAGATTCTTAAAAAAGCACATGTCCAAACTGCTTTTTCAGACCAGCACCATGTGTAACCTGGTTGACTGCCTACACTCCAGCAAGGGCAACCAGCCTTAGTGATGCTGAATGTATTTGCATTACTGACTGAAACCTCAAACCCCACTCGCTTGTGAATACTGTGCATGATTCCACACGGTAAGCAGCTGGGTGTGTGCTAAGAGTCTGCTTCTGCACCAAAAAATGGCTCCCCCTTTCCATCTAATGCAACTGTGAAATCACCAGAGCAATACGCAATAAATCTCTGCCTGTAATTCCTATATGCACACAGAGTCATGTTTTCACATTAGTCACAAAACGAAATTTCTTTGCCATTTTGAAAGCACACTTACTACTCTTTTTTTTGGCAAGTGTTAAACACTTTTACAGACTGACACATTATGAATCCACTTTTCAGATTCTTAAAAAAGCACATGTCCAAACTGCTTTTTCAGACCAGCTCCATGTGTAACCTGGTTGACTGCCTACACTCCAGCAAGGGCAACCAGCCTTAGTGATGCTGAATGTATTTGCATTACTGACTGAAACCTCACACCCCACTCGCTTGTGAATACTGTGCATGATTCCACAGGGTAAGCAGCTAGGTGTGTGCTAAGAGTCTGCTTCTGCACCAAAAAATGGCTCCCCCTTTCCATCTAATCCAACTGTGAAATCACCAGAGCAATACGCAATAAATCTCTGCCTGTAATTCCTATATGCACACAGAGTCATGTTTTCACATTAGTCACAAAACGAAATTTCTTTGCCATTTTGAAAGCACACTTACTACTCTTTTTTTTGGCAACTGATAAACACTTTTACAGACTGACACATTATGAATCCACTTTTCAGATTCTTAAAAAAGCACATGTCCAAACTGCTTTTTCAGACCAGCACCATGTGTAACCTGGTTGACTGCCTACACTCCAGCAAGGGCAACCAGCCTTAGTGATGCTGAATGTATTTGCATTACTGACTGAAACCTCAAACCCCACTCGCTTGTGAATACTGTGCATGATTCCACACGGTAAGCAGCTGGGTGTGTGCTAAGAGTCTGCTTCTGCACCAAAAAATGGCTCCCCCTTTCCATCTAATGCAACTGTGAAATCACCAGAGCAATAAGCAATAAATCTCTGCCTGTAATTCCTATATGCACACAGAGTCATGTTTTCACATTAGTCACAAAACGAAATTTCTTTGCCATTTTGAAAGCACACTTACTACTCTTTTTTTTGGCAAGTGTTAAACACTTTTACAGACTGACACATTATGAATCCACTTTTCAGATTCTTAAAAAAGCACATGTCCAAACTGCTTTTTCAGACCAGCTCCATGTGTAACCTGGTTGACTGCCTACACTCCAGCAAGGGCAACCAGCCTTAGTGATGCTGAATGTATTTGCATTACTGACTGAAACCTCACACCCCACTCGCTTGTGAATACTGTGCATGATTCCACAGGGTAAGCAGCTAGGTGTGTGCTAAGAGTCTGCTTCTGCACCAAAAAATGGCTCCCCCTTTCCATCTAATCCAACTGTGAAATCACCAGAGCAATACGCAATAAATCTCTGCCTGTAATTCCTATATGCACACAGAGTCATGTTTTCACATTAGTCACAAAACGAAATTTCTTTGCCATTTTGAAAGCACACTTACTACTCTTTTTTTTGGCAAGTGTTAAACACTTTTACAGACTGACACATTATGAATCCACTTTTCAGATTCTTAAAAAAGCACATGTCCAAACTGCTTTTTCAGACCAGCACCATGTGTAACCTGGTTGACTGCCTACACTCCAGCAAGGGCAACCAGCCTTAGTGATGCTGAATGTATTTGCATTACTGACTGAAACCTCAAACCCCACTCGCTTGTGAATACTGTGCATGATTCCACAGGGTAAGCAGCTGGGTGTGTGCTAAGAGTCTGCTTCTGCACCAAAAAATGGCTCCCCTTTTCCATCTAATGCAACTGTGAAATCACCAGAGCAATACGCAATAAATCTCTGCCTGTAATTCCTATATGCACACAGAGTCATGTTTTCACATTAGTCACAAAACGAAATTTCTTTGCCAATTTGAAAGCACACTTACTACTCTTTTTTTTGGCAAGTGATAAACACTTTTACAGACTGACACATTATGAATCCACTTTTCAGATTCTTAAAAAAGCACATGTCCAAACTGCTTTTTCAGACCAGCACCATGTGTAACCTGGTTGACTGCCTACACTCCAGCAAGGGCAACCAGCCTTAGTGATGCTGAATGTATTTGCATTACTGACTGAAACCTCAAACCCCACTCGCTTGTGAATACTGTGCATGATTCCACAGGGTAAGCAGCTGGGTGTGTGCTAAGAGTCTGCTTCTGCACCAAAAAATGGCTCCCCCTTTCGATCTAATGCAACTGTGAAATCACCAGAGCAATACGCAATAAATCTCTGCCTGTAATTCCTATATGCACACAGAGTCATGTTTTCACATTAGTCACAAAACGAAATTTCTTTGCCAATTTGAAAGCACACTTACTACTCTTTTTTTTGGCAAGTGATAAACACTTTTACAGACTGACACATTATGAATCCACTTTTCAGATTCTTAAAAAAGCACATGTCCAAACTGCTTTTTCAGACCAGCACCATGTGTAACCTGGTTGACTGCCTACACTCCAGCAAGGGCAACCAGCCTTAGTGATGCTGAATGTATTTGCATTACTGACTGAAACCTCAAACCCCACTCGCTTGTGAATACTGTGCATGATTCCACAGGGTAAGCAGCTAGGTGTGTGCTAAGAGTCTGCTTCTCCACCAAAAAATGGCTCCCCCTTTCCATCTAATGCAACTGTGAAATCACCAGAGCAATACGCAATAAATATCTGCCTGTAATTCCTATATGCACACAGAGTCATGTTTTCACATTAGTCACAAAACGAAATTTCTTTGCCATTTTGAAAGCACACTTACGACTCTTTTTTTTGGCAAGTGTTAAACACTTTTACAGACTGACACATTATGAATCCACTTTTCAGATTCTTAAAAAAGCACATGTCCAAACTGTTTTTTCAGACCAGCACCATGTGTAACCTGGTTGACTGCCTACACTCCAGCAAGGGCAACCAGCCTTAGTGATGCTGAATGTATTTGCATCACTGACTGAAACCTCAAACCCCACTCGCTTGTGAATACTGTGCATGATTCCACACGGTAAGCAGCTGGGTGTGTGCTAAGAGTCTGCTTCTGCACCAAAAAATGGCTCCCCCTTTCCATCTAATGCAACTGTGAAATCACCAGAGCAATACGCAATAAATCTCTGCCTGTAATTCCTATATGCACACAGAGTCATGTTTTCACATTAGTCACAAAACGAAATTTCTTTGCCAATTTGAAAGCACACTTACTACTCTTTTTTTGGGCAAGTGATAAACACTTTTACAGACTGACACATTATGAATCCACTTTTCAGATTCTTAAAAAAGCACATGTCCAAACTGCTTTTTCAGACCAGCACCATGTGTAACCTGGTTGACTGCCTACACTCCAGCAAGGGCAACCAGCCTTAGTGATGCTGAATGTATTTGCATTACTGACTGAAACCTCAAACCCCACTCGCTTGTGAATACTGTGCATGATTCCACAGGGTAAGCAGCTGGGTGTGTGCTAAGAGTCTGCTTCTGCACCAAAAAATGGCTCCCCCTTTCCATCTAATGCAACTGTGAAATCACCAGAGCAATACGCAATAAATCTCTGCCTGTAATTCCTATATGCACACAGAGTCATGTTTTCACATTAGTCACAAAACGAAATTTCTTTGCCAATTTGAAAGCACACTTACTACTCTTTTTTTTGGCAAGTGATAAACACTTTTACAGACTGACACATTATGAATCCACTTTTCAGATTCTTAAAAAAGCACATGTCCAAACTGCTTTTTCAGACCAGCACCATGTGTAACCTGGTTGACTGCCTACACTCCAGCAAGGGCAACCAGCCTTAGTGATGCTGAATGTATTTGCATTACTGACTGAAACCTCAAACCCCACTCGCTTGTGAATACTGTGCATGATTCCACAGGGTAAGCAGCTGGGTGTGTGCTAAGAGTCTGCTTCTGCACCAAAAAATGGCTCCCCCTTTCCATCTAATGCAACTGTGAAATCACCAGAGCAATACGCAATAAATCTCTGCCTGTAATTCCTATATGCACACAGAGTCATGTTTTCACATTAGTCACAAAACAAAATTTCTTTGCCAATTTGAAAGCACACTTACTACTCTTTTTTTTGGCAAGTGATAAACACTTTTACAGACTGACACATTATGAATCCACTTTTCAGATTCTTAAAAAAGCACATGTCCAAACTGCTTTTTCAGACCAGCACCATGTGTAACCTGGTTGACTGCCTACACTCCAGCAAGGGCAACCAGCCTTAGTGATGCTGAATGTATTTGCATTACTGACTGAAACCTCAAACCCTTAAAGTATTCTTTATTTTTACCAGTACACCTTAATTTATGGTGAAAACATAGTCCATATTATTTTACATGTTCTTCACATTTAAATTTCTCCCAAAACAGAAAATAATAAACACAACTTCAACAAAAGGAATCCCATTTCTATTATTCATTTCTTAATTTACCATATACATCCCCTCTCAAACTCTAAACTCACCTTTAAAATTAGTTCGTTGTGAAAGAAATGTGGCACTCAAACAGCAGATTATCAGAGCCAGGATCTCTGTTCTTTACACCTCTCTCCTCTCAGCAGAACCAGATAATGGCAAACTTTCCCTCTCTTTTTCCACACATATACATGTTAGTTTCAAATCTCAGTGCTTCCCCCTTTTTTTCAAATGTAATCACACATTTCTATTGGTTGAAAACCAACCCTTTTCCAAAAGTACCCTTCCCCCAACTTGACTTCTGCCTAGTACCCTTCCCCCAACTTGACTTCTGCCTGCTACCATAGCAACAGCTCATGGAACACTGCTGTGTGGAGTTAGGTCAGAAGTTCACCAAACAATGTTTCAATTCCACAGAGCAAGAGTGCTTGCCTTTTCAAACCTAACAGCAAATCCATAGTACTGTTCTTTGGTAATACATTTTTCTGTACCAATACAAAACATGCTTCTATTAATTTACACATACAGCCTAGTTTTTATTCTAGAATGGTATGAAACAGCCAATCAGTTCTTTTTTTTATGAAAAAAATATGTATGCCTCCATTTCCAAACTGTCTTTCTTTTCATATTGCCATTCTACTGAAAGACACCTCCTGAGTGCATCCAGTTCTCCTTTGAAGATGTTCACAGTGTGGATTGTAGGGCACAGCTATGTCTTCTGGAGTGAAAAGTATGCAGAGAAAACAGATATGGTGAGAGACCTTGCTTTGCCAAATGTAGACATTAAATGGATTGGTCAGAGAGGGTTAAAGTGGCACCAATTGATGCCATTGGTGAAATCCTTCATGCACATCCAACACCCTGACCTCATAATAGTGCACTGTGGTGGCAATGACCTAGGCACTTTGACTGGGGTAGGTCTGGAAATGCTTATGAAGGACACCTTTGCACAACTGTTTTCACTTTTCCCTAAAACTGCCTTTGTGTTTTCTAACATATGCCAAAGGCAAAAATGGAACTGGTCCAATCATTTCTGTCCGCAGATTGACAAAGCAAGAAAGCACGTCAACAAATCTGTTTCTGCTTTCCTCCGTGACTATGGTATGGGTTCCATTTACCACAACAACTTGCGTTACGACATGCAAGACATTTATAGAGGAGATGGTGTACACTTCACTGATGAAGGGAACAGAGTCTTCCTCTTGAACCTTAGACTCTGCATCGGTACTTACTTGTAGGTACCACTAAAAAATCATTTCATAAGCCCCCTAATATCTAAACACTTAAATCTGAATTTCATTTCTTTTTTTATTTTTTTTTTCTACCGTACGCTTACGGTAAGCTTACCGTACGCGTACCCCGCGATTTTTTTAAAAATCAATAAATGTTGTCTTTGTACTTTTCTGTCCTTCTTTGACCCCCTTACAAATGTTAGGGGGTCTGTAACTCTCCTCCTTGCCCCCTTTTCAAGATATCACTCTTTTTTTTTCTGAGTGAAACACACAAAATGGCGGCCGCCGCTTCCTGGTTTCGACCGATTCGAATGTTTACTAAGATCTTTGAGCCAATCAGAATCGCGCTCGCGCACGCCACCGTACGCGTACGGTAAGCGTACCGGAAGCGCACCGTAAGCTGGCTCAGATATATATATTGATTTAAAGGCTATTTTCTCAGAATCTACTGAACAGATTTACACCAAACCTACAAAAGGCACTTCCTTGACCTGAGGACTACCTCTCTGCCAAATTTCTAGTAATACTGTTCAGCCGTTCAGGCTGTAGCTGTGTCTAAAGGTCCTATGGAAAAATGCATGGGAAAAACGCGTTTTGGGACCCCCCTTTTATCTCAGCCCCCGCTTGACGAATCCCCCCGAGACTTTCAGGGTAGGAGCGGAGCGGAGCGCCCCACCTATTTTGAAATATTCACGAGGATTCGTCGACCGGCGCCAAAGTTATTCAAAATAGAATGTTGCGGATTTCCTATGGAAACAGGGTCCTAACTATAACTACCTACTGGCGACCGCCAGTAGGTAATGTATGTATATATATATATATATATATATATATATATATATATATATATATATATATATATATATATATATATATATATTATATATTCATATGTGCAATTAAACAATGTACATGATTATTAAACAATTTTGTAATTAAAAATGTAATTAGCAATTTAAAAAATATTGACTACTTACCTAAGTTCTCACACTATACCCCAACAAACTTAGCAACCCACACTTAACATATAACTACAACAAATAAGTATAACTCAATTTACATAATTGATAATTAACTAATTAATTAATAATCATTTGTTAATTCATAATTATTTAATTAATATACCACTCCATACCCCTACAAACCTAGCAACCTGCAACTAAAATACAACTAAAATAAATTAGTATTAGATAATGTACATCATTAATTATCAATTGAATAATTAATAATAAATAAATAAATAATTGATAATTATTACTTAACTTCCCACGCTATATCCCTACAGACCCAACACCTGAAATATAACTAAATTATTAAGTTATTACACAATTTACATAATTAGTAATCATTTAAATATTTACAAATATATTTTTAATGTATTGTTAATAAATTATAACTTAATTACCTTCCCACCCTATACTCCTACAAACATAGCAGTCTGCACCTAAAACATAAATAGAAAAAATTATGTGTACACAATTTACATATTCGATAAGCAATTAATTCCTCATAATAAATTAATAATTCAGTGTTAATTATTCCCACCGTATACCCCTACAAACCTAG
This sequence comes from Triturus cristatus, assembly GCF_964204655.1. Classification (NCBI taxonomy): domain Eukaryota; kingdom Metazoa; phylum Chordata; class Amphibia; order Caudata; family Salamandridae; genus Triturus; species Triturus cristatus. Next base: position 436,032,216 of record NC_140587.1, on the reverse strand, counting down.
CAACTTGCTATGACACTTTAAATTACTGTTAGCAATTACAGTAAAAATTATAAATCACTTAAAATTACAAACTATATTTGAAAATATTATTAACAATTATACAAACAATAACACATAACATTAATATGTGAACTAAACACATTAAGATAATTAAAAAAACTATATTTTTTACAACTATATTATTGAAAACGATATTAACAATGATATTCTTAACAACTATATTACTTAACTCAAAAAGCTATAGTCTTGTCAACAATACTTCTGCATCACAATATTTTTGTATCACTATTTTATTTTCTATTTCCGTCTCCCGATATTTATAACTCAATATTTTGCCCAAATACCCCACTCTACTCTGCACCACTCCACAGCACTGCACTCTATTCTGCACCACTCCATTTACACCAAGCCATTGCACTGTGTGCAATTGCAATCTACTCTTCACCACTCCACTCTTTGCCACTGCACTCTATGCTTCTCTACTCTACCACCCACGACTCTACTCTATGCCAATACACTCGTCCGACTCTACACCACTACACTCTTTGCCACTGCACTCTACACAACTCCAATCTATGCCACTCCACTCTGCACTACTCCACTCTACGCAACTCAGCGCCAATTTGCACCACTGAACCACTGCACTCCACACTATTCCACTCTATGCCAATTGACTGTATGCCACTCTAATCTACTCTACGCATTACACTGTATGCCAATTTACCCTGCACCACTCCACTCTACGCAACTGCACTCTACACCACTACTATGCGCCACTCTACTCCACTCTGTGCCACTCCACTCTATGCCAATGGACTCTACACCATTCTGCTCTAAATCACTGCACTTATGTCACTGCACTCTGTGCCACTGCAGTCTACTCTGCACTACAATACTCTACACCACTGCACTCTACGCTAGTCTACTCCTTAATGCTGCACTCTATGCCACTCTACTCTGCAACACTGCACTCTGTGCAACTGCACTCTATGCCAATGGACTCTACACCATTCTGCTCTAAATCACTGCACTTTATGTCACTGCACTCTATGCCGCTGCAGTCTAATCTGCACTACAGTACACTACACTACTGCACTCTGTGCTAGTCTACTCTGTAATACTGCACTCCATGCCACTCTACTCTGCTACACTGCACTCTACGCAACTGCACTCTGCATCACTTCCTTCTACACGATTGCGCTTTATGTCACTCCACTCTGCACACCTCTAAGCCACTGAACTCTCTGCCACTCTACCCTACTCTGCACCACTGCACTCTACACCACTATATTCTACACCATTGTATTCTACACCACTGCACTTTATGCCACTCTAATCTACTCCACTGCATTCTACGATGCTGCATTTTATGCCACTGAATTCCATGCTGCTGCACTCTACGCCACAATACTCTGCACCACTCTATGCCAATGCATTCTATACCAGTGCACTCTACTCTACTCTATACCACTCCACACCACATCACTCTACTCCACTCTGCACTACTCTACTCTATGCCACTGAATTCTGCACCACTGCACTCTATAATGCACCACTGTACTCAGCACCACTGCACCATACGCCATTCTACTCAACATCCCTCTACTCTATGCCACTGCACTCTATGCCAATGCACTCTACCCTACTGCCCTCTCCTCCACTCTACTCGGCAAGACTGCGCTCTCCTCCACTCTACTTTGCAATACTGCATTCTATGCCAATGCACTCTACACCACTACAATCTAGGCCACTTTGCTCTGCATCACACCACTTGCCGCAACTGCACTCTGCAGCACTCTACTCTATGCAACTGCACTCTATGTCACTACACTGTACAGCACTATAGTCTACTCTGCACCTCTGTATGCCACTCTACGCCACTGCTCCCTATGCCGCTCTACTCTGCACCACTGCACCCTACGCCACTCTCCTCTGTACTACTCCACTCAATGCCACAGCATTCTCCTATGCAACACTCTAATCTAAACAAATCAGTTTCCCTTTTGTGCTTTACTTATGTACTTAAACTTCTATTAGGCAAATTAAAACACATCCACATGAGTACACATCTTAGGCAATGTACAACAATATATAAAGTCAGTCTCTGCCTCACTATTGTTCAAATAATTATTATTTATTATATAGTTACAAAATGTACACCTCATATATATGTTCGAAGCACATCCATTTATTTATTACATTTACCTAGTGTTTAAATATAAAAATCATTCCTCATTATCATCAAATACATCAACTAAAAAGAATTTGTCGGCACGGCGTTTCATTGCAAATCGATATGGTTCAGACCACCTTCATCAGGACATATATTTTAAGACAAAGACTTTTCAATGGTTTCTAGAGCATCCGTAATTTTATCAGGGATTCAAGAAGTTGCCCATGCCAACTGTGCTTCAGACTGGTCAGACACTAACAGTCAATCATTTTACTTGAGAAGCCTGCTTGAGCTAACTCAATCATGACACAATCTGAAGAATCTAGAATACTTATTTCAATGGCAATATAGTGTTCCAAGCTATATAATTAAAAACAGGACCCCTGTCTCAAACTTATCTTCATGTGCAGCAGGGGTGCGTCATTAAAGAGAGGCGATGTGAGTAAATAAAAAGAAGCAACTTCGTCACAAGGTCCTCTATGGCTATGTATACATATATAAGAGGTGTATATTTTATAACTATGTAATAAATAATAATTCTTTCAACTATAGTGAGACAGATTAATTTTATATATTGTTGTCTGTTGCCTAAGATGTGCACTGATTTGAACATGTTTTGATTTGCCTAGTAGAGGTTTAAGTGCATAAGTAAAGTAAAAAAGGAGGAAAAGAATTTGTTTTAAACCACCCTGTTCCTTTTGGCCACTAAGGGTGACTCTCTTTTTGCTTGGGGTTTATGTGCACTCTTATCTGCGTCACTGCAGTCTACACCACTGCATTCTACACTGCTGAATTCTATACCCCGCATTCTAGGGCACTATGCTCTGCACACTCTACATCAATGTACTCTCTACCAGTCAACTCTACTGCACCCAACTCCACTGTATGCTACTGTACACTACTCCACACTATGCCACTCCATTACACGAAACGACACTCCATGCCACTCCACTCTACTCCACTCTTTGCCATTCCACTCTAGGACACTCCACGCCACTCTCGTCTATATCACTCACTTTTAGCCATACTGAACAGCAGCCACGCTGGTGTACAACATGGCTAAACACATTGGCAAAGCCAATAGCTCTAACATAGGCGAGGCAAATTGGCTTTGCCAATGCTTGTTATTCTTTGTGCCTGAAGGCTCAGGGGGCAAAGTATGCTAGGTGAATAGTTTTCTGTGAATTGTGCGCATTCTGCGTATGAGCTGTGTATGTTTTTAGGGGCAATGATAAAAATGGAATGAATCGTTTCAAAAGTATTAAAGATGCATATGTTCACACAAGAGAGACGGCGGAAGTTGATAAGATTGATGTTTGTTTTTAATTCGCAGATTTCTCTTCTCATAAATCATTTTATGGGCTAGGAATGTTCTAAAGACCTTAAGGCAGGACAGGTGCATGAACATTTACCTTCCTCTGAACAGAAACAGAAGATAGAAATACCCCCGTGCTCGCATGTTTACATTCTCAGAAGCTGTTACACCACAAACGCAGATAATCGGCAATGGAATCGTGTTATTCTTTAATTTGTCCCAGCCTCCGGCGAGATATTGTCACGGAGTTGGTGGTTAAGCAGCTATTAACACGTTATCATGAAAGGCGTCAGATCAAACCTTGTCTGAATGTAATACTGTAAATATTGGCACAGTGAGGCTAGAGCTGACTTAAGTAGGCGTGCTAACAACCTAATCTCTCCTCAAACATTGTAAACAAAGTGTGCAGATGGACAAAATGTTTACAAAATTCTATCACAGAGCGAGATAGCTTAAACTTTTCTCTAGTAATAGTTTTCTGTAGGTTCAAATTCAATAAAAGGAATGAAAAATCATTCTTTCTAGAGTTAATTCAGCTAAAACGATTAGGTGTGAGATTTAAATACTGTATTATTTTTCTCTAATGCAGAGTTTCCATCTTTGAAATGGAATGCTTGAATGCAGGCAAAACTGCATTGTGTCTGACGGAGTGCTCCACCCAAGACTAGAAAAACTCAGGGCCTCATTTATGAAAAGTGACGCATCGCTGCGTAAAAACAGCAATGCGTCACTTTTCATTGCGCCCTCCTTGCGATAGCAATGATGTGCTATATTTACAGTATGACGCATCATGTCGCAAGGAGTCACAGATATGTGTCTGTAGGTGCAAAAAAATACGCATTACTGGAGTTTGTCACAAAAGTCCCATGTTAAATGTGCTTGCGTCAGTTTTACGGCTGCCATGAATCAGGCGTAAGATATTGATGCATTTGCGTCCTTGAAGTGGCGCAGTGAAATCTCATAGATTTCACTGTGTCACTACTACGACCCATTCTTGCGCCGGAACGCCCCCTGCATACATTATACCTGGCGCAGGTATAATGTGGCGCAGGGGTTTACAAAGTGACGCATCTACCTAGATGCGTCACTTTGTAAATATGGCGCAATATGGCGCAATTTTACACCGCTGGTGCATCACGAAAAGTGACGCACCGGCGGCGCAAAAGTGATGCAAGACCCATAAATAAGCCCCTCTGTTTTTTGGGTCCTTGTGCTAAAAACTGGTGGCATCACCAGGTGGCGCTTTATAAAAGCATGGGGCTTGGTAGCAAGAGGGTGAGACCTCGTTCACAATTTTAGGAATGTTCTATTAATATTGTGTTATTTAACTAAGCATTTGTAAGGAGTGCAACTACCACTATTGTGCCATGAATTGTGTCTTGAAATCATGTTGTTCCTCTAATTGTTATGCCTGACCGGGAGAGGGGTGTTATGCCTCACCTGGAGAGGGGACTTACATGGAGGCCTGAAGTACCCAGATATATCTTTGGATATTGTTCACCAAATCGTGTAGCACAGAAAGGCTGGTGTGGATACTGTGCGCCCAATTCACAAACTTCTTTTTGATAGTAAAGAAATGTTTATGGCCCTTAGGACGAAGATTATGTATGACGCAGGCAGAGCCTGCCCCGGAGTTCATCGGGTGTAGATTTACACCCAGTGGCTCTTCCCAGGCACAGAAATTAATTGTGCAAACTTCATGGGAGTGCTGGAAAGGGTTTCACTACAGCATAAATGATTCCATGTAGGAAAAAAAATATGCAAGTGCACGGCAGCATTGCCATTCTCCGACGCAAACTATTGGGCATTCAGTTCTGCATTTTGGAAACAGTACAACAAAAACATTCATGTGGCTTTCCCAGTGGCACACCTGGAAATATGTCACTAGCACAACTTTCCAGGCGTGCATATGAATGAATGAAACAGCACTTATAGAGCACGTAGCTACCCGGAGGCATCCCAGCGCTGAAGCGGTGAAACAAAAGCCTCAAGAGTCACTTAGGAAAGAGCCACGTTTTCAACAACTTACGAAAGGCAATATGATTGGATTCCTTTCGTAGATGAAGCGGGAGGGACTTCCATAGTTTTGGGGCATTGTATGAAAATAACCGGCCGCCGCTTCTGGCCCTCTTAATTCCAGGAACGACGGCCAAGTATTGCTCATGTGAGCGCAGCCACGTGTTCGCTCGATAAGGCTGGACCATAGATGAGTTAATCGCTGGTCCCTTCCCTCCTAACATGTTATGGGTAATGCACAAACCCTTGAGTGAACTCTCTCCCGAACAGGGAGCCAGTGAAGGGATTTCATGGCAGGTTTTGCAGAGTGCTAGTTTGGAATCCCCCCGAGAATCCTTGCGGTGCAGTTCTGCACTGTTTGAAGTTTAGCGAGGGCCGAACTCGGTGCACCAAGATATAGGGCATTCCCATAGTCCAGGCGTGAAAGAATACGAGCCTGGACCATAAGCTTTCTTGCCTGGAAGGAGAGCAGACGGACAGTGCTTAATTTGTAAAATATCAAGTGCAGGTGCTCACATTTTTTGGAAGCCACACCCACTTCCCTGGCTCCGCCCACTTCATCTACTGGCCCCAACCACTTCTTTTATTGGCTCCACCCACATCCACGAGCCTTAACACATCAGAGCCACCTCCTCACTTCCTGAGTTCCACAAGAAGATGAAGACTTGGCTCTTCATACAAGCACTTCAGGGACCTCACACCTACACACCTGCCCAAGCTCCTGGATACTCTCTTGGGTGACTAGTGTGCTCTACAAATCAATATAATATCATATAACCTATGGAAAGCCTATGAAAACAACTCAAAAGTGAACTCAAATGAGAGAATGTGTGTACATCTCAAAATGCAGCTTTAAAAAAGTCACTTGAGGACATGTGGCAGCTTTGCAAACTAAAGAGAATGTGTGCTGTTTAAAAAAAGGAATGGATGGAGGAAGGAATACATGAAAGACGGAAGCAACAAATGTAAGCAAGAAATGGAGTACTGTAGTGAGGAAATAAATAAGTAATGGATGAAAGAAGGAGGAAATAATGAATGTGAAAGGAATAAATGAAGGGATAGAGGGAGAAATTAAGTGAAAAATGTGTGATAGGCGAATACAAAGAAGAAAGAAAAAAAGAAGAAAAGCAGAAGGAAGAGTTGAGGATAAGACAGGAAGAAATTAAAGAGGGGATGAAGGAAGGAGCAGAAAAAAAAGAAAGTGAGGGACAAATGGAGGAAGAAGGAAGAAATGCACGAAGGGAGAAAGGCTGGGGAATGAATGAGGATGTAAGTAGTGTTAGGAAGGAGGAGAGGTCTGAAGGCAATGATAGATACAATGATACAAAGGTAGACATAGAATGTGAAGACAAATGGGAAAAGCAGAGATTGGGAGTGCAGGATTGGAAAGGAACATAATGAGAATGAAAAGTGGAAAGAGGAGAAAGGCAAGGAGAGAAGAGTAGATAAAGAGAGCGCATAAAAGGAGTTTGGAAGATGAGAAGGTGAAAAGTGAAAAGCAGTTAATAAGGGGAGGCGGCAAAACGCAGACGTAGGGCAGAAAGTGACGAACTGTGGACGTAGGGCAGAAAGTGAAGGAAGAATAGAGACAAGGGAAGGAGTGAGGTGTGAAGGGAAAAAAGAAAAGCAGATACTGAGGGAGAGTAAGAAAAAAGTACAACTCTGCTTTATTAAATATACAGTAAATAAATATGTAAAGTTAAGGGGTGACAGGGCGGTATCGTTCTTGGCCTGTCTGATCAATGCATATCTGTGCTGTCCAAGACACACAATAGCGGTTCTTTAACTCTGTTAAGGTTTTATGCCATCAAAAGATGTTTTGTGCCATCACAATAGGTATTCCTAATAAGAGTTAATACAGTGTCAGCCATACCATCGGGATTAGGCTTTGACGGAGAATCGGGCTCTAATGCTTTAAAGAAATAGTTTTATTATACGATCAGGGTGTGAGACACAAAATGCCACTGCCACCTATTTCAAAATGAAGTTAGACATTGAACTCCATTCAGAGAGAGTTTCACACTGTCTTTTTAACTAATAAAGCATGAAATTCAACCGAGTCTGCCTGAGTATATGCCCCCCACTCTCCAAATCTCCACCCCAAATGTAGTGCCAAAAATAGCTGCACTTTCTACAGCTGCCACCTGACGGCTTTCTAATCTTTCTAATAGTATCAATGGTATTCAATATCCTGGTTGGTACAAAAATAACCAGAATCTCCTAAAGCTGGTTATCTTAGCCCTTATCTGTACATACTTCAACAAGCAAATATAACTAGAAAGCACTTTTGGAAGAGTTGAGCCCTGAGTTAAGTATCCTTGACTAATAATTAAGTAATAAAAGACAAGAGTCAAGTTATAAATGAATACCTAAAATTGTTTTAAAGTACTATTCTGTATCATATCTGAGTCGTTACTAAACTAAAACAACAACAAACGGTTGTCATTTTACTCTTGGAAATGTAGCTAGCAACTCACATGTTCGAAATAGTTCCCCCATCCATGCAATCTAATTCACAGGTGGTTATTTCTGCCTCTCCATGAGAAAAGCCACAATTTTTAAAGCTCACAGAGAAGCTGAGTCCTGCACCCTCCTCTCACATAAAGCACTGCATTTAAGCGATACATATCAAAGAATGGCGGTTCCCGCCTTTGAAACAAAGCGCAGAGTTTGTGGAGAACTCAAAGTGCAAGGAAGCGGCAAAAATCACACCAGCCTAACTTTTTGCCACAGCCCAGATTTTTGATTGGTATGGCAACTCAAATACTGTCGAGGTTCACAAATGGGGTGAAGAGCAGCGCTAACACCTCAAGTTGAAAGTATAATGTGTGGCAAGAAGATATAGTTTTCTGTGCAAGTGTTCTCTAGTCTTGCAGAATATAGGAGTTTTTAAGAACGAAGACTGCAAGTTCCTCTTCTATGGAACTCTGTGAAGCAAGTCGCTGTAATGTTTGCCCTTTGCATGTATTGTGTTTTTTTACCGAAACTGACAAACAGTTTAGGGCTCTAGCCCAGTGATGCTTCAGAGAGATCATGTGACACGTTAACTTATCCGTTACGTGTATATTCCAAATGTTGTCTGTTTTTCCCCCTGGCAGGAGCAGACTGTAAGGATGCACCATTGTTTTTTCACCACATGCACAGTGCACACGCCGCATAGAGTAGACTTGTCTGTCCCTGCAATACCGTTAGCTCACAAAGTATTTCTGCAAGCACAGATAGTGATATCTTTTTAAGACTTTTACACATTAAGATGCGCTTTGTTCTCTAACACGTATACACCACAGATGCACACGGTTGAGAGTCACGCCTCACCGGGCTGCCCTATATTTGCAGACTAAGAGTCATGTTGCCAGAACCACAGTCTAAACATTTGGTAGCAGTGTACATTTGACCTTCCATTACTTGCTTCACAGTAACTTCACACACTACTTTTAGCAAGTTACACAATCTTTACTTACTGCCTTTTAGTTTTAATTATTACTCTGTAGTTGGCCTGCTGCGCGACGTGCTGCTTGCGACTTCTGTGGCAGTTTAAGCTGCAGCTGTGCAGCCTGCTGGGGTGGGCGAGGCAGTGGGTGAAAACAAAGTGGAGACAGACTCGCCTGCACCTGAGGAGTGATTACACGCCTGATTCATGTGTTGCCCACAGATCGGCGGTGCCGTGTGCTGGGGCACGTCTTCTCTCTCGGTACAGCAATGGTAGAGCCAAGTCTGGGCATGGTTTTTCCGGCTGCCTTCACAGTAGTGCCCCGGCCCCACTGCCAGGCGGCCCCCTTAAGGATCATTGGCGGTAGTGCCCCCACCATGCAACCGGATAGGCAGTGGCCACACTGTCATCTTGAGAAAGGTTTCCGGACTTTGCAGGACAACCTTAAGCTCCACCGGGTGCTTCGTGCACACTCAATGCCCACCCTTGCATGGCACGGACCCAGCACCTGTTCTCCTGAGCCACAGTTGTGGGGAAAGAAAGTTCTAGAAAAACACTCTGGGGCAGATTTATGTTAGACTTGTGCCACTTTTACGCCGCCGTTGCGTCACTTTTGTGATGCAGCAGCGGCGTAAACCCTGCGCCACGTTGCGCCCTATTTACATCATGTCGCATCTATGGAGATGCGTCAGGTTTAATGTATGCAAGGTGGGCGTTCCATCGGAAAAAATGACGCAGTGAAATCTACAAGATTTCACTCAGTCACTTTTCCGACGCTGCTGCGTCAAAACCTGCTTGAAGCAGGCGTAAGGCATGACGCAGCATGTTAGGTATGGGCAGCCCCTAAACATTGCTGGAGTTGCGTCGTGCTTGCAACACGACTCCAGCAATGCGCCGCCCTTACGCCATCAGATGCGTCACGCATCTGTTTATCTTTGCGCCACGATGCGCTGCATTGTAAATGCGGCGTATCTGCTGTGGGGCAAGGGTAAACTTGCGGGACGCATCTTTCCTGGCGCATCCCTGCTGATTTGCAGGGATGCGCCAGGAAACATAAATCTGCCCCTCTATGTCTCAGCAGACCTGAGCAATTGCTTGGCCGGGCCGAGGAGGCATGGTTTCAAAACGGACTATACGCTGTTTGCAGCATTTCAAAGCTGGGCTTTTCAAGTTGTTCTACAAAAATAAAGAACTGGGACATTTCAATGGTGTCCAATTTGAAATATTTTAGCACACAGTCACATGCGATTATCAGCTGTTCACCGGGAAGACCTGCATGAACTTAAGAAATCCAATATCAAATGAGGACCCGGCCCTAAGAAATAAGACCGGTGCTAAGCACCGGAAAGCACCGGCACAAATTAAGCACTGCAGAGGGAGCACTTTGTGGAGCATCCTTATGATGCTGAAGCAGGAGGCCACAACCTTCCTAGCCTGGACTTTGAAGCTAAGTTCTTGGTCCAGCCAAAAGCCCAAGCTCTTTATCTCTGACTTAGGGGAAGGTGCAGGGCCCATACAGGCTGGCCACATGGTGTCCACTTTAAAAAGAGAAGGATTACCAAGGAGCATAAGCTCAGTTTTGTCGCCATTCAGTTTTAAATGTGAATGTTTCATCCATTTAGCTACTTCTTCAAGGCTAGGAAAAAGGCCAGTAGAGGCCTTGTCTGAGTGGTTTAGCGCAACAACCATATACCAAAAAAACATAAAAGCACGTTCAGGAGAGGAAAGAAATCTCTAAACTCACCTAAAATATTCTGTCCTTTGTGAATAGGACCTCCATTCTCTCAGTCTTGTCATCAGAGAACATCATTTGGAATTTGCTAAGCATGACTCAGAAAGACATTCTCCATCTAAGACTCTTTTTTTACAAGTTTAATTAAGTTGTTCAGCGTACTTGCAATTACGAAACACAGTACATCAACATTTCAGAGGTATTAGGACATTGTCCCAGTGTACAGCTGCTAAAAACATTTGTAACATCTTTTTGTCAACAATGATAGCATTAGCATACTAGTACGTGAATTCATGTAGTCGTGAATTTAATCCACATAATAAAAAACAAAACAAAACATATTAAAGTAACAACAGACCTGATCCTAGTATGCACTGAACAAGATTTATAAGACAATGAAATTTCGGAAAGCCTCAAATGAAACTTCAGAATGCCTCAAGTGTTTGAGCATCTCTTAAAAGCGAAGGAGTATGAGTGAGTTTTTTTTTTGCCCAGGATACAACTATGTTTTGTGAAACAAATGCAAATGTACACTAATAAAACAAAGGCCATTGCATGTGTTTGTTTAACTTGCATGTACAAATAGCTTTTACCAATGAGACCGATAGTGCGGAAAATGAATTACAGATGTTTGTGAGTTATCATTTCCAATGTCTGAGCGGATGCCTCATTTGCGTTGCATTTCTCTGACCGCTCTCAGACATGCCCTTGGGAATCCATTTAGTTACTTATCTATGTGTTGCTTAAGAATCTAAAATGTCTGTATAATTTCTGGATTCCCTCTGCTAGAGTTTGGCTGCAAAAAGGGAGCCAGGGCATTATTTGTAAGTCTGATACTTGTCACTGATCAGTCTTCCATCTCATTCCAGGTCTCCCACACCACTGTATTCTCCCTGCAACCCTTTCCACATTCAGCCAGTCCAAACTTCAGTTTCTGTACAAATTCAGAATAGTTTCTGCTGGAAAGAGGGTATTGGTTCCAAGGAAATTGGCTTCTGGCTGAATAACAAAGCCACAAAAAATATTTCCTCTTGAGCGGTACCCGCCATGACTACTACTAAAGATTTTTGTAACTTGATGGCATCAATTAAAAAATAGTTAGTCGCAGCTGGAAATGAGATGTCATCACTGGCTGCTGGAGTTACCCAGTCGCGGGTCAGAAAACATCTGTCGTTTTTCGTAAATCAAGGGGATCATTTGGACTGCCAAGTGTCAAGACACCTGGGCTGAGTGTTGGAGATGCTGGAGGTCCTTCCTTTTGAATCCTGGCAGTCAATGTGACTGTCCCCACAACAGTTCCCTTGGCTCCTCTCAAGGGATTCCTGGGTGATGTTACTAAAGTGAAATTGTTTTTAACACAGGTTCAACTTCCATTTCATAGTTAAGGCAGCAGCATTTCCAGACACTCATTCCAGAGTTGCTTTTCTAATTTCTTAGCTTTGAGGAGATCCTGCTGCCTGGGTAGCTCCTATTATGGAACACCGAGGATCCAATTCTATTCAACTGGATCACATTCAAAAAGGAGTTTGCAAAGGTATTCAACCAACAAACAGGCAATATGTCTGCGGATGGAGAGTTTTAAGGTTCAAAAGATTTGGTGACTTCCCCAACCCATATAAAATAACTGGTAGCAGAAACAGGATGTGAGGAGGAGAAATAATCAGCCTTGTACTACCAAGGACTTAGGTAGGATATAAAAGATATTTAGGGTCTGATTTAGGTCTTGGGGGATGGGTTACTCCATCACAATGGTGACGGATATCCCGTCCGCCGAAATATATATCCCATAGGATATGATGGGATTTATATTTCGGTGGATGGGATAGCCGTCACCGTTGTGATGGAATAACACGTCTGCCAAGATCTAAATCAAGCTTAGTCACAGATCAAACCTCAATCATGTGCTGAGTTGACTACTCTAACCTTATTACTCTAACCTTAAGACTGGTCCTTAGACTTGTAGATAGGAAAGGTGATCAGAGAAAGTTAGAAAACAAAGATCCTTTTATGGCAAAGAGAAGGCCCCTGTATCATCTGATACTCTAGAACCAACTGAAATTGGATTTGTAAGAGGACCTTTGCCCAAAGAAGAGAAAGAAATTAGCAAAAAGCCAGGGATATGCTTGTACTGTGGCAAAAAAGGACATTATGTGAAGGATTGCTCCACTAAGCCCAAAGGTTCCTTGCCTAGAGTTGCAGGTATGGAAAACTAGGAAGCTTGAAGGTAAAACAGAAACAATCTTTGAGCAAATTAGGCCAAGCTTCTGAGTACTTAGTGGCTAATGCTCTACAAAGATTTGTTCCGCTTCTGACTTCAAATCTTTTTATGCTGTTTGCTAAGAAAGGACATGTGGAAGATATGAATAGAAACAACAACCCTCGTCAACCTTTGAATTCAAAATCTGCTAATGCGTACCCCCACCCCACCTGTGTATGTACGGTGCGTACCCCCACCCCCGTATGTACGGTGCAGACCCCCACCCCCGTATGTACGGTTCAGACCCCCACCCCACCTGTGTATGTACAGTGCGTACCCCCACCCCCGTATGTACGGAGCGTACCCCCAGCGCACCGTACATACACGGGTGGGGTGGGGGTCCGCACCGTACATACGGGGGTGGGGGTATGCACCGTACATACACGGGTGGGGGTACGCACCGTACATACACGGGTGGGGTGGGGGTCCGCACCGTACATACACGGGTGGGGGTATGCACCGTACATACACGGGTGGGGTGGGGGTCTGCACCGTACATACGGGGGTGGGGGTACGCACCGTACATACACAGGTGGGGTGGGGGTCCGCACCGTACATACACAGGTGGGGGTATGCACCGTACATACATGGGTGGGGTGGGGGTCCGCACCGTACATACACGGGTGGGGGTACGCACCGTACATACACGGGTGGGGTGGGGGTCCGCACCGTACATACGAGGGTGGGGGTACGGACCGTACATACACGGGTGGGGTGGGGGTCCGCACCGTACATACGGGGGTGGCTGGGGGTCTGGCACGTACTTACAGGGGGGGCTGGGGGGGTGTTCGGCGCATAGCGGGCCCCCTTCTCCTCATGCTTCGCGGCGTTCTTAGCTTTTCCGGCACTTTTTGGGTGACGTAAAAATATTACCGTCCGGAGTGCTGTCGGCACGAATCGTACATGCTGGTACGTAAAAAGCTGCCACATTCCGTCCGCATGTCGCGTATGCGCCGTCCCGGATCACATTTGTATGTATTTTTGTGTCGGTCGGTGTTTTGTACGATTCATACGGAAATGGTGTTTCCGTACGAATCGTACTTGCATGTTTGTATGGTGTTTTTACCGGGTACGAGTCGGACGGAGAAAACGCTCCGACCGACGGTTCGTACCCGGTTTCTCCAGGATCGGAATCGGCCCCCAAATTTGGCAAAGAGGTAGTCCTCAGTTCGGACAACACGACTTTTGCATATTTGCATATTTGGTGTGAATTTGTTCAGTAGTTCCTGAGCAAATTAGGGTAAAAAGTTAGTGATATCTATGGCCGCGGAGGATCCGCGGACCGTACCCGCACCGTAAGCGCACCCTCCCCGAACGGAGCGCGCACCCTCCCGATCACGCGCTGAATGCTAATTGGCTGTCGAGCGCCTCTCTACATTCGAAACCAGGAACTGTTGGCGGCCATTTTCTGCCTCGGTAGAAGCGAGCCTGAAGATGGAAGGGGAATAAGTGTGTAAAAGATATAAAGGGGGCAGAGTGGAAATACTCTGACCCTCTAGATCTGCTTACGGGGTCCCAGAAGGACCCCCTGTGGCCCCCCTTTTTTTTATTTTAAAAAAAAAAAGCGGCGAAATGCGCGCACGGTGCGCGCATCCTATCGCGTTGGATACACGGATTCTCTCGCGGTGGGTGCGCGGATCCACGGCAACGTTTTTTGAAAAACGACAAGAAATCATTGGTTGTATAACAACTTTCCACACTGAAAGGTAGGGTGTATATTTTTGGTTTTAAAGGTATGATTGTTATTGGTTAACAAAAACAGATTGTAAGGAACATTATATATGATAAGCTGATATGTTGAAAAGTCAAGCACACTTCCTGTCTTGTGTAGGAACATTGTGTGCTGAACTTGTGACCTGTCAGCTCAGTGCAGTGTTCCATGACCTGTTTCTATGGTAACAGGCAGAAGGCAGATTGGGGGAAGGGTTGAAATGTATTTCAGTTGGAAAGGGTTGAAATGTTTAACCAATAGAAATGTGTGTTTGCTTTTGAATTTATGTGGGAAGGAATGTGATTTGATGTTTACATGTATATGTGTGGAAAATGAAAGGGAAACTTTTCCATTCTTTGCTTTTGCTGAGAGGTCCACAGTGCAGAGATTCTGTAAAAGAAAATATGGTGAGTGATTGATATACTCCTTAATCTACAAAAGAACTTGAAAGATGAGTTATTTAATTGTGAGGGGATGTATGTAGACTATTTTGATTTTAATCAGACTAATGTATTTTTCCTGCTAAAGTGTAGGGAGTACTTTTTTTCTCTACAATGTGTGTGCATGTAGAAACCATTCTGTGATAGGCATTTGTGTTTTTCATGTGTTTGTAGACAGATAACTGTGCAGTTTTTATATTTTGGTAGAATTAGAAACCAGTCATTGTTTATGAATTTGTGAAATGAGTTATGTTATGTTTCTATACTAAAATGTAGTACTACTTCTAGATGTGTTTTGATATAGTGCAAGGGATAGTGTTGTTTGTCTAGAATCACACAGTGAGTCTTTGTGCATTTGGGAACCACTGTGAGAGCAGCATTTGGTAATATCGTGTATTTGCTGACAGATAACTGTTTTAAAACCAGTCAGGTTGTCAGGTTTTTGTAGCATTAGAAGACAGTTATGGCTTATGCTTTCATTAAATGAGTGAGGCATTGACAGTAAATTGCATTCGTGAAATATGTAGATTGTGTGCAGTTCCCTTACCACTTGCACTGTAGTGAATGAGTTTTGGTAAGCTCATAGGGATAGTGGTGCTTGTCTAGAATCACACTGTGAGTTAGTGTGTATTTGGGATCAGTGTGAGAAAATCATTTGGTAACATCATGTATTTGCTGACAGATAACTGTTTTAAAATCTGTCATGTTGTGAAGTTTTAGTAGCATTAGAATCCAGTCTTGCTTATAAGTTGATTAAATGAGTCATGCTTTGACACTGATGTGCTGTACGTAAATAGGTAGATTGTGTGCAGTACCATTAACACTTCCAGACTAGTGAATGAGTTTTGGTAAACTCCTAGGATAGTGTTGCTTGTATAAAATCACACTGTGAGTCTGTGTGCATTTGGGTAAGGATTGTGAGAGAAGAATTTGGTAATATTGTGTATTTGCTGACAGATAACTGTTTTAAAACCGGTCATGTTGTCAAGTTTTAGTAGCATTAGAAGCCAGTCTTTGCTTATGCATTGATAAAATGAGTCAAGCATTGACAGAAAAGTGCAGTACTGAAATATGTAGATTGTGTGCAGTCCCCTTACCCCTTCCACAGTAGTGAATGAGTTTTGGTAAACTGCTAGGGATAGTGTTGCTTGTCTAGAATCACACTGTGAGTCTGTGCATTTGAGAACCACTGTGAGAGAAGCATTTGGTAACATTGTGTATTTGCTGACAGATAACTGTTTTAAAACCTGTCATGTTGTCAAGTTTTAGTAGCATTAGAAGACAGTTATGGCTTATGCCTTCATTAAATGAGTCAGGCATTGACAGTAAATTGCAGTCGTGAAATATGTAGATTGTGTGCAGTTCCCTTATCACTTCCAGTGTAGTGAATGAGTTTTGGTAAACTCCTAGGGATACTGGTGCTTGTCTAGAATCACACTGTGAGTCTTTGTGCATTTGGGAACCACTGTGAAAGAAGCGTTTGGTAACATCGTGTATTTGCTGACAGAAAACTGTTTTAAAACTTGTCATGTTGTCAAGTTTTAGTAGCATTAGAAGCCAGTCTTTGCTTATGTGTTGATTAAATGAGTCAGGCATTGACACTAAAGTGCAGTCATGAAATATGTATATTGTGTGCAGTTCCCTTATCACTTCCAGTGTAGTGAATGAGTTTTGGTAAACTCTTAGGAATATTGGTGCTTGTCTAGAATCACACTGTGAGTCTGTGTGCATTTGGGAACCACTGTGAGAGAAGCGTTTGGTAACATCGTGTATTTGCTGAGAGAAAACTGTTTTAAAACCTGTCATGTTGTCAAGTTTTAGTAGCATTAGAAGCCAGTCATTGCTTATGCGTTGATTAAATGAGTCAGGCATTGACACTAAAGTGCAGTCGTGAAATTTGTAGATTGTGTGCAGTTCCCTTACCACTTCCACTGTAGTGAATGAGTTTTGGTAAGCTGCTAGGGATAGTGTTGTTTGTCTAGAATCACACTGTGAGTCTGTGTGTATTTGGGAACCACTGTGAGAGAAGTGTTTGGTAACATCGTGTATTTGCTGACAGATAAGTGTTGTAAAACATGTCATGTTGTCAAGTTTTAGTAGCATTAGAAGACAGTTATGGCTTATGCTTTCATTATATGAGTCAGGCATTGACAGTAAATTGCAGTTGTGAAATATGTAGATTGTGTGCAGTTCCCTTACCACTTGCACTGTATTGAATGAGTTTTGGTAAACTCATAGGGATAGTGGTGCTTGTCTAGAATCACACTGTGAGTTAGTGTGTATTTGGGATCTCTGTGAGAGAAGCATTTGGTAACATCATGTATTTGCTGACAGATAACTGTTTTAAAACCTGTCATGTTGTCAAGTTTTAGTAGCATTAGAAGACAGTTATGGCTTATGCTTTCATTATATGAGTCAGGCATTGACAGTAAATTGCAGTCGTGAAATATGTAGATTGTGTGCAGTTCCCTTATCACTTCCAGTGTTGTGAATGAGTTTTGGTAAACTCCTATGGATACTGGTGCTTGTCTAGAATCACACTGTGAGTCTTTGTGCATTTGGGAACCACTGTGAAAGAAGCGTTTGGTAACATTGTGTATTTGCTGACAGAAAACTGTTTTAAAACTTGTCATGTTGTCAAGTTTTAGTAGCATTAGAAGCCAGTCTTTGCTTATGTGTTGATTAAATGAGTCAATCATTGACACTAAAGTGCAGTCGTGAAATATGTAGATTGTGTGCAGTTCCCTTATCACTTCCAGTGTAGTGAATGAGTTTTGGTAAACTCCTAGGAATACTGGTGCTTGTCTAGAATCACACTGTGAGTCTGTGTGCATTTGGGAACCACTGTGAGAGAAGCGTTTGGTAACATCGTGTATTTGCTGAGAGAGAACTGTTTTAAAACCTGTCATGTTGTCAAGTTTTAGTAGCATTAGAAACCAGTCTTTGCTTATGTGTTGATTAAATGAGTCAGGCATTGACACTAAAGAGCAGTCGTGAAATATGTAGATTGTGTGCAGTTCCCTTATCACTTCCAGTGTAGTGAATGAGTTTTGGTAAACTCCTAGGGATACTGGTGCTTGTCTAGAATCACACTGTGAGTATTTGTGCATTTGGGAACCACTTTGAAAGAAGCGTTTGGTAACATTGTGTATTTGCTGACAGAAAACTGTTTTAAAACTTGTCATGTTGTCAAGTTTTAGTAGCATTAGAAGCCAGTCATTGCTTATGCGTTGATTAAATGAGTCAGGCATTGACACTAAAGTGCAGTCGTGAAATATGTAGATTGTGTGCAGTTCCCTTACCACTTCCACTGTAGTGAATGAGTTTTGGTAAGCTGCTAGGGATAGTGTTGTTTGTCTAGAATCACACTGTGAGTCTGTGTGTATTTGGGAACCACTGTGAGAGAAGTGTTTGGTAACATCGTGTATTTGCTGACAGATAAGTGTTGTAAAACATGTCATGTTGGCAAGTTTTAGTAGCATTAGAAGACAGTTATGGCTTATGCTTTCATTATATGAGTCAGGCATTGACAGTAAATTGCAGTTGTGAAATATGTAGATTGTGTGCAGTTCCCTTACCACTTGCACTGTATTGAATGAGTTTTGGTAAACTCAAAGGGATAGTGGTGCTTGTCTGGAATCACACTGTGAGTTAGTGTGTTTTTGGGATCACTGTGAGAGAAGCATTTGGTAACATCATGTATTTGCTGACAGATAACTGTTTTAAAACCTGTCATGTTGTGAAGTTTCAGTAGGATTAGAATCCAGTGTTTGCTTATGCGTTGATTAAATGAGTCATGCTTTGACACTGATGTGGTGTACTTAAATATGTAGATTGTGTGCAGTAACATTAACTCTTCCAGAGTAGTGAATGAGTTTTGGTAAACTCCTAGGATAGTGTTGCTTGTCTAAAATCACACTGCGAGTCTGTGTGCATTTGGGTAAGGATTGTGAGAGAAGCATTTGGTAACATTGTGTATTTGCTGACATATACCTGTTTTAAAACCGGTCATGTTGTGAAGTTTTAGTAGCATTAGAAGCCAGTCTTTGCTTATGCTTTGATTAAATGAGTCAGGCTTTGACACAAAAGTGCAGTCCTGAAATATGAAGATTGTGTGCAGTTCGCTTACCACTTCCACAGTAGTGAATGATTTTTGGTAAACTCCTTGGTATAGTGGTTGTTGTCTAGAATTACACTGTGAGTTTGTGTGCATTTGAGAACCACTGTGAGAGAAGCATTTGGTAGCATTGTGTATTTGCTGACAGATAGCTAATTTAAAACCTCTCATGTTGTCAAGTTTTAGTAGCATTAGAAGCTAGTCTTTGCTTATGCATTGATAAAATGAGTCAGGGTTTGACACTAAGGTGCAATACCATGTACTATTCTGTTCACTGTGGCAGAACTGAAAATTTTAAAGTTTTACCTAAGCACTGTCCTAGAAGTAGTCTGATTATTAAGTCAGTTTCTAAGTACCAAATAGATTGCTTCAAATAAAAGTGTTCTGACATACTATACACTTGTCTTTTACACCTTCAATTCCCTAGTCAGTATCCATACACTTCCAGAAAACATCCTGTCACTTCCTTTTCAGTCCTCTAGAGACCCATTCAACAGCATGTACTAATCCATTGATTGTGCCAAAACTCAAACACTTATAAATTCACCTAAACACACTCTTTCCAGTACTCTAATGATTCAGTCACTGCCTAAGTATTCATGCACTGAGCCAGGTCTTAGCACATGGACTACGTTAAACCCATATCCACTATGCATGCAGTCCTCTAACCACCTACAGACTTGTCTTTCACACCTTCAATTCCCCAGTCAGTATCCGTTCACTTCCAGCAAACACCCTGTCACTGCCGTTGCACTCCTCTAGTGACCCATTCAGCATCATGTACTAATCCATTCACAGCGCCAAACCCTAATAAATTCACCCAGGCACTCTCCTTGCAGTACTCTAATCATTCAGTCAGTACCCAAGTACTCATCCAGTGACCCAGGCCTTAGTATATGGACTGCTTCAAACCCTTATCCTCTATGTATGCAGTCCTCTAACCACCTACACAATTGTCTTTCACACCTTCAATTCCCTAGTCAGTATCCATACACTTCCAGGAAATACCCTGTCACTCTCTTTGCAGTCCTCTAGTGACCCATTCAGCACCATGTACTAATCCATTCACTGTGCTAAAACCCAAACACTTATAAATTCACCAAGATACTATCTTTGCAGTACTCTAATCATTCAGTCAGTGCCTAAGTATTCATACACTGAGCCAGGCCTTAGCACATGGACTGCTTCAAACCCCTATGCACTATGCATGCAGTCTTCTAACCATCTAGACACTTGTCTTTCACACTTTCAATTTCCTAGTCAGTATCCATACAGTCCAGCACTTGTCACTGCCTTTGCACTCCTCTAGTGACCCATTCAGTACCAAGTACTAATCTATTCCCTGTGCGAAAAGCCTAGCACTTATAAATTCACCTAGACACTCTCCTTGCTGTACGATAATCATTCAGTCAGTACCCAAGTAGTCATGCAGTGAGCCAGGCCTTAGCACATGTACTGCTTTAAATGCCTATGCAGTATGGATGCAGTCCTCTAATCACCTACACAGTTGTGTTTCACACCTTCTATTCCCTAGTTAGTATTCATACTCTTCTAGCAAACACCCTGTGAGTCACCCAGTGTGTCTCCTTATAGTACTGTAATCATTTAGTCAGTTAGCATGTAGTCTTTTAGTGAGGTAGGCTTTATGGCATGAACTGCTTCAAAGTAGTATGCACTATGCATGTAGTGTTTTAATGATCGTCACACTTGTGGTTCAGGGCTATAGTTTCATAGTCAGTTTTTATATAAAATGTGTTAGTACAGTAATGGAATAGTATAAATTTGAAAGTTATTAATATACATTTATTTATGATTCTTTTTTACAGATACAGAACAGGAGTGTTTCTCATCTGTTTGCACTCTTCTCGTGCAAGATTGTTTGGATGAAGGGTCCTTAGGTGTTTCATCATACTTGCTGTGCCGCACGAGTATTTTTTGTTAGGATCTCCTCGTAACAGTACTCTTTGGCAAATCTTGCGAGTGACGAAGGTGGCATTGGTCTTTGTTTGCTCCTTGGAAAAAGTAAAAAATTTCCTCACCACTGAAAAAAAACGTCGTTGGTGTAGTGCCTTCTGCAAAACATTTTCTTCAGATTCGGTAAATATTCGGTAAATATTTTAAAGCGACAACATTTACAGTTTTTGTAAGTAAAACTTATAAAATGTTGTTAGCTGTATGCATTTCATATATCTGTGATTTGTTTCTTGTGGTATTTTGTTGAGAATACCATGTTGTTTTTTTTTAACAATCTTTCTTATTTTCCAGGTCTGTCGTCGACATCCATTGTCCCCACAGTAGTGTTCCGTCTTGTTGTTTTTTGTTATTGTTGTTACATTTTGTTTATTACTTCATTGTTCATATATATGTTAATAAAAAAATAAAGTTTGAAAATAGTTTTTCGTTTATATATTTATTATTATAAAAAATAAAGTTTGAAAAAAAAATTAATAACGTTTTTGGTTGTTCTCTTAACTGCTGTGTGACTCTTTCTTGTTCTTATTACTGTTATTTGATGGAGTCCACCATGGTGTTAAATTTTGGGGCACTTATCGCTGGAATACTGGTGATATCTGCACCAACTTCTGAATAGTGTGTTAGATTTATCTCAACTTTACTTCCGTTAAAGTGCTCATAATGAAATGGAGAGTAGCCGTTCCCGTGCAAAAAGACACGAGGTGCACCTTTCCGATTTATTCTAAATACTAAAATCCTGTATTGAATTGCACTGAGGTATTGGCTGCACTTACAGTGTACACATAAAATTTATTAAGAAATCTCATTGTATTTATATTGATTGGGAATAGTGCGTCAGGTGCTGGATCTTGATGAGATACACTGCTCAGTTCGTATATTGTTCTGCACACGAAAAAAATCACATCACCACTTTCACCCCAATTGCAATGCTAAACAAATTCCGGCGATAAGACACGTTAGCACCAGGGATTTTACACCTGCTTTCTGCTGGTGTTAAGCAGGACAACTACCTGCACCATGAAAGGGAACACAGCCAAGAGCCACACCAGAACACCCACAGGTACCATAGAGTCAATGAGCATGATACAGGGATACCCATGAGGGCCAGAAGACTCATCTCAACAACTCCAGGACCGCCAATGCCCCCAAACCCACATCTTAGTAAGTGTGTCCCTGTGGTCATTGACTTAGCATGATAGGCACGAGCCCTGCAACATCACAGTGTGCTGTCACCTCAGCGTTGGCAGTGAGCCTGGATGTGTAGCTAAGCACGCATCCTCCTGCATGCACAACTGGCGTGTGCTGGTCTGGGGTTCACAGGTCAGTGCAGGGGTGTGCCTATCCGGCAAGGGGAACGGGGTGTCTCAGACATGTCCGTGTACAGGAAGTGCGGTAAGTGTGTCTCTGTGTTCTGGTGTGGCCTGCTACAAGAGACGCAGCAGATGTTGTAAACTGGCATGCACCACCTCCAAAGGGCACTGTGATGTTGTAGTTGGAATGTAGCAGGACATGCGCAAATGGGCATTACAATGGTGTGCCGTACGAGTGCACGAGATACAACAGTGCACCGTACAAAAGTGTGGGGGCTCGTGGGAGGGAGGTGCAGCCGTTTGGCAACATAACACACAGTGAACTCGACCATGTGCCACATGCTGGGCATCTCATCCATGATGACCACGGTCGCAGACATCCCACAACACCAATGACTGGCCTTTGTACACATCCTGTATGAATGCAGCATGGTTTTCACTTCTATGCTCGTTCAGTGGTGTGATGTTGGCGGGTTGTGTGACTTGTGCTGCTTGTTGGTGTGTTTCATTTTGGCCATTGTTAGTCTATATGTGTGTTGTACTTAATTGTGCATGTGTGCCATTCTGCCCATCTCCCCCCTCCCCCCACTCCCTGCTTCTTCCTCTTCCTAGTGCTGTTGTGTCTATAATTTTGTTGCTGCACACATAAATACATGTAAAGAATAAATTAGAATAGTTCCTTGATTCTTTTAGGTTTCAAAACTTCTCTATTGGTTTCTTTTTAATTTTCCATATGAACCGTTTTTTTAATATTCAACAACACATAGAAGTCAGAAGTGCAACGTATTCTATCAACACACTTTCAAGAACATTCTACAACACGTGCAGGTTAAAAGTTCATCAATTTTTTAAAACTTAACGATATTTTTTTGTAACATTTTCTTGAATATTTAACGACACGTGCAGGTTAAAAGTTGACGATTGATTTAAGTTTGAACAGTGCCTTCGAAATGCAAGTAGCAGGTGTGGTTGATCTGAGCAAATTTTATCCTTTGATATGTACTCCACGTGGAAACTGCTTTTTCTTAACCAATCACAAAGATGCTTTTCCACAAAACTAATGTGCACCCTACTTTTAAAAAAGAATGCTTTTCATGATATCTTCAGAGATAAGTTATAGATAGGAATTAGCATTTAAAAAACCTTTGAAATTCACTGAAAAAAACATAGGTTTCATGCACATTATAGTTAGGAATTGGCATTTAAAAAACCTTTGAAATTCACTGAAAAAACCAAAGGTTTCAGGGGCGTTATAGTTAGGAATTGGCATTTAAAAAACCTTAGAAATTCACTGAAAAAACCATAGGTTTCAGGGGCGTTATAGTTAGCTTGACATTTCATAATGCGAGTGGAACCCCGGTGGAAAAACCGGAGATACCACTATAGACACATAAGTACTACTGCACACAAGAGTTTGCAGAGAGAAATCAAATCTGACTTAGCACGCACTAAGAAGAATATAGATGTGGCAATAACAGTGATAGTGTTAGTAACTCAGGCATGTGTCAAGGACTCACAAAGTGATAGAATACATGAACAAAGAAAACGCAATAAACAAAATACAGACGATGGTACAAAGAAATCAGATCTTTTGTGTCAACTCAACTGCCAATTGAAAGCACAGGATCGGCATATAATTTTGGATATCTGGACTATACCAAACGCATTCAATTTGGTAAATCTAGAGCAGGAATCAGCCCTCCCGCATTCAGTCCAGATAGAACCAAATGGGCATCGCGACGAAATAGAGAATAACGAACAAGATTACAAAGCAAGCAGAGATAGGGAAGATGGATGAAATCATTACAGAAAGGAATGAGAATCTCCAGGAGAGTGTCCAGGAGGAGCCACCTGAATTAGACGATCAAAACTTGGTCACTGATCATCTCATGCCTCAACTAAACATCCTGGGAGCACAATGGAATGAAGAACTTGAGTCTAACGAGAAAACACTAGAGATACAAAAGTAGATAATGATCACACTCTGAAACCAATGCTTCAAAAACGAGAAACTAGAGGTACTAAAGCCAAGGACATAAAAAACAAGGAGCAAGATAAAGATGGGGGGAAAGATAGACCAAAAGACAAGGAGAAGGAAAGAGGAGGTAGAAAGCACCCAGAAAAAGATAAAGACAAAGATAAAGACAAGGACAAAACAAAAACTATGAATTGTAAAGAGCAACAGGGAGATAATGAAAAACTTAAAAAGGACAAGAAGGGCGATAGACCGGCAGTCAAAGGTGTTGGTACAGAACTGGATAACAAGAAGGAAAAAGTTAAAGAGAAATGTAAAGAGAAAGAGAAAGACTCAGAAGAGACTGCAGAGACGGAATTAATGTTAAAAAAAGCAAAACGGTTACAAACCATTAAAGACCTGAAAGCAAATGCAAAGGCGACTGCGACAGACAAGGCAACTGCATCGCAACCCAGTATATTAAATATTTTTAGCCCACTGTCCAAAATGGGGGCAAATAAAGGGATAAGTCACGAGGTAACAGTCCAGGAGCCAACAAAACTGGGAGGAGACAATGAAAGACTCAACCCGGTGATTGATGGATATGTAACCCCGAATCCCCCATCTGATAAATTACCCTTGGTACAAACTGATTCACATTCAGACGAATCTGATATAGACATATATGAGACTGGAATCTCTACTTCTAGCGAGGCAAGCGGTGATAGTAAAGGACAAGACCTAGACCAAGATCTATCAACCCAGGAAATATCAGGCAGATCTGGTAAAAGGAAGGAGAGTGATCTGGGGCAAGGAAATACGCCCAGGAAAAAACTGGAGAAAAGAAAAATAAGGAATAAGAGATTATATAAATCTACATATGATGAAACCACTGATCAAGGAAGTAACCCAGAGCCTACCAATTCTCGTAAAAACTTAAAATCTAAAAAACCGAAGGAAACAACAGCACTCCGAGAAAGTAGGGAGGGATCTATGGTGGACATCTCTGAAGACGAGGAGGCAGAAGAAACAGACGAACCATCCTTGAAAGAGATATTGTCTTCAATAAAGAAATTGCATACAGATATCAAAAAGGACACCCAAAAACATCATGTAGCTATTCAAAAGCTACAAGGGGCTGTCAATAAAGTGGGTAGCACCTGTCTAGCAATCTCAGAAAGGATGGTGTCAGTTGAAACACGAACCGACCACCTAGAAAAGGATGTTATTTACCTGCAAAAACAGGAAAAATCTGGAGGAACAGGAAAATAGGGCAAGGCAAAATAATTTGCGATTCCTGGGGATCCCAGAAGGTGCTGAAGACAACGATCCGAGGGGGTATGTAATCAAACTCTTAAAAATTTCTATTCCCGAATTGCAAACTTGGGAACTAGAGAGAGAAGTTCAAAGAGCCCATCGTTTTCCCCTTACTCAGTCAAAGAAAACACAGAACCAATCAAAATATCCAAGGGCAATGTTGGTATTTTTTGGAAACTACTTACTTCGGGATTCTATAAATGATCTAGCTCATCCTACAAGTAAGAGAGAATTCAATGGCAGCACATACTTTGTCAGGCCAGACTTTGCCCACGCAACCGTTGAAAGAAGATGGAGACTGCGGCAGCTATTTACTCCATTTGAACAGATTGGAGCTAAAGTATATTTACAAAACCCTGCTCGATTAAAAATAATATTTAGGGTGGCAACCCGTAGTTTTACCAGTGAAATACAAGCGGAAAATTATCTCAAAGAAATTTCAGAGACTGTTAAAAAATAGCATTTGAAAATGAATAAGAACTAATTTCTTTCTTATAACATGTATCGCATATTAGGTATTTTTTATAAGAATAACTCTGAATAATAACGGGAGATCAATATTAAGTGCTACTCACGTAGGAAGTAATATTTGAAAATATACTCAGCAGGAGCAAAATCCTGGACCTTAAAGACTTCTTTCTTTCATTTAAATATAACACTTACGCAGGGTGGGGGGTGGGGCACTGAGGCATACTGATCTTCGGATGCCCACACCTGGATCCGGCTGGATCCAGGATGCCTCAAGGGCAGGTAAGGGGGGGGTGGGGGGGTTGTTGGGGGAGGAAAGGGGAGAAAAAATCATCATCAGAAAAGGAAAGTAATCTGAAATGGGTGGGAAAAAAAAAGAGAAGAAAAATGATGCGCATAGTCACAATTAATGTGTGTGGTTTAAATGATGTAAGGAAAAGAAGGGAGGTGAAAGAATATTTTAGAACATTGCAAGCTGACATCATTTGTGTTCAGGAGACGCATATAGAGATGTCGCAGAAATCTTTACTGGAACAACTGGGATATAAAGTTTTGATTTGCACGACTCAGGGCACCAGAACACGTGGGGTCGCAATACTAGAACGGGGGAACGGAATCAAATTAAAAAAACAACAGATAGATAGTCATGGCCGCTGGGTCTTGGCGGAGTGCCATATTCAAAATTTTAATTTTACGCTATGCTCTATTTACGCACCAACCGTTGATGACCCGGAAACCCTTATCTATATAAATTCTCAACTACCCAACTGGCCTCTCCCCATTATACTTTGTGGCGATTTAAATATAAATGGTATTAATGGATTGTGGAAAGACGATCCCGAAAGGTTTATGGGCAAAAAGAAGAAAACCCATAGAGCGTTGATACAGCTTATGCAAGACAATGGCTTAATCGATATTTGGGAACATATAAATGGAGGAGGAGGCAGTACATATTATTCT
The DNA here is from genome assembly GCF_964204655.1 of Triturus cristatus. Taxonomy (NCBI): domain Eukaryota; kingdom Metazoa; phylum Chordata; class Amphibia; order Caudata; family Salamandridae; genus Triturus; species Triturus cristatus. The sequence goes on along the minus strand of NC_140587.1, from coordinate 436,005,042 downwards.
GCCCCCCACAAAACCCTAGCTCGGCTAGACTATTTTTTGATTTCTCCTTCGATAATACCGATAGTGAAAGTTAAAAAGATGCCTAGATTGATCTCAGATCATAATCCGCTCTGTCTGGAGATTTCTATATCAAACTCACAGAAAAGTATAAATAGTTGGACTTTTGAGAGAGCATTGTTACAGGATACAGATTATGTTGCACATATGGAAATTTGGCTAAGAGAATTTCTGGAAAATAATAGGGACACAGCATCACCTCAAATAGTATGGGATGCTATGAAGGCAGGTATTAGGGGGGAAACCTTAAGTTACTCTCTTAGACGGAGTAAACAGGAAAAAGAAGCTATGGAGAAGAAGATAAATTTAGTAGCAAAACTAGAGGAAGATCTGGTAAGAAATATAAAAGGAAAGGAGGACGTGATAAAAGTAACGCAAAAATTAGCACTGGCCAAAGTAGCAATGGGTGAAGTTCATACTGCAAAGGCAGCTGGTAAATACCTAGCTAGAAGAGAAGAGCAACATGAATATAGCGAACAGGTAGGACGAATCCTGGCGATAAGAACCCGGCAGGCAGCTACTCAGGGGCAGATAACAGAAATGATTACTGAGGTAGGAGGATTAGTAAAAACTCCAAAGGAAATCTGCTCTGTATTTCAGAACTTTTATAAGAAACTGTATAGTAAGGATAATGGAGAACCAGAAGCAGTGGAAATCGAGGGATATTTAGAATCCTCCTCCCTAGATAAGCTTACAGAAGAGGACAAGAACTCCTTGGAAATTAATTTTACCCCAGAAGAAATACAAAGAGCTTTCATGGATCTCCCGTCAGGAAAAGCAGTGGGACCTGATCTAATACCACTAGAATTTTATAAGAAGTTTTTTTTAATCCTAGAAGCAGATATTAACAGACTAATGGGGTTAATACAAAACGGGGCTGCCCCTCCGGGCTCTTGGGGTGAAGCTTCAATGGTGGTGTTTTTAAAAAAGAATAAAAACTCTACAGATCCTGGGTCATACAGACCAATCAGCCTAATGAATAGTGACACTAAGGCCTATTCCAAAATCTTGGCAAATAGGCTGAGTATGGTAATTGGGAAGATAGCTTCACCTTGGCAGCATGGGTTCATACCGGGGAGGGGGACAGCTGATCATATTAGAAGGGTATTTGCGTTGTTGGACGGCACGATGGCCTCACGAGACCCTATGTCCTTAATATTGCTTGACGCTGAAAAAGCTTTTGACAGGGTCTCGTGGGACTTCTTGTGGGCAACACTGAATAAATATAACTTTGGGCAAATATGTATAGGAGCATTAAAAGCCCTTTATAAAAGCTCAAGCATCAGACTGAAAGTGGGGGGGGAAATGAGCGAGGCAATAAAAATTGAGCGTGTGACTAGGCAAGGATGCCCGTGTTCCCCTCTACTTTTCGCTTGCTATATAGATCCATTTATCAGACATATAGAAAAAAATAAAAACATCAGCCCAATTGTGTTGAATGGATATGAGACCAAAATCTTGGGATATGCAGATGACTTAGCAATTACATCATCAACACCAGCTACAGCAATAGGAGAAATTGAGAAGGAGGCTAAAAAATACGGATTATTATCAGGATACAAACTGAACCAAGGGAAAACACAAATAGTCGTAAATCAATTTGCTACAATTAATGATGATAGAGTTATAGAGTCTGCGGTCTACTTAGGGGTTATTATCACATCCGATTTAACTAAGGCTGTGGAGGAAAATTTGACCCCATTAATTAAAAAGGCAAAACTAGACCTAGATAGGATGGATAATCTACATCTAACAATTATAGGGCGATGTAACGTTATAAAAATGCTGTTTCTGCCCAAGATTTTGTATGTATTCCGTACAATTCCTTTATTATTTATCAATAATTGGTTCAAGGAAATAGAGGGGATGTGTAATCGCTTCATTTGGGCTAAGGGTAGAACTCGAAGAGCTATAAAGATGTTGGCATTCCCTAAAGATCGGGGGAGACTTGCAGTACCTGATTTTAAGGCATATTATTTTGCTTCAGTCCTTCAGTATTGTAAAGGACTCCTCGGAGGGAATACGAAAGATATTTGGAAGAGCAGCGCAGGTATTCCGGATATTTACGATCTGCTGGTTTTGGATTCTAACAAGGGACTTCTTACATATAAAGAACAAAATTACTACAAAAGAACGAAGTTCAAGGTCTTGGGGGCGGCCATCTCAGTCTGGTCAATTATCAGGAAGAAAATTAAATTAGGAAGAATGAATTTTTATACCCCTTTATACTTGAATGAACTCTTTCCAGATGTATTCCATGATGAAGTCATGAGGCGGTGGGATAAACTTGGGGTCGGTATGATAGGAGATATTATGGATCAGTCAGGATTAATTACATTTGAAAGGGTGCAACAATTATATAAATTGGAACGGAGAGATTTTTTTAAATACTTACAGATAAGATCAGTGTTGCAGAGAAAACAAGCAGGCAACTGTAAGTTTCCTAGGATAGACATGATGGAATTAGTTTGAGCCGAGGAGGGATGTTCAATCTCTCAACTCTATGGTACATTATGCCAATATAAGGAGGATGATAGAGAAAATGTATTTGAAAAATGGAGAACTAAACTTAATTTAGTCGGGAATGAGGGTGAAAAATCACTTAGACTTGGAAACACCGTTTTAAAGGTTGCAAATTTACAGGCACAATATTATAAGACTCTGCATGAATTATACTACACTCCGCATAGAATAGCCCGCTGGGGGGGTACAAGTGGGATCTCCTGTCCAAGATGTCAGAGTTTGGAGGCAGATACGATACATATGTTTGCAGCCTGCCCTAATTTAGATCCCTTTAAACAAGCTATAGAAAACTTCTTTAAAGACGAATTGGGAATCTTTATTAATTTACCTAACGAGATCATGATTCTTGGGGTGGTAAAGGAAGGGCAGGACGCACCCCATCAAGAATTTTTGTTTATCGCGATGACATTGAGCCGGCTTTGTATTGCAACGGTGTGGAAAGATTCCAATCCTCCTTCATTTCAACAATGGCTTACAAAATTATTAGCTATCTATAATCTAGAGAAAGCTTTATGTAAAAAAAAAGGTGTGAAGGCAAGGCAGCTCGGGAAACAGATTTGGGCCCCAGTTGAAAAATGGAAACTTAAATTAGATGGCTAATTCAAAAGGGAGTAGACATATGATCATCCAGACATGGTTTTCAGCTGGGAGCATTGAAACTGCTCGATAATTAATTATGTGCATCTTTAATTTTATGTCTCCTTCTTAAGATCTTCCACCATGTCTTTCTTTTCATAAATTATATACAAATGATGTATTGTATTTTAACAATTACTTTAAGAGACTAAACCTAAAATGAAGGAATTTTGTTGTATCAGATATATATGTTAAAGTAAATTCATGTATATATTTTGTTCTGATGATGATCAATAAAAAAAAAAAAAAAAAAAAAAAAGAAATTCACTGAAAAAACCATAGGTTTCAGGGGCGTTATAGTTAGCTGGACATTTCCCTCGTACAAAACCCTAGAAATTCCCCTGTTATAGTTAGTTCAGCTAACTATAACTCGCGCCCCCGCAATGCACTGCTGATGACGTCACATATTACATCACTCATGACATGGTCAGTGACATCACTGATGACATCACTGATGACATCTCAAATGACATCACTGATGACGTCATCCATTGTGTATGTGTTTCTGAACAGTTTTAATATGTTTAATATATATAGGGAAAGGCCGGTGGAAGAATGAGTGGGTGTACAAGCGTGTGAATGGATGATTTTCTAGGTGCGTAACTGACTCTATAAGTGAGTCATTAAATGTATCTTACTGCAGACTAGTGACTAAACTGTGTGAATGTCTGTATCTGTCTATCTGTTGGTGTATAAACGGCTGCATGGTTTTGTGAATAGCAATATGAGTGTCTCTATGGGTTATTGATTGGTTGTCTGAGTATCTGTATGGGTGCCTGAGTGTATGTGTGGGTGGGGTGTGTGTGACTCTGTGCATAGATGTGTGAGTGGGTGATTCTATGGGTGCATGGTTTTAAGAGTGCAACTGTGATGGACAGTATGGTTGGGTGAGTGTATGTAAGGGTGTGTTAGTTATTGCATGTATATCTCAGTTGTACATGTGAAAGTAACTACATATGTGAAACACAGTGTATATGTGTATAAGAGTAAATAACTATCTATATGTGAGAGTGTGTGATTGTGGGACTGGCTGTATGGATGAGTGTGTGCTTGTACTAGTAATTGAATAAGAGTGTCAAAAGATTTTAGTATTTTTATGAGTAAGTGAACCTGAGTGTGTTTAACTGTATAGGTGAGTCAATTGGACTGTGTTTAATTATTTGCACAACTGACTAGGTGTGTCAGTACCTCAATGGATGATTGGCAGTGTGTGAGTGTCTATATATCTGTATAAATGCATATGATAGTCTTGTACGGAGTGACTGTAAGTATGAGTGACTGTACAGGTGAGTGAGTGGAGGTGCATGTAGACCTAAGAGTCAATGAGTGGGTATGTGGTTATTGGTATTGGAGTATCTGTGGTCTTCAAAATGGCCGTCTGAAATTTTGAGTTGGTGTATCAAAAGTTATATTAGGGTGTGAGAAGGTGTACTAATTTATCACATAGATGACGTCATCAGTGATGTCATCAGTGATGTCATTTGAGATGTCATCAGTGATGTCACTGACCATGTCATGAGTGATGTAGTATGTGACGTCATCAGCAGTGCATTGCGGGGGCAAGAGTTATAGTTAGCTGAACTAACTATTAACAGGGGAATTTCTAGGGTTTTGTACGAGGGAAATGTCAAGCTAACTATAACGCCCCTGAAACCTATGGTTTTTTCAGTGAATTTCTAAGGTTTTTTAAATGCCATTTCCTAACTATAACGCCCCTGAAACCTTTGGTTTTTTCAGTGAATTTCAAAGGTTCTTTAAATGCCAATTCCTAACTATAACGTGCATGAAACCTATGTTTTTTTCAGTGAATATATATATATATATATATATATATATCAGAAACACTTTCCCAACTCTTCCCGCTTCCCATCCGGCAAATAGCGAAGAGAGAGTCACGGACACCAGTTTTCTTCGTGGCAAAGTCAGGTCTTTATTTTAAGTTTGCAGCTTTCGACGCGTTTCGGATATCTCAGTATCCTATGGTTTTTTCAGTGAATTTCTAAGGTTTTTTAAATGCCATTTCCTAACTATAACGCCCCTGAAACCTTTGGTTTTTTCAGTGAATTTCAAAGGTTCTTTAAATGCCAATTCCTAACTATAACGTGCATGAAACCTATGGTTTTTTCAGTGAATATATATATATATATATATATATATATATATCACAGCAACTCGCGATATTCACCCGCTTGCGCGCGGAAATCACCAGCGTAGACCAACTTTTTGCAGCATTATTTTTGATCACCTGCTATATATATATCAAAGAACACTCCGCTGCTGCTTGGCACTTCAATGTATAGAAGAAAGGAGCACGGACCACATCTAGGTGCGTTCAATTTTATTTTCTTGAGATAAGTCAGCCATAACGCGTTTCAACTCCGTAGAGCCTTGATCACATGATACGCTTTGAAGTCACATGACTGTTTAAATACAATTTTTTTAGTTTGTGTCTTTTTCTTCACCATAAATGTTAAAGTGACAGTGCTCAAAATAGTCGATTTCCATAATATAGAATTTAAAAATATAGAATTCCATAATATCGAATTTTAAAATATAGATTACCATAATATCGAATTTAAAAATATAGATATCTATAATATCGATTTTGTTTTAGTGTTTTGTATGGTAGTATATGTGTTAAAATCATGTATTATTTTTGTAATGTATGTTTAATCTATTTAAACTAATGAATGTTATGTAATTTAATTTTGGAGTAATTTAATTCCGTAGCGGGTTGTGGGTTTATTGGGGAATAGGGTGGGAAGTAATTTAATTATGGTTAATTAAATATTAATTATATGTATATGTATTGATAATTAATTGATTGATAATTAATTATTAATTGGTAATTAATTTTTATTAATTGGTTAATAATTTATATTAATTGATTAATTGATAATTATGTTAATTGTATTTTTTATTATTTGGAGCGGGTTGTGGGTTTGTAGGGGAATTGGGTGGCAAGTAATTTAATTGTAATAAAGTAAATAATTATTTTTTTATTTATGTGTATTGATAATTAATTGATAATTAATTATTAATTGGTAATTAATTTGTATTAATGGGTAAATAATTTGTATGAATTGCTAATTAATTTTTATTAATTGCAAAATTATTTTTATTAATTGATTAATTGATAATAATGTTAATTGTATTTTTTATTATTGGGAGTGGGTTGTGGGTTTATAGGGGAATTGGGTGGGAAGTAAATTAATTGTAATAAAGTAAATATTATTGTTTTTTTTATGTGTATTGATAATTGTTAATTAATTATTAATCCGTAATTAATTTGAATTAATTGGTCATTAATTTTTATTAATTGCTAATTAATATTTTTCAATGGTAATTAATTGTTCTTAATTGCTAATTATTTTTAATTAACTTTTTATTGGTATTGATAAGTAATCTTATTTTAAATTTAAATCATTACTTTCCCTACTTTTGCACTCTCAGGAGTGGGAATAGTATTTTTTACCCTTCGCTATCCAACTCTTTCCCTACTGTTGCACTCACTGGAGTGGGAATAGTAATTTTTACTCCTACACTATCCAACGTTTTCCCTACTGTTGCATTCACTGGAGTGGGAATAGTAATTTGTACCCCTACGCTATCCAACGCTTTCCCTACAGTTGCACTCACTGGAGTGGGAATAGTAATTTTTCCCTTCCCGCTATCTAATGCTTTCCCTACTGTTGCACTCTCTGGAGTGGGAATAGTAAATTGTATCCTCCCGCTATCCAATGGTTTCCCTACTGTTGCACTCTTTGGAGTGGGAATAGTAATCTTTACCCCTACGCTATCCAACGTTTTCCCTACTGTTGCACTTACTGGAGTGGGAATAGTAATTTTGCACCCCTACGCTATCCAACGCTTTCCCTACTGTTGCACTCATTGGCGTGGGAATAGCAATTTTTCTCTTTCTGCTATCCAATGCTTTCTGTACTGTTGCACTCTCTGGATTGGGAATAGTAATTTTTACCCCTACGCTATCCAATGCTTTCCCTACTGTTGGAGTCACTGGAGTGGGAACAGTAATTTTTCCCTTCCCGCTATCCAAAGATTTCCCCACTGTTGCACTCTCTGGAGTGGGAATAGTAATTTTAACTCTCCCGCTATCCAACGCTTTCCCTACTGTTGCACTCTTTGGAGTGGGAATAGCAATTTTTACCCCTACGCTATCCAACGCTTTCCCTACTGTTGCACTCACTGGAGTGAGAATAGTAATTTTTCCATTCCCGCTAGCCAACGCTTTCCCTACTGTTGCACTCTCTGGAGTGTGAATAGTAATTTTTACCCTCCCGCTATCCAACACTTTCCCTACTGTTGCACTCTCTGGAGTGGGAATAGTCATTTTTACCCCTACGCTATCCAACGCTTTCCCTACTGTTGCACTCACTGGAGTGGGAATAGTAATTTTTACCCCTATGCTATCCAACGTTTTCCCTACTGTTGGACTCACTGGAGTGGGAATAGTAATTTTTACGGTCACACTATCCAACAAAAGCTCTACTTTTTTCACATTACTTTTATTATGTTTACATTTTAAGCTTTTTTATATTATATTATGTATGTTTTATTTAATTGTTTTTAATATTTAATTATTTTTATATTATTTTTAATACATTTAAAAAATTCGATATTTTAGCTAACTATATTTTAACATTCTATATTTTGGAATCGATATTTTAGTACTTACCTGTTTGTAGATAGGGAGTCGATATTCTGTCCTTCTATATTTTGGCGTCGATATTTTGGGCATTCTTTATTATGTCCCTCGATATTTAGTCACTGAACCGTTCATTATGACCCAAAGCTCTGTTCCCTTTGTGCTCCTGTCTATACCTTACATATGTACGCTTAACAATGTTTAGAATGTAAATGCCCACCTAGCAATGGATCAAGATATTAATTTATGAGAATAGGGTGCCGATTCCAATCCTGGAAAAACCGGGTACGAACCGTCGGTCGGAGGGTTTTCTCCGTCCGACTCGTACCCGGTTGTAACACTTTACAAATATGCAAGTACGATTCGCACGGAAATACTATTTCCGTACGAATCGTACAAAACACCGACCGACGAAAATAAACATACAAATGTGATCCGGGAAAGCGCCGACGTGACGTCGGGACGCATGCAGCCTGCGTTTCACGAACCAGGAAGTACGAATCAAACCCACAGCAGTCCGGACGGCAATATTTTTACGGCACCCAAAAAGTGCCGGGAAACCGAAGTACGCCGCGAAACGACCAGATTAGGGGGCCCGGTACGCACCGTACCCCCCCCAGCCCCCGTAAGTACGCGCCGAACCCCCCCCAGCCCCCGTAAGTACGCGCCGAACCCCCCCAGCCCCCATAAGTACGCGCCGAACCCCTCCAGCCCCCCTAAGTGCGCGCCAAACCCCCTCCCGTGTATGTACACCAGTGTACGTACGAGTCGTACCCCCACCCATGTATGTACACCCGTGTACGTATGAGTCGTACCCCCACCTGTGTATGTACACCCGTGTACGTACGCACCGTACCCCCACCCGTGTATGTACGGCCGAACCCCCAGCTGTACATACACGGGTGGGGGTACGGTGCGTACGTACACTGGTGTACATACACAGGTGGGGGTACGACTCGTACGTACACTGGTGTACATACACGGGTGGGGGTACGACTCGTACGTACACTGGTGTACATACACAGGTGGGGGTACGACTCGTACGTACACGGGTGTACATACACGGGTGGGGGTACGGTGCATACGTACACTGGTGTACATACACAGGTGGGGGTACGACTCGTACGTACACTGGTGTACATACACGGGTGGGGGTTCGGCGCGTACTTACGGGGGCTGGGGGGGTTCGGCGCGTACTTACGGGGGCTGGGGGGGGTTCGGCGCGTTCTTACGGGGGCTGGGGGGGTTCGGCGCGTACTTACGGGGGCTGGGGGGGGGTTCGGCGCGTATGCGGGCACATGTCTCCATGGTTGCTATGGGAGTTCGGTCCGTACGGTGCTTTTTCCATACGGTTGTAACATCGGACGCATGGGACGGATCGTACTTGCGCGCTCGGACTTCACTTTTCACATTTGTACGTAAAATCGTCCGGGGATGTGTCGGACACTTTTTCCGACCCGAGGACGTGTCGGGAAATTTTCCCAATGCGATTCGTATGGACTTTTTCCCATACGAATCGTACTTGGCAGTTTGTACGCTACTTGTACGATTCGTACGGTAAAAAGACCGGATACGAGTCATACGGGGAGAATTTTCCAGGATCCGAATCGGCACCTTAGGTGCAAAATATCTCCTATATTCCTTCTAGATCATAGCGGATGTCTTCAGCTAATGCTAAAACAGCCATCTGTGCAAACTAGCTGAAATGGCAGTTAGCATCAGCTGAAGCCATTTTGTTTTTGGCAGCCATTTTAGTTAGCCATGTGCTAGCCATGTGCTTTCTCCCTCTTCACTATTGCCTGCCCTTGTATTCTGCTTGTGTCATCTATTTAAGTTAACTCTTTCAGCACTAAGACCTGTAGCTGCCAGAATGCACCTGCTCTAAGTGTATAACTGTCAGGCTATTTTAACTAATGTCAGTAATATTGTAACTCCTCCTACTCTGTTGACTAAGCGATTCTTATGTATCCTTATATGTAACTAGATATTCATGTGCACACTTGTACTGCCTCTTTTTGAGTCTCCCTGCGTGCTCAGCGGTAAATACAGTATATAAGACCTGTGATTTCTGCACTTGACTGCCTCCTACAGTGGCCTGAGGGTACCGTATTGACACAGTCTCCCTCATGTGAGATTAATAAAGTATTGTTTTGATATTCCAGCTTCCATGCCAATCTCTTCTTTGTTGGTTTAAGGACCAGGTGCATCAGTGAACCCCTTAAAAGGTTTAATTTATCACAGTGGTGCAGCATAGTAGGCAGCATTAGTCAGCCTGCCTCTGCACGCTGGACCCTACCAAGAGAGCATAAAATGTCTTAATATATGCAGATGTTTCCATGGAACCTCCTAAAGGTTTGATTTCTTGCACTTTCAGGACTACAAGTCCCAACATGCAGTGAAGGACTGACAAGCACAAAGCAAACCCACTGGGGGTCAGCATGCCGGAAATGAATAAAAAAGAGCCCTCCATGATTCATCTGTGACTGAAGCAGTCTATGAGTAATAGGCGTTGGCCTCAAAACGCGTCAGGCGAATAAAGAAAGTAACTTCTGGAGTGCTGTAGTGGGTTGTTGCAAGAATAAACCGGATGGTGGTTTACTGTTGAGAGCGTCCTCAATTCTTTCAGGCGTTTGGTGAAGAATTGATGGACACGGCTGCCCTGCCGTGGAGGACGGCACCATCTCCACAGTGAGGAGAGGCTGTGGCTTGGAACTGTGTCCAGGCTGATGGTGCGGCACAGTAAGCTGAATTAGTCGGCACGTCTCAGCACTCTGGACCCTACCAAGAGAGCAAAAACGGTCTTAATATATGCAGATGTTTCCATGGAACCTACTTAAGGTTTGATTTCTTGCTCTTTCAGGACTACTAGTCCCAGCATGCAGTGAAGGACTAACAAGCATGAAGCGAGACCCACTGGGGTCAGCATGCCGGAAATGAATAATAAAGAGTCCTCCATGATTCATCTGTGTCTGAAGCAGCCTATGAGTAAGAGGCCTAGGCCTCAAAATGCATCAGGCTAATAAAGAAAGTAACTTCTGGAGTGCTGTAGTGGATTGTTGCAAGAATAAACCGGATGGTGGTTTACTGTTGAGAGCGTCCTCAATTCTTTCAGGCGTTTGGTGAAGAATTGATGGACATGGCTGCCTTGCCGTGGAGGATGGCACCATCTCCACAGTGAGGAGAGGCTGCGGCTTGGAACTGTGTCCAGGCCGGTGGTGCAGCACAGTAAGCGGAATTAGTCGGCCCGTCTCAGCACTCTGGACCCTACCAAGGGAGCAAAAAATGCCTTAATCTATGCGGATGTTTCCATGGAGCCTACTAAAGGTTTTATTTCTTGCTCTTTCAGGACTACAAGTCCCAGCATGCAGTGAAGGACTAACAAGCACGAAGCGAGACCCACTGTGGGTCGGCATGCCGGAAATGAATAAAAAAGAGCTCTCAATGATTCATCTGTGTCTGAAGCAGCCTATGAGTAAGAGGCGTTGGCCTCGAAATGCGTCAGGCGAATAAAGAAAGTAACTTCTGGAGTGCTGTAGTGGGTTGTTGCAAGAATAAATCGGATGGTGGTTTACTGTTGAGTGCGTCCTCAATGCTTTCGGGCGTTTAGTGAAGAATTGATGGACACGGCTGCCCTGCCATGGGGGACGGAACCATCTCCACAGTGAAGAGAGGTTGTGGCTTGGAACTGTTTCCAGGCCGGTGGTGCAGCACAGTAAGCGTCATTAGTTGGCCTGCCGCAGCACTCTGGATCCTACCAAGGGAGCAAAAAATGTCTTAATATATGCGGATATTTCCATGGATACCCACTAAAGGTTTGATTTCTTGCTCTTTCAGGACTACAAGTCCCAGCATGCAGTGAAGGACAAACAAGCACGAAGCGAGACCCACTGGGGGTCGGCATGCCGGAAATGAATAAAAAAGAGCCCTCCATGATTCACCTGTGTCTGAAGCAGCCTATGAGTAAGAGGCGTTGGCCTCGAAACGCATCAGGCGAATAAAGAAAGTATCTTCTTGAGTGCTGTAGCGGGTTGTTACAAGAATAAACTGGATGGTGGTTTACTGTTGAGTGCGTCCTCAATTCTTTCGGGTGTTTGGTGAAGAATTGATGGACACGGCTGCCCTGCCGTGGAGGACGGCACCATCGCCACAGTGAGGAGAGGCTGCGGCTTGGAACCGTGTCCAGGCCGGTGGTGCAGCACAGTAAGCAGCATCAGTTGGCCCGCCTCAGCACTCTGGACCCTACCAAGGGAGTAAAAAATGTCTTTATATATGCGGATGTTTCCATAGAACGTACTAAAGGTTTGATTTCTTGCTCTTTCAGGACTACACGTCCCAGCATGCAGTGAAGGACTAACAAGCATGAAGCTAGTCCTACTGGTGGTCGGCATGCTGGAAATGAATAAAAAAAGAGCCCTCCATGAATCATCTGTGTCTGAAGCACCCTATGAGTAAGAGGCGTAGGCCTCAAAATACGTCCGGCTAATAAAAAAAGTAACTACTGGAGTGCAGTAGTGGGTTGTAGCAAGAATAAACCAGATGGTGGTTTACTGTTGAGTGCATCCTCAATGCTTTCTGGCGTTTGGTGAAGAATTGATGGACACGGCTGCCCTGCCGTGGAGGACGGCACCATCTCCGCAGTGAGGAGAGGCTGCGGATTGGAACCGTGTCCAGGCCGGTGGTGCAGCACTGTAAGCAGCATCAGTTGGCCCGCCTCAGCACTCTGGACCCTACCAAGGGAGTAAAAAATGTGTGAGTGTGCATGTGTACGGCTCAGCAGAATTTAATCTTCATTGATATTTTTTATTTTTCTACGCAAAAATATATTTTCATACCAAACATCTTTTGTATACAAAACATTAATACATCAAAATCAGGCAATACGTCCTGAATGTCTTAAACACACATATCAATAAAAACATAAATATTGTTTCACATAAAAAAATGTTGTCTCTTCTTCAAACATATACATCACATACACATTCATTCTTCCATACACTCATACATATGCATAAAACTTTTTTCATATTTATAACAACACAGGTCTTGATAATTTCTCAATGTCTCAATAGCATGGTTAGATTAGTCATCAGAGTCTCATGTTTTCATTTGTAGACATTGTACAATTCTATTTATATGTAATTCTTTTTTACTGTGGCTTATGTGAAAATACTTTCAACATGCATTTCGGTGTGAAACGCCTTCATCAGTAACACCACATATTCAAGACCTCACTTTATTTCAGGAGACCTGGAAAAACACAACATAAAACCCTAAATAGCCGCACATCCAATTAAGGGGCCGATTCCGATCCTGGAAACATTTTCCCCGTACGAATCGTATCCGGATTTTTTACCGTACGAATTGTACAAGTAGCGTACAAACTGCCAAGTACGATTCGCATGGGAAAAAGTCCATACGAATCGCATTGGGAAAATTTCCCCACACGTCCGCGGGTCGGAAAATGAGTCCGACACATCCCCGGACGATTTACCGTACGAATCAGAAACATGAAGTCCGACCGCGCAAGTACGATCACTCCCGTCCTTTCGATTTTACAACTGGATGGAGAAAACACCGTACGGACCGAACTCCTACAGCAACCATGGAGACATGTGCCCGCATACGCGCCGAACACCCCACCACAGACCCCGTATTTACGCGCAGAACACCCCACCATCCCCCGCATGTACGTGCAAAACGCCCCCCGGCCGCGGATGTACGTGCCGAACCCCCACCAGTGTATGTATGGAGCGTACCCCCACCCGTGTATGCATGGAGCGTACTAACTCCCCACCCGTGTATGTACGGACTGTACCCACACCCCACCAGTGTATGTATGGAGCGTACCCCCACCCGTGTATGTTCGGACCGTACCCCCACCCGTGTATGCATGGAGCGTACCAACTCCCCACCCGTGTATGTATGGAGCGTACCCCCACCCGTGTATGTACGGACCGTACCCACACCCCACCAGTGTATGTACGGAACGTACCCCCACCTGTGTATGTACGGACCGTACCCCCACCCGTGTATGCATGGAGCGTACCAACTCCCCACCCGTGTATGTACGGACCATACCCCCACCCGTGTATGCATGGAGCGTACCAACTCCCCACCCGTGTATGTATGGAGAGTACCCCCACCCGTGTATGTACGGACCGTACCCACACCCCACCAGTGTATGTACGGACCGTACCCCCACCCGTGTATGTACGGACCGTACCCCCACCCGTGTATGCATGGAGCGTACCAACTCCCCACCCGTGTATGTAAGGACCGTACCCACACCCCACCAGTGTATGTATGGAGCATACCCCCACCCGTGTATGTACGGACCGTACCCCCACCCGTGTATGCATGGAGCGTACCAACTCCCCACCCGTGTATGTATGGAGCGTACCCCCACCCGTGTATGTACGGACCGTACCCACACCCCACCAGTGTATGTACGGACCGTACCCCCACCCGTGTATGTACGGACCGTACCCCCACCCGTGTATGCATGGAGCATACCAACTCCCCACCAGTGTATGTATGGAGCGTACCCCCACCCGTGTATGTACGGACCGTACCCACACCCCACCAGTGTATGTACGGACCCTACACCCAGCCCCCCCTGTATGTACGGTGCGAAACACCACCACCGATGGACGGTGCGGACCAACACCCTGCCCGTGTTCGTACGCACCCTACCCCAGGCCCACACACCAGCACCCTCACACAACATCGTTCATGTACGAGTCGTACTAAGCCATAGCAAAGGACAGCACTGTACAACAACATGGCCCATGTACGTACCGTACAGACGCAAAAAACACTCGTACTGAACCAGGACAAACCAAAAAAACACAAGGAGAGTCAATTCGATGCACACAACACCACTAAACATATCCAACAAGCCCAAATACATCCTATACACTGACCTGCAACTGACAAACAGCTAAACAGAGGCCCAAACCACTACCACTCCTTATTACACACCCACCCAAAGTTCAAACACAGCCACACCCACAAATGGACCAATAAAAGGCCCAGCACACACAAACCATGATCCTTTGCAACAGATCCCCTACTGCCAGACCACAGAGACAACGCACTGCACCATACTAGATACATCAATACACCTTACACTTGCACTCCTTCACACAACCACCATCACAAACACACCCTCATCACATTCACACACACACACCTGCACAACCACACTCACACACCCACAACCATCCACACCCACACCCCCACAACCATCCACACCCACACCCCACACCATGCCCACTAACAAAAATCCAAAGTTCACAAAGGAGGAGCTGGAGGTCCTTGTCGACGAAATCGTCAGAGTCGAGCCACAGCTCTTTGGAACATTGGTCAGACGGACCAGCATATCCGAAAAATCTGCCATGTGGGAGAGGATTGTCAATTCTGTGAATGCTGTTGGGTCCACCAGAAGGACCAGGCATGAGTGCCAAGCCAGGTGGTACGATCTGCGGAGGACGGTCCGCCGCAAAATGACGGACGACCACAACCAGGCCAACATCACTGGAGGAGGTCCGGCCCGCAGACCGGTACACTACCATCCCTGGGAGGAGAAGGTGATGGCCACGCTGCCGCCGGTGGGAGTAGACGGAGAGATGGAGAAGGAGTCCGAGAGCCTGGTGAGTACACAAACAACTCACCTCACATGGGGGGAATGCCATATACAACCCAAATACCAATCATACACGCAACCCCCCCAAAGCCTGCACCGTACACAACCACACTCCAAAAACACACACATGCCACTAGCGCCTCCATGCCCCATGCCCCAAGCAAGGCCATGCCAAGTCACAGGCCACACAAAACACCAACACAAGACAGGATGTCCCCGATGCCGGGAGGGTGGGCCTCAAAACTATCATAGAGCAACTCTGAAGCACACAACAATGCCCTCAGCCCATATGGCTTAGGGCACAGCCATACAAACAGTGTGTCCCCACACAGTACTGTTTTGCCGGCTAATGGTGGCCGCGTTGCAGGACGACATGGGTATGAAGGCACAATTTGCACATAACAGCAGCTAATGAAGACGCATCACTCTGAAAGAGTGTCAGCACACACCGCCACAGCAGCAGCGCTGACTCAGACACTCCGCCCAATGGGTGCCCGCAGAGAAAAAAAAAACCCACATGAACAAGCCAATGGCCTTTGAAAGACCTGCAAACTGTGTGTGCCCAGGAAGCTGGGCTGAGGTGACAGAGGGTGACACACAGAGGGAGGGAGAGGGGCAGAGAGAGGGACAGAGACAGAGGTGGACACAGGGAGACAGACAGAGGGAGGGAGGAGGCTGACAGAGGGAGGGAGAAAGGGAGACAGAGGGAGACGGACAGTGGGAGGAGGCTGACAGAGGGAGGGAGAAAGGGAGACGGACAGAGGGAGGAGGCTGACAGAGGGAGGGAGAAAGGGAGACGGACAGAGGGAGGAGGCTGACAGAGGGAGGGAGAAAGGGAGACAGACAGAGGGAGGAGGCTGACAGAGGGAGGGAGAAAGGGAGACGGACAGTGGTAGGAGGCTGACAGAGGGAGGGAGAAAGGGAGACGGACAGAGGGAGGAGGCTGACAGAGGGAGGGAGAAAGGGAGACAGACAGAGGGAGGAGGCTGACAGAGGGAGGGAGAAAGGGAGACGGACAGAGGGAGGAGGCTGACAGAGGGAGGGAGAAAGGGAGACGGACAGAGGAAGGAGGCTGACAGAGGGAGGGAGAAAGGGAGACAGAGGGAGATGGACAGTGGGAGGAGGCTGACAGAGGGAGGGAGAAAGGGAGACGGACAGAGGGAGGAGGCTGACAGAGGGAGGGAGAAAGGGACACAGAGGGAGACGGACAGTGGGAGGAGGCTGACAGAGGGAGGGAGAAAGGGAGACGGACAGAGGGAGGAGGCTGACAGAGGGAGGGAGAAAGGGAGACAGAGCGAGACGGACAGTGGGAGGAGGCTGACAGAGGGAGGGAGAAAGGGAGACGGACAGAGGGAGGAGGCTGACAGAGGGAGGGAGAAAGGGAGACGGACAGAGGGAGGAGGCTGACAGAGGGAGGGAGAAAGGGAAACAGAGGGAGACGGACAGTGGGAGGAGGCTGACAGAGGGAGGGAGAAAGGGAGACGGACAGTGCGAGGAGGCTGACAGAGGGAGGGAGAAAGGGAGACAGAGGGAGACGGACAGTGGGAGGAGGCTGACAGAGGGAGGGAGAAAGGGAGACGGACAGAGGGAGGAGGCTGACAGAGGGAGGGAGAAAGGGAGACGGACAGAGGGAGGAGGCTGACAGAGGGAGGGAGAAAGGGAGACAGAGGGCCACACAAAACACCAACACAAGACAGGATGTCCCCGATGCCGGGATGGTGGGCCTCAAAACTAACATAGAGCAACTCTGAAGCACACAACAATGCCCTCAGCCCATATGGCTTAGGGCACAGCCATACAAACAGTGTGTCCCCACACAGTACTGTTTTGCCTGCTAATGGTGGCCGCGTTGCAGGACGACATGGGTATGAAGGCACAATTTGCACATAACAGCAGCTAATGAAGACGCATCACTCTGAAAGAGTGTCAGCACACACCGCCACAGCAGCAGCGCAGACTCAGACACTCCGCCCAATGGGTGCCCGCAGAGAAGAAACAAACCCACATGAACAAGCCAATGGCCTTTGAAAGACCTGCAAACTGTGTGTGCCCAGGAAGCTGGGCTGAGGTGACAGAGGGTGACACACAGAGGGAGGGAGAGGGGCAGAGAGAGGGACAGAGACAGAGGTGGACACAGGGAGACAGACAGAGGGAGGGAGGAGGCTGACAGAGGGAGGGAGAAAGGGAGACAGAGGGAGACGGACAGTGGGAGGAGGCTGACAGAGGGAGGGAGGGAGGGAGGGAGACGGACAGAGGGAGGAGGCTAACAGAGGGAGGGAGAAAGGGAGACGGACAGAGGGAGGAGGCTGACAGAGGGAGGGAGAAAGGGAGACGGACAGTGGGAGGAGGCTGACAGAGGGAGGGAGAAAGGGAGACGGACAGAGGGAGGAGGCTGACAGAGGGAGGGAGAAAGGGAGACAGACAGAGGGAGGGAGAAAGGGAGACGGACAGAGGGAGGAGGCGGACAGAGGGAGGAGGCTGACAGAGGGAGGGAGAAAGGGAGACGGACAGAGGAAGGAGGCTGACAGAGGGAGGGAGAAAGGGAGACAGAGGGAGATGGACAGTGGGAGGAGGCTGACAGAGGGAGGGAGAAAGGGAGACGGACAGAGGGAGGAGGCTGACAGAGGGAGGGAGAAAGGGAGACAGAGGGAGACGGACAGTGGGAGGAGGCTGACAGAGGAAGGGAGAAAGGGAGATGGACAGTGGGAGGAGGCTGACAGAGGGAGGGAGAAAGGGAGACGGACAGAGGGAGGAGGCTGACAGAGGGAGGGAGAAAGGGAGACAGACAGAGGGAGGAGGCTGACAGAGGGAGGGAGAAAGGGAGACAGAGGGAGACGGACAGTGCGAGGAGGCTGACAGAGGGAGGGAGAA
The DNA here is from genome assembly GCF_964204655.1 of Triturus cristatus. Classification (NCBI taxonomy): domain Eukaryota; kingdom Metazoa; phylum Chordata; class Amphibia; order Caudata; family Salamandridae; genus Triturus; species Triturus cristatus. The sequence goes on along the minus strand of NC_140587.1, from coordinate 435,986,644 downwards.
AGGGAGACGGACAGTGGGAGGAGGCTGACAGAGGGAGGGAGAAAGGGAGACGGACAGAGGGAGGAGGCTGACAGAGGGAGGGAGAAAGGGAGACGGACAGAGGGAGGAGGCTGACAGAGGGAGGGAGAAAGGGAGACAGAGGGAGATGGACAGTGGGAGGAGGCTGACAGAGGGAGGGAGAAAGGGAGACGGACAGTGGGAGGAGGCTGACAGAGGGAGGGACAAAGGGAGACATGTCCGCTCGTCAGCAGGTGGACTGTGTGCATGTAGACAAGGTTTGGCAGTGCGTGAACCCCCCCTTCAACCTTTGATAAACACTAGGCCATGTGTCAATCTGTGCACAAGTACATCCGTGCTGCAGGCACAAACAGAACCTTACACCCAGTATACCCACCCACTGTGTTTGTCAGAACCCTGTCACAAATTGTTAATTTACCTACCTGCATTCTCAAATAGCATGGAAAAAACACCATTTGGCCACGTACAGTGCAACACGTAAGGCGGCTCTGCATGGCTTGCTACGCCCGCTCACTACACTGCTGACTGCGTTCCCAAAAGATGCATCAACTAAGATTGTGTCACACATAGGTAAAGTGTCGAAAGCTGTGGCAACGGGACATACCCATGCACAAGTGCACTGTGAGAGGAATGCTAGCCAGATCCAACCACCCAGAGGAACTGTGCCTAATCAAAAATGAATGAACATGGATGTCGCATGTAACACAATTAACACTGTCTCTCTCACACACAGGTCAACGTCGTCGATCTCCCCCCAACACTGGGGGGGAAGACTCACAGGACCAGGCTCTGTGTGAAGAGGACCCCACCGGCAGCGACGACTCTCACCACTCCATGGATGACCCAGACCAACCTGGCCCCTCTGGTGTCCAACCACCTGCAGCACCTGCGTCAGGGACAACTGTGCCAACCACCACCCCCATTCCTGCCACATCCCAGGAGACACCCAGGAGCCCTGCCCGCACACAACAACACAGCCAGTCTGTCCACGAGGGACAAGGTGCTCCGGGCACCCAGGAGGAGGCAGGCGAAACCGCAAATGCCATCCCTCAGGGGTCCCGGAGACCCGATGTCCCCACAACGGCAGGCCAGGCGCAAGTGGGCAGGGGTGGTGGGAGAGGAGGACGGCGGAGGCGCGAACCTGACCAGTTTGCTCAGGAACCGGTAATGTCACACGTCAGCACCATCCTCGACTCATACCGGCGTGACACCAGGGGTATCAGCCAGGTTGTGTCCACCCTCGAGGAGATGAAGACCCTGCAGGCCGAGCAACATGCCAGTCAACAGCTACACCAAGGACGGATGGAGGCAAGACTGGCTGAGCTTGTGGCGGTACAAACGGACATGACCCGTGTACTCCGTCGGATTGCCGAAAACATGGGCAACCCTCCCTGTGCCACCAGGCGTAGAACATCAAAACCCACAGGGAGGGATCAGGAGGAGGAGGATTCATCCGACGGAGCATCCCACGCATCGTCACGGCCTGCTTCTGAGGGTCCCCGCAGGAGGGTGGGTCGTCCACGCAAAAGACCGTGAGAGTCAGCGGAACATCCCCATCTCCCAGGTCACCTGGCCTGGCACCTGGCCCTCTGGCCCAACAGCAGCACATCAGCAAATGACATTCTCTTCCACATGGCCTTGCTGGTCACTGTCTGACCAATGTAGACAAAGACTGTGGCATAGACTCTGATGACTGTCAATGGCAAGGATACCAACTCCCCCTGTGAACTTTGGATTCTACACTCCCGCCAAGCACCTCTTGTCATCCCCCCAAACACGTGCCCCACCACAAATAAAAATCATCACAATCACCAGATGATGCCGTCATTTTGCATTATTCCACTACATGTGTGTGTTGTAAAGTCGAACCATGCCTGATTTCAGTAGTAACTCCAACCATCCATACCCTGGGGTCTGAGTCTGGCACAGGACACACATGGGTCACAATGTATCATCCAAGACAGACATGGAGCACCATACTCACCCGTGATGGGCCCAACCAGCTGAGGGGGTGCCCGCACAACTGTGCCTACAGACCTATTTAGAAGAGCAACAGTCATGCGCAGAGGTCAGGGATCATGTGGAGTGTCCTGGGGTGGGAGTCCCAGGCATGTGTAGACACGTGGCAGAACCATGTCCTGCATGCTTGAGTCAGGTGGATGTGGAGAACGGTGGGCCAGCCAAGGTTGGATGTATGGAGATGGCACAATTGGGTGTTGGATCACAGTGCCACAAGGTTGTGTTGTGCTTGGGGACTGCATCGTGAGTGTGTGCGTGGATTAAGAAGGTCATCCTGCAGCTGGCAGTGATCCACTCCCCCCATCTCTGTTGGACGTTGATGTGGCCTGGTCACCGGATGTAGTAGCAGACCTGTGCAGATGCATCCTGGATGTGGACAAGTATCATGGGATTTCTAACGCACATGTCCGTAGAGTGCAGGGTAGGATTAGGCACGGATGTCGTAGTTGACCTGGGGGATGGTCTCCCTCTTGCCTTGAGGTTGATGGAACTGGGGATCTTGTGCATAATGCAGAGTGTGCTGCCGCATGAGGCACAGATGCTGCTGATCAGCATAGCACATGTCAGCAAGCAATCCATGATGAACACCAGCTCGTTTGCGTGGACACTGGGTGCCCTTGCTGCAGGGCCTGCAGCAGCATGCACCATGTCAAGAAAACAATGCCACAAGGAGCACACAAAGACAAGGATCTCAGGAAGGAACTATGCAAAAGGTGTATGTCAAGGAAGGAATGTATGGTTCAACATGGCACACACACACACACAATGGATTCAAATGCAGCACAGTGGCCGTCGTGGAGACTGACATGCCACAATACCTACACAGCCATGGACATCATGCACTATACAGAATCTAATCCCTGACAAACAGCTTGCATCTTGCTACTCTACACATAGACTCATATGCACCATCTCTGAGAACAATGCCAGACATGCCGCATGCACAGTGGCAACAGACCACCATTGACAGAGATGAGGCACCTTGGAGGCAGAGGGACACCTTTATTACTCATGTGTGTCGGAATGCTAATGCAACTCTGTCAACACATACACAGGTCATGTGGATGAACACGTGGGACCAACACTGGCACCCCCCTTAGCACCACAGATGCTGGAAATCCATGGCACTGGCACACAAGTGACGGGTTACAGCTAAACACCCCCTGCTGCTCACGGAGAGGCTGCTATACACCATTGAGCCCTTAATGGGGAATTCACACACCATGTCAACCCGGTGCAACACGTATGTTTCCGAGGGCAGTGTTACACACATTGATGGCTCCATCACAATCCACAATCCCATTACAGATGACTGTCACCAAGTCTGACCATCAATTCAGGTGAATTCAGCTCCATGTCATGTGCCCCATGGTGATTCTACATGTATGTAAAGTATCCAAACATGAACAGGAGCAGTGCACACACATTCAAAACAAATACCACTCCCAAAAAGCCGTGCTGCATCCCTTACCCTAAGGAGATTTTCAAACTTGTCCGTGCATATAACGCTGATTCAGCACATGTTGCTGTGTTCATGAGGAATAGCAGGAGCACAACAATGCCACCAGCAGACAGCATGCGCAAGTACCTGTGGATGAGAGACACACCAGAAGTCAGCCAAAAGAAGCACATCCGCATGCATGTGCATGTACTCGACACGTATAAGGTTGTCAACATGCTAGGTGACAATGATGACTCTGGAAAAACATTCTTCTATTGCACCATCACTCGAGTGACACATCCAAACACACCTCTGACTCACTTGGCAGACATGCAGATGGACACACACATTGCAACACATGCCACACACGGCCCAATGCGTGCACACTCAGACACTGGAACTCACCACTAAGCAAAGAAGTTGCGTATGAGCCGACTCCGGATGTCCTCTACCACCTCCTCCTCCTCCACATCACTTGCCTCGTGACCAAGCCCTTCATCCTCCATGGGTGGATGGTCCTGCTCATCTGGATCCAGGATGAGTGGCACAGCTTTCTCCACTACCATGTTGTGCAGCATGCAGCACACGAGGAAGATCTTGCAGACCTTCACCGGTGCATATGGGAGTGCGCCACCGGTCTTGTGGAGGCAACGGAATTGGCTCTTCAGGAGGCCAAACGTCCTCTCTATCACTTGCCTGGTCCGCCCATGAGCGTTGTTGTAGCGGTGATCGGCAGCCGTGCTGGGGTTGCGGAGAGGCGTGATCAGCCATGGCATGTTGGGATAGCCAGCGTCCCCTACATGGAAACATCATGGACAACAGTGGGTCAGGAGAAGCAGTAAGACAGGAAGATGATGTTAAATACAGGACTGCCAGAGTATACTCACCAACAATACATGCTCGTTCGTTGCGCAGCTGCAGCATCATTTCAGGCACCCTGCTACACCTCATGATGTATGCATCATGTGCTGATCCTGGAAAACGAGCACAGACATGTGAAATCAGCATGTTGGCAAGACACACCACAAGGGCATTAATGGAGTGGTAATGCTTGTGGTTCCTATATGCTACCTCCTGTGCCTGTGGTGGTACCAAAGCCACATGTGTTCTATCTATGGACCCAAGGACATGGGCATCCCTCCCAGGGCATAGAACTCACGCTTGACACCTGTCAACTGCTCAGGAGTTGGGAATTTTATGAACTCATCCAGGTGATCCAACATGGCCTCTAAAAAGTCATGCAGAACACGGCTGAACATGGTTTGGGACATGCCACCGACATGGGCAATGGTATCTTGAAAGGTACCCGTGGCAAAGAAATGTAGGGCTGCCATCACCTTCATCTTGGTGTCAGTGCAGTAGGATACCTGTGTAGCGGTTGGAGGTGTGGTGCCAGCCGTGTCATCAAGTCCTCAATCAAACGTTGGGGGAAGCGGTAGCGGCGTATACAGTCATGTTCCCTCAGGTCAGCCAAGTCCGGAATTGGTCGAGGGAGAGGCGAAGCCCTGCAGTGAATTAGAAGGGACAACGAAGAGTGAGTACAGTACACCACCAATGTCAATGTACTGAGCACATGCTCAACAGGCAATGCACAAATGCTACATACAGAGTCAGGTCTGTGCAATATGCCCTGGACACGTATGCCAGGCATGTGACACTCCTACCAAGAGCCAGCTACAAACGTTGATTCTCAACCTCAATATGCCATGCCATGAAACTAGCTGTGGGCCAGTGTAAGTGAGCAAGCAGACGCATTACAGGAGTTACAGACATCCAAATATGTGCAGAAGAAGGATGTTTATTGTACAGACAGGTTGCGGAATACTAGAGGCACAGGTCACATGTCATAGAAAAAGGACAGACCACACACCTTGCCATGAAGGATTACATGTCAAGACTGATCACACATACATTGAGAGTATGCAGATATGTCCTTGTTTTGAAACTCCGTGTCGATGCATACATACACACCTTACGTCGGATTACACATGTGTGCTGGTGTGCGTAACAGTGTGCCATGCCCATCTACACACAGACACATGTTGGTTGCAGCAACTGCAGATGCATTTGACCAAACACCTACAGCAAACCTATGGGAACACATGACACACACATGACATAGTTACAGCGTGCAACGCGGGCATTCACTTGTCAGGGGTAATATTCCGTGTACCTGGCATCAGGGGACATTTGCGGGTGTCGGTGACTGTGCCATGCCAGTGACGCATGGCTCACCAAGTCTGTACTACATGCACACAGGTCAAAGGAGTGAAGGGGATGTGTGGCACATAGGGCACCATCACACATGACATGTGTACACAGCTCATCATACTTTAATTAGCTTCACACCTCAGGAGTATATTGCCACATCACAGCCTGACCCACCTGTGCCCGACACATGTAGTACTGCACAGACAATGCCTTGATGTCCAGCCTTGGCCAAGTATGACAGCTCAATTCCTTTCTGTGTGCCACCTGTCACCACTGTCAGGTGTGAAACGCACCGTACATACGCTCTGAGGGCGTGTGTAGGGTCCCTATCACTATGGGAGTGCTGGCGTATGCGTACGCCACAGTGATACGGACCGTACACGCGTGTGTAGGGTCCCTATCACTATGGGAGTGCTGGCGTATGTGTACGCTACAGTGATACGGACCGTACACGCGTGTGTAGGGTCACTATCACTATGGGAGTGCTGGTGAATGCGTACGCCACAGTGATACGGACCGTACACGCGTGTGTAGGGTCCCTATCACTATGGGAGTGCTGGCGAATGCGTACGCCACAGTGATACGGACCGTACACGCGTGTGTAGGGTCCCCATCACTATGGGAGTGCTGGCGTACGCGTACGCCACAGTGATACGGACCGTACACGCGTGTGTAGGGTCCCCATCACTATGGGAGTGCTGGCGTATGCGTACACCACAGTGATACGGACCGTACACGCGTGAGTAGGGTCGGTCCGTATCACTATGGCGTACGCATACGCCAACACTCCCATACTGATACGGACCCTACACACGCGTGTACGGTCCGTATCACTGTGGCGTACGCATACGCCAGCACTCCCATAATGATAGGGACCCTACACACGCGTGTACGGTCCGTATCACTGTGGCGTATGCATTCGCCAGCACTCCCATAGTGATAGGGACCCTACACACGGTTGTACGCTCCGTATCACTATGGCGTACGCATTCGCCAGCACTCCCATAGTGATAGGGACCCTACACACGTGTGTACGGTCTGTATCACTGCATTTGGGGTGCCCTAGGGCCATGGAACGGACCGTACCTGTGTGTAAATCTTGAAATAACATAGGGGACACATGAGGGACAAGTACAAGGGCCTAAATGCATGCTGGTTGTCAGGGAGACCGAGTTTAAAGTTTGAATTATTGCATCAGGTGGCCAGCAGAAGTCGGTTGGAAACGATATACTTTGTTGCAAAGTGGTTGTTGACTTGACATCATGCTCAATTTTTAAACCATGCAAAGCCACTCACTGGGGTAGGTTTACAGGGATTGGAGGAAACGTAGGATGCTAATGTGACTGACCAATCACTCTGTACTCCTGTGAATGAAACAGGCCAGCAAGGCAGATATAAGGCAGCCAGGTCCCATGAGAGAGCACTTGCCTGCACATCCTTTCATTCCACAACACTGCTGCTGCTCGTGATTCCTCTGGCACCATGTCCAGGTCTGTGGAGAGGGCCCAGCCATTCACCATGGAGGAGAATTTGGCGTTGGTGGATGTGATCCTCCCACAGTACATCATGCTGTATGGTCGACCAGGGGAGCAGGTGAGTGCAGACTCCCCTAGCTTAGACTGTGCCCCTGTTTTGTGACTGTGACTTCTAGCATTGTGTCCCTGTGTGACAGACATGCAATTTTGGTTGGAGTGGGTCACAGGGTGGGGAATGCCTCATGTCTCCCATGCAGAGCATGCTGTGGTTCCTGTGTGCACTCCTCACTTGCATTGTGCTTACTGTGACAATCAATGCAGGGTGCATGCCATATTCTGCCTGGCTACTCCTCCTGGGAATGTTGTTGCTACAGTCCTGATGTGATTCTGTGGTCCCCCCAGTGTGACAGGTGACAGTATCCATAGATGTGTGTTTGTTTAGTGTACCTGTGCTGTGAGTGTCCAAATGATGTGTTCGTCCCCTGGACATTGGTGTGTGTGTAAGTCCCCTGTCATGTGGGTGAGTGCATATGGGGAGTGTTGCACACCCGCTGCATGAGGGATGGATATACCCTGCCCATGTGATGTGAGCAGGGAGCAGTGCTGTGTGACTGCGGTGCTGAGCCAGCCCCACACCTGTGACACCCCCCAGTCTAGTGGGACATGGGCAGAGTGAGGTTTGTACCCGCAGTTGGCAATGGCAGGTGATTGTCCTGTGCCTGTGTGTGTCTGTGTACTCTGCTGAGGTAGCGTCAGTGGGCTGGGACATGTGACTGCTTTGAGGTGTTGTACATAATCCTTGTGTAGCTTGTGATGCACAGTGTGATCCAGGTTCATTGATTGTGTGGCACCCCTCATGCCACCTGTGTACCTTCAATGCCACATAGTGCATTTTGCCTTCCACAGTGGATTATGTCCCTATGACAAATGTGCAATGAGTTGCCTGCATACCATGGCCTGTTCAAAGAAGACAATTTGTTAATATGTGTGTCTCTGTGTCATTGCTCAGGTGAATTAAAGTATTCTCACTTTTGCATCCTCACAGGTAGGCGTCCATGCCAAGGGGGAGATATGGAAGCAAGCCGTCAGTGCCGTGAGGAATACGGAGGGTGGGAAGCGGCACCTAGCCCAGGTGAGGAAACGCTTGCAGGATATCCGGTGCTGGACGAGGAGGATTGCACGGGTCCTGCTGGGGGACTCACCTGAGAGCCGAAAGAACCGTGGGCGCCGGCGTCTGACCCACATCCAGAAGCGTGTGCTGGCAGTGGCCTTCCCCGACTTGGATAGGCGCTTACTGGAGAAGCAGCAGCAGGAAGGGGGTAGGTACATGTGTGTTTGTTGTGTGTCACAAGTGCGCAGTTGCATGGATACACTGCCAGGGTTTACATGTGCAGTGCATTACCAGTTCCCCAAAGTAAACTGGTGCTGTTCTTCCTCCCTATCCCTCCTTGCCATGTGTTCCCTGGTCTGTGTGTAGTCACTCTTGTACAAAGTAATCTAGGCTGGCAGTCAATCCAAGTGCCCAATGCTTGCAGCATCATGTGTGAGGGTGGAGTGTAACAGGTTTTGGTACCTTGACTGTGCCCTGGCCAGTTCAGTCATTGTGGGGTCCATGTCAGTTGGCACTCATGCTGAGTCCCAACATAGGAGTGTGTCTTTAAAGTGTACTGCCTTCCAGCATGCATGTCCAATGTTGTGCCCTCTGACATGATGTCCGTGAGTGGGATTAATGCATAGTGCAGGGACGGTTGCTTCAGTTGCAGTCATATCCATCCAGGACCATGGAGGTGTGTGGCCACTACCGTGCCCTGGGGCACCTTTTCCTAGGTATCATGTGTGTCATCCAACTATGTGGACATTTTCTGTGTCTTCGGCATAGGTTGGGCTCTGTGGCATTGTACCCTGGCCTCATCTGTATTGACGTAAACTGTGCTACATGTGTCCACTGTACAGTGTGACCCAATTTTGCTTGTGCAAACTCACAGTGGGCAGTGCCTGTGTGTCTTGGAACGACAATCTGATGATGGTTGATTGTCAATGATATATGTGGACAGGCGCACCAGGGGTAGTTTGTGTACAATCAGGATTTAGTGCAGGCCATGTGTTTTTATCCCAGAGTAAGAGGTGTAAGTACTTCCTCTGTCACAATCACATTGTCTCAGGTAGGGGGGGCTTTGTGCGGGCAAGGCCTACATGTCTAAATCTGAAGTCTCCCTGCTAGGTCTGGCCTGTGTGTGATGTTTGTCTGGGCATACACTCAAGGTGCAGTGACCCAGTCATGTTGTGCATGTTTTAATGTATTGGCTTTGCAGCATGTGCAAAAAGTTAATAGACATGGTTCCTATTTGATAACAAGTAATTTGCTGTTGGGTCATGCTCTCCATTGTTTCTCAGTGGCATGGTGGGTCAACCAGCTGGGTGTTGCAGGGCCTACATATGTACCTTGTGTTGTAGATGTTACTCATGTTGCTTTTCAGGCTATGCACTGTGACCTATGTCGATTTGACTCATGTGACATATGTATACAGGTGTCTGATCATTTCCTGTCTCTTCACCTTGCCCACAGCATCGTCAGGGGACTCCGAGGGAGACACTGGCACGGACCGTGAGGAGGGAGCAGGCACCAGTGGCAGCAGTGCTGTCCTGTCTGGTGCATCGAGTGGCACGGAGGCCGAGGGGAGTGAGGCGGAGGACCTGTCCAGTAACACCACCGACAATGACGCTGACGGGTCCGAGGCTGATCTCCCAGAGGGGGCGGAGGCTGCTCCCACAGCTGACAGCAGCACTCGATCTCTACCCGCCCCCTCGATTCCCATCACCGGCCTCCCACTTGCTCTGGTCCCTTCCCGCCGTGCTAGGTCACCACGTGTCTCCTTCTTGCCAGGCACCACACCCCCTGCCCCTGTCTCCATCCTGCGCCAGTTGCAGGTTGGTCAGACTGCGATGCTTAATGTCCTCCATGGCCACACACGAGTGCTCACCCAGATGGAGGCATACATGGAGGGAATCTCAGCTGCGCAGTCTGACCAATGCCAGTTGCTGAGGTCCATTGACTCGACACTCACTGCAGCAGTGGGTCTCCTGCAGCGCTACGTCCCCCCCTACCCCTGCACCATCCACACTTCCCACTCCCATGCCTGTCCAAAGCACGCCCAGACGTAGCCATGCACGCACCCCACCAGACACAGGCACCACACCACCAGGGAAGGCCAAGTGCACACCTCCTCTCACGCACACACAGGGGGAAGTAGGCACACCCACTGGGTCGGGGGAAAACGGAAGACACGCAGCCACAGTGGGAGTCCAAATTCATTACAACCCACTACCTCCAAATCCACTCCCCTCAGCTCTCCTGGCCAGGATTCCACCAAAGACTCCTTCATGGCCGCTCTGTCCCTGAGCCCCAAAGTGACACCACCCCGCAAGCGGTCAAAGGAGTCCCCGGTCAGGGTGGTTGAGTCCCCCCTGTCCACACCCTCCCCCAGTAGCGCAGCGACCCATCCCTCTGACCCCCCCCCCCTCCTTGGGGCCTGTGGTTCCTTCGGGTGCAGGGGAGACGCTGGGGGACCTTGCAACCGTGTGCAGCACCATTCTGACCTCCACCTTTGGCGCTGCCCCACCCCCTGTGGTGGAGTCCTCCGTCCCTGCACCCACAACACCTACCCTTGCTCCTCCTGTCCCTGCGGTGCCTGGTCCTTCCCCCCACATGATGCCCCCCCCTGTGGAAGCAAAGGAGGTATGAACTGTGCAGGCAAGCTAGGGGACATGCGTCCCTATGTGTCCCCCACCAGAATTGGACTATGGACTGCCCTATGGGCCTTGTACATATTCAACTTTTAATTACAAATCGTTTTTTTATGCTGAATAAAGCTATGTTTTTTTCCCTTTGCACACTACTGCTTTTCTGGTATTGCTGTTGGTGGTGCTGCTCCATGTTTGGGGTGGGGATAATGTGTTAGGTGTCTGGCAAATGTAGTGGTGTGCTGCTCATGGGATGGACCCTGGAATCTGTGTGCCATCACAAGGTATTTGCCAAATAACTTTGTTCATGTATGCTCTTACTGCATGGTGACATTGTCCCAAGGTGTGTCCCTTCCTCTGTGGACCCTGACATCTTCCCTGCAGGGTGTTTCCTAAATGTTGTGCTGAGCTGTGTCTACATATCCTTGGTGTATGACAGATCCGTTTTACTTTGGCCATGCATGCTGGGCAATGTCTCCACCTGCATCATTTGTGGCATCCTTGGTGGTCACTGTACTTGTGTGTGGAGTATTTTGAAGTTTCTTCATGTGGACATGTTCCCTTTTACACACTATGCATGTGTGTACTCCCAGCCTCGCACACATGTTACGTGTTCTGCACGGTCTTTGAGCACCTGACTGACTATTGTGGGCATTGTATCTGTGGGTACTGCACCCTTTTTTTCCATGGGCACTGCTGGGAGGACTCTGCACACACCCCTCCTGTGTCTGGGCACTGCTGGGAGGACTCTGCACACACCCCTCCTGTGTCTGGGCACTGCTGGGAGGACTCTGCACACACCCCTCCTGTGTCTGGGCACTGCTGGGAGTGATAGGCACACACCCCTCCTGTGTCTGGGCACTGCTGGGAGGACTCTGCACACACCCCTCCTGTGTCTGGGCACTGCTGGGAGGACTCTGCACACACCCCTCCTGTGTCTGGGCACTGCTGGGAGGACTCTGCACACACCCCTCCTATGTCTGGGCATGTACGGTCGGGACATACACGGGTGTGGGTGCGCTCCATTCATACACGGGTGTGGGTATGCTCCGTACATACACTGGTGGGGTGTGGGTACGCTACATTCATACACGGGTGGGGGTACGCTCCATTCATACACGGGTGGGGGTACGCTCCGTACATTCCCGTACCCACGATTTGCAGGCCTGGGTACGTACTGTACCCAGGCCTTAAGAGCGTGGGTACGAGTCGTACCACGCCCACCACTACATCACCCCAACAATGGCGGTACGGCCCGTACCCACGTTCTACTGGCCTGGGTACGGGCCGTACCAGCATTGTTGGGGTGATGTAGGGGTACGCGTGGTACAACCGTACCCACGCTCTGAAGGGCTGGGTACGGTGCGTACCCCTGCGGCACCCCATTGGGGGTCTGCACCGTACCCAGGCCTTCAGAGCGTTGGTACGGGTCGTACCACGCCCACCCCTACGTCACCCCAACAATGGCGGTACGGCCCGTACCCACGTTCTTAAGGCCTGGGTACGGGCCGTACCAGCATTGTTGGGGTGATGTAGGGGTACGCACCGTACCCAGCCCTTCAGAGCGTGGGTATGGGTCGTACCACGCGTACCCCTACATCACCCCAACAATGCTGGTACGGCCCGTACCCAGGCCTTTAGAACGTGGGTACGGACCGTACCGCCATTGTTGGGGTGACGTAGTGGTGGGCGTGGTACGACCCGTACCCACGCTCTTAAGGCCTGGGTACAGTACGTACCGGTATTGTTGTGTTGCCGGTTCGCGTCAACATCCACTTCCGTTGTGGCGGACGCTTGCGTTGCTGGACATGCCCCCACCCCCTCGAGGTGACCAGGTCCTGCAGGTCAGGTATGTCCAGGGCATGTGTAATTCGTGACTTGGGTGGGGGTTATGTGTCCTGCCCCTGCCCCCCCCCTTTGCCCCTGGGTGTTATTCTGACCTTCTGCGGCGTCTGCGTCCGTGCCTGTAGAGCAGGTGGACTGCTATGAGGGCTGGGATGACACGTAGGTTCGGGTCCATGGCTGTCCGTCGCGTACAGGTGCTCCTTGTGAGCGTCGTCCTGATTTCCCGGCAGTTATTGGCAGGCAGAGAATTTTATCCGTGCGGGGTGACGTCGGTGCGGATCGTACTTCCTGGTTCGTGAACCGCAGCCTGCATGCGTCCCGACGTCACGTCGGCGCTGTCTCGGATCACATTGGTATGTATTTTTTCGTCGGTTGGTGTTTTTTACGATTCGTGTTTCCGTGGGAATCGTACTTGCATGTTTGTAATGTTTATTTCCCGGGTACAAGTCGGACAGAGAAAACGCTCCGACCGACGGTTCGTACCTGGTTTCTCCAGGATCCGAATCGGCACCTATATATGAATAAACCAACAAAATATGAACGAGTAAAAAAAACACCTGCCAGAAAGTCCTTCACCAAAGAGAAACAGCATATCCAAAGTGAGAATGACCAAAAGCAATTATCTGTGTAGTCCCACAATGGTTTTATTTGATATATAGTAACTTGTGTTCTACTTCACAGCCGCCCAACACCGAGATAGAAGTAAGTCAGTAAAGAAAAAAAGGTTCTACTATATATTACTACCGAGAGGTAATGGAATATGGAATATTTTATTCAAGGATTTTGAAGAAGAAATTTTGTATCAGAGTCCAGAAGAGAAAATTCCAGGATTCAGAAAGTAAAGGTCTTAAGGATACTGGGCTATTGTGGCCTCACTCTACCTGTATCACTCCTCAAATGTTCATGGAGGATGAAAAGCAATTGTTCAAGAGTAGTGAGAAAAATGCTTAGTCTTTGAGGGCTGATCAGAAATGGAAATGACTATACAAAATACAAGAGGCAGTTACTGTAGCTCTGCTTGGAGGCGCATAATTATAAATCCTTTATGTGCCAATTGTGAATTAGATTAAATTGACTTAACTCAGAGCTCACAGGCATCAGTATCTATAGTGCGCGTAGTCATACTGTTTGAAAAGTTGGACTGCTGTCTCATTTCATAACTTAAATCAGGAAAAAACGCCCTGACCAGTATAGCAATACAAAGAAGGCATGTTACTGGCTACTTCAAAAACACTCTTAAGCCACATCCACACACTAAACCACTACACGAAAAACGGATCTGTGTGGGTGAAAAAATTATGCTCTGAAAAAGTGAGATAACACTTTGAGGAGGCAATAAGAGGGATCTTCTTACCTTCCACTCGATAGCCATGCAGAGTCCAAGCCGTGCTATCCATGTAACACTCTTAAATGGCAAACTACAAACGTGCCTTCTTAAATACCAGAAATATGTTGACTAATGGATCACACAGTCAAACAAACAGTGTGTTACTATGGCAACCATCTCAGAGTGGTCAAATGTGTGTATATGGATCTTTATGCTAGAGAATTACTCACAAATAGACTCAGGAATGTAATAGGCCTCAGCATGAAGCACACTGTCTTTTTGAAAAACCTGGCTTGCTGTTATTATTATTATTATTTTTATTAGGCTCTTATATAGCGCATGGCTACTCGAAAGCATCCCAGCGCTCAACAAGGATCACCCAAGGACAAGAAAAGTACCATTAACTAGAGTACGGCTCTATGTCCTCGGAAAGAGCCAGGTTTTCAACTTCTGCCGGAACACAAGCAAACAAGGCTCCTGGCGAAGAGTCAGAGGAAGGGAGTTCCAAAGCTTGGAGGCATTTAATGAAAAACGACGCCCACCAGAACGAGATCTATTTATTCGAGGGATCACAGCCAAGTTTTGATCATTGGACCGAAGATTTAGAGGAGATTTGTAGGGAATGACCAAATTTTCTAAGATGGGAGGGCCTTTCCCATGGAGGAGTTTGTGTGTCAAACACAAAGATTTAAAGAAAACCCGCTCTTTCACCGGAAGCCAGTGGAGGGATTTGAGAGAGGGTTTGGCTGATGTGCGGTGGTTGACACCCATTAAAAGTCTTGCCGCCGCATTCTGAACGACTTGAAGTCGCTTAGTCGTAGAGGCTGGTACTCCTAAGTACATGGCATTCCCATAATCTATCCTAGAAAGGATCAGAGATTGTACTAAGATTTTTCTGGCCCTTTCTGGCAGTTGTGGGAGGATTTTTCGTATGGTTTTTAAAATCCCAAAGCAGGTAGCAGCAACTTTTCTGGCCTGAGTTCTGAACGTAAGTTCCGCATCGAGCCAGAGCCCAAGACTTTTAATTTCTGATTTAGAAGTAGGGCCCGGCCCCATACACGCAGGCCAGAAGGTTGCGTTGTCAAAGCTAGCCTGCCGTCCCAACAACAACAGCTCTGTTTTTCCACCATTCAGTTTGAGGTGGGACTGGTCCATCCAGCGTGCTACAGCCTCTAGACAGTTACGCAACTGCAGCGGAGACTGTCTAAACTGATTCAAGGAAAGCACCAGCTGAGTATCGTCGGCGTAGCTCACCAGCTGGACCCCGAAAGGGGCCACTATCCCCGCCAGAGGAGCTATATACACATTAAACAACGTGGGGCTGAGGAACGACCCCTGCGGAACCCCACATTGTAATGGAACCGGACCAGAGCAAAAGTCATTCTCAAAGACCTTAAAAAATCTGTCCTCAAGGAAAGATTCCAGCCACTTAAGAGCCTTGCCCGTGATTCCCACATTACTAAGACGGGTAACCAGAGTATGATGGTTAACTGTGTCGAAGGCGGCACTGAGGTCCAGGAGGATAATGGCTGCGCTGCCACCGTCATCCAGAATCCTCCTGGCATCCTCCACCACCCTCAACAAGGCTGTTTCTGTTCCCTATCCTTTCCTGAATCCAGTTTGTGATGAATGAAGCAAATTATAAGTTTCCAAAAAGGAAGCTAATTGAGAATTGACAAATTTCTCAGTAAGTTTACTGATGCCCGGTAGTAAGGAGATAGGGCGATAGTTGGAAAAATCCCCTGGGTCCAAACTAGGTTTCTTAAGTAAGGCCCTAACCATTGCTATCTTCCATTCTCTAGGCACAATGGCAGAGATCAAAGAGGCATTTACCATATTCACAATTGATTTGCTGACAGTTGGAAGGACAGCATTTAAAATGCTCATCTGGGCAGGATCACGTGGGGAGCCACTCTTTATGGCATTCAGCAAGGTAGGCAGGAGATCCTCCCTGAGAGGAGAGAAAGCAGAAAGCCTAGGATGATCCGATTGATACTGACTAACAGATGGTGCTTTAAAGTCGATTGAGGAAGGTGGGGGAAGCGTATCAATGATCTTTTTAATCTTGGTACGAAAGAAAATCGCCAATTCCTCACATCGGCTAGCTGCTTCATTTGAATCAGGCCGCGGATCGGGGACTTTAGTCAGTAATTTCACTATTCTAAATATCTCCCTGGGAGCATTGGCAGAGGACTCGATTTTACTAGCAAAGAAAGCAGATTTAGTGTTAATCAGGGCGGTCTTGTATATCTTTAGAGCCGCTCTGTATCTGCTTTTTTTTTCACTGCTAAACTCTTTCCTCCATTGCCTCTCCTCCCTCTTACACTCTTGTTTGAGAGCTCTTAGCTCCTGATTAAACCACGGATGCTTGGTGAGGCCTTTCTTAATTGTGATCGATTTTTTAGGCACCAAACTGTCCAAGGAGCGTTCTATCCACAGGTTGAACTCCTGATTAGCTCTCTCCACGTCTAGGTGGGTTGAAGGTTGAGAATGCTTCAAGATGTTTATCCATTTAGAGAGGTCGAGCTTGGACCAATGCCTAGCTAGCCCTTTACAAAGATTTGAGGACGAGCTAGGCTGAGCCACCTTCCAACCAAAAGGAACCACCATATGGTCTGACCAGGGGACCGGGACGGGTACCTCGATGACGAGGCCAGGAATGTTACAAAAAACAGGGTCCAGCAAGTTACCCTTTGAGTGAGTAGGATGTGATACCTTTTGGCTTCGGCCATAACTACCTAGATCCTTTATAACTTCTAAAGCGGCCAGATCCGAGTGTTTATTAAAATGAAGGTTAAAATCTCCCAGCACCAGAAAGTTAGAGACAGTAGTGGCTACATCCATTACTGTTTCAATCAGGTTTTCCTGAAAGAGCCCCAAAGGGCCCGGGGGGCGGTAGATCAGGAAGCCTGAAAAAGAAGTAGCTGGGGATATTGTAATAGCAAAGTGAGCACTCTCACTGTCCGAAATTGAAAGCTCGAGTAAGCGGCAAGTGATGTAGTCCTTATAGATGATGGCGATCCCTTCCCCGGTTTTAGCGACTCTATCCTTGTGCTGGATCAGATATCCAGGGGGCAATGACCGCACAATATCCGGATCTGAAGTGGGGCTCAGCCAAGTTTCCGTAAGAAACAGGATATCCAGAGATTTATCAACAAGTAAATGAGAGATCTCAACAGCATGTTTGGGCAATGAGCGGCAATTTACTAGTGCCAATTTTAGATCCCGTTCACATCGACTTCTCGACTTATCACTCTCTGTAGTTCTAAATGCACAGGTCGTACACAAAAATTGTCCACGCGCTAAATTTAACGCATGATGGCAGTTCATGGGTATGTTGCTCTTTAATGATAGTAAAGACTGACGTGAATACGCAAGAGGCGACATACATACTGAAGCAGACGGTCCTGGCCCTAGGCCCGACCGTGCGCGAACGGGCGCAAACGGGCTTACCTCTGGCGCACCTCCGGCGCATAAACGGCGCTCCCGCTGCGCTCGACCGCTGCGCGTATCCATGAGTCGTTTAAGTAGGCTGACGACCTGACCACCGGAGCGCTAGAGCGCTAACAACAATGGCGCTCCCAAACGGACCTTCCTCCCCCCAATATGGCGGCAATATCAGGACAGGGACCCGCTCTAAAAGCGGTGAAATCACGATTTAAAGTGCAAGAAATGCGTGACTGGGGAGATAGCTCAACATCCGATGCCACAGATTAAAAACAGGGCAGAACAAATAAAGTCCAACATAAATACAAAAACGAGGAGAAAATTAAAAACACACCACAGCAGAGGCTGTGCAAATAGCAGCGTATTCCAGTAGCAAGCAGCGCTTCCAGCACCCAAGGGTACCTTGTTCTAACTGACCCACCTGAGTATGGGATTTAAGTAGGCTGACGACCTGACCACCGGAGCGCTAGAGCGCTAGAGCGCTAACAACAATGGCGCTCCCAAACGGACCTTCCTCCCCCCAATATGGCGGCAATATCGGGACAGGGACCCGCTCTAAAAGCGGTGAAATCACCGATTTAAAGTGCAAGAAATGCGTGACTGGGGAGATAGCTCAACATCCGATGCCACAGATTAAAAACAGGGCAGAACAAATAAAGTCCAACATAAATACAAAAACGAGGAGAAAATTAAAAACACACCACAGCAGAGGCTGTGCAAATAGCAGCGTATTCCAGTAGCAAGCAGCGCTTCCAGCACCTCAATCAAAAACATAACACATAAGTTAAATATGGTGCTTCCGATACCAGAAATATGCTGGCTAATGGGTAATACCATCAGAAAACGGTGGTCATCTTAGACTGGTCAGGAGTGTAATTGTGGATATTTTTGCTCGCAAATTACTCACAGGAAGACTCTGCAATTTAACAGGTCTCAATACAAGACACATTATGTTTTTTATTAGATCTGACTTGCCTTTCAATCAAAAACAGAATGCATGGGGTAAATATAGCGCTTCCAACTGGAAGGTATTAAAGAGATTTTCCCTTGTCTATCTATGGAGATGGAGAAGAAAATTGCAGCAGCCATCTTAAAAGGGATAAAAAGATTGCTACTATTGCAAAAATTCTTACTGCAGCACAACTAGAGGCAAAGGGGAGAATGAAGTATTAGCCCCTGGGACCAATTGCTATCAGCTAAATATAACTGTAGAACATAGCATCAATTTCAGGCCACTTCAGCTATATCATTATGTGTGTGGATATTCATTTCTATGGCACTGTCACAAGCCAGACATTGGCCACATAAATATTTCCTTTTATAGAGTTCATACCATTTAGGGTTTTCTGAATGAACTTACCAACATTTTGGAGTCGCGATCTCATTATATTGTCCTTCAAATTTGTATTCTAGCAATGAGAGAACATGGGTTCAGAGATCTTGGTGCTATTCTCTGGGTCACTATTAAGAATGTGCCTTTTGGAATTAACATTTTGTCGAACCTTTTCATTGAGCATCGAGTGTCTGATAATGCATACTAGTTTGGGATCGCTTTGTTCTTTCTCTTTCCACAAGAGATTGACTGTATCATAAAATCATGCTCTTTTGTACGCCTCTGTAATGAGTCGCTTGGAGTATCCACACTTGCAAAATGTTTCCATCATTATAGTTGCCTTCTCATCATAATCTACAAGGTACGTACAGTTGCATCTTAACCTAAGGAACTGACCAAAGGGAATCCCATGTTTTTTGTTCTCAGGATGATAGCTGTTAAAATGTAGAAGGGTATTGCGTGCAGTCGGTTTAACAAAAATAGCCACTTCTAATTTGCCTGATTTGTGTTGGATCCATATATCCAAAAAATCGACCTTCTGCCTGCTTGTGTTGGTTGTGAATTTCTAGCTGTGGTCACATTAGTTGAGCCATTCATTGAGATTTTCCTGCACTCCTACTCAAATGAAAAATATATCATCAGTATATTGTGACCACGGTTTCACTGATTCAAAGAAGGGAGCTAGATCATTGCGGATATATTTCTCCACAAAACTACTCGTAAAGATATTTGCAATGCTGGGCGCACAGGAGGCACCCGTGCTGAATCCTTTCTTTTGGAGGAATATATCTTCCCCAAACTCAAATATATTTTCTTGCAGAACAATCTTAAGGCATTCCACTAAGAATATTCTAGGTGGTTCTGTAAGATGTTGCTGTATGAATAGAACAACAATAATGGCTGCCTCTTGAGAAAAATAACTATATTGTGCCTTAATGTCTACTATGACAAAGATTTTGCTATGTTCATTGTATACCAAACCATCCATAAATGTAATGATATGTGTGGTGTCTTTTATATATGATTTAATATGCGGGACTATAGGGCAGAAAAAGGAATCAACATTATTTGACCTATCGTGGTAACAATAGGTAGCAATGAGGGATCCTGTTGGTTTGTATGGATCTTGCGTACTCCATAGATACTTGCCATCCAGGGGTTTTTGACATTAAAAAATTCAAAATCCTTTATGCATATGATGCCTGTCTTAAGCACTTGAGTACTGAGACGTTGTATATTCTTACACACTCTATTCGTGGGGTCACTCATAATTAAGGGTCCCTGTTTTCCGTTTTTACGGATTTTTACAGATAAATACAGACAGAAAAACATTTATTTTCATGTCTGTATTTATTTTTAAATGTGGATAAAAACGGAAATTGGGTTGTTTTTGAGTGATTCTAAATACTGTCAATCATGACTGCCAGGCCAATAGCTTTGCGGATTGACAGGCAAGGGGATTAAAAAAAATAAAGGATTTTAGTAAAGAGCCTTAAACAGCAGTATATTTGCACAACCTTGATATTAAAATTCATGTATTTTCTTACAAGTGCATATTTTACTACCTGAGTGCGTATATATCATTGAAACTTGTCAGGCGTTCAGGCACGAGTGCACATTAACTAGTTAAATAAACACAGAAATATACACAATTCAGATTAATTTTTTCACAAAACCTTAAATAAATATGGATAAATACAGGTAAAATTTGCAAAAAATAAATATGGATAAATACAGACGGAAATGGTAAAAATATAAATACCATAAAACCGGGAGCCCTACTCATAATGCCAGTATTGTGCTCCATGTTGCTCACCAGGGGGGTTCATTTTGTTAATATACTGCTCTGTATCCATCAAAACTATTCCTCCTCCTTTGTCACTGCTTTAACTGGGACTTGCTTGTTCTGAATTAGGGCTTTTAGAGCGATGTTTTTTCTTTTTTAGATTTTGCCGGCACTGCACTTGCGCTGTGCTTGTGAAATCTATTGTATTTATTATATCTTAAAAGGGGCTTGGATCCCGCCTTTCAGTTTTATTTGCCCTTGTGCTTGCCACTTTACTTTTCCTCCATTTCTACTGGTTGTAGCGTTTTATTTCCTGTTGTTCCTTGTGATTTTCTCTTATCAGTTTCCCGTGACCCAAGTACTCATTTTCTCCACTTTGGTAGTGGAATTTCTTTTATTAGGTTAAGGCTGCACTTCGTTTACTGTTTACCTTTACTTATCTTTTTTTAATGTTTCCTTGTCATCAGCACACATTTCTACAGAGCATTTACTGTTTACCTTTACTCTACTTTTATAGTTTGTCCAATGTCTTTGATTTAAGCTTTTTGTGTTAGTACGCATTTCAAGTGTGCTTTTACAGGCTGCTGAGCCGACGCCGAGACTATAACCAGACCCCCAGCTCAAAGATTGGCAGTTCTGGCCATTATGCCACATCCGTTGTCCTGCCTCTTCCTCTATTTTTTGTACTCTTGTTGTAGTTTTGTTCTAGGGATCAAGGGCTGCTTGCTGCAACTTTGGCTGTTTTGGGGCTTGCGCGCAGCCTGCAGATGCCTCTACCTGTTGAGGCTCGGGTTTAACAGCGAGGCACTCAAAACCTCTCTAAGCGCAAGAGTGTCAGGAAAGCAAAGCGCACACAGCCCAACTCGCATTTATGGGTAATCAGAAGTAGCACTGCTGCGCATGCCAAAGTAGGTTGTATTGCATTGTTATTGCATTTAAGTAGCACTTACTACCTCTGACAAGGCATTAAAGTGCTTATATCATTTCACGTTTCCACTTTACTCAGACTATGACCGGTTTTCTACAAGAAAACCATGCCAATCACTCCCAGTTCTTTGGCTTTTGAAAAACCGTACATTTGAGCTATTCATGGAGTAATTGTTAGAGAGAATAGGGATGCTTGGAGCCACCTGCACTTGAATGGCGCTGCACTGTGATAGTAACAATAAATCTGTTTAATAGTGCTACAATTAAATTTTTGCTGGTTCCAACTGTGTAAATGGCACATGCTACTTATATCCAATTCATCTTAGAATTTACTGATCAAAAAGATGGGAAGTTTGGTCTGTCCAGCCAGTATTTCAATTTGTGACATACACAACACCCCACTTTGTAAGTGACAAGCATTTATTTAATATATTTCTGGAGTGCAACACTTATTCTCTGGGGGATGTCATGGCTCTTAGTTACCGCACCTATCCAATGAGAGCACTTCACTTATAGAGAAAACCTTAACTGGGGAAAAGCCAGGTTTTTTATTGTTTCCTTAATCGGCAATGATTATCAATAAGGCAGATTCTCCAGGGGAAGTGCATTCCACTGGGCAGCATCCAAATAAGTAAAAGATTGGCTACACGCTCTAGTTCTCCTTATATGTTTAGTGTTCCGCGGTTTCGGGTCACGAGTAGGAATATAGAATTAAACTGTGTTTTGTAGAACTTCAGGTCCAGAGTTATAAATGGCTTTATGCGCATAGCTTAAAAGTTTTCAATGAGCTCATCGACATATAGGCAGCCAGTGTAAGGCTACCAAACAGGCCAAAGCAGAGCTAAATCTGTCCATGTTACAGATTAGCTTGGCAGCTGCACTTTGGATTACCTGAAATCTAGTCAACAGGTAGTCCGCCATGCCAACAAAAAGGCAGTTGCTGCAGTCCAGCCTGCTCGTTATTAAAGCCTGGACTATTGTTTTTTGCGCCAAGTTACGGAATCCAAATGAACAGTCTTCTCAAAAGATTTTGGATAATGAAGCATTTGCCACAGACAACTCTAACATGATCCTGCATCGAGAGGAAATCATCAGTGATGACCCCCACATTTTTTGCAGATTTCTCGGGAGGGGAGGGCATCTCTCTCAATGATGCAAGACACCAAGAGGCATCCCAGATCAGTTGCGCCCCATCGACTAACAGGACCTTAGTTTTTTCTGCCTTTAGTTTTAAGTAATGATTTGTCATTCAGCCTGCTACTTAGGTGAGGCACTCATGAAGTTTGCCTCGAGTCTCGTCGGGATTCTCATCCAGTAAGATAATCAACTGGGTGTCATCCACTTAGGATGCGACCTCAAAGACCCATTTTCTAGTGATCTTAGCAAGAGGAGAAATATATATAGTAAATAAAGTAGGGCGCAACGAGGAACCCTTGGAATCACCACAGTTGGAGAGACGAGGGCTTGATCTACAAGTCTCCAGTTGTACTCTCTGAGTTCTATCTTTTAGAAAAGAGCTAACAGGTACATGCATCAAGGTAGGATTTTGCGAGTCCTTAATTGCGATTATTAAGGATTCGCAATTAAGGACTCGCAAAGGCCTATGCATGTATGAATCGCTATAAAAATAGCGATTCCTACACATTCCTTATTTGCGACTCGCAAACTGCAACTCGCAAATAAGGAATGACTTCCCATTCATTCCTATAGAGCTACAGGCCTACATACCCATAGGAATGAATAGGAAATTGCATGCGCAATTTGCGAGTACCAATAGGTACTCGCAAATTGCGCATGCAATTTCAAGGGTGCAAGGGTGTCAAAAGGACACCCTGTTGCACCCCCTGAAATTGATCTGTGCACATATGTTGCCCACACACATGTCCCAAAGGCATGTGTGTGTGTAACCTGCACCTTTGAAAAATGTACTTTAGTGCATTTTTCAAAGTTTCCGCTATGTACCATCTGGTATGATTTCGCTGTAAATAGCGGGCCCAAATAGCGAATTCGCTATTTTTAAAGGCATCTTGCATTGCATTTAAGGAATCGCAATTTGCGATTCCTTAAATGCAATTGCAATTAAAGAAATCACAAATAATTGATTTTTTTAAAATTGCGAGTGGCAAGTTGTTTTATGCATCGCAAAAGCTAATTTTGCGATCGCAAACGGGCGATATTTGCGATTCGCACCATTTGCGATTGCAAAAAGCTTTGATGCATGTGCTTGTAAGCCCTTAAGAGTGAATTTAGACCCAACTCATGGAGTCTCTTGATCAGCAAACTGTGGGAATCAATATCGAAGGCTGCAGACAGGTCAAGTAGGATCAGGGCCTCAGCCTTGCCCTGATCAACTACTGACCTGATATCATCCAATACAGCTAGCAATGAGGACTCCCAAAAGCTCATCTGAGAAAGATCCAATAGCCTTTTATTTTCCCAAAAATCGGTCAGCTGGCTATTTGCCAGTTTTTCTAAAATCTTAGACATAAAGGGAAAGAGGGATATGGGCCGATTATTGGAAAGAATGGACACATCTATACCCGTTTTCCTTGCCATTGCTACCTACTAAATCCTTAGGAAGGTTGCTTCTTTGAGAGATTTGCAAAAAAATTAGTAAAATGGGGGATTAATATATGAGCTAAATGAGCAGATATGAAATGAGGGCAGGGGTCAAATGGGGAGCCAGATTTGACCTTCAACATCAGCTAGAGTACCTGAGTTTCTGAGAAATGTTCAAAGGCCCCCAAATGTATTCTAGTATCTGGGTGGGGTACAAATATGTACATCGTCATAAAACGATGATTGGATCTCAAATGACAAATACATTTTTTCAAATTTCTTTTTAAAATAATCCCCAATTTCCTCACAGAAGGTCTCTCTGAGAGATTGACTGAGCAAGGCACATGATTTGGACCAACTGCTTCACAATCTTAAAAAGTTATTTTAATGAGCTACTATTCTCTTGTATTCTATGAAAAAAGTACTCTTTCTTAGTCAAGTCAGAGAAACTTATTAAGTGCACATATCACCATGGGGTCTCATGGCACTAGCGAGGACTCCATAGAGACAGACAGTTCGGTAAGCAAGGGTTATGGATGGTCAAATAACCAGGTGTTTAGTTCCTAACGGAAAAACGTTTAATCCGTGATGGAGAAGAGATAAGGCGCCAACTTGTTCCAGCAGGCAGGCGGGAGAAAGGAGAAAGATCGACCGCCATTTCTGGCAGTGCGGGTTCTGCGAAGGGTGAGAAAGCATTTAGAACTGGACCTAAGCGTCCTACTTGGTTGATACCAGCCAAGTTACTTAGCCAAATAACTTGGTCCAGTTCCATACATACTCTTATGCACGAGACAGAGAATTTTGAAGCGGCACCACTTCTTAATGGGACGCCAGTGGAGGAATGTCATACTAGACACAGATGGGGCTCTTGCTGGAAGGTTTAATATCAGTCTAGCTGCGGTGTTTTGCAAAACTTGAAGCTTAGAGTAGAGCTCCTCATTTATAGAGGCCAACAGGGCATTACCATAGTCAATGCGACTCATGATAAGTTCCTGGATAAGTGGTTTCCTGGATTCGATGGGAATTCATTGAAAGATTTTGCGTAGTTTACGCAATATGCCATAACAAATGCCGATTACATGGCTAATATGGTTTTTCATTGACAACTGATTGTCAATGATCACTCCGAGATTCCACACCACAGGTTTGGGGGATGGACACGGGCCCAGCTTCTGTGGCCACCAATCACTGGACCAGTGTTCATCCGCCTTGCTCTGTCTTACTTCCGTTTAGTTGTAAGTGATTGGAACACATCCAATTGTCAACGTGGGTCATACAGTTTTTATAACGTGTCTAGGGGGTCAGAGCCTAAGGTAATTAATAGCTGTGTGTCGTCAGTGTATGACACCACATCAAAGTCGTAGGACCCGATCACCCTGGCCAAAGGTGTCACATACAAGTTGAAAAGCATGGGACTCAGGATAGAACCTTGAGGAACTCACATGCTTACATACCAATTGCAGGAGGCCAGGGTGCCTATTTGTACTGTGGTTGTTCGGTTTTTTAGATAATTCCTGAACCTTGCCCCCGAAACCCACCTCCCAGAGCCTATGTTCTAGATTGCTGTGGGAGATGGTGTCAAAGGAGGCCGGCAAATCCAACAGAATGAGCATGACTGACTGTCCGTTGCGTAAGGTCAGTCTGATGTTATCCACAACCTCCACCAACAAGGTTTTGTTGGTAGCTCTCCTTACTACCTTAAAATATGTTTTTTTTGTTCTTCTTTAAATTTAGATTGATTTATTTTAGATCTTGGAGACCTCCACTTTTGTTCGAGATTTTTCCACTTTCTTTTCAAAGTTCTTAGTTCTACTCAAAAGCATTCTTATGAAGAGGAGTTTCAGGTGGATTTCTTAATTTTCCACAGAGCACAGTTGTCTAAGGAGTATAGATTGGACTCATCTGAGGAATCAATTTGATTTTATAAAGGCATGTTAACATCCTTCTTAAGGGGATTAAAATGGTTTGCAAAACTTTGCTCTGTTATGTTTCTCCAGGATCTCTTGGGGATTGAAGAGGCAGCATCAAAGTGTATTCTAACATCAAGGAGCATAAGTGAAAAAGTAATTAGAAAATGATCAGTGCACATAAGTGGGACAATGTCTAATATTTTTGTAAAAGCAATAACAGAAAACAATAGATCTAATGTATGTCCTGCTTTGTGGGTTGGGCTTATAATCCACAGTTTGAATTGTAACATACCCATGTCATTCTCTAATCGTTTGCCTACTTCATTCTCAGAGTTATTAAAATACACATTGAAATCAACAATGATAAGGTACTGTTTGTGTGCTATACTTAGCTCCACCAAGTGGGCCAAAATATTGTTAATCCACATCGTATCTTGACTCGAAGGTCTGTAAAGGACCATTCCTCAGAGTAGCTTTTGTTTCCTCTGAGTGAGTTAGAAAGCTAAAATCTCATTCTCTATCTCACAATCGGTCCTCTCTATCACAATTTAACGTTTTATAGCCTGCTGCTGCAGCTGTTGAGATTTAAGGCAGGGTAGATGCCTTAAGTCAGGTTTCAGTGATGAATACCAAATCAGGTTTAACCTCCAAAATCGTAACCCAGATCTCTAGGCAGTATTTTGGGTGGGACCTTGCATTAAAATATAAACAGTTAAATATGGAATCTGTCCCTGTCTATGATGTATCTGTGCTAAAGGCACCCTCTGGCCCACTATTCTACTTACATTGCAAACATGAAAAAGGTCCCTCTGTTTTACAGGGCAGATCCCGCCTTACTGGAGGTTTTACCGAGATCCAGAAGGGTATTGCGGGAATAGGTAATTATCAGTTACCTGAGTTGAATTCATCTCTCTTTTGCCAAATTCACTCTTGGTAAAAATGAACGTGAAAATAACCTTTATTTGTGCAGCACGCAAGCACTTGAGGTTCGAGACCCCTTTGTTGTTAGTGGAGAGTCCAGCAGAGAAGACTTGGTTGCACCACCCACTCTTAACAGTTCTTGGTAGCAGAACTTTGTACTAAAGCTTACCAGAGAGTGCAGTTACACTGTGCTTGTTTGGTTTGTCCTCCACCCTTTACCTAATCTCCCCGTGGCTGCATGCATTTCAAACGTGCTTGGCCACTGAATATTTTGTTTTCTTTGTCCTCCACCCTTTACCTAATCCTCCCACATTATATTAATACCACTTACTAAATAATATATTGGCTTTTTCAATAAACAAGTAATAACACTATTATGGAGTTTCAGCAACTTATATTGCACAACTGCTCACCAAGCTAAAACTTAATCACATAGGCGAAACCTACTGCATTTACCAATGCTTGTCTAAATTAGAAACAGGTCTTGGGATGTATTCAGTAGATTGTTTGAGTTTATTAAGAACCACCTTCTCAAAAATAGCCACTTCAGGACCAAGTTGTTCTTCTGAGGGAGTAAATATGGAGGGCTGAGAGGTCAGAGGCATTAAACTGTCTTATGTCTGGAAAATCTTTATCTGCAAAAAGGAAAAGATGTCCTGAAATATTTCAAATTTATTTGCATTTGTATTAGGAACACAGGGTAAGTCATTAGCTAATAAAGAGTTGGTGGCTACATCAAATGGAGTTTTGAGAAGATTAAAGATAGGAATCTCTTTCATTGTCTCGAACACAGTTTCCAGATGTTGATGCACATTGTTTCCAGGGTGATACCCTCCCCGACATCTCAGTGGAAGCCATTATCTCTGTGGTCCTCTTCGCCCTCCCCTCGGGCTAAAAAAGCAGAACTATTGGTAGGTCCCTGCTCATTGGGTAATCTCTTTCCTGATTCTTCAAATTGTTGAGAGCTGCCTTCAATGTCTTGTAATAACTTATTGGAGAATGTGATCACTTTCTTCATATTCCATCCCTGTCTTGAGGGATTCCCCTCCTGGTATAAGTCCTGATTATAATAATTCTCAGAAAGATATGGATATGTCCTCTCCTTTGTGAAATATCTACTAGCTTTTTTCAAGTTGGCAGTTTTTTCTTGAGTAGATATTTATTAAAAGATGTCAATTCACTTTCTACCTACTCCAGTTTCTTTCTGGTCTCTTGAAGTCTAACATCTCATTCATCAGGGAAAGTACAATTTCTCTTGCAGTCTCCAATATGAGCATCATACAATCTCTGAAACATCTATTTCCGATCCAGGACCATATATCGCAACATTTCCCAATCAGGGCAAAAAGCCCTGGTATGTTTCTGACTTGTATGCCCTGTGGTATGGTGTCTGCTCTCAAATATTGGAGCATACATTCACCAAGTGATTCCATGCTTTTGATATTTTTTTTTTTAGAAACAATAACTTATTCCATTCCTCATTTAAAGGATTAGTGGTGTTGGGTTGGTTGTCACTCTGGGTTTGCTGATGCTATACTAAGTCCTAAGGTTACTGTCATAGAGTCGCAGGTATAGGGAACTAGGAAGTTCGAAGGTAAAACAGGAACAATCTTTGAGCAAATTAGGTCAAACATCTGAGTACTTAGTGGCCATTATTCTATAAAGTTTTGTTCCTCGTTTGTCTTTGAATCTCTTTATGCAGGTTTCTAAGAAAGGAGAAGTGGAAGCTGCTATCATGAATGATTCTGGGGCCTCAGGTAATTTCATTGATGTGTCATACTGTCAACATTTTAGGTTTCCAGTTGACAATAAAAGTCAACCAGAGGCAGCTAAGTCTGTAGATGGAACAATGCTAATATGTCGTCCCATCACTCGATCGATAAAATCTATTTCCATTAGGTGTAGTCAGGAGCACCAACCACGTCAGTAGTTAATTCCGTTTTATTAGATAAATGTTACCCAATTTGAATTTATTATAGGTATGCTGTGTCTTACACTTCACAATCCAATCAATCAATCAGGGGTTCATAAAGTGTGACTACTCACCCGTGAGGGTCTCAAGGCGCTGGGGGGGGAGGGAGCGCTGGTCCTTCTGAGTGTGGAAGATCATTCAAGGAGCCAGGTCTTAAGGTCCTTCTTGAAGTGGGTCAACGACGCGGATTCCCTGAGGTGGAGAGGCTGGCTGTTCCAGGTCTTGGTGGTGAGGTAGGAGAGGGAACTTCCTTCGGTTCTGGTCTTTTGAATCCTGGGGGCAGAGGTTAGGGCACAATGGGAAGAATGGAGTTGTCTGGCGGGTATGTGGAGTGCAAGGCGGTGGTTCAGATATGCTGGGCCTATGTTGTGGAGATCTTTGTAGGCATGTGTGAGGAGCTTGAAGGTGATTCTCTTGTTGACCAGGAACCAGTGGAGTTGTCTGAGGTGTTGCATAATGTGGCTGCGGAGGGGGATGTCAAGGACAAGTCTGGCGGCGACGTTTTAAACGTTCTGTAGCATCTTGAGCTGTTTCTGGGTGACGCCAAAGTGGAGTGCATTGCCGTAGTCGAGTCTGCTGGTAATGAGTGCGTGGGTGTCAGTCTTTCTGGATTCTGTGGGGATCCAGTTTAATGTCTTTTGAAGCCGGCGAAGTATATGGAAGCAAGCTGATGAAACTGCATTGATTTGGTGGTTCATTGAGAGCGATGAGTCCAGTATGACGCCATGGTTGCGTGCATGGTCCGAAGGGGTAGGAGGGGGTCCCAGAGTGGCTGGCCACTAGGAGTCGTCCCAGACTGAAGAGGTGGGATCCAGATGAGTACTTCGGTCTTGTACGAGTTGAGCTTGACGTAGCTGTCTTTCATCCGGGTTGCGACGGCCTTCATTCCGCTGTGGAAGTTGGTTCTGGCGGTTGTGGGTTTGTTGGTGAGGGAGAGGATCAGCTGGGTGTCGTCAGCGAACATATTGGTCAATGCAGATCTTGCAGTTCAATTCTTAAGATTTTGAAAAACTTGGCTTTTTTCCATTTTTTGGGGGGAGTTTATATATAGCGTGAACTTTACATAAGCACCAGTTACATTACAAAAGGACTCAATTATTTTGTCAGGCACAGGGAGATTAAGTAATTTGCCCAGAATCACAGGATGTTGAGCGTCCCTGTCGAGACTCAAACCCGGGTCCCCAGCTTCGCAGTCTACCGCTCTACCGGTTAGGCCACATCCTCATTTTCCTGGAGACGACTGAAAATAACATTCATATTTGTCTAATTCCATTGCCACATCTGTCAAATTTCCGGATAGATATAAAGAATGTAAGGATATCTTTAGTGAAGAACTGTATTTATAATTGCCTGATAGACTTCACACATGGCGTTAAGGTGCCCCGCAGTTGAATCTATGCATTAATAGAAAAAGAGATTTTGTGGGAATAGTTGACGACCTGAAAAACAGATTTATTAGACCATCTAAATCCCAAGCAGCCTCACCCTTATTCTTTATTCCAAAATCCAACTGAGAGTCATAGGCTTGCGTTGATTGCTGAGCACTAAATAAGATCACAGTATAAAAACGTTATCCTCTCCCACTCATTCCTGCCCTCCTAAATCAAGTAAAATCAGCAGTTATATACCCTAAGTTTGATCTAAGGGGATACCATTTGCTGAGAATAGTATTTGGTTATGAGTGAAAGACCACCTTTAGAACCAGATTGTAATACAGCATAATGCCTTTTGGGGTATGCAACGACCCACCTCACTTAAAAGTTTTGTGAATGGTTAACTGAAAGAATATTAGGATGGCTTTCTCATACTCTATATAGATTTAATCAACAGCAGAAGAGGAGCATATCAAGCATGTTTGATTGATTTTTTCAACCCTCATGCTCATAGACTGTATGGCAAGCTTTCAAAATGTGAGTTGTGCTTTACTGAGTGAGAATTCTTAGCTTTAATTTAAACTTCTAAGGTTTTTGAGAATATCAGAACGTAAGATAAAGGTAGACTCCACCTGACCACACTCTCAGAACTTGAATGAAATGTAAAGATTGATGGGATTCTCTCCTTTTTAAAGACAGTTCATCCCAGAGTCATTCCACTTACAACATTGCCCTAAAAGGGGTAAACATTTCTATAATCAACAGAAAATGAAGAGACATTCCATGATCTAAATAAGACCTTTACTTCATCTCCACCAGTAGCCCACCCAAACACTGAACAGTCATTCATTGTTGAGGCTAATTCTTCAGAAATTGCTACTGGGCAATTTTATTATAGCATCTTTACTAAAAGTTGTCCTGGATGAAATTAACTATAAAGTTGCAGAAAGGAACTAATAGCCATTGAACCAACCTTCAAAGAATGGTTTCATTACCTTCTCGGCACAAAATACAGAGTCCCTGCATATACGGAAATTTGCAGTATCAATGATATGAGAGGGCTTTGACCTCGCAACAATTGCGCAAGACATTGTTTTTTTGCAGGAGGACATTGTTACTTTGTGTTAACATTTCAAACCAGGCACATCTAACTAAAAGGCTGAATTAATTGTCTCAATCTGAATGTCACCAAAACATTGGTCGAATTCTAGACCAACCAATGATTGATGCAAAATAACACATAGTTAGATTTGCTTAGAATCAAGATTTATTAAATAAAATAAAAGGCACCATGTAAACCTCACAGTTGTGGCAATGCAAAACCCAAGTCCTGTGTCACTTAATTCAAGATGGTCTACTCATCCATGAAAATGTTTCATATGTACCCACTAAGGCTTGAAATTGGCAGCTTTGGAATGGTTTTATGATTCACCAATGATAGGACATGTAGGGCACATCAAAACAATGGAAATTGTTTCACTGTATTTTTTGCTGCTGAATTGGTGTAAAGATATAGTGACCTATAGTGACCTTTGTAGAATAATGTGACATCTATGCTTGTGCCATGGTGGATCTAACCAAGCCTAAAGGATTATTACAACCTAGGCGTACTTTTTAGAAGACTCACGAGAATCCTGGGTTGAGAAACTTTGAATTGGGGAATTTGCCTCCAACAATGTCAGTCATTAATCAATGCAATTTGCACTATTTATAACAGTGTAACCCATCTGCTGATCTCTAAATCAGGCACCACAAATAATTCTTAGAACACGGCTGTATTGGATATGCTGGCAACTGTTCTGTAGAGGATGGGCAGTAAAAGTGAAAGAGAGAAAGATTGAGAAAGAGAGAAAGATAATAAGGCAGAAATGTTGTACTTTATGTTAAGGATCTCAGGACTGAGACTCCCTGATTCATCTCAAGATGGATTCAACATAATATTCCTCTTTTTTACCTACCTGTTTAAAGAAGACATGGTATTAGGATAAACAGGATGCCTTCTTTTGCACCATGAATACAGTGAAACATTTCTTATCTGCACCTCAAATGTTTGTAGAGGTTAATTGGAGGTTATCTAAGTATACAGTTCCTTTTATAGAATAGTTTTGTTGCTGGTTACTATATTTCCTTCACATAAGATGTCCAGCTTTGCGCACATCCACTGTTACAGGAACTGTAATAGTCTTTAGTCTCTTTGTTTAAAACATGTTATATTTGTCTTTCCCTTTTGGCATCTTGTTAGAATAGCCCTGCAAAAATGGTCATACTGCCACACTTCCTCTCCTACTTTATGAAACTACCGGTTTAGAACCCGGGGAGTTGGTTAGGATCCTTGAGCGTACTGCTTCAAGAATTGATATGGGATGGAAGTTGCAATCGGGATTCTCTGTGTAGACTTCACCGTCCGATGCATGGCGGAGGCCTTGGAGTTCGGGACTGTGACATGTATCATTTTAATGCGCAGCTGCAATGGCCAGCATAATGGCTTGTTTGGACTTGCCTTGTGCAACTGGGGGAATTTGGAGAGTCACATAGACAAAGTGCTCCGCTTGCCTTGTTTTTAGGGGTGAAACTAAACCCTGCTCGAAAGCCGAAGCTCCTCACTTAGCCCTTCAGGGCTGGACAGAGGCACTTAAACGGATAGGCACAGCACCCTGTATGCACCTGCGGTGCCCATGGTAGGCCTTCCCACTTCAAAGGACAGATTTTTCACTGCTGGTTGGCTGACAGAGTAGAATACTGCAGAGCCGGTAACCATAGGTGATTGCTACTCAGAGGACTCCTTCTGGAGCCTGGACAGCCTGACCTGCGAAAATGGCCTTTAGTCACTCAATTTCTGGTTTATGGGGCATTGGTGCTAGTTTTATGTTAGCGTATGGGGGATTAAGACCCGGATCCTCCAACACAAGAAATATTACAGGTTATATTGACTTTGGACATGGCTGCTGCCTAGTGTCTTAGCTCTACAGGACAATGATAGCCATGACCTCAGATGGTTTGTCAACCTAGGGAACCTGGTGGGAGAACATAACAGGCAGACAATTACGTGGGAAGTTATGGGAGCAGACCCTTGAACACACACCATCTCTAAGAACAAACACTTTAAATTCATGCAGTTTAACTACCTGCACAACACCTACCTCACGCCCCACAGATTGAACACTATGCAACACACTACCAACTTGAGCTGCCCCACAGGTGCTCTTGTCGGTGCAGACCGCACCCACATGGTTTGGAGCTGCCCGGTGATAGCAGGATTTTGGCTAAAGGCCACATCAGACTTGGACTTCTAAACAAGTAGAAGCTCCAAACTGTCAAGATTTGTCTACTAGACCTGTATAGCAGACAACCATCCAGGAAGGTTGGCAACAGGTTCTTCATTTTGATGCTAGGCATAGCTTGTAAACATATTGCCTTACACTGGAATTCACCGAACAGCCCTCCACATAGTGGGCGGAAAGCGGATGTGGAAAGTTGGGCACTGACAGAGGGGGCTGCCCTGTACTCACAGGTCTATATTGGCATCCATAGGAAACCTATGGCAGAACAATCGATGGAAGAAGTGGCAAGCTTCACATAGTCCATGATACAGTAATCCTGTGGGTTGGTCCATTGCTGTAATATTTGACGCTCCCCTAGGTCCCAGATAATGCCGAGTAGTTGGAGTTGCCAGGCCCATTGTATTTATTTATGGCTGGCACTTCCCCCTGGGATGCTCACTGTAGTGTTACTGTCACTCCAAACTACAAATAGTTGCATGTTAGAAACTGGGGATTCATTACCACCAAGCAGTATTGGTTGTATTGGTTCTATGGTTTACTTTGTTGTGCCGAAAGGTAGTCCCGTCTTAGGACATTCACGGACACACCATCCTCCACTATTTATGAATATGCGTCGTATAGTTATGGTCTACATGTATGAGCAGACATTCCTCATGCATTTATCATACTGAGACTACCTGAGGATTTACTGAACTTGTTATCACAATGTTGAAAAGCTTCATAAAAACAGTTTAATACTCCTAGCATCTTGGGCACAAACTATTATGGATTTTGCCTTTAGTCTTTTAGTCTTTGGTGGCTCAGAATTCTTTTCCAATGATGTACTTTTCTGTTGCCCTGATTTTACTTACTGTTAGAAATGGGGTTTCTGGTTGGCAGAGGTATACACCCTATCCAAGCACGAACCACCACTCTAGTTAGGGTATGTTAGATCCAAACTAAAAGATAGCCTGTGCTCCTCCTGTGGTAGCTTGGCACAGAGCAGCCAGGCTTATCCAAGTGGCAATGTGCAAAGTATTTGTGCAACACACTAGCACAGCAACATAAAGAAAACACCACGAAAATACTCCACACAGGGTTAGGAAAATATACAAAACGTTTATGAGCAATCGAGACCAAAACAACAAAAATCCATTAAGTAGAACAGGAATTATGATTTTTTAAAGATTACATCAAAAGATAGTGCTTAGAGTTATAATGCGCCAACCAAGGACATCTGGCCCTCTAGACCGGGGAAAATCCAAAGTTCAGACCGACGGGGGGCGTGGCCAACCGGGCAGTGAGATGGCCGCTCTGTGAGTGAGCTCCGCCGGCTGCACTCAGTAATCCTGTAAAAATCATGTACCGGACACACACTGCGTTCCGTTCTGCACACCAGTTGGCGACGGACGCCCCGGTGCCTCATCGAGCGGACTCTGGCGGCTGCCAGACGAGAGGGAGCTGAGCTATGTGCCTGGACGCCCGGGCCGAGTCTTCATAGAGTCGGCGGCCCGCCGCCTTGGAGCCCGAGGCGGGAGTGTGCGGCTACTGTGGCCCGCGGGAGGCGAGGCCTGAGGGCAGGCGCCGGAGCGCGACTCACCAGCCGAGCTGCGTATGCGGAGCACCCCGGACCAGCACTGGCGGGCCACTAGAGTGCTACACCCATCCAACGCGGGCGCGGACATCGGAGATTTCCAGCGGGCCTAATCTGGTGGAGCCCTGCAGGCGAGGCCGCCATTTTAAGTGGGAGCTCGGAGGTTGGACGGCGGCTGCACGCGGAGGCGATCTACCCTGGCGGGCCTAGGAACGGCCCCGAAATGAAGCACACGCATAGCGGGGAAAGCCTGTAAAGCGCTGTTGTGGACCCAGACAGACGGTTGCCGTAGGCGGGTGCCTTCCCGAGATCTGCGACCTGACGGTGAGAGCGGGGGGCTCGGGTGCGACATTCCCCCTGGCTTAGCGACTGGCTGTGGGGAGCGGCGCCTGTGCGGGGGGGACCGCGCGGTGCCCATCCCCGCCCCGCTGTGGGTGAGATCGAGTCCCCTCTGTAACGTGCTCCTGTTAGCGGCCTGGGCTGGGCATACTGTTGATCTCTGCTGACTGTGCTCCGTCTGCCCTATCGTTGGAGACATCACTGGTGT
Source organism: Triturus cristatus (assembly GCF_964204655.1). Lineage (NCBI taxonomy): Eukaryota > Metazoa > Chordata > Amphibia > Caudata > Salamandridae > Triturus > Triturus cristatus. The sequence continues at coordinate 435,950,938 of NC_140587.1, read as the reverse complement.
ACCCGCCATGACAGACGCGCGTCTCTGATACCTACGGTACATTGGCTGGGGGCGATGCCTTGCGAACGCCTAACATAGGCGGGACGACATGGAGGCACCCCTGATTCCCTCCTGAGAACGGCGCCTACGCCATGTAGCGCGAGTGCTGTGCGGCGCAGCATCATTCTACAGGATGCGGGAGACACTGCAGGCATATACATCAACTGCAGGCTGGCTGAAGTTGCGGACACGAATGCGAGTTGTATGACCAGGGAGCAACGGGGCTGGGACACGGGCCTTGAGGGGCACCTGTGTGCGGGCGCTCCGGGGACGGCGCTGCAATACTGCACACTGATAATTGATCCTGCAGCGACGCAGACGTGGCTGACCTGCCGTGGCACACAAAGTCGAGCCTGTGGCACTGGGTGCTGAGTCACCTGCATCTTATTGACCGGGCCTGGTGACCGAGAGAGGGGACGACCTGCCGCTGCCACACATCCCATTGAGGGGCCTAGTGCCACCGAGATAGGCGACACTCGAGCTTGGGTGCACAGCTGGAACTAAAGTGTCATCCGGCCAGTGGGCACTCCTGAGGCGCCGCGATGGGGGGGAAAAACGATGCCAGGCAGCCCAAACTCACTTTTGACCACAAGCGCCATGCCAAACAACACGCGGCGGAACTGGAGTCGGCGGAGTCCTCCTCGCAGGGCACTGACTCAGATGTGGACTTCAGGGCTCTGATGCTGGAACTCCGATCGAGCCTCAAGAGCATTGATACCAAGCTGGACGCCATGTCCTCACAACTGGAATCGGTTAAGAAGCAGGTGGACACTCACTAAACCAGACTGGACTGCCTGGAAAACAAACACACTGAGTGCTGCGAGTTCCAACAAGATACCAAAAGAACTCTTACCGCTGTCGAGAAGGAGCTGGAGTTCCTCCGGGCTAAGACAGATGATTTGGAAGCACGCTCTCGTCGATCCAACATCCGCATAACAGGCATTCCGGAGACAACGAACACTGGCAAAATGGAGGTGTATGTGTCCGACCTGCTTCACGAACTCTTTGACCCTGCGCTCTCACAGGTCTTCACGGTCGAAAGGGCGCACAGATCACTTGGGAAGAAGCCACCGGTGGGAGCGGCGCCGCGCCCCATTCTTGTTAAGATTCTGAATTTTCAGGACAGAGACCTTATCTTGCGCCTAGCCCGAGAGAAAGGAAAGATAACGCACAGGGGCAACAGCATCTCCTTCTACCCTGACTTTACGCCTCTGGTGCAGGCCTCCCGGAAAGAATTCTTGCCTGCCAAAAAGCTGTTAATTCAAGCAGGCGTTCAGTACTCACTGCTCTATCCTGCAAAATTGAGGGTGTCGCATGAAGGCACCACACATCATTTCACAGATGCCAAATCGGCGCTGAAGTTTGCAAAACATATTGGGGGTGCTGGGGCGAGAAGGAAGTCACCAAGAGTAGAGGAAGGTGACGGACATCTGAGTGACAATGACTGATCACATTGTGAATGTGTGGTGTGCAATATACCCATAGGCTGTATCCCTCGGATGGTGAACTCGAGACTCCCTTCAACCCACAGTTGCCCATACGGCCTGTTTTTGATTCCGGGTGGGCGCGGAGATGATGCTGCTGTTCTTGGTGATCTGTTGCTGGACTAAGTTAACAGTGTGAGGCTCCGCCGGGGTGCGGGTTGTGAACTGGGTGTAATGACCAACGCTGATGCTGTGGATGGACTGTTATAGTGCAGCCACCCTGTGCAAACGGGGGTGTACGCTAGGAGCACCACGCCCCCATGGGGTGTCTCCCACTGTTTTTGTGTTTAGGGTGCCAACACGCTATGCGTGTGTTTGGAGGGGATTTGCCACAACCTGATTGGGGGGTTGGTGCGGGTGGGAGGTGGGGGGGGGGAGTTGAGAAGTTTCAAGTTACTAATGTATTGGTACGAAGGAAATGGTTTCTTACAACAAGGCAGGGTTACGCTTTATCCTTGCACAGGGTACACATCCCAGTTGGTGGACACTATGATGTACAGCAGCACTGTACATACTACGCGGAGCGGGAGGTGTGATGATGGGCGCTAGGATATTGACATGGAACATTAGAGGTCTCGGGGACTACAAAAAGGCTAGATTAATGCATGGGTTCCTCCCCAGACATAAGGTAGATATATGCTTCCTCCAGGAAATGCATATTAACTCCGTTCCATCGCCTAGATTGAAACACTCACGGTGGGCACGGGTATACTCCGCCATTTATTCTAACTACGCTCGAGGGGTGGCGATCCTCATTCGCAGTGGGCTGGACTGGACAGAACACCGCACTATCTTGGACAAAGAGGGTAGATACGTTATAACACATGGCACACTCCAGGGGAGACCACTGGTGCTGGTGGCCGTATACGGCCCTAATGTAGATGACCCAGAATTCTTCAGAGCTGTATGGGCCCAGATCACGCTACTGGATTGTTCAACAGTTATCCTGGGTGGGGACTTCAATGTGGTGCTCAATGATGCGTTGGATCGTAGAGGCGCTGGGGGGCCCACGCACACTAGAGCCCGCAAGGCTATCTTAGATATTATGGAAGAGGGCCTGTTGGCGGATGTGTGGAGATCCAGACACCCCAATGTCACTGTGGGGACATGCATAACGAGTCAACATGCAGCTTGGTCTCGCCTGGACTACTGGCTGGTGTTGCCAGATGTGGCTTCCTGGGTGGTGGGGGTGGACATTCAGGCCAGGTCGCTCTCAGATCACGCCCCCTGCTTATTGGAGATAAAAACGCCAGATGCCCCTACACGCGCTTTCTCCTGGCGGTTACCCCTCATGCGCTTACCGACTCCGCCTTCACTGAAGAGATCAGGGCAGACATTGAGAAATATTTTGCAGACAACGCGGGGTCAGTGTCCACCGAGGCCGTCCTGTGGGACGCGTTTAAGGTGGTGATCCGTGGCCAGTGCATCTCGAGACAGGCGGGTGTCCTAAAAGCACTCCGCCAGACCCTCGGCAAATTGGAGAGGGAGCTACAAGAGTTAGACGTGCACTTCTGCAATGATCCTTCACCCGAATTGGCGGCACAGATGAAGGCCAAACTGCTGACATTCAGCGAAGAGGCACAGCGCGAGGTGATATTCCTGGGCAAGCATGCAGAGGCGCGTACATACGGGGAGGGGGACAGACCGAGCAGAACCCTAGCGAGGCTCCTATCTCCACGTGCACAATCAAACTATATTCACTCCATTAGAAGCAAAGAGGGGACACTCATTGTTGGACAGGAAGCGGTTCTTAACACATTTACAGAATTTTACTCGACTCTATATACCTCAAGACAGGCTACCGCTCCGGAATCCCTAGAAGGTTTCCTGGACTCAATAGCCATAGTATGGTTTAACGACTCCCATCGCCGGTATATGGATGCCCCATTTGCTGCCAAGGATATAGCTCAGGTAATAATGAGTATGCCCGCAAACAAGGCCCCGGGTCCGGATGGTCTGACGACGGCCTTTTATAAGGCCTATGTTGAGGAACTGGCCCCCAGACTTCACTCTGTCTTTGCCGAGGCCCTGGAGTCTGGCTCCCTGCCCGACTCGATGCGCGAAGCATTAATAATAACGCTGCTAAAACCGGACAAGGATAGCCAGGTGTTGGACTCGTACCGCCCCTTATCACTAATTAACGTTGATGTTAAAATCTACGCTAAAATCATCGCGGACCGACTGCAGCCCCTGATCCCCATGGTGGCACTGCCCGATCAATCTGGGTTTATCCCTGGCCGAGCCACGTCGCACAACCTTAGAACGATATTTTCAATATTAAACTATCTACATCCTTCCATACAGGCGGCGGTCATTTTTTTAGACGCTACGAAAGCGTTTGACTCGCTGGAATGGCCCTACCTTTTTAAGATCCTCGGTAGGATGGGTTTTAGCCCCCTCTTCATCAACTCAATTAGACTGCTATACGATGCGCCCAGGGCGCGGGTGTGTGTGAACGGTCTGATATCCCAGCCATTTGCTATCTCCCGCGGGACTAGGCAGGGCTGCCCCTTATCCCCAATATTCTTTGCCATTGCCATGGAGCCTCTTGCGGCCAGGGTCAGACAACATCACACGGCAAGGGGCATCGGATTCAGCTCTCGCAGCTTGCTGATTTCCCTATATGCGGACGATGTCACGCTGTATGTCACCAACCCCGCCGAGAACTTAAACCCATTGTTGAGGGAGTTTGTCCGTTTCGAAGGTCTAGCAGGGGTATCCATCAACTGGTCCAAGTCTGTCGCGTTCCCTTTGACAGATACCACATCGGAGGTGCTGTCTGATTATCCCCTGCGCTGGGAAGCTGACGCCGTCAAATACTTGGGGGTCTGGATCAGCCGCAACCTCAATGATCTCTGGATTTTGGCAGGGCGGTGGACTGGTTGGAAGGGAAGACAGAGCTGTGGAACAGGCTCCCCCTGTCTTTGGTCACTAGAATAGCCCTAGCAAAAATGGTGGTCCTTCCCAAATTTTTATATCTATTTGTAAACCTTCCAATACCCCTGACTGTGCACTTTCACGCCCGGGTGCGGGCACTGCTGTTGACGCTGGTCTGGGCTGGTGGTCAGGCGAGAGCATCTTGGGCGCTGCTTACACTCCCGTTGAGGCAGGGTGGACTGGGGGCCCCAGATATGCAACTATACTCGCTATGTGCGCAAGCACAATTTCTACATTTTTGGGCTTTTCCCACCCCTTGTCAACCGCATGTTGCGGTGGAACTGGCTGCCGCGGCTCCGTTACCGCTGAGTGTGGCATTGTACGGGAGGGCGCCTCGTCCATCGAAAGATGTGGACACAGTGGCCATGCTCCGATGGACATGGCGGGAACTGCAGAGGAGGGCAAAACTCCCACTTCTTTACGCGCCGGCCATTCCCCTGCGAGGCAATCCAATGATGCCCTGCCTACAGGACAGCGGGGGTGACGTCACTATCAGGGGGAAGCCCCTGCACACTTTTGCAGACATCTACCCCAAGGGCACCTTCAGGGAGCCCGGTTCTGGGGGGGCGGACCCACCCGAGTCCTTTTCTGACCTCTTCACTTACTATAAGCTCAAAGATTCCTGTAAAGCACTGTGGCCTCAGTTTCCAGAAGAACCCCCACAGTTACTGGCGTTACAAAACTTGCTCTCGAGGGCATCTCCCAAAAAACTTGTGTCCCGGCTATATAACTGTATGCAGGAACAGTCCCCCGTTGTTGTACCTTCTTCCATGCACGCATGGAATGCGGAATTGGAAGATCCCTTGTCGGAAGACCAGTGGACCTTCTGCTGCAGACAGCTAACAGAACTATCGCCTAATTACAGGTTGCGACTGTTGCATTTCAAGTTTTTACACAGATACTATCGTACACCAAAGTCGTTGCACCGCATGGGTCTTAGGGAAGACGATACGTGCTGGAAATGCGGATCCGAAAATGCCTCTTTTATGCATGTTGCATGGAGTTGCCCGAGGCTCGAGGAGTACTGGTCAAACATTTTTGTGGCTATTAATCAAATTTTACTCAGAGCCGATACGCCAACTCCACACCGCGGGTTATTGGGGTACGTTCAAGATACTGCACCGAAGAATAGGAAATTACATGCACTATTGCTCCTTTATGCTAAGAGACAGGTGGCGGTGCGCTGGGGTCGTAGATCGCTGCCTAAGTTCTCTGAGTGGGTGAAGGATGTGACGTATGGTAACACACAACTCGAGCGCTATTGGGACTTGATGCCAGCTGCCTCCCGGCCCAGGGATATCTGGGAGCCCTTCCTGCAGTGGTCGCGAGAAAGAGTGGGCTCCCCTAAGTCTACACATTCGGGGTCTGGAGAGGTCTCTGATGACATGGGTTGACGTTGTCAGGCGGGGGGTTGCGTTCGCCTGTGCCGCTGAGCCCTGTGCACTTCCACATTTCATTGACACCCTCTGAGGGCGGTGGGACTAAGCTCGTGCCTCGTTATCTGGGGGGTGCACTGCCAAGACAGGCCTGACCCGGAGTCCGGATTCAACTGTGCGTAGTCCTGCGCCTCCTGCAATGTACCGCAGTCAGGTCTATATGTGTATTCTTTTCTTGGCGGCCGTGTCCCCATACTAACTCTGGGATATCTCCTTTGTAAGTGTTGACCCTCTATTGCTAGAGAAATCAGTTTGGTTTATCCTATGCTGCTTTCCGTTCGTACCATCGTTTGTTTTGTTTCTGTTCATCTAAAAGTGAATTTGGGTGTAAAAGAAAACCGATACTTGTGTACATGATATTTTACAGTGTCAAATTGGTTTTGAGCTCACATGTGTTTGATGACGCCGTGAACGTACGCAACTGTAATGTCATTGATTTGCTAACCTGAATAAACAAAATTTTTTTAAAAAAAAGTTCAGACCGACTGCAATGGAGGGCAAGCCGACTACAGGACTAGTTGAAAGGGGCAGAGGAGGAAATGTGTTGGCGTCAATCCCATGGATGGAGGTGATGTGTTGGTTCCGATCCGCACAGTCGACGAAGGCTTCTTCAATGAAAGTCTTATCTTCACAGCTAATCACCAAAGTTAGAAATGGGGCTTCTGGATGGCAAAGATATGCACCCTGTCCATGCAGGAACCACCACTATAGCTAGGGTAAGCTAGATACACACTAAAAGATAGCCTGTGCTCATTCTCTGGTAGCTTGGTACAGAGCAGTCAGGCTTATGTAAAGAGGCAATGTTTAAAGTATTTGTGCAACACACTCACACAGCAATGCAATGAAAACACCATAAAAATACTCCACACAGGGTTAGAAATATAGACAATAATTTTATGAGTAAATCAATACTAAAATGGCAAAAATGTAATACATAGAATTGGACCTATGAAGTTTTAAAGATCAAATCAAAATAAAGAGCTTAGAGTCATGAAGCGGCAACCAGGGACATCTGGTTGCACTAAACGGGGTAAATCTAAAGTTCAGGACAAATGAAATGGAGGGCAGGCCACCTACAGGACTCACGCAAGTCCCACTGAAAAAGTATCTTAGAACGACAAAGCGTTGACGTCGAAGACTTGATGCGTGTAGCAGAGGATGTGACGCATCATTTTTGATCGAACCTCTTTGCAATGAAGGCGATGTGTCATTGTCGAGCCACGCAGTCGGTCATAATCAATCCACACAGTACGTTGAATCAATGTCATTGCACAGCCGCTGCATTAGTGTCTAAGGGGATGCGTCAGGTCCGAACTGGCGCAAAGTCGTCCATGCATGGATTCCAGGTGCTGTTACAAGGATGAAGGAAGTCTTTGATGGCCCTGAGACGTCAGAACAGATGGCAAGCCCGCAAGCCCTTGGAGTCACTCTGGGTTCAAGTGAGATGGGTTCAGTCCTTTTCCTCAGCAGGACAGAGGACAGCAAGTAGCAGGCAAAAGGCAGCACAGCAGATCAGAACAGAGCAGAAAAGCAGTTCTTCCAGATCAGCAGTCCAGCAGAGTGGCACTCCTTATAACAGCACAGCAGTCCCTCTTCCTGGCAGAGGTCTTCACAGGTCTTGTAGTATACTGTCTTGGTGGGGTCAGAGACCGAGTACTTATACCCAATTGTGCCTTTGAAGTGGGGGTGCACAAAGGTCCTTTCTTACCATTACTGGCTCTAGAGGGTGATCAGCCCTTTGTGTGGGGGGGGGCAGGATACTTAATATTCAGTTGCAAGTGTCAGCTTCTATCTCCCTTCCTGCCGAGGAAGGGCCATTCGGATGCAGTTGAGTGCTCAAAAAAAGCTAACCTTCATGGGTTTGTGGCTAGCTAGAGGGCATTCACAAAGTGAAGCTTTCACCGAGCCCAGACGTGTACTGGAGACAGGCTGCTGGCACACAGAGCAGTAAGAGCAGAAAAATATCCACTATCTAAAAGTTACATTTCTAAAATAGTAAAGTTAAATCCAACTTTACCGGTAAAGAGGATTAATCATTACCATTCCAATTAAATACATAATGACATAGCCACTCGTTTCTTATCAGGAATCACAGCTTAAAATTGTATTAAGGAATTCTCAATGTTGGCCTATGGGAGGAGTAGGCCTCACAGTAGCGAAAAATTAGTTTGGGTGTTAGTCACCACCAGGACATGCAAAACATAACAATACAGTTCTAACCATTTATTTACACAGCACCCTGTCCTTTGGGCTACCTAGGGCCTTCCTTACAGATGACTTATGTGTAATAAAATGGGAGTTTAAGGCTTGGCAAAGGGTTTTGGATGGCAAGTCAAAGTGGCAGTAAACTGCACACACAGGCCCCATAGTGGCAGGCCTAAAACAGATTTGAAAGGCTACTTCTGAGCGTGTCACAATTAGTGCTGCAGGCCCACTAGTAGCATTACAGGCCTTGGGTATATGGTATACCACTTTACAAGAGACATACAAGAAAATAAAATATTTCAAAAAAATTTTATACACCAATGTTACCCTGACACAGAGATTTCAAGTTCAACCCCGGGTCAACACCTGGTTATGTAGAGGCTTCCAATCTAACATCAAAAGGCTTAAAGAGGGCAACCACTGCCCACATAGTGTTGGTGCCAAAACAAAAGGAAATGGTAATGTGTCTCAAATGAAGGAAATGGATGGAACAAGGGGAAAATGAGGACAAGTATAGGGATCAGAATGAACAGTAAGGAAGGTACAATAGAGGGCACTAGATGGGGCAGGAATAGCAAGTACAGGGCAAAAGAGGTCACTAGAGGGGGCAGCATGGGGAGCAGCAAGAATATATCATGCACTTGTTATAACGCTATCTTGGGGGCACTCTAACTGTGTCCTAGATGTAAAGTTGGACATATCATTGACCTACTCACAAATGCTCAAGTGGAATTTGACTTTGCAAACTGTCTCTGTAACTGGATACTCGGAGTTTTGTTGAGGAAGGGGCACAGAACACACATGTAATACTCCTTCTATTCCCCAGTCCGTGGCTTGCATGTTTGTTTGGATAGATTCATGGAGTGCTCCAACATGTCTTCCTCAGTACATCACAATAGAATATTTAGGGACTACTCTCTTAGAACACATCCGGCTGTAAATAAAAGTTAAGTGGCATAGAGAGCCCATTCCAATACTAATGTGACAACTTTAGGTCCCTGCATTGGATGACCCATCATTTAAAAACTCCCTAGGTGAAGTGATGCAGAACAATTTTGAGGAAAATCCACTGATATTATGATTGAATTGGAAGCCTTCAAGACGGTCAATAGAGGTCCCTGCATAACCACAATAGTGGGTGAGAGGCAATCAATGTCAAAAGAATTGCTTGAGATGGATAAAGTTTTGCCTCGCTTGGAGCTGGAGGCCATTTATGCACCTCATCAGAAGCTTTTTTTAGGGACTATACATATATATATGTGAGCTGGAAGTCAGCATAAAGCAGTTACAGTTACCTCTATGAGGGGGAGGTCTGGGATTTCCCAACCTTGAACTGTATTACTTGGCAGCTCAGATACAGTGGTTAGCCAGGTGGCATGGTGGGGGCTCAACCACAAGCTGGAACAGATGGGAAGGGCAATAACCAGGGGTTTGCTGGTGATATGCATCCTAAACCCAACATGGGGTAGTTTAGTCCCAAATGCCCTATGGCCATCGTTTATGATGCTGGGCAAAATGTGCATGGGAAAAGGCAAATAGTCCATAACATGCACTTACAGTCCCACTGGTAGGATTCTCAGATGGTGCAGGTAACTATTTCGCTTTTTTCGAATTAGAACACGAGAAGCATACAAGCTGCGGGTTATTATGCCACTGCTGATATTTTACATTACATAGAAGTCTTCCAAAAATTGCATTCCCGAGTAGTTGAACTGTACAAACGTCCATATGAATATACTCTTTATCACTTTGTGGAGCCCTGAAGAAGTCTCTTTGGGAGACAAAACGCGTTGGCTTTGATCTTCTGCCTTTGTGAAACTAAGAAATAAAGAGAAATCCTTTTAAGAAACACACATCTGGGACTTCTCTCTGTGTGCTCACTGTTCCTTGAACACTGATGTTGAATTTCTATAATTTGTTGTATAGTGCTGAACCCTTTTTAGCTTAAAACTATACAGCTGTGTGCTGACTTATTGGACTGTAATTTGACTACTTAAGTTAGGTGACTTATGTCAAGACCAATAATTACTCCCCTTAGACAGATTAATGGAGGATTTTGCCTTCCACGCCTCTCAATTCCTAATTTACTGAACTAAAACTCACAACATTAGACACAGGTGAGAATCCATTTGTGGGAACCAGGATTTTCAAAACGTTTTATAATTACTGTTTAATGCAGAAATTAGTCATACATTGGTTGGCTTTACCGGTCCCTCCTGGAAATGACTAAAGTTGAATTGTTGTGGGTTAAAATGAAGTGGAAGAACTACCTAGGTAGGGAATACAGTGATAAGAAATGGGAGAGGATCCTTCCGCATATGCAGAATATTTCTAGGAATGTAATGCTTACATACACTAAGCTCATCTATTTACATTACACTTATAAGTCCCCCAGTAGCCTAAATTCAGCCCTGGGGAATGAAGACATCTTTCTCCGCAGACATGCATACTACAACACAGAATTATATCACATGGTTTTGACATGGCCAGATGTTCAGTTATTATGGCAGGTGGTCACACAAGAGTTTGAGAGGTTATTAAACCTGGAAGGGTTGCCTTCCCCTGAGGGATGCTCACTGGGTTTGTACCAGAAACTGAAGCCCAAAAAGCTTGGGAACTGATTCATAGGTCTAGTCTTAGAATTTGCTGACAGATCCATAACCATGACTTGGAGGCCTGTCTCTACCCCCAACCCCAATTGACAAATGTCATGGTGATGTAAGCAGGTGAGTCAAGTCTGAAAGTCTTTCATTGTATGCAGAGGAGATTGGGAATTTCTGAAGAAGCCCTATTGCCATTTTGTGAGATTAGATCCACTGGAACTTCAATAACTCTGGGGCACTGAACACAATGGGTCAGAGGAGGAGTGAGAATTACTGTAATGGATCGTACCTACCCCCCACTTTTTTGACCTTCTTACAAAGTCATATTTTAGAACTATTAAGAGATTTGTCATAGTTCATGGAATCAGAGTTAGTTCTTTTAGTTAAATAGTTTTTATTGAAGGTAAAAGCAAAACAAGAAAACAAAATACTAATTAGGCAGAAGGAGTAAGCAAATCGTAAAACATGCCAGCAAATATATAAAGTGCCTAAAACAATAGGCTAATACTACGGAAGGAGGAAGCATAATGTAAACATTATACATAGTAAAACCTAAAAGTTTGCGAAGAACAGGCAATAAGAAAACAAAGCATAATAAACCACAAAGAAACATAGAACTCCTAAAAAGGTAATAAAGCGGATATACTATTTAAATAGAAGAGAGAAAGTTTTTATCGAAAAGGAGAGAAGAAAAGAGAAAGAGGAAAGGTATAGACAGGGGAGAGAAAGGAGAAGTAAGAGAAAGGGAGAGAACAGAAAGAAAAGGAAGAAGAACAAGGTGTTAAGAGAAGATAGGGACTATAAAGTTGATGATAGGAAAGATGTAAAGGGTAGCCATAATAGGTCGGATTTAATTTGTACGTGAATGGAGGTTTGAGGAATAGTTGCAATTCTACGTTCATCACAGATATAGTTCCACCAATGTAGAAAGGATAGATTAGAATTGTCTTTCCAACAAGTGAGTATGACTTTAAATGCCACAGCAATGAATAAGTCTAACAACGGGGGAGCAGGAGTAGCTAGATCAAAGTCCGGTGAAACAGTGCCCAAAAATACGTTGTGAATATTAAGTTGTACAATATTAGGAAATATCCGTGAACATTTTGACCAAATCTCCTTCCAAAAGGCGTAAACTTTAGGACAATAAAATAACAAATGTAATAAGGAGCCTTCAGCATTGGAGCAAGACCAACAAGTTGATGGGACGGAGTGATTGAATTTATGTAACAACAGAGGAGTAATAATGACTCTATTAAAAATAAAAAAGAGGGATTGTGTGAGATTTGCAGCTTTGGAGGTCTTGAATAGTTTTTGCCAAAACTTATCCCATTGTGATACAGACAGAATCAAGGAAAGATCATGTTCCCACTCTAGTTCCACCTTAGATTTGACTCATGTACAGATAGGAGTAGATAGTGATTTATAGATATAGGAGGCACTAGGAGTAGTATCGGAAGAGTTGTGAAATAATGAAGAAACAGAAAGAGAGGAAGGAGGAGTTGGAGAAGAAGAGATTTTCTGCAGACACTCCTCTAGAATTGGGGCCAGCGTGTCATATTGCAGAATACAGGAATCAGGAAGATTGAAGGTAACTTGTAGCTGACGGAAAGAAAGAATTACATTGTTGACAATTAATTGATGTACAAAGAGAAGGCCCTTTTCTTTCCATTGCTTGTAGTAGAATGACTTGTGGCGAAATTTAATGAACTTGTTAAACCAAAGTGATGACGCTAGAAAAGATTCATAAACATTCAGGTTTTTAAAGAAAAGTGCGTGTAACAACATTTGGGAATGTTTCAAAATAGGATATTTGGAAATAAAAGTACAGTTAGTCATGTGTACAACATCTCGTATTGAAAATTCATTAAGCAGGGAACATTCAACATTGACCCAAGAGGGTTTAGGTAAGTCTTGATAATCCCTAGACAAAGCAAAAAATTGACGAATTAAAAATGCATTATGATACAAATTAAAATCCGGGAATCTTACACCTCCTTCATTTTTAGGACGAATCAATTTAGCCAGAGCAATGCGTGCATGTTTGTTATTCCAAAGAAACCTTGTGCATAGCGAATTAATTTGGGAAAAATAAAATTTAGGAATTTTCAAGGGTAACATAGACAATATAAACAAAATCTGAGGAACAATCATCATTTTAATTGTATCAAGTCTGCCCCACCAAGAGAGGAACAACGGAGACCAGAGATTTAACAAATTAGTAATTTTAAGTTTTAAGGCAGAGAAATTCTGAGCAAGTGTATCACGAATGGTGGGGGTAAACAATGTACCAAGGTATTTTATTTTCTGGGGACACCATGTGAAATTAGACGATTCAAACATATATCTGTAGCATGAAGGATTTAAAGGTAAAATCTCAGTTTTAGAGAAGTTCAATTTGTAACCTGAAACCTTAGCGAATGAGGCAATTTCCTTCAAAAAGGGGGGCAGGGAGGATACAGGATTAGACATAAATAAGAACATCATCAGCATATGCGGACAATTTAATTTGTTGAGATTTAAGATTGAAACCAGTAATGAGAGGATTATTTCTAATACGTTCCAGAAAAGGTTCTAGGCATAACAGGAAAAGTAATGGAGAAAGAGGGCAGCCCTGGCGTGTACCTCTTTGAAGGGTAAAATAAGGGGAAAAGAGACCATTGACAAAAATACAAGCTTTGGGGTTGGTGTATAACAGCTTAACATAGGAGATAAACTTCGGACCAAAACCAAACCATCGTAAGGTGTGAAGCAGAAATTCCCAATTAACACGGTCAAAGGCTTTTTCAGCATCCAGGGATAAAGCCGCTAATGGGGAGGGATATTTTGTACTAAGAGCAAGGATATTGGAGAACATTCTGGCATTATCAGAGGCCAAGCGACCTTTAACAAAACCAACTTGGTCAGGATTGATAAGAAGGGGGATAATTTTCTCTAGGCGAGAAGCCAATATTTTTGCGAAGATTTTACAATCATAATTAATTAGTGAGATGGGACGAAAATTTTTACAATAGGAGGAATCTTTATCAGGTTTGGGGATTACAATGATAAGCGCTTCCAAAAAAGAACCACAGGCTTGGGAATTGGAGATAAAAGAATTAAAAAGTTCTAATAATTTGGGTACAGAAATTGAGGAGAAAGCAGAAAGTAGTTCAATTGAAAAACCATCCGGGCCAGGCGCTTTTGCTTTCTTTATAGAATTAAGTGCATTAGATAATTCTTGTAAGGAAATATCTTCTTCAAGGGATTGGAAAATATCATGGGAAATTTGTGGCTTAGGGATATCACTGAAAAAAGATACAAAATCATCTTCAGAGGGTTTGGTAGTTTCTGTATATAGGAGTTTGTAATATGATTGAAATGTGGCAATAATATCCAAATCAGATGAAAGGAGTGAATCATTCAATTCTGAATGGATTGGGCCAATAGCTTTTCGTTCTGACTTAATTTTTAAATAGTTTGCCAACATTTTTCCGGCTTTATTTTGGCCTCCATGATATTTCGACTTAACCTTGAGGAGTGTATTACAGGCCTCTGTTGTAGCAATCTTATTCAGGGTGGATTTAGCTTTGATTAACTCTTGTAGAGATGAGGAGGATTTCGAAGAGTAATACTTATGTTCTAATTCTTTTATGTGGGCTAAAGTTTCTTTATGTTTAGCATGCAGCAATTTTTTCTTCTTTGAGGAGTATGCAATAGTAAAAGCTCTGAAAGATGCTTTAAAAGCATCCCAATTGTTGTGTAGGGAGGTATCCAAAGAAATATTAAAGGAAACAAATTCCTTAATAAAAGAGGTCGCTTCTGAAATAAAAGTGCGATCTGATAGAAGGAAGTTGTTAAAACGCCATCTACCTTGTTTGCAAGTGGTAAGAGATAAGTCAATGTGGGTGGAGACAGGAGCATGATCAGAAATAAAAATAGATCCAATCTCAGAAGACTGGAGACAAGGTAGTAGAGAGTTAGAAATAAGAATATAATCAATACGAGATCTAGTGTGATGTACAGGTGAAAAAAAAGTAAATTCTGAGGAATCAGGGTTACATGTTTTCCAAGTATCGAAAAGTGGACGAGAGGAAATGGCTGACTGAAAGGATTTGTGGGATTTGTCAGGTTTGAACTTGCATTTGGATTGCCTATCGGTGAACGGATCCAACCAATTATTAAAATCACCACCAATCACAATATTAGAATTGGAAATTGATAATAATTTTAATTTTATAGAGTTTCAAAAATCAATGTCTGGTTTAACCGGCCCATAAACATTGAAAAAAGTCAGTTGTCGTTTATTAATGATAACCTCAGCCAATATCCATCGACCAGTCGGATCACATTCAGATGATAGGATTTGAGCATTAATGGATTTATGAAATAAAATAGCGACACCACCGTGTCGGTCATTGGCAGGAGAGAAAACAATCTGATTGACCCATTGACGTTTAAGTTTAAGTGATTCTTTATCATTGCAATGCGTTTCCTGTAAAAAAGCAAACTGGGTGTTAAGTTTAGCTCGATGAGACAATACCTTTTGACGCTTGACAGGGTGACCCAGACCACGAACATTCCACGACACGACATTAACCATATTTCCGGGAACAGGTGAACGTACGAACATAGGGCCATAAAACTGCAGGATTGACAAAAAGAAAAAAGGAAAGACAAGTTACAATAAGCAAAACAGAAAGACATGACTTATGAAATAGTCCAGACTTAGCTAACAAGATGAAGAATGAGGAAGAATAAAGAAAAGAAAAATAGAAAGAAGTAAGAGGAAGAGGGAGGAGGTGTGAAAGAGAGAAGAAGAGAAAAGTAAACAGACCAAGGACGAACATCCAGATCTGAAAAAAAGAAAGAAGATCTAAGAGCAGGGAAACGTAGTGACACCGAAGGACGCGGACCACAATGAAAACAGGTGCAGAGGAAGAAATAAGTAACGGGCTATGAGCCCCATCAGAATAAAGAAGGACAGTAAATCAACATTAGAAGACAAATAAGTCAATGAAACAATGAAAGCAGGAACAATCCACTACTGTAAATGAAGTCAAGATCCAGTATCCATGCCATGTGAAGGAAAGTTATGAAGAAAAAGTTTGAGTTTATCCGGATCCCCAAAGGAGCGAGAGCGACCTTCATAGGTGATTTTGCAGAGGCAGGGATGAAGAATTCCATATGGAATGTTGAGTTGTCGCAATTGAGGCCGAAGGGCAAGGAATTCTTTGCGTCTGGCGTTAGTAGCATTTGATATATCCTGAGAAATGAAAATGTTATGACCTGACCAAGTAAGGCGACGTTTGAATCTGACTGCTTTCAAAACTTGCATGAGTTCGGTGAACTCTAAGAACAACATTATAATACCATGAGGTTTATTGGCAGATGGCTGAAGCCAACCCAAGCGGTGTGCTCTTTGTATGTTGAGAGGATTAGGTAGAGACTGAAGGTCCAAAAGCTCTGGAAGAAATTTCTGTAGAAATAAGACCAGGTCAGACCCTTCAACATTTTCCGGCAGGCCAAAAAGGCGTAGGTTATTTCTACGGTTGCGATTTTCAAGATCCTCAGTATGGAGTTTTAGTTTCGAAATTTCTTGTTCAAGAAGAGGAATCTTTGTGGAGATATCTTGAATGCCGCTAACTCGCTGCTCCAGATCAAGAACTTTACTTTCTATAACAATCCATCTTTCCTCAATTTGCCTAAGCTTGTCATTGGTAGCAGTCATAAAGTGTTGAAGGATACGGACCTCATCCAAAATGGTATCCAAGATTGGGTTTTGTGTAGATAAAATTGGTGAAGGTGGATCATTTTTGTGCCGTTTCGGCTTTGTGCCGGAAACCGATGGTCTGGAAGAATGAGGGTCGCTAGCCATCATCAAAACAACCGGAAAGTCAAGCCAGAAAAGCAAACGAGAAAGTAAATCCAAGGCAGCAGAATTTGTGACTGAACTGCAATGTAGGGAGGTAAGTACGCCACTCACGCAGGAACACTGAAACAGTTCAGGGATTGGCGAGTGGAAATGGACTAGAGCTTTGGATTGAGCAGAACGGAGGTACCCCAAGGACAATGCACTGATGCAAGTAATAAAAGAACAGTGGACCCCAGCGTTGAATAAAAATAATCCATCAATAATAAACAAAGAGCACCTGGTGAAAGCAGCAGAAACTGAAGAAAACACTAGCCGCAAATGCGCCTCATGAAGTACAGCCCATGTGAGGAGAAGCACTGCTTATTTGAAGGAGGAGGCGGTTCAGAGCACTTCAGCAACCAGAAGAGGTAAAAAACGGCTAAAATTAGCAGTAATACATCACAAAGACACTAGATGAAGGCAAAACATCCTCAGTGTAGCAGACGACAGAGTCTGAAGAGAGAAAAAAACGAGCGCCGCAAAAAACGAAACAAAATGGCGGCCGCTCGCATCTCTGAGGAGGAGAAACTGCCGATGCGAGTAAAAGCCGCCCAATGCATGGAAACTTGAAGTTGAGGCGGTCAAAAGACTCACCGCGATGTCCCCATAGCCTTGCAGTCCCTTACAGCAGGATCCGAGTCCCGCGATGAAGCGGAGCTCAGGCAGGGTCCGCCATCTTCCCTCGGCGTCCAAGCCACGCCCCCATCAGAGTTAGTTCTACCTAGTAGTTGGTCTAACTTGATTTAATTCTTTAGTATATATAGTCTGTGTTTGTTTCACTGCCTCCTCTCATTGTGTAATGCATGCCTTTATTAAAGTTTTGTTTGAAAGCTAGTAATTGACCATACATAAAAGTATTGTAGTGCAATTTAACTGAAGCCCGTCATCACCAAAGGGCAGAGGCAGGAGCCTACAACCCCCAGGACTGCTTGCGGCCAGCCCGCCACCTCTGCACATGTCACTTTTACTCCTGCAGGGCACTATTTTACCAGCTCTGGGCTCCCGCAGCGCGGGAAGCCTGTCATCGCCAAAGGGGAGAGGCCGGAGCCTACAACCCCCAGGACTGCTTGCGGCCAGCCCGCCGCCTCTGCACACATCACTTTTGCACCGGGAGGCACTATTTTAGCAGCGTGGGATGCACCCGGGCCACGCCCGAACAAAGCCCGGGCCAGGGGCGGGCCCTTCTTTGCCCGTCATTGCCCTGAAGATGCCGGGCTGGGCCACCCCCCTGACTTCTGCCCCAGGAGGATCTGTTTCTAAGAGATTTTGTGCTGGAACAGGACACATAAGGTACTGTGTTTCACTCTGTGTTTTCACCTGCCCTAACAAGTAACTAAAGTCACTAAAGTAATTAGGATTGTTTTCGGCCCCAGTACCAGGGGTGGCTTTACTGAGGGTTGGATGTTCACAGACCAGTATTGTCCTGATCAAGTGGGCATTTTCCAACTTTAGATACTTTGACCTAATGGGGAAACAGACCTGCCATTCCATAACTGTGACACAGCAGCTTGCCTTTTCAGTGCCTCCAACCTTAATCGATAAGATGTTACAGAGGGCCATTAGTGTAGTGACAAAAGAAATTGAACTTACCAAAAGGCGGCTGTCCCTAACCCCTGACCTTCATCTCTCCACGTCTGGTATGGTCTCCCCCCAATTCACCCTCGCTTCAGGAATTAATCTCCATACACCACAGTTTGCTGATAGTGCTAAGGCGTGAGAAGTACCAAAAGTCCATTTGCACAAAGGGGCCACCGACACTGGCCCTGCCAAAACTGGGAAACATAAACCAACATACAGAGCGGGGTCAAAGCGAAAGAAGCTCAATGATGGGACGCCCGACATCGGAGGGCTCTTGGATGATCCGATTATGATTACGGGCAACACAGACAGTGCACAAGTGACTTTGGACTACCCAGTATGGGTAACAAACTTGGTGGTGGACTTACAGGTTCAATTTAGGATCTATTGTCAAAGATGAGCTTAGTTCCTTAGTAGCAGGGATACATAAACTGGCTGATTTGCTTGAAACTTCTGTGGGAAGGTTGGCCTCAACCACAGGGAAAGGAATGAGTGCCAGTTGCCAGGCTGACATTGATATCCTAACACCTGATACTGGGTCAGAACCCCCATATGCACAAAACCCCATTTCCACCTCCAAACTTAATAGGGCTATAAACAAGATTAGGAGTGGAGGCATGGCCCTTCTCAGCAAGGGAAACAAGCAAGCTCTTCTGAATCAGCAAGGGCCCAGGCATAGATGGGAGGGGGTGGAAATGAACCCAGCACAAAGGCCAGGGAAGAAAGTAGGGATTTGTCTTCCATTGACTTACCTCCCGCCTCATCCCCATATGTTAGTGTTTTAGCTGGGGTACCTGAGCTTAAAAAAGGGCAAAGGGAAACGCATTATGAACTTAAGAATAAATGTATGTTTTGGCTGGCAAGGGGGAGACAATTCTCTTATGAGGACACTGGCGGGCCCCTTATGACGCGTAGGATCCGGTGGGAGGGAAATAGATCAAAAGATGTGAATGGGGATTGTATAGTGATTAATTTAAAAAACCCAATGACTGTCCAAAGCCTTTTATGTTTAAATCACTATAGACAAGATGGGGTTATAAGGTCTCTACCACTAGGATACTTTTACACTCCATATCAAGTACCAGTAACCAGTGCGCAGAAGAGCCATGGCAGGGGTTATGGAAGCAGAACCACCAGCTTACAAGTCGGTGGCATCAACCCCCCAGACCCTTAACATACAACTTACCAACAGCAAATAGATTTGGGATCCTAGAAGAGGTTGATTGACTCGCAGCAATGTGGCATCCAGAACAGTTAACCAAATGCCAGGAGGAAACTAGGGAGTAGAACACTTTGAATAGGGAGTTTTATTACCCTAGCATTACATCTGGTTTGTGGGTGGGTAGTGTGAAGGAGCACCCTGACACAACCCGACAAGATCGGGACAAGCGGGCCAGCTGTGTAGATCAAACTATTGTGGGGCTGTCACCCAATGATGCTCTTATAAGTCCACCTACATGAATGCCACAATATGTGGCCCAGGCTAAAGCCTTAGCAATTTCACCAGATCGCAACCCTCCAGTGCCCGTACCTGATAGCAGCAAGGTTCCTAATTAAACTCTGGGGATCAGACCAAGTGATAAACTGAGAGAATCCATGTCATCTAACACTACTTCTCGCCACCCATGCTAATTAAACACACAAATTTAACAAAGCTGAGGGTCTTATCATGGAATGTTGCGGGCCTCAGAAACAAACTGAACAATTCTGATTGGGGGGGCTTTTTTGGACCAACACGACATCTGCATGTTCAAGGAGTTCGGTAGGATACACTGTAGTTGGGTTTTGCAACTTTTAGAATAACCGCTATCACCAGGTTCAAAGGTAGGCCATCGGGTAGTCTTTGTATATGGATTGGGTCCCATCTGAACTGTTCAGCTGAACAGCTGGAGTTTTTTTCAAATGATGTCCAGTGCATTTTGCTAACATTTACATCGAAGGTCAGAATTGCTCTGGTCAATTTTTTACTCCAGGCCTGTAAGCAACAGCCATGAATCACCAACCATTGATCAACTGGCCGCTTCCACATCTACCATCCCCAACGGATATTGGGTGGTTATTTGTGTTGTCTTTTACTGCCAGTTTGAGCCCCTGAATGGTTTTAACGGAGGAACTCCCAATGAAGAAGACCTATATTGGTCAATTCCCTTGGCTCACATTTTGCCAACCTGGGCCTGGACACCGCTGGTGCTCCAGATTGTTTAAATACCTCACCCTAAAGAACTCTCTAAGGGCTTGTAATGGTTGAACTAAATCAGATACACAAGGAAAGCATACTTTTAATAGACCAGGACACTCTTCTATCATAGACTACATCCTGATAGATATCAGGATGTGGCACCGGGTGGTGGACTTTGCTGTTCTGACCCGACAAAACAGCGATAGCAATGCCCTGATCATGGAGTTGGAACTGACGTTTAATGAGGAAGTCTCTGGTATAAACATTCCGCCAGATGACGGATTAAACTTAACCAACAATAGAAGAAGAGTCCGGTGGTCAACCATACAGCAATCCTGTGTTACGATGGCTTCCCTATATGAAGTAGTGATTCTGTGTCTAGTGGCAGTGGAACAGTCCATTCCCAGTGATGGTCCATTCATCTCCTTCACACTAGTTGCAGAGACCCATGAGGTGTTGACATCCACTTTGGCTGATATTTTTTTTTTCCCTGTCATATTCAAGTGGATGCAAAAAGGCCAAACACCCCTGGTTTAAGGACAGTTGTCGATGTCCAAGTTAGCATTGATAGAGGCAATCAAAACTAGAGATAGACCCCTAATCAGAGAAAACAGGGTGCTATAGAGAGCTATCATCACCGAAGCAAATAAACTAAACTGTGGGAGCTAGACAAGTGGGATACTTTGAAACAGGCCCTATCCACCCATGACATGAAGGTTTACTGTTGTATAGTTAATACAGGTAGCAGTGAAGGGAAGCTGGCCATCAAACCAAACATTAAAGCCGATGTCTGGAAACAGCACTTTGAGGCCCTGTACTTAAGGTGGGAGGATGAGGGCACTAGTATAGCTAAACATTTTCCTCCACCGTAGGACACCTGCTCCTAGGCCCCTCTGATAACGCTTATAGAAATAACCCATGCCATAAGCAAAATTGCCCCTTCCAAAGCTCGAGGTCTTGACAAGATCCCAGGAGACCTTTTTGCACCTAGCCTACTATCTGGGGCCCCTATTTGTGGACCTTTTTTTAACGCCATACTGCAGGGAATGTCAATCCCAGCAACATGGGCAGATCCGGAAATTCTGCTAGTTCACATAAAGGTTTCACCACTTCTCCCCTCCAACTACAGACCCATAAGTTTAATTGACATTAGCTAGAAAATTTCTGCCCGGGTATTGTTGGACTGTCTCCAGACCTGGATGGACGAATTTAAAATAATGAGCCCATTCCAAACTGGCTTTAGGAAAAACACGTCCACCATAGACCAAATATTCAGGCTCCAACTCAAACAGTGACTATATAGGGTGGCAGCCTCTATCTGATCTTCGTGGACCTAAAATCCACATTCGATCTGGTACCAAAAGATAAACTGTGGGCTGTCTTAAGCAGTCTGGGGGGTACCGTCCTATCTTTGTTATATGCTTAGGCTTTTGCACGAAGGCAATTATGTCCAAATCAAGTTCGGCAAACATGGTGAATTTACCACTCTCATAGCTATAGATAGAGGGGTAAGACAGGAATGTGAGCGCCCACCCTCTTTTGCCCATTTATAAATGCACTTGTAGATACATTGAACACAGGGAAGGACAATGATGCACCCAAGATAGCAAATTGCAAAGTACCAGCCATGATGTTTGCCCACGACACTCTCCTGCTCTCAAAGTCACCACTGGATATCCAGAGAATCCTTGATAACTTCACGGCCTTCTGTGACAGTAGGGGTCTTGATATAAACTGACAGAAGACCAAATATATGGTCTGTACTCCAACCAGCTCAACTCGCCCTAATGCCAGCCTGCAAGGTACTCCATTGGAGAGGGTGTCTGTATTTGAGTACTTTGGGGTCACTTTAACGGAAAAAATGGCTGGGGGCTCAAATCGATAAAACAAGTCTGAAGCTAGCGCACTTGATGAAGTTATTCAGGAACTCCTTCCATAAATCTATAGTCCACTTTTGGAAATCTATTCAGTGCAAACAAGGGGGGCTGCAATGTACGGGCCAAATTCTGGTGGTATAGCTCTCTCAGAAACATTACCAAGTCCGAGAATACTTTTATCATCTTGTTCTACCCCTCAGCTCTCCCCTTACATCGCTTCGTCTGGACTTGGGGGTTAGACTAATAACCAACGAAATTGCTCTCAGACTCCTGATTTATTGGTGTTGCATATGGGTAACCCTGGAATTGGCTGTGTATAGGGACAAATTAAAGGATATTCTGGGACTGCAGGACGCAGGGAAACTACAGTGGCGAGCGTATGTCAGGAACTCATTTCCGGAGTTGGGCAGAGCGAGTCTTTGGCACAACCCTAAGGAAGCCTGTACCGCAATCTCTAGAAAGGAACTGGTTGGGAGTCACAGGGAGGGCAAACTTGCCCATTCACACGGGTGCCCAGCAACAGGATCATTAACAGTTGCGTTTTTGAGAATAGAAGATCAGTACTTCCAAGAGTCTGCCCTGGATGTGATACAACCTACGCTAGCGAGGAAACTGTATATTCAGTTATGGGGTTCTCCCGCTGTACGTTTTCTCTAACAAATGGGCACTTACACTATTGCTAGGTTGTCTGCCCTGTAATAATGCAGTGGAGTCAGAGCTGCATGTATTCTTTTTCTGCCCCGGTTACAGAAAACCCAGACGCCGTTGGCTGATCCAAATTTGTAGAAACCTGGGGACCAAACACTGTTGGGCCGATTCCGATCCGGGTCGGAAGGGCACCGAACGCGATCCGGCCGGAAAAACTACGAGCCGTACGCGTGTTTTCCGGCCGACTCGTTCAGCTGTACGAGCGAACAAGTACGATGCGAGCTACGTGAGATTCACCGACCGAGTCGTTTCCGGGTCCAAACCGCTCCGTACGTCTCGGTCGGAAGCTAACCGTGGCGTCCGGCTCACAAAAGCTACAGGAGTCGGACTTCGGGGTCCGCGTTGGACCCCCTAACACCCACAGCCCTACGACTCTGACACAGGGGGAGACCTATGGGTCTCCCCAACACAGGCATGTAAGGTGCAGATGGCACCGACGCATACCCACTGTAGGGGGCGCACTTGTTCGAGACGTACCCATTCAGTCAATGGGAGCGCATGTACGCGTCGTACAACTGGCTCCCATTGACTTCTATGGGAGTCTGACCGAACCGAGTCCGACAGCATACGCGCGCATCGTACTCGGTCGGACTGTAGGGGTCCGGCTCGGTCAGAAAACACTCTGGATCCGACTCGGTCGGAGTGCTTTCCGACCCGGATCGGAATCAGCCCCTGTGTAGAGGCTTTTAGGTTGCTGAAATATAACACTCTATCCCCAACTGTGTTTGCTGTATCACGCTTCCTACTCTCTATGTGGTGTGTGCATAAGTCAGTTCTGAAAATTAAGGCACAGGAATAAGCTGACAAGATTTTTTTTTTTAATGGGGCGCCCTCCATTCTTCTTAATGTAACTTTCATATGTGATTATATAGAGTGCTTTTTAGTGTTTTATCAATAGTAGGTGTTTCAGCTCTATTTTTTTATATTAACTGTACAGTTTATTAATAAGGCACCATGTATGCGTTGTTATGTACCTTGTTTATTTATTGGGGTGCAGGTTAATAGCTTGCAATAGTAATATAGGATCCTGAGGCCTTGAGTTTAGGCTCTGGAGGATGTTTGTATGTATTATCAATTTCATGCACTTGTACTTTTATGGTCTAATGACTGCAATAAAGTATTTGAATTGAATTGAAATACCTGAATTTGTTTTCTAAGCACAGCATGAAAGAATGACAGAAAATCAATAAACAATTTGGAAAAAGAATTTGCCTCCCCTCCCCCCCTAAATAATGTACCATGTTCTTCTTGGATTCTGCATAGCAGTGTCATATATATATAGACTCCATGCAATGCAGACAACCAGGCCAGTAGACACAAAAACAAAGTGTTGGGGACCACACTATTAAAATTCCCTTTTGTGCCTTAAATATAATGCACTAACACAATCACAAATTCTAATTCAGTGCCAAATGTTTTTTAATGATGTACTGCCAAAATATTGTGCAAAGAATATTGTGATAAAAGAATATTGTGTCAAAAAATATCGTCTACTCAAAAATATCATGAGACAGAAGTAAAAATATTTATTTTAGGTATATACGTTTTTCATTAAATATTGTTGCATATACTAATATATATTTGTTATTTTATTATGATAAGATAACAGTATTTGTATTTATTTTAGTTTGTGATTTTTATTGTGAAATGTATATCTTTGTTATCTAATTATTAATTTGGTATTGGTTTATTTGTTTTGTAGGAGATAGAGGGGAGACGCTATTTAAAATATAAATTATTGTTGTTATTATGTCATTTATTTAATTGATTGTTATTTTCATTGCTTGTTGTTTTTAATTTATTGTCAATTGGTTAATCACTTAATTTAATTATAACATTTTATAAATGTATCACATTTGTATTCATTATTTTAATTTAAATTACAATATTAATCAATATTTATACTGTTCCTTTTCTATAGTTTTTTCAACTCAATTTCAGTTTAGTGGGAAAATTAATTTTGACCACTGCAAAGTCCAAAATTTTCCCTACTGTTTCACAGATTGGAGTTGGAATTGTATATCTAGTCCCTACAAAGCCCAACGCATTCCCTACTGTTGCTCAGATTGGAATGGGGATGTGATACATTTAAAAAAACAACATAAACATGCGGTAAACATTACTTATATAATTTTTTTTAAAGTAATTCAAACAAATACACTGTAAAACTAACAAATAATATTAAAAAGCTCTAATACTTTTTTATTAGTTTAAATTAATTTATTATACTGCTGAAAAGTTCTTAATTAAAAAGTTATACAATTAATAATTACAAATAAATTATAGAACCCAATACAAACATATTTAAAATAATTTTTTGACGTGTAAAAATTGTATAAATATGTGTGTATGAATGTATATACTCGCACACAAAAAAGCACACATACGTATACATAAAATGAAAAATATATTACTAGAACTAATATTTATCAAGTTCTAGTGTTTTATTATAATTTGAAAATCAAAGTGGTACACATCAATACGAGAAAAATTACACAAGGAGCAATACATACAATATAAAATATACATTATAAAATACAAGAGGAAGCCATTTGGCATACCACCATGATCTGCTTTTAAATTAAAAAAAACAAGGTCAGATAAAGTCCAAACGCACAATTTAATCAGTTAAGCATTATAGTTCAATTCTTGAACAATTCAGAAAACTATATATTCTTAGCACAGTATAGCAGATACATTGTTCAAAATGGGAGAGAGAAGACTAAATAGAAAAAGAAAAAGAAAAAAAAGAATTCATTCAACTTTGTAAAGCAATAGTAATACAATACTTGTATTATGCAATACATAATCTTTAAGGAAACCTATGATGCCCTATTCTAAAATGGTTCTACACACACAATAGGGAAAGTTCCATAACACATACTGTAGGAAGGTAGGATCTAACCCACTTTTTGCCTGGTGTTTTGATGGTTTTTGACTAGTCTGACTGAGATCCTGCTAATCAGGACCCTAGTCTATCTGCTTTCTCCCTTAAATTGACATGCATGTGCTTTGGTACACTCCAGATTGGATACTGGGGTACACTTATCAGTCCCTAGTATATGGTACACATGTACCAAGGGCATAGGTACCCCAGAGGCCTCCCATAGGCTGAAGCATGTATTATGCTACCCATGAGAGACCATACAAAATGGAACTCTAGGTCTGTTACTGCAACCTGTGTAAACTGGTGCTTGCACCACTTACTTTAGATATAGGTTCACTATATCCATTGGTCAGTACACTTAAAACTTATAAGTCACCCTTATAGCAGGCCTTAACAATCCCGAAGCAGGGTGAGTGGTTTTATGTAAGAGGGTGCCCCTGCATGAGCAGAGCCTCTCTACATGCTTCAGAGACCATTCTTCCGGGTTGTCTGTGACTCAGCTAGACATATAGGTAGTGGTGCATTATAACCTCGCGGTAAATGCTATCTCGAAAACAGATGCATAGAAACATATTGTGTTTGGTATCAAACACCTTGGAATCATACCTCTACACCAGTAACTAGTGTGGGAGGTATGATTTCACCCTTCTGAAGCGAGCTTCGTGGGGTCACTGGTCTTACCGGTGCCAGCCTCTTCGACCCGGACGGCACAAAATGGACGCTGCCGACTAGAGACACATTTCTGCCCTCCTGCTGCTGAGCCAAGCTCGAGCAGAGGAAGGCAGCACAATAGGCATCCTGTCACAGGGAGGTGTGACCACCTTCCAGACAGGATTTAGTGTATTGGGGCTGGGTGGGTGCACTCAGAGAGTGCCTGAAAGTCTGCACTTGGGGCACATTTGGTGTCCCTGTGCATAGCCCAGCTCAAACCAGTTCTGGGAGCCATTGGCTCCTGCTCTGGTGCGAAACTGAACAAAGGACATGGGTGTAGCCACTCCTCTGTCCTGCCCCTCCCCTAGGAGGTTCCTCCGAAGCTGTCTAACCCTCTCCCGTAGGTACAAAAAGGCTTACCTGGCTGCAAGACTTTAGATTTGACATGGACACAATTCTACAAGAAGAAACCACTGACCTTCGACCATCTGGACATTTTGGACTTCACTGGACCTTGACTGGGCTCGACTTCATCCCCCTTTCCGTCCAAAGCTTAGTTTGTACCTTTGCTCCATACAGGCTCTGTGCAGGACTTGTGGTGCACTTAAGACAACTGAACAATCTCCCTTGGAGTGAAGGAGTCACTGCCCTGCATGCACAGGCACCTAACCGCAACTGACCGGTCTGCTGCTCCTGCGGACTCCAAAGATTTCAGCAACACAGGAGGTGGGTTACTGAGGGTCCCTGAGGTCGATCTGCCCTCTCATCGAGTTGAGGACAGTGTCCCTCGTGGGGACTGCAGAACCCTAACCCCTGTGCACCACGTCCATTTGCAAGTGCATATGCTTTTTGGTGATTATGGAGCTTGTACATTGGACTCCATGTAGTCCTGACCGTGAGCAGTATTTTCACCAAAGAACACCGGCCTCCTCGCACCGAGTGCTCCGTGGGCTGGTACTCTGCAAACTTGCTCGAAGTCCTCTTTTGACTCCTGGTTCATAGACCTGTGGGTCCCCTTGAGGGTCATCTTGATTTCTGTTAGGCTTCCCTGGTTGCTCCAGACGTGCCCTGACTCCCCATTGCTTGGTGAGTCTCCTGGACCTTGCTAGTCCACCCCGTAACCTGTTTGACCTTCCTGCATGGGTTGCTTTTACCAAGGCTTGTTGGTGCTCCCGCTGGACACCGACTCCTCAGCACTCGACATCCTTCGTGGGACAGCTCAGCTCCGGCTCCTGGTCATTCTCGACATCTCCTGGTCCTCGTGGCTGCAGAGTTAAGCATCCATTCTTCGCACTGGAAGCACCCAACATCGGTGGGCATTTGTCTCCCAAGCCCCTGGTCACTCTGAAGTGACCCAGACTCTTTCCCCTCGGCTTTCAAGTTCCTTCCTTCCAGAATCCAGGCTTGTATTCCACCGGATCCTTTTCACCTTCACGGCAGCAGAACTTACTTCTTTACAGCCCTCTATTGAGAACGACGAGTTTAGGACGCCACTTCAGACCTATGCACCCGGCTTCCCTGGGATAGGTAACTCTGGTACTACGGTATCCATGGTCAGTCCCGGGGAGCTGAGATACGAGGATGTTCTTGACTTTGTCACTGGATATGAAAATGGGGTCTAGCGTGTTTCCTGCAATGTGGAGAAGGTCAGTGACAAGTTGCTTCAGGCCATGTTGTTCACGCTTTCCAGGAGGTCAGTAGTGTTGGTGTCACTGGGGTAGTCAAGGTGAAAGTTAAGATCTCCTAGGAAGATGTAGTGCTTGGAGTCGATGGCAATTGGGGTGATGAGGTCAGGTAGGATGTACCGGAGCTGTGCTGGGGCAGTCTCGTTCAGCGTGGTGGACACAGGCATGTTTGTGGTGTCTCCTGCATTTTTGGTTGCTTCAGTGTTGCAGATGTAGCAGCAGTGCTGGCAGGAGAATGGTCCTGTGGTGGTGCATAGAGAAGTGCGGCAAATGTTGTTGTTGTTGATGTACCTGGGATCCAGTGCTCAGAGGTCTGCATTGGTGTAGCTGCGCGAGGTGGAAGAACTGAGGTTCGTGGCAGTGGGTGTGGTCTAGGCATAGATGGGCATCTCAATTTAAAAGGTCAGATTTCGAAATATAAAGGATGGGGGACACCGTAATGGTGTTACATTTTGGGAACATGGGAGGAGAGTATGAGGAGGAATGTATCATAAAAACCTCCATATATATCCTAGGAGTAAGAAGTATGTATAAAAAAACCAAGAAGAAAACGGTTTAAAATAATGATAATAGAATGGTTGTCCTATAAACTAAATAAACCCTCTCTTTATATACAGGGGGGATCTGACCAGAATTGGACCACCGATTGAATAGTGGTAAACCCCATACAGGATCATAGAGGAGATCCATAGGTAAAAAGATGGAAAATTCTGGGATAAATATAATCCTCATTATGGGAAAACATGTACAGAAAAACAATATTTTCATCTTTATGTTTCCGCTTTAGAGAACAAAAAAATTTGGAGCAATAATCTACTGAGTGCCTCCACACTGGTGAGTTACAAAGGTATTGAGGGAATGAATGGCTGAGTGGCTCATAATTGAGGATAAATGAATGAAGTTGGCCCGTGGGTTAAATAGTAGGCAAACCCAAGTAGGGAAGTTTGGAGCACTTGTGGATATTGTGGGCAATGTGGGGCAAATACCACAGAATCTGGTATGTGCTTTTTTTAAATGTAAAATTGGTCGTGTTTTTTCCTTTGATATGTGTGCAAATGGGTAATATTTTTAGTTTAACGTAAAATTGGTTTTAAATTTGTACTTCCTTGATTGTGTTAGAAATAGGGTGAAACCTTTTTTATATAGATCTAAATGTTCATCTTTTTTGACCTGGGTGCATAAAGAATCAAATATTTGTAGCACATGCAATAATGGAAAGGAGTGAACCAAACTTTTATCCTGAAGAAGGTGGCCTGATTGAAGTTACGCCACAAAAACGCGTTGACACTTGTAACTTTGTTACATTTGTGAAAAGACAGTAGTAATACAAACACAGGAAATGTATTCCCCTGTGGGGTGCTGTCTATCATTTCAGAATTAACAGTGATAAGACAAATATAACTGTATTATATTCCTTTCCAGGAAGATGGGTAGTGTAATGAATTTGTACAATTGTGATATAGATGTGATACAGACGGGTTTTAATATGTTTTGTATGAACTTTAAAAAAATATGTTTATTTGCACATATTTTTATTGTATCATTGTGATACAGTGAATTAAATATCTTTAATAAGTGCTTTAGCATCCCGAGTGGAATCTTAACCAGATACAGTGTGAGTGATTGTGAATGCTTGTGGAAAATAAGTGTATGGATCTTATGTATAGTATTTCCAAAGGGAACAATTATCTTTAACCTTTCGGTTTGTGGTGCTCTGTCCTCTTGGAACACACGAGCCCCTCTCCTTGTTTTCAAGGATAGATGGGCGCAGACAGGCTTGCCTTTAGCATGCCTTCAGTGCGCCGTCAGCGTGCCCACTGCGCGCAGGTGCCCATTAAGTAGGTCCTAGGAGGGGGGCTGGGAGTGGGAGGGAAAGGAGTGGTGAATATGGCAGGAAAGCAAGTGGTGAGAGGTGGGGGGTGGGAAAAGCAAAAATGCAACAGACGACAAAACAGGTACAACAGCAAAAGATAGCAAGTTAAACAGTTAAACAAGGTCTAAAGCATTAACAAAGAAGCTGGCCATACAAAAGGAATTACAGTGCAGGCTGTATACAGTTACCAGTTTAATAGGACACAATGTAGCAGCTAATAATTACGTGTAGTGATAAACACTGAACACAGGTAAATGAGAGGAAACAAGTGGCTGGGGCGAAGCAACCGGCAGCAGAGGGGTGCTTGCATGAGAACTTATATAAATATAGTCATATTCAATCACATGGTCAATAGTAAATACCATGATATTTTAGCAAAACATATTTTTACAACAATACTAAAATTAACAAACACTAAAGATATATACTTACCTTCAATGTTATGTCTTAAGGTATTTCTGAAGTCTCAATATGTTTGTCATGATTTTTTGGTTGTACGATATCAAGTACTCAAAATTCAGGTACTATACCATAACATGAGTTCCTTTAGTGAAATGTTAGAGGAAGAGGTCAAGTTGGTCTTTCATTGTTCTTTACTTTTGTATTTTCTTTCAGTATAGCATAGTCTCTATTTTTGGTTTGTCTCAATAATGTATTGTTTTAATTCAAAGTGAATCATATTTCATGTTTGATTATTCGTTAACAAATGTCTTTTGAAATGTAGGAAGATTTTTTTTTCCAGAAACAACTTTCAACGGGGTTGCATTAGTTACTTCAACCATGTGCAAGATCCCAGTGTCAGAGCCTTTGGCTAACATGATTTTGTTTTTGAGAATTCAAACATTACACCTTGCATATTTCACTCACATTACTAAAGATAATAAAAGCTAATTACCAAAACGGAGGAAAATTTTCAGAAGAGTATTAGCCCTGTTTTTTGCATCCTTATTTTAGCAAATGGCAGTAAAGGAAATTAGGATACTTTCTGAAAATACGGCATCTAGGCCACTTTTATGATTCTCCTAAAAATGGTACTGTGGCATGGCATCTCTCCTTTGAGTCCCTGTCACATTCTATAAACTAGAGACAGATGTCGCCCCAGGGAAGATTTCAAAGAGGCACCTTCTATCCCCTTTAAGGTAACACGGCTTGCCAGTATGTCAGACTGGATACAGATAGGGAAACATACAGCAGTGATCTCAAGTGGCCCGCAACAAGATAAGGAAAATATTGGGTAAAATGTCCTTATTGTACAACATGAATGTACACAGACTCTATAATCTCAGAATATGTGCAAACTAATTTAATATGGATTGAGTCATATCTC
Source organism: Triturus cristatus (assembly GCF_964204655.1). NCBI lineage: Eukaryota > Metazoa > Chordata > Amphibia > Caudata > Salamandridae > Triturus > Triturus cristatus. The sequence goes on along the minus strand of NC_140587.1, from coordinate 435,919,579 downwards.
AAAGACAGAAAGCGCTTGGGCCTTATTCAGAGTTTGGTGGATGGGATACTCCATCAAAACGTGAAGAACATTCTAATACAAGTGCAATAGGCTATAATGAACTTGTAATTATGAGGATGAGGCATACTCCACATTTGTGACTCAGCATCCTCCTCATCAATCTCTAAATAAGGCTCTTGATTTTCCTACACCTTCCATAGGTTCACCTTTCCTCCCCTATTCAACATCTATACAACCCCCTTAGCTGACCTGATCAGATTATTCAACCGCACAGGTTACAACTATGCATATGATACACAAATGATTCTAAAAATGGATGGCCCAAGAGACTCAAGACTTAGTGATTGCCTCTGTGCCTTAGATGTATGGATACTGATTATTCACCAAAAGCTCAATCCCGCAAAGAAAAAAATCATGACCTGCGGAAAATGGCCACTAGAGGACTCTAACACAGTCCACTCTGCAGGTCCCAAATAGTCACATAATCTGAACACTGGCATCTTATAATGGCAATAGGAAGACAATAATGGAGTGCTTCTTAGCAAATTTCTTCATTTGACATCTCATAATGGCAATACCAAAAGGAGAACTCTAATACAAACTATCCAGGTAGATCTCTGATCTTACCCTCATTCTTTAACTACATCTATTACCACTACGTTAGCCATTAGTTCACAGTATGGATGACCTTCTGCCACAGACAGCATAGGAAATTGGATCATGAACATAAAAAATAAACTACCAACACAATAAAGGGACCTGCAGAGTTACTCAATGTGCAAGCATAATATAAATGATAAAAATGTCAGTCTTTCACTCAGATTTCCTCATCCATAAAACTACTAACTGCTGTGTTTCATAACATGATATGCGCACCTCAGTGGGCCATAGGCGCAGCATGGAAACACTTTCTATGTACTCTCAAATAAACCATATAAACACACACATCCACAAGGTGTAGCTTGCTACCCATGTGGATAAGAGCTTTTGTCCCCCACATAGCGATAGTAAGAGCTATACAAAGAATATTATACAATACAATACAATAAAATATTGTGTTTATGGATTTTCGTGTGCAATCCTGTTGATTTTTGTGAATCATCAAACGTGTATAATTCTGCATAATTCATTAGTATTAGTCTATGATGCAAAAGTTTAAGCATTTTTATTGATATATTATTATTGAATAAAGCCCAATTATATTTATATAAGACACCCACATGGACACCGTTACTGTATTACACCACAAGGGGATAGTTTGAAATAATGTATTTGTATGTTTTTAACTTCACCAGTCCTCCTCTTATTGAAATGTTCTTTCTGCTTCATTCTTTGTTACGGTTTTAAATAACTATACAATAAATAAATAATAATAATGATAAAAGTATTACACCACAAACCAGGTTTTTCATCACTTAATTCCATAATATTCAGTACTGAACTCTCCACATCCTGCTAAAGAGAAGGATTGTATTTGGACTGAGTACCACACAATATACTGCTGTTTGCCTTTTAAAAAGTCCCTATTCTATCTGCTGTAGAGTGATCTACACTTGACTTTGAGTTTGGGATGATTGAAGGAAACCCTAAAGTCCTCCTAGTTCTCACATCATATGGGGAAATGGAAAAACGTATAGAAGGGTTTCTCAGAAATCCTGCTGTTCTTATTTGGGCATTGCAACATATCCACCCCATGTAATAATAATTGATGAGAGGAAAGGAGACACCTTAAAAAATAAAATACGGCTTCAAAGAGATGGGCGATGACTTCTACTAAGATAGCACAGGAGCAAGTGGAAGGATAGTGAGTTATAGTTAAAAAACAAATAATCAACTATATAAAATAGACCAGGAGTCAACCTAAGAAATAATATTTGATAAAACAACAAAATAAAAGGGCAATATTTTGAAAAGTGGCAACCATGTGTACTACAGGTAGCAATGTTTGAAGAAATGTTATTTGGGTTATAGGTAAAATCTGAGACAGAAAGTCAAAGTGGTTAAGCAGTATCAAGTTTGAAGGAAATATGATACAAAATTGAGATTGCAACAAAAGTCCCAACAAAAGAGTTGGGACCATTTTACATATAGTGTGCCAGGCTAAAAAAACTGGGCATATTTCATTTTTTCTTTTTCTGTGTTTGGCTTTCTAGGCCAGTTTATCGTACTGGAGATATACCATTTTTCAGGGGGTGTGCTGCAGGCAGGCCAATGAGGAAGCCTGAGCTTGCTCTTTATTATACACTATAATGATAAATGTACCAGGCACTTCTTGCCTAATAAATGGTCTTCCACAGGATGAATGCAATTCCGGCTATGCAGATAGGTCCCAGATGTGTGCCGTCGTCTCCACATGCCCTGCCAAAACCAGCTACCGGAGAGGGCATGCTGTGTTTGGGAATGTACAATATTCACACCCTTTCGTTTAAGTAGGGGCTTGAGGATCCCCCAAGGACATATGTACTTCCTGACTGCTTCTCTTATACTAAGTTCTCTAGGATCAAGAGCAAAGGCTATTGGGGGATCTTTCTTCATACTTATCAGCTTGCACCAAGATCAGAAGCAGACAAGGCTCATCTGTTCTGTCCAAGGGCTTCATGAATGAGACGCTGGGCCCTAACTTGCAATCAGTACTGGGATTTGTACTATGTACCAAGTACAAAGTGGAAGTTACTGCATGTTAATTGAATCAATTCAAGGTCATTTCCCCTTTGCGATAGGACCCACTAATGAATGATGAAGTGAAGACATGATGCATATGGTAAAAAAGAAATAAATGAATAAAAAAAGATTTTCATCTTTATATTGAGTAAATCTGTATTAGACATTCCATCTGCTACCCGGTGTAGGTTGGCAAAATGGCTATTGTCGATGTCCAAAAAACTTATGGCATATTCAAGGAGCTTTTATCGCTCTACTTTTCTACTTTGTTCAGCACTAGCCTGCAAGTGGAACAAGGCTGTAGTGGGCAACTGTCACTTCCCCCTTTCATTGTGCACTACAAACAGAAACAAATGTGTTGCTGTTATTTTGTACCACAGTCTTCTCAGATGATCTTATAAAAAGAGATGCCTCTTCTGTTGTTCTTGAAAGTCTGTCAAGGAAGAGTTTCGCCAGTGTCTTTTCAAGCCCAGAAAATCTACAGAAAGGAGTATCTCCATGTGTCTACCAATTATAAGTGAGAAAGAAGCAACCTTTTCCACCTTCTCTATTGTTGCTTCTCTGCGCCAAGTTCTTGCACATCTCTGCTCAGGAACCAGGATATGAGAATCAACCAGTAACTATTGACAGTGGTATCAAAAGGAGGCAACACTTCTTTAATGTGCTACATTCCTGGGTGAATGGGAGGCCTGAGGGCTTTTTGACTATGTATGTTCTAGCAGAGTCTGCCTGGATAAAAGAAGGAACCTTTTGCAGGAGAAGTGACAAGTCTGTTCAGGAATAGAAAATTAATGATGGATTCTAAGGACAGGATAGGTTCTTCGGAGAAGCCTAACATGTGAAGTAGACTGTAGACTTTAGAGGCGCAATAATTGAAGCTGTTCATTTTGATGCTCTCTTGAATACAACAAGCTCAGCTCAAACCAATAAACTGCACTTATCACAGTACTTAAAAATGTTCCCTTTACCCAAATACGCCTTATTCTGTTGCAGTGCCAAAACAAGTGCATTTCCAGGATCCAGGCTTCAAATTGGTCTTACTGAACGTGTGAATTTTTGTCTAAGGGCAAAGTCTTACACACTCACACAATGTAATGTCGAATGGCCTTATTGACTGTGCCAGCTGGCCCATCCTAATAATTTTCCTTTGTCCATGAAGTTCCTCTGAATTTCTCAATGTATGACTCAAGTTTACGGCAGGTTCCAAGGAAACAACAAAAAACAAATACTTTTGTGCTCTTTAGGGACACAAAAAAACAAAAAAGTGTGTGAGGGGGCTTTTGGTTTCTTCAAGATAATAGAGGTAATCGGGCATATCCTTTCTTTGGACGTGGGACGCTTATTTGGGACAAACAGAGGTAGCAAAGGTCATCTGAAGCACACAGGCATTGGCCAATTCGAGCAATTGTATTCTTTACTACGTTTCAGGTCAGGCTAAGCCTAGTTACTATGGAAATTTACCAGAACATAATGTCTGGGTGGGGCCAAAAAATATTGATAGGCCTATTGATTTTAAAAAGGTTGTGCCTACATGGCGCATGTCACTCTGACTTTAACTTATAACTTTTCAGCCTAGATTTACTTTTTTTTTCTAGGCACTTAGGGGTATATCAGCAAGGCGCGCTATGAAATTATCGACGCTTTTGCGAAAAGCGGTGATAATTTCATCGCCTTATCAGCAAAGACACGCTATTGCGTGTTTTGCTGACTTAGCGGCCGTCACAACAACGCCCCGCTTTGCATCTCTAATGAGATGCAAAGTGGGCGTTCCGTCCCAAAATAACTGGAGAAATGTCGCTAACCGACATTTCTCCAATTATCAATGGGCACGCTAACAAGCATAGCGATAAGAAAAGTAGCGCTAACCGCAGTTATCGCAACTTTCCTTACGCCTGCTTTTAGGTTGACTTAGCCATGATATCCAATGGAAGGTGAATATCATGGTTAAGTTTGCCCTGCCCTATCGGCAAGCTATCGGCAAACGTTGTATGATTATCGCTGGATTTCCAGCGATATTCGCACATTTGCCAGCTTGCGCCTGGAATTTTATTGCTTTTGAGATAAGCGTTGCTGATAGCACGCCATCTCAGCGATAAAATTCAGCGCTAGCCGGCGAGCTGAGCGATAATTATCGCTGGCCCTTTCTGATATGCCCCTTAGCTTCTCCTTCTCTTTATAGTGTCAATCTTGTCATTATTTTTCACTCATTCCTGGGAGGTTGGGAAAAAGATGACAAATATGAAGAAGCCCACAACAGGTACCGAAGTCCACTGGTTCAACATTCAGGTCTTCATCTATATCAGTGGTGCAAGACGGTAGTGAAAGCAACAAACTGCGCAGAAAAGGGTTGTCTTGCATCTGGACAACATAGAAATTGTGGGTTCCTCTAGTCTGGATGTTTGAATGAATTTCAATGAGAATTTTACAAAATCTCTTTCTATTGTCTACCATTGCTTAGTCTACAATGATTCTAAGGACGTGCTTGGGGAATGAGGCGTGATTTTCAGCGCTGAATGTGTCAATAAGGGCAGGTTCACCACATTGACCAGATGTTGACGTTATTTCCACACATGATTTTTTTTTTTAAAACACATTGTTATTGATTTTACAAGCGACAAAGATGGGGCCGTGGGCTCACGCCCTTCTCAATTAGAAAAATTACAAACAAGTTATTCAAGACACACGTGTAGTATCAAATGCTGTCAACGTCAACTTGTCATTCAATTTGAACAATCAACACTATATTTACTTCCATCAACTGTAAACTCCCTGCCCCAATTGCCCCCCGCCCCAACTCTACCCTCCCTTCCCACCCCCCAGGCCTGCCTTTTAAGTCAAAATGGCAAATGTACTATATTGCTTCTTATTCAGTAGGGTGTCAACCTTACATGGGATAGTGCTGTGGTTGAGTGTATTCCAGCGTGTGAGTGTAATGTTCTCCCGGGCATCAAGGCTTCAGACCATGCTATACCTATGTCTACTCGTGCTCTAGTCCGTGGCCGCTATGAGGTCGCCTAAGTGGGTATCTTCAGCTTCTTCATCAGAGGATTTAAGTGCTACGACTAGCGCTTCCCAAGCTCTCGCCCCTTCAAGGGCCTTTTCACTCCCTGTTTGTTTAGCTATTTGTAATCTAATCACCCCCTCACATTCGGCCCATTTGAGGAACTCTGCTTTCCACCGTGTTATGTCTCTGTTTAGCCTTCCAACGTGCAGTTATGTTTCTCTTGGCCAGGAGTAGATCCAACTCTAAAAATGTATTGGTGATTTTGTTCTTTGATGTGTGGGGGAACCAGTGTAAGATGCAGTGTATCAAGGTCGTCTCTAATTCCCTGTCAGTGAGATCCGATAGTAGTGTTGTTAGTGCCTCCCAATAGTTGTCTAGGACCGGACAGTCCCAGAGCATGTGCTTAAAATCTGCACTAACTGCATTACATCTCGGGCAAGCCGCCGAGTGGGCCAGGAAGTATTGGAGCTTTTCCGGAGTAAGGTATGCTCTATGTAGAATATGGAAGTGCACTAACTGGAACCTTGCATTCCGAGTGCTCTTCCAGGCCCTCTCCACCAACTCCTACCACGACTTTTCAGGGATAGCCTCCCCAATATCAGTTTTCCACTTGATCTTCAGGTCAGCCAGGGTAAGTAGTGATTCCTGTGTCATGCGTTTATAGAGGCAGGTTACTGCTTTGAATGTACCTGCTGCCATTACCTCGTACTGGCAGCCCAGGGATGCCTCTGGTTCCGTAAGACCCCCTCCCCAGCGTTTCCTGATAGCCGCAGTGAAGGCCGAATATAGTAGGAAATCCCCCCCAGGTAGATCATAGCGAGCTTGTAGATCATTAAACGGGATCATGGCTCCCTCCTCATACAGGTCTCCTATGCTAGTCAGCCCTTGGTCTGCCCAGGCTTCCAGCCTCCGCCAGTTACCCCCGTGGGCTAGGGCCTTGCACATAAGTAATGGAATTGGTGTTCCACTGCAGATATCTGTTCCAGCATTTTCGTGTTGTGCGAAGTTCCAGGGTGAGGGTTGTGGTTTTAACAGGGAGCCACAGGACAATGCAGGATAGCTGTAACAGGGTTCCAGGACCGTCCCTGTGCTCCTCGTCCCCCCTGGTGGCCCTCGCTACCCACTGCGTGAGCCACTGAAACTGTGCTGCCAAATAATAGGTCTCATAATCAGGGACCGCCAGTCCGCCCTCTGTTCTTGGTCGCATAAGTGTAGCAAGCGCCACCCGACGCCTACCAGCACCCCATATGAAGCCTGTGACCAGTGATCTAATCTGTGTGAAGTATTTTGCCGCAATCCAAATTGGTAGGGTCCCAAAGTAGTATAATAACCTCGGGAAGGTTACCATTTTAAGCAGGGCGACACGGCCCGCCACTGACAACGGCAGGGAACCCCAGAACTCAAAGTTATTTTTTGCACTTCTAATGGCCTTCCCTATGTTACCCTCAAGTGTGTCTTCCTGGCTATGGTATATTTGCGTTCCCAAGTACGGTAAGCATCTGTCATCCCAGGTCACCCCTGCCATTTCTTGTGGATCTATTCTGCCCCCACGTGCTGGGAACAGGCAAGACTTTGACCAATTTACTTTCAAGCCTTCAACTCTGCTGAGAGCCAGTAGTAAGTTTTTTGCTCCCATAAGTTCCGCTCCCGAATCAGCTAAAAAGAGCAAAAGGTCATCAGCATACAATGGTATATGATGGATTTGCCCATGTACGATGAGCCCCCGGTATGCCCGCCCCAATCTGGCCCTCGCTGCCAGTGGCTCCATTGCCAAAGAAAACAGCAGCGGTGAAAGGGGGCATCCCTGACGCGTTCCCCTTCCCACGCTGCAGACGTCGAAATTAGCCCACCAGTTTTAATTCTGGCAGTGGAGTCGGCATATAGGAGAGCTGTCCAGCTCACGAAGTCGGATCTCAGCCCCATTTTCCGCATTACATGATAGAGGAAAGCCCACTCCAGACTGTCAAAAGCTTTTTCTATGTCCACTGCAAATATCGTTGCAATATCAGTGAGATAAAAGTCCGCCTCTAGAACTCGCAAAAGCCTCAGGACATTAATCGCTGTGTTTCTGATGGGGATAAACCCGGATTGGTATTTGTGTATCAAAGCAGTCATTTGGGGGAGCAACCGGGTAACCAAGATTTTACTAAGTATTTTATAGTCCAAGTTGAGCATGGATAGTGGGCGATATGCTGTTTTATCCCATGCCTGTTTGCCCGGTTTGAGCAAGGGGATGATGACCGCTTCTCTTGTAGAAACAGGTAGTTTGCCAATTCCCTTAGCTTCAATATATAATTGCACTAGTTTGGGAGCCAGCAAGTCAATAAACGCAAGGTAGAATTCTATTGGGAGGCCGTCAGTGCCCGGGGTTTTGTTGCGAGCCATGCTCTTGATAGCCCCCCGCACTTCACCCACCTCAATCTCCCGCCCCAGCAAGATCGCTGTCTCCTCATCTAGCGTTACAACAAACAAATGATGGACGGAATGCTGACAATGCAGACATTCTCCCCCAGTCAAGAGATCTGGGTTAAATCCATCGTTCTTTTGCCCACTACGCCACCCCAGTTTAGACATGGCCATATGCAAATCAGTCTTGACCCTGTGCCTCATGGGAACAGTCCAGCCCGAACTACCAAGCCATGTCTTCCCTGGACCGGAATCAAGCATCCTAGGACCGGTTTCTGGCTATCAGCCGTCATCAGCCAGGATAGCTTGACTCCAGTGGCGTAGTGAGCACGGGTCCCACGTCTGGGAATACCCATCCCACTTAGGGCGAAAAGCGTTACAACAAACAAATGATGGACGGAATGCTGACAATGCAGACATTCTCCCCCAGTCAAGAGATCTGGGTTAAATCCATCGTTCTTTTGCCCACTACGCCACCCCAGTTCAGACATGGCCATATGCAAATCAGTCTTGACCCTGTGCCTCATGGGAACAGTCCAGCCCGAACTACCAAGCCATGTCTTCCCTGGACCAGAATCAAGCATCCTAGGACCGGTTTCTGGCTATCAGCCGTCATCAGCCAGGATAGCTTGACTCCAGTGGCGTAGTGAGCACGGGTCCCACATCTGGGAATACCCATCCCACTTAGGGCGAAAAGTGTTACAACAAACAAATGATGGACGGAATGCTGACAATGCAGAAATTCTCCCCCAGTCAAGAGATCTGGGTTAAATCCATCGTTCTTTTGCCCACTACGCCACCCCAGTTTAGACATGGCCATATGCAAATCAGTCTTGACCCTGTGCCTCATGGGAACAGTCCAGCCCGAACTACCAAGCCATGTCTTCCTTGGACCGGAATCAAGCATCCTAGGACCGGTTTCTGGCTATCAGCCGTCATCAGCCAGGATAGCTTGACTCCAGTGGCGTAGTGAGCACGGGTCCCACGTCTGGGAATACCCATCCCACTTAGGGCGAAAAGCGTTACAACAAACAAATGATGGACGGAATGCTGACAATGCAGACATTCTCCCCCAGTCAAGAGATCTGGGTTAAATCCATCGTTCTTTTGCCCACTACGCCACCCCAGTTTAGACATGGCCATATGCAAATCAGTCTTGACCCTGTGCCTCATGGGAACAGTCCAGCCCGAACTACCAAGCCATGTCTTCCCTGGACCGGAATCAAGCATCCTAGGACCGGTTTCTGGCTATCAGCCGTCATCAGCCAGGATAGCTTGATTCCAGTGGCGTAGTGAGCACGGGTCCCACGTCTGGGAATACCCATCCCACTTAGGGCGAAAAGCGTTACAACAAACAAATGATGGACAGAATGCTGACAATGCAGACATTCTCCCCCAGTCAAGAGATCTGGGTTAAATCCATCGTTCTTTTGCCCACTACGCCACCCCAGTTTAGACATGGCCATATGCAAATCAGTCTTGACCCTGTGCCTCATGGGAACAGTCCAGCCCGAACTACCAAGCCATGTCTTCCCTGGACCGGAATCAAGCATCCTAGGACCGGTTTCTGGCTATCAGCCGTCATCAGCCAGGATAGCTTGACTCCAGTGGCGTAGTGAGCACGGGTCCCACGTCTGGGAATACCCATCCCACTTAGGGCGAAAAGCGTTACAACAAACAAATGATGGACGGAATGCTGACAATGCAGACATTCTCCCCCAGTCAAGAGATCTGGGTTAAATCCATCGTTCTTTTGCCCACTACGCCACCCCAGTTTAGACATGGCCATATGCAAATCAGTCTTGACCCTGTGCCTCATGGGAACAGTCCAGCCCGAACTCCCAAGCCATGTCTTCCCTGGACCGGAATCAAGCATTCTAGGACCGGTTTCTGGCTATCAGCCGTCATCAGCCAGGATAGCTTGACTCCAGTGGCGTAGTTAGCACGGGTCCCACGTCTGGGAATACCCATCCCACTTAGGGCGAAAAGCGTTACAACAAACAAATGATGGACGGAATGCTGACAATGCAGACATTCTCCCCCAGTCAAGAGATCTGGGTTAAATCCATCGTTCTGTTGCCCACTACGCCACCCCAGTTTAGACATGGCCATATGCAAATCAGTCTTGACCCTGTGCCTCACGGGAACAGTCCAGCCCGAACTACCAAGCCATGTCTTCCCTGGACCGGTATCAAGCATCCTAGGACCGGTTTCTGTCTATCAGCCGTCATCAGCCAGGATAGCTTGACTCCAGTGGGATGGGTATTCCCAGACGTGGGACCCGTGCTCACTACGCCCCTGGAGTCAAGCTATCCTGGCTGATGACGGCTGATAGCCAGAAACCGGTCCTAGGATGCTTGATTCCGGTCCAGGGAAGACATGGCTTGGCAGTTCGGGCTGGACTGTTCCCATGAGGCACAGGGTCAAGACTGATTTGCATATGGCCATGTCTGAACTGGGGTGGCGTAGTGGGCAAAAGAACGATGGATTTAACCCAGATCTCTTGACTGGGGGAGAATGTCTGCATTGTCAGCATTCCGTCCATCATTTGTTTGTTGTAACGCTTTTCGCCCTAAGTGGGATGGGTATTCCCAGACGTGGGACCCGTGCTCACTACGCCACGGGAGTCAAGCTATCCTGGCTGATGACGGCTGATAGCCAGAAACCGGTCCTAGGATGCTTGATTCCGGTCCAGGGAAGACATGGCTTGGCAGTTCGGGCTGGACTGTTCCCATGAGGCACAGGGTCAAGACTGATTTGCATATGGCCATGTCTGAACTGGGGTGGCGTAGTGGGCAAAAGAACGATGGATTTAACCCAGATCTCTTGACTGGGGGAGAATGTCTGCATTGTCAGCATTCCGTCCATCATTTGTTTGTTGTAACGCTTTTTGCCCTAAGTGGGATGGGTATTCCCAGACGTGGGACCCGTGCTCACTACGCCACTGGAGTCAAGCTATCCTGGTTGAGGACGGCTGATAGCCAGAAACCGGTCCTAGGATGCTTGATTCCGGTCCAGGGAAGACATGGCTTGGCAGTTCGGGCTGGACTGTTCCCATGAGACACAGGGTCAAGACTGATTTGCATATGGCCATGTCTGAACTGGGGTGGCGTAGTGGGCAAAAGAACAATGGATTTAACCCAGATCTCTTGACTGGGGGAGAATGTCTGCATTGTCAGCATTCCGTCCATCATTTGTTTGTTGTAACGCTTTTCGCCCTAAGTGGGATGGGTATTCCCAGACGTGGGACCCGTGCTCACTACGCCATTGGAGTCAAGCTATCCTGGCTGATGACGGCTGATAGCCAGAAACCGGTCCTAGGATGCTTGATTCCGGTCCAGGGAAGACATGGCTTGGCAGTTCGGGCTGAACTGTTCCCATGAGGCACAGGGTCAAGACTGATTTGCATATGGCCATGTCTGAACTGGGGTGGCGTAGTGTGCAAAAGAACGATGGATTTAACCCAGATCTCTTGACTGGGGGAGAATGTCTGCATTGTCAGCATTCCGTCCATCATTTGTTTGTTGTAACGCTTTTCGCCCTAAGTGGGATGGGTATTCCTAGACGTGGGACCCGTGCTCACTACGCCACTGGAGTCAAGCTATCCTGGCTGATGACGGCTGATAGCCAGAAACCGGTCCTAGGATGCTTGATTCCGGTCCAGGGAAGACATGGCTTGGCAGTTCGGGCTGGACTGTTCCCATGAGGCACAGGGTCAAGACTGATTTGCATATGGCCATGTTTGAACTGGGGTGGCGTAATGGGCAAAAGAACGATGGATTTAACCCAGATCTCTTGACTGGGGGAGAATGTCTGCATTGTCAGCATTCCGTCCATCATTTGTTTGTTGTAACGCTTTTCGCCCTAAGTGGGATGGGTATTCCCAGACGTGGGACCCGTGCTCACTATGCCACTGGAGTCAAGCTATCCTGGCTGATGACGGCTGATAGCCAGAAACCGGTCCTAGGATGCTTGATTCCGGTCCAGGAAAGACATGGCTTGGCAGTTCGGGCTGGACTGTTCCCATGAGGCACAGGTTCAAGACTGATTTGCATATGGCCATGTCTGAACTGGGGTGGCGTAGTGGGCAAAAGAACGATGGATTTAACCCAGATCTCTTGACTGGGGGAGAATGTCTGCATTGTCAGCATTCCGTCCATCATTTGTTTGTTGTAACGCTTTTCGCCCTAAGTGGGATGGGTATTCCCAGACGTGGGACCCGTGCTCACTACGCCACTGGAGTCAAGCTATCCTGGCTGATGACGGCTGATAGCCAGAAACCGGTCCTAGGATGCTTGATTCCGGTCCAGGGAAGACATGGCTTGGCAGTTCGGGCTGGACTGTTCCCATGAGGCACAGGGTCAAGACTGATTTGCATATGGCCATGTCTGAACTGGGGTGGCGTAGTGGGCAAAACAACGATGGATTTAACCCAGATCTCTTGACTGGGGGAGAATGTCTGCATTGTCAGCATTCCGTCCATCATTTGTTTGTTGTAACGCTTTTCGCCCTAAGTGGGATGGGTATTCCCAGACGTGGGACCCGTGCTCACTACGCCACTGGAGTCAAGCTATCCTGGCTGATGACGGCTGATAGCCAGAAACCGGTCCTAGGATTCTTGATTCCGGTCCAGGGAAGACATGGCTTGGCAGTTCGGGCTGGACTGTTCCCATGAGGCACAGGGTCAAGACTGATTTGCATATGGCCATGTCTGAACTGGGGTGGCGTAGTAGGCAAAAGAACGATGGATTTAACCCAGATCTCTTGACTGGGGGAGAATGTCTGCATTGTCAGCATTCCGTCCATCATTTGTTTGTTGTAACGCTTTTCGCCCTAAGTGGGATGGGTATTCCCAGACGTGGGACCCGTGCTCACTACGCCACTGGAGTCAAGCTATCATGGCTGATGACGGCTGATAGCCAGAAACCGGTCCTAGGATGCTTGATTCCGGTCCAGGGAAGACATGGCTTGGCAGTTCGGGCTGGACTGTTCCCATGAGGCACAGGGTCAAGACTGATTTGCATATGGCCATGTCTGAACTGGGGTGGCGTAGTGGGCAAAAGAACGATGGATTTAACCCAGATCTCTTGACTGGGGGAGAATGTCTGCATTGTCAGCATTCCGTCCATCATTTGTTTGTTGTAACGCTTTTCGCCCTAAGTGGGATGGGTATTCCCAGACGTGGGACCCGTGCTCACTACGCCACTGGAGTCAAGCTATCCTGGCTGATGACGGCTGATAGCCAGAAACCGGTCCTAGGATGCTTGATTCCGGTCCAGGGAAGACATGGCTTGGCAGTTCGGGCTGGACTGTTCCCATGAGGCACAGGGTCAAGACAGATTTGCATATGGCCATGTCTGAACTGGGGTGGCGTAGTGGGCAAAAGAACGATGGATTTAACCCAGATCTCTTGACTGGGGGAGAATGTCTGCATTGTCAGCATTCCGTCCATCATTTGTTTGTTGTAACGCTTTTCGCCCTAAGTGGGATGGGTATTCCCAGACGTGGGACCCGTGCTCACTACGCCACTGGAGTCAAGCTATCCTGGCTGATGACGGCTGATAGCCAGAAACCGGTCCTAGGATGCTTGATTCCGGTCCAGGGAAGACATGGCTTGGCAGTTCGGGCTGGACTGTTCCCATGAGGCACAGGGTCAAGACTGATTTGCATATGGCCATGTCTGAACTGGGGTGGCGTAGTGGGCAAAAGAACGATGGATTTAACCCAGATCTCTTGACTGGGGGAGAATGTCTGCATTGTCAGCATTCCGTCCATCATTTGTTTGTTGTAACGCTTTTCGCCCTAAGTGGGATGGGTATTCCCAGACGTGGGACCCGTGCTCACTACGCCACTGGAGTCAAGCTATCCTGGCTGATGACGGCTGATAGCCAGAAACCGGTCCTAGGATGCTTGATTCCGGTCCAGGGAAGACATGGCTTGGCAGTTCGGGCTGGACTGTTCCCATGAGGCACAGGGTCAAGACTGATTTGCATATGGCCATGTCTGAACTGGGGTGGCGTAGTGGGCAAAAGAACGATGGATTTAACCCAGATCTCTTGACTGGGGGAGAATGTCTGCATTGTCAGCATTCCGTCCATCATTTGTTTGTTGTAACGCTTTTCGCCCTAAGTGGGATGGGTATTCCCAGACGTGGGACCCGTGCTCACTACGCCACTGGAGTCAAGCTATCCTGGCTGATGACGGCTGATAGCCAGAAACCGGTCCTAGGATGCTTGATTCCGGTCCAGGGAAGACATGGCTTGGCAGTTCGGGCTGGACTGTTCCCATGAGGCACAGGGTCAAGACTGATTTGCATATGGCCATGTCTGAACTGGGGTGGCGTAGTGGGCAAAAGAACGATGGATTTAACCCAGATCTCTTGACTGGGGGAGAATGTCTGCATTGTCAGCATTCCGTCCATCATTTGTTTGTTGTAACGTCTCCTCATCTAGGGCTGGCAGATCCACATCACACGCGAACTCTTGTAGTTACTCCGCCGTTGGGGACAACTGACTCCGATAAAGCTCTGTGTAGTGTGCTAAGAAAAGGTCATTGATTCCCTGTTGGTCGTATCTCGCTACTCCATTCTGGTCCCTAAGTTCCAAAATCACAGAACCGCATCTGGCCGGGTTGGCCAACCACGCCAGAAGGGCCCCAAACTTGTCCCTCTCCGAATGCGCTCGGACTATGTATTTTTTATAGTCAAAGCATCGCAGCCGCTCCACTTGCGTTGCTCCTGCCTCTCTAGCCTGTAGCAGTTCCTGTTGTTTGCCCGGATTTTCCAGTCTGTCTTTTTCCAGGGTGCACAGTTTCCTGTCATCTTTCTCTATGTCTTGGAGGAGTACTTTCCTGACCCCAACCAGCTCAGATATGCACCTCCCCCCTAATAACTTCTTTACACGCATCCCATTCCACTAGTGAGGATTTGGCAGTGCCATCGTTAACCAGAAAGTAGTTAGTGAGCGCTGAACCTATCGATGCGTGGAAAGCTTGGTCGTCTAAGGCCTCAGGGTGTAGGAGCCAGGTGGGGCTCTTGGGACGCGCCCGTGACCATTGTAGCTGCACCAGCACGGGGTTGTGATCAGCGAGCATCCTGGTGAGATATTCGCTGCTACTGATCCCCTCATGGACGTCGGAGGAGCACAAAATGGCGTCCAGCCTAACATGTAATTTATGCAGGGCTGAGAAGAAGGAGTAATCCCTGACCTCAGGGTGTTGTGCCCTCCAGGTGTCAATTAAGCCCCATTCCTGTTGCCAGTTGCGTCGTGTTTCTGCTAGTTTGTGTGCTGGTGTATCAGGGAGTGGAGGATGCGAGCGGTCAAGAGTAACATCGGAAGTGCAATTGAGGTTGCCCCCTCAGTAACAAGGAGCCTGTGAGGACGGTCACCAGCTTCCCAGAAAGATGGGAAAAGAATGCTGGCTGATCTGAATTGGGTGCATATATACTACCTAGTGTTAGGTCTTTACCATATAGCCTGCTGGCCACCACTACATATCTGCCCTCTGGGTCGATCAACTGTGTTGTGCATTGAAATGGGATACCCGCCCTTATCCATATCAGCACTCCTTTTGCAAAAGCGGAGAAGGTGGTGTAATATGCCTGACCCCTCCAGTGGCGTTGCAGCGCCTTCCCTTCCTTTGCTATTATATGGATTTCCTGGAGGAATGCGATCTGAATGCCTCTACGAACCAAATAGGTTGTGTATTTTACGATGCCGGATCATGGAGTGCATACCACTTACATTCCACAAGAGACATTTCAAGCCTTATGGGGGTCCCGTTGTCATTGTCTGTGTTTGTGCCCATTAAATAATTTTCCCCTCTTGCCATGCCTGGTTCCCCTTAATAGTATCCAATGAGAAAAATAGCCCCAACACCCCCTGCCCAGGACAGGACCCGAAAAAATAGTTCCCGTCCAAACAGAAAAAAAGCATACCATCATTCAATGACAGTGGCAAGGGTGGTCGCCCGAAAAGTACTGTGCTGAGTTCCCCGCATCCCTGCCTCCCCTGCAAATAATTTGGACAATAAGCCCCCACTCTGCTGAGCATTATTCACAGTGTAATGGGAGGTTCATGGAAATTTCGCCAATGGCATAGGGACATCAGGCCCCTGGGGTCCGTTGCTTCTGCCGCCTCAGCATGGACCTCACATGAGATCGTCGGCATTTTGGGGCGTAACCTGTGGCAAATCTGTGCCCAGGCTGTCATTGTCACTGTGGTCTGGAGAGATTTCCGATCTGCCAGAGCAGCGTCCACTCCCGCTCGAAGAAGGACTGGGACTTTTTTTACTATGCATCACCACGCCCTGCAGGGCTTTGCGGTGCTCAAGGCTGAGTTCCCTGGGTGAAGGGGCCTTAGATCCAAGATTATTATTGCTAGGACTCTGTGGCGGAGAGGTCGGAGCAGAGGGGTGATGGCTCACTAGTCCATGTGTCTCGAGCCAGTCCCAAGCCTCTTGTGGCATGTTCCCGCTGGGTCTGCCACCCGGAGCCGTGCAGGAAATAACATTGCGTAGGGCAGGCGTAATTGACGTAATTTGGCCTTAACAGCTGTGAAGGACGCTCTGTTTCGTTGAACCTCCCTCGCAAAGTCTGGGAAGAACCAAATGGTACTATTGCCAATGCGTAATTCTTGCTTTCGGAGGGCACTTTGCAAGATGTGATCTCTGTCCCGAAAATGTAACTGGCAAACCACAATTGGACGGGGAGGGGTCCCTAGTTTTGGTGATTTAGCTGGAACCCTGTGTGCCCGCTCCATGGCATAGAAAGGCCCACTGGAGCCACCTCAGACGTAATCCAGTCCTCCAAGAAGCTCACCATATTTGACCCTTCGGTTTTTTCTGGTACCCCGTTAACGCATATATTGTTCCTGCAGGAGCGCCCCTCACTGTCTTCAGCCCGCAGTTCTAGAGTCTTTACTTTAGCTTCCAGGTCTGTGAGTGATCGATGCATCTAGTGAACTGTCTCCGGAAGGCCTCCTATTTCCTTTTCATTGGTGGCCACTCTGTCCTTAAGTTTGTGATGTTCATTCTTTAGCAGGTTTAGGTCCATGCCGATTGCATCTATTTTCCCTACTAGCACCTCCCTGGATGCCGTTATCGCCTGCATGATGTCGGACAATGTGGGTTTCCGGGAAGTCGAGTCACAGTCTGTCACAGGCACCTCTACCTCATCATCGGACTGGGAACCTGGGGCATCCACTCTGAGAGCAGCGAACCTCCTTTTCTTCTGCGTTCTCCCCATCACTAGGCCTCTACGGTTGGGTGTCGCTGACTGACCGCCTCTAGCATCCGCTGCAGTGCTGGGAGGTGATGTATGTAGGATGGAGGTGCTCACTTGTGGTAATTTCTATATGAGTACTAGGCAACGAAAGCCGTCTAGCCCCCCCAGGCCACAATGGAAGTGTGCTTCTGTCCACGTCAGCAGGGCCGCCCCGAAGATCCACCTATGGTGCTACAGTTTCGTACTCTTTCTGGGATGTCTATATTTCTCTATCCCGTCGGTGGCAGATTCATGAGTGAATGGTGGGGGTCCATCGCCCGGAATTCCAGCAGGTGCCCCCGATTAGGGGGTGGATTACCAGGCCTCATTTACCAGTTGCTGGCATGACCCCAGTAGGAACCAGCCCCGCAGGTTCAGGGGAGACTGCACTCAAGATCTGTAGTAGAAGACAGAGGACCAGTGAGGGAATGCAGATCCCCCGTGCGAGCTCCCGCAACTCCAGCAGTCCTCTGCTCCCAGTCATTGCGTGGCAGGGGGCCCCGTGCGAGGTGCATACTGGTGCACCATGCGGCCTCCCTGCGATGTCTGCCAATGCCCAGAAGGAGCACCCACAGGGCTTGCCCAAGTCCAATGCCCCCCCAGGGGGGACAATAGACGGCCCCCACAAGGATCGGCATCCGCTCCGCGGGTGCGCCGCAGTGATGCAGGCCCCCTTCCACACGGGTCGTCTCACCTCTGCACTGGCCCTGCATCGAGTGTTAAGTGGGCCCTCACAAGCCGCGCAGTCACCCCCTACTCGCCGGCCCCTTCCGGATGTTTCGCCACCACTTTCTGCTCTCTGGGCACCTTTAGGGATTCCAACGCGTTCTTCCGCCGCTGCGGCGACACCAGGCGGTGCAGGCACACCCCGCTCACCGGCACCCTCTGGGACACGCCACCATCCACTGAGACCGTGGAGCCCCAGGGCCAGTTGGTGCACTCCAGCGCCGCGGGAATTCTTCTCACGCAGGCATGTTCCAGACCCCTCGCCTCCGAGTCGTCCCGCTTCTGCAGCGGCCGTCAGGTGAGTCTGCACCGGCGGAGCAGGTACACTCTGCTCTCCGCCGTACCCCAGATGCACTGGTGCCCTCTATTGGGCTCTGGGTCCTTCCAGGAATATAGGCGCGTTCCCCTGCTGCGGCCGTCTCCTCACAGCTTCTAGTATACGGGCGCCATTTTGCGGTGGCTCCCGCTGCATTATACCCGCTACACAGCAGCCCCGCTAGCCCTGTAACGGCGGCCTCTGCATAGTGGTAGGTTCACTGGCTTCCCTGGGGTGGAGCACCACCCCCTCAGCTGACCTCAGTTTTGCCGTTTGTTGGACAGGGCAGTGTTACAGCGCCGATCTCAGCATGCGAGCCATCTTCTCGACTACTTCGCAGCATCTGTTTTCGTCGATCACAGCCCCCGCGGCGTGCTGAGTTCCCATTTCCTCGCCGGTAGTTTCGGGTGCCCTCCGGTCTAGATATCGGCTCCCCCAGGATTGTCAGGGGATCAGGATAATTAATTGCTGGGAAGTGGCAGTCGGAGCTCCTCAGCTCGCGTCCATCTGCATTGGCTGCTGGCCACGCCCCAAGTTATTCCCTCACATGATGTCATGTGGTCAGAACATGTTTTACAAGAATTGGATTCAATTGTCTGCAGGGCACAAGTTGAGTGCAGACGTAGGTGCCCACTATTTACCCTCTATCTACCCACTACTTTCACAGGGTGGACGCCATCTACCCTGCCAAGAAGTTGTCCCACACAGAAATATGATGAACTCGTCCTGGTGTTATTTTCAGACACCGAGACACATTCAGCAGCACCTGTACATTTTTTACTTTTGTTACAAGCAGCAACGTGGAGGCGTGGAGGGGGCTTTCTTATATTAAATTCGAGCTGGGCACAAAGGAAAGGCCAAAGTTAAGGGGCCTTCAGGCCTTCTTTTGACCGAGTATGAGTATCTTGGCTGGAAGCTATCTGCAGCCGCCTCCCACCTACATCAAACACAATGGAGATGAAACAAAGGCACACAGCTTATTGTCACTTCACAAGTACTCAAGAAAGGTGTAGTTTGGCTACCTTCAGTCCCTGTATTTAAGAGATATGCATACACTGTCAGATGTATTAATCTGTCTTGATAATTACCCAAATAACAATTTAAACACCATTTCTTTTATAGTGCTACTCATCCCAATGCAGAATTTCAGAGCGCTTTACATCACACGTTCACATTATACATTGACAATAAATCATGCAAGTGTGTTAATCAATATACAGGATGTGTTACATAAGACAGTGAGGGTTACAAGGTGTAGTAGTCACATGTCCTTCATAGCTCACTGCGGTATATTAGAAGGATTACAATTTATGAACTGTGATGGAGCAGGTAAAAAAAATGGTATACCCCCTCTAATTTGCATGGAATTAATTACGTAATCATTCTAATTTTTTATTCCAATAACTTGTTTGCAGAGAAAATTTAATAATCAACTTTTGCACCTTGATAAACACGAGATACATGTGGGACTAAAATGCTAATTGCATGGCAGAACAATTAATTAATTAATTATGGTACGCAAACTAATCATAGATTGTGGTGAAATAGAAAATTGCATGATTTATGTTGTTTTGTGATTGTTTGCGCTTTTAAAATGATCAAATGGTAAGTATTATCACTTTAAATGTTACTACAGCTAGGTAAATACTAATATATAATGGGATTAGTGTGGGTTTAAACATTATAATCTTCATTTCTATATTTTAATTACTGTTATGTCTGTTTTTGCTTAAGTTGGCATTCGGGCCTACTAGGCCGCAGTACCCAAGACTGGCGTTCTCTGATGCAGATGCCACCATGTGAGCGTGATTATTTCTGCGCATGTCCGGATGGCTCTGGAGATCACCAAACAACCCGAACTCTTGACACCGTCTTCCCTGTCAAAGATAGGGACTTGTTCATCTGCCAACAGATGAGTATGTGGGAACTGCAGAAAGGACAATACAGAACCTGTGAAAAGATGACTTTTTACATTGAAATGTTACATTCGCTGCTCTCGCCTGGGAACTACAATGAAACTTTATAAATTGCGCCTTCCTATGCCAAGTCATCATGAAGAACCAGTTTTACCCTGGGAAACTTTTAATAACCTACAGATAATCCCGAACTGTCCAATCAGAACATTTAATTCTGCCCCCAAATGTTGCATGTTAGCATGAACTAAGACGGAAAAGGGGTATAAAATGCCTCATCCACCATTGGGTGTTGTCAATAGCTTTTGATCATTCATGGTGTTAGGTTGCGTTGGCAATTTGTTGGTTTGCCTTGGGTTTATTTTGCGTACGGGAGGAAACTTGCAGTGCATCCTATATTTCGTCTGACGGTTTGATCCTTTGCTGTTGATCAGACAGCCTGTCCTGAGAATGCGGATAGATCTCTGTTGGCAAATTGGTAATTAATTGACTGTGTTTTCTAAATTCATGCTTATTTACTAAATGTTTGCTTTCTCTTTAAATAAAACTAAATTTATATTATGAGCTGTAGTGAATAAATGCTAACGCAGAGAAATGTATTATTAGATAAACAAAATCGAAATATTAAAAAATGAGTTTGTGGTTCTTTAATTAATTACAGAAAATACCAAATGTTTCCTAGGCTTTAATTGTGTTTTAGCTGGTTCTAATTCACCATCAACCAGTCCAACTAATTGGTCCATCGACCAAGTGGTGGATTGCCTTGATGTTAAGGTCAGGTATCTGAAGATGTATACGTATAATATGTATATAATTTAAAGCAAATTAATCCTGATAGGTAATAAGGGACCCACATGTCCAGCGCTTTTCTCCTGTGTACATATTCAAGTAAGATTTCTTGAATGGAGAGTGTGTGTTGGTGTTATGGGCCCCACCAATGAATGAGGGTATGAATGAGTTGTTGTGATTAAGAATCTGTGACATAGGGAGAATATGTAAATTTTGTCCCTTGCGCTGCATCAACTGCAAATAAAAAAAAGGGCTCTTTCTGTTAAAAACCGGAACTCACTTACCTAGCTACAAAAACATAAATCTGTCATCTGCATGTTAAATGATGTGCTTTGCAGGAGACATATTAACTCTCTATGCTACTTTGATTCCAAACTGGGACAAGATAAACCTGAGATCTCTACAGCAACTGTGTTAACCTCCACAGCTATCTTTCCATTATTATTATTCCCTGAGATTTTGTAAGCACACAAAGATCTCTGCAGCAGGTGCCTTAACCCCATAAGATATTTTAAAATGCACACTTTGCAAATAATTGAGCAAAATAGAATTTCTCTCCACATTTCTCCTTGTTGCCAATTTCTTTGTGGCAGAGTTAATAAAATAAATGAATAAATTGAGGTCCAGATTTTCCAACGGGGATGCATTTCTCTTTTGGCACAGCCCAGGCTCAAAATCGAATTTGTTAAATCTTATAATGTGCTCAAATGTACATATGATAGACCGGCTAAACATATGTGTCAGGTGTTAGGATCTGATATCACATATTGTGATTTCACTTCCTGTGAAGTCTTGGATTGAGATGCCACTTCCAGTGATGCCATGTGTGATGTCACGCTCCGTAATGTCACGCACTATGATGTCATGAGCCATGATGTCACTTGCATGCTAAGTAACACCACAGAAACCTAGGGTCTAAACAAACTGAGCACTGTAAAGCTCAGCAGAGCAAATTAGTAACATCAGAGAAAGTCTCAAAACTTAAAGAAAAATCCCATCAGCCACCAAAGTAGCATATATCATCATTTGGGATCCATTTGAAGTTGTGAAGCCCTACAACAACCAAGGGCTACACACTTAGTAAGTGAAGAAATCACAAATCCTGCAGGAATGTAGTCTATGTTCACCTGTTTGAACACAACTATGTCCTCTCTCACAGCAATCCATTCCGGGATCGGATTTTGCTGTGGAAAAGATATATAGACGACATACTTGTAGTCTTTAGAGTCACAGAACCAGACATCTTAGAATTTCATTCATGGCTTAACACTCAGAACATTTTTTTAAAATTTACTGTTATATACAGTAAAGAGAGTTTGCCATTTCTTGGCAGTCGAATATATCCTTCACAAGGATATCTGGGTAGTGAATTATATAAGAATCCCATGGCTAAGAATTCTCTACTTACCTTTGAGAGCCATCATCCCAAGGCACTTTGAGAAAATCTGCCAGTGGGCCAATTTCTCGGAGAAATTGTTCAGACACAGCTACTTTTTAGAAACATGCTAAGAGTCTATCTGAACAACTTTGTGATCGCCATTATCCATCACATTTGGTGAAGAGAGCGTGGAAGAGAGCCTCCAATAACAATCGAGATGCTCTCCTAGAGCCACCAGTACAAAAACCACCAATGGCTAGATTAACGTTTGTACATACCTACAGTACACTTACCAACAAAGTACAAAAGAGTATCTTGAATATTGGTTCGGAAACTTTACCAGCACCCCTTTTTTCTTATAAAAGAGGAACTAATTTACGAGATAGCTTGGTACACGCTAGACCTAAAACTTATACACCATTGAGAATAGATACGTTGTGGAATTTGCCACCTGTGCAGGGGGACTTCCAGTGTGGTTCTTGCACAACCTGTCCACAAACGCAACAAACCAAAATGGTTGATATAGGTACAGGTAGACCGTGGGTGTTGACAAAACATACCAATTGTAATTCAGAGAGAGTGATTTACATCATCACATGCCCATGCACACTTAGATATGTAGGCATGACTACACGCAAAATCAAGTTGCGTATCAATGAACATAAAAGCACCATCCGGTGTAAGAAACAGGCTACGAGATTGACAAATCACTTTCTCACACATAAGCATAAAGCAGAGGAACTAAGATGGACAGTATTAGAACAACCATTTATTCCCACACATATAAGCGACATCGCTAGATTCTTGTTCATGAGAGAACAGAAATGGATTTTCAAGCTCAAAAGGGATGTCTTGGGCTTGAACGATGATATTCCATGGGCAGCTCTTTAGATTATTGTACTGCCCAGGGGTGGATAATAGTCAGGAATAGTCAGGAATATTTACAAGAACATTCACAAGAATTTCAGAGTATATCTACTCTCCATTTCTCACTATCAAAAAAGATTTTTTTACTATTAATTTTTCTATCTTTTCAAAAGAAACTCGGACAGAAAAATGTGAGAATATGGATTTAAATAGCAAACTCAAAATGACCACTAGGGGGCCGATACACTTCACCATAGTTATAGTCAAGATCCATGCGAGATCATCCTGTACGTGATAATCTGACTCTTGCTGAAGACTGGTCATTTATTAAGAATGAGAGCTTATTCTTGGATAGGGAGAGCTGTGTATCACACTTTGGTTACCCCCTTTTGAATCAGCAGCAACAGCGCGTATGAAAAAGTTTTCGAGCATAATGAACTACGAGTGTAAAATAAACTACATGCCTCATGAAGCCCTGGCGTGCACCAATGACGTCAATGGTACAGCGCCGAGCCAGAGGCTTGTTTCCGTTTGGCTTACTTAAAAGCATTACGTAAATCCGCGCAAGTACATTCCCATCCAGCTCTGTAAACGAGACGAGGTACCGACGGACAGGTAGGCAGACTATAACTAAGGAATGCATGCGATATTGACTAGCAAGCAAGAAACTCAAGAGCGAGTTTGGTTCTGTATCACATCATTACGGGCGTTGGTTTTAACAATAAGATTGCAGAGTAAACTTTTTCCCACATTAACTGTAACCCGAGGAGTTTACGATTTAATGTATGTTTAAGTAGCTCCACGAGCATATTGTCAAAGGAGTGGCAGGGTACCTTAATTGTTGTGTGTACCGACATGTTTATTATCAACTATTACCCGCTACTCAAAGGCTTTATAAAATCAAGTCTGTCCGGAAGGCATAATAAACATACTGTTGACAAAAAAACGGCCATTTTCGCCACAGATTTCAGCATTTAGTGGCATTCCTTGACTTCTTTGGTGTGATTGAGACTCGTAGCATGTACACGGAGTCCAGTCTGTGCGTAGTACAACGAGGACACTTATAGACTTTCTCTCATAATGCTTGCTTTGCTTATGTACATAGAGAGATGAAGCTAAAAACACAAACATTTTATAACATAACAACCATCTAATATTTCGGCATGTTGAAACAAAAGTGTATGTTATTATTGGATATAAAGGTATTGTTGGCTTGAGTGTAAGATTATGTGTCATATCCATTTGCCTTTATACAGAGCGGGGCCTCATTTTCCTGAGCGGATGCCAGGTGAGGTGAGGAGAGCTCAGACGGGTAAGCTTATATTTAATTAATTTGTACATGTATTATGGTACACTGTATGATGAAATAGAATCCTATACTAATAACATTTGGTTTAGTATATATTGAGCACATTTTTCAAATAGCTGAGCAAGTTATATATAGTTATTATATTTTTCTTCTTTATAGGACTTGGGTTGATACTCCTGAAAAATTTCCGATAGTTTCTGAAAATCCCAGGGTAATGTAGGTGGTATAACAATAACCATCTTTGCTATGTATTTTTGATTTTTCACTTACACACAGATTGCAGTAGCATAAATTTTCTAGGTCCTGACGAAAGCCTGGATCAAGGTTGATCAATAGGCTGAAACATGTAGACCTTATATTTTGGAATTCAGCAGTTATTATTTCAAACTGCATTTGCACTGGCTATTAATCTTGTCACCCGGACAGTGTTTATTAATAAACGTTGTCACTGCCCCGGTAGATAATTTTAGCATCTGCACATTTTTGACTTGCACTTCATCCATCACCACCAAAATGATTTGCACTATCACACTAGAAGGATTCATATTATTAAACAAATACTCTTGCATAGATTACATTCCTGCAGGATTTGTGATTTCTTCACTTACCAAGGTGCCGATTCCGATCCGTTAAAAATAATTTGCGTATGACCCGTATCCGTATTTTTTTACGGACGAGTCGTACAAGTACCGTACAAACGGCCAAGTACGATTCGTACATGAAAAATAACTACGAATAGCGTCGGGAAAAGTGTACGAGAGGGTGTCGGAAAGTTTTTACGTACGAATATCGTCGGGAAAAGTGTACGAGAGTGAGCCGGACATTTTTACGTGCAAATCGTAAAACACAAGTCGGAGCGCGCAAGTACGATCCCGACCGTCCGTCCGAATACACAATCGCACGTAAAATGGCCCATACGGAGCCAACGCAGTAGCACACATGTACACGGGTAAACGTATGCCCGTGTTCGAGCCGTACAGCCCCCCCACCCCCAAATATGTCAGCACCGTACACCACCCTGTCCGCACTGTACCCCAGCCCTGCAACTGTACATGCCGTACCCCCCATGTATGTGCCGTACCCCCCCATGTATGCGCCTTACCCCCCCTTTCCACACTGTACCCCAGCCCCGCACCTGTACGCGCCGTACCCCCCCATGTACGCGCCTTCCCCCATGTACGCGCCGTACGCGCCGTACCCCCATGTACGTGCCTTACCCCCTCATGTACGCGCCGTACCTCCGCATGTATGCGCCGTACCCCAGGCCTGCACCTGTACGTGCCGTACCCCCCCATGTATGCGCCTTCCCCCCGCATGTACGCGCCGTACATTCGCATGTACGCGCCGTACCCCAGGCCCGCACCTGTACGCGCCGTACCCCCCCATGTACGTGCCTTCCCCATGTACGTGCCGTACCCCTGCATGAACACGCTGTACCCCCATGTACGCGCCTTACCCCCGCATGTACGCGCCGTACCTCCGCATATACGCGCCGTACCCCAGGCCCGCACCTGTACGTGCCGTACCCCCCATGTACGTGCCTTACCCCCCCGCATGTACGTGCCGTACCTCCGCATGTACGTGCCGAAACCCAGGCCCGCACGTGTACGCACCGCACCCCCACCGCATGTATGCGCTGCACTCCAACACCGTACCCCAGCACCCTCACCCAGCATCGCGTATGCACGGACCGTACCTGCGTGAAAAAGACTCTTACAGAACCAGGACACTGTAAAACAGCACAAGGAGGGTCAATTCGACTCGCACAACACCACAAAACACGTTTACATGACAAAATACATCTCAATGACTGACCTGGCACATCCAAACAGGCAAACAGAGGCCCTAAATCACACCACCTCTTATAACACACCCACCAAAATTCAAACACAGCCACACCCAAAAATGGACCAATAAAAAGGGCCCACACACACAACCCATGAGCCTTTGCAACAGACCCACTGCTGCCAGACCCCACAGAGAAACAACTCTACATTACTGATACCTTCCGTACACCTTCACTCACACACCTTCACACAACCTCCTTCACAAATATCCCCCTCTTCACATACACACACACACCGTCACATTCACACCCACACACCCACAACCATCCACACCCACACCCACACCCCACACCATGCCCACAGACAAGAATCCAAAGTTCACAACGGCGGAGCTGGACCTCCTTGTCAACGAAGTCCTCAGAGTCGAGCCACAGCTGTTTGGAACATTGGTCAGACAGACCAGCATAGCTGAAAAATCTGCCAAGTGGCAGAGGATTGTCGATAAGGTGAATGCTGTTGCGCCCATCCGAAGGACCAGGCATGAATGCCAAGCCAGGTGGTACGATCTGCGCTGGGATCGTCAAGAGGAAAAAAGAACGAAGAATATGCCCAGAGTAACATCACTGGAGGTGGGCCGCCCCGCAGACCCGTACATTACCATCCCTGGGAGGAGATGGTGATGGCCCTGCTACCGCCGGTGGGAGTACACGGAGTCGAAGGAGTCACAGAGCCTGGTGAGTACACAAACAACTTACGTAACATGGGGGCAATGGGGTCCACACCACATATACACCAAATGCACGCAACTTCCCCCAAGCACTCACCACACACAACCACAGTCAAAAACCACGCTCATGCCACTAACGTCTCCATGCACCCTTCACAAATCAAGGCAAGGCCATGTCCAAGGCTACAACAACCACATACACGAGACTGGATGTCCGGGAGGCTGGGAGGGTGGGCCCCACACAACACATTGTGAAAATGAGACGCAGACACCAATGCATTCAGCCCATATGGCATAGGTACATACCCATTCACAATGCACAGGGACTGGCAAAGTACTGACAAGGTAGCTGAAACTTGGCCTGCTGTATGCAGCACAAGGCCCTCCTGGGACCACTGTACACTCAAACACCAACTCCACAAGCACAGGTATCTAGCACAGGAACTCACACTCACTGTCATGCCAGCATTCACCATGAGGGGACAGACACATCACCTGGGAGACCCAATGACAACTCACACTACACACAACAGCAGGCCCGGTCACAACCCCCCCCTTAACACAAGCACACACCCCCGGGGCAGGCAACGGATTTACACACTCCCACAATGGACATGTGACACAACAAGACAAGTCCATAGCCAAATAAGCATCATAGCCAACAATCTACAGATCAAACACTCAGGAGAACATCCCAATCTGTCCCCCGCAACATACCCATCCCCAAGTGGACATTGAGAGGAATGCTAGGCACATCCAACTGTGTGTGGAGGAACTGTGTCAACTTGAATATGTATGAAACATAGATGTCGCATGAAACACCATTAACATTGTCTCTCTCTCACACACAGGGCAACGTCGTCGATCTCCCCCAACACTGGGGGGGGAAGAATCACAGTCCCATGCTCCGCGTGAAGATGATCCCACCGGCAGCGACGACTCTCACCACTCCGTGGATGACCCCGACCAACCTGGACCCTCTGGTGCCCAAGCCCCTGCAGCACCTGCGTCAGGTACATCTGTGCCAACCACCCCCCAATTCCTGCCACATCCCAGGACACACCCAGGAGCCCTGCTCGCACTGAACAACAGAGCCAGTCTGACCAGGAGAGACAAGGTTCTCCGGGCACCCAGGAGGAGGCAGGCAACCCTGCAAATGCCATCCCTCAGGGGTCCCGTAGACCCGATGTGCCCACAAGGGCAGGCCAGGCTCAAGTGGGCAGGGGTGGTGGGAGTGGAGGCAGGCGGAGGCGCGAACCTGACCAGCCAGCTCAGGACACCGGTATGTCACACATACGCAACATCCTGGACTCATACCGGCGTGACACCAGAGGCATCAACCAGGCCGTGTCGAGACTCTCAGAGATGCAGGGGACCCTCGATGAGATAAAGAACCTGCAGGTCGAGCATCATGCCAGTCATCAACAACACCAAGGACGGATGGAGGCAAGACTGGCTGAGCTCCTGGCGGTGCACAGGGACATGAGCCAATCACTCCGTCAGATCGCCCAAAGCATGGGCAACCCTCCCTGTGCCACCAGGCGTAGACCAGCACCAGACACAGGGAGGGAAGAGGAGGAGGAGGATTCGTCTGACGGAGCGTCCCAAACATCGTCAAGGCCTGCATCTGAGGGTCCCCGGAGGAAGGTGGGTCGTCCACGGAAAAGACCGTGAGAGTCAGTGGACCATCCACATCTCCCAGGTCACCTGGCCTTGCACCTGGCCCTCTGGTGCAACAGCAGCACCTCATCCAATGACATTCTCTGCCACATGGACTTGCTGGTCACATTCTGACCAATGATGACCAACACTGTGCCCTGGACTCTGATGACTTCCAATGCCAAGGATACCATCTCCCCCTGTGAACTTTGGATTCTATTCCCCCGGTAGAGCACCTAATTTCATCTACCAAAACACGTACCCCACCGCAAAAAAATATATAACTTTGGTCATGAGACGTTCCTGTCATTTTGCATTATTCAACAAAATATGTGTGTGGAAATGTCAAACTATGCCTGAGTGTTGAACTAACTCCAGCCATCCATACCCTGGGATCAGAGTCTGGTACAGGACACACATGGGTCACAAGGTATCATTCAATGTAGGCATGGAGCACAACACTCACCTGTGATGGCCTCTGGCTGCTGAGGGGGGGCTTGCTAAACTGTGCGGACAGACCTATTTGGGAGATTATCATCAAGGCGTAGAGGTCATGGCTCATGTGGAGGTTCCCGGGGAGGGAGTCCCAGGTATGTGTGGCCAGGTGGGAGAACAATGTCCTGTATGCTGGAGTACGGTGGATGTGAAGAACGGTGGCCAGGGCAAGGTTGGATGCACGGAGATGGCCCAACGGGATCTAGGATGACAGACGTACAAGGTTGGTTTGGGGTCGGGGTTGTGGACTGCCTCCTGAGTGTGGGTGGGGAGTGTGGAGGTCATCCTGCAGCAGACAGTGATCCATTGCAGCTATCTATGGTGGACGGTGAGGTGGCTGGGGCGCAGGGTGTTGAAGCTGAGGTGTGCAGATGCACCCTGGATGTGGACAAGTTTCCTGGGAGTTTGGATGTACTAGCTCCGTAGAGGGCAGGGCAGTATTTGACACGGATGTTGTCATGGACCTGGGGGATGGTCTGTCTTTTCTTGGAGTGGATCTATCTGTGGATCATGTGCATAATGCAGAGGGCGTTGCAGCATGAGGTACAGATGCTGTGGACTAGCATGGCAAATGTGAGCGAGCCAAACATGATGCACACCATCTTGTGTGTGTGGCCACTGGGTGCTTGTGCAGGGCTCTTGCGGGTGGGACACAAGCACTTGACCCAGCTGGAAGGGTACAATCCTCAGATGATCACCTCAGTCCTGTACAAGTACCAGCCTCAGGTGGCTCATGTTCAGCCATTCATCAATGGATCTCATGCATACTTGAATGATGGAACTGCCAATGTCTGTGTCTTTGTTGAGGGTGAGGAGCAACTGGCTGTCGATGGCATACGAGCTGATGATGAGGTGCTGTGCGCATGTGATGGTGGACAGGGGGGTCCTGGACACTCTGTAGATTGACATGCTGAGAGATGATACCTGTGCCATGTCCCAGACGATGACACCATACTACATGCTGAAGCCTTGAGTCCCACTCACATGCCCTTGCTGGGCTACAGAGCCGGTGGGGAGTATTAGGGACGTGACCTGGTTGGTGTGACAGGGCCTGGAAGGCGGGGCAGCGCAGTGTAGGCAGTTGGAGTTGCACACTCAGCATGCAAAGGTGTCGTGTGTGTGCCCAGGGTATGTCTGACAGCAGGCGTTAGATGTGCGGATGGACATAGCTCGGAGTGTGGCTGCTACATCAGACTGTAGTGTGATGTGGGTTATGCAAGGACAGGATGGTGGTGCAATGTGCACCTTGCATGTGCTGATGGTCCAGCCTTTGGCACCGCGTGGCGGCAACAGTGGCATAGACAAGCTGAGGACAGCCAAATGAATGGGTGGAGGGAGGAAGTGAGGAGCATCTTGGAGGCGTGTGTGTTGCCAAATCTGGATACTCTGTGGGCCATTGCTGCAGGGGCCACAGCAGCAGGCGGCATCTCCTTGCAAAATGCCAGAATTTGCACACAAAGACTAGGATGTCAGAAGGACAACTGCAACAGGCGCGTGTGTAAAGTAAGGAGTGTCCAGTGTCACATGGCACACCCAGAGACAATGCATGCACAATCACCAAAGAAGCATGACACCGGATCAGGAACCTGAAGGCCGACCCGCGCACAGGAGACACACCCTCAGCAGGTGTTGATGGCCCATTGTGTGGACCAACATGCCAAAAAACATACACGACCATGTACTTCATGCCCAATAGGGAGCCTAATCCATGAGCAACTGCATGCATGTTGCTAAACTACACATGGACTCCTATGCATAATCTTCCACAACTATGCCAGATATGCTGCATGCAAAGTGGCAAGAGACCTGCATTGACAGAGATGAGGCACCTTGGAGTGTGACGAACACCTTTATTACTCAGCCTCACACTAAGGGAAATGCATCAATTGGAACAGACTCACAGGTCATTTGGCTGACCATGTGTGACCTACACTGGACACCCCCTTCAACACACAGATGTGGTAAATCCTACTGAGCTGGCACACAAGTGAAGAGGTTGAGCCTAACACCCCTTGCTGCACACGGAGAGTCTGCAATTCCCCATTGAGCCTCATATGGGGATGTCCCACACTATGTCCACCATTAGCATCCCGTAAGTTCCTGAGGGACGTTATACACACATTGATGCCTTCATCAGAATCCACAAACCATTACAGATGACTGTCAGGAAGGGTGACTATCAATTCATGGGAGCCATGCAACACGTCATGTGCCCCATGGTGAGTCGACATGTATGCATGGTAACACAACATGCACAGGAGCAGTCCCCACATATCACAAACACGTACCACCCACAAAATGCCTTGCTGCACTCCTTACCCAAAATGACTTTTCACCATGTCTGTGCATGTAACTCTGATCCAGCACACGTTGCAATACTCATGAGGAATAGCAGGAGGGCAATGATGACATGAGTAGACGGCAGCCGCAAGAACCTGGGGAGGACAGACACACAACAAGTCAGCGAAGAGCTAGTAATCGCAGACATGTACATGTACTCTACAGGAATGATGTTGTCACCATGCTCTTAAAAAATTTAGTGTCCCAGCTAAAATGTGTGGAATGACATCATCACTTGAATGACACATCAGAACACGCCTCCAAGTCACTTAGCACACAGTCAGCTGGACACACACATTGCAACACATGCCACACAAGGATCAAATCGTGCACACTCAGACACAGGGACTCACCATTATGAGAAGAAGTTGCGGATAAGCTGACTCCGGATGTCCTCATCCTCATCCTCATCCACACTTGCCCCGTGCCCAAGCCCTTCATCCTCCACGGGTGGATGATCCTGCTCATCCGGATCAAGGATGAGTGGCACGGCTTTCTCCGCTGCCATGTTGTTCAGCATGCAGCACACAATGAAGATTTTGCAGACCATCACCGGGAGGGCGCCGCCGGTCTTGTGGAGGCACCGGAATCTGCTCTTCAGGAGTCCAAACGTCCTCTCAATCACGCGCCTCGTCTGCCCATGGGTGTCGTTGTACCGGTGTTCTGCGGCTGTTCTGGGATTGCGGAGAGGCGTCATCAGCCATGGCGTGTTGGGATAGCCAGAGTCCCCTACATGGAAACATGATGTGAAGAAGTGGGTCAGGAGATGCCGTAAGATACAAAGATAGCTCTAAACACAGGACTAACAGAGTATACCCACCAACAAGACATGCTCATTCCGCGTGCAGCTGCAGCATCATTTCTGGCACCCTGCTACGCCTCATGATGTAGGCATCGTGTGCGGACCCTGGAAAACGGGAACAGACATGAGAATCAGCATGTTAGCAAGACACACCACAAGGGCATTAATGGAGTGATAATGTTTTCTGTTTCTATAGGCTACCTCCTGTGCCTGTGGTGGTACCAAAGCCACATGTGTCCCATCAATGGCCCCAATTACATGAGGCATCCCTCCCAGGGCATAGAACTCACCCTTGACACGTATCAACTGCTCACGAGTAGGAAAATGGATGAATTCATCCAGGTGCACCAACATGGCTTCTAAAACATCATGCAGGACGCGGCTGAACATTGTCTGGGACATGCCACCAACATCTCACGCGTGTACGGCCCGTACACGCGTGAGTACGTGCCTATCACTATAGTTGGGGTACCGTAGGTCCGAGTGATATGGCACATACTCACGCATGTACGGCCCGTACACGCGTGAGTATGTGCCTATCACTATAGTTGGGGGTACCGTAGGCCCTAGTGATACGGCACGTACTCACGCGTGTACGGCCCGTACACGCGTGAGTACGTGCCTATCACTATAGTTGGGGTACCGTAGGTCCGAGTGATATGGCACGTACTCACGCATGTACGGCCCGTACACGTGTGAGTACGTGCCTATCACTATTGTTGGGGGTACCGTAGGCCCTAGTGATACGGCACGTACTCACGCGTGTACGGCCCGTACACGTGTGAGTACGTGCCTATCACTATAGTTGGGGTACCGTAGGTCCGGGTGATACGGCACGTACTCACGCGTGTATGGGCCTTATACGCGTGAGTACATGCCTATCACTATAGTTGGGGGTACCGTAGGCCCTAGTGATACGGCACGTACTCATGCGTGTACGGCCCGTACACGCGTGAGTACGTGCCTATCACTATAGTTGTGTTACCGTAGCCCTTAGTGATACGGCACGTACTCACGCGTGTACGGCACATACACGCGTGAGTACGGCCCGTATCACTGTAGTGATGGTGCCCTAGGGGTACGTGTGAAACGCGCCGTACCTGTCTGGGGATTTAAGAATTACAATGGGGACATATGAGGGACAAGTATTAGGGCCTAAATGCATGCTGGTTGTCATGGATACCGAGTTTCAAGTTCAAAATTTAACATCATGTGGTCTGGAAAAAGCAGTTGGCCACATTATACATTGTTGCAAAGTGGTTGTTGACTTGACATGATGCTGCAAATTTGAAAGATGCTAAGGCTGTCACTGGTGTATGTTTAAAGGGATTGGAGGAAACGTAGGATGCAAATGAGTCTGACCAATCACTCTGTACTCCTGTAAATGAAATAGGACAGCAAGGCAGATATAAGGCAGGCAGAACCCATGGGAGGGCACTTGCCTACACAACATGTCAGTCGATACCACTGCTGCTGTATTGTCTCCCTCTGGCACCATGTCAAGGACTGTGGAGAGGGCCCAGCCTTTCACCCAGGAGGAGAACGAGGCCCTGCTGGATGTGATCCTCCCACGGTACCCCATGCTGTTTGGTCAACCAGGGGAGCAGGTGAGTGCTGACTCCACTACCTTTGCCTGTGCACCTTTTTTGTGTCTGTCACTACTGGCATTGTGTCCAGGTGTGACAGACATGCAATGTTGGTTGGAGTGGGTCCCGGGGGCAGTGGATGGTTTATGTCTCTCATGCAGGGCTTGATGTAGTTCATGTGTGCACTCCTCACTTGTATTGTGCTTACTGTGACATTCACTGCATAGTGCATGGCACATTCAGCCAGCCTAATCCTCTTGGGCATTCTTGTTCTATTGTCCTGCGGTGATTCAGTGGTCACCCCGGTGTGACAGGTGACTGCACCCACAGATGTGTGTGAGAGTTGAGTGGAGCTGTGGTGAGAGTGGCGAGAGTGTCCAAATGATGTGTACGCCCCTGGACATTGATGTGTGTGAATGTTTCTTGTCATGTGGGTGAGTGTCTATGTGGAGTGTTGCACCACAGCTGCATGGAGGAGGCAACTGCTCAATCCATCTGATGTGAGAAGTAAGCCATGCTGTGTGTCTGACTTGCTGAGCTAGCCCCACACCTGTGACCCCCCCTGGCAAGTGGCACATGTGCAGAGTGAGGTTTGCATCCGCTGTTGCCAATGGCAGGTGATTGATGTGTGCCTGTGTGTGTCTGTGTACTCTGCTGAGGTTTCGTCAGTGGCCTGGGGCATGTGACTGCTTTGCGGTGCTGTCCATCAGCCTTGTGTTGCTTGGGATGCACAGTGTGTGCCATGATCAGGGATTGTTTCGCACCCCTCATGTCACCTGTGTACTTACTATGCCATGTAGTGCATTGGTGCATCCTCAGTGGAAAAAGTCCCTATGACTAAGGTGCTATTACTTGCCAGCATACTATGCCCTGTTCAACACATCAAAGATGTTCAAATGTGTGTCTCTGTGACATGGTGCAGGTGTAGTGATGTTGTCCCACTTTGTCATCCACACAGGTAACCGCCAACCACAAGGGGAAGATCTGGAAGGATGCCGTCAAGGCCGTGCAATCGGTGGAGGGTTGCAGTAGGCACCAGCCACAAGTGAGGAAGAGATGGCAGGACATCCGGTGCTGGACCCGGAGGATCGCCCGGGTCATGCTGAAGGAGGAGGCGCCTCACAAGCATGGCGGGCACCGGCGCCTGACCCACCAGATGAAGCGTGTCCTGGCGGTGGTCTTCCCTGACCTGGATAGGCGGATACAGGAGTTACAGCAGCAGGTAGGGGGTAGGTACATGTGTGTTTGTTGTGTGTTGCCAGCTTTTGTAGCTGCTCAGTCGCCTGGATACACTGCCAGGCTATATTTGTGCAGTCCATATCCTGTTCCCCCAAGTCAACCTGTGCTGTTCTTCCTCCCTTCCCCTCCTTGACATGTGTTACCTGGTCTGTGTGTTATCACTATTGCACATGGTCATCTAGGCTGCCAGTTTATCAAGGTGCACACTGCTTTCAGCATCATGTGTGGGGGTGGTCTGCCTGTGCCCTGTCCTGTTCAGTCATTTGGGAGTGCATACTTGTTGGCACTGATGCTGAGTCTCAACATAGGAGTGTGAGGTTTCAAATGAACAGACTTGCAGCATGCATTACCAATGTTGTGGCCTCAGACATGATGTGCATGAGTGGGATATATGCATAGTGCCGGGACGGTTGCTCCTGTTACAGTGAGATCATTCCAGGACCATGGAGCAGTGTGCCCACTACAATCCCCTGACACAGCCTGCCCTCCTACTCATGTGTGTCATCCAACACTGTGCCCATTCACTGTGGGTTCAGCATGGCTCTGCCTCTGTGGCATTGTTCCCTGGCCTAGGTAGTATTTTTCACATGTGTGATACATTTGTCCACTGGACAGGGATACACCAGTTTGCTTGTGCATATTCACACTGGGCAGTGCCTGTGTGGCTATTCACGCAATCTGTTGATGTTTGTTTGTGACCAATATGTTTTGCCAGCCCTACAAGGTGATGTTGTGTTAATGAAGCTAGTTTTCAAGCACAGTTATTGTAACCCTGAATAAGAGGTGTCACTTCTTGATCGGTATCAGTCACATTGACTCAGGTATGGGTGGGTGTGTGCGGGAGGGGCGTACATTTTCAACCCTGATGTTTCATTGCCAATTCTGACTTGTGTGTGATGATTCGCAGTACAGAAGGTCATCGTGCAGTGCCCCCGTGATGTTGGCCAGTGCTTAATGTTCGTGCTTTGTAGCCTGTGTCAGTTTTTGACAATCATGTATCCTGCTTGTACATTTTTGGCACCTGTGTGTGGTTCAGATGCTACACAGTTGTGACTTTGTGTGCTGACATCTGTGGGTACATTCTGGCTTGCCATGAGGGGGAACCCACAGTACAGCTAGGCTTTTTTGCTAAACAATTGCAGGCCCATTAGCTTATGCATTGTCCTGGGTGTGGACATGTGTGCCACTCCAGATGACAGTCAGTAGGTCATATGTGTAGCCAACTGTGTGATCAGGTGACGGATAGCCATGTGACAAATGACATTATTCAAGTGGTTACTCAGAGAAAATGTCCATTGGCACACACTACACCTGTCAACATGTCTCAATGTTTCATATGCTTGACCTTGTTGTTTTGTTGTGAAGGACAATGATGTGCCTGCATGACAGATGTCTCCCAAGGAAGTGCACAAGACACCACCTTTACACTTTCCAGGGACACGCTGGCACATTTTAAAGTAAGGCACAGTTTGAACAAAACTTGTTTGGAGTTCATACATATACATGTTCCCACAGTGTGGTAGCATTTGGGTTAGTCCTTGGTTGTTGCTGATACCAACTTACGAGTGTCAAGTCATCCAGACCACCGTGGTGCCATGTATATGTACTTACTGATACACCATTTCTGCCTAACAGTGGCTGATTTGAATGAGTCTGGCAGCTCAGACAATGTCTGTGTACATGTAGTTTGGTGTGCACCTCCTTGTGTGACTTCTGCTATACAGACACATGTGTGTTGTGAGTGCCACATTCACACATTCTAGACATGTCCATTGTGTAAAGGGTTGTGATTCTCCAGGAGTCACAATGTATTTCTTTGGGGTTTCAAAAGTACTCACAGGTCTCTGAGTGTGGGGACACCTTCTGCATTGGCATGTGGTATTTGGCCTTGGGTGCAACAATACTGTTTGGTTCACAGTGAACAAGAGGTGGCATGCCTTCATAGTCTTGCTGTGCTCAACTGATCCCAGATACTAGCTTCTCATGATCTTGTGATTTCAAGTTATTTGCTGTTGTGTCCTAATTTTCATTGTTTCCAAGTGGCATGGTGGGTCAACCAACTGGGGAATGCAGGACTTACATATGTGGGGAGTATTCTAGATGTTACTCATGATGCCTTTCCTGATATGCACTGTTGCCTATTTTGTTTGGACTCATGTGTCAGATGTATACAGGTGACTGATCTTTTCCTGTCTCTTCACCTTGCCCGCAGCATCATCGGAGGACACCGAGGGAGACACCGGCACAGACTTGGAGGAGGGATCGAGCAGTGGTGCCACCACTGCTGAGGAGTCGGCAGACTCAAGTGGCACCGAGGGCGAGGGGAGCGAGGCGGAGGACCTGCCCAGTACCAACACTGACTACGAGGCTGACGGGTCCGAGGCTGAGCTCCCTGAGGGGGCGGAGGCTGCTCCAACAGCTGGCAGCAGCAGTACATCTCTCGCCGCCCCCTCCATTCCCATCACCGCCCTCCCACTTGCTCGGGTCCCTTCTGTCCGTGCTAGGCCACATCGTGTCTCCTTCGTGCCAGGCACCGCACCCCCCTGCCCCTGTCTCCCCTGCTGCCCTCACTGCCGAGTCTGTGGACATTCAGCGGCAGTTGCAAGTTGGGCAGACATCGATCCTGACTGTCCTCCATGGCCACACCAGACTGCAGACCCAAATGGTGTCGTACATGGAGGGCATGTCATCAGCGATGTCTGACCAACGGATGTTGCTGAGGTCCCTGGACTCGTCACTGACGGCAGTAGTGAGTCACCTGCAGCACTGCCTCCCCCCTACCCCTGCTCCATCCACAAGTCCCACACCCATGCCTGTCCCAAGCACACCAAGACATCCACACACATGCACCCCACCAGACACAAGCAGCACACCACCACGTAAGGGCAAGCGCACACCTCCTGACACGCACACTCAGGGGGAAGCAGGCACACCCACTGGGTCTGGGGCACACAGGCAGGCACGCAGCCACAGTCCTCGTCCACATGACTCACTCCCCAGTCCCTCCGATGTCACTGCCCTTGGCTCCCCTGCCCCAGATTCGGAGAAGGAGGCCTACTTTGCTGGGCTGGGCCTCAGCCCCACTAGTTCACCTGGCCGGAAACGGTCAAGGCACTCCACGGGTAGGGGAGTTAAGTCCCCCAGCCTGTCCACCACCTCCCCCAGTAGCACTGCAACCCATCCCTCTGACCCCCCCCCTCCTTGGGGCCTGTTGTTTCTCCGGGTGCAGGGGAGACGCTTGAAGAACTGGCAGAAGTGTGCAGCGCCGAGCTCACCTCCACCTTTGGCGCTGCCCCACCCCTGTGGTGGAGTCGTCCGTCCCTGCACCCACCACACCTACCCTTCCCCCTCCTGTCCCTGCGGTGCCTGGTCCTTCCCCACATGATGCCCCCCCCCCCCAGTCGACGACACAGAGTCTTCTGATGTGCAGGCAAGCTAGGGGAGACGCATGGCTATGTGTCCCCCCAAGGACTGATGATATGGACTGGCCATTGGCCTTTGTGAATGCTGGGAGTGATGGGCACCCACCCCTCACATGTCCCTGTCCACTGCTGGTATTCCTCTGCACCTACCCCCATGTCCCTGTCCACTGCTGGTATTCCTCTGCACCCACCCCCATGTCTGTGTCCACTGCTGGTATTCCTTTGCACCCACCCCCATGTCTCTGTCCACTGCTGGGAGTGATGGGCACCCACCCCTCACATGTCCCTGTCCACTGCTGGTATTCCTCTGCACCCACCCCCATGTCCCTGTCCACTGCTGGTATTCCTCTGCACCCACCCACCCACCCACTTGCGCCCTCGCTGTGGTACACTGCTGTCCTGAGCATACACCACCCCCAATTTACAGCTGATGTGCTGCACCAAGCCATACACCTACATCCGTGGTGTGTGTACGCCTTGTATCCATCATGTAATGGGGCTGTAGGGGTACGGGTGGTACGGCCTGTACCCATGCTCTGTGGGCGTGGGTACGGGCCGTACCACCATAGTGGCGGTGATGTAGGGGTATGCGTGGTACGGCCCGTACCCACGCTCTGGGGGCGTGGGTACAGGCCGTACCACCATTGTGGCGGTGACGTAGGGGTACGCGTGGTACGGCCCGTACCCACGCTCTGGGGGCGTGGGTACGGGCTGTACCACCATTGTGGCAGTGACGTAGGGGTACGCGTGGTACGGCCCGTACCCACGCCCCCCAGAGCGTGGGTACGGGCCGTCCCACCATTGTGGCGGTGATGTAGGGGTACGCGTGGTACGGCACGTACCCACGCCCCCCAGAGCGTGGGTACGGGCCGTCCCACCATTGTGGCGGTGACGTAGGGGTACACATGGTACGGCCCGTACCCACGCTCTGGGGGGCGTGGGTACGGGCTGTACCACGGTGACGTAGGGGTACGCGTGGTACGGCCCGTACCCGTGCTCTGGGGGCGTGGGTACGGTCCATACCACCCTTGTAGTGGTGACGGGTACAAGTCGACGTCCACTTCCGTTGTGGAGGTAGGTAGGGATTGGTGGACACGCCCCCCAGTGACCAGAGCCTGGAGGTCATTTCTGTGCAGGACATATGTATATTTGTAATTGGGTGGGGGTAATGTTTCCTGCCCCAGCCCCCCCACCCCCCTTTGCCCCTGGGTGTTGTTCTGACCTTCTGCGGCATCTGCGTCGGTTTCTGAACACGAGGTCGTAGGCTATGAGGGCCAGGATGATGCGTAGGTTGGGGTCCATCGCTGTCCGTCGCGTACCGGTGCTCCTTCTTCGCGTCGTCCTCAATTTCCCGGCAGTTTTTGGCTCCCGTAAAAAATGCTACGTGCGGAGTGACGTAGGCACGAATCGTACTTGCTGGTTCGTAAAACGCTGCCTGACTCCGTCCGGACGTCGCGTACGCGCTGTCCAGATTCAGATTTGTATGGTTTTTTTTGCCGGTCGGTGTTTTGTACGAATCGTAGGGAAATGGTATTTCTTTCTGTACGAATCGTACTTGCGGGTTTGTAAGGTGGTTTTCCCGGGAACGAGTCGGACGGAGAAAACGCTCCGTACGACGGTTCGTACCCGGGTTTTACAGGATCGGAATCGGCACCTAAGTGTGTAGCCCTTGGTTGTTGTAGGGCTTCACAACTGTACATGGATCCCAAATGATGATATATGCTACTTTGGTGGCTAATGGGATTTTTCTTTAAGTTTTGAGACTTTCTCTGATGTTACTAATTTGCTCTGCTGTGCTTTATAATGCCCAGTTTGTTTAGACCCTAGGTTTCTGTGGTGTTACTTATATGTGGATATTAAGGGATTTGAAACCATTGGGTCTATAAATATGTTTCCCTTGGACCCCCTATTTTAATGCTTTATTGTTAACAGTCACTTGCATGCTGCCTAACTTGGTTAATCACTTCTTTTTTTAAGACCAACTCAGGGTGTGGGTATTTGAGCACATTAATAATTTTCTATCATGGTCAAAAATGATGTGGATTATGCTAGTGGGTTGGAGCTGTGAAGGGATTAGGCATCTCCATAAACAACAGCAAGACGTAGTTCAGGTCTTAATCTATGCTAATCCTACATTTCTTGTAAATAATTTTGCATGTGAATTTGAATGTTGTGCCTTGAACCAATGGCATAGAAAATACATTTTAAATTTCTGTATTGGGAGAATCTGTGGAAGTAATGTTTTTTATAACTGTCAAACAGAGAGAAGATTGCCATTACATAAATATGATCCAAACTGTCCAAAAACATTATTGGGTTGTGCGTGTTATTCTGAGGAGATACATTTCCTTTGCAAACTGCACTCTAAGCGTCGAGGTTGGAGACCTATATATGATGACACATTAAGTGTTCAGCAATTTCTTTCTGCGCACAGTGCATGTTAGAGTGATTTGCTCCTGACCTGCTGGATACATTCATATTCTTTTCTAGCTCTGTTATCACCAGTTTAAGCCCTACTTTGGAGTTTAGATATTAAGAAGTAGAATAAACAATTTAAACATTTTACCCCAAGAGCTTAAAAACCATTAACAGAAGATAGTTTGAAAATCAAGGCACTGTAAAAAATAAATTCCAGTTTTTAAAGAGGACACCCATAATTCTGTAACCTCCACCTAGATATATATATTACCTACTGGCGGTCGCCAGTAGGTAGTTATAGTTAGGACCTATTTTCCATAGGCAATCCGCAACATTCTATTCCCAATAAGTCTGGCGCAGGTTGACGAAAATTAGTGATAGGGGCTATTTTTTTTTTACGGTAAAATTAGGAGTCGCGCATCCCAACACGTTGGGTGCACGATTTCTCTCACGTAGGGTGCACGGTTCCTAATGCATCCACCGTGTCGAGCACGTATATGACGTCACGTGGAAGCGCGCGAGCGTTGCGTAACGTATTTCGTACGTGTCGCGTATGGGCTTGGAGTCGCGTACCGGTCGCATAGCACTCTCGCACAAAAATACGTACCCAACGCATACCGTACGCGGATGCTTACGCGCAGGGATCGAGAAAGGTGCGCATAGGGTGCGCGAATCCCCCCCCAAAAAATTTATATTAATAATAAAGTATTGAAAATATAGTTTAAAAAATATTTTACAAAATATACAAATATATTTTTACAAAATGTACAATTTTTTTTTAACACGCTAAAAACAATTAATATTTTTTAATTTTTAAAATAATTAATTGAAAAGATAAGTTAAAAAAATGGTGAAAAATAATATTTTAAAAAACAATTAAAGGAATTGACACACTGAAATAGAAAAATTTAGAAATCCAATGAAAATCATTAAACATCATAGCTTTAGAGATAAGTTATAGATAGGAATTAGCATTTAAAAAACCTTTGAAGTTCACTGGAAAAAACCATGGGTTTCATGCTCGTTATAGTTAGGAATTGGCATTTAAAAAACCTTAGAAATTCACTGATAAAACCATAGGTTTCAGGGGTGTTATAGTTAGCTGGACATTTCCCTCGTACAAAACCCTAGAAATTCTCCCGTTATAGTTAGTTCAGCTAACTATAACTCGCGCCCCCCCAATGCACTGCTGATGACGTCACATATTACATCACTCATGACATGGTCAGTGACATCACCGATGACATCTCAAATGACATCACTGATGACATCACTGATGATGTCATTCATGTGATCATTTGATGCTTCTTGTCACACCCAAATATAACCTTTGATACACCCCCTCTAAATTACATACTGCCACTCTCAAAACCATACACAATCCAACACCAATAAGTACATACCCCATCACTGACACTTAGGTCTAAACACTCATCCACTCACTCATCTGTACAGTCACTCATACTTATGGTCTCTCAGTACAGGACCATCATATGCACTCATACACCTATATAGACACTCCCACACCGCTACTCATCCATAGAGTTACTCACACATATACTCAGTCATGCAAGTAATTAATCACACTGCCATTTACTCACCTATACAATTATACACGCACAAGCTCAATTACTCATACAAATACTAGCAACATTTAATGGTCTTATACAATCAATGATACAAGCATACACTCATCCATACAGCCACTCACACTATCACACACTGTCAGTTATAGTTATTTCTGTACTCCAACATACATATATACTGCCGTTCACATATGTAGTAAATTACACATGTACTAATGAAATTTGTATTCACTCACTAACACAACCATACATACACTCACCCACCCATACAGTCCATCACAGATGCACTCTCAAAACCATGCACCCACTGAGTCACCCACTCACATATCTATGCACAGTCACACACACTCCACGCACTCAAACAGTCAGGCACCCATACAGATACTTAGACAACCAATCAATAACCCATATAGACACTCATGTAGCTGTTCACAAACCCATGCAGCTGCTTACACACCAACAGACAGACAGATACAGACATTCACAAAGTTTAGTCACTTGTCCGCAGTTACATATATTTAATCACTCACTTATAGAGTCAGTCACGCATCTACTAAATCATCCATTCACACACTTATACACCCACTCATTCTTCCATAGGCCTCTCCCTATATATATAAAACATATTTAAACTTTACAGAAACCCTGGATGATGTCATCAGTGATGTCATTTGAGATGTCATCAGTGATGTCATCAGTGATGTCACTGACCATGTCGTGAGTGATGTAATATGTGACGTCATCAGCAGTGTATTGCGGGGGCGCGAGTTATAGTTCGCTGAACTAACTATAACGGGGGAATTTCTAGGGTTTTGAACGAGGAAAATGTCCAGCTAACTATAACACCCAGAATCCAGCACAAACCGAAACAGCAAAAACAAGGAGAAACTAATCATTTCTCCTCGTTGCGCCTGTTTAAGACCAAGTTTCCCCTGGTCTAATTTTTGGCGCTCCCCCATATTTACGCCACCCTTGTAAATAGGGGGTAGAGTCTATAAGCAACGGGTGTGGCAAAGAATGCCCACAGCAACCCCCATTGCCCGGCACTTTGCCGCAGCGGACTACTGCGGTTAAGTGGCTTAACGCCACCTTGTAAATATGGAGCAGGGCATTGCGCCACAGGAATGTCATTAAAAGTGATGTTCCTGTGGCGCAATGCCCTTGTAAATATTCCCCCATACTTCTTAACAATGGTGGTATTTTTGGCATTGTAGTTCATGTCCTTCCAGAGGCTACTGCTTCAAACGAGTGAACCGAAGAAGTCCTCATTTGTTTGTGAAACAAAGGACTCGCTCTCAACTGAACAATACATTTTGTTACCTATGCAAGTACGGCTTTATTTAAATGTTTTGGTTCTGAGGTTTTATCTTTATATAAATTGGCTAATGAAACAAACCCTTTCGCTTTTCTTATTTAGTAGCTATATCCCTAATACTTGTGTGTTTTGGCCTCGAATGTATTTGTATTGCATACTAAAAAACGTTTTCCCTGCGATTGTAT
Source organism: Triturus cristatus (assembly GCF_964204655.1). Taxonomy (NCBI): domain Eukaryota; kingdom Metazoa; phylum Chordata; class Amphibia; order Caudata; family Salamandridae; genus Triturus; species Triturus cristatus. The sequence continues at coordinate 435,875,387 of NC_140587.1, read as the reverse complement.
TTTAGAGTTGGGGGAGGAGAGGCAAGCAGCACCCAGGGGTCTCACGCAGTACACTTCTAAAAGCTAGAACGCCACGACATGCCTGGCCTGTGTTTACACCATAATAACTGGGTGGGCCCCCCGAGCCTCTGTCACCTGTCACTCCAGTTGTGTTGCAAATGAGCCCACCTTCCTGCGCCGGCTTTTGATCTGAAAGGCACCACACCTTGTGGGAGGCGGCCGCGCAGGGGACTTTCATGTGAAACCTGCCCCCGTTGTGCGGCATTCTGGGCAGGGGAGCTATAAGTGGCATACGTGGTAGTTTGCCTAGCAGGTGGCCCGTCCTTGGGCCTTTTTCCGTCAGTGTGAGGAGGTTGCCAGTGGGGAGATGACTAATTAATTACCATATAATTACAGTCGCCCCTGATCTCGTTCGCCACATACTGCTGGATGCAAACCCCTCAGTGGCCTTTTTATGCACCGACTGGTGTCCAGTTAATTAAACGAAACCTTTCAAAAACAAATGCGCTGGACTTTAGTCACAAAGGTGATAAGCTAACAGGTGACTTACTGAAAGGGTCGTGTTTATCTGGCTGAGGCCTAGGCGGGTAGGCAAGGCACGGGGTTGAGCTTGAAGTTGCCTGCCTGCTTTGAGTGCAGCTCTCTGTTGATTTTCGATTAAGTCGCGGGGAGGGCTTTATATTACGACACAACTCAGCAATGGTATTCATCCCAGGGGTTACCGCCCTACTGTTCCCGAGGTAGCTATATGGGTGACACTAACGACGGACTGGAGGAAGCGTTGGTAGCCATATTCTTTTCAGGCTTGCTTAGATTTTTGACACGATTTGCAATGTAATTCTGAACACGGGCCTCCCACAGTAAATGTTGATGTGTGACGTCGCAGTGAAAGGTTTTAATTCCGTATCAAATTTGACAGCTTTCTCGCCAACACCCCTGCAGTGCTTGCTGCTCCTTAGATTAATTAGGTGGAGGGATAAAATACCGCAATTACGCCCTTTTTTTCACAAATTGTTGGTCGCGTGGCGATTTTTGGTGGGTCGCGGAGGGCCAAGCAATAAATAAATATGCATTTAACTTATGTATTTGTCTTGTCATATTTACTGCGCTTCAAAGACAGAGGTCAAATGTCAGGCTAAGCCTTCTGATAAATTGCTGCTGTCGTTTAACATGGGAATTGGTGTTTACAAACTCTTCTCCATTTGCGGTCAGAGAAAGGAAAGAAAAGGAAGGTGAATTATGTGACAATCTTGCAAGGGGACAGAGAGTGTGAAAGGAAAGGCTGTAGGATGTCAAGCTTTATAACACACAACAAAACGTAGATACACGTAAATAAACTACACACTCAGCAGTTAGGAAACAATAATAAAGCACATTTTTTGTACCTCCGAAATGTAATGGAGGCAAGGATTTTAATAGGATCAAAACAAATCAAGACAATTTACTTGGTAAAGCACAAATGACAAATATTTGCTGAAATCCAAGCTCTGCACATTATCATATGTGTGCAATATAGTTTTATCAGTAAAAACGTATGTGCAAATTTAGTGTCTAGTTCAATTGAAAATGTGCTGCCTGTAAAAGACATAAATAATGGTTGTAATTTAAACATTATTGTATGAATGAACCTGAATTAATGTAATTTATTTCAAAATATTAAGATGGTCCCTCCAGTACCAGTACCCTGGTCAGACCACCATGTTATTCGTTTTAACTTAGAAAAGACAGGAAGAGAGCATGGGAAGAATCCCGCCAAAACCGGAACTATGAAAAGGCGATAGACCAAGCTCAATGGGGACCCAGGGGGACCTTGGCACGAGCCGGTGTCCCCCTGGGGTGATTCGTGCTTTGGTACAATCCACACAGCGCGATAGGGCAGGTAGGTAGTGGGCGGGTTTAGTGGGGAGGTTATTTATACGAGGGCTTAGGGCGGGAAATCTCACCTGGGGAGATTTACTTAGGTGAACGTTTGTTTAACCCACAACAATATAAAAAGTACTTAGGCTAAGTTCTTTGAAGAAAAAATCATCCTGGCTCAGAACTCCTCAAAGGATTGTTTGTGGTAGTTAAGGCACTCACTGCTCCCAACCAGGACCCCCATCCCTTAGAGACATCAGAGGAGGGGTGTAATGATTTAGCCTCCTTCTTTCCCTCAAAAGTAACTGACATCTACAGTCTCTTCGGAGCAAGTAGGGAGGCAACCTCAAGGGGGGAGGAGGATCAGGAAGAAACCCCTTCGCCAAAAACCTTCAGCATTCTCCCGCTAATGGAAGTAAAGGAATCAGAATCCTCGATGGATAAAGTGAAGTCTGGTTCACCTTTAGATCTGGCTCCGCCTCACATCCTTAAAACAGCCACATCTGCCATCCTTCCATCCCTGATTAATGTCATGAACCAGTCTCTGGAGGCTAGTATTGGCCCATCTGCATGGAAACATGCAATTATTAAACTCCTGCTAAAAAAAAGCTAACGCAGACCCCTCACAACTAGCTAATTACCGCCCCATTTCACTGCTGCTTTTTGTGGGTAAGCTGGTGGAAAAACATGTTAATAGATCATTGGCAGAATTTCTAGAAATAAACCAATGCCTCCACCCAACCCAGATGGGATTCCAGGCACAACACAGCACTAATGCACCCTGGTGGTGGTAGTGGAGGAACTTAGGGTATCATTAGATCAGGGAAAATCAGCGGCCTTACTCCTCTTGGACCTGAGTGCTGCCTTCGATACGGTAGACCACCACAATTTACAAAGGAGACTCTCGGCAAAAGGGATACAGGGAACTACGCTCAAGTGGTTAGCATTGTTCCTGGAGGGACGAACATTTCAAGTCTTAGAGAATACTACCTTCTCTAAGACAATGTCAATGAGTTGTGGAGTACCACAGAGCTCCTCGCTAAGTCTGACACTGTTTAATGTGTATATGGAGCCGTTAGCGGAGATTGTCCAAGAATTTGACATCTTCATGACGTTTTATGCAGACCACACTCAACTGGTGATCTCCCTGGACCCAAAAAACAGTAGGGACTCAGAGAGATTAGCACCCTGTGTGGAAAGAGTCAAGGAATGGATGACAAAAAGCTGCCTGAAACTAAACGGAGACAAAACCGAGCTAATGGTCCTTGGGAACAAGCAAAACCCCAGGCCTTCCATAAGCTGGCCGGAATGTCTAGGTAGCCCTCTTGTACATAAAGAAGCTATCAAAAATCTGGGTTTCTGGCAAGACAAGGATCTTTCTATGGAGACACAAGCCAAGAAAGTTGCAGCAACGTGATTTGAACTTCTAAGAAGTCTCCGAAAGATCCTAGATCGAATCTGTATGCAGCATGGGAAGATGGTAGTCCACTCTCTGGTCACTTCACGGCTGGATTATGGAAACGCACTATTCCTGGCGGCACCGAAATATGTAACCCACAGACTGCAAGTGGTCCAGAATGCAACACCAAGACTACTGTGCAGTGTCCCCGCTCGGGAGTCAGTAAAAACACACCTAAAAGGACTACACTGGCTCCCTGTAGAGGCTAGAGTCGAATTTAAGGTGCTGATCATGACGCACAAAGTCCTACACAACAGGGACCCCAGGAAAATAAAGAGTCTATTATCACCTTACACTCCTAATAGGTACTTGAGATCAAGTTCGGAAGGATTCCTAAAACCAACTAGGGCCACAAGGGAGAGGGAGAGGTGGGGAGGAAGATCTTTTTCCTACAAAGTCCCCAAACTCTGGAAGTCCCTGCCATGCGAATTTCGAATGTTAGACAAAGAACTGCAGTTCCGGAAAGCAATTAAAACATGGCTGTTTAAACAATACCTCTAGGACCTTCCCAGTCCCACCCAACTAGGTGTCTCTTAGCACAGGGAAGCCCTAAGGTAGCCATGCGCTCTACAAATCCTTAATAATAATAATCATTTATAACCTAATTTTTAATATATCTAAGGTCATATTTTTGAATAAGAAACAAGAAAATGATCAAGACATGTTACATATGTGCTCTTCAAAATGATGGCACTCCCCAGATTTCTCTATGCCCTACACAACACCCCCTTCTTGGTTCCTACGTCGTATTTTAGAGCAATAGAATCGGAGGTGAATAATCTCCTCTGGGATGGAAAACCTGCTAGGATAGCCGTGGCTAACCTAGTCAAAAGCTGGAATGACGGCGGCATTGTACTCCCAAACGTCCAGACCTATTACTGGGCCTCTCAATTGGCCGTAATCAACCAATGGCTCCACTCACCCCAAATTGACCCAGCTTACCGGTTGTATAGACATGCCCTAGGAATAGGGGGGAATCAACCGAATACTCTATAAGAAAATGCAGAAAACAGATCTCTTGGGGCCTACCGCACATACTGTCCAACTGTGGTACGCTGTACTGAGAAACCTAGGTTGGAACGAAAGAATAACACAACAAACCCCTCTGTGGGAAACCGGCAGACTGGGCAAACTAGGCAAGAGTAAGGGGTTTAGGCAATGGGATGCCATAGGAATTTCACGAGTGAGTGGCCTTTGGAAAACAGGGTAAGTCATTACCTTTGCTCAACTGCAAGACCAGTACGAGATGGCGCCAGCTGAGATGTTCCGGTACCTTCAGGTTAAGCATGCGCTAGAAGCGGTCATTTCGCCTGACACTGTCCTTCCGGAGGCCTCCCCGTTGAAGGATAGACTCCTCAAGGGATATATGGACAAGAAAGCCATATCTCTAATTACCGGAAAATCGTCAACAATCAGTCAGACCCTACACAATTGCTACGGGAAAAATCGCAGGCCAATGTAGGTGACTTAGATGACACTGACTGGCAGGAAGCGTTGGAATCCCCGAGGGAGGTGGCGGTATCCTCGAAGTTGCGCTTGATACAACTTAAAGTGCTCCAGAGAACCTATTTCACAAGAGTGACATTATGCAAGATAGGAAAGACCAATCACCAACTCTGCCTGCGACAATGTGGCGAAATAGGCACTTTTTATCACACAATATGGGAATGCCCTGCAATTATAGCATACTGGGCAGCAATTATGAACACGATCACACATATTAGTGAGGCTCCCATACCACCAGACCCTAAACGATGTCTCCCAAACATCTGGGAAGCAACAGACCTAAATCAAAAGGCTCAAGCTTGGGCAACACTAGGCATGATGAGAGCAAAGCGAAAAATTGCCAGACTCTGAGGGGCACGAACTACCCCAGTACTGGGAGAGTGGTGTAAGGATATGGATATGGCCGTGGCGGCTGAAAAAACTGCATATATTCATAGACGGTGCCCCAGGAAATGGGAGCGAATGTGGGGAAAATGGAACACGTTTAGGGGAGGCATATGTACCCCACCAGCTGCAGAATCATTATCAGACGATAATGAATACATTGAAATACTGTACATTCATTAACAGGCCTAAGATATATGTAAGACATAATGTATACCTGTGGATGGAAATGATATATGATGAACAACAAAGTGTTGTATATACACGTCTTATCGCAAATGTTACAACTGCAAGTCTTGTACCTAATAAAAATGTTTATACAAAAATTAAAAAAAGACATGTTGCATATGTTTAAAAATACATTTTCTCTTGTGTGCCAAAAAATGTGGGGCTAATAAGCCAAATTGTGTTGTGCCAGAGTGCTCCCATTTCACCACCCTCTTAACCCAAGGAACCCTCTGTACACAGTGAGTAACGGTCCCAATCATATCCCTTCCCCATCACGACCCCCTGGGTACCACAAAACCACCTTCCTTTCTCCCCCGAGGCATAGACATAAATCAGCACAATTGTCTTGGGCTAGGGGTCGGAAGAACCCCAGCAGTATTTTATTAAATGATAAAAAAACATATTCAAAAACATTTTTATAATTCATTACTCAGAAAACCCGTCCATCAGTATAGAATATTCATACATCAACAAATTTCCATACACAACGTATTCACAATTATTTGGAATTGCTAACCGTAACATATTGTCTAATACATAGCCATTCCTAACCTACAACTAAAGTATGCACATTATTATTTTCTGCGTATCCCGAATTGAGCCTACGGGCAAGGTCATGACTGGTCCAACTATATGCTAGGTCCACCTCTCCTACCGGAGTGACCTTGCGCAGGAGGCCTTGTTGCCCAGATTACCTCCCTCGGGCACCCCCTACTCCCTCAAATATTACCTCCAAGGGGCTGTGCTGTTATAGGATTGGGCTTAAAGGCCTGCTGGAAGCGGAACTTCTCAATCCCCGCACCCTCCAGCCTACTGGCCGTAAATACCCCCTGGAGTTCCATGAGAGCTCACTGTCCCCCCCAGGCATCCCCATTAACAATGGTGATGCCTACTAAGGACCGTAAAATTCCCCACCAATCATGACCTTACCATCACTGGCCAGGATAGTTGACCGTCTATCTGGCCCCCCTTCTCACAGAGACGATCTAAGTTCATGCCCTGTCCCTTGTCCCCACCAACCACGCTAACAAATTCTCCAGGAAAATTCCATTGCCCAGTTGTGAGTGAACTCCATCCTGCAGAAAAAACCTCCCGCCCCGGATGCACCCATGTCCAATAGTTTGGACTTTTGGGGACCTAAACAACTTGTCAATTCTCTTGTTATTCTTTTTACCGAGTGGGTCAAGGCCTAGACCGACTCACCCCCTCCCGCCATTGGAACCTGGGAATGATGTGGGATCATACCAAGACTGCCTGTGGGCACTCCCTCACCAACAATCCTATCTCAGTGATCAAAGTCTCGACAATGCCCTTCTGACCCAAATGCACCAGGTCGTTGCCCCTCAGATGTACAATTACCACTGCAGGGCGTGTAAATCTTAGTTAGGAGAACCCCCAACAAGCTCCACAACTTCCTCAGGTGCAAACCTCCCTGCCCATGCAGAGATACATTGAAACCTGCCCGACGGGCCCTGTCTGCATAGTTGCCTGTGAAAAAATTATGCTTCAACCTGTTCACGTACAAGTAACCTACTATCCAAACTTCCATTCCACCTGACCCCTGGCGAGGACCTGCATTATGCGAGGCTCCAGTGACCGGTGCACGACGGCGAGCTTCCTTCCTGTGGCACAGGACATGGACACCTCAAAGCATGTGTAAACGCACATATCGTTTGGAACAATCTGAGGACCAACAACCGATCCTCTGTCCCGCTCGTATTGAGAAGCCTCTAGCCGTGGCCTCGGTGACTACACGATCCAGAAAGAATGAGAACCAAATTTTGATGGATCCAACCCTGCTGCCACAAGCGCCAGGGTTTCTGGCAACCTGAAATTTTGCAAGCAGGTGCCATCTTCGTGAATACACAGTGGACCCCCGCTACCCGCGGTCTGTAGGCCAGGAAAGACTCCAGGTTGCCCACTGGACAGCATGAGCTTCCTTGTGTTTTATGCAGAATAACATGGTATCCCCTGCCGTTTTAGTCTATTTTCGATTTAGAGATTGATAAAGACAGAGAGCCCCCCCCTGTATTTGAACATGTCCAAATTGTAGCCCCGGTGCCAGTCTTGCTTGTTACGCGCCACCAGTTCTCCAACCCTGAAGGCATCGTAGAAGGCCAGGGTAAAGGCCGCCATGAAGAGTTGAACCTCCCCAGTGGATCTACATACCTTCCCCAGTGCCCTCAGTACTGCAGCCAATGTGTCAATACTATTTGGGCGCGGGACATCGGGCTGGGGATCCTGCAAATGCTGCCACCCCTTAAGTGCCCTTTGCACTATGAAAATGCTGGTAGGATCCTGGTGACGCCGCATTTTTGTAAAAAAAGAGATTGCCGCCATGAGGCGCCTTGCATACGCCGCAGAATGCCCCCCTTCTCTCAATGCCCTCAGGAAAGACACAACAGCAGATGACTCCTGCCAGGCCCCTTCCCAGCCGTCACCAAGAACATTGCAGTAGGCACTAAAAGCCCCCTCATAGGCCCTCCTGGTCCTGGGTGCTAGGCTAGCTGCCATGGGGTCCGATGGGTTGGGGCACCAAGTTGACATAGCTGGTCTGGAAAGGGCGTTGGACTTTCCGCTGCTCCTGGGTGGAAGGACCTGAACACCTGAATCTTAAAACGAGACAGAGCATCTGCAGCGTGATTCCAGCACTCCTGGGACACATTTGGCCCTAAACAGTACATTCAGTCTCATGCATTGGAGTACTATTTCTTTTATCAACGCAGCATCATTTTACACTTAGCTGATTGGTGGTTAATACTCTGCACTACTGACATGTTATTGGACCAAAGACCAAAAAAAATACAGATTGATTGCGAAACTGTTCTGACCAGATGGTTAGTGCCACCAAAATGGGGAACAACTCTAAAAAACCCGATGTTACCTGTTAGGCCGGACTCCACCCACCACATTGGCCAATGTTGCGCAGACCACACCGGGCCCAGGATGGCACCAGAACCCTCAAGTCTTGCTGTGTCTTTCATTAGGCCCAGCTCCGGGCTGGATCTAGAGGGACTGGGCTACACCACAGTGCCATTAAAATCATGCAGGAATGCCATCCAAATCTGCATATGCTGCCGGATCTCGCCGGACAACTGAGTGTGATGGTGCTTTTTTTTTTAATGCAAAACAGTGTTATCCCCGTGCACTCAAGTTATGATTGCGAGGTTTGAGAGTTCCTGTTGGCGCTACCTGTGTCACACGGAGTCCAACCGTGTCTTTGAATGTAGAGGATGTTGTGGAGAGTGTCACCTACCCACCAAACAAGTGCGCACTGTATTCAATGAAACACTAAGGTTTCTTCACATATCTTGATTTATTATTTTTTTTAAATCATTTCTCCATCGATTCAACTTCAAATATTATTGGATCAATTGCATGTTGCATACATAATCATCGTCTGATGAAAATAATTCATTGATAATTTTCAATGTTAAACATCCACCCAATGCATTTCGGGTCAATAAACTCTGACCCTTCTTCAGGGGTCTAAAAGAAATAAAACAGGACCATTAAGTTCACTCTACAATTCAATCAACATGATATACAGTCTACTGAGACAAGATGTGAAGCCAAAACTAAAAGTAAATCGTGAACTCAAAAATACAAACAGAATGAGTAGGCATAGTTAATCAAAATGAGAAATCGACATTCAGTTGACTCTGGGTTTTTTTTTGTAAAGATAAACACACTGTAACGTGTCGCGGAGCAAACAAATTATAAGTTCTAAAACCTGAAATATAGCTTTACGCACATTCGTGATCCGAATCTATATTCAAATACATCCCGCGTCTAGCCTGAAGAATAGCTTTAAGCACAATCGTGATACGAATCTGTATTCAAAAACATCCAGCATATAAATTCGATGCAATTCTGTTATGAGCATCAGAAACAGTTTCGATAGAAACAACTTACGTGGGACCAATGGGTCTCAATTGCCGTAGGTTCACACTCGCGGTTTAAAAAGTGAAAGGTCTTTAAACCACTGATATATTGTGGCAGTGGCCACATGATCACGGAGCAGTTCGTATAGGGGCGTGTCAGTAGAATAACCAATCCTATTCTTAATCCTGCGACATCTGCCCCACGTGATCGGGGAGACGACGGCAGTGACTACGGATGTACTTTGTGGTGAACCTTGCTAAGTAAATAAAGTTAATGTGTGTGAATTGCGGAAAAAAACTCACCAGAATATATACCAAACTGTGATACGTTGATCAAGTTTGCGTTATTCGCGATGTTGAATATCAATGGTTATGCACGAATTCAATGATAATGAACAAAACTAAAAGAGAAAATACATTAAAAGTAAAAATAAAAATAAAAGTAAAAATACATCAAATTAGAAACAAGGTAAATAGATAACACTAATACAGGGTTCGGAGGATTCCTTCAGCCAATGTGATAGTGTAACATGTTATAAAAAGCATGAATATTCAATACGATCATTTAGCCCAATCGGAAGGGAACAGTTAAATTTTTTGATCCAGAAATATTCTGTTCTTAACCTCTGTTTCATGGGATCCTGGTCTCGGCGTTGTGTGATCGACTCTAGTATCGTGAAGCATAATTGGGATATTTGATGCCGAGCTTCAGTCCAATGACATGCCACAGTAGATTTAGGATTCTTCAAACGAATATTACTCTTATGTTCTGTGATGCGGATTTTGACTTTCCGCTCGGTTTGTCCCACATATATTTTGCCACAAGGGCATTTGATGGCATAAATACAGTTGGCCGTATCACACGTACTAGTGTGATTTAGATCAATTTGATAACCTTTTGTAGGATGAGTGAACTTATTCCCTACAATAACATTACTGCAATGTGTGCAGTTTTGACATTGAAGCATTCCGCGCCATTTAGTGGTGATTCTTTTTGCAGTGTTCAATAGTTTTTCATCATATAGATCTTTCAACTCTGGTTCCATTTGAATTATTCTCCAATTTTTGTTGATAGCTCTTTTGATCTTTGACGATTCAGTAGAATATTTCAAGACACATACAGTCTTTTTCTTGTGGATGGGTATTCGTTCTTGTAATAAATCGTCCCGTGATTGCATTGTCACTTTTTCCAAAGATGTCTTAAGAACGCTTTCAGGATAACCTCTTTGGCGATATTTGGCAGTTTGCTCTTTAAGGGTTACTTGTAAATCTTTACTGTTAGATGTGATACGTTTTATTCTGATGTACTGAGATGTGGGTAAATGTTTTTTGAGCGACTCTGGGTGGAAACTCTGAAATAATAAACTGGAATTTTTGTCTGTCTTTTTGGTGTACACTTGAGTGCTGATTTGGTTATGATCTAATGTTACTTTTACATCCAAAAATGCAATGGATTTTTCATCAATGGAATGTGTACATTTTATTCGATCATTGTAAGTATTTAGCATGGAAATGTTGTTTTCAAGTTCTTGACGAGATCCTTTCCAAATTAAAAATAGATCATCAATGTATCTTTTGTACATAACTAATCCTTCAGTCCATATAGGATTCTCAAGAATGTAGTCAACCTCAAATTTGCTCATGAAAATATTGGCATACGAGGGAGCCCCCCCGAAGCCCATAGATGTTCCGCTTGCTTGATTGTAAAATTTTCCTTGCTATTCAAAGTAACTGTAATATAATGCAAATTGCATCAGCTCCATAATGAACAATTTCTGGCTTTCCTCCATATCGCTTCTTAACAAGCTCCATTCTAAGGCTTCTAACCCCTCATTATGGGGAATCGATGTGTAAAGTGCCGTCACATCTATAGTACACAGAACATATGATTAATATTTTACCAGTTCAATCATCTTCAGTAAATTCAAAAATGATGTGGTATCTTTTATGTAAGTGACACTTTTTTGCACAATAGGTTGTAGAAATTTGTCAACAAATTTTCCAATAGGTTCAGAGATAGATCCACAGGCCGAGACGATAGGTCTAAATGGGGGGTTAACTGCATCCTTGTGTATTTTCGGCAACATATATAGTTGCGGTCTTCTGGGATATTTGGTATCAAAAAATTGTTTGGTTTTGCCACTGATCCATTTCATTTCAAATGCATGTTCAACAGTGTTCTGGAGGATTTTCTGATATTCCAAGGTTGGATCAGATTCCAAAGGAAGATAAATGTCTTGGTTCTCAACATGGTTATTGACACTCATCGTATAGAATTCTGTGTCCATGACTACTAAGCCTGACATTGCCTGTGCAATGGAACGAGAGAATGGGCGGGCCATGGGGATGATTTTTAGCACAAAGTTAAGCTGTCTAACCATTTTTTAAAGCTGATGCCAGGTGACCTTTTCCTTACTCAGGCGCTGCTGTAGTGCTAAGGTGAAAGCCACCACTTTCCCTTGTGGGAGTCGTGATAACCCATTCACCAAATCTAATTCCATGTCCAAAAACTCAATTTCCGTGGCCGGCCCTACAGTCCTTCCTAGCTCTAGAGGTACCCCGAATTTGCGTATTAGCTTGCAAAAAGCCTGTAAGACCCTGCCACACTCTTGCGAATCCGGTGCACCCAGGAAAAGGAAATCGTCCAGGTAATGGAGCACTCACTGATGCCCGGTCCCAGCCTGAAAACCCATTCAAGGAAAGAGCTGAATTTCCAAAAGCAGGAGCAAGAAACAGAGCACCCATGGGCATGCGCTTGTCCATATAGTATCTTCCCTCCAATCGGAAACCCAACAAATGGAAATCCTGTGGGTGCACTGGCAGTAAGCGTTACGTTGACTCAATGTCAGACTTTGCTAGCAATGTGCCTGGTCCCAGCCCCTGCAGCATTTCTATCGCCTGATCCAGCAATGCGTATTTCACAGTGCACAGTGCCCCATCTATAGCATCATTCAATGATTGGCGCCTGGGGGCAGACAAATTATGGATTAAGCGGAACTCGCCCGGATCTTTTTTGGGCACCACCCCCAGAGGTGAGCAAACAAAACCTTTTACCGGTACAGCGTCAAATGGGACAGCTACCCTCCCCAGCCTCAGCTCCTTCATAATCTTGGCTACTGCTACCCCCTTGTTGGACCTTAGAGATTGCTGATTGTGGCAGTAAGAGATCACTAGGTAGCCAGATGCAGGAATCCTAAAACCATCCCTGAAGCCTTCCATAGAATCTGGGTTGTGTTCGGGCAACTGTATTTATTCAACCATGGTATCAATGCCGTTGTCCTGATCGGGGAGGGAGCTTTGGTGAGGAGAAAGTCCTCATTCTTGCTTTCCCCCCCCCCTTTTCTCTTGATTTTTTAAAACATTTGGATTCAGGATGTGAGGAGAGGCCACAAAAGGAACAGGCGTGCTCAAATCTGCATGAGCACAAAGGCCTGGTGCAGGTTCACGTATTGAAATCCCAGCAGGCCCCTTTCTTCCCGCCACCCTTGTTAGCTGGAGGGCCCGCTTGAAAGGACTGTCCTCGTGCATTATCTTGGCTTACAGTTTTCATGTGGCGCAACCACATGATGACGTCAATCTGATCCCAGCTTAAGACAGGGTCAGTTGCTTTTGCTCTCCTGACCTCCTTATTATATTCTTTCCGTCTCACTCTCCCATATTCATCATGTGCACAGGCGATCCCATTTTGATAGCATGCGATATGCGCGTCTAGTCCAGGCAAACGTTTCTCCATTATTACATGATAATTGGAGAACCCTTGCATCCAATTTACCAGAGTTTCCCCAACTTTCTTCTTGTGAGACCCTTTACCCCAATCCCTGGGATGGGCCCACTCCCTAAACTTTTTCGCTTCTTCTTTCTCATGTTTATCTAGTAATAAGGCAGACATGTTAACATATTCCTCTTTCCAGATTTTTTCTTTTCCTTCCTGTGAGATGTGCCTACCTAGATGGTCTCTGGAGGACCGTATCTCACCCAAAGCTAATGTTGGTAAAACTTGTGCAATACCTGATGCTGGCGCATCCTGCTTCTTGACATGCACTGCCTCCATCTTCGCACTCGTTTTTTGAGATTCAGGTCCACACTTGTCCTTTCATGGACCACTCTGCTCTGACTCGCTGGTTGCCTCACTACCATTAGCTGCTGTACCTGCCTCTACCTTCTGCATTTCTGCATGCTTGTACCCTTCCACCTGTGCCACCAGTTTACTAACCCTCTCTAAAGCACCCCCTCGTCTAGCAGGGCCCACTCCTGGCTGCAGGCGTCCATGCCCCTGCTTTAGCCAACCACGGGAGCACAGCTGCCAAACTGGTTTCCCATGCACACCTTCTGACGGGGTCTCACAGGAGACTGAAACTGGCCGTCCTGGAGTCACTTCTGCCCCTGGACCTCATGCTGGTGCCAACATGAACGGTTGACTGGGCCCTCCCACCTGGCGCCGCCCCATTCACCCCTTTAGATGGGACACCTCCCGCCAGGGCTGAAGGCCCTGCAGCCTCAATGTCTGGTGACCCCGGGGGCAAGGGACATTAGACTTCTTTGTTACTGGAGGAAATGCAGCTCTGGGTGCTACCCCTGACTGCCTAGGCCTTTCCTCTGCTCCCTCCTGCCCCTCAACTCTGTTCCGCAACTTTGTCAAGGACTGCCCCATGTCCTCCATCCAAAGCCTAATTGCCTCCATCCATTCCTCCACCTGTAAGCGCTTCTCGCTGCTCATTTACTTGGGTGCCTTGCTAACTACAAGCTTACACACACTAACTGTAACCAATAAAAGACCAACCACTAAAACAATTGAATAAAACTTCCACTCACAACTGGCCAATCTATTAAAACCTACTTACTGCCCATGAATCATGTGGCCAATAATACAGCCCTGTGCTTTAACAAAAATGGGCACCCAGCAACACAGGCCCCACCTTTACCCCTAGAAGCCAGTAAAAATTGGGGCTCCCCTGCTCCTGAAAAAACATTTTCACTCCTGTGACCCCAAACCGTCTAATAAACAACAGCTGTTGGCCCTGCAGGCCAAAATTTCCCCTCACTTTACTACCGGCACCAAAAAACACCTCCACAGCTCCAAAATCCAGCCCAAACAATTAAAGAACGCAGCCGGAGCCACCACCTCAATTACAATCTTTGCGGGGCAGGCGAGTAGCACTCGAACCCGCATGGCTCCCAGCGTGCTGTGTAGAGGTAAACAGTTGATCCTCCGTTCGTACAAAATTCCTGGCTTCAATCCAAATGAAAAGACTCTGTTGTGTAGACAGACCTCCTGTCAGTATGCGGAGCGATGAGGAAAAGACTGTCCCGCTGCTCCGTGGCCCGCTTTAAAGGCCCCACGATCGGGGGCCCGGAAACCGGCAGGATCCAGATTGGACCCGCCTCTCACTTGAGTGCTTCTGGGGCAAGCCCTCTCTTGTCCAATCAGGGGCAAAGGTCGGGGCTGGTGCCAGCTGCGTCACCCATGTCGTCACCCGCCCGCCCCTTTATGGCATCGGGCCGGCTTCAACTGCCATAGTTGGGGCGTGCCCAAGCCCGGTTGGCACCTTGTCATTTTACAGTGGATTTCTCCTACAAGACTATACTGACTCAGAATAAATTCCTGGCCCTCGTGATATAGTGCACCAAAGTGTGGAGCAGTGATTCCCCCACACGTGCACAAACACACACACATAAAACCAAAGGTGACATTAAATGCTTTTTTTTAAACATAAGCTCCCTACATTACCTCCTCTAGCCAACCATAAGTGAAAAGCCACCCTATCAGGCAGGTCAAGCATATGTTAATGAGAGAAGGACGGGTCTGTTCCTCAAAATCTAGCCAGTAAAATTGCGCTTCTTTCCATGCAGGGAGTGCAATGTTCATTGGCTGCTGATTGCGTAGGAGTGCCCCTTTCCCCCCCACACACAACCTAGGAGACATTAAATATTTTTGGAAAACATAAGGACACATTTATTATAAAGTTATCAAGGAATTCACCAAGGCGCATCAAGTATTTATAAGATGACATTCATCATTTGTGTGCTAGTCAATGTGAGACCATGAATTCAAAAATGTTTGTGCCAGAGTGCTCCAATTTCGAGACACTCAATCCACGGACACCTGTACACCAATTAAGGAACAGTCCAAGGCCCTCAAACATGCTGCCCTGCAACCCAGACTCACCCTCCTCACTAAGGGGACCGATGGTTAGTGCTCAGGACACCAGTAGGTGTGCCACACTAGCAACCGTCAGGCCAAAATGCTTTTCCTGATATAAAAAAGATTTCCTTGGTGAAGTTGTAACCGTGACAACCTCCATCACCAGAAGGGTTGCCTTCTGGAAGCTTATGCTCCCTCATCCTACAGAATTAGAACGTTCACTAATTTTTCATGCAACACAGGGGAGAAAGCTAAGGGGTATATTCACAAGAACGTATGATAACTACAGCAAGAGTAGCGTAACGCAACTTTCAATATCGCAGCTCATTGCGGGAAAATAACCCTGTGACAACGTGGGATTCACAACAAGGCGGTAGCATGCGATAGTCTTCCGAAACCGCGGACAACTTCTGCGATAAAATGAGCTCGATTGAGATCAAAACACAAACCACAGCACCAAAAAAACTGCGATGGGCCAATGCGTGATGAGGAAATCAGCGATAAGCTGCGCCAGGCCTGCAACACACACCTGGCGGGGGGAAAAATCCCCATAAAAACAGAAAAAACACCCACACACAAACTGACCTACACCCATGCATCATGGAGGCAGCCGGAGCAGGGGCAGAGGATGAGCGCAACCCCACATGCACCCCGGACGACCAGCCAGGGAAATCGGGGACAGGGAAGTGCAAGGACAAGAAGACGAGGAAGACAAAGTTCAGTCCGCAGGCGAACAGGATCATAGTCACGGAGGTGATGGAACACCATCAACAACTCTTCGTCACCTCCAACGTGTCATTGGGCACCAAAACTGGAATATGGCGGGACATCGTCGACAAGGTGGATGCCGTCAGAGAGCACAAGCAGACAATGGACGAGGTCAAGATGCGATGGAATGACATCAAGCGGAAGACCAAGGAGAAACTCTCCGCCAACCAGAAGGCAGCAACGCTGACCGAAGGTGGGGCCCAGCGCCACAGCTGGAGCTGGATGACATGGAGGAGCTGGTGTCGACAGTCATCAGTGTGGAGATTGTAGCCGGAGTCGGGGGACCGGACACTGCTCGACAGGACACAACACAACTGCAACAGGGTGAGTGACCCCAGGTACCCTTCGTCTTCCTTGTCTTCTTGTCCTTGCCCTTCCCTGTCCCCGATGTCCCGTGCTGGTCGTCCGGGGTGCTTGTGGGGTTGTGCTCGTCCTCTGCGCCTGCTCCGGCTGCCTCCATGGTGCTTGGGTGTAGGTCAGTTTGTGTGTGGGTGTTTTTTCTACTTTTATGGTGACTTTTTCAGCCTGCCAGGTGTGTGTTGCAGGCCTGGCGCTGCTTATCGCTGATTTCCTCATTGCGCTTTGGCCCATCGCGTGTTTTTTGGTGTTGTGGTTTGTGGTTTTATCTCCGTCGTGGTGGTTGTATTGCGGACATTGTCCGCAGTTTCGGCAGACTATCGCTTGCTACCTCTGTGTGGTGAATTCCACGTTGTCACAGGGCTATTTTCCCACTATAGGCTGCGATATTGAAAGTTGCGTTACGCTACTCTTGCGGTAGCTATCACACGTTCTTGTGAATATACCCCTAAATGTTAGTAAATCTGGGCCAAAGTGTCTAGGAAGGAAAATGTCTGTGCTCTGTACTGAAAGATGAACACTATTCCTATGGCGCATTTGCTGCTCCCTGCTCAGGCCATGAGGTCTGCTTCTAAACTATTCTTTCTTTGTAGCCTGCCTGGAAATCTTCTGGTTCAACGTGCGAATTGCCCATAGAGTACTGGAGATCAAATGATACCAGGGAAAGGAAAAGTCCTAGAAATCGATTTGAGCCCCTGAAAAAATTGTCCTCTTACACCCATCCTTCCCAGTGAGCCCATATTGGTGCCCCCGGTGTTCAAGATTAACAAGCTGAGCGAGAGGAAGGAGCTCTGCTGAAAGTGTCTATAATCTTGGCCTGTAAAAAGTTCACACCATACCTGCCCAGTGATCGCCCACAGCAGTAGACCGCCCTGCTGACAAAAGACCCATATTATCTTTATGACTTACGGAAGACCAGTGTCACAGTGCAGGAACCAACCAGTTACATCCAATTGGGGGGCACAAACAGTTAATAAAAGTTGGATTTCCAGTGCACTATCAGGGTAACTTGACTGGGCAATGATGAAAATTGATATGCGCACTATCCGTGTTGTACGCTGTGATACGTTTGTAGTGTGCTGCTGGGGTTTCACTCTCTGGTCTAGAGTGTAAAGATTCAAATGTGTCAAGCGTCTCCTGGAGTAGGGGATGTCCCCCTGCGCACAACGTAAGCCCCAAAAGGGGTTAAGCAGATCAATAGTTAGTACACGATGGTTAGATATATGGTGAAAGATAGTCGAAGACTATGTTTTGATGATTAGTTTGCCGATATTTAATTCATCATATCGCAAAAAGTTCTTCAATGAATATTCAAAATATTAATCCATTGGTTATGGTGAATCTTGCCCAATGCATTTCGGTCCTTATAGGACCTTCATCAGGGGACATTTCTACAAAAAAGTACAAAGCAACGAATCAGGAAGGAACCAAAACATAGCAGCTTATATCAATGGTGATGTCATGATCATGAAAACGTAAAAATACAACTAATCAAATACGAGTGATACATATCCTGAAGGAAAAAAGCTGGTAAAATAGCTAACCAGGGGCCATATGTAGGTAAAACGTGTTTTGCGATTCTCAAATTGCAATTTTTAGGGAATCGCAATTAGAGAATTGCAAAACGCAATGTAGGTAGGATTAGCAAAATATTTTGCGATTCCCACCTATTCCTTATTTGCGAATCCCAAATTGAGATTCGCAAATAAGGAATACCTTGCCATTCATTCCTATGGGCTAGAAGGCCCATAGGAATGAATAGGAAGACATTCTCAATTTGCGATTCTCAATTAGAGAATCGCAAATTGAGAATGCAATTTCAAGGTTGCAAGGGTGTCAATAGGACACCCTTTTGCACCCCTGAAATAAACATGTGTGCACATGTGGCGCACATACATGCGCTAAGGGCATGTATGTGCGCCACATGGCACTTTGAAAAATGCAAAAAAGTGCATTTTTTTAAAGAAATCGCAAATTACCACCAACCTGAAGTTGGTGGTAATATGCGATTCCTTAAGCCAAAATTGCACAACTTGGGTGCTTCCTACATTGCATTTAAGGAATCGCAATTTGGGATTCCTTAAATACATTAGCAAAATAAGGAATCGCAAATTTTGAGATTCCTTATTTTGCGTGTGGGTTTTTGTATGCTACATAGCACACTGCCCAAATTGCGATCGCCATCGCTCATGTACTTTGTCTTCACATTACTGGTTGCACCTTGACGTGTCATTCAGACTTGAGTTTTATTATGAGCATCACTCACATTATTATCTTTCTTAGTGAGCTATTTTACCAGCTTTTTTCCTTCAGGATATGTATCACTCGTATTTGATTAGTTGTATTTTTACGTATTCATGATCATGACATCACCATTTATATAAGCTGCTATGTTTTGGTTCCTTCCTGATTCGTTGCTTTGTACTTTTTTGTCGAAATGTCCCCTGATGAAGGTCCTATAAGGACCGAAATGCATTGGGCAAGATTCACCATAACCAATGTATTAATATTTTGAATATTTATTGAAGAACTTTTTGCGATATGATGAATTAAATATCGGCAAACTAATCATCAAAACATAGTCTTCGACTATCTTTCACCATATATCTAACCATCGTGTTCTAACTATTGATCTGCTTAACCCCTTTTGGGGCTTACGTTGTGCGCAGGGTGACGTCCCCTACTCCAGGAGACGCTTGTCACATTTAACTTGACTGGGCTCCAGACCCCAGCCTACTGCAGACGTGGGTGTTTCTAAGGTGAAAATGAAGCAGTAACCGAACCCATTGACGTACAGGTTGCCTTGTACACTTTGGTGAATAGATACGTACATAATGTAGCTCCGTTTTTATAAATTAAAAGAACTAATTGTGTAAAGAGTTTTAGATGCACCCATAGGTTCTCAGAAAGGGTCTTAACTGGGCAAATCAGTTGGCCTATGGCACTTTCCAGATTAATTAACATGATTGGGATATCCCCTGATGTTAAGTGTACATCTTCCAGCTGTAAACCCCCCATATGGTCTGACTTAGCGGTTGCAACAAGTTTACTGATGCAAAATGACCCATAAGAGAAGAGCAAATATGCTGTTTCAAAAAGGAGCTCCCCAAATGCAGACATGGATTTCTTAGTGCTTCCCACTTCTGGCCTTTTGTACTAATATTCCAAATAAAAAATCGTAAATGGTGAATAATAATTATTCTCAATTTGCAAATTATTTTTTGGAATATACTAAAATGTATCCGGTATAACAAATGTATTAGTATTTTGTGAATCTCTGCATTCATGGGTTAGTTCACAAAATACCAAATGGTAGTGGGTCGCAATTCGGCCTATCTCATTATAATTCATGTAGTAGTTTGCAAAATGCGACCCACTAGGATTGGTTAGAGTTACAGCCATGGTAGACTGCTGGAGTCAGCAGACCACCATGTTTATGATTGCTTTTAAATAAAGCAATCTTCTTTTTTTTAGATGCAGCTCATTTTCTTTAAAGGAAAAAAGGAGGCATTAAAAATAAAGAATACATTTACATTCATTTTTTAGGAGCAGGCAGTGATCCCATCCACCACTGCCTGAGCCTAAAAATGTTTTAGTTCACATTTAGAAAGGGGAAGGTGGTCCCTTGGGGTCTCAACTAGAAACCGCCACATAATTTTTGTGGGCAGCAATTATATTAGATTGGTAACAAAGTAATTCTGAACGCAACTCAGGGTTCTTTTCCAACAACACTATTGGCAACACATATTGGGCCACATATATCAAAAAAGCATTTTGCGATTACAGTATAGCGATTTTCAGTGATAGCTATTTGGTAATCGCAAAATGCTATGTATGTAAGGAATTGCCAAAGACTTAGCGATTCCTTAATATTACCAAATAGTGATTTGGTAAATAGGTATACGCTTTTCGGTAATACTTCTACGTTCGTTCCTATGGGCCTAAGGGTCCATAGGTGAGAATGGTTTTGCATTAGCTAATTTGATATTACCTTATTGGTAATCACAAATTAGCTAATGCAAAGCCAAGGGTGCCCAGGGGCCTAAGGCCTCCTGAAGTACCCCCAAAAAAATAAATGTGCACATGTAAAGAGCACACATGCATGCCCTTTGTGCATTTTTCAAAATTTGCACATGGATACCATCGACTTGAAGTCGATGGTCATAGCATTTTCCTAAAAGCAAAGTTTTCATTTAGAAAAATGGTTGTTATAGGTGCTAAGGGAATCACAATTTACGATTACCTATTTGTAGTCACAATTTGCGATTACCTAAAATTGTGACTACAGAGTCTTTCATACAACATGAAAGACTATCTTGCGTTCGCAAATGGCCGAATCTTGCAATTCACATCGTTTGCGAATGCAAACTTGTTTCATACTTATGGCCCTCAGACCTTGCAACACGTTTATTAATGATTTCTAAATGGAGGCCACTTCACCATAACTTTCCCATCTTTTCCTTCTTTCAGCATCATATTTATGAGAACAGTATGCACCAGAGTACGCATATTAACATGCGCTTCCATTTATTTACCTTAACTTGACTAGATAGATGCCAGGCCAATTGCGCGCTAGTACACTGCACCCTTCAGTGCTATTATGTGGTATATGGTAGAGGTTGCCATTGCTTTTTCTGTCATGGCTACGGCATGAAGGGTGGGTGTTGGTGTGACAGATCTGTCCTCAGACTCCCTTCTTGTGCTAATTTTTTGACCACTCCGGAGTGGTTGGCTGTCTTGTCTGTGTTGGAGCTATTACTGAACTTGGTAAGTAGCCAGGTGACATTACTGGCTGTTTATCGGTTAATACAGATGTAGTAGTAACTGATGTTTGATAACTCTGCATAAGATAGGCTCCAAAGCCACACTTTTGCTGCCAATATGAAAGTGACAGGCCGAGGGGAAGGACCGTGGCTGCTGAGGCCAATGACGAGCCTTAGGAAATAGTTAGAGGGACCTAGTGTACGATTCTAAAAGGGGCCAGGGCCCATTCTTCTACTGGTATGTGTGATATCTAGATCTGTGCTTAAAGGGTTAAAGGGGTTCACACTCAGTAGCACTCACTTTGATGGGCTCAGAAAGTGCCTATTTTCCTGAGTGTGCGACCACACTTGAAGGGCCTGGTGCAGTTTGCCTCCCCCGTTTACAGGAAGGGTCTTTGATAGCAGATCTAAGTATTTTTCATTGGAGGTGGCACTACATTAGAGGAGTCGGGGTGGCAGCACTAATGCACTTCAGTACCTACTGTGTCCCTTGTTCCTTTACTACTCCCAGTAATAAGCAGCAGTGGAAAAGAGAAATATCAAACATGCACTGGGGGGACATTAATCAGCATTAAAAACACTTAGTAGGTGAAAAACATAGACAGGATAAAAACAATGAAAACCTAAACTTTGCTCTTGCTGATGCTCAAAACCCCACGAATATCTACACAAAAAATCTATACAAAAGCCTGGGATTTAATCCCTGCTGTCAACCAGCGCATTTCCAGCAACAACCTGTCTCCACAAAGCAGCACTCTAGTCCAATGTGCCACCTCATGCTAGCTCCAAGACCCGTCAGCCTTACTTTGGCTTCTGAGGGGTCCCTCATAGAGAAAGGAAGGACCTGGGACACACGCAGACCCCTGGCAGTACTGCCTCTACCAAGGCAGCCTGAGTTAAATAAATACAGGAGGTGCACAGGCACACTGCAGTACACACCCACCCAGTTGACTGCAGGATGTAGACAACAGACCACAATCATGACTGAGAATAAGCAGACTGCAATGGCTGCTTCACTTTCCGATTCCAACCATTCATTACAGAGCATTTCTTATCTTCAGCTTAACCGGAGTCCCAAACGTGTTTGGGCCATGGAGAGTTACACTCCCAAACCCGCATCCTAACACTGACACCGTGGAGATCGGACACGGTACAAATAACGGGGCCCTTAAGTTGAACCTCTAAGTTCAAGCTTTCACCCACAGCCTTGAAATTCCATATGGCTTAGACTATACCAATCATCCGACAGACATGAAGCAGCGACAGGCTTGCATGCCAGAAGAGGAGAAGCACGTGTTAACTATCTGGATTATATTTTTATTATTTTCAAACATTGAAGTCACATATTTCGGTAAGTCTACAATACAGCCATCTATCAAGCATGTTCATGACATCAAAAGAATAATTCAGTCACAGTAGTTCCAAAGATTGTGCCATATTCTGTTGCAGTTCCATTTCCACAGTTGGGGAAAGACACAGGTCCCCCCGATACTCATTCCACTTGCCCCATTTTTTGTCCCGTTTCTTGGGACACCCTCTTGATTTAAAAGCTTCCTTCTCGGCTATCATGCACTTGTCTAATTCCTTTGCCAATACCCGATGAGACGCTCCCCACTTTTTGCCGATTTCACGTTTCACTAGAGTATAGGCCAATGTGGTCAGTTGTTGTTCCACCTCCGTGAGGTCAGCATCTTCCCATATGTTAAGTAAGCCAAGCACGGGCGTAACGAACCTTGAGGGGGCCTCCCTGCAAGGCACCTGGGGGGGCCCCCTCCAGGCTCCATCAGGAGCCCTGCAGCCAGAGTGCTGTGCTGAGGGGGCCTCCTGGAGCTTGGGGCCCCGCGCCCCGCAGGGGCTAAGGGGGCCTGTGTTTCGCCACTGAAGTCAAGTTGTGGTGTAAGGGTGAGTGCCTTCCCAAGTGCCTCCCGAATGTGTGTTGTGGCTCCGTCCCATATGGGTCATATAATCGGGCAGTCCCAAATAGTATGTAAGAAGGTTGCTTCTTGGTGGCAGCCACGAAGGCATAGCTTGTCCGATCTTGAACCTATTTTCGCTAGTGTAACCCCAGTGGGATAGGATCTGTGCAAAATTTTTAGTTGGGTAAGGCGGAAACAGAGAGTAATAGCCACCTCCCTCGGAGCTATCAGGATTTTTGAAGATTAGGCATCAAATGTAATAAATGAGTGATCTTCTTATACATTCTTCAATCCATATGATTGTTATTTAACAATCACAAGAGCTCTATGGTTTTTAATTAAAGGTGTTAAGTATTCACATAGAGAAACATTTGACTAACTGTGGAGCTGTAGGCCCAAACTCCTCTCAAATACATCTCTTTCACCTCCCCACAGTCAACCCACTACAAGAATTAGGAATAACCTAGGGGACTGAAGCTGCAGGGCCCTGCTATATTAGATGTAGGCTGTAGGCTCACATGAGACTCTCCTTCATCCTAGGGTCCGCTGCAGCACCAAGCTGGCCAAGGAAGGCATGCATCTGATTGATGTTGGTCACGTGGTACTCATGATAGCATGTTGCACAAGAGGTCACACAAAACGTGGGGTAGCAGCACAAAGAGGACTCTTCCTTACTGCACGAGGCATTTATAGGTCACTGCTGCCACCTCCCAATCTGCAAGAATTGCTTTCCTCTGATGCCAATGTCTAGTGGGCACAGGAAATGACATCACAGTTGAATGCCCTGAAGAAGAACTAAAAGGTCACCCTGACAGGCAGGTAATGAATATGCTGCAGGGAGAAGGGGTCCAAAAACGAGCTACTAGAACCCACCACAATGATAATCACTATCATAGGACAAGCTAAAGAAAACTATGATCCCAGCTGCATTGAGAGACTCCTAAAATCACTGGCAAGATTGGCAATGGAAGTGTCCATCCTTGGGAACCCTAAGGTAGTAGTAACCTGTGGATGTAGACAGACCCTGGTCTCTGCACTGACTCTCTGAAAGCACAGTCCCACCATTACTCTGAGGAGAAAAGCTCAACTCTGCACCAAAAATACACACTACCCTCTGCCTGTGACAAAGACAAATTTAGATCTCCCAGTAAGCCAGGGGGTGACAAACAACCTCAAACCAGTGATAAAATATTAACCTTCCACCGACATTGGCAAACTGATGCTTTAGCAAACTCAGGGGCTCTATACAGGAGGCATGCAAAATTCTATGCAGCATGGAACAGTGGCATAGCGTCCAAATAAAGCTCACTTGTTTAAAGTTAAGGCAAAATATAACATTCCGTTCCGCTAGTACCCTTTTGGCTTAATCACCAAAAGTCAGATCACAGCCCTCACTTCCAGAGATGTACCTCCAAAGCCCTTACTATGGACACAGGTTATACTCTCACCTGACTTCAAATCTCTGGCACCTATTTTTCCACCAGCCTTGGCCTTAAACCATAGGACCTTCTTGACAAACATTATTCTTTCCATCATCATTTTGGGTGGCATCGGTGATGACCCACAAAGCACCCACTTCAGATCGCGGGATGCTGCACTTTAATGCGGGGACTGTAGCCTCCTATCAAACATTGTAGGTGGCTTGCAAGGCTTACATGAGGGGATCCCTAATGAGAGATGCAGCATATATGAAAGGAGTAGCAGAATTCCACCACAGGAAACTAGAACTTGAGGTGAAACGGATCGGATCGACTTTATGCTGGTGCCTCAGACACTTCATCCTGACTTACCTAGTGAAAGCAAAACAAAACCTCAATCTTCTATTGACAATGAAAGTGGAATACGCCCCACTGCATATTAAATAAACACACTATGAAAAAGAGGATAAAGCAGGTAGGTTTCTGGCCTAACAACTGAAACAGAGATAGGCAAGGTCAATTATGCCTGCTATCAAATATTCTCGAAACCAGCGATTTACACACCAGACAGCTATTACTGAAGAGTTTGCTACATTTGTTCTGCCTTACACTCCTCTGAGGTTGTTGCGTCAGTCAAATGGGAGCGAAGTTTCCTTCATCATCTAAACTTACTCCTCTTACTCTAGACTTGAGAGATCATCTTGACAGTAAAATATTGGAAACCAAAATAGCAAAATCCACTTAAAACTACAAATACAGAAAAGGAACTAGAAAAGGACAGCATTCCAAAATAATTTTACAAGATTTTTGATCCTACTGTCGTACCTATTCTACATAAAGTTTTTAGAGAGGCAAAAAGAAGAAACTTACTATTGCAGGAATTCAGCAAGGCCAACATCTCTCTTATCCTCAAACCATGGTTTCATTGCTCATTTCAAAACAAAAACCCTAGCAAAAATCCTAGCCAGCAAGCTAAAGCGGGTCATACCATTTTATAGAAAGAATAAGGGCTTTGTACCAAATAGATCATCCAAAAACATATTTGTACATAATCATGATAATACAATGATCATATCATTAGACATGGTGAAGGCTTTTGATCATGTGTAATGGGGCTAACTGTACCTAACCTTAGAAAGAGCTGGCATTGGCCAAAACTTTATGAACAAAATCAGCTGGCTGTACATTGGACCAAGTGCCTCTGTCAACTGAAACATTTCCATCCAGAGGCTACAGCAAACATGGAAGCACTCATCAGGGAATTTCAAGTGTCACACTTGCCCTTTCTTTTAGTTCGTAAGCCTGTTGCAGCTGGAATAAGACGTCCTGGGGAGATGAAGGGTATTACCACTCAAACATGCAAGCTAAAATGAATGCTGCATGCTGATGAAGACCTGTTGACCAAAAGAAACCTTAATTTGTTACTGTCATCTTTGATGGCTTTGATGATTGAACTTTCAACCTACTCTTAATATAAGATGATATTTGAGATAAGCACTCCTCCAAAAGATAAAATAACATTCAAATAAAAGTGGGTTTCTGAAGCACTATGCTATAAGGGCATTGTATTGAGAGTGACTTTAACACCATGACAAGGACAACGTTGATATACTGCTAGAAAATACTGTCACTGTGGGGAAAATTGCAGACTGTCCAAATGGAAGTTGCACCCAGATTTACCTATGTGTTTGGAGCACTCCGTATTTGTATTTTCCGTCTACTGCTTACCTAGATACACATTGTCATGAAGCAAATTATTTGGGGTGAGCATAATTCAAGGCTGAAAATGTCAAAGCTTTATGTCTCAACATGTTGAGAGCTTCAATTGCCAAACCTAGAAACTCGTTGAGGGGCCCAACACATCTCCCAAATGGCCTACCACTTCGGAAGTAAACTGGAGACTCCTGACTAGAGTGTCCCATATTTGGGGAACTAATAGACTGTCAGGATTTCGGGTCAAGAACAATCAGGGAGCAATACGAGGATATTTTTGTTCAAATGCAGTCCTATTCAATTACTCCGCAAGCATACACAATAAGGCTGCCTCCCAACCTGTGGTATTAACAGTAACAGTAGTTGCTACAGACAGGAAGGGGATTGGAAACTAGGTAAGAACTGCATTTGGGAATGACTAGGGTCCTAACCACAACACTGGAAGGACTTCCTACATCAGGAATCTAGTTCTGGGGCAACAGTAATAGGAAATATTTATAACCATATGCACACATATTTGTTTTGCTGGTAATGTTTCACTGTTGGATTGGGTCCTGTTTGCTCTTTTTACCTCTCACTCAGTCTTGCATTTACCCACAGAGAACTTTTCTTGTTGATAGTATGCCCTTTTTAGGTCGAGCCTAGACACTGCAAGCTGACAGGTGATATGTTGTATGTACTTTGTGGGGTCTAACTCCTCCCACCGCTTTGGATTGGCTAATGGTTGGTGCATGTCCCACCTTAAGTTAACTCCCAAGGAGTATTGCCGCGGGAACGAGCGATGCACTTGCTGCTTGTTCTTTTTTGTTTTATTTAAATTACGCTTCTCTCCCTGTGCCGTCTTTGCCTGCCCACCACTACCCCTCTGAGTTTGCTGCTTTTAATTTTCAGCGCGCACACACCACTCGCAGGACACTGCTTTGGTAATGGTACCCGCTCCTTCTTTTTATTTTCAGCGCACCATGCCCGCTTTCACTTTCACTATACTGGACGCACACACCACTCGCGGGACGCTGCCCTCTTTGAGGAAGAGCTCAGGGATGCAGAAGGTCAGTGTGTATGTGATGATCGCATTTGTCCTGCATTCATTGTAACATGGACCTTCTTCAAAGCCACTCCCGCAACCCTCGCAGAATGTTTAAAGCTCAACTTTCAGTGCTCTTTGACTAGAAACTAACTTCAGCTATGCACACAGCTATTGTTTTTAAACATGCGTTTTTGAAAACTGAAAAACACACTGGTTGCTTTTATTGCTATGGCTCAGAAACCAACTCGCAACATTGACGGCATTATTTTTTCTTAACAATAAATACATGGGAGAACCAATGCCGAGACCCTGCCCACACCCCCGTTACCACTGCCCAGACATAGCAAGCAGGAACAGCAGTGCCAGCACTACCATGCCATCATAAGCACTATTATCAATTTTAGAAACAGTGATCCTTTTTTTGTCTTGTATAGCACGAACACAACCAAAAGATATTGACGCACTTTGCAGATACATTACACAAGGATACGTTAATTTTTTTCATAAGCCCTCCCAAAAACTTTTTTGCACTCAAATATTTATTTCACCCTTCTCTCCCTTCATTCCCCATTCTCCTCATTTCTACTGTCTTCATTCTGTCCATGCTTCCATCCTTTCCTCTTCCCCCTCAATCCTTCCCCATCCCTTCTTTACTTCCCTCATCTAGCCTTTCCTTTCTCTCTCACCATCTAGCTGTTCAGCACCCTCCACACCTCACTTCCCTTTTCAGGTACAGATCACAGTGTGCGGGCTCAACCAGCTGGTCACAGCAGCATTCAGTTGGTTCAGGCGACGACCCCTTGGCCAAAGCAGTCCTGGCAGCACTCCTGGCATATGGGGTTGCTGGAGGACCCACGATTTGGGTGAAAACTCTCCTTAAGCGATCAGCTTCACTACGGTGGCCCCTCCTGGCATATGGGGTCGCCGATTGCAGCAGTCACAAGTCCCATGCTCCTGGCCCAAAATCAGTTCACTGGTGACCCCCTTTGGCATATGGGGTCACCGCGGTACAGTGATGCAGCCTGGTGCTTCCTGCACAGTGCTTCTGGTATGGCTTAGAATGAGGCAGAGCTCTCCTGGCATACGAGGGTCACAGAGACAATAATGCACACAGGGCTCCCCTCTGGATCTCGCTCCCCCCAACACTCTCATCTCCCTCACAGGGCACATTGGTCTTGACAAGCAGGCAGGTGATGGTGCTCCAGGCTCCAGGGCAGGTGATCTTGGTGTCCTGGGTGATGTCCCCTCACCCAGCAGGGAGACTAGCAGGCCTCGGCTCCCAGTCCTAGGCACAGGCAGACATGTTGCAGAGATTCCCTTTCTCACACAGCTCCTATGGCTGCTTGGCAGATGACACATTTTTAGGGATTCAATCTCCCCTTCTTATAGTCCTGTTCCAGACACCAAATGTAATTTAGGCTCTGAGTCTTTGCTTTGAATTTTTATGTTGGGGTTATGCATCTTTTGAAGTGGACACTTCTCTCTTTCTTCCTCCCTCATATAGGATGCCTGTCACAGTAGCCATGACTCCGAAGCTGATTGTCCACAACACAATTCATTAAAGTGACCCGAGTTCACACCAGGATGTCAGCCACAGTGATATGTGCATCAGAAGGTTAATCCAAGACCCCCAGTCCTACTCTTTATGATACACTTTAGCTCCATCTCTGTTCTTGAAATGTGCCCAGGCCCCTTCCTTTTGATCTATCACTGAATCAAAGACCAGTCTTTTGAAGTGTAAAGGGAGTCTCTTCCTTTTGTTTTCAGTGTGTGTCTCACCCAGCTCAAAGGAATACAGCAATACGCAACTCTGTCTAGAGGGATTCTTCTCATCCTCATGTCTTCACCAGGCAGGCCTGAGCCTCCATATAATGTACCACTGCAGGCAAATTTACTCAGTGACCATTCATAGCACACTTTTGGTTCAGCACTGTTACCTCTATGCACGGTACCCTTACATGTACACATGCATTTAGTATACACACAGTCTGTGCATACTGTTCAACGCTGAAGCTTTTCTATCTTTAAGCAGAGTGTGTTATTTACAAACACACACTGCCAGCGCACACACTCACCATGAACGTTCTACTGCATAAACACTTTACCCTTTTCATGTATTGCACTACACACAGGCACACAAACACCCTGCACATGCTTTAATTACGCATGCACTGCACAGCACTACATCTTTCATGCCATGTAGTCCTGCTTGCATACCCTCACGTCGTTCTATGGCCCAAACCAATATCTCCAGCGGACCTAATTTCTCTCCCTCCGTCCACTATTCCACCTGTACCTAAATCACTCGATACCCCTAAAATACTCCCATGCACCTCGACCTCAACATTCCCATAGACATTCCTCACCAGAATCCCCTGACCTGTCCCATGGAAAAAATCCTCAAAACCTAACCCCCTCCAAAAAAGTAGGTGCCTAACCATCAATCTGCTTCTGGGGGATGGAGATCCCCAGGAGGAGGACACTACTGTTAAGAAGTGAGGCAACTGGAAGGCCTGGAGCCTACGTTTAACTACTGTTATTGTGACAGGACACTATTTTTATTTCTTCCACTCTGAACTTTGGCTTATCTTTCTTTTTTTTGTTGAAACACCTTTATATATACAGGTCTAATATTAGACATGAGTAAATCACAATACAATCTAAATTTACAGTTTGTAAATTCAAGACATAAATGTATACTGGTAAATGAAGCCAATTCAGATACGCAGATTACTTTTTGAACTTGGCGTCTTAGTGCGGAAGGTCCACTTTTTCATAGACTCATTCTTGGGTAGCAGATGCTTATTTACCTATCTTGTGGCTCTGACAGACGATTTATCTCCCTATTTCTGCAATTACACTCACAATCCCCCAATCTCAGGGTGGTTCTAGCAGATCACAGAATACAAGATTCAAAGATAGCCTTTAAATTACATATTATTACGGTTGATCTTACTTTTCAAGAATCATCTAACTCCACCATCACCTCTTCCCTCACATTCACCCTCTATTTCTCACTTTTTGGTAGATCGCATCTCTCCCTTACACGCTGTTCACCCCTGCAGAAAAGGACACTCTTTTATCTACGTAGCCCATTATATATATATCTATATCTATATATATATTCACTGAAAAAACCATAGGTTTCACACATGTTATAGTTAGCTGGACATTTCACTCGTAAAAAACCAATGAAATTCCCCCGTTATAGTTAGTTCAGCTAACTATAACTCGCGCGCCCGCAATCCACTGCTGATGACGTCACATATTACATCACTCATGACATGGTCAGTGACATCACTGATGACATCTCAAATGGCATCACTGATGACATCACTGATGAAATCATCCATTGAGTATGTGTTTCTGAACAATTTTAATATGTTTAATATATATAGAGAAAGGCCTGTTGAAGAATGAGTGGGTGTACAAGTGTGTAAATGGATGATTTTCTGTGGTGCGTAACTGACTCTATAAGTGAGTGCTTGTCTCAGTATCTGTATGGGTTCCTGAGTGTTTGTGTGGGTAGGGTGTGTGTTACTCTGTGACTAGATGTGTGAGTGGGTGATTCTATGGGTGCATGGTTTTAAGAGTGCATCTGTGATGGATTGTATGGTTGAGTGAGTGTATGTATGGGTGTGTTAGTGAGTGAATATATATCTCAGTGGTACATTTGTTACTAACTACATATTTGAAAGGCAGTATATATGCGTGTAAGAGTATATAAGTGGGTAGATGTGAGAGTGTGTGATTGTAAGAGTGACTGTATGGATGAGTGTGTGCTTGTATCAATGATTCTATAAGAGCGTAAGAATGTGGTACTATTTTTATGAGTAAGTGAACTTGAGTGTGTATAACCGCATAGGTGAGTAAATGGGAGTGTGATTATTTGCATCACTGACTAGGTGTGAGAGTACCTCTATGGATGATTGGTGGTGTGTGAGTGTCTATATAGGTGTATAAATGCATATGATAGTCTTGTATGGAGTGACTGTAAGTATGAGTGACTGTACAGTTGAATGAGTGGAGGTGTATGTAGACCTAAGAGTTAATAAGTGGGTATGTAGTTATTGGTATTGCAGTATGTATGGTTTTGAGAATGGAACTCTGAAATTTTGAGTCGGTGTATCAAAGGTTATATTAGGGTGTGAGAAGATGTGGTAATTTATCACATGGATGACGTCATCAGTGATGTCATCAGTGATGTCATTTGAGATGTCATCAGTGATGTCATGAGTGATGTCACTGACCATGTCATGAGTGATGTAATATGTGACGTCATCAGCAGTGGATTGCGGGCGCGCGAGTTATAGTTAGCTGAACTAACTATAACGGGGGAATTTCATTGGTTTTTTACGAGTGAAATGTCCAGCTAACTATAACATGTGTGAAACCTATGGTTTTTTCAGTGAATTTGCAAGGTTTTTTAAATGCTAATTCCTAACTATATCGTGTGGGTTAATAACTCTTTATTGTTTGGTTTAAAAAACCATTTACAACAACATGCTAAAAAATTGAGTAATCAAGTTAACTATGATAAAAGTTTTAAAACAATTAATCAATAAGATAAAATTCAATAATTGTAAAAGTCTGGTAATATTCTAATGCAATACATCACCCTGGATTTCATGTAGTTTCTGATTTGGATAAATCGTCTTTTAGTTCAAAATCTCTACTCTGGCTAGAATGAAAGTTTGGCTTCAAGAAGTCTTGACGCTTTATGAACAAATTTCGCAAGCCCAATATTTAACTTGGTGTTAACAGGGTTGAGGGCAGCCATTATTGCTTGATGGCAGGAGCATACACCCAACATAATACATTGGCCTCTCAGCAACTGCCGTCTGGCTTGAAGTAAGGCTGGGCATGCACAAACAATATGTTCCATTGATTCAGTATGATATCCGCACAGCCTGCATGCAATGCTACTGCCCGACCGGCGCCATAGCGGGAGATTCTTCAAAAAGGGCCATTCTCCCATCCTCAAGGCTAAAAACTTATGTTTCCAATAAAGTGCATATGTGCTAGACAGGTAGGGCAACTGGACACCCACTTCGTAATTGGCAATTACCGCCTAGGCATGTCCCCTCTTTGATAGTGTTGCCCTGTCTGAATGGAAGGACCACAACCTAACAGATTTCTTTATAACAGATTTTAACACCGATGGAGAGGGATTTGAGTCCCATAGGTCTTTTACGCCTAACAGCTGTAAACTGTAATCCAAGAGTTGTCGGTGCTTTTGACTTGTAGGCTTATTCTGTATTTCCTGCCAGAGTCGGGCCTCCAAAGAACCCTCCCTGGCCTGGCGCAGTCTATGGCACAATTTAACAAAAGCACCTGCCTCCACGCCGAGGTGATCTTGAAGTCCCAGTTCTAGTCTCACCTGGGCTGGCGATGCAGATTTTGGCAGCCGAAAGGCTCGTTTGAAGATTTTTGTAATTAATTTATTTATTAATGTACTGGTTGAGCCCTTGGTAATCTTGTGACCATATGTCAATGAGTTAATTGCTTTGGCTTTCATTACTTTCAGCATAGGTGTAAGGCTGGGACCTAATAGCTGGTTTGTCAATTTTGCGGCGGCCACCTCTAATGAAAGTGCTTTTATTTGTAATGCTTCCTTGTGCTTACCAAAGGAGCCACTTGCCTCCAGAAAGATGCCCAGATATTTATAACTGGGAGTTGAGTCCAGCTTTGTTTTATTAAAGTACCACCTTTCTATTGTCCTTTTTTGCTTCCCAAAGGAGATAGTTTTGGTTTTTGACAAGTTAAGTTCTAGATGGTTTTTTGTCGAATATGACAACAATTCGTCCAATAACCTCTGTAGACCCACTTTTGTGTGGCTTAGTAGCACCAGGTCATCGGCATAAAGTAAGTTGGTAATGCGGGTCCCATCAAGTTTAGGAGGGTGACAATTTACTCTATCAAGTGCTGGGGAAAGGTCTGATATGAATAGGTTAAACAGGAGTGGAGCCAATACACATCCCTGTTTAACACCAGTTACAGTATTGATCTTCCTGGAGACATGACGGCCTTCGCCCAGCTTGATTTTAATCCATGTTTCGGTATGAAGCTGAATTATTGCCTGTAGAAGAGACTGTGGTATTCCCCATGATTTTAATTTCTGCCATAACAGGCTTCTGGGCACACGGTCGAAGGCTGCTTTGAAGTCTACGAAGCAGCAGTGCAGCTGTATGTGTTGGCATGCTGCTTTATCCATCAAAACTTTTAATGTTAGCAAGTTGGTTATTGTCCCGTTGTTGGCTACGAAGCCCGTCTGATTGAAGGGGAGACACGCAGTTGTTTCAGCCCAGGCCTGTAGCTCCTCTAGTAAGATGTTTGCAAAATACTTGGACTCCACGTCAAGAAGTGCAATCATTCGATAATTTTTTGGCTCGTTTCTCTTTCCGCCTTTATAGATCGGGTGAATGATTGCTCCACGCCAAGATTCTGGGACCGTGTTGTTTAATCTGCAATAATAGAACAGCGGGGTCAAATAATCTGACCATAAATTGATGTCAGATTTAAACATTGCTTGGGGGAGGCCATTCGGACCCAGGGCTCCATCAGCTCTTGCTTTCCTTATGTGGTTTTAAATCTTATTTTTTAATACTGCCGGCAACACCGTAGGCTCTGGTAGGATGTCATTCCGTTCCATAGGGTCCTTTTTTGTTGGGTCATCTAATGGGGTGTTTTCGGGCCAAACTCTCCTCTGGCTCTCTGGACCAGAGAAAAGGAACTTAAAGCTTACTGGGCTGGCAGGGTCGAGACCAACTTTGTTGTCATGAGTGTCTCGAAAATGAAGAGATAAAAACTTGGTCCAGTCTGCTTCACTGATGTTTGCGCTGCCATGCCCAGTTACACCTTGATTACTCCTATTCACAAGGGACCAGAAATGCTTCGGATTAGGATTTTTACTTTCATGGATGAGCTTCAGCCAGAATTGATCCGAGGCCTTTAATTTTTCTTTTTGGATGGCGGTTCTGAAAGAAACCTTGCGTTTGCTTGTAATTATTAAAGTCGATTTTGTTACTACGGAACCTTCTTGAAAGACGGAGTGCTCGGTTCCTCTCAGTTCTTAATTTCCTTGTGGCTTTTGAGATGAAAAATTGAGAGGTTTGGTTTCTCGGGCCCCTCCTTATGGGAAGTTCATTGAGAAGAAGATTTATGAGAGAGGCCCAACCACTGACCACATGGGTGTTTAAATCTCGAGATTGATGTAACAAAGCTCTACTTTTTTCCATCAAAGATGGAGCCATGGAATCTGACCACTTTAACCGCTTAAGATCCTCTGAATGACTACCTAAATGGGTGTGAGCCAATTCCTGATGATATGAGTCGCCAATGGATAATGTTATTATTTGAGCCCGATGATCACTATCTCCCTGTTGGGCAATTTGATAGCTCTTAATCCAAGGCAGTAATTCTCTGCTCCCTAAAGTAAAGTCCAAAAACGAATGGGATCTGCCATTTGACCAAGTCCAAGCAGGCGGGGTATCAGAAGAGAAACGCCCATTCAATAAAGTATATCCCAAGTTTTTGAACTGTGTTCCCACGTATTCCCCCAATATTGATGATTTGTTCCCAACGGGGATTACCTGAGGTAGAAAATGTGAGGGGGTTCTTGGAGGATCCGGGCTTGTATCATCTACATGGTTGCAAAATAGATTAGTGTTGAAATCACCCGAGATGATGCTTGGTGTACTTCCGTACTTGCCGATTAGGTCGCAAATGGAGTTGATCAGACTATCCATTTTCGATTTTTTCTTAGTAGTGCCGGGGGGAATATAGACATTAAGAATCAACAACTGAGGATCGATAGTCGGGCTTCCCAGAGTTATTCAAGAAAGCCATTCCTCCGCGAATACGATCTGTTTAACACTTGTTAATATTTTTGTTGATACATAAATCGAGAGACCACCCTTGAGACGACCGAACTTGGACTGCCTGGAGGCAGGAGTCATAAACTCCAAAAAGCCCACTATTGGGATACTTTCTCCTGCCCATGTTTCCTGTAAAAGGAGAACGTCGTATTCTTTTAGAAAGTCCATTGTAGCTGGTGATTGTTTTTCCGGGCCAAATCCATTAATATTCCAGGAACATATTGTCAAGTTGTGATTAATAATGGGTCAATCGGTCTGATTTCGAAATAAAACCCCCGGTAGCCATGACCAGTCTGCAATGCCACTATTTCGCTGGTTATTTGCCGGCTCAGGGTTGCCTGTTGGTGAGCTACCTCTGGCGGACCTCAATACTGAATAGGGAGCTAAGATGGAACTTACAATGCATGCCTGATTCGTTTCAAATATTGAGGGGTAACAAGGAACGCTCGGGGTTGTTATTATTATACCCCATGTTTTGAATTGGTCGGTTTTAGTCAACACTAGATCCCGAATTACGGACGTTGACAGCGTTATTTGAGTAGCTTCGCCCGTATTGGATCCAGTACATGGGATAAATTCTATCGCAATTATATCCTTCGATTGAAGATGATTTAAATCTGATAATGATTTGAAGAGTTTTAATATATTTCCTCGGTTAAGCATGTCTTGCGGGCCCCTTGAGATGAATTCTGGAATAAACAGCAATTTGGTGTTTTGAGTGCTGTTTTGGGGCTCACAGAGCTCGTTGGCCGTTGCTGGCTGTTTTTGCTTGGAATTTTCTTTGGAGAGCTTTCTTGACAATATGGATATAGTGGGTGAAGAAGAAGACTTTTCCTTGTGGTTTATATTTAAAGAATGTGGGGAATGACTTTTGTTTGTGGGCTCCAAGCTACAATGGTTTGCTGAATTTAAATCTCTTTTACAACCAGAATCTATAGCTACACTTTGTATACATGGTTTGTTATTAGTGGCACCAGTGAGGGGTTGAAGTGAACTGAATTCTTGAGTAATAATTTGAAATGATGCGGGGCTCTGTTGAGCAGCTCTTGAAACTAGGTACTTAAGTGATAATTGTGTAGAGCCAGATTTTACTTGTATTGGTGAATGAAAAGAAGATTCCAGAGCTTGAGATGTCACTGGTTGCCTGTTAATCCGGGTTAAAAGTTCTGTCTGTGTTAGCAGCTGATTTGACGGAGGTTGAGGGCTTATCCGTTCTCCTTTCGAAGAAAGTATTGGTGCTGTTGATGGAGCATTTCCTAAGGGAGCGGCCTCGTCCATGAGGGAATTGCTCATATTTGAAGATGTTAGGCCGATTATTAGTTTGTTACGGCTTTTTCGTTGTCTTTTCTTTTCTCTTTTCGACAGGCGGTGTGATTTTTTGGATGGTTTAATGGAAAGTGGTTCAGCAACTGCTATGTCGATTGGGTTAGGAGACTTTGAAATAGTGTGAACTTTCAGGCGAAGAGAATCCTGTAGCTGACTTGGAGCCTGAGTGGAGAGATCTTGCGGCTTGGACTCCAAGGGCTTCTTTATTTCCGTTAAAACTGCTGAAAGAAATTGAGGTAGAGATGAAAGAGAATCTATTATGGGCGAACAGCAGCACACTGATTGCACCAGTTGTGTTTGGGCTTGGGCTTTTTTAATAAGAGCATTGAGCACCTCCAGTTTTTGATCGATCCCAGCGGTGTACACTGCAAGCGTGTTTAGCAGGTGTACCTGCATGTCCATCTTGTCTGAATGGTATGTTAAAGCAGCTGACGTTGTTTGAAAAGTTTGTAATAGTTGAGACCATAAGTTGTTGAGATTGGCCGATGAGGATGTGTTTTGCCTATCTGGCTCTTTATGCACAATATTGAAAAATGATAAGTCCAAAGAAGTATTTATAATATTAGTTTTTAGGTCTTCGCATATAGGAACTTGGTCGGTTGCCACCCCTTGATTCATTCTGTTCAAATAGTTGCTGAGGGCCGCTTGTGGAGAAGCCCTAGCCTGTAATGGAGCTGCTGTTGGACTCTTTTGTGGTTTATCCTGGTTAAGATTAACTGAAGAATAAAATGCAGATGAAGAGAGCAAACTTGAATTTAAAATTGGTTGGGGAATTGAAGGGTCAGCATTACTGTGAGTTGTTACCTTTAATGAGACCTGATCTGAATAAATTGATTGTTGAACTGAAGGTTGAGGGAGAGCCTGTTGTAATTGGATAAAGATCAGGGCTTCAGGGGCATCCTTGCGAGGAGATTCTATTATTGATAAGGCACTGTGTTGACTTAAATCGGTGGATCCTCCATCGACCCTGTGAATCAATGGGAGAACCGTAATTTGGTGTGGCCGTGGCTCAGGAACTGCTAATGCAGGGACCTGCCGAGAAGGGGATACCTGTTGATTATTCTGGGTACCTGTGGCACTCTTCCGGGCTATGGCAGGAACTGTGGACCTGAAGTAGTCCCTTAGAGAGACCTTGTTTTTTGCTGATTTTGATTGCTTTTTAGAGCCAGGTGATTGTTCCTCAGTCATTGAACGGGCAAGTGCTAGCCCTGGATCTGAGGTTGACCTTGTGGTTGCTAATATTTGGTGTGGCGTGGACATCATTGGAGAAGTTGCCAGTAGCTCACAGAAGTCCATGTTGTTTTCTCTTTTTTTTGGCGGTTTTACCAGAGCTTTCCTTACTCGTCCTGACCTCATTCCAGGCACCCTTCCTTTCCCTTTTTTTTTTTTAATGTGATTTATGTTTTGAGTAACTGCAAAACTTCCTGGTGGTCCTGAAAGTTACGATTGAATGGCTTAATGAGGGACCAGATCAATGGAAAACACGATGATCAGACTTAATTAAAGTAAGACCTTGAATTCACCTTTAATTTATTTATGTTGATTTGGTGGTGAATTGATTACTGAGTTATTAAGTAATTGGGTAGAATTTGGTGAAGTTGTTGGGTTATTAAGAGAATGGCACCTGCTCTGGCAGTTCACCGGTTTCAAAGTGTCGGTTCTGTCCTCAGAAGTCTCGGGGACCGGGGTTAAGATCAACACAGATTCGAGCTCGAGTTCCTGCTCGGACCCCCAAATCAGGCTTTGCCCCGGCACCCTCCGGCGCCCCAGGCGATGGCCGACCACGATATTGCTCACTCCCTCTCCGTAGTCGTAGTTGTGGTCCGTGGCCGTAGTCGTGGTCGTGGCCGTTGTAGGTAGCCGTCAATAACTACCACCGCAGCCTTGATTTTTAATGAGATTGCGGGGGGGGGTGCGTGGGGGATTTGCAGGGTCACAGTGGCCACAAACCTGAAGCTGATCCCGAGCAATCCTGCCGCAGAGCCGCCTCGTTACTCCACGCTCCACGCTCAACTCAGCTCCGAGATCCAAGCTCCGCGCAGCTCCACGCAGCTCCCCCGAAGCTCCTCCTCCGTTCCTCCTCCGTTCAGCCCTCAGCTGCACGCGGCTAGTGGCAACTCTCCACCTCGGTCCGACCACGCCAGCCTCCCCTTGGCTGATGGCGATGTTTCAATAGTCCGACAATCCGGTAGCCTGATTGTGGTGGAGAGGGGGGTAGGCAAAAACCACGTCTGAGGACTCCTGCGGCTTGCGGCTTGCGGCTACAACACAATTGCTCCGCTCCGCTCCGCTGCTACGGCTTTCTGCTGCTCCGCTGCTAATGCTCTCTACTGCTCTCTACTGCTACCTATAACGTGTGTGAAACCTATGGTTTTTTCAGTGAATTTGCAAGGTTTTTTAAATGCTAATTCCTAACTATAACGTGTGTGAAACCTATGGTTTTTTAAGTGAATTTGCAAGGTTTTTTAAATGCTAATTTATGAATGTATTATTATATTTTTTAAATATTTATTTTACAATAAGCTACCTATGTAGATAGTTATAGATTGACTTTATCCTGTAATATGGAATGGCTCAGCTCTTTTTTTTTTTTAATTTGGATAAAGTTGAACAGCATAGTTAATATCCTCTATAAACTTATAAACACTTTAAATTATTATTATTATTTTTTTTAAGGGTGCACGCATGCGTACGTGCTCCGTGTGCGCATGCGTACGTGCTCCGTGTGCGCATGCGTACGTGCTCCACGTGCGCATGCGTACGTCGTGCGTGCTCCGTACGCGCGTGCTCCGTACGCGCATGCGCGTGCTTCGTACGCGCATGCGCGCGTGATCCGTACGCGCACCGTGCGCGCACCGTGTGCGCACGGCAAGTCATGTGATTTAGAAACAACACTTTTCATTGGTTTATAGTAGTTTCAGGTCATGTGATTAAGAAACAACACTTTTCATTGGTTTATAGTAGTTTCAGTTCCAGAAACCTCCAACACCACACCCACTCCCCTCATTATTTCTTCTGATTCCCTGGGAGAAGGAGCTGAGCAGCTTTTCCAGTACTCCAGTACTTGAGAATGGCAGAGCAGCAGTCATCTTCTGGGAGTGAGCAGGAGACCCTTGTGAGACAGAGGAAACAGAAAGATTCTTTTATCTGGCAATTTTTCTAGATTTCCAGAGGGGCAGAAGAAGGTGAATGCTCCAAAAGTCACCTGCACTATTTGTGGTGTTGTCTTATCAAGAGGAGATCCTAAAAAGAAATACTCTTTTAGTATCTTCACTATGATCAGGCACGTTAAAGGAGTACATCTTGTGGCTTTTGCTCGAGCTGCTAGAGACAACCCTCCAGCAGCTCAGCCGAGCACATCCGCAGCAGCTCAGCCGAGCACATCATCGGCAGCTCAGCCGAGCACTTCATCTGCGGCGGCAGCTTAACCTACTTCTGTTCCTCTGGATATACACCCTCTTTTCAAGAGGGTGCATATACGGCGCAATGCTCTTCTCTCTTATTGGGACACCAGCATTCCCCTAATAGAGACCAAGATACAGCAGCACACATGCGGCACCCTATAATTTTTTTCATTTTTTTGTCCCTCTGTTCCTCAATTAACACAACGGCTCTTTTTAGAGCCACCTAACATCTAAACACTTAAATTTGATTTTTAATTCTATTTTTTTAATTATTTTTTTTCCACCGTGTGCTCACCGTGCGCGCACCTCGCGCAATGCACGCACGGTGCGCGCACCCCACGCTTTTTAAACAAAAAATAAAATGTTTTTTTCACCCTTCAGGGTCCTTCAGGGACCCCCTGACAAAAGCTAGGGGGTCAGGAACTCTGTACCCTGCCCCCTTTTCACGTTCTCCACCTTTCTTTTTTACTGTCACACACAAAATGGCGGCCGACACTTCCTGATTTCGACCGATTCGAATGTTGACTGACATGTAACCACCAATCAGAATTACGCTCGCGCACGGCACCGTGCACGCACGGTGCGCGCACGGTGCGCGCATATAGATATTTATGTACTTTTAACTGCAATTTTCTCAGGAACTACTGAACAGATTGACACCATATATGCAAAAGGCACATCCCTGACCTGAGGACTACCTCTTTGCCAAATTTCAGATAATTCTGTTCAGCCGTTCGGGCTGTACCTTCGACTAAAGGTCCTATGGGAAAATGCATGGGGAAAACGCGTTTTGGGACCCCCCTTTTTTCTCAGCCCCCGCTTGACGAATCACCCCGAGACTTTCAGGGTAGGAGCTGAGCAGAGCGCCCCATTAGTTTTGAAAATTTCGCGAGGATTCGTAAAACGGCGCCAAAGTTATTCAAAATAGAATTTTGAGATTTCCTGTGGAAACTCGGTCCTAACTATTACTATCTACTGGCGACTGCCAGTAGATAATATATAGATATATATAGATATATACACATATACAAATGAGGCGAATATAGACTGGCTTGGCCTCCTGGGGCCCACTGGAGGGTGAATACAAGCTTTAAAAACTAGATTGTTATTATGCATCTCCTTAAAATGCCTGGCTACGGAGTAGGCTGGGTCATTGTTTTTTTTTTTTTTTTTGTTTTTTTTTTTAAACCGTTTATTGCAATCTCAAGAATATACAAGTATGGGCCTACAACCTTCCGGCCGGCCGCTAGAATGACAGGAGCATATGACATACATACAAAAACACTGGGCGGTGCAGAGAAGCAAAATCAGGAGGTATCAGCGTCGTGGGCCACATCACTCTGACCCCACAATACGGTTTCATTTTATACACACAACACAAAAACCACACCCGCAAGGCAACCCGCAATCGAAAGTAACAGCACGTGCTCCCCGAATGGGGGACCCCAGCCATCAACAGGAGTCTAAAGAGGGGAAAGGGAACAGATCGAGGACCGGGGGAACTCCGTGCTCGGGGCTATGGAAAGGAGTCAACTAAGGGGACGGGGCTGGTGAGGCCGCAGGCAGCAATGGTGGCGCGCAGATACCCCCACGGTAGGCGTTCCAGGGGCCCCATACTTTCACCCATGCCCCAGGCTTACCCCTCGCCACATACACCACCTTTTCTCGGAACATGCACCAATCCATGTGTTCTTTCCAGGCCGACACCGCCGGGGGCCTCTGGGATCCCCACAGTTGAGCAATGTCACGCTTAGCTATCATATATCCCAGAGTCACCCATCGCGTCTGCGGAACCGAGTAGTCAGTTGGTTCCCACACATTCAGCAGGCATCTCCTCGCTTCAGGCAGCAGCGTGACATGCGTAACCACTCGCAGGACCTCATGCACACCACGCCAGAATCGCTCCACCTTCGGGCATTCCCACAAAATATGCAAAAAAGTCGCCAAAGCACCACACCCACGCTTACACAACCCATCCTCAGCATAGCCCATACGCAGAAGCCTTGGCCCCGTCATGTAAACCCGATGGAGTATCTTAAGCTGGACGAAGTCAAGGCGAGCCGGTATGGCCACCTCCTTCGGAGAGGCCACCGCGGAAATCCAGTCTTCGTCGTCCAACTCCAGCCCGTCGGCAACCCAGGCCTCGCGGAGGCCAGTCAGCAAGCCCGAGCGATCATTAATCAATTTTTTGTAAATGAGGGAGATCGTGCTGTCCGGAACGTGGCCATCCAGCACTCTATCCTCCAGGGGGGAAGACTCCGGGATGGAGGCGACGTCTGGGAAGACTGAGCCCAGCGCGTGCCGGACCTGCAAGTACCGAAAGTATTCACTGCCCTGCAGCTGAAACTCCGTCTGCAGCGTCTCGAATGTTTTAAATCCCCCCCTCGTCCAGAGGTCCCCCACTTTACTGATACCGATCGTGTCCCACTTCTCGAAGCCCTTCGAGGTCCACAAGGAGCCCAATCTCTCAGACGCGTACAACGGTGATGCCCGGGTCAAACGGTCCTTCCACCCCATAGCTGCGTTAGCCGCGTGCCATACTCGTACCATGACACGCGTAGGTCCCGTCAGGCGGGGTCCGGGCGCGCCAGAGTAGAGCGCTCGATTATAGTCGCCACCAGGCAGGAGCATCTTGTCCATTTCAAATGCCGGGTTTAAGGCGGGCCCGTAAAGGCCATGATTAATTGCAGCTAGCTGGGAGGCCCAGTAATACCGTTTAATATCCGGGAGGGCAATCCCCCCGTCGTACCATGGGAGCGTCAACTTCGTCAGGGCAATACGCGGCCTCCCGTCCCAGAACAGGCGGCGCTGTAGACTCTCCACCTCACGGAAGTAGCGCGCCGGGACTAAATCCATAGTATTCTGGAGAGCGTACAGGAAGCGTGGCAACGACATCATCTTAAACAATGCCGCCCGGCCGAGCGGCGAAAGCGGCAGGCGCCGCCAGCGCGCGACGTCCTCCTTCAAGCGCTGGAGGGGGGGAAGCAAATTCCGCTCGTAGCGGGCCTCCGGGTCCAGAGTAATGTAAACCCCCAGGTACCGAAACCCCTGCGAGGCAATCTGGATCGGACAGCCCCGCGGGAGGACGGGAGCCTCCCCGGAAAGCACATACACACATGATTTAGCCCAGTTGATGACAAGGCCTGAGTTGCGGCCGAATGAGCGCAAAACATCAACCAGGACAATCAGTGATTTACGCGGGGAGGCTAAGTACAAAAGGATATCGTCAGCGTATAGGGACACGCGGTCCTCATACTCGGGGGTCCAACGGAGACCACGGATGGAAGGGTGCCACCGCAGCCACTCCGCCAGGGGTTCCAAGGCCAGCGCGAACAGGAGCGGCGACAAGGGACAACCCTGTCGCGTGCCCCGTCCCAGCTCGAATGGGACCGATACTCTTCCATTCACCACCACCTGCGCCAATGGGCCCGAATACAACAATTTGACCCAGCTGATGAACCCCGGGCCAAATCCAAACTTCGCCAGCATAGCCCAGATGTATGGCCACTCGAGCGTGTCAAACGCCATGGTGGCGTCTAAGGACGCCAATATGGCCGGTTCCCGCACAAACGGGACACGCGCGAGCACTCCGTGCAAGCGCCGCAGATTAAGGGCCGTGTTGCGATGGGGAATAAAGCCGGACTGGTCTTGGTGGACCAAATCGCCCACCACGCCGACCAGCCGGTTGGCTAGCACCTTGGCGAGGATTTTGGGCTCCGCATTCAAGAGCGAGATAGGCCGGTAGGATGTAACCCGGTCTCGAGGTCTCCCTTCCTTGTGGATCACCACGATTGTAGCCAGACGTTGGTCCGGCGGGAGGGAGCCCAGCGAGTGGGCCGCCAGGAACATCGCACGGAGGTGGGGTGCCAGTACATCCGGTCGCAGCTTATACAACTCGATAGGGATGCCGTTCGGGCACATGGCCTTGCCGGATGCGACCGAGCGTATGGCGAGGGCAATTTCGTCGGAGGTAGGAGCGGCATCTAACGATACCCTGTCCTCCACCGAAAGGGAAGGCAGCGCGATATCCCTAAGCAGGGCATGGGAATCCTCCTCCGAGCAGGGAGAAACCGGAGAATACACCTCGCGGAAATAATCCGCGAAACAAGAGACAATGTCTTCTGGCTCGGTGACACGCACACCATCCATCCTCTCAATCAGCGGGACCACACGACTCGCTCTCTCCTTTTTATCCAACCATGCAAGCAGTTTACCAGCCTTATCACCCACATCATACAGTCGCCCCTGTTGCTCTCTATAGAGGCCCCTGGCCGCCTCCGTGACGAGGGCCCTGTAGGCCGCCTGCTTAAGTTGTAGGACATGTAGTGCAGCGTCCGTCACCCCACCCTCTAGATCACCCTCCAATTCAGCGATTTCGGCCTCCACCCGGGTCACCTCCTCCTGCTCGCGCCTCCGGGCATGGGAAATAAAGGAGAGGGCCTCCCCTCTAAGAACTGTTTTGAAGGCTTCCCACAGGGAGATAGCCGAAGGGACGGACCCCACATTCTCATCGAAATACCGCTGCAAGGATTTAATCAAATCAGCGCGAATAGTGGGGTCGCGCAGATACCAGGCATTGATTGGAGCTACCCTGCCCTCCCCCCTCGGGAAGACATCAACGTGCAACAGGAGCGGGGAGTGATCTGAAATACCCCGCGCCAAATGGCGCACCTCTCCTACCCTCCCAACATAGGCCGCAGGGACAAGGACATAATCAAGCCGGGAGAGGCTACCATGGGCACCCGAGTGGAAAGTGTACTGCAGCTGCGCGGGATGTTTTAAGCGCCAGCAGTCCACCAATCCCAGTGTATCTAAGAAGCCGGACAGCCACGCCTGTGCCCGGGGGAGGTCCCTAGGGGGGTGACGATCCACGGTCCCAGAA
This sequence comes from Triturus cristatus, assembly GCF_964204655.1. Classification (NCBI taxonomy): domain Eukaryota; kingdom Metazoa; phylum Chordata; class Amphibia; order Caudata; family Salamandridae; genus Triturus; species Triturus cristatus. The sequence goes on along the minus strand of NC_140587.1, from coordinate 435,830,476 downwards.
ACCACCGCATTGAAGTCCCCCCCAACCACCAGAAGCCCCCCCGGAAGGTCAAGGAGGAGGCGCCCTAAGTCTGCAAAAGTCGTAGACTGTAACCCCGGTGGGACATACACTGATACAAAGACAACTACTTTACCCTCCATTCTCCCCACTAAGACAGTGTAGCGTCCCCTCTCATCATGGCGCACCTCGTCTATTTCCAACGGGAGCGAGTTCTTCACCATGATGCCCACCCCCCGTGAGCCCGACGTGAAGCCCGAGTGGGCCACCAAGCGATAGCCACGTCGATTCATGGCACAAAAGGAATTACCAATAAGGTGTGTCTCCTGCAGAAAGACCACGTCTGGCGAAAGTCGTTTCAAATACTGCAGGACCACACCTCGCTTAATCCTATCCCCCAGTCCGTTAACGTTCCAGGACAATAAAGTCAGGTCCCTACCCCCCATCACATACAGAAGCCATCATTCGTCCCCCGGAGAGCACCTTAAAAACACCAATACAATAAAGGGTTTGCCTTGCGGTAAAAACGAACAACACCCCACCCCAACCCACCCATCCCAACAGAACTCCCCCCTCCCTGCACCCCTGCATGAGCCCAAACAGCCCCCCCAAAGTGCAGTGTGCCTGTCGCCCCATGAATGATTAAACTAACTAGTCCCCCAGAGGAGGAGGGAGAGCCCCCAAGAGACCCCGTACCACCTCCACAGGAGGGAGACTTAACGAACAGTCAAAAAATGACGACAATGTTGTCCAGAGCGAGGCCTACTATTAATCCCTCAGTCCTGATCCGGCGAGCCCTCCCCTCCAACCGCGCCCCCCCCACCCCCCCGGCCCCGATCCCTGGGCAAGGAGTCCAACCAGTCCCCGGCCGCCTCGGGACGATCAAAAAAGTGCGTGCGGCCATCCACCTCCACCCGCAACTTAGCTGGAAAAAGCATCGCATACTTGAGGTTCAAGTCCCGTAGACGACGTTTGACTCCGAGAAAGCTCAGTCTCTGCTTCTGAACCGCTGGGGTGAAATCAGGATAGAAGTTTACGTCCATATTGTCAAGTCTGACCGGTCCTTGTTGCCTAGAAGTCTGGAGGATAGCGTCTCTGTCCCGAAAGTTGAAAATCCGGACAATGAGAGGCCTCGGAGGGGCTCCGGCCTTCGGTCTTCCTCCGGGAACCCTGTGGGCACGTTCCACCGCAAAGAATTTACTCAGCCCCCGGGGCTGGAGATGGGTGAGAATCAGGTCCTCCACAAACAGGTCCGCCGCCGCCTCCTCACGTCCCTCCGGCACCCCGACAATGCGGACATTGTTCCTCCGGGCCCGACCCTCGGAATCCTCCAGTCGACGATCCATCAGGGCGCTCGCCTGGCCAAGCCGGCGCACCTCCTTTTGGAGGGCTGCCACGTCCGCTGTAAGGCCCGAGGTGGTGTGGGCCAAAGAATCGACCCGGTCATTGGTCTTGGATAAATCAGCCCTCACCAGGCCAACATCCACGTGGACCGAGTCAATCTTTTGCGCCAGTGTGTCAAAGCGCTGGTCCACCGAGGCCTTCATCTCGGCGATAGCGCCCATGACATCTCGCAGGGTCAGATCCGCGGGCAGCGCAGGAGCATCAGTCGGGTCCTCAGGGGACCTACGCGGCACCTCGGGAGATCCCTTCTGGAGGGTGTAACGGTCCATGCTGTTGGACTGATGGGCCGCGCCACGGCGAGTCGATTTCACCTTTGCCCGGTCGCCATCTTGCTTTGTGGACATGGTTTCAGTCCCCAAATCGTGCCAATCACCTCGGAAAAGGCCGATAAACCAGTTCACGGGCTCCGGGGGGGGGGCAATCACAGGTCCGCAGGACGGATCACAGCCGGCGGGCCAGCAGGGCACCCCAACGAGGCCACACCACCGCACACCGCCCCGCAACCCAACCTCGCCTACACAGCAAGGAGGGTGCAAAAGCGAAAGTGAAAGTGCGGGGTACGCGAGTCGCCCAGCCCTGCCCGCCGCTGTTGATCACTTTGTCTCCGGATCTCCCCGTAACTCCAATCCGGGGGGCCGGCGTGGAGAAGGCCGCAAACCTCAATCGGTGCTCCCGCCGGTGTCCGAGGTCCAATTTGGAAGCGGAAAACGGGTGACACCTCAGCTCGGGCTCACCAACACAGTCCCCTCATCTAGGACAGGATATTTTCAGGATTTATGTAGGAGGTCACGGAGGTCCTCGGGAGCCTCGCACCTACGCGGCCATCTTGGTTGCGCGCTGGCTGGGTCATTGTTGACCATTGCTCTGAGGTGCTGGAGAATTGGCAGGTGCTCCCGATGTGTATAATAAAATGTGCATTTGCAGCTCATGCCTCTTGTTGTGCTCTATATTTAGATAAATGTCAAAAATATACATTATTTAAAACAGTTCTGTAAGTATTGCACACTTTTGCCGACACACTATGTAGGAGAGTAGGGTCTGCTTCCTATTGTCACCCCCACTTTTTGCTTTTGCTTCACTGGTTTTCGACTTAGATGTGGCTGTGGGCCTGCTAATCAGACCCACAGCCCAGCTGGTCTCTCTCTAAATTCATACTATGTACTTTAGGTACATAACCCAATTGGTAAGGATCACCCTATAGGGCCCTGTACAGTGTACCTTAGGTACCCAGGGCATGGGTGTACCCTAGGCCTACCAGGGGCTGCAGCATGTATCATGCCACCCCTGGCTGGTCACCCATCATGACACAACTGGCTGATCACTCAGCTGGGGCAAGGTCGTGTAATCACCCCTTGCTTAGGTATAGTATTCCTATACCTACCTTATATATAGACACATGGGTAACCTTTCAGTCACTCCTATGGCAGACCTTAACAATCCTGAAGGCAGAGTGCCCGGTAACATGTGAGATGGTGCTCTAGAATGAGCTGAGCCTGTCTGCAGCTTTCGGAACCATGTCCTTATAGCTGTTCTATGATATCGCCTACCATATACTCTTAAAGTGCCTTATAATCCTCGCGGTTATGGTAACTATGGTTTGGCTTTATCAAAACATCTTGTGTAAGGTGTCTAACACTTTGGAATACTACCCCCACACCATTTCTGGCGATGAGGATAGTATTCCCCCCTTCTAGAGGGAGAAGACATGTTGAAGACCTACTACCCCGGTTAAAGTTAACCAGAGCCCCAGCATCACAAAATGGATGTTGCTGCCACAGACACAAGTCTGCCCTCCTGCTGCTGGGAGTCCTTCCAGTGAGGGAGGCTTGGACAATAGGTTTCCTGCCTTGGGAGGTGCTAGCACCACCCTAGACAGGGCTTAGTGTATTGGGGCAGGGAGGGATGAAAGAGACGAGACACTGCCTGGGGCACACAAGGTGTCCCATGCATAGTCCGGTTCAAACCGGTGCTGGGGCACTCCAGCCCCAGTCCTGGCGTGAAACTGGACAAAGGGAAGGGGGTGTAACCACCCCCCTCCCTGGTCCCACCCATAGGAGGGACCTAGCAGGTAGCCCAGCCCCCCAGATTAGTATAAGAGTGGGAGCTGAGTCCATAGGACTTTGGATTATCCTGAACTGAAATAAGACACGAAACTCTGGACCTTCGACATTCAACAAAGAAGACTGAAGAATCTCCCTTGTGGCCAAGGAGTGGCCACCCTGTGCAAACAGGCACCAACAAGCGACCTGCCGTTTGCTTTGCCCCAGTTCTATGAGGAACCGACTGCAGAGCCCGACCAGCGCCTTGACCTCCAGACTTCTCTGACCCTGATCCACATCCACAGCCAAGCTGAGATCCGTGAAGACGACGAGAGACATGGGACCGGCTACCTGGGAAAATTGGCGAGTAGCTTCCAGCGCAGCTTCTGAGGCATCCTCGAAGTTGTGCTCTGGGGAATGAGAAGCCCCAACCCCGAGCACCATCTGCATCAAAGATCAGCCCTCCACACTCCACGAGTTCTGCGTGGGGCCCTTCTGCATTTTCCTGCTTGATGCGTCTGTCCGGTTGCTTGCCCGTTGGCTAGTAGCCTCAGTGACGACAAACCCTTGACTTTCCACCACTGGTTTGGCTCCTCCAGACTGGCCCTTGCTTCCCTGTGAAAGAGAAGCACCTCAGACCTTCCTGGTCTGCACCTGAAGCGAATTTCCTATTTTGCATGGGTTGCCTTTGCCAAGGCTTGTTGACTCCAATCGGGACGTCGACTCCGCCAGCAGTAAGATCCTTCATGGGACAGCTCGTACCCTGGTTCTGGTTGTCCTCGACACCTCCTGGTCTACACAGCTGCAGAGACAAGCTTCAAGACATCACCTGTGTTCGGCACGACATCGCCCGGTTCCTTCCTGGTTCCACACGGTCACTGGCTAGTGACCCAGACTTTGTCCCCTCTGCTTGCAGGTGTTCTTCCTTCAAGATCCACCCTTGGATCCACCGGACATCTTCCTCCTGGCCGCCTGCCAGCATCTGTTCTTCAGGCATCCATGGGATCCAGCGACGACACCCGACACATCTTCACACCTATGCACCCGTCTCCTGTGGGTGAGGTAACGCGAGTACTCCAGTGCTCCAGTGGATATTGACTATCAAAGTGTCTAAGTCTCTAGTTGCTTCCTCCTAGTTACTTCGGAAGTGTCCTTATTCTTCCTATTTCTAATTGCTACATTCCCATTGACTTTAATGTAACCCGCGTGTGTGTTTCCACACTGCACACGCTTCCCGTGGGCCTCCCACTTCCTAACTATTGGTAGGGTAGTGTAGCCCCAGCGAATCCCTAGGCCCTAGGCCTACTCCCTGTTTGTGACGTGGTACTTATACCACTTTCTTAGTATATGGTTTGCGTGGCCCCTGGGCCTAACTGTATTTTTTCTGTGTAACTTAACGTATGCTACTTAAGAAATTGTTGTGCTTAGACCTCTGAACTCATAAAGAGTGCTCAGGGTATATGTTAGAATAAATACATTCTAATTTTATATATATCTGGTGTGGTGTCCTTTCATTTGGTATTCAAGGGATTATAGTGGTATAACAGCTGGCTTCACATGCCATACAGAGTTTAACCTAAGACTGCTCTTGTCCATGCTACCACTAGGATAGCTGGTCTATAAGGTTGACTTTACAACCAATCACCATAAGGGTTGTTTGGACTGATACAAGGTGTACACTAGAACTAGTGACATCATATATCAGGCCAACTTCTCACATTGGTGAGCAGCGGTTGGGATCTGAGCTTGCTGTAGTGATACCATTGTAATCTTGAGATATCAAATTGAAAGATCACATTAGGTACTGTAAGGTACATATAAAACAAAGTCTTAGAATACTTAAGTTCTACTGGACTTAGTTGGTGTAGGTTGAAGAGCCTAGCACACCCTGACTACAATTACTAGAGAGGTTTTAGTAGATACCACTAGTGTAGGTAGGTGCACACACCCCACCCTCACTAGATCATGTCCCTGAGAGGAGATCAAGATGATTCTCTCTCAGGAGGGGGATATCCTAGAAAGATACCCTCTAGATATGATACCCTAACTTTTCAGGAGATGAGACAATTGTGTACCTCCAGAAAGTTAAAACAGGGTTCAAACCCTACCCTCATTTATCTAGTGGAGATCTTAGAAGAGTATGATGCTCAGAGAGCCTCCCAGGATGGTACCTTAGGTACCAATGAGGGTCTGCCCTCTACAAAAGACTCCCCTCACAACACTGATCTAGATGAGTCAGGAGGGACTTCAGGAGATGAGGTAGATAGCCAGGTCCAAGTTAGGAGACTTAGCCAGGCTAACTTAAGCCTACATGGGGGTCAGAATGGGGTCCCCCCATTCAGACCCTCAAGTGGACTTAACCAGAGAAGTAGGAGAGGAAGATCCCCTTCCAGGGAATCTATCCACTCCCATGTCTCTAATAGCTCCAATGCCTCTTCTCACAGGGGAATGACTTCTCCACAGAGAAAAGAGCATCTGGCCAGAATGAGGGAAGTCAATCTGAGGATTGAAAGGGAAGAACTTGCCCTTGCCAAAGAGAGACTTGCTCTGGCCAGAGAGCAAAAGTTAAGTGGGTTAGAACCCACTGGTGGCAGCACTATCCCTAAGGATAGAGACAGGACCTATGACAATAGAAACCTGAGCAAGATTGTCCCTCCCTACAAGTGTGGGGAAGACATCCACAAATGGATAACTGCTTTGGAGAGGGCTTGCAAAGTACAGCAGGTACCCAAAGTCAGTGGGCAGCTATCTTGTGGCTCTCCTTCTCTGAGAAAGGTAGAGACAAGCTCCTCACAGTTAGTGATGAGGATGCTGACAATTACACTGTCCTGAAGAGTGCTCTGATTGATTGGTTTGGCCTAACCACTGAACAATCCAGGTTGTTGTTCAGGGATACCCAGAAGACACAGACTCAGGACTGGACTAACTTTGTAGATTGTGCCACTAAGGCTTTGGAAGGCTGGTTATTGGATAGTAAGGTTAAGGACTATACAGGATTGTATAATTTGATCATGAGAGAACAAATCCTTAACAACTGTCAAAACCAGCTGCTGCATCAACACTTGATTGACTCTGACCTAACTTCTCCCCAAGAATTGGGAAAGAAGGCAGATAGGTGGGTCAGGACTAGAGTTAAGCAGAAAAACCAGAACCAGGGCGGTGATCAGAAAAAGGCAGACCAGAAGGGTAATGAGCAGAAAACAAAAGACCAGAAGTCTTCACCAGGCCCCCAAAAGGCTCAGGGGAGGGTGGTCCCAAAAAGGATAAAAAGAAATATGGCCAAAAGAAACCTTGGTGTAACTATTGTAAGTCCAATTCCATTGGTAGAGTGAATGCACCAAAAAGGACAAGCCCCCAGCCACCATTGCCCCTAAGGCAAGTGTACCCCCTAGTCCAGCTGTAAGTAGTGGTTCCCAGCAAAAGGGTGTAATAGGGTTAACCCTGGGAACTGAAGTGGATTATGGCCTAGTCAGAATACCCACTCAGCCTGTTCTGATCTGTGATGGGGACATAGCTTTGTTCTCTACTGTGAGCCCCAGTAACCTGGGCAAATACAGACAGACTCCTTTAATCAACCATAGAATGGCTCAGGCCTACAGGGACACAGGTGCTAGTGTCACAATGGTGACTCCTGCCTTTGTGGACCCTGGACAGATCATGCTAGGTGAGAATTACCTAGTAACCAACGCTAGCAATGCCACTACCTCCCATAGTGTGGCAATTGTTAACTTCTCCTGGGGAGGGGTAACTGGCCTCAAGAAAGTTGTGGTAAGTTCAGACCTTCCTGTTGAGTGTCTGTTGGGAAATGACCTTGAAACTTCAGTTTGGGCTGAAGTGGAGTATAGGACCCATGCAGAAATGCTGGGAATAGATGCACATGTCCTTGCTGTGACTAGGTAACAGGCAAAAAAAATGCAACACTGAACAAGTGCTGGATCCTGGGACAATGGACCAGACACATCCCAAGAGAAAGAGCAGTAGGGTTAAGGCTGTGCCTTCCCCCCTGCCTCAGGTAGAGGATCAGCCCTCCCAGGAGGATGATTCTGAGAGCCCGGAAGGAACTTTCCTAGAAGAACTGGAACCTGACCAGGTTGAGTTTCTTGGGACAGGGGGACCTTCAAGGGCAGATCTGAGGCAGGTACAATTAGACTGTCCTTCTCTTGAACCCCTCAGACAGCAGGCTGCTGCTGAGGCTGCAGGGAATGCTCAAGGTACCCATAGTGTATTGAGATGAAGGGCTGCTGTACTCAGAGGCTAGAGACCCCAAGCCTGGTGCGTCCAGGAGGTTGGTCATACCATTGAGTTTCAGAGGCTTCCTTCTTACCTTGGCCCATGATATTCCCCTTGCAGGACACTTAGGCCAGAATAAGACTTGGGACAGTCTTGTCCCTCACTTTCACTGGCCTCACATGTCAGAAGATTACAAGGAGTTCTGTCGCTCCTGTGTCACCTGCCAAGCCAGTGGCAAATCAGGTGGCACCACAAAGGCCCCCCTAATACCACTACCAGTGGTGGGGGTTCCCTTTGAGAGAGTGGGGATAGACATTGTTGGACCAATGGACCCCCAAACAGCATCTGGGCAAAGATTCATACTGGTGATAGTGGACCATGCCACCAGGTACCCAGAAGCTATACCCTTGAGGACCACAACAGCTCCTGTTGTGGCAAGGGCCCTACTTGGAGTGTTCTCCAGAGTGGGATTTCCAAAGGAGGTTGTCTCTGACAGAGGTGCCAACTTCATGCCAGGATATTTAACTGCAATGTGGAAGGAGTGTGGTGTTAACTACAAATTCACTACCCCCTATCACCCACAATGCAATGGGCTTGTGGAAAGGTTCAACAAAACCCTAAAAGGGATGATAATAGGTTTACCAGACAAGTTTAGGCGAAGATGGGACATCCTTTTACCCTGCCTTCTGTTTGCTTACAGAGAGGTCCCACAAAAGGGGGTTGGCTACAGCCCTCTTGCACTTTTGTTTGGGCATCCTGTGAGGGGACCCCTATGTCTAGTAAGGGAAGGATGGGAGAGACCTCTCAGACAACCCAAGCTTGATATAGTGGATTATGTGCTTGGCCTCCACTCAAGGATGGTAGAGTACATGAAGAAGGCTTCTATAAACCTTGAGGCAAGCCAAGAACTCCAAAAAACTTGGCATGACCAAAAGGCTGTGCTGACTGTGTACCGGCCAGGACAGAAAGTGTGGGTGTTGGAGCCAGTGGCCCCAGCAGCACTCCAGGACAAATGGTCTGGACCCCACACTATTGTTGCACAAAAGGGAGAAGTAACCTACTTGGTGGACCTTGGGACTCCCAGAAGCCCCCACAGGGTGCTTCATGTCAACAGGTTAAAGGCATATGTTGACAGGGCAGACATGGGCTTGCTCATGGCTACAGATGAGGGGCAGGAGGAAGAGAGTGACCCTCTCCCAGACCTGCTGACTCAGAACCCTGATGATGGTTCAGTTGATGGTGTGGTCTTTTCTGACAGCCTCACTAACCATCAGCAACAGGACTGCAGACAAGTTCTACAGGCCTATAGACATATGTTCTCTCGGACCCCAAGTCAGACAAAATGGTGCACCCATGAGGTGGACACTGGTGACAGTCTGCCTGTGAAGAGTAAAATCTACAGGCAACCTGACCATGTCAGGGACTGCATAACGATTGAGGTACAAAAGATGTTGGAGCTGGGAGTCATTGAACCTTCAGAGAGCCCTTGGGCTAGTCCTGTAGTTCTTGTGCCAAAACCTCAATCCCAAGATGGTAAGAGAGAGATGAGGTTTTGCGTGGATTACAGAGGTCTCAATGCTGTCACTAGGACAGATGCCCACCCAATACCTAGGGCAGATGAGCTCATTGACAGATTGGCAGCTGCCAAGTTTTTGAGTATATTTGACCTAACAGCAGGCTACTGGCAAATCAGACTAGCTGAGAGTTCAAAGGCCAAAACTGCTTTCGCAACCCCAGGAGGACATTATCAATTTGTGGTAATGCCCTTTGGCTTGAAGAATGCACCTGCCACTTTCCAAAGGTTGGTGAATCAAGTCCTTACAGGCCTGGATGACTACTGTGCAGCTTATCTTGATGATATTGCTGTCTTTAGCTCCACCTGGGAGGATCACCTGGTCCACCTGAGGAATGTTTTAGAGGCCCTGCAAAAGGCAGGCCTCACTATCAAGGCCACCAAGTGCCAGATAGGGCAGAGCAAGGTTGTGTACCTGGGCTACCTAGTAGGTGGGGGTCAGGTTCAACCGCTGAAGAGCAAGATCCAGACCATAAAGGACTGGACTCCTCCAATTACCCGGACACAGGTCAGAGCTTTCTTGGGCCTGTCTGGGTACTACAGAAAGTTTGTTAAGAACTATGGGTCCATTGTGACACCACTTAATGACTTGACCTCCAAGAAAATGCCAAAGAAAGTTCAGTGGACAGTAAGCTGTCAGAAGGCATTTGATGACCTGAAGCAGGCCATGTGCACTGCACCTATTCTGAAAAGTCCAGATTACTCCAAAGAATTCATTGTCCAAACAGATGCTTCTGAGTTAGGTGTGGGAGCTGTTCTTTCACAACTGAATATAGATGGTCAAGACCAGCCCATTGCTTTTATTAGTAGAAGGCTGACCCCTAGAGAGAAACATTGGTCAGCTATTGAGAGGGAGGCCTTTGCTGTGGTTTGGGCCCTGAAGAAGCTGAGGCCATACCTGTTTGGCACCCACTTCAAGATTCAGACAGATCATAAGCCCCTCTTGTGGCTAAATCAGATGAAGGGTAATCATCCCAAACTTCTTAGGTGGTCCATTTCCCTACAGGGGATGGACTTCACAGCGGAACATAGACCTGGGACTGACCATACCAATGCAGATGGACTCTCCAGATATTTCCACTTAGAACATGAAGACTCAACTGGTCAAGGTTAGTTTAATGTCTCTAAGTTTGGGGGGTGTTGTGTAGGAGAGTAGGGTCTGCTTCCTATGGTCACCCCCACTTTTTGCTTTTGCTTCACTGGTTTTCGACTTAGATGTGGCTGTGGGCCTGCTAATCAGACCCACAGCCCAGCTGTTCTTTCTCTTAATTCATACTATGTACTTTAGGTACATAACCCAATTGGTAAGGATCACCCTATAGGGCCCTGTACAGTGTACCTTAGGTACCCAGGGCATGGGTGTACCCTAGGCCTACCAGGGGCTGCAGCATGTATTATGCAACCCCTGGCTGGCCTCCCATCATGACACAACTGGCTGATCACTCAGCTGGGGCAAGGTTGTGTAATCACCCCTTGCTTAGGTATAGTACTCCTATACCTACCTTATATATAGACACATGGGTAACCTTTCAGTCAATCCTATAGCAGGCCTTAACAATCCTGAAGGCAGAGTGCTTGGTAACATGTGAGCTGGTGCTCTAGCATGAGCTGAGCCTGTCTGCAGCTTTCGGAACCATGTCCTTATAGCTGTTCTATGATATCGCCTACCATATACTCTTAAAGTGCCTTATAATCCTCGCGGTTATGGTAACTATGGTTTGGCTTTATCAAAACATGTCGTGTAAGGTGTCTAACACTTTGGAATACTACCCCCACACCATTTCTGGTGATGAGGATAGTATTCCCCCTTCTAGAGGGAGAAGACATGTTGAAGACCTACTACCCGGTTAAAGTTAACCAGAGCCCCAGCATTACAAAATGGATGCTGCTGCCACAGACACAAGTCTGACCTCCTGCTGCTGGGAGTCCTTCCAGCGAGGGAGGCTTGGACAATAGGTTTCCTGCCTTGGGAGGTGCTAGCACCACCCTAGACAGGGCTTAGTGTATTGGGGCAGGGAGGGATGAAAGAAACGAGACACTGCCTGGGGCACACAAGGTGTCCCATGCATAGTCCGGTTCAAACCGGTGCTGGGGCACTCCAGCCCCAGTCCTGGCGCGAAACTGGACAAAGGGAAGGGGGTGTAAATACCCCCCTCCCTGTTCCCACCCATAGGAGGGACCTAGCAGGTAACCCAGCCCCCCAGATTAGTATAAGAGTGGGAGCTGAGTCCCTAGGACTTTGGATTATCCTGAACTGAAATAAGACACGAAACTCTGGACCTTCGACATTCGACAAAGAAGACTGAAGAATCTCCCTTGTGGCCAAGGAGTGGCCACCCTGTGCCAACAGGCACCAACAAGCGACCTGCCATTTGCTTTGCCCCAGTTCTACAAGGAACCGACTGCAGAGCCCGACCAGTGCCTTGACCTCCAGACTTCTCTGACCCTGATCCACATCCACAGCCAAGCTGAGATCCATGGAGGCGACGAGAGACGTGGGACCGGCTACCTGGGAAAATTGGCGAGTAGCTTCCAGCGCAGCTTCTGAGGCATCCTCGAAGTTGTGCTCTGGGGATTGAGAAGCCCCAACCCCAAGCACCATCTGCACCGAAGATCAGCCCTCCACACTCCACGAGTTCTGCGTGGGGCCCTTCTGCATTTTCCTGCTCGAAGCGTCTGTCCGGTTGCTTGCCCGTTGGCTAGTAGCCTCAGTGACGACGAACCCTTGACTTTCCACCACTGGTTTGGCTCCTCCAGACTGGCCCTTGCTTCCCTGTGAAAGAGAAGCACCTCAGACCTTCCTGGTCTGCACCTGAAGCGAATTTCCCATTCCGCGTGGCCATGGCTTGTTGACTCCAATCGGGACATCGACTCCGCCAGCAGCAAGATCCTTCGTGGGACAGCTAGTACCCTGGTTCTGGTCATCCTCGACACCTCCTGGTCCACGCAGCTGCAGAGACAAGCTTCAAGACATCACCTGTGTTCGGCACGACATCGCCCGGTTCCTTCCTGGTTCCACACGGTCACTGGCTAGTGAGCCAGACTTTGTTCCCTCTGCTTGCAGGTGTTCTTCCTTCAAGATCCACCCTTGGATCCACCGGACATCTTCCTCCTGGCCGCCTGCCAGCATCTGTTCTTCAGGCATCCATAGGATCCAGCGACGACACCCGACACATCTTCACACCTATGCACCCGTCTCCTGTGGGTGAGGTAACGCGAGTACTCCGGTGCTCCAGTGGATATTGACTATCCAAGTGTCTAAGTCTCTAGTTGCTTCCTCCTAGTTACTTCGGAAGTGTCCTTATTCTTCCTATTTCTAATTGCTACATTCCCATTGACTTTAATGTGACCCGCGTGTGTGTTTCCACACTGCACACGCTTCCCGTGGGCCTCCCACTTCCTAACTATTGGTAGGGTAGTGTAGCCCCAGCGATTCCCTAGGCCCTAGGCCTACTCCCTCTTTGTGACGTGGTACTTATACCACTTTCTTGGCATATGGTTTGCGTGGCCCCTGGGCCTAACTGTATTTTTCCTGTGTAACTTAACATATGCTACTTAAGAAATTGTTTTGCTTAGACTTCTGAACTCATAAAGAGTGCTGAGGGTATATGTTAGAATAAATACATTCTAATTTTATATATATCTGGTGTGGTGTCCTTTCATTTGGAATTCAAGGGATTATAGTGGTATAACAGCTGGCTTCACATGCCATACAGAGTTTAGCCTAAGACTGCTCTTGTCCATGCTACCACTAGGATAGGTGGTCTATAAGGTTGACTTTACAACCAATCACCATAAGGGTTGTTTGGACTGATACAAGGTGTACACTAGAACTAGTGACATCATATATCAGGCCAACTTCTCACACACTACACATTTATAAACTTCACTAAAGTGTACTTGTTTTCTTATTGTTAACACTTGTTAATACTTGTGAATCAAGTGTAAAGTGTGCATGCTTAATGTACAACTTTTTCCAGGAGCAAGTCTGACTAAAGTTTAAAAACCGTAGTGAATAGGCTCAGAAGACTGGCACTGGTTGCTGGCTAAATTTTGACGCCATGGTTTTTATAAACAAATATTGAACATAACACTGAAATCATCAAAAAAATTCTTGAAGGAGCGAACCCATCTGTGCATACCCTGGAGGTCCAAGGTTGAAATCCAGACCCAACCACTCAGTCACTCAACCTCTGCACTCAATAAAACAAGTACCATTGATAACCCCAATTATGAATGAATAGAGTGATCACTTCTTCATAGAACAAAGTTGGCTTAAAATCCAAGTTCTCCATTAAATATGAATACTTAAATGGTAATGCTGGTGGTATGTCCAGTGGCAAACATCCCAATAACAGAACCTACTTTCAAAATGTAATAGTAGTAAGCACCGGGGGTGTGGAAAGTTGTAAAGTTTATTGTTTGATATTGTGTGCGAGTATATCTGCTCCCCAAGGTGGCAAGGGGGCCTTCCTAGGAAGAGACAGCCTGCAGGTTTTAGTAAACTCACGAAGAAGATGTAGTTTACAGGTAATCACAAACCTTTACTCGCACCATACCCACCCAGAAAACAGTTGGAGATTAAACAGGAGTAAATCTGCTGCTGTGGTTGAAAGGGAGTACCCCCAAAGTCGGTGGGCGTATTGGATAAGGGGCTTCTCCTTGGGAAGATAAATTATATGTGCAAACAAAACAAAGAGAATAGGTTACAAAACGCAATTTCATCTAAAACAGCACTGCTTGCATAATTGTGTACTGTACACAATCACGCATGTGGGAGTGCCTCTGCATTATCCTAATCGGGTATGTTACAAGTGTTCCAGCAATGCTTGAGAGAACCTTCCATTATCACAGTATCCCAGGGAATCTTCTGCCAATGTTTGGGAATTCCAGGAATTCGTAAATCTACAATCTAAACATAAGACTTCATATTTTTGAATTTCTTCGTGAATCGCTCGAATGTACAACTAGGACTGCAGACTGTTGCATTTCTTTGTGAACCTCGCCCACTGACTTTTGTTGCTGCAAAGCAGCATCGACCAATGAAAAAAATGGTGCAATATGACATGGCCCCACAAAACATACTACACTCCTGACTGACGCCTCAGTGGAAATGATCAAAATGCAGGCAGTTTATGTAACCCAGACCCAGATGTCTTTAAGCAATTTAGGATTTGGACTTGATCACCACTTTCTGCAACTTGCTGACATTCTGAACGACACTTCAGTGTGTGCAGCTTGCTTAACGAAAGGAGTTAATTTGATCCCGTTTCCTTTCCCTCTAACTTGTTTTTATGGCCTTGCTAATATTTTGGGAAGTTGGTTTGGCACTTGATAAAATATTGTTTCCGCCCTCCCTCATTCTTCTCTTTGTCTCCAAGGAAATGGTGGAGTATGGTGTACAGATCCCTGACCCTTGGTACTTGGGCGGTGGTTAGTCTGTCAGCCTCAGGAGCCAAAGGTTTAACTTCCAAGAGTTCTAAATGACTTTTTGATCCTTCGAATATGATCTCAGTTTTTCCAGCCTTGAGAGCCAGCCAGCTGACTCTTTTCTGTAGGACAGCACCATTTCACTGGATGGAAGTAAGCTATGAACTTTCACATTACCTTGCTGCACCAAAGCGGAAATCCTAGTTTTTGTAGATCATCCAAAAGAGGGCTGGGCCAGGATGATGGGGGGGATTCACAGAGCAAGACTAGTAGAGGGTGTTGGGAGTGGCGAGGCTGCATGATATAAGCAGCACAGAGCTCCATAGAGTTCTGCCCACTCCACAAAGGAGTGCAGCAGTTACCATCACTGCAGCAGCTCCCTCAGCCCAAAGCAGTCAATGGAAACACCTTGGCTCATGAAAGGTTTCTCAAATGGGGTTTCTTCCACATTCCACGTGCAGATCAGAGATGCTCTAAGCCATGTGCACATTCTATGGATCCTATTCAGAAAGCAATAGACGCACAGATTTACCAACACAAGGAACTAAAAAAGTGGCCGTGCATCAGGTAATGTGTTTATTCGCGCACAAATGGACCCAGGATGGAGTAATATTGTGCATGAGTAAATCCGACTCAGCACAAAATGTCCAGGTGAAAGACCCGAGATCTGGGGATTTACTGCAGGTCTCGTTGGTAATCGTAATGGGGACGATAAGTTCTATTAGCAGCCACTTCGGATTGGTTCGGGACTTGTAATAGGACTTGTATTATCTACGAGTCTGCTCACAAATCATCGATTTTAGCACCTGAACCATAAACAGTTTATTTGACCTTTGTCGCTGGTTGCACCATGTTTTGATGGTACAATTAATCTAATTATTTCTAAGCAATTACAGTAACACAGCACACATAAGCATACCATCATCAAAAGATAAGAGTTGGCATTTCTGCACAACGCCTTAAATTTGCAAGGGAAAGTCCTGGCATTTGTGGTAAAGGTTTTTGACATTTAGCTAAGAGGGAATTGTTCTTGGTCCTAAGATCTCCTCCTAGTGTTGGTCATACTTGTTGTTAATGGGGAAAGGATTAGTGCCATATATGATGTGAGATGAGACCCTCTGTATTTTTGGTTAGTGAGATTCAATATTTTATATTCTCTCTTTACATATTTATATCCACCTTTCTTAGAAGATAGTGGCGCGGGTGTTTTTGCAACTCTGCCTGTGCATTACTTTGTGTGACTTTGTCTGTGTATGTGAGGTCAATACTTAACATGCATGGTTGTCTGTGTGCATTACTTTGTGTATGTGTGTACGTGCCACACTACTTTATATAAGTGTGCATGTGTGTCTGTGTGCACATGAACTTTTCTAAGTATGGGTGTGGTTATTATTGTGAACTTAAGAAAAATGAGGAAATAACATCTTCCATGACCAGGGAGGTCTATTTTGAACACTTGGACAATAATAGACCCTCATTACGAGTTCACTGGGGGAAGGTGATATTTAGCACACTGATAAAATCCAGCTCCGCGGGGTTCGGAGATTTTGAAGAATAAGATGCTTAGTTTGGGCTTACTGTAGCAAAATCTGCATGTCACCCTAAATACCATACTCTGTTACCGTTTTAAATTCAGCAGGTTTGATGGTTGATATTTGGATTGTATCAAGCATAGGAGTGATCGGACTCTATCTAACCTAGAAACTCCACACAACTCAGAGTTCCGACCCCCTGTGGAGGGGTCAGGAATACCCGGCCCACCCATGATTGGGCATAAGTTATAAGTGCGCTCTACACTCAGGCATTGTCCCAATTCAATGGCCGACTCCATACTATCTTTGTCTTACCTCTTAGGCTTTTCTCTGTTCAGTAAATTATTGTACATACAGTAAAAAAAAATCTCCACTTGGGACGTCAAGTAGATACATCTAGGATTCTTCAAGCATTCAATTCACAACCTGGCCACACAGATCAAGGGGCTGCAATCATAAACCATACCACATAGATTTAAAATCTGCACAGAGCATTAATGCCGTATTCGTTGTCACGTAAGGATTTTGTTATCATCTGAATATACTTGTATTTATAGACCCCTCCACGCAGTACATTACGTGTACATCTGAATTATTGCAATGTGAAGCCTTCATTTTTGTAAACATTATTGTTATTCGTTTAAGGATCTTATGAAGACTTGTTAATGTATACCCTAGATGAGTACATTTTTATAACGCTGTGAGTTGAATGCTGGATGAATCCTAGGTGTATTTACTTGCCACCCTAAGGCGAGATTTAATTTTACTGTTGCTATGGTGCTCCATCCCCTTGGTTTGTGGGGCCCCTCTCTCTTGTCCAGTAAGTTAATTATTGTACATACTCCAGGGCCTAGGGTAGTGTTTCCAAAGTTTCACAATTATGTTGTTCACACACATGACAAATGGTATGTCCGCATACAGAAACAATGCAAAAGCACTAGCATGCATCCATTTCAGTCCCTGTATAGACAGGTCTTTATATGTTCTCTGAATATAAATGTGCTATCCCATATATAAAGACAAAGATAATACTGAACTATTAACATTCGAAGACCTCAAATGCCCTCATTCAAGAAACATATTTACCACTATCTCAGTAAGCAAAGTAGACGAGGAATTGGGTAGGCATCATAATTGGTACGAACTACTCCCACAATCCATCAGAACCAAGGCAGCTCCACTAGAAGCTCTAAGAAAGTGAAGTAGCCCTTTTCATGAGACGGTCATTCCCTGTTAATGTACATACAATATGGATTGATTCAGACCTCAATTATGCCTTTGCAAAAATAAAATTATTTTACTTATTCATAGGTGTTAGACCTATCAGCCTTATGGTGGTTGGTGGACATGACCCTTCTTAGAGAATTTCCCTAAAACTTTTTGCTTTTCTCCTCCTGGATTTTGCCGATTCTCTTTCCATGCCCTTAGGACTCTGGACGCTCTCCTACTGTAATGCAATGGGAGAGCTTGCACACCCGTCCTACACATGCTAGGAAGTGGTGCTTACTTGATTGGTTTAGGTGTTGTACCTGTGTGTGCCCTGTAAAAAGGTACACCACATACCCAGGGCAGGTCCTGAATTGTCTGATGGTGGAACGCAGCACTAATTGTGCCCCCACCAAAATATCCTCACAAACATGTATCAAGCCTGTCATTGCAGGTCTGTGAGTGTGCAGCTGCGCCTATGCTCAGGGTTGGCATTTGTAACTCATTAGCCAACCCTGATTGGGCCTTCCACCACTACTAGAGCACCCCTAGGGTAAGCCCTAAGGGGTGAAGCAAGTGGTCAGTGAAAGGCAGGGCAGGTACACATGAGTGTTCCCTGCCCACGTAGTGATGAACCCCCATGTAGGTTTTCCCTACCTAGGAGGTAGGCTCCTCCCGTGGGACAACACTTGGGTTGTGATGCTTCTCTTGTAGAGGCCTTAGGGCTCTGGGCACTTTCCCACTGTAAATGCAGTGTGAAAGTGTGCACACCTTTCCTACACATGTTAGGAAGGGGTGCTTACATGATGTTGTTAAACATGTCTCAAGTCTGCCATTGCAGGCCTGAGTGTGCGCATTTGCACGTTTGATGTTTTTAACACATGTCTCCAGCCTGCCATTGCAGGCCTTTGGGTGTGCACCTGCACCATGGTGTTTTTAAACATGTGTCAAGCCTACCATTGCAGTCCACTGGGTGTGTAATTACACTTATGCTCAGGTTGGCCTTTCTAAATCATAGGCCAAGGCTAAGGGTGCCTTTCACTATCACTATAGCACCCCTAGGGTAAGTCTGAAGGGGTGAATCAAGTGGAAGGTGAAAGGCAGGGCATGTACACATGTGTGTTCCCTGCCCAGGTAGTGAACAAAACCCATGTGTGTTTTCGCTACCTATGAGGTTTGGTCTTCCCATAAGTTAACATGGGGTAATAGTTCAAGCTGCAATTGTGGTGAACAGTGGAGCAGCCTCATAAAGTTTCCTATCATTGGATTCACAATGGCAAACCCTCTCATCTGGTAAAGAGTGATTTGTCATTATTAGCTTAGAAATGGCACTTTTAGAAAGTGGGCATTTCTCTGTTCTAAAACTCTTTATGTGCTTTTTACTTTGATTCTACTCCACATTGGAGAAAGGGGGAGCACACATGTGCATTCCTCAGAGACAGATACAAACATTGGGATGTAACTGGAAAAACAGACCTCTGCCATTTGAGGGCCTGGCTGGATAAATTGGAGGAAGAGGTTATGACACTTGGCCTCTGGGAGCCAGATCATGGCCCCACTGAAGATTAACATTTGCATTCCATGGTCCCATGGCACACAGGACTGAAATTTAGGGGAGACATCTGTGGTTCAAAGGGAAACCGTCTAAACCTCCCTCCACTTCAGAGGCACACTACAGTATGACTACTGGTGCCAAATTTCAGCAGGGTAGAGATACACTTGTGGGGATGTGGGACCGGAGATCCTGGAACTAAGTGGTGCACGCTGCCAGAGGAATCTGTTGTGCACAAGCAGGATTACTGCCATTGGAAGGGACCATGCCCCTTTCCTAAATAGTGTAACACCCTGAAGTGTGCTCTCCAAGGGCGCTTGTTGGCTTGCCCCTGTTCTCTTGTGGAGTCTCAGGGACATCAAAGACCATCCGCGAGGGACCTATGCCATCCACCTGTGACACCTGGAGAGCGGGGCCCTCTTAGGTGCCCCCTTTGTCTGCTGGATTCCCACTGGTAGCGCGGTGTGAGCGTGGAGTTATGTATTGTGCCTGGAGACCAGATTGCCTGGAGCAGGCCCCCCAAAGCACTGCCCACATCTCAGGAGTGTGGCTCCTGCATCGTGCATCCTCGATATGCATAAGCGTCTTGTTGGTGGTGTGCGTATTCATCGATTGTGGAACCCTGCATGGCCCACTTCGTTGACTGTGTGGCATCTCTCTCGTGTGTGACACACACATTGCATGGTCATTGTATGCGGTGTCTGATTCAGAGGTTGCAACTCTCTGAGGTGGGTAACCCGTATCAGGTCCTCATTCTACCTCTTGTGGAATCGCAGAACTTGCACCTGTGTGTGTGGCCAGAATTGTCTGGTGTGACTCAGCTCAACACACACCAGACCTTGTGCCTCATTTACAGGGAGATGCTGAGTTTGCAACTCTGCATTGTGTGTGATCGGAACTGTCTGGTGCGACTCATACTTAAGCAAACCAGATGTTGTGCCTCATTTCCAGGGAGGCACAGAGGAGCAGATTCGTGTTCTGGAGTGCCCTGATTGCCTGGGCATTACATTGATCAACGTGTGGTCTATGGGGTGCCTCCTTCTTCTGACTGAGAGGCTCCACTGCTTCATCCCCCATTTATCGGTTGCTCCTGTTTGTACCCTCAGTGCAGAGGACCAACTGTCCTCTCCTCACCGGTCCGATGACTTTGTGTTTCCAGGTAGTATTGCCCGGATCAGGCCTGGGTGGTGACAGTAATTGACTAGGCTAAAGAATGACTCTTAGAGTGATCAGAAGCGGGTCAAGAGTCTGCATGACCCCCACTCCTGAGCTTCGCAGAACTGGGCTGGTGCCTGAAGGCACAGTGTAGAATCCTTTGACTGGGCTTCCCGAGTAGTGGCCAAACCTCCATTTGTCAACTGCCACCTAATTTCTCCTGTTACCGACCTCCACCTTTTCCCCGGGATCCTAACTAAGTGTGACTCTTGACGCGATGGGTCTAGTATCAGTGGGAAGGTTTTCTTTCTCTCCAGCGCATGAGTGTAGGGTAGTCGAGGATACCTGAAGTGTGAAGGAGGGCTTGGGCCACGGGGTCTGCAAGTACATTATCAACTGACCTCCAAGATACCAGTGCACCGCACTAGGGTGCTGTGTATCTGTGTGTGTGCGAGTGCACTCCTTACAGACCTTCCTGATATCTGTAGCACTTATCGGTGCTGAGTAAGTGTGTGGCAGTGACTGCCTGTGATAATTGACACCACACAGCGGTGTTGCTATACATGTTATTTCCGTGCCAAAAGCATATTTTGTTTAACATTGGTTTTTACCCGTGCAGCTTTGGCCTGCGGGGCTATTAAAAGTGTTGTAATATCTGTATGTACACATTTCTGATATCATTGTGACCTGGGGTGCAACCTATAACTGTGTGGTATTGAGTTAGAATAATTTCTAGGGTGGGCCTCATTCAGACAACATTTTGCACCACATAAAGCTGCTGGGGGTAAAGTAGGATTTTTCCCAAGTGTGCATATTACTGATATAAATTTTAACACAGTTGGGCCTAGCACTGCTAGTGATATTTCCAAATGTGATTTCTGCTGAGAATGATGTTCATGTTGTGTTAGTTAATGTGTGTGTTGAATACAAATTGTGTTTATATACACCACATGTGTAGTCTCTTGTGTGACGCTCAGTGTATTTATTGTGTGCTGTGCCATTGCTTTACACATTGCCTCTGTGTTAAGGCTGACTGCTCAGTGCCAAGCTACACGCAGGTTATACTATGAGTGTAATCTCCTGCCCCTGATAGGAGTGGAGGGTTATGCCTGGCTAGGGCCTTGCCTCAGCCAACCAGAATCTGTCAGTTCCAACAGTGGTCTTCCTCTAAACATTTTGCCTACTTACCTCTATTTTTTTGCTGAAATGAGTTTTGTAGCCTTAGGACTCTGCTCACTTCACCAGTGCTAAAGTGATTGTGCTCACTCCCCTAAACATTGTTTGATTGGCTTTCACCCGATTGGCTATTTAATTTACTAATAAGTCCCTTGTAGAGCAGTATACCATATACTCAGGGCTTGTAATTTAAATGCTAAGGGCCTGCAAAGTCAAATATGCCTAGCCTGGAATCACACTTTCATCTTTTTTGGGTTCAAGGTTATGATTTCATGATACCTTGGTTTTTATATCTTATCCAAAGGATAACATTAAGTTGCCTTATTACATTTATTAAGTGTTAAATTTTGATTAGAATTAGGAAGTCAGGTCATGTTTGATATCTATGAAATTATAATGAAAAATTCTCTTTAATGGTAAAGTCGAATTTTTAATCACAATTTCGAAAATGCCACTTTTAGAAAGTTAAAGCAAACACAAGGAGATGATGGACGGAGTGCTGAAACTTTTCAGACACTCACCCCGTCACAGATCTGGGTTGAATGCTTCATCGTTCTTTAGTTCACTTCGCCACCCCAGTTTGTATTCAGCCATATGCAAATCAGTCTTGACCCTGTGCCTCATGGGAACAGTCCAGCTGAACTGCCAGTTCAGGTCCTCCCTGGACCGGAAACAAGCATCCTGGGACCGGTTTTGGAGTAACACCCCTTATCAGCCAGGCTAGCTTGAATCCAGTGGCAAAGTGAGCAAGGGACCCAAGTCTGGGCATACCCTGCCAACTTAGGGCAAACAAAGCAAACACAAGGAGATGATAGACTGAGTGCTGAAACCTTTCATACACTCAACCCCAGTCACAGATCTAGGTTGAATCCATCATCATCTCCTTGTGTTTGACTTTTAGAGAGTTGCCATTTTCCTGCCCTTAGGCCTTTTGTGCCTGCAACCTGGTCACATGACTGGGTGTAACTGACAGACTTTGTGAACTCCTCCCAGACAGTCACACAATAGAGGGATTAGGTGTGCCTGAATCAGCCTTCTTCTGGCAGATTGGAGGGGGAGGGGGCGTAACTGAACAGGCTTGCAACTTAATAGGCTGTGCTCTGCTTTCCCACAAAGTACTTATTACCTCCTCACTGTCACTACAGCCAGCTTGAATCCAGGGCAGCAAAGTTCAGAAATTCCATGCACTTCAAAGAACCTTTCTAGAAGCTTCTCCCACCTTCCAGAGGACGGGGCGCCAGGTATGAAAATGGGATAATCATACCCAGTCTTCAGTTCACTTTCTGGACCTGTGGAACAACAGAGAACTGCCTGGTGATGTGACCTTCTGTGCACTATGCAAGACTGCTTTGTTGTACCTGGAAGGACTGCTTTGCTGCCTGGAGCCTGCCTTGAATCCTCAGAGGCCAGCCCTATTGTTAAGCCCTGCATCTTCACCTGAACCCAACACTACCATAGTGAACCCAAGGGCTAGTTTGCTGGCCTCCTGTTCAGAGCCACAAGGACACAAAAGTCTTCCACCATCTTGAACCTGTACCCGGAGCCAAAAACTGCTCTGAGAACAGAGAAGAGACCAGGACCTGACAGCTCGCATGAGCCCCTACGGTGCATCACCAGTCGCAATGACTTTGTGGCTTCTCCCGCTATGTTCTTCTGCATAGCAGCAAATCCTGTTCAGTGGTCATTCGCCAAAGGGGTATTTGAGCCCCTGAAATTGTCTCCATCTACAGGCTCCTGCTTTGTCCTGCTGGAGATTTTCAACTTCCAAAAAGAGACTAAGACCGAAAGTAGAAATCTTAACCGCAGCTTTGACCAAAGACTCCCTGACGCTCCCTCCTCGAACACTGCCTGCAGCCTTGCCCCATTGAACTTTAACTTCTCAGAACACTTTTCTCAAAATGTCTTCTAAGTCTGAAGGTAAGAGCTGACTGGGTCCAATCAACTTCTTGTATCTGAATGGCGCTCCATTACAGTCGGCAATATTTTTCGGCTTTGACTCAGTCTCGCGCAACTAGATGTACGTGGTTGGCGCTTAGCTCTTTCAGATGCTAGCTTTTACTAAAATCTTAAAAAATTAATAATTCCGGTTGTACTAGTTGGATTTTTGTCTCTTTTGGTCTCAAATAATTGGCGTGGGATTTTGCTTGTGTTGTGCTTTCACTGTTTGTGTGCTGCATAAATACTTTACACATTGCCTCATAGTTACGTCTGACTGCTTTTTGTGGCAAGCTACCCAGTGTTAAGCACAGGTTAAGTTAGTTACTTTTTGTAATTCACCCTGCAAGGGATTGTGGCTGTTTGACCAGGGCTCAGACCCTAGTGAACCAACAACCCAATTTCTCACAATGGGGATTTGTGTAGCGTGGATATCCCTCCAAATGAGTCTCCTGGTATTTCATAGCAAGAAAGTAAAAGAGCTGGTTACAGATATTCTTTTGAGAATTTCATAAACTGAGTTAGAGAATACAGCTCCAGTGGAATTGTATTCCATAGTCTGGCCCATTGTTTCCTGAATGCTCTGAAGTACTATTTGATGTATCTATAGGGGGATACTTTGAAGTTCACAAAAGGTGATGGAAGTAATACTTGCATTTGTCTAACCACTGGCAATTGTGTGGGGTAGATTTTCAACTTATCATTCTTTTTCCCCCCCCATGCTACCTCAGTTTGGACTTAGCCATATGCAAGTCAGTCTTGAATCTGCTATGAACTGCCAACTTAGGTACTCCCTGAACCAGAACACAACCAAGCCAAGATGGAACTCTTTTTGTGTGTCTAACTCTGAAGTTGGTATTGTTGGAGGATCTGTGGTTTCTATCAGGGATATGCTTATTTAAGTTGTCCATCAGAAATCTTGTAATAGTACCATGAAATATTACATACAAAATTCATGAAGGTTTTAAATTAATTCATTTGTTCACTGGGATCCAGTGTGATTTTCAAATATAACCAAAGACTGAATCAAATGTATTACTAGTAAAGATGGAGCTGGCTAACACAACTTAAAAATGTTTGGACAACATATATGGATCTTTTGGTAAGCCAAGATAAGCCAGTTTTCCATAATCAGGGAGAAATTAGATAAAGGCATTAGCCACCATGATCTTAAGAGGGAAAAATAAGAATAGCAGCGTGGTAAACACATCTGGTGGCAGCAGGATGAGGCAACACTGGAGATTTGCTTCTCCAGTTTGAGGCACAATCCAGCAGAACATTTAAATTTCTCATTGAGAAGATTGGATAATGACACTCTCTGACGAGAGGCGGCCAGAGGGACATGCCCTATTGGTATATTCTGTTGTACACAGGCAAAATTTATTTTTTGGGGCTGGAGTTTCAGATGTGTTTGACCCATCCAATGAGCCACAACTTTTATCATGGCTAGTAAGCCTGTGGAGAGATTAGCAGAATCATCATTTAAGTTAATGATGATCTGTGTGTTATATGCATAAACTGGTTAACAGGTTGAGTAGTGTCACTAAGGGTTAGCTGTATAAATTGAAAATGAGTGGGGAAACAGCTGAGCCCTGAGACACCCCCCAAAACAGAGACATAGGTGAGTAGGGGGCCTGTTGAATTTCTTGGAATCTGTTAGGGAGGAAAGAGCCAACCATAGTAAGGGCTTTGTCATTAATATGGAGATGCTTGAGGCACTAATGCAAGATGTGGTGCTTGATAATATCAAAGGCGAGGGATAAGTCCACTATCACTGCTTCTGCACTTCCATTATATACAATTATCCTTAGTCAATCCAAAATAGTTGTAATGGCCGATCCATTACCAAACCCGGACAGAACCTGGCTAGGTTTGATGATGATAAATTATGTTCAAGATTTGAGTGAATTTGGTTAGTAACTACCTTTTCCAAAAGTTTACCCACTTATGTGAGAAGAGAAATTGGCCTGTGGTCCTTGGGATCATCTAGACTTAGGTGTTTTTTTTTAGAATAGGTTTGATGATGGCCATTTTGAAAAATAAAGGGACCGATTTTCTTCAACATGTGTTAATAATTTGACAGAGCCTGCGAGTGATAGTAACATTATATGTTTAAACGCAAGGAGCTGGACAGATATCATTTGGTGAACCAGAGGGTTTACTAGCTGCAATAAGTATGATTGTGAGACATTTCTCAGAAATTGCCGCAAATTTTAGGATGCCCAACTCCTTGGCAGACGGGCTGCTGACATTGGGTAGGTTGTGATATTTAAGGTTGTCTCTAATCTTATTTTATCTTGAAAGTGATGAGATAGAGAATTCATAATTTTTTTGTGGTAGGAGCATTACAACTGGTGATTACATTATAACATTAAATATAACTTTCATAGCCTGCTCCAGCTATGTACTCAATGAGAGTAAGAGATACTTAGGGGGTCATTACGATAGCGGGCAGATCGCCACCGCCCATATGGCGGTGGCGATCCGCCTGCTAAAATCCACTGCCCGCATGACTTTCTCCCCCGCCACATTACGATGGCAGGGGGGACCCCAGCGGACAGGAAGACCGTCCGCCGGTTTTCTGCCGGTAGGCAATCTGCCCGATTGCCTACCGAGCGGAAAAGTCCAGAAATATGGTGGTGGTGCATATTATCATCATGGGGGTGAACTGCCTTTCCATGGCGGAGACTCCGCCATGGAAAGGCAGGTGGTTTTGTCTTTGGGGGCCTGTTGCGGGCCCCCAGGGTGTCTAGGGGTGGGGGGTGCACAGGGGGGGATAGGTACCCCCTGCATTGTCATGGACATGGTGGCAGGCACCTCGTGGTGCCTGTCACCTTGTGCATGACACTGCACATAGTGCATTCCCAGCATTGTGGCGGGCAGTGCTGTGAGCACTGCCCGCCACAATGCTGGGAATGGAGGATGCCGCGGTGGCATCCTAATTGCAGGTGAGGGACCGCCGCACCACTGGTGGCGGGTCCCAGCACCGCTAGGGTGGCGGGCAGACCAAAGTCCGCCCGCCATCCTAATGGGCCCCTATGTGTCTTCTCTATCCAGACTGCTTACAGAATTGAGCCTCACCTGTGTAAGGCTGAGGGATATTAAAATATAGCAGTAAAATACAAAAAAAGACAAGGACCTGTTGACCAATGTAACAGTGACAGGGCAAAACTAAGGGACTTTCTGTCTGACCACTGTTTACTGGATAAATAAAGACTGTTAACACCCTAGTGAGAAAGATTTTACATTCCTTTCCCCAGTTTGTGATATGAAATCCTGTGTCAATTTCTTCTGGGCTCACCATAGGATAGTTTTGGCCTTCATGCAGAGCACCTGTATGATGCTGGCGCTGTATGTGATATTATCAATTGGTGGTAATACCATGCACAGAGTCCAGGGTTTTCCCCAAAAG
Organism: Triturus cristatus; assembly: GCF_964204655.1. Classification (NCBI taxonomy): domain Eukaryota; kingdom Metazoa; phylum Chordata; class Amphibia; order Caudata; family Salamandridae; genus Triturus; species Triturus cristatus. The sequence goes on along the minus strand of NC_140587.1, from coordinate 435,803,835 downwards.
TGTACAGGGCTCAATGTAAAACCCAAAGTGCTCTATTGGTGGTAGTGTGGGTGAGCAGCCATAGGCCAAATGCCCAGGAGTGTCAGCCATTTATTGCATACACATGATCAATAATGGACACATGACTCAAGAAGAAGATCCAGACCAATTTTATAAAATTATAATTTGTTTGTACTTTATTTTAAGACCCTGGTCTCCATAATAGGGTAAGTACATTTTTAATTGGAAATACGTTTCAGATTTCAGAAGTCTGACAGTGGAAATTTCAGAGCAGTTCAATATTAACCTGTGGAGGAAAACAATTGTGCAGTGTAACAGGTATATATACCACATACAATTCCAGTCCAGCCTTCGGGGGTCTCAGGCCAACACTGTGAGAAATGTCGGTCATGGCAGACTGGGAGTACTCAAGAGGTGCGGGATTCAGTATCTGCCCGGAGGTGGTCGACACCAGCAATGAGATTTGCCCTCGGCGGGTCGGTTTTCAGCAGACCGCCAATACGGTCACTGCCGTGTGGCTGCTGTCGATGGTATGAAAAAGTTCCGCCATTGTCTGACTGTCACGGAGAGGTTGCGGTTGGGCAGGCAGGACAAGAGGGGCAGAAGGGGGCTGACAGGCCACTTGCAAGAGGGTACAGGCTCTCCTCTCTGCCCCAGCTCAGGTCGTGGAGCCAAGAGGATCCCTCAAGGTTGTGGAGGCCGTCCTGCTGCGGGTTTTTCTTCTGACCAGATAGAGTCGTGTTGGCACACGTGCCAGTCCTCTACCACTGCGGTCATGGAGTTGTTTGGTGGCAGTGAGTCACGTCAATACACAAGGGCCAGTCCTCACCACTGTGGATGTGGTACTGTCAGGCGCCGGGTACTGGAGCCTTTAGTCTGAAGGGGGGTTCTTGGCATTTTGGTGAAGGTTGAAAGGTCTCTGGGGTTTCTTGGAGGCCTTGCAGAGCAAGTCCAGTGGTCGACCCAGTTGGAGGTGGCAAGGTTCTTGCCGGGGTTTGTCTGCAGCGGTTTAGGGGAAGAGCAGGTACGGCCAATGGGCACCTCACCGGGGGGTGACTATGGCCTCTATTATGCCACCCTCCTGTGGGAGGGGGATATTCCAAGCCCTGATTGAAAGGGTCCCCCCATATTCAAGATAGCGGGGACTGAAAGTTGTGCTTCACCTTGCTTCCCCCAACTTAGGGGTGGGGTTGGCAGAGGTGGGCACACCTCCTATCTTTTTAAATTTTCCTGCTGGTTTTGCCACCCAAAGTGGGGGTGTACACCAGGATCTACCATCTGCTGCTAGCAGCAGCGGCTTGGGGTCACAGTACAAAGGCAGCAGGGCTTTGAAGCTTCCATCTTCGAGCATTGGCCTATCCTGGGGGAGGAGGCATGACACATCTGCCCAGGATGTGCATTGTTTCAGGTCCCAGAGAGCGGGGGCTCTCTACCCAGGGGTCCAGAAACATGTCTGGTGGTGGCTGCCTGCCTACAGCCGGTCAGAGATCACACCAGAGTTGGTAGGGATTCAGGGGGCACCTCTGTGGTGCCCTCTGGGTACATGGTACAATAAATCACACACTGGCATCAGTGTAGATTTATTGAAGGGAGTAGTTTGGTACCAAATACTCCTGTATTCAGTGCAGCAATCAGGGTGCTGTGGAGTTGTCGAGTTCCACAGCCCTTGTACTCTCAATGGCTGCACTGGCGCTTACAATATTAGGTAATGGTGGCCAAAATTGTAGGGGCCTATCCGCTCATGCGTATATGCCCTCACTTGTAGTAAAGTGCACCCTGCCTTAGGGCTGTGAGGCCTGCTAGAGGGGTGACTTGCCTATGCTGTCAGGCAGTGCTGGCTGGCATGGCACCCAGTCGACTTTGTCAATTTTCCCTCATAGGGGCATGCAGGCTGCAAGGGCAATGGCATTCTACCAGTGAGGGTGGTCCCAAGGGACCCTCTTCAACTCCCATTCCCTAGGTACCCAGTGTGCCATTTACTAGGAACTTACAGAGTGCAGAAGTACCAATTGAGGGTTTGTTTTAGGGAAGGAGCACTTGCCCAGGGCACCTGGTTGGCAGGGACCCTGTGCACTACATCTGAAACCACATCAAAACCAGGCAAAAAGTGGGGGGCTTACCATGCAAAAGAGGCACTTTCTCACAGCACCATTTCAAACCACTTCATGACGTAACTACACCTAGATTTTGGAATGTCTACAACCCACACTTGAGGGACTGCAGGTCAGTAATTTATACACTGTCAGCAAACAATGATAACTTGAAATCTCATATCCTATAGTATAGAGAAAGTAATGAACATCCAACTATGTTGGCATTGATTGTTGGGGGTGGCCGGGAAGGCAGCCTGAAGAGGTCTCAGAATGCGAGACACAGCAGCTGCCAACTGAAAAATGAGACTTGAACAAATCAATTGGCAACAAATCATGACAGATTTGACTAAGCAATACTGGGACAACCCCTCAGACACCCTTAGAAACAGGTTAGAGGGCAAAATTGTCTGTCAACTCAGTCTTTACTGAGAAAGGTAGCTGAGCCTTCACAAAACAAAAATGGCAGCTTTATGAATGGGGAGGGAAGACAGGCAGACTGGTGGGAGTACAATGGCAGCAGAGAGATGCACATTTGGCTATCCCAGCCATTTATGACAGCTACTGCCATCTAAAGGCCCAACATGTGATTATTGCAGAAGCAGTTGTTGCTTATTATGAGAGCCTCTGTAGGTCTGTAAAATCCCAACAGCAGTGCAAAGAGACATTTCTGGATGGGTCAAAACTACCCCCCTCTTTCCTGAAGGTAAGGCACTGTTAGAGGAAGAAATCACAATTGGTAAGATAAATGCAGACATCATGTACCTTTCAAACTGGAAATTGTCAGGGAAGGAAGGCTTCACTAGTGAATTTTACAAAGTGGGTACTGCACAAGTAACACCAATGCTATATGAAACGTTTAAAGAGGCGGAATCTTTAGGCTCTTTGGGTCATATTTCCAGGAAGACTATCATAATCTTCGTACCAAAACATAAGAAAAATCCTTTAGTATCCGAAAGCTAAGGTACAAAAGCTCTGACCAATGTGGATGCTAAAATTCTAATCAAAGCCCTGGCCAAAAGGCACAGCAAAGTCATGTCATGAATGGTGCTCAACTAACAGGTCGGCTTTGTTCCTGTCAAGTTTTACAGAAACCATCTCACAACTTTGCCCCATCTATTGTGACCATCATAGTTTAGTCCAGTAGAAACAATTGCTTCAACTGATGTGGAGATAGCCCTTGGCTGCATCGAGTGGGTAAATCGTTTTAGGATCATAGAGTGGGCCTACACTATGAGGTTTATTTCCCAGATCAAATGGCTATACCATGGACATACCGCCCAGGTGAATTGTGGTGTCTCCGTGTCACAATCATTCAAAATTTATGGAGGAACAAGAGAGGGATGCCTTTATTCATCCATGTTGTTTCTACTCACCCTGAAGCCCCTTATCTGCAGCTATACACTCTTCTAGGGATGTACATAGTGTACATATATGAGTATCAAAAGAGATGACCTAAGTTTAACCCACGTTTCTGGGTTATTCCGTGCAACCCAGGGTCAAGAAACTGCCTGTCTCCTGTGTATGTAAATAAAAAAAAAATGATTTGAAGCAAATTGTACCTGAATCCCTGGGTGCACTGCTCTATGTATTGAACACTCAATTCTAAAACCATAAATACATAAATGATTTCCACACATTTCTTCAACGCAAATTTTCTTCTTTTATCTAGTATAAGATTTTGCACTTATTTGATGCATATCTAAACATCCATATTTACATCAATCACATAAACAGTTAAACAACATATTAAATCATATGCAATATTTCTTCATCCGTGGATTCCACATGTTTCTTATATCGCCCTATGCATTTTGGGACACTGGTCCCTTCTTCAGGGGCCCCTAAATGAAAATAAATGCAACAGTATATTAATATCCCACCAAAACAGTACAACATAAAAAGAAACAATGACACAAATCAACTGTGATCGTTCAGAGCTTCCCTTATACAAGTACCATCATTTCTTATCAATGTCATGCACCATTCGATTTGTGGTGATTTCAAACGTGCTCTCATGCACAGAAAGTCTTTGTGTAATACCCTATGTCAAGATTCAACCATTCAAACCTCAGTGTAAGTCTTAGACCACCTATCTCCACTGTATATGCTCGTCCGTAATAAATCTCCAACACCATGGGTGCATATCCACGTGATTGCAATTCAGCATACTCTCAAGGTAGTGGAATCAACGAGCTTTCCATCTGAGAAAAAATGATCATCCAGTTCCTCTGTAAATAACATGACCCTTTAATCAACTAGTTGGAGCAGAATAAATTATCATCGCTCTATGGGAAAAACACCAACATACCTGAGTACGTACAAACGATGTTGCCAAATTCCTTCCGATCAATGCTTGTGTGCTGGGCCGCATGACAACGTCAATGTTAAACCTTAGCCAACAAATACATCAATGTTACCTGACTATTCTCTGGTTACAAATATCATTCAATCTACAGCTACAGTATACACATACCTACCCGTATCCGATTAATGGACGTCGTCTTTTTCTCCTGTAACCGCCCGTACGCCCAAAGCATCTGAATAGCTGTTGGTACTTTGCTGGTTAAATCTCGAGAACACTGCATTTTCCGCATAGACGACGGACTATGCTGATGTTAAACAGAACTCCGTATTCATAACGGCCATGTTATTGTTATTCCCTGAGCATCCACACAGATAAACACACATTGTGATATCGCATTTCGAATATCGCCTCATATAGTAATACTTTTTGTGGTGCTTCACACTGTTGCCTGTTCCAGTTTGAGTCACGCATTTTGTGTTGTATATAACATAGGTAAATGTAATTGACCTCTAAATTGCTTAATGTATACACAAACATTAGCAATTGACAATTAAATACAACACTGTGCATTTCCCCCAAATCATGTAAACATTGATTGTTGACATGTTGTTTTGATGTTAATGTTCACCCTTGACATTTAAAAAAACATCCTAACCTGCCATAACTGTGACTCTAAATGTTTAGACTGTGTCTAATCATTAAATCAATGTGTTAAAATGTAACATGTGTGTTACAGGAAACAGCTCATGGCCATCTTATCATTGTGTCCACAAGGTGTCATGGTGTTACATTTTTTTATCTAGTAGATTTCTTTCTGCAGCAATACTTTTCTGAGGTCTGTACCCTCTTTTTCAGTCACTGTTACTAGTATTTGAAATCATAGTTGTGAGCTGTTGTGAAATTGTTCTGACCAGTGTGCCACTAAGTTAGAATTTTTATTTTTGTTGTGAACCATGCTCTTATGTTCAGTTATCCTTATTTTTTACTCTTCTTTCTGTTTTATCAATGTAGAGTAAACCACACGGGCATTTTATGCAATAAATTACGTTCGCTGTGTTGCAATTTGCCACGTGTTTAAGGACCAGTGATTCTCGCATTCTCTGATGCGTGAAGTTGTTGCCTATAACAACATTGCTACAATGAGTACCATTGTAAAATTTCTTCATACCTTCCATAATGATGTTAGCTGTTTTGTGTTTAAATGCCAATAATTCCTTGATATTTCTTGTTCTCGTGTACGCAAACAGTGGTCTGTGTTTAAATATTTCTTTAAAGTCTGGCTAATTGTTTGACCTATATTGGACTCTCTGTTGGATATGAAGAACATTAATTGAATTGACCTTTTCAGAATTGCATGTGCCAATAAGTACACTGTATTTGCATTTCCTAATCAACTGACACTAATGTTGGACTGACGAATAGATTTAAAGGTGTGCGGTTAAAGCTCATATGGGTCTTGAGTATATGCATGTTATTGATTTAATGTGCTGATGACCTCCCTAGGTAGTAGATGTTGATAGCTGTTCTATCACCCCGACTTAACTCTTAGAATATTACGTTGCACGCCAAGGACTTTTAGATATATACATATTATCACAATCTGATGTGCGGTGTTTCCTTATTAAGGAACACTACTACCTATCTTATGTTTTGATCTAAAAAATGTATTCTTGTTCAAACTTCGCCATGAAGATGTTAGCGTAAACAGGTGTCCCCCCAAAACCCATGGAGGTACCACTGATTTGCAGAAAAAAATCATCTTGTCATTTAAAATAACTATGTTGCAAACAAAACTGTAGCATCTCTAATAGGAATACTTTATTAGGCTTTGACGTGAGGTTGGCTGAGGTAATGCCCACTCCACAGCTTCCATTCCTTTTTGTAACAGAATAGTGTTTATAAAGAGGTAACATCAATAGTACACAGTATCAAATTATCCATGTTCTCCAAGGATAACCCACTCAACCGAACCAAAAAAATCTGTAGTGTCCTGTATGTATGGGCACCAAGATTACACTATGGGTTGTAGAAAGTGGTCAACATATTTCCCCACAGGTTCAAACAATGATCCGCAGCCAGACACGATCAGCCTGAAAGGAGGGGTAGTGCTATTTTTATGTGTTTTTGGTATCATGTATAACTTCAGTCTTCTCTGGAAAGGTGTTGTTAGAAAATTCCTAGTTTTGTTGTTAATCCAATCCATATCCGTTTCCTTATCCAAAATCTTATTGAGAATATCTGTGATCTCCAAGGTGGGATCACGATCTCCAATTTTAAGTATGTGCTTTCATCCATGACGTGTTCAGAAACCTTCTCACTGTAATACGTTCTGTCCATGACCACTAAGGACCCTCCTTTGTCTGCTTTGGGAGGAGTTGAGAATTGTTTGCTAAATTCATCAAAATATTTTTCTCCAATTTTGTAAGATTCAAACTCTTACTAGGTTTGAAATTGATGTTGCTCAAATCTTTCTTTCCTAACACCTCAACTGTGACCAACATTTTGTGAGAAACTGGTGGCATGAATGTGCTTTTGTTCTTAAATTCCAAGTATCCGGCGTCTTCTGTTCTTTCCTTGGTGGAATCATATTTTCAAAGCAATGGCGTAATCTCAACTACCCCCTCAATTTAAACAAAGCAATCTCAGTTTCAAAAAGTTAGTGAAGTATGAGGGCACAAACTATGTTAGTTGTTTCTGTGGTAGACTGTGAGAAGAGATGTTAATAATTAGGTTTTCTGGCTCTTCAAATTTTTCGGCCTTTTTCCTTTTCCATCAGCATGTTTTTGTCCTAGTCCCAATGTTTTGGATGTGCTTGGATCTGATGGTTGTCCCTAGTCCTGTTCCTTGGATAAAAAAGATACTGTCCTGTAGATGGTCCCGACTGTTATCTCTGTGTCCACATTCATACAACAAAACAAAACGAGCACAACGAAAGATATTGAAAAAAAACATGCCACTAGCATCTCACAAGATGTTGTACACATTAGAGGTATTAGTAAAGAAAGATTAGAGCAACATCAATTTCAAACCTAGTAAGGGTTCCAATATTACAAAATCGGAGAAAAATATTTTGATGAATTTAGCAAGCATAGTACATATATTTATTACACCGTGGCTTTTCTACATGCACTGATGCTGCCCATGCAACTTTTCTCACAATTGTCAGGATATTTTTATAACACAAGATCAATAAGGATAAGTGCGAGGCCTTGTCCATGTCCTGATTCATATAGACCAGTCTCTGTCCGTATAACATGAGATGGGCTCAAGGGACCTCAAATACCTGGGACTTATTATTAGCAGCAGACTGGAAAAGATGATACAAGACAACCTGACATCACTGATCATAAAAAACTGAATGTTGTGACATGCTGAACACAGCTCAATACATTAATGTGGGATAGAGTCTAGATATTAAAGATGATTGTTGCTCCCCATTACAATTACTTCTTTGGGGTGTTAATATATTCCTCTGAGCTCTCCCAGGTTAAGAATGTCATCAAAAAGTTGATTTGGGGGAGGCACGCCTGAGATTGAAGCCTGGTAAACTGTATGCGCATATCACTTCAAGCAGATGTTGCCTCCCACACATGTATGGATACTATATAGTGCTTCATATGTCTCAATTGATTTATTTCCCCCAGAAAAGAAACACTTCCATGATAGGTAGAAATAAAACAGAATATAGTTATTGCTTATCGTCAGTCACCATGACAAACTCCAGAGGACTGCAACCCATCAGCGCCATGTTCACAACCATTCTGAATGCTTTGAGCTCTTCTGCTGTCTAAAGCTGAACACTGAGAAGACCAAAATTGTGATCTTTGGGAACAGCACATCACTGTGAGACTCCATCTGGTTGCCAACAGAGCTCAGACCAATACCCACCCCCACCACTCACACCATGAATTTCTGGACTTAGGTACATTGGTGTTAGCTCATCATCTGTGGCACCAACAGCCCCTCTTGGATTAATTGGCTGATTCTTCAACTGTAATGGGGTCCTTTCTCCTGTGCCCCAATAATCATATGAAAACTGCTACGTGTTGGCTGGTGACATAACTGGGATGTCAACTAGGCAGAAGCACTACCCAATGATTAAGAGACCTGCTTTAGATATGCGATTTGGCACTGGGGGCATTACTTCAAAGACTGCACCCTCTGCTCACACACACCAATTTGCCCCTGAACTCCAGCACTGACATCTCTCTATTTCCCGATTTCACACTGCAAGTGCAAGAAGCTTAGAGACTGTTTTTGCCTGTTAAAAAAAACTTTAATCAATGAATATAGAATACAGTACGTAGTACCCGACTTGGCTTAGAATTGTACTGGGAAGACAGAGCGCACAGGTATATGGACCCATGGTTTAATCTCACTGTAGACTATTTGATGATTGCAGGCAGTAGATGGGCACAGTAAAAAAAAAGAATGAAGCAAACACTTTGCAGGACATGGCAATGTATACTAATAATTCCTTGCTACGGCTAATCGTGTAGAACATTAGGGGATTAAATGTCCATAGGAAAGTACACAATATCTTGGCTTATCTGACACTCTAATAACATGGTGTCTATTCAAGACACACTCAGTGGTGGCTCCTCGGTTAAGGCGGAGGAGCTTCGCCCCACTGCTTTTCAGCAGTGTAAAAAAAGGAAAAATAAAATGATGATAACTAGATGTTATGATTATTTTATTTTTCCCTGCTGAAGCAGTTTTCCAGTGCGGGACGGGGCTGGGATCCTCTGCTCACAGTGCAGGGGGAGGAGTGGTAGGCACTCTGTAAGTGCGCATGACAGTTCCGCCGTCCGCCTTGGGCAGGCCAAACAGTCATACGCAATTAGCATGTTCTCCACCCAGGTGGGTGGAGAACATGCACAGGCTCTTAGTACCCATCTGAGCGCTGAACCACGGTGCTCAGACCAATCACAATGCTGCTGATAGTAGCCTTGTGATTGGCTTAGGGGGGACTGTGTGCTTCCTGCTTCTGTTCCAGCCGGATGCGGAGAGACGACGGAGGAGTGGCGTGGTGACAAGGTAAGTTTATTTTAATTTTTCTACACCCCCGCCACCCCCACTCTGTACCAGCCTCCACTGGACACATCTCACAGCATAATCTGCTTGTGGTTTAATTCACAGGCTGAGAGGCCATTGTTATACAGCATCCTTCAGCTCCCATGTGTTGTTCTGGATCAGAAAAGGATGTGGTGTGTGTGTAGTTAACACAATTCTAGATCCAGGTGGTAGATATGTAGTGACCGAGTGCTTGTTTGAGTGGACTTTTTTCTCAAACCTATGGTCCCACCTATGATAATTCTCAATGTTATTGTGAACTACAGCAGGTGAGCTCCAGGTTTCAATGCTGTGCAATAATATGGAGGAGGGGGGAGAGAGTTAATTGTGCATTGAACCATGAAATTAATAGATCGACTTGGATGCCCAGAAGACTTTGTACCACTGCACAAGAGATATGCTGTATAATTGAGCAAGAACAATTACTTTACATATGGTGCCAAAGAAACGCTAACTTGCTAAGGTACTGAATTCACATTCCACTCTACAGTTCGTAATACACACTTCCATTTTGATTGTAATGCTGCTTTTCTGGGATAAAACATCTTGGATCCAGTTTTGCACACCTAGTAGGCACACATTATGACCACTCCCATTCCTATTGATTTGAATGTGCCTGATAGGCGCCCCCAGCTCCTCTACTTCTTGTAGAGATTTCCATCAGTATCACTACTTGATACTGTGGTTAGGTCTGAGGTTGCTTCTGCTATCAGGCAATAGGATAAACATAACATAGGATCTCTTGAACACTTAGAGACAGTGAGGGACGCCTTTAAAGTGTATATTTGTGGACTAAGTATAGCTAAGCACGCTGAAGTCAATACGTCGTATTCTCCCAAATCTTAAATGTACGAATGCTAGTCTAGAAGGGTCTCACACTCTTACAAAGGATGAACATACTTTAAATCGAGTACACTCTAAGCTTGGTGAGTTTTCTCAACAGAGAGGCCAAGCACATGGGCAAATATGCTGCTGCTAGAGCACATGGTGAAAACGAATGCCAATTCGCTGTGACATAGATGGTCTGAAGGGGTTTATAACATCCATCCAGTCGATAGACAATGAACCCGTCTACTGAACATTGTATTCAAGTAAATTGTTCCCTAACTACTCCCATTGACATAAGGAGAGGAACTCGGCATGGATGTTTGCTTTCACCACTCTTTTATGCTATTGTTGCAGTGCTCTTGGCATACGCAGTTAGAGAGCACCATGCACACAGAGAACTTAGATTTCCAGACTATTGACTGATACTTCCTGCTTATACTGATGATCTCTTGCTCTAGATCAGGTATCTTCACTTAAATCTTTGTCCATTTCTCAATGAGATCATAAGATTCAGGTTTATTGTCTGGCTTGAAGATCATTTGGGATAAATCCATTATCTTCTCACTAACTAACTCTAAGGGGCAGTGCACTTTAGAATCCCTCCTGAGGTGGACGCTGGACACCAGTGTAGTGACTGTCAATAGTAATTAAGGTGTTGCTTTCAATAAACTCTCACTGAACATTAGTTGATGGATAAGACTCCCACTGTTTCTTAGGGGCAGAATTGTCATTATGTGTTTGCTCAGACTGCTTTACTTATTTTTTAATTTACCAATTGTCAAGACCTGCACATTCTTTAACAATTTACAACTGATGATAAAACTTGCATGGGCTGGCAAGCTACCCAAGATTAAATTACAATTTAATCACCCACCCATTAAGAACCATAAATATGCTCTTAGCAAAGATGTTAAATGCCACAGGTGCCGGGAAGAGGTGGCTGATGTTATATACTTACCTTGTGGATGTCCTCACATTTAGGCATTTCGGTGCACTGGGTTCACTGAACTAAGTAAAATGATAGACATTAGGATTGAGCCTGACCCCTTACAGCTCTACTTAGGTATGTGAAAGAGATACCCTATGAAATATGATGCCTTAGTACTTTTACTACCTAAAAGGTGTATCACAATGAGATGGGGCAGAGGTCCTCTACCTCCTATAAATGACTGGGTGCTCAAACTCATCTTATGCAATATTGTGTCATACAATTTCAGCATGCGTATGCCTCCAGGGTCCAGGCTTGGGTACATTTGGATACCTATGTAGTCATACCTGGCAGACTGAGCTTTGGATGATGTTGGGTCAGGGGTTGATGATGATGACATGTGACTAAGTGTACAGGTGCGGATTTCTGTTGCCCTTAATGGCATGGTAAGTAATGTTGCCGGTCATTATTTGCACAGTGATTTCCTGTTATGCATTTTTTAGACTACGTAAATGGCATGTCACAGCACTTCCCTTTATTAATTTGTCTGTTTTACCTAAATAAATAATGGTAAGAAAGAGTGAGACTGTGGAAAGAATGGAAAATCCTGCTCAATCTGTAAAACTGCCCACCTTCCTAATTTGTACAGTAGACAACTTCAGGGCACACATTTTTGCCCACAGGGCTTAATGGATGCCAAGTCTGCCAGCCTCTTGGAATTTGTCCTCACTACTTTTAATATATGTTTGAATAATCAGAGTTTTTACTTGTTTTCACCAAAACAACTTGGTGAGCACCACTGTAAGAAACTCCATGAGTCCATTGAAATTAAAAGTGCGTGGATAAAAGTACATGGGGACCTTATACCTTCCTGCCAGAGGTTATTCCAGGATGTCTACTCAGGGGTGGCAACTACTATCCCTGGCTTGCATTGTGAAACCCCTTGCACTGCCCTTGCATGCCTAGTTTTGCTGATGTCAGAAAGAGGTAGGGAAGTAAACATAGCGTCAAGAACCCTGCCTTGCTATGACAGCAGGGACTGTATGCCCAGAGCCTTTATTCACCCTGGGAAGAAATGACATTCTAATGTTTACTGGGCACCCCAACTGTGAATTACCAAAACTAAACATTTGAGTTGGAGCACACTTGATGGCAGGATTATGTAGGTGTACCTGCTGTAACCCTAGTTCCTGCAGTAAAAGGAACTAAACACAATGAATCACAAATTGCACTTATACAGAGCAACAGCTCTCCAAAAATGCATGACTTGGAATAGAACAACTTAAAGCAAATTATTCTAAAGAGTTGGGAATGGTGATCTCCCCCATTACCTAAGCAAACGGCCCTGCGATCATTGCCTAGGGTGCATGTGGAGCCCTGGCCTGTCTCGCTGACTCCTGTCCTTCCCAATCTATGTTGCCGGGAGAGCGTTTGGGGTGGCTGTCTTCCACCCACCCTACACCCGCACTGCAAACGCACTTATCTGCTGTTTACACTGGATGTATGACAGAACCACGCATTCCATTGTAACAAACATATCATTACAATGCGGCTGCTACTATGTGAATGCCAATATCACGCATAACCTTCACCATGCATGCCATTACCACGCATATGCCTTTAATGCGCATGCCTTTACAATGATTTTCATTGTAAAAGCATGAAGGGTAAAGGCATATGGGTGGTGAAGTATTTTACAGGTAAGTATAAACCCCCTTTGTGTATGTGTATGTATATGTATATGTGTGTGTATATGTGTGTGTATATGTATATGTGCCGACAACTACCCCTGCCGTAAGCCAGTGGCCAGCCGATTCGTGAGCAAGCGGCCGTGAAGATTGCCAAGGTAGGAGGACTTTTGGGCATTGTGAACCGGTGAAGAAGTGTGCGGACTCACCTACGCTACTGCCGCTATTTAGCGTTTTTTAGTGTTGGTGAAAGAATCTTTGATATATTATCCCCAACCCAAGCATAATGGCTGCCGGCGCTGGGAGAAGCCGCGAGGAGGCGGCATTAGAAATGTTTGATGACTCACCCGGCACAGCACCTGTGACGGTTAGTACTCAGGAGGTCCCGAGAACGGGCAACGCTGATTTAAAAGAACTTTTTAAGAAACTGGAGAAATCTATGCGTATTGAAACTTCAAAATGGTGGGAGCACCGTTCCCTGTCGCGCTACTTGGAAGTCGGGCGTGTACCGCGAGGTTTGCGCATTATGCTGGCACCCAGCTATTAGAATCCTGACCCTCAAATGTTGGCAGATTGGGCGGAATGCAATCTACAGTCCTCTGCTAACTTATTGAGGATTCTAGTGAGATACGCTGAAAGTGACCGCTTAAAAATCCAAACCACCATAGAGGATTTAAATGAGCAGATCAGCAAGCTGGGCCCCTCGGAAGCAGAAAAGAGGCTTCGTGAGGAAATGCACACCCGTTTGGCTAAGGAAGAGGAATCCATCAAAAAACGCAAGGCTTTCAAGTTCCAAAGGGACAAAATTGACTATCAAAATGGCCAAATTTTTACATTTGCTAGGAAATTTGTCACCTACAAACAAAAAGCGCGCCAATCTGCCATCATGTCCACATCAAGCAATCCCGTGGGTCACATATCATCATCCCTATCAGATCTAAGCTCCATTCCAGGAAGTGAATCGGAAAACGAGCACACCTCTACAAATAAAGAATTGGGGTTTACAAAACTCACCATGGCACAAGAGGTGGATTGTTTGCGGCAGGACAGACGCCATACTTTAAGACCACGGGCGCAGAACACGAGAGCAGAAGGAGACGCAACAACGTCAAACGAAGGGAACGTAGGCAACACCGCAAGATCCAACAGCGGTCCAAAACCGCAGAGGGGCAAAAGAGGACAGAAGCGATGGACTCGCAAACAATGATCCCAGAAGTTCCACCTCTAGCTGTCATTAACCTCACGGACATGCAATTGAGTTCCAAGGAGGAGAAGATTTTGGCGCTTGGCCTTTCATTCTGTCCAGCAGATAATTTTAATTACGCGCAAACCCGCGTAGACATCTATAAATTTACACGCAAACTAAAGCTTCGTAAATTTTTCGAACTGAACAGAAATAAAACGAGCACCACGCAGAGTGAAAACATCTCCTCAAGTCCTCCAGTAGGTACTGTGGGGGATTTTAATCTCCTTTGTGACCTGCAGCAGCTTCATGAGGAGGGTCGAATTCAGGATTCATCACAAAGTGATCCTTTGCCTGTTACCAACAAACCAGGTGTGACTCCTTTCAAACCCAAGTCCACTTTCAATCCCATCATGGTCCATGATAACATAGAAATTTTCAATGCAAGAGTAACTTGCCAATTGAAATCTTTGCACAAATCAGTCAATAGTGCTCGGCAATCCCAACAACATTGGAACCATGGATATGGACAACTCATGAAGAAAATCCAAAAGGATGATAACATCATCGTTCGCCAATCGGACAAAGGAGGCAACGTGGTGCTATGGCCAAGACAATTGTATGTGGAAGAGGCCCTATTACATCTAAATGACAGAGCTTGTTACAAGAGAACAGAGTGGAAGGTGGTAAAAGCAGCTTGGAATGACTTTTATAATATGTTGTTGGCTTGGAAGAGTGCAGGCCTCCTCAGTATTGAGGAATTGAAGTTTTTAAAGGTCAATCACCCGATCATGCCGGTTTTCTACCTGATCCCCAAAATACATAAAAATGCAGCCAAACCGCCTGGAAGACCCATCATCTCGGCCAGGGGGAGTATTTTGGAAAAGACCTCATTGTACATTGATTTTTTCTTACAGAAATATGTGAGGGGATTACCTTCGTACATACAGGACACCAATGACTTTCTGAGAAAAATCAGTGGTATCAAGTGACAGGAGGATTTCTGGCTGATTACATTGGATGTAACCGCCCTTTATACCAGTATACATCACCAAGATGGTATCAAGGCGGCGGAACACTTTCTTAAGACTGAACCGATCTACATGATGGACCATTGCAAAATGATATCAGCTATGATCAACATCTGCCTCAATAATAATTATTTTCTATTTCAGAATATTGTATTCCAGCAACTGAGAGGCGCAGCAATGGGGGCTTGCTTTTCCCCAAGCTACGCGTGCTTGCACATGGGCATGTGGGAGGAGCAAGTCCTTCACAAGGAATATAGTGATGTCATGGCCAACAACATCGTTGCCTGGCATCGCTATATTGATGATCTCTTCGTGGTCTGGAAGGGTTCTAAAACTTCAGCCTGTGACTTTATTCAAGCCATCAACATGAATCAACTTAATTTACAGTTTACAGCTGTTTTGAGTCAGAATCAAGTCAACTTTCTTGATGTGGAGGTTTTTATCTCCGAAGGGAGACTCCACACCAAGCTGTATCGAAAAGCAACTGCGGGCAACACCGTGTTGCATGCACTTAGCCACCATCCTGACCATCTTATACGCAGCATCCCTTATGGGGAGATGCTGCGCATAAAACGGATCTGTAGCACAGATGAAGACTGCAGGGTTGCTCAGGAACATAGTAAGCTTAGGTTTCTTGCCAGGGGATACTCCCCCACTATTCTTGACAAGGCAATATCCCGGACTAGGGCTCTAGTCAGGGATCAAATCCTAGGTATCAACACTATAGGTTCGAGCCATGAGAGCATCCCCAGTCCAGCTCCTGCCCAGGATGACACATCCAGACTGATTGTAACCTACAGTCGCCAGCACAACAACTTGCGCAAAATTATAAAGAAAAACTGGTCATTGATCCAACTAGACCCGGTGATAGGCAATAGTATAGCGAAGAATCCTGCCATCACTTTTCGCAAGGCGCGTTCTATGAGTAACATGCTGGTCAAGAGTAGTCCGGAGCTCAAGAGTAATGCAAGCAATTGGCTGCAGGCCAGCAAGGGCTTCATTAAATGTTCCACTTGCAAGGCTTGTACATTGGGCAAAAGTACGTCCAATTACATCTCTCCTTTTTCCTGCACTCCCTGTAAAATATCTAAAAAACTCACTTGCAAGACCGATTTTGCAGTGTATGTGCTGGAGTGCACGTGTGGCCTGCAATATGTTGGGAGTACCAAATTGCAGGCACACAAACGTATACTCCAGCACATGAGAGCCATCATTAATCATGATGCTTCTTACCCAGTAGCCAGGCATTTTGGTGAAAAGCACAACAGTAACCTAGAGAACCTTAGCTACTTTGTCATCGATACGATACCTCCACTTAGGCGTGGTGGTGACAGGGAAGCAATGCTTAGGAGATTGGAGACTAGATATATCCTTGAGCTAGACTCGAAGGCACCTAATGGGATGAATTCGAGTGAGGACTTTCATACCTGGCTGTAATAACTCTGGTTTGCTGTCTGCCACTGACGTACTCTGTGTTACCTATTTTCAATATGTTTTTCTGCAGTTTTCAACATGTATTTAATTTCGTTTTCCCTCCTGAGTATACAGATTAGTATGTCAGCTTTATCCATCTGGCTGTCACGTATTTTATAAATTTGTCGTTTTTCCTTTTCTTTTATGTCTCCTCCTCTACACTAATCAGCACTTTCACACCGAACAATTTTGTATATATTTTTTTAGATTGATCAGACCATCACTCTGTGCATTCTCTCATATGCATTGGGTTTCTAATTGTTTTTCCTATGACTCGATGAATTGAGGCAAGATTATGATTGAGTATAACCGGATTGATCCAGTTATTATTAGTTTTTGCCTTTGGTGTGCAGGTATTGGTTAACCAGGGAGTTCTTTGGTGTAACGGATAGAAGCTATAATTTATAGATCGATTCATTAGATCGATTTATGCTGCACAAAATGTTTCATCAGTCGTTTAATTTTAAATTTCTTTGGCCAGTGCACATGTTGTTAAAAGTATTTGACTTGTATTCGTGGCTTTAGAATTAATTGGAATATGAATCACAAGATGAATTAATGCATACAATTGTTTGCGCATTTGTACAGATGTATTTTACACATTATGTTTTCTATGTCTATTGTGATGATGTCATGATTAACCTTTGCACTTGCACTTTAAAAGCTCTGGCTTCACGAGACAGCGTCATGTGATCAAGGCCTCTGGAAGGCCGAAACGCGTCATGGCAGCTATTGGGTTTTTGATTTAATAAAAACCACTAAGCACTTACTCTGGGTCCGTGTTCGTCTCTTGCACTTGAATGCTGTGCGGTTGGTGAGGCGATTCCTTGTGGCGTATATATATATCTATATATATATATATTTATTGCTACTCACCGTGCAATCAAGCACGCGTGCACTCCTCACGTAAAAAAAAACACCAACTCCAAAGTGCTCCAAAGAATTTATTTTCAATGCATCGAGCCAACAGGAAGCACCCAACGCGTTTCGGTGAAGCTTCGCCGGAACGCATTGGGTGCTTCTTGTTGGCTCAATGCATTGAAAATAAATTCTTTGGAGCACTTTGGAGTTGGCGTTATTTTATGAGAGGAGTGCACGTGTGCTTGATTGCACGGTGAGTGGCAATAAAAAACCAGGCTGCCTCGGACCCGGAGCTGCACCGCGACTTGAGTGTCCCGGCTTCTTCTGAGGGTGAGGAATGGATATATATATATATATATATATATATATATATATATATATATATATATATATACATATATATATTCACTGAAAAAACCATAGGTTTCACACACGTTATAGTTAGGAATTAGCATTTAAAAAACCTTGCAAATTCACTGAAATAAACATAGGTTTCACACATGTTATAGTTAGCGGAAATTTTACTGATAAAAAACCAATGAAATTCCCCCGTTATAGTTAGTACAGGCAACTATAACTCACGCGACCGCAATCCTCTGCTGATGCTAATACTGTATTTAGACACTTATTTGCCCATGTCTTCTTCCATACATTTTTAGCTATACATATATTACAAATATTTTTTTTTCATAAAGACACATATGTCATCAGCAGAAGATTGCGGTCGCGTGAGTTATAGTTGCCTGCACTAACTATAACGGGGGAATTTCATTGGTTTTTTATCAGTAAAATTTCCGCTAACTATAACATGTGTGAAACCTATGTTTATTTCAGTGAATTTGCAAGGTTTTTTAAATGCTAATTCCTAACTATAACGTGTGTGAAACCTATGGTTTTTTCAGTGAATTTGTACGGTTTTTTAAATGCTAAGTTACTTTACGCCATTCGTGGCGTGCGCACCCACTTAACGCAGTTCGTTCCGTGCGCGCACGGTGAGCACGCGGTGCGCTTCGCGCACCGCGCGCCCACTTTACGCAGTTAGTGCCGTGCACGCACGGTGGGCACGCGGTGCGCTACGCGCACCACGTGCCCACGTTACGCTAGATGGGCCATGTACGCACGATGCGCTTCGCGCACCGTGCGCACATGGAGGACATATGATGCACTTCATTTTGAAAGGTAATATTTTAATTTT
This sequence comes from Triturus cristatus, assembly GCF_964204655.1. Taxonomy (NCBI): domain Eukaryota; kingdom Metazoa; phylum Chordata; class Amphibia; order Caudata; family Salamandridae; genus Triturus; species Triturus cristatus. Next base: position 435,785,177 of record NC_140587.1, on the reverse strand, counting down.
TCGTATATGTTAGAAGCCATGCACAAATGGTGCCCTTCGGGCACCATTTGCACACGGGGTGGAGAGAGTGTGGATAATTTTTTTTTTTATTATTATTTTTTTTAATATTTTAGTTTAACTCATCTTTAATAAGCCATGCACAATTGGTGTCCTTCGGGCACCAATTGCACACGGGGTGGGGAGAGTGTGGATATTTATTTTTTTTAATAATTTTTTACCGTACGCGTACGGTAAGCGTAATCGGCGAAATTAGCGAAAAAATAAAAATTCCGTTTTTGTTCTTGGGGGATCTTTGGGGACTCCCTCAACATTGCTATGTGTGTGGGAGCTGTCTAAACAGCCCCTTTACATGTTTTTGGGCTTAATATTTTAAACATCACTCTCAGTGCGAGAGAGAAAATGGCGGCCGCCGCTTCCTGGTTTCGGCCGATTCGAATGTTTACTAAGATCTAAAAGCCAATCAGAATCGCGCTCGCGCACGCCACCGTACGCGTACGGTAAGCGTACCGTAAGCGCACCGTAAGCTGGCTCAGATATATATATTGATTTAAAGGCTATTTTCTCAGAATCTACTGAACAGATTTACACCAAACCTACAAAAGGCACTTCCTTGACCTGAGGACTACCTCTCTGCCAAATTTCTAGTAATTCTGTTCAGCCGTTCGGGCTGTAGCCCTGTCTAAAGGTCCTATGGAAAAATGCATGGGAAAAACGCGTTTTGGGACCCCCCTTTTATCTCAGCCCCCGCTTGACGAATCCCCCCGAGACTTTCAGGGAAGGAGCGGAGCGTAGCGCCCCACCTATTTTGAAAAATTCGCGAGGATTCGTCGACCGGCGCCAAAGTTATTCAAAATAGAATGTTGCGGATTTCCTATGGAAACGTGGTCCTAACTATAACTACCTACTGGCGACCGCCAGTAGGTAATATATATATATATATATATATATATATATATATATATATATATATATATATCTCCAAAACAGCTCGCTGTCGTCGGGGGCCCCCAACCCTGCAGGGCGGTCGTGGCATGCGGGAGACAGCATTTCCCGTACTTTAAAATCCACACAAGAAAGCGCCATAACCTGGTTCTGGAAAACGAAGCTTTATTTGAATTAGCGCAGGCAACAACAATGGTGAGGCACCTGACGCGTTTCAGCGAATTGCCTTCCTCAGAGGTGCATCACATGTGCAGTGTCCCAGGTGTAGATAGTGAAGTCACCTGCCTGGCTGCTGCCGTACTGCAAGTCCCATAATTCATCAGGAGCCTCTGTGGAATACCCGTGCATTCATAGTGATGTTTGGCCACACTGTCAGCTCCAGCGTGATGTTGCAGGTAAGTACGGTGCTTGGGCAGACACTGGTGCACACAAGCTCTTTGTTGTAACCCCACAATGTCCATAAGGTGCTGTGTCCATAACCCGCCAAGGTGAGGCATCAGCCTCACTCAGCTCCCTTTCTCGCCTTCCACTGTAATAATCACCGGTAAATCCTCGGGCTCACAGTAGTGCAAGCGGGTCATGCCCCCCTTATTCTATCTCCAAAACAGCTCGCTGTCTTCGGGGGCCCCCAACCCTGCAGGGCGGTCGTGGCATGCGGGAGACAGCATTTCCTGTACTTTAAAATCCACACAAGAAAGCGCCATAACCTGGTTCTGGAAAACGAAGCTTTATTTAAATTAGCGCAGGCAACAACAATGGTGAGGCACCTGACGAGTTTCAGCGAATTGCCTTCCTCAGAGGTGCATCACATGTGCAGTGTCCCAGGTGTAGATAGTGAAGTCACCTCTTTGAAAATATCAAGGACCCCCTGTAATGTATTTAGGTAAATTCCTAGGACAGGGCAACAATACGCAATGAATAATAAATTCCTAGGCAATCACATAGATGTAAATGTCACAATATATGTATTTATATAAAACCAAAAAAACAGATTTACTTTTAATAAGAACCAGTGTACCACAACGGAATAGTGAAAAGACTTTTTTTTCTTTATTATAAAAAGAAGCTGGTGTTTTCATAAAGAAAACGCATAGATGTTATACGATAGCACATTTAAAAAGAAACACGTTTTTATCAAAATGTTTCATACATTATAAAAATATTACACTGTATATTTCAAATATAATCATCAAGAAATTATTGAAAAACAGGTACAAACTCAACAATACAAATATAAAATTCATAAAAAGTAACAAATAAAATGTAGCAATAGATAGTCTTCGAAGCGCGTTTCGGCGCACTAGCGCCTTCGTCAGGAAAGCCACACAAATTTCCTGAAAATGAGAAGTACACTGGCTTACTAATGATGTTTTATGGATTAAATGATGACAATTTATACAATAAAATTAGCTCTTCCAGAAATTACAAAACCAAGTATAGACTGTAGTTAGAAGTGAGTAGGTGAGAAAAGTTGAAAAAGTGGCATGTGGCTAATATAGGCCTTGACTGTGCAAATTGATGAAAGGTGAAATATGCACCGTGCTCTTAAGAGAACCAAATAATTCAAGGAAGGTTGAAATATCCCAGGGAAGGGTATTTTATCCCTGGTAAGAAAACGATAAGGATATAGACCAAGGATTGGGACCCAGAAGCATGAATTAAGTAGTCCAAAGACTTACTTGTAAGAATGGATTAGACGATGATGCTTTGTAAAGATTGGTATTAAAAATATGAAGTTCACTAAAGGAAAAATCATACAAGAAAATAAGGGGATAAATACTAGTGCTATTTAGTGGTTAATGTATATAACATTCTACAAACAGTAAAAAGTTACCTTATGAATAGTGTAGATGTATACCAGTCATCCTTGGCACATATTTACTTGATAACGGAACACGATGAGGCAAAAAAAGGGGGGGACCAAGCGTGTCTAAAGAATATATAATTAATTATATATAAGTAACTTGGATAATACTGTTTATATATATCACTACGATGTTATGTCTAATTCAGAAATATTAAACTACCTAAACGAGCGATATTACCTACCTAATTACACTTGGAATTAGTGTGGAGCTGTGCTCTATTTTTTCTCATTGATTCTTTAACTGATAAATAGATCGGTTAATTCTTCTCTTCAAAATGAGTCTGCAAAATATAAAGAAGAGACGACAAGAATATAGTGTCAAGCTATTAACTAGTGAAGAGATAAATAGCCCAAACTATGAATACGGGGGTTAACCATAATCTACAAAGACCCCCATTATAATGCCAATGCCGTTTGGATGCTATGTAACTCACCTAATGATGAAAGACCATCTTGATACAAAAGACGTGCCTCAAACGTGTTCTTCAAAGCTCGGTATACCGGTTTCCTCGATATCCATGATTCCGCGCTATAGTGCAGGTTTAAATAGAAGCGTCTATACGTCATCCGATCAGGTGGTAAACGCGTAGTGATGAGGTTACGTAGGAAGCTACAACAGGTGATCAGGCCGTGGTGATGTAATTACGTCTATGCGGATATAACGTGGATGACAGGAGGCGTGGCTAACACGAGTTTTTTTTTTTTGTTTCTCGTATAAAGAAAAAACTTTATTTTAAACAAAATGAAACTTTAATGTTTACTTTCTTGTTTTATTTTCACGAGGCCGAATAGTACATACATATTGCCACTATTTAGTGTGTTTCATTTATAAATTCCAAAAGGAGAATATTTCGACTAAAATACGATGTATGTCGTTTATAAATTCCAGATAGCCTATTGTTTCGGGGAGTTTTATTTCTTAAGGTGGAAATCCCATTATTATGGTCTTAAGGAGCTTCCCTTTGCAAACTTAACTTCAAATGTATAAACATTGTAGGAAGCTTGACCAATTTCACAGAGTAATTAGTGCAACAGGGACTAGGAAGAAATCAGTTCATCCTTAAAAATAATAGGTGGCATATCAGATAGCATTCTCCCATGGCAATTCATTATTGAGGCCACAGTGGAATGTGTTAAGGACAAAGATCCAAAAAGCTTCCCTTTTCTTACGTACTTTACACCCGCCACTATTCTCTGCAAGGTGGATCTTCTCTAGGATCTGCCATTGAAACTCTTCTGGTTTATGTCCTGCATCCAAATAGTGTTTAACTAATGGTGCGGACATTTTCGCCTTACGAATAGCAGAACGATGTTCAGCCATGCGAGTTTGCACTACTCGGGATGTTTCACCAACATATCCAAGATTGCATGGACACAGAATAAGATAAATAACATTCTGTGTCTTGCAATTATAGAGTTGTTGTGCCTGAATCATGTAGCCATTGTGAGTTAAGGTTTCACCTTCTAAGACTTGATCACATGATTTACAAGTTGAGCATTTTACAGTTCCTTTAACAGGTTTTCTGCCATCAATAGTTTTCTGAATAAAGGGAGTATTTGACTTATACCTCGAATGAACAATCATATCTTTCAGATTTTGTTCCTTCGGTGAGCAAATAATGGTTTAGCTATCTTGTTTCCTGCTTCCGGATGACTATTTAAAATATGCCAATTAGCATTGACTATTTGTTTCACTGTGGCATTTAATGTCGAGTGTCTAGTGATGCAGACTAATTGGTTTGTCTTTCTATGTGTATTATTACCGAGAAGATGGTCTCTATCGTAATACCGTGCTCGTTTATATGATTCTCTAATCAGTCTATGTGGATAGCCACGGAGTAGAAACTTTTCTTTCATTTTTTCTGCTTGGACATCAAAGTCTGACAAGTTTGTACAATTACGACGTACCCTTAAGAATTGGGAGAAAGGTTTTTTTGATAGTGAAGTCACCTGCCTGACTGCTGCCGTACTGCAAGTCCCATAATTCATCAGGAGCCTCTGTGGAATACCTGTGCAGTCATGGTGATGTTTGGCCACACTGTCAGCTCCAGCGTGATGTTGCAGGTAAGTACGGTGCTTGGGCAGACACTGGTGCACACAAGCTCTTTGTTGTAACCCCACAATGTCCATAAGGCGCTGTGTCCAGAACCCGCCAAGCAGAGGCATCAGCCTCACTCGGCTCCCTTTCTCGCCTTCCACTGTAATAATCGCCGGTAAATCCTCGGGCTCACAGTAGTGCAAGCGGGTCATGCCCCCCTTATTCTATCTCCAAAACAGCTCGCTGTCGTCGGGGGCCCCCAACCCTGCAGGGCGGTCGTGGCATGCGGGAGACAGCATTTCCCGTACTTTAAAATCCATATATATATATATTCACTGAACAAACCATAGGTGTTAGGGACTGATGACATCTCAAATGCCATCACTGATGACATCATCCACATGATCATCTGATGCACCTCCTCACACACTAATCAAACCTTTCATACACCCACTCTAAAATACAGACTATCAATATGGAAACCATGGACACACCAATAGCAGTTAGTACATACTCGCCCAGTGATTCATACGTCTACACACACATCCACCCACTAACCCATACAGTCACTCATACACATAGTCATTCATCAATACAGCCACTGATATATTCACTCATTTACCCATAGAAACACTCACACACTACCACTCACCCAACGAGTTACTCAAAAACCTAGTCAGTCACCCAAAGAATTAATTACACTACCATTTAATCACCTATACAGTTATACACACACCACTTCACTTTTTCATACAGATACGTAGTGTGTTCAACAATTACTGATAGAAGCACACACTTATCCATGCAGCCACTGTCACAATCACTCACTGTCACATATACTCACTTGTATACTCCAACACTCACAAATACTGCCTGTCACATATGTAGTTACTTACACATATACCACTAACATATCCATTCACTCACCAACACAGATATATGTACACTCACTCACCCCTACACTCCCTAACGCACACACTAATAAATGCATACACCCAGTGAATTACCCACTCACACATCCATGCAGGGAGTCACACCCCCCACACAGACACTCAGGCACCCATACAGGTTCTTAGACAAACAATTATTCTTCAATACACCTTGGCACATATAGATATAACATTCTTGACATTTTTAGAAACACTCAGTCACTGGATGATGTCATCAGTGATGTCATGAGTGATGTCACTTAGCATGTCATTAGTGAAGTAATATGTGACGTCATCAGCAGTGCATTGCGGGGGCAAAAGTTAAAGTTAGCTCTACTAACTATAACAGCCGAATTTCTCTGGTTTTGTACAAGTGAAATGTCCAACTAACTATAACGTCCCTGAAATCTGTGGTTTTTTCAGTGAATTTCTAAGGTTTTTTAAATGCTAATTTCTAACTATAACGTCCCTGAAACCTATGTTTTTTTCACTGAATATATATATATAATAATGGCTGTTACATCGCTGTACTGAGGGGAAAATAAACGCACTTTATTGCTGATTTGATGTGGTCTACGCTCCTTTTTGTTGGAAGGATTGAAAAAGCTTACGAGGAGTTCGTGTATATATATATATATATATATACCACAAAAAGATGCACTGAAGCATGGACGCCTACAACGAGTGCTTAGCAAGCCTTTAATGTAAAACCGGCTAGTTCACCTCCGATGAAATCTAAAAATCCAACGCGTCTCAGAGCTCACAGGCTCCTTCTTCAAAGGGTGACAACTGATAGAACTGAATCGCTCATAGGCACCATTCACTGCATGCCATTTGTACGACCAATTAGGCCTCTCAGGTGAGTTTTCTATTTCCGGCATGCGTACCTGTAGTCTTCGTCGAGCCTTTTATTGTGCCCCAGTGGCCTCAGTTCAAATTAGCGTTCTTTCTTTTGTAAATAATCCAGCCCGACTGGGCTACGGAATAGAATCTCCGGTTTCTTATTCTCTACTCATCTGTGCCAAAGGTTCCAACATTTTGAAGCCTCTCCGGCCCCTTTGTTTATTGAACAGGATGTGGCGCCCTTCTCGACCGGACTGCCGCGTGTATGTCCCACAAAAAGATGCCATGAAGGGCACCACACCCTGTTCAGTAGAGAATAAGAAACCGGACAGTTCCCTAATATATATATACTTACCTGATACATTTCAAACGCATATGCGATTTTTGCTACAAAGGCATGCACGGTGTATGCATATGCATGGAAAAACCCTGTACGGTAATGGTAAATGCGTGGTAATGGCCATGTTGTAACAGCAATGCATGGTAACGGCTGTGTGGTAGTGGCTGTTTCCCATTTGCATCCTGTCTAATTTAGCCACTTCAGGTCCACGTGCACACCTGTTCAGATTCACGCATTTCTCTTTCAGTCGTTACAGGCTGACACTGCAACCTCCCATACATGCCCTACTCCCACCCCAGTTTGTGGCTTCATCCCTAGTTAACAACATTGCGGCGGTACGCTGGTGATATCCATTAGTCCACCATAAAAAGTTCTTCACAATTATTGTTGATGCTAACACAATTTCCATGTATCAATCTGCGTTTTGCAGCATGACTGTATGCTCATACTGTACAACCAGTAGACATATCACTTTGGAAGGTATTACTGGTTGCAATTGTTGTATGTAGTGTAAAACTCAATAAATACATTCACACAATAAAAAAGAAAAGCACGTTCATCTTAAGAATTAAAAACATATGTTTTCAAAACCTCCTGAAAGCTGAGGTGATTGGAAGAACACCTCAGTTGGAATGGAAAACAGTTTCATAGGGTGGGCCCCTGTAAGAAAGGAAACATCCTCAAGATTTAGCGAGATGAATAGAATGAACTGGGAGTGGGATCTCGATTATTACATAGTGGAACTGGAGCAGAATTTGCTCCTGACATAAGCTGGACCAGTAGAAATATTGGTATTATGATCCATACAACAGGCTTGATTCACAAAAGTAAACGAAGATGAAAGTCTAACTTTCCAACTATCGGGCATTTACAAGTAGTAAAGTTAGACTTTTGTCTCAGCTAAACGTAAGTTTTGGTTTTAAGTTTAACTGAGACCAAAACTGAGACCAAAGTCTAACTTTACTACTCATAAATGCCCTTTGTGAACACCGAAAGCTGCAAAGTTAGACTATGTTCTCAGTTTACCTTTGTGAATTGGACCCATAGTGTCTTTCAAAGTATACCTTTGAGATCAAGAAGCCAGTGAAAAGTTGTAAATAATGGCTTTATATGTGCTCTACGAGGTGTAGACAGCAGACAAATTTTGGATAACCTAAAATCTTGCAATCAAATCCTTTCGCAGTCACGGAAAACTGGCATCACAGTAGTACAGGCAAGAGAGAATACAGGAAACATTACGTGCTGTTGGTTAAAGAGTCATAGGCTAATAGGGGGGTCATATGACATGAGAGCACTTACAGCTATGACTGTGTGTGAATATGAACAAAGCCCCTTTACACACCGCTCTGAAATATTGTCTACATGTCTATGTAAGAGTAAAAGTAGTTGTGGTTTCCCCACTTGTTTCAGGACCTCTTTTTCCTCACAAACCTTCGATAGGACAGTAACGCTCACTCACAGTTCTCTCTCTCTCTCTGGCAAATTCAGTATTTCCTTTTTATGCCCACCACTTTCAGACTTCACCAGCTGCCCCTAAAATTAAGCACTGAAAATGTGCACTATCAAAAAGAAGGGGAGTAGAGGAGCTATCCCTGAACAGCGGGCCATTGCTCCTATTTGGTGTAAACAAAACACAACCGTGCATGCTGTATAAGGGCTTCGGTCCATTGGCTGCATCCATACATCCATGAGACACAGAAAGGGAGGGGGAGTAAGAACAGACAGTCACCCTACATGGGAGAATAATTCAGATAGATTAAGTATAAAGAGGTATAGGAAAACATATTGGTCTCTGGATGTGAAAAACAATAGATGCAGAAGCAGACTCTCTCAGAAACAAACAGAACCTCTTCACAACAAAGCAAGGCAGAAAGGGAACTTGGATAGATACTGTGTAGCATTTAGCTCCAAACCTAGAGTCTGACCTAGGGAAATAGACAAATGGGAATTCCAAGTGAAGGGTCACATATTTATACCCTGAAGGCAATAGGGAGGGGCTAAAAGCTTTTGTTAAATTGAAAGGGCTCTGGTAGTTTCTGATTTCCAGATGTAACTAATTCTCATAATGTAAATAGTGTGAGGAGGAAGAGAGACAAAGTAGAAATGTTAAGATCCCACAGGAGCACCATTATTATTTTGATTCATGACTCATTTTATATTCAACGATGTTATATATAATCAAGTTTTTATTCAACATGTACTAGAAATTCAAGCACTGTGATAAAAATTGTAAAATAGACAGGTGTCAGAAATTCATCTTTGGAACCTCAAAGTTTAGTAAATTTCACTCAGCACTTTCTGTCCTTGGCTTGCATTCCTGCCCTGCATAATGCAGCCTCACTGCAAATTAGGTCTTTTAGACCCCAAAGGAAATAATATGCATCTAAAAAACTAATTGCAAATAAAAATAGTGGTGGGTACCGGGATGGTTTTGCTTGTGACTATGACGTTGGTGGTAAGTAATGGGGAACAACATGAACAAATGGTATTTGCACCTGTTGTTTGCATTATTAGCCTTAACACCTCATTTTCATTGAGACTATTAAGATAGTGATTATTAAGATTGCATACTGTAGTCTCAACATTGCCACCACCTCCTATTAGCTAGGTTTTGACAGCTCATCTAGCATTTCCTGGAGAATTAATGAGGTGTTGAGGTAACCGGGGTATTAAAAGATTAGATTTTACTGTCCTTATCTTTTTTGGGTATTTGGTATATTTTACTAGCGCTTAAACGCAGCTTTTTGTTTGTCCCATCAGACAATATTTAGGGGCGATTTCTTTTCTCTGGACCGGAGGTGGCTGAGAAATATTAATCACTGTATATTTTGGTGTCAGCGGACATTGGAAAATAAGGTACGCTGTCAGTCTGTGTTTTTAAGAAGAGCAGGGAAATATGGCCAGATATATGTCCTTACAGAGAAAATGGACTGTGCTCTCTTTATTTCGGGATACAGATATCGGCTGTTCGTATAATTGCTAAGGTGGCCAATTACTACCAACCAATGCCCACACAGTGGGGAGAGTGGATCTCATAAGAGGTATGATATTAGAAAGTGTTCAAATTAGAGAGGGACGGTTATATATATATCTTTGACAAATAATTGGGTTTGTGTTCCCTTTTCTTATGAATACAGAGTTTGGCTGTTTAAATACTGGTCTGCAGTCGTTTTTGGAGGCGTTTTTGCCCTGGATTTTCAGGTATTTTATTAATTATGAGTATTTTTAATTACCTGATGCATATTAGAGTTTATCTGAGCTCTCTAATGGTTGTTGGAGCTATGAGGCCAATGCCCTAGAGTATAGAGTAAACCCATGTGGTCAATAATATAAATGAGATCTTTATTGACACTCAAAAAGATCAAGGCAGTGAAATGATAATAGCCTGGTACACTATCTATGGTGCCTTAGAGCTTTGTGTGCTGTATGTCTGTTCTCATGAGATGAATGTAATGCCACTATTTGCTGGCACTTTATCACCAGTGTTTTTGAAGAATGTTTGAGCAATGAGGTTATGTATGAGCAAATGTTTTTAACGTTAACATTAAATTGCTTTTATATTATTTGTATTGTTTCAGATTTTAATAGTACGGTTGGGAATAAATGTTGTCTTCCTGAAGAAGGTGTTGGCTGCATACCGATTGCCCACCGAAACGCGTCGATGCTTTGAAAAAAGGAAACCTCATCAAGTTTGAGGGAACAATTATACTGATTGGAATAAGTTGATATAATGATCTCAGTAATCAAAAATTGATCCATACCTAAACTGATGAAGTGATTTCTGAATGATAGGAATTATTTTTTCCTTTGCTGTGTTCCCAATTGTGTATATTAATTTATTTTATATTTTTTAACTGATATAGGTTGTAGGGTATTGTATACTGATGAATAGTATTGTTTTTTAATGTTAGGAGTTGTCACAATAACCTGATAAAATCCATGTGTATATACTGTGCTCCAAATGATACTGTGAATAAATTAAAGATTTTTTATTTGTTTGATTACATTTCCTCTTTGTTCATTGTTCTCATCTATCAGGTGGTAAAGTGAAGTGTTGTGGATGAGACTTACCCGAAGGGTATTTTCTTTTAGACTTCGTCCATTTCCTGGAATCCCGCTCCAGGCACCTTACTTTATCTCGTGGTACTCTCCTCCATCGGGATCCTGTTCTTATCTACTTCAGTCAGGGATTTCAGAGATTCTGTTTCCTTTTCTGTTCTCTGCTTGAATTCGTCTTCCTGCTTAGAGGGTATTGGCTATTTCCCCCAAACTGTGACCATTCTAGGAGTCACCAGTCGTCCATGGAAGAAACCATCTTAACGGTAGCTCAGAGGCTACCGTGGGGAGTCACCCCTACCGCTGGCAACATAGATGCATAAAGAAGGCACAAGAATTCTGTACACCTATTGACATGGTGAAGATGGTGTAATCAGGGAAAGGTGCCTTGTGTGCTTTATGTGGTGTTCACTTTCCATGTGCGATTACAATGGATTTCATAACTTTGTGCGACTTCATAGTTCAGCACCAATTTTACGAGATTACAGTTTTAGATCTTTTGTTTTTAAACTATTTATTCGAAAAACAAGATACATATACGTTCGGTCAGGTAGTTTACGTGAGGAACATGTAGGTCTTCTTTAGAGTAACTAAAACACTTCAAAGTCTTCCTTAGACAGATCAGTTGGCTAAACTAAGTGATAAACACACGCACTCTGAGATCATAATTCCCAGCTAGGATTGTTGTTGATGGAAATCTCAATTATGCTTTACTGGGAAGCAGGCCAAAGCACACTGACCACCCTGTTGTAAATGGATGCTGAAATATTATGTTACTGAAAACTTAAAACATCATCTCTCCCTTAAAGACACCAAACAGAAACATGAATTCCAGAATGTTTATTCTTTCATTGTTTGGTCCAACATGGATGTCCTCCAGTATTCATTGCTAGCAGAATAGTTTTGCTGGGCTAAGTGTCACATTCTTGACCAGCTGGCCTTTTATTTTCACAGAGGGAGGGGCTTTAATATTATAAGACAATAATAACGCAGTCTATGAAAGAATGAATATTAGTGTGTGTATGCGTGTGTGTGTATATATATATATATGTGTGTGTGTGTGTGTGTGTGTGTGTGTGTGTGTGTGTGTGTGTGTACACACTAATGTTCACTTTTTTTCATAGACTGTGTTATTTTTGTCTTATAACATTCATGCACCTATATAGCACACCTATGTATTTAGATGTGTGAAACATCCCAATTACTTCTTGGTCTTGCAGTTTACAAGAACAAAAGCTAGTTGTAGATGAGGCTGCTTCTTTTAATGTAGTCTAACTTCTAACTTTACTGTGAAAATACTTTAGTCTACAGTTTAATCTAGCTTAATCTAGTTTAGGCATGAACACGTTATTTTTTCATATTCCTACTACAAGGGAATTTGTGGCTTTATTTATCTGTGTAGTGGTTATACATTTTAAACCAGTGAAGTGATGTAGATTTCCCAGGTGGCACGGGTACATGTCAGGTTGCAGAGTTACAAGTAGAACCCCGGCCCAACCCCCCCACCCTCCCCTTCCTGGAGCTAGATGTATCAACATTAGCCTTCGAGGTACCTGTGACGGGGGTATCCAAGGTACTGCATCACACACAAGTTCACTGCTGCAGGGGATAGGAACACACAAGATACCTCAAGTACGATAACCCAGCACCGGACCTTGAAAGAAAGATTTATTAGCACATTATCTTTGACCACCAGTTGTGGTACCGTCTTATAGTTCACTAATGTTAGTTCAATTTAGTCGGTTCCCAAAAATGCCCACCCAGCGTGAATTGAGATTTGCAACAGATTGATTACATAGGTTTGAGAATATTTTCTGACAGTGGAAACTGAAAAGTAATTTATCAGAGGCAGTCTAAATTCTTGGGAAAATGTGAAACTGCATAAGTGTTTTTAAAAGGCGCAGTAAAAACTGCAAAAATCTAAACGCAAAGGCCAATAAATTGGAGAAACGGTGACATTAATTTAATGCCAAAGATGATCAAACTATTTAACTGAATTGCACCCACGTATTCCTGCATTTTCAATGTTTAAAATGTAGAATGTTGAATAAGGAAGCTGACCCCACCTGCACACAGTTCTCCCCGGCCTTCCTTTGTGCTTGTTGATACGATCTTTGTCCTCTTCACAAACATCTCGCCAACCTCTCTGTGTGGATGCCATTGTCTCTGCACCTGCCCACAACTTGCCTGAGGCCCCTTATGTACGTTTGCATCTCTAAGAGCACACACATGCTGGCCACATTCAGTCATTGGCAGTATAGGTGAGAAACCTTTGAGTGGCTGGGACTGGTCAACTTCCCAAGCAGGCACATCAGCCTGTAACAGTGCTTAGCTGCCTTTCCAATAAATGATTGCTAACAGTGCTCCCACCTATGATCACAGCTGTCGCTGTGGTCCTGCTTCCTTAGTCCTGCCACTCTTACCTCATTTCTGACTATGTCTATAAGTTCAGTCATTAGAAGAAATATCTCAGGATTGCCCAAAATATAAGATGACATTTCAAAAATGGGTGGGAAATCAAGAATTCTGTATAATACACTGATAACATATCTATGACACAAATTGTAACTGTCTCGACCATTAACTGCATCCAACCAAACTCTAACTTTTTTGTTTGTCTAAAAGGTATTTTGCTTCCAAGGCCTTTCACACATTTTACTCACGTGCGTTTAGGCATATACCTTGTTTATATCCAGCTTATTAGCACATCGGAGGTCCTTGTTGCGCAAAGAGGTTTTTGCCATGGGATAAAGCACTGTAAATAGAGATATATTTTAAGGTTTAGATAGGGTATAAGCTCATGTGACTCTAAAAGGACCCTATTTTAGGATCGGCTGCTAGGGGTTGAAAAAGAAAAGAAAAGAAAGGGAGCCATCGACCCCTACCCCAGTATTATTGTGAATTAAGTTAAATGAAGCGGTTGCTAGGGAACTGTTACTAGGTGCCTTAACCCCATCCCGTCTATTTTGGGGTGTTCAGCAATGGTCAGTTTGAATCCAGCACCATGGAGTACGTTTTAGGACCTCATGGACACTGGTAACTTTTACTTACAATAATTGCATGTTTTTTCCTTGTTTGATTGTAAAAGGTTTTCCTAATCGCCTCGAGTCTTTGTCATCCCAGGAGGCCCTGAGTTTCAATTTCAAGTTAACTTATACTCGGGTCTTCGGGTAATGCTTGACTGCTTGCTCTTTTGAACAGTGTGTTTGCTGATGATGCACGCTGCATTTTTGCACGATTGTCCTGTGTTCAGCTAAGTTGATACAGGAAGGTTTGTGACTTTAAACGGTCAATGACCTTTTAGCACAGCATCTCGCTATGCTTGTACGATGCACCTTAGTACGATTCTTTAGTCAGGCTGATATTGGATGGTCAATGTCCTTACACTGTTCATGCTCTTTTTTGCACCGCGTGTCTTTTGCTGCTTGCACAGTGCATCTACTGCATGATTTCCCTGCGTTTGCCAGGAGGATACAGGGATTTGTCGATTTGAACGGTTTTATTTTATTGAGTTACTTGTAGATATGATCTTACAATTCTCTGAATTGAGTTTTTTATGGTTTTTATTAACCAATAATCTAATAATAAACTTAACTAAACATTTCACTCATGTGCAAAATGGATCTGAATTACACGGGCCACAACTGCCACATGCGCATGGTATGCGCCTTACCACACATTTCTCATTTTTACATTTGCAAAATACTACTGGATTCACAAAGACTAAAGATGCTAAATGGCTGCATTCGCATGTACAAAATGTTGTGGCTGAGAATAGGCTGTGCAAATAAAGGAAACATACTCAAAGACAAAACACTCACACTACTTTTTGTCAAGTCACAAAACTGAAGCAAATAATGTACCCCTGTTCCAAACCAAAGCAAATCACCCGGGCCAAAAGGCTCTACTATGCCTGGTCCTAGGGAAGTGATGGCCTGCTTAAGATTTATTTTCATTCATCTGCACATTTTACTAATGTAAGAATTCGCGAACCACAGTCTAGCGTCAGTACAAGCTTGTGCCTTATAACAAGAACAAACAAAAACAGCTGTGCCAATAAAACGTTCTATGAGCATCATAGATAAACAAATCACAGTGGTTCTGAATAGAAAAAGCTTTCGTGTATCTCTGAGCCACTTGGGTGTGCAGAATGCACTTTAGAAAGGTAGATTCCTCGCCTGCCATTACATCATCGAGTTTGGTGGAAGTTTACATCTGTGAGGTGTATGTATAAAGGCATAAATGGTTGGGAACTCGCTGTATTCACAAATGTTGGATAAAAGGCGATATTGTGAACACTTCTGGAAGGGGCACCTTGTGTAAGAAGATTAAGACCCACAAACGTTCTTGTTTATTGGTATTCACAAAAAGATTTCAGGTAGTTTCTGCCAATAACAACGGTTGCAATAAATATTCACTACGCAGAATAAAATAGTTTTCACTGGTAGATCCTCAAACGAGGTTACATTGATTGATATGTTATTACATGGATCATGCAGTAGGAAGTTCAAGGATTTTTTCCACTCCAGAGGTGAACATACAGTTGTTATGTGCCCACTCCAGGTAGATTAAGTTTTATAATGTAATAAGAAAGAAAACGAAATTAGAGGCTCGGATGTCTATGTGTGCTCATTTCTAAAATCATGTGAGTAGAGTTGTTGATCCAATCTGTGATATACCTATGTGTTAATGAAAGTTAAATATAATAGAATGCTTTGCACCAATCTTCGGACTAAACCGTGTTTTTGGAGTGATGCATATGAACTGGGGATTCACATGCCCATCATTATAAGTCAGAACTCAATAGAAAAGTAGAGGCACTTTCTACAATATTAAAATATATGTATTTTTCAGCTACTTTCCGATGTTACTTCGGAATGCCAAAGGGCACAGATCTACCTTGTTTCAGATTCGTGGTTGTGTGGAATTCAACTCCCTTTTCACCAGTGTTATATTTCATATATGTTAATGATTTTTAGGATGAGAATCCTGTCAGTGACTGAACTCCCCAAGAAGGGCTGAGTTCTGTGGCTAGCATGGAAGAGTTTCTGGTGGAAGAGTGTATCCTGTAACTGCATTGATTCTAAGTAACCAGACATCAATCTTTGTACTCACACACAGGCATACGGGTACTTACTAATTCCATGCCATAAACAAATGCGCAGGAATGAGTCAACACTGTTAGGTTCCCCTGGGTGGGTCATCAGTCAAGCAGACCGTATCCTGAGACATACAACCTGTCTACTGTGTCCTGTGCGATGCTCTCTCAAGGCTACTGTGGATATGGTGGGACAAATGGGTGTCAGACCCTTAAGATATGCCTCCACAATTGGCAGTCTTCAGAAGAAACTTTAGAACAAAGAGCATGGAAGTGCCCTCCCACCAACAACTAACACTCACCACAACACATCAGTATACTTTACATCAAACCAACACAGCTCAGATAACCTATAACAGTGGACTTCAGTGAGCTCATAACAGGCCACGTGAAAATATACAATATAGAAAGAGGTGCACCATTCCAGAAATGCACGTGGGTGTACAGAGCTGCAAGGATGCAACTTAGAATTAGAAGAAGCTTTGAACACAACAGTTCCAGTAGATGACAGACAACATTCAACAAAACACACTAGACAGGACATGTACACATATAGAGCACCGCTAAGACATCCATGTAGGTGTGGGGAGGAGATATGGCCAGACCTTGTGTAATGTAATCTGCTCATGTAAAGCGCTCTAACGCCTTGGTTCAATCTTGCCGCAAGCGAAAACTGCAAACAAAAAAAATATAGAAAGTCAGGTATCAGCGAGCTCACAATAGCACAAACCAAATTAATAAGTAAAAATATTGTCTTAGTTGCCTCATGCGCATATCTCAAACCAGGAACTGCTTATGGCACACTGGAAAAAAAACACAGTATTACACCCCATACCACACTGCACTCTGGTTTGTGACAGAATCCTTGAGACCTCGGACTGAAAGTATCAAAACTAAAAAGACCATAAAGCTACACCAATACAGCACTGTACAAATCTGTGTTAACATGACATTTTTTAAATGGAAATACCCATGATGTCACTAAGATGTACATATCCGAGCAAGATGAAAGTCATAGGGAAACAAGCATTGGCATAGCCAATAGGTCTCGCCTTTGGGACCTTATGAGTGTTTAGTTATCCAGCACAATATTCTTGGTGCAACAACATCAACTTTTGCATGGCTAAACACTTATAAGGTCCCAAAGGCGAGACCTATTGGCTATGCCAAGGCTTGTATTGTTATATGTGCGGTTGGCCTCTCTGCTCACTCAGATGGCTTCTTGGCCAGTAACAAAGAGGTTATATGCATGAACTGTCATTGAAAAGATGTTATACACTTTAAACAAATATTTGAGTCTCTTGAGAACAGGCGGGTGCACGCCCTTAACAGTAAGAGCCACAGGGTAACTAGTTATTACCAAACCAAAAAATCTTTCTTAATGCTTTTTTGCAGCTGCTGCTGCTTTTCTTGGCACATGAATAGCTGCTCTTCATATTGCAGTGGAACATATTTTTTAATTTTAACCATATGGTTTTCTGTTCCAACCTGAGTGTACCCAGGACATTTATAGACCAGCATCACTTTGGAGTAGAATTTCTTACATAACCTAAGGACTGTGGGCACCATGGTTCCTGTCGGATTGTTTGCCAAATCAGTGCATTCTGGAAGTTGTAGTTTTTCTCGGATTGAATTTGAGTAATTCATATTCAATCGTTATTTTGCTGTATCAACCGTCCTGGGACTGGCAGTGTCATTGTTGGCGTGCCTGAGGGTTACATCTAGTCATTTTTTTTTTTTACATTGAATTCTGGTTCTTGAAACATGGCCGAGCATCTGTGTCAGAAGGAAAATAGCCCTGGCTGCTAAATTCTCGTTACACTGAGACCTCTTAACACAGTAATGGGACTTTGCAATCTGGGATTTGTAGTTTCACCTTTTCAGTGGGATGGGTCTAAACTTTATTTGCACTGCACACAAGTTTGTGCTACAGCTTCTACTTTCATTTGCTATGGGAAGAATGATTTAGTCCAATGCAGGGGCCCGAAAGTCCCAGCACGCTGCTGGCACAAAGTCCGGAGTAGCTTCAGGTGTTACATAGCAAGGCTAGTGGGTCTGTCTGCGTCTTGACTGTGGTAGTCAATGAGAGCAAGAGGAAAGAGGAGAGTGAGGCAAGAAAAATGAGGAAAAGGCACGTGAGTGTATAATAAGATCGGGGCTATTGGAATTATGCAATTTTGCAGCTGCTCCATTTTCTGCATAATTATGGTCTGTCTGTTTAATTTTTTTTATTGCTGGCGATAAAGTGGGGTGAGAGTTAAATAGACCCTCTGTGTTGTACACCTCCCTCCGGCCAGCAATGTAAATTTAAAATGCTATGACGCAGTAGGCGCTTTTTAAAAAGCTTTCAGCTGTGCAACATGGCTTAAAACGCCGACAAAGGCAATAGTTTCCATGGGCGAGAACTACTGACTTTGCCACTGATTGTTTTTATTTAGCTTCTTAGGAGCCTTTTGCATGGGTCATTTCCCTAGCATAGCCGGCAGCCTCAAGTAAGTAACAAGCGCGGTGCACGCGCACTTCAAGGAATGTGAGCTATGCAGCTGGCACCCGCCACGCTGCTGCTAGCTCCCGAGCTCCCTAGGCCAGGGGAGAGAGAAGGCAGGGCATGCACCCGCCTTTGACCAATTGCGTGCTGTCTTTCATAGAAAGACGCACGCAAAGGGCAGTAGGTGTGAGCAACATAAAAAAGCACACGCCCGAGCGTGTGCTCCGAGTTTAAAGTCCTTACTAGAAGCCTCGCAGAGCAGCACATGTGCGCTTGCTCAGGCGAGACCTAAAAAGGCAATGTGATAGGAGTGCTCCATGGGTATGGACATTATGGGCTTGTTTTCTCTGCAGGCAAAACATTTTACATTTGGAAAAAGCTCTACCCCTGCACCCCAAGTCCAGGATGAGCAGTTCCCCTTCCATTCAATCTCCAACCATTTCCAGAGTGCGAAAAAGCTTGGATGGGACTTTAGGAATGCCCACAAACAAATATGTGAGATTGGTATAAAGTATTCCTCAGAAATCTGAGGGACATTTACCACTTCAGATTCCTCCGCACTCGTGTTGGATAAATCCACAATAGTAAATGCATTTACACCTGCCAGGAATCCCTTTGTGAAGTCCTGGCAGATATTTTTAGCCATAATCTTATGTTTATGGATGAAAATACCTTTAGTTATTGCACTTTCCAGATTTCTGAGTAATACTTTATCCCAATCTCACATCCTGTGGGTTTATGAAGCAATCAGCACTTGTTCTCTTTCCATTTCCAGGAGCGGCTCCTCCTTAAGGCGGAGGGGCATCACCCCACAAAAACATGCCCCCAGGGATAGAAAAATAAAATGATAATAAATTATCATTTTATTTTTCAAAACAAAGTCCCGAGCCGATAGGACAGGGGGCGGGGCCTTCTGCTTTCTGCTGCTGTCAGTCAGGCAGCACCAGAAAGCAGTGATAGGCAGGGAACTTAGGTTTAAAGTGTGCATGTTTTTTTGGGTCCGCCGTCTTGCGATGGCCAGCCAGACATGCTCAGTTTAAACCTCACTAACACAGCTGTCTTAGACAGCTGAGTTAGACACAGCATAGGGCTCTAGTGCCCGAGAGAGTGGCGAGAGAGGCTGCTCCCTCCAGTTCTAGTGCTGCTCTCACGCAGGATGACAGCGGCTCCAGGATTGGTTACTGCAGTTTCCTGGAGCCTGCCTGCCTGGAGAAGACCCGAACGAGGAGGACCACGTCACGGATAGAAGGCAAGTAATGTTGTTTTTTCTTTCTTTCTTTCGTTTTTACTTTTATTTTTGTCTGCCTCCCGCCTCACCACTCTCCTTACATGTCAGCCGCCACTGTCCTTATACAATATTACCCCCCTTCACCCACAACTAAGGATCAATGGTAAAGATGAGATATATCTATCTTACTCCTCAGATCCGGTTCCCATTTATGAATTGACTGATCAATAGTTTGATGTTGAGGAGAGAAATACAGAACATTTAATCAGTCCTGTGTTTAATGCTTAAATATACGTGATGATTAGGCCCAAGTGTAATTTTAATCACTATAGTGTAATTGACGTAATTTCAGTATTTCTGCATTACACCTTGACGCGGAATTGCTGATAACCCAATTACACATTCTTGCATAATTAAGAGTAATTTGGGTGAAAACAATCCTACCGCATGAGGACATTTATCCACTGCTTGCTCTTTCTGTTCGGCTAAATTTTAAACCATTTCTTACCGCAAAATGCCTTCTGGCGCCCATTTTGGACGCGAGTGGGGTATATTGCGATAAGAAAATAACACTAAATGCCGGGGTGAAACTAATGCAAGCAGTTGCTCGAGTTGCTATTTGTGTTCTGTTGCATTTAGCATTATTTCTTAGTGCAAAATCCATTCTCAAGATCACAACTCTGGCCCTCACTCACTACATCCCAAAACAACCCATATGGCCCACGCGACAGATGCACACTCTGTTGTATTACAGAAGACAAAGGTCAGGGTAGACCACTAGGACCCTGCTGAATGACCAAAGACCATATGGTCACCTCTGGTGGGCGGGGCCGAGGAAAGGGAGGGCTGAGGCGGGGATCTAGCTCTTTTCGGCATGGGGACGGCGTGGAAAAAAGTCAAGCATGTTATGCTGAGAACAAACAAACGTGACTCTGTAATCAAATTCACAAAAATCTGAGGATTTTTGCCACTACGTGTAAGTGGCAGCAAGAAAAATTCCAACAATCCCGAGTCTGTCAAAAAAGATTTGCCAATTCTGAATTTAAATCTAAATTTGTGAGCACTGAACCTAGGCCAGCAAAAGGTTTCATGAATCATGTGCTGTGGAGTCAGGAAAACTACGAGATGTTTTGGGGACTGTTTGCTTGATTATTTGGCTGGCACAATAATTTTTGTTTTGCTATTTACATGTTACCATATCATCATAATTAAAAGGTAAACTGGAAAAGTGTGTATAGTAAACACAAAAAAACACTTTTTTTTCGAAAGCTCTGAAACTTAACATGTGTGTTATGCTCCTAGACAACAAACAATGAGGCTTACAGGGAGAACACAACTTGAATAAAAACATTTTTCCTCTGATAATGATTTCCTGTAGGTATTAAAAACCCTTTGCGAGCCCTCTATCGCACTACATATGCGACGAAGTGGCACTAAACTGTGGATTTTTCAGATCTGTCAGTACGCACGCAATTTTGTGCAGTTTTTACTTTACAAATATATACATTTGAATGGCTAACACTATGCCATCAAATTTGGAAGACCAACCAATTACGTTTTCGAACACAGGACTTTGTTGTTTGTTATACTTTATACTGAAAGGATTAAACCAATTGTGTCAAAAAAAGACAATTTTCTGTTCTAACATCTACAGACTTTATTATGTGTTTCCTGCAACATAAAGTCATCTGGTGCGCTCAATGAGT
This sequence comes from Triturus cristatus, assembly GCF_964204655.1. Classification (NCBI taxonomy): domain Eukaryota; kingdom Metazoa; phylum Chordata; class Amphibia; order Caudata; family Salamandridae; genus Triturus; species Triturus cristatus. The sequence continues at coordinate 435,763,642 of NC_140587.1, read as the reverse complement.
GAGCAATCATAGAAAAGGGAATATGGTCCTAACTGATTGAAGTAATAAAACTGTGAAACTAAATAACATCTCATAATTCATTACGTAGCATATATTAGATTTCATTACATCAGTATAGGATTTAGTGGTAAAGTCTCCTGGTGGTCATTAACCTCAAAGGTGTTGTCATCCTGAAAAATGAATATGGAGAAAAGACAGGACATTTTTTTGTCCCGATGTTTTTACATTGTTTTACACTCCCATCTAGTGGCAGAGCGAGGAATCGACTCTGCTTTCGTACGAGTACGACAGGTTTTCTTGGACCTATATCAACTGTTTATTTTCTTTCTAATAAATGTTTTGAAACAGACCACCAAAAATCGCCTTTAAAAAAAATAAAAATGGATGAGATGGTTATACGAGTGGGCGGGGGGTGAGGCAACACGGGCAGGTGGGGAGAAGCAACAAGTGGGAGTGAACATGGGCGAAGGACAACAGCACATTGGAGCATGGGAAAGAAGCTCACATTGAAAGAGAGTAGTGAAAGAGAGAAAAGTAGAGTGTGGAGGCAGAAGCACAAAGTCAAGAGAGCAACACAAGTGTGGGTGGTGTGAGAGAAGCACATGAACAGAGAGCGAGACTAGATACAAGCAGTGGGAGACAGCTAAAAATCACACACACTCTCATGGAGAGCTTAAACAAAACAAGCATTTGCAATGAAACCGGTTTCGCCTTTGGGACCTTATACATTTTTAGCTATGCACCATATTATATTGGGTGCTAGAACATTTACTGGTGAGTATCAACGACGATGTATTAAACATGTAGGGCCTGAAAAAGACAGGACTGCCTGGAAGTCACTCTGGGATTATGGAACCAATTGACCGCTAGGTAAATAAAAAGCTGGTATTGTACACAATACAAATCTTAGCAACTATCTAGCAAGAAAGCCAGGATGCCTTCTTCCTCTACATTCTAAAAACTCGAGCCAGAAGTTAACAAGCACAGTTCCTTCCAAATGCATCCAATAGTATGCTGCATCGATTTTATTTTGCAAGCTCATGCTATGTTCTGCCACGTATCTGCCATGGTATATTGCTGCTCTGGCTACATTACATTCTCCAAAGATTATTTAATTCAAAGCGAAAGTAAACAGTTCTGACCTGTAACGGCCATCCGCTCCGACAACACTGAAACACGGACTGTAGTAACTCAGCCCCTCCTGCATCCGACTTCAAGCACTGGGTGTTTCAATAACAGTATTGTTGACAGCATCCCAGTTTATAAATTGAAAGTGCAGCAGCTGTACCTCATCATAGAGCTGAAAGGTAAAGCCACCTCCCTCCTGGTAGCATGGGCTCCTGTCATGCCCCATGGTGGTGGCCTCCTGCTGCAGTGACAGTCTGACAATCTGCAGACACTGCATAGGTACACTCAGAATCTGGAATTTTTATTAGGGGAACCAAGACCACTGTCCTTGCCCTTTCCATCACAGACCCCACCATACACCAACTACAAATTACACTGATTAACCCACTGCAGAAAGAGGCCCACACACACCTCACATCTGTTCACCTATAGGAGGTGCAGATCCATTTTTATTAACACCTACAGTTTGTTACCTTGTCCTTGCAACTACAATCTCCTGGCCAACAGGTTTTAACAGGCCGTTGAGAACAGCCAATCCATGCCGCTGTCCCAGCATTCTAATGTTGGACTATGTCTATAGGAACTAGCTGTGGTGTCAGTGATGTGACTGGGTATTTGTATAATCTTTAGAAAAGAAAACTAGCCTATCAAAGGGTTTCTCTTAAGAAAAGATTAGATTACAACAGATAACACCAGTCGAGAGGCTATCTTTAGACCACAACTCAGTTTCCTCACCCTCCCTCCAAATAACACCATCATTTGCAACTCAAATGTTCGAAGGGTAACTCAGGGCCCCTGAAAAATAACAATAAATTACTTAGTGCTCACCATAGATACATTCCAGCACACTTCAACACACTACCAGCACATTTCTACACTGTGCTGCCAAAAACGAATCTCCTCCAGTCCAAGAGATCAGAAAATCATGCTGACTGGTTAATATTTAGAATGAGGCGGCAGAAGAATATTGCTACAGCTTTGAAATACATGTAAAGGCTCCTAGAAAGAGAGATAGTGAAGTACATGAACATGTGCCTAGCATACAAGATAATGTAGGCCTACATTCTTGCAAATCTCTCCTGGGTTCACCAGCTATGCCAGCCACCTAGGATATGAGGTTGGTCACATTTAAATCTGCGTGCCCTCTGACCAGCAAGAGGCAGAAAAGTTAGAGACAGATCCATACAGCGTTGAGAATCCACACTCTTTTAGACTCTCCATCACCTCAGACGCAAAAGTGACCTAGAAAAGTGCCAGAGACAACCGAAAACACTTCTCCCATGTTTGATTTTGAGTAGGAGAAGCACCAGTTCAATTTGTGATTTTTCTTCTCCGATTTACCTTGTGTATGCAGCATTGATGGTTCTCATTCTATATTCTTTCCAAGCCTTCCCTCTTACCCAGCTGGGGATAATATGTGAAGGACCAGTCTTGAGTCTTCCTTTCCAACAAGTCCCAGGTACTGATGCATACCATGGACTCAGTGTACCAATGTAGTAGTTTTGAAAAAGCAACACTGGCACATGCAATTATATTTAAGGTTGAAAGTTACATGATACATCATATCTTCTTGCATCTAACTAACCTAACTGCATCCCCTCTAATCAAAAAGATGAGATGTGTTACAGTAGCACCGCTTTACAAAACCCAAAATTAAATAAAGGAAGATGTTGAGGGCACTTACACAGACAAGAATGTGCAAAGTTCAACAGATTTGGAAAAACTTAAAATGAAAAACCCTCCCCTGACACATTCCTTCTTATGCGTGTCCGGCACAACACATTACAGCCTGTAGAAATAAGGAAGCAGCAGTCAATGATCCTTATTGACAGACCTCCTACTCATTCTCTAGAGAGAGTTTATGTGCTTTGCTAAATATAGACGCTGCCACCTGTGACATAGTGACTGGGCTGCTGCTTGCTTCAGGACGGTAACAAATGTATACAATGTAGTAGTTCCCCGCAAGCTCAGCAGGCCAGACCGATATGAAAGTGTTTTTACTTTTAAATCAAATATGGCACGCACGCCTTGTGCCACTTACCACAGACTATTATTTTCAGTTACTGCTTCTAATTTATTTTTGGTTGAAAGGCGTCTGCATTAAATAGACAGCAGAAGGCAATAAATCTCCGTCCAAATTAGAAAGTAATGTTTTACCCGAATGGTCCTGCTGGTAGAGATGAGAATCCAAGCCGATCTTTTATCTGATCCCCGCGCGATGGTGATATCAATTATTTTAGCAAACATGCACCCAGTCTCTGTCTTGTCTGCTCACAAAAAACAGAAAAGCACGAGAAAAGCCACAGCCACGTTTTCAAGGCCCGCAACAGTTATCCACCATCTCACTCTCGCACTTAATCCAAACAAAGCTGTTCCAAGATGCGAAGGCTAATCTTGGAGTGATAAATAAAGAAATTATAATTTAAACATGAAAACGCTTTTTGAAAAACGAGTAGCCTGGGGTAAAGTCCACAGCTGCCAACGTTCCAGATTGCTTAGAGGGGCAGTTTAGGGGAAAAGGGACAATTCCTCTCCCTCCTATTTACTGCTCTGGCAGTGGATCATAAATCAGTGAGCTGTCAGACAGGCGGTCGAGTCGCAGCAGTAATGCTCTTTAGTGGCAGGGTTACCATTTAGTTTAAAGACTTGATAATGCATCTTCCTGCCCGCAGACTAGTGCGCAGCCTCCATTGCCCCTACATGTACCCCGGGGGGCCCGTAGCGTGCCTGCTGATGTGAGAGTACTCTAGTTGGTCCATTCTGGTGCCCCGGGGGCACTGTGAAGTGCACAATCCATCGGAAGAAACGAATGCTCAAGGACAGCTAAATCAGCTGGTCTCCACAGCGCTCAGCCTTTCAGTAATTGGAGCATCTGTGGGGCACCGTGCTGATCAAATTAGCCCCTTCGCTGCTGCGGACATTCCGCCGCAGCGCTGTGGGGGGCAGGGGGGCAGCGCGGTGGGCCTGTGCTCATGACGGAGCCGCTCCGTCATGAGCCACGGTTGAGCTGTGCTCATGATGGAACGGTTCCGTCATGACTCCGCCCAGTTGCGCTGTCCCCCCGCACAGGCGGGGAAACAGCGCCGCGTAGGCGGAGCGGCCGCCAACGGTCGTGTCATGACGGAACCGTTCCGTCATGAGCACACGGCAACCGTGGCTCATGACGGAACGGTTCCGTCATGAGCGGGGAAGGGGTTAAAGGCACACAATGGTAAACACGAGGAGGGCGCTGTGAAAAGGTATACAGGCCTGTTTGCACTCGCACTTTAAACAGAAAGGCAGGGTAAGCAGCTGTGCCTAGGGAGAGCCAGCCTTCCCATGAAACCAAGTGGGAGGAGAAGATAAACAAGCATTGGCATTGCAATAGGAAGAAAGTAGTCTGTGCTGTGAAGGGGCCAGTAGCCGTGGAAGGACACAAATGACTGACATGGCTGTCATGGGGAGGGACAAACAAGCTTAAAACCAATCGGAAGGCAGCATTTATAACCTAAGCCAATGAAGAAGATGGGCCGGAGAGTGGGCGGAGATTGTGTATACTGCATGCCTCGCAAAGCTATGGCAGTGCATTCGCGCTACAACTCTAAGCGAGACCTAAAAAGTTAATCTCTAAAAACAAGCAAAGAAGGAACAGAAGCTAGTCAATAGAAGACATGACTAAAGAGCTATGCGTCATGGCAAGGACAAATAAATGCAAGACTGACAACAAAAATGTAACAAGAATCAGGCAAATGAGAGAGACAGGAAAGAAACTAATAGTAAGCAATGGTGGGCTGTGTTATGTTGGCGGGCGCTAGGCCCACATACTTGTACAAGGAGCATACAGACACAGATGGTTAGGGTGTATTATTGGCCTCGAGCACGTGCGCCTGGGCCCTTTTATTAACATGGTCACGTCACTCGTGACGCCTGTGAGGGATGTGTGTGGGGGTGCAAGTGTGCCCACTCCCATAGGGGAGTGGCTACCAACTTGGTGTCTGTCGAGACACTAGAACGTGTCTCGCAGGACACAACATTCCTCCCAAATTTTAATGAAAAAACAAAGACTCCCTAGTTCAACCTGTAGGGATAAATAACAATGAAAATATACACCACAGAGTCCATCAGCCCCTCGGGTCAGGCATCCAGGAGACAGCAGACCAGGACTGGCGACTCCGACTGTAGCAGGACGAACTCGGCAGGGACTCATCATTTAACCTGTGTGATTCAGGACATGAACGCTTGCTTGGAGATGTCAGCTGCACTCTAGTAACATGCCGGTGTAAGCATGCCCTTTGTTCCCAGGTGGCTTCCTTTCACTGACATTGATGATGGTATGTGGTGATTAACAACAGTTCATTAACTGGGTGCGTCAGGATCATGGTGGGAGTTCATGGTGACAGTTCACTGGATTATTTCCGGATCGCCTGAAGTCTCTATGAGGCTGTCTTGCTGTGTCCGGTGACCTGTCGGTGGGGCAATGTCTCTTCCAGCTCTCCCGCCTGGGGAGGCCCTTTTGTCGGGTTTGCCATGGGACTGCTAGTAGGCTGCGCTGGGGCTGCGTGTGTGCCGGCTGGGGGCAGCTGCAAACCACCGAGGAGCCAGTAGCCCGTCTCTCACACAAACCTCAAGGGTGTATGGATCTTGGTCTGGACATGCTCTCTCTGCCACAGTTGGGGTGCAGACCAGGTTAGCAGATAACCTCTGAGTATTCTTGTTAGCTAGTTTGACACTAGTGTAGGACTCCACTCCATGTGTATTCGAGATGGTGTCGGTTGACGCACTTGATGAGGGCTGGCATGGTGGCATTGCCAGCCGTGTGGTGAATCTGGACAAAGGCGGGTGATGACTTGCATTGATGGATGCAGGCGTCTAGTCTGGAGTCGATCACCTGAGTCAGGGAGTGGCAAGGTACCTCCATGTTCTCTGGGGAGGCACTTGCATTCATGTCCTGGGACTTCTTGGGCTGTTGGGACTTTGATGACAGAGGAGTGATGAACACACTGAGAAACGTAAGGCTTGAGACTCGGTTCGCGCAGGCCGTGCTGCTTACTCTCGGACTCCCGCTGTGCGGTTGCCAGTTCCTTCTCGGGTTATCCCCCTCTTCCCTTGCTGTCTCTGTGTCAGGACTCACTCTTGCTGTAGCTTGGGTTTTCTTCATTGTCCGGGCCTGCCACTCACGACTTCCTCTTCCGACCTCAGCCGGTTGTCCGATTATTGGTGTAGACCCTCCAGTCACACTTCCACATTTCTTGCTGAGTGCGGTGTCACGCACATGGCACTGATGACTTAGCTGCCATTGGGCCTGGACAACAGGTGGCGAAGATTAACTAGGAGAGGAAGTTTCTGGATGGACGTCGTAGCCACATGACTGCCTCTTCTGAATCTTGTCTTGCACCTCTGGCATTTGCGGTCAGGAGCAGGGATGCCACTCGGGGCTGGACGGTCTCACTGTGAAGCGCATACTGCGGCTTACATGTGGTTCTCCCTTGGTGCTGTCGCCAGGGCCGTCGGTCCGCCTTGGTGGCTGTCTGGTGTCTTTGGAGGTGTTCTTGGCTTGTGGTGCTACAAGTCCTCTTGATTCTCCTCTTGTGGTCTTTGACACCCCTGCATTTGTCCAGCTCTTCTGGGTGACACGATTTCCACTCTTCTTCTGCAACTTCTCCGGGTGCAATGACATGCACCATGTTCTAACACGGCCAACGGGGCCGTTGAACTTCAATGGTCTCCAGACCACTCAGGCGAACCTTCAGTCACTCTTCTCGGCTGCATGGTGAGCAGCCACTTGGGTGCTCCTTCTTCAGGCAGCTTCTTGACGCTCCTACTCTGGGTGTTCCCTCTCCAGGGAATGGCTTCCACGGGCCGTGGGGAGTGAAGTTCCTACTCCGGGTGTTCCCTCTCCGGGGAATGGCTTCCACGGGCAGTAGGGAGCTAGCGATGGTGGCTGGCCACTTGTGGTGTACGACTCTCCTCTCGTCAGCCTTGGGTCACTGAAGACTCCTGCTTGAGGCAGTGTGAGGGAGGACACTGTGCTGTGTTGGGCCCCTTCGGGGCTCCATTGCTGTTGCAGCTGTGGAGATGTGTGGGATCTCCCCACTGATTCCAGCAATGCTTTCTTTCTTTTGGAGAGGTTTCTTTTCCTCCTGGGCGTTCACCTCTGCTGACATTCTTATTGTCGGACCTCTTGTAAGGTCTCTTCTCTCTGACCTCTTCACAGGTCACTGCTCTCTGACCTCTTCACAGGTCACTTCGCTCTCTGACCTCTGGTAGGTCGCTTCTTCGCAACCCACTGGCGGGCCGGCTTCTTCCTTGCGACCATCTTGCGGGTCGGCATCACCCTTGCAACCATCCGGCAGGTCGGCTTCTTCCTCCTTTCGGGTATTCGTGCTTCTGATGGTCCGCGCAACCATTTCTTTGTCTTCTCTGCGGTCACATTGCTTCGGCGTGCTTCTGACTGCGCCCTTTGGTCCCTTTAGAGACTTGCTGCTTTGGGCTGTTGTCTTGGCCTCTGCCCAGTGTCCGTGTGCAGTGCTTCACTGTCGTCCTTACTGCTGCAGTGACCACCTCTGGCCAGTAGGCGTCACTGCATTCCTAAACTCACACCCTGGCAGCTTGTCTTTTGAAATCCTTACAGGGACACTTGTAGGGGTCTGCTGCTGTAGCAGAGTTTTCTGTTGAAAATTTATCGAGTTTTAAGCTCCAGTTTCGTCTATATGTTATGATTTAAGACCATTAATTTGTAACGACTAATTAATAGTTTGTTTTGTCCGGATTAACCAACATTACTAATGAGAGAAACAAGAGAAACTACACGTGGGATGCATATATGTTGCTTAATAATAATGTGCGGTTTTATTTACAAATGCTATTTGTTTTGTGTTTGTGCGTTTTAAATAATGTGTACTAATGCTTTATTGTGTCGCAGAAGGCTAGATAAGTACATACACATAAGGGTGTTAGAGGGGTTTAACACTGTACAATCATTATGATGTGGTAACGTTGTTTTTGTCTCTTTTAATTAAGATGGTCCGTTTTGGCCTAAATAAAGATGGCTGCCATTTACAGCCTGCGCTCGAGTGAGTCTGAAGGGGACTATTGACGGTGCCGAAGAGAGGAGGAAGAGTGCATACTTGGTGCAACTCTAGAAATAGACCAGGCAGGACCATTTGTAGATGGGAAAATAAATGGGGAGAGTGTTACTTTTTTGGTAGATACAGGAGCGACAAGATCAACTGTCAGGTCAGCAGATATTAGAAATCTTCCTCTCTCGGACGAAGCAATCCAAGTAGTTGGTGTAGCCAATACACAGATTAAGACTCGTCTTACCGAACCAGTAAGGGTAAGAATAGGGAAATTTTCAGACATGCACAGATTTGTAGTCTGTGACACCAGTCCAGTGAACTTGTTAGGTAGGGACCTATTGTGCAAGATGAATTGTACAATTTTTTGTACTCCGGATGGAATAGCTTTTGAGACACCGGATGAGGATGTTTTGTACCGGATGACTCTAGATAATAGAGAGAGTGAGATTGTTGGTACATATGCTGTGTTTAATCCAGATGATTTGCCACAGGAGTTGAGACACACAGTGATAACAGCGGTTTGGGATTTTACTGGAGAAGATGTGGGATTGATGAATAATGAAGATCCAGTGAAAATTTCAGTGAAAGAGGGAATTACTTACCCTAATATCCCACAGTACAGACTGACACCAGATATAATTGAGGGAATAACTCCTATAATTGACAAGATGATTCAACAGGGTGTTTTGAGAGAGTTACTGAGTAGCCCGTGTAATTCACCGATAATGGGGCTGAAGAAACCTAATGGAAAGTTCAGGATTGTGCAAGATTTGAGAAAAGTTAACAAAATTGTGGTGGCATGTTGTCCCATTGTGCCAAATCCTTCAGTGATTTTGTATCAGATTCCTCATGATGCTGAGTGGTACACAGTGATTGATTTGTGTCATGCTTTCTTTTCAATTCCATTGCATCATGACAGCCAGCCGATTTTTGCATTTCGGTTTGGCCAGCGTATTTTAGCATGGTGTCGTATTCCACAGGGGTATACAGAGAGTCCTTCGATATTCAATCAGTTGTTGAAAAAGTCATTGGAGAGTTTGATCATGCCTGAAAGTTCAGTGCTAGTGCAGTATATCGATGACTTACTTGTGGCATCGAAGACACGTGAAGCTTGTGAAGTAGATACCATAGCTTTACTGAATCATCTGGCAGATGGAGGGTTAAAGGTATCTCCAGCCAAATTGCAATTTTGTAAGAAAGAGGTGCATTATCTTGGACATAATATTGAAAAGGGTCTGAGAAAGGTGACCGATGACAGGATCAAAATTATCAGAGGAATGAGAGCCCCGATGACCCAGAGAGAGGTGAGGATGTTTCTGGGGATGGTGGGTTATTGTCGTCAGTGGATAAGTAATTTCTCCCTGATAGCAAAGCCACTGATTAAGTTGACCAAAAGTGAGGTGAGAGATCCATTGGAACTGGATGGAGAACAAATGGCAGCATTTGAAGAGTTAAAGAGCAGAATGTGTGAAGCCCCTGCTTTGGGAATGCCAGGTTATGAGAAAGAGTTTGAGTTGTACTGCAGTGAGAGAAATGGATGTGCACTTTCAGTGTTAATTCAGAAGCACGGACAACTGAGAAGGCCGATTGCGTACTTCTCATCGACACTTGACCCCGTAGCTGTGGGTTTGCCAGGTTGCCTGAAAGCGGTAGCTGCTACATGCAGAAGCTTGGAACAGAGTGAGGGCATAATAATGGGATATCCTGTAAGGGTGTTCGTACCTCATGATGTGGCAATTCTTTTGACAAGAAGCAGGACTCAGTACATGTCACATAGTCGGCTGACTAAATATGAGAAAATTATTCTGGGAGCATCAAATGTGACTCTTGAAAGATGTGTGAATGTGAATCCAGCAACATTGTTACCAGATGCTGAAAATGTGAATGTTGGAGATGATGTTGATCATGATTGTTTGGATGTGCTTGATTACTGCACGAAACCAAGACCAGACATAAGAGATTTACCATTGCCTGAGAGTGATCATGTGCTGTTTGTGGATGGATTGTGTCTAAGAACTGATGATGGTGTGCTGAGTGCAGCATATGCGGTGTGCAAGGTTTTCAGAAGTTATGGAAGCTCCGCCTTTGAAAGGAGTGAGATCTGCTCAAGTGGCTGAATTGGTGGCATTGACAAAAGCTTGCAAGATTGGGAAGAATCTGAGAGTGACTGTGATGACTGATAGTCAGTACGGATTTGGAGCCGTTCATGACTTTGGCCAGCTTTGGCTACAGAGAGGTTTCTTGACGTCGAGTGGGACTCCAATAAAGAATTCTGAAGTGATTGGGAAATTGCTTGAGGCGATACAGCTGCCTAAGGAGTTAGCAGTTGTGAAGTGTGCTGCTCATGGACAAGGAGATGATTTTGTTACTCTTGGTAATAGATTTGCCAACGACATAGCACAGTATTGTGCTAAAAACAATCATTCGATTAATAGGGCACGAGAAAGGGAAATGTCTTTTTGTTCTGTGATGTTTACTAATGTCCTAGAAACGTGGGATGAAGTGAAACAGCTGCAGGATGAGGCAGGAGATGAGGAAATGAGAGATTGGATCAAGGCAGGTTGTGCCCCAAGAGAAACAGACCATGTTTGGATCTATAGAGATGGTAGACCAGTGATGCCTAACTCAATGCTGTCGACAATGGCGAGAATGTATCATGGCCAAGGACATCTGGGGAGGGATGCAATGATTAGGTCTTTTAAGCAAACCTGGTACAATGCAAAGTTCAGGTTGCAGAGAGCATCTGTCAGAGATGTTTGATTTGTCAGCAGTTCAATACTGGGAAAAAGACAGTGGTGAGCCTAGGAACAATAGGCAGAGAAGGAGGTCCTTTTACCAGAATGCAAATAGATTTCATTGAAATGCCCCAAGTGAACCAATTGAGGTATGTTCTAGTGGTAGTCTGTTTGTTCTCAAGATGGGTGGAGGCATATCCGAATAGGAGAAATGATGGAATAACAGTTGCAAAATTACTGTTAAGGGAGTTGATTCCTAAGTACGGGTTCCCAGTGACCATTGAGTCTGATAGAGGTGGACACTTCTATAATGAGCTCATGGGTTTAATTTGTGAAGCATTGAGCATACAGCAGAAGCTACATTGTGCATACAGACCAGAGGCTTCTGGCGTCGTTGAACAGATGAATGGCACAATAAAAAACCGAATTGGTAAGATGTGTTTAGCCACTGGAATGAAATGGTCTGATGTCTTGCCTCTAGTGCTGATGACTATTAGGTCTACTCCAGATAGAACCACAGGTTTGAGTCCGCACGAAATCTTAATGGGACGTGCGATGAGACATGCATTTGTGCCTGTCAACAAGTTGATGACAATAACTGATGACATGATTTTGGATTACTGTAAAGGCCTGGCTGACGCAGTTCATTCTGTGTTTCACCAGGTTGGAGAAGACGCTACCACACTTGAGAAGAAGCAAGCCCATGAGTCCAGGGGACTGGGTGAGGATTAAGGTGCACAGGAGAAGAAATTGCTTGGTTCCAAGGTGGGGAAGGCCAAGACAAGTCATTCTGACTACGACAACTGCAGTGAAGTGTGCCGGTGTGAAAAACTGGGTGCATGCGAGTCATACTCTGAGAGTTCCAAATCCAAAAGATGGGACTGGTAAGGAGTATTTTGAAGAGTCAGATTCCAGTGATGATGCAGAAACTGAACCAGTGAGAAGGGGGAAAAATCTTGAAAGGGGTGAAGATGGAAAAGAGTTGAGTGATTCTTTTCCTTTCTCAAGAGAGGCTTCAAGAGAAACATTGAGAGTCTCAGAGGAGAGATCAGATTCTGTAAGAGTGCCTGAAGTTCCAACAAGCAGCAGAAGAGAGAGGAGCAATTCCACAGAAATTACACCTGAATCAGATGAAGAGGTTGGAAATCCACTTGAGATTACACCTGAAGAAGCAGGGTCAGTAGAAGATAGAGAGGGACAGATTGCGGAAGACCCCCGAGGAGGTGTAGGGAACATTCCTGATAAGCTAGGTGAAGGGACAAGTAGACAGCAAGAAGATTGCGTGTCGGAGACCCGAGGAGGGACAGAATTAGGGAAATCTCAATCGGTGGTGGGAAAGACTGTGGAGCGAAAGAAAATTGTTGAAGAACAAGAGGCAAATGAGACAGAATCAGATGAGAGTGAAAATGAGAAATCAGAAGGTCGAGTTCTGAGAAAGAGAACTTGGATCGGAGAAAGAAATAACAAGGGGGTGAGACCAAAAAGGGTTGTAAGAGGAGATCTTTGGCCCAACAGAATAAAGAGATTAAGATACAGACTGACACGAGCGAGTTCATCAAAAGCTGAACAAGTGAACGAGGTGTCCAGTCAGAATCAAACAAAAGGTGAAAAACAAAAGGTTACAAAAGAACCAGAGGAAATCAAGAGAATCAGAAAACCTAACCAGAAGTATAGGTCACCGGAATGGACGTACGTGGCACTGTCTGAAGGTGAAGAGGCAGAAAGTCAAGGAAATCCAGAGGGGACCGTGCGAGAAGTGGTTGAGGAGAAAACTGTTGGAATTCTAAAAGTTATCCTGACTGACATTGGAGAAGAGTCGGATGCACAGGATGTTGTTGATGATCTAATACAATTTGATGTTGCTGAAGAAGAAGTGAAAAGTGATGAAAATCCAAATTGAGTGAACTGAAGGAGTCACTTGGAGAAAAGTGAAAATAAAGAGTTTGAAATTAGCTGTTTGAAATAATCTAGAGTTCTAAAATTCAGTAGTGGAGTAGAAGAGGCTAAGTCAAAAGACACTACCAAAGTAGTAAAATGGCTGACACAGAGAATAATCAAAGTAGATGTGTCTTTTTGAAAAGATGGTGTAGAATGTGCTGCTGCTGTACTGGATTATTAATGCTATTATGGGGTGTACTAGCTTTATTAGTTACTTTTAGAGTTACAATAGACGCTTTAGGAATACATACTGAGAATGTGACTAATGTAGAGAAGAGTTCACAAAAAGTAGTTCCAACTAGAATTAGTAACATTTACGTACATAAAGATAGGTCAATTAATGATTTTTCAAGTAATGTTTTTTCAAAGTTGTTGTACGAATACGTAAAGACAATGGAAGTTAGGGATTGCTACGTCTGTATGCAATTACCTGCATCCGTTTCAGAGGGTGTTACTTATCACCATTTACCAGCTACGTATGGAATTTCATGTAGTGTGCTAAGTAGTGCTTTTTATTTGTTAGGGAAAATAGATTATGAGATGTCTAACAGAGATAACATTTTTGGGCAATTGCCTATGGATAAAAAGCTGAATCCAGCTAATGAAGCTAACATTTTTGGTGAGATTTTTGTTGAAAAGGAAGAATTAACCTTAGATTACATTTTTAGAAACAATTTAACTTGCAGTTTGAAAGAAGAGGAGAAGGCTTTCCTAAACATGGTAGAGGAAAGGAGAATGGGCATGCATGAGAAGGTAGGGAAATATAAAGTGAGTGAAACAATTTGGGGCATTGAAATGGGAAAGGAGTTAAAGAATGGGGCCAGTCCGACTTTGGCTTTAGATGCACCACAGAAGGGTAAACTATGCATTACCAGGAAGAAATCCCAATATGATACATATTTTGTTGGGACTAGTGAGTGTCATGATACATACTTCATTGCGACAGGATGGGGTTTTAAAGGTGGTGAAGATCCAGTTTTCCCAGGAGTGTATTATGTTTGTGGGAACAAGGCTTATTACAAGTTGCCTGACCATTGGTATGGCACGTGTTATGTGGGCCTGGTCTTTCCAAAGATTTTTCATATAGATAGGATAGAAGATGTAGAACACATTAATTTACTAACACGTTTTAAGAGAGAAACTTGGTCAGAGATAGTGGGTGACATTTTTGGTGCTTTAATTCCAGCAGTGGGAATTTCTTTGAATGCATATGGGATTCGGAAACTGTCAACAGTGGTGGATCGCTTATCGACAAGTACCGCTGGAGGATTTCTTTTGGTAGATACGGAGATGATTGCCGTACGTGCCATGTCTATGCAAAATCGACTTGCCCTTGATATTCTATTGGCCAAAGAGGGTGGAGTTTGTGGAATGCTGAAAGTTCAACATTGTTGCACTTACATTCCTGACGAAAGCAAAGATCTAAAGATCTATATCAAAAATATTACTGATTTGCATGAAGAATTGGTACCACTTGAAGCTGAAAGTGTCTGGACTAAAATAGCTAATAAGATAATTGCTGTTAAGAGTTTTATTGCTAAGATAGGTAGTACCATTATTGGTAAAATATTATTTCCTTTGACTTGTGTAATTGTTGCTTTATTGTTACTAAGATTGGGGTGTTTGTGTTGTAAAAACAGGGGAGGGAAAAAGAGAATAATTAGAGAAAATGCTGAAAAGAAACAAAAGAGGTTAAGGAGAGACCCACAAGAAATAGAATTAGAAGAATTGAGGGAGACTGTGTACTTGGAGTCAAGGAGGGGTGATGTGAGAGAATCTGGTGTTTAATGTTGTGTCGTAAAGACATTTTCAATTTCTCCTAAAAATCGGGACTACATTTTTCTTTTTTGGGTGGTTTTTATGGTGATAAGATATCACCAAAGGGGGGATTGCTGGAGCAGAGTTTTCTGTTGAAAATTTATCGAGTTTTAAGCTCCAGTTTCATCTATATGTTATGATTTAAGACCATTAATTTGTAACGACTAATTAATAGTTTGTTTTGTCCGGATTAACCAACATTACTAATGAGAGAAACAAGAGAAACTACACGTGGGATGCATATATGTTGCTTAATAATAATGTGCGGTTTTATTTACAAATGCTATTTGCTTTGTGTTTGTGCGTTTTAAATAACGTGTACTAATGCTTTATTGTGTCGCAGAAGGCTAGATAAGTACATACACATAAGGGTGTTAGAGGGGTTTAACACTGTACAATCATTATGATGTGGTAACGTTGTTTTTGTCTCTTTTAATTAAGATGGTCCGTTTTGGCCTAAATAAAGATGGCTGCCATTTACAGACTGCGCTCGAGTGATCGAATTTTGACGAGAGGCCTTGCTGAACGTGGTCGAGAGTCACCTGACCACAGCCTTTGCCTGGTTAGAAAGTGTTCCGTGAGGACAGCAGCTCTGGGAACGAATCCAACTGTCCTTGGACAAGGATAAAGCCACAATAGACAATGACCATTCTGCGGTGGCTCTGCTAAGATATCAAGGAAGAGCATTTACGAAAGAAACATTTGCAAACTCGAGTTTCCTTCTTCCGTCTTTTTATTTTTGTGATTTTCCCTGAGCGGAGGTTTTCTAAATGTAACTGAGTGACATCCTTTCCTGCTCGCTTTGCTCAGCGGCTCAACGGATATTCAACATTTGTTTGTAACTTTTAATTTTGATATTTTCTCTATAAATATGTTAGACTAGAGAGGGTCCGTGTTCCATTGCGCTCATTACTTCCATTGCGTTCCTTGCGGTTCATCACGTTTGGATGTTTCCTATGCTGAGGACGGCAGCTCGAGAGACTTTACCGAGAGACCTGTCCTGTCCCATTTAGCTAGAATAGGTAACTATGAGAATAACGATTTTTGCTAATGATTGACTTTTCTTTTGAATTAATTTTAGATAAACAAGCATTTGTTTGAATACCAGTGTCGAGTGTTTATTCCTTGTCATTTATTGAGTTTCAAATGTATTTCTTATGTTTAAAATCATGACTCAAGGCAATGTCATTAAGGTCGCATTGACCTCATTGTAGATGCAGATTGGTTTAGGTTTTCTCTCCTATATTCAGTGTGGATAGAGTAATAGTGTGAATTTAGTGATATGGGCCCTAGCGTATGATGTGTGATTGCGTGTGTGACTGTAGATTTACTCTGTCCGTGGAAGCAGGGAGAATTTATATGCGCCGAACTGCAGCACTGCCACCCCAGCGTATGCCGTTGCACCTTTCCTCCTATCTCATTTGCTATGTAGCAGCTATCCCAGAGCTGCTGTGCATTTCCCGCTGTCACCTCATGCTGCTCTTTCCCCTGGCACTTAATTATTTTATTGATGCACCTACTTGCCCTCCGGGCAGCTCTCCATCAGCCATCCCTTCATGGGAGGTCACAGCTGCTTTCCTTTGCAAGCCTGGATCTGCCTCTCTGTGTGCATAATCTAGGTGCCACAATCAATCTTTCTTGTGTCCCGGTGCTGTTGCACTCACAACTTCCTTCCCTGCAGGCCTATCTATGCAAGATACTAGTCTTTTCCACATGTGCAGTACCACCAACAACCACTAGGTTGCCTCATTTGAAAGGTGGGCCCAGGCTGTTTGCTTGAGACCAAAGCCTTGCGCTTTTCTGCTCTTCTCTGGGTGTGCCGGTACAAGACTTCTCGTGACCTCGGCTACTCCTCGTCACTTTTCCCACAGGGCACAGGCACTCAGAAACAGGTAGGCGCTTGACATGCTTTGTCTCTTCACTTTGTGGAAATACCTTTGTTTGTGCACACACGATTGGGGCACTTCTCTGCTGCAATTATTCACAGGCCCTGCAGCGCTCCGATCGGTCAGAGCAGCTTCACCCACGCTGCCGGCCTCACCTTCCTGTCTCTTTGTGCTCAAGGCTGCTCCTGCCGCTTTCCATCAATCTCGGGTCCTCTGACTGCACCGGGCCCTCTCAGCCCGCGGGTTCGACCTAGTTTCTTTCAGTGCTTGCCAGCCTCATGCGCACGCTTCTCCTCGGTGCGGGGCCCTAGCGCCGGAGGCTGCTCTTTCATCGGGCAGCTGCACCTTCCCATACGGCTGCTACCCCGAACACACACCGTCGGTCACAGGCCCCAGGGGGACTCGGCTTCCAGCACCGTGAGTCACTTTCACTTTTGCCACCTCCGATCGGCCGCAGGACAGATGCTGTTTCCTTTCCCTGCCGCACCCCAACACCGCAGCAGCCTCTCACAGTTCACACGCTGCACGGGGGGGGCAGGAGCTGCTGCCGGAGGCTGCGGACTTACTTCCGCTCCGGGGCCATGTCACTCTGGGATTGTCTTCTCTCCTCCACTCCACCGCCGGATGGGCCTGCCTCTGACTATTCAACGCAGGGTGGGCTCCCGCGGACCTCCTGCTGTTTGTGGTCACTCTTCTCGCCTCGGAGCCCCTCGACACCTCTGTCATGCATGATGGGCTCACCTCCTGCCCGGCGGGTTGCCGCGACCGATGCGGGTGGGCTCTGAACGGCTCGCTCTTACACCCCCACGGCTCTTCCACGCCCGCAGGCTGATGGGCGCCTCCTCACGGGGGTGCATTCAATGCAGGCATGTTAGGTGCGGGGTGGGCTCCCGATCACCTTCTCCACGCCTGGGGCTCTTCCCATGCCCCGCAGGCGTTCAGGCGCTTCCCTCGCCTTCTCCAGGGGGCGCCCTCGCCACGGGCAACACTCTTCCCCTTTCCCCACCTTCGACAAGGCGGCTGCACACGCGGGATTAGCCCGTTCGTTGCCAAAGTTATGTTGGCAGGCGCTAGGCCCACATACTTGTTCAAGGAGCACACAGACACAGATGGTTAGGGTGTATAATTGGCCTCGAGCACGTGCACCCGGGCCCTTTTATTAACAGGCTTGCGTCACTCGTGACGCCTGTGAGGTCTGCGTGTGGGGGTGCAAGTGTGCCCACTCCCATAGGGGAGTGGCTACTAACTTGGTGTCTGTCGAGACCCGAGAATGTGTCTCGCAGGACACAAAAGGCTGCAAGCCCCTGTGCGTTCTTGGTAAGCCCACAATATATCTTTTGCAACCTGACACGTGCTGTCTGGAAGACCCCACATAAAAATAACCTTTTCGGGTGGATAACAAAACACACGGAAAGAGCACTCTCCCGCTCAAAGCATACTGTCTAAGTACATCCCGGTGTCTCACTATCTTTTGCTTAATTGTCTGCGATTGATTTCTGAAGATGTTTGTAAGTGCAGCAGTTCGAATTACGTTATCAGCTCCTCAAACATTGTGATTCAAAAATAACAACTCTGGTTTTGGATTTAACTTTTGTGATACTTTCTTAGGGCATTTTGAGTGCACAGAGAGGTAGTGTTGTGTTAACCTTCTTTTTGTTATTATTAGATTATTACATGTATGGGTTCCATGCTCCGTGCCCAGCTCCTTGCCCACATCAGCTGTTAGATTCTAGATTGCTGTAAGTGGACATTTGAGCTGGACAATGGATGGAGGGTCTTCCTTTCCTGCTGTACCAGTGTTTCTTTCTTTGAAATAAAGCTCACTTTTCCATCACTCGTGTCCGGCTCCACTTTACAAGTGGCGACAAGTGAAACACTGGTGGATCTACGCGTGTCTACATGCTCTTTCAGTGCAATTGTTATTTACATAAATTGCGTGGAGTGTCGTGTTGCTTAGCTGTCTAATTCAAGTCTGCACTGGAGTTGAAGGAACTGAACTTTTGGTCGGAAGGAGAGGACGTGAACGTGTCACTGTTGAATTGGAAGATTGTATGGTTAATTATTCCACTTTGTACTGCCTTATTACGGTATAACGGTGTACCGTTACGTGTACGGCCATTGGAATTTAAGAGTCGCAAGTGCACGTGCTTACCTGGAAGTTCCTTGAATGTCAACACTGTGTTGTAATCTTCTTCTTGGCATGATCTGTTAAGGAACCCCTAGTGTGGAATGTGGAGCGCTGTGTTCAGTGCATTCCACGTTCGACCTAGGAGGATGAGATTCTGAGCCTGGCAGTTGATAACTGGCTGGCCAAGGGAGAGCTTCGCTTTCCATGCAGGACAACCTAATTGAATAAAGAATTGCTGTTCTCCTACCTGAGTCCATCTGGTGTTTGGAGTAGACCGCATTTTAACATTGGCGACGAAGATGCTGGCAGCCGACATCTTTCAGAGAGTAATGAATGTATTGTTTAAGGATGTGAATAATATTGTCTTTTTCCAAGACGATATCCTTGTTTTTGGAGACACAATGGATCAACACAATCATACACTCAGAGAAGCATTACTTAAAATTAGAGACTCTGGCTTGACTCTCAGACGTGAGAAATGCAAAATCTTTGTAGATAAAGTTGACTACCTAGGGTATGAAATTTCGGACCAGGGAGTAAAACCCAAACAAAATTTGTTAGATGCTATTCGCTTGGCTCCTGTTCCCTCGGATAAGGACAAGCTGAGGTCCTTCTTAGGACTTATAGAGTATTACTCTAAGTTCGTTAAAGATTTTTCTACCAAAACTGTGGCTTTAAGATCCCTCTTAAAGAAGGGAGTTGCTTTTGCGTGGAGCACTTCTCATCAGATATGCTTTGAGGAGATTAAGAAAAGTATTTGTGAAGCAGGTATTCTCACTCCTTTTAACACCAAGCGTCAATCAGTACTCACTGTTGATGCCAGTGCCACAGGTCTTGGAGCAGTTTTGGCTCAGTTACATAATGGTCATGAGAAGACGGTGGCATTTGCATCCAGAACGCTGACTGATTCCGAGAAAAATTATTCGGTGATAGAACGGGAAACTTTGGCTGCTGCTTGGGGGTGTGAATACTTTAGAACCTATTTGTGGGGTTCCAGATTCACACTCAAATCAGATCACAAACCTCTCATCAAGGTGTTGTTACCAGGGGGTACAAACAAGTGTTCAGCAAGATTGGCTAGATTAGCCTCTCGCCTTCAAGAGTATTGCTATGATGTGGTTTATATTCAGGTTGGAGGAATGTACAAGCCGACTGCTTATCAAGATTATCTCTTGATTGGGAGATAGTTGATAAAATTGCTGTCTTGAAGAAACAAAGTGAAGGAGCTGTAGCATCAGTACAAGATGTATTGAGTGTGGTTGAATCCCAAGCCATTACAAAGGCAGATTGGTTAAGGGAAATGTCTTCTGACAATTCTATGTTAGAACTTAAACATTTGATTCTCTTAGGGGGTAGAAGAGAAAGCTCAGTCTCTCACGCCACTAGGCCGTATGTTAAGATCCTTGATGAACTGTCTGTATGTGGGGATGTTGTAATCATGCGAGGGGGACTGTTTATTCCACCTGTGGCGTTAAGGCATAACCTAATAAGCTTGGCTCACGAAGGGCATCTGGGCCAAACTAGGACTAAAAAAAGGTTGAGAGCAAATTGGTGGTGGCCTGGAATGGATTCAGATGTAGATTCTGTAGTTGCTCATTGTGAGGTTTGTAAGGAGAGTGACAAACGGTTGAAAGTAGGGGTCCAAGCTTCCTTAGGACATATAACAGATCCAGGTCAACCATGGCATAGTGTTTGCTTAGACTTCATTGGACCCATGAGTGAACTGAGGGAGAGTTTACGTTTTGGCTTGGTAGTGGTGGATGTCCATTCAAAGTGGTTGATAGTTAAGTTTCTGAAAGATATCACCACATCATCCACTATTGATGTCCTAAAGGAAATATGTAGGGAGGAAGGCATACCCTCAGTCTTGATAACGGACAATGGTACTCAGCTGACGTCTGATGAGATGCAGAAATTTCTGGGGTCCTTTGGCATCAAACATGTTTGCACCTCTCTTTATAATCCGCAGGGCAATGGGATGGTTGAGAGGGCGAACCGGCTTGTTAAAGGTACTATTCAGATGGCCCGGTCTAGCGGAATTGGAGTTGAGGGGTTGGTGTCTGAAATGCTGTGGGCGTATCGCTCGAGTGTGCATGGAGTGACAGGCAAGACACCGTTTGAACTGATGCGTGGTAGACTGCCCAACACCAAACTGGTTCCCACATGGTTTAAAGAGATGGTGTTGAGAGATTCTGCACCCAGTAGTAGTTTATCCTCCTCTTCTCAACATGGGGGGTGTACGGAGAAGAAATCTGGGAAACATATTTCTTCAGGTGATTTGGTAAAAGTACGCAGTGGCAGACCAGGTGCTCGGGTTTCAAAGTTTTTAGGTCCTTACAAGGTTAAACACACCTTACCTTATGGTGTGATTCTGGACAATGGGGACAAGTGGAACTATAGACGTGTGGCACTGTACCAGAAAAATAATGTTAGTGGTGATGTCAAGAAAGAAGGTAAAGTTACAGATGGTGGTAACACTTTTCTATCTATGTCTGATCTTGATTTGTTGAACAGTTCTCTTGACAGTGGTTCCACTCATGTGGGAAGACAAGGTGGTGGTGATGCCTCTGTCTCTTTGGATGGGGCTGATTCAATATATCCGGTTGCAAGAGAAGAGAAGCATGTGAGGGGTCGCCATCCTCCAGGTTATTTGAGAGATTACATATGTAACTGATAGGACCTATTGGTGTAAGTGTTTCTTTATGTTCTTCTTTAAAATGTTAAGTAATTGTTGCATGGCGTGCACCATGCAAATTAAGGAAGAAAAATGTTATGTACTTTGTTTATTCTTTTTTCCTGTACTTCCTTCATTCATTGTTCATTTATTTGTGTAAGAGAAGAGGATGTGTTGTAATCTTCTTCTTACAACAAAAAACAATGTCTCAACTGGAGAATATTTTGGAGGGGGAACCAATTTTGACCAAGTGAGATAAATCACATAAGAACCAAGGGGCAAGAAGGGAGACCACAATATAGATAGAGTACTGTTTGGGAGTACTGATCGGAAGTTTTTCTTCGACGGCTTTGCGGTTTGTTCCCTGGCCCTGGATTTACTCCCTCGTCGTGTACCAGTCGGTTTGGACCTCGTAAGAATATTGGCCATTCTGATCGACATGGGCCCTACCATCCTTCAATTGATAATAGGACTACCCTAACCAGTTTCACTCCCTCGTCGTGGACCAGTCGTTTTGAAATTGAAACAAAATTGGCCACTCGCCTCAACCCTGGTCCTACCATCCTTCTATTGAGAACACGACTACCTTCACAAGCAACCGCCCTTGTGCCCCACCTATTCTCCCTGCGCCCAGGTCGGACGATCATCCTTCGCTCTGTCCCTCTTGGATCCTGAATCTTGAGTCACACAGTGTCCCTTCAACTACTTTATTACTCGAGTCCTGCATGATTTGCATCAGAAGCATTACTCTTTAAATCTATGACCTCAGTCCTGATGATGACCTGAAATCATCCAGGTCGAAACGCCGTCGACGACACAGCTTAGAACTAAGGCCCTCCTGTGGTCAACTAAAACATCCCAATTAATTTCTTGTACTTTACTGTATATATTTATCTTGTTTGTTGACCCTTGTACCCCTTTTTTCATTTGCGCCGTTCATGCTGTTTTTCACACTTCTGTATCACTGCGTCGCTCACTATTCACCAGCACGTTCAGTTTGTTACGTTGTGTGCTTAGGTCATTTTACAAGCGAATGTATTGTAGTGCTTCCCTAACTACTTGCACAATTGTATAAATACCTTTTTTACTCTATCTATATTGTGGTCTCCCTTCTTGCCCCTTGGTTCTTATGTGATTTATCTCACTTGGTCAAAATTGGTTCCCCCTCCAAAATATTCTCCAGTTGAGACATTGTTTTTTGTTGTACATTGCGCCCGGTCTCTCCTGGGTTAACGGGTTATACTCCTGTGTATTGTTACTGTAATCTTCTTCTTGGCATGATCTGTTAAGGAACCCCTAGTGTGGAATGTGGAGCGCTGTGTTCAGTGCATTCCACGTTCGACCTAGGAGGATGAGATTCTGAGCCTGGCAGTTGATAACTGGCTGGCCAAGGGAGAGCTTCGCTTTCCATGCAGGACAACCTAATTGAATAAAGAATTGCTGTTCTCCTACCTGAGTCCATCTGGTGTTTGGAGTAGACCGCATTTTAACACACTGCTCACTGCGATCTCTAGAATTCTGGCTGTGGAACGCAGACTGAAGTCTTCCTTGCGTCGGTGCGGTGCATTGTGGGACGCTTCCTCACATCTCGGGTCACATTGCGTGACCTTGTGTTTCACCAATTTGAGAATCTCTGCACATCAATTTTTTTTTTTAAAAGAAATTTTTATTGTTTTCACAAAAGTTATAACAAAGGACACGAAATCAGATCGCATACACATTAAAGTAGACAAAACATCATACATAATCATCATTTCTCCAAGTAGACCTAGATCGGGCCCCCTGAGGCCATCATTATCAGCCACCCTCCCCTTCTTCCCTTCAGTTTCTCTAGTCATCTGAGTCGGAAGACTCCTCATCAGAAAGAGGTGGTGGATCACATATGTTGCCCCTATATTTGTTCCATGCTCCCCACACTCTGACCCATTTTCGAGGACAACCCCGCCTGATAAATACAAAACGTTCAGCAAACATAGCCCCATCCATGTCCTTTTTCCACATCGACAGTAGCGGTGTCTCCACCGCTCCCCATTTTTGGGCTATGATCCGTTTAGCCATCATGTTCCCTACCGTCACCCAGCCCTGCGCCTGGCGATTAAGATCTGTGGGCTCCCACACATTTAACAGACAGCGTCTGGGTTCTGGCAGCAGTGATACCCCGCACACCTGCGACATCGTTCGCAGCACTCGCCTCCAGAAGAGTTGAAGAACCGGACAGTCCCAGAGCAGGTGATAGAAGGTCCCCTCCTCCCCGCAGCCCCGCAGGCAGAAGGGATGTGGTGCTCTGCCCAGTTTGTGCAATAGGCTTCTGGTGAAGTATGAGCGATGTAGAATACGAAGTTGCACAAGACGCAGCCGCGAGGGTATACCCGCCTCGCGCGGTGACGCCAGCGCCTCCCGCCAATCTGGGTCATCGAAATCGCCGACCTCGTCAGCCCATTTCTCCCGCAAGACCCCCATAGGGTCCGGCAAATTGTTGATCAGTTTGCGGTATGTGAAAGATGTGGCCCGCTTAGGCATGTATTCGGTCAGCAGCCTGTCTTCCAGTGGAGATGCCTCTGGAACCTGCACACCTGGGGTTAACCGTGTCGTTAGGGCGTGTTTCATCTGCAGGTATCGGAACCATTCTGAGGGAGCCAGCTCATACTGTTGTTGCAAACGAGCGAATTGAACAACCTCCCCTTTGTGCCACACGTCGCCTATCACCGAGATCCCGATAGCGTCCCAAGCGGCAAAGCCCTTGCTGTCCCTGAGCCGTCCCAGTCGCTTCGTGTCCCAGAGAGGCGTAAGCTGCGTCAGGACTCCGCGCCACCCCAGCCTGGCCTGTGCCACGTGCCAGAGAGACACAGTCTGACGCAGAGGGCCAATCAGCTGCGGGGCCAGCCGGGCATCATACAATGGGGCCAGCATACCCCTTTCGCCCAGTATATCCCTATCTGCCTTATACGCTGGATCAGACTGCGGCGCATGGAGCCACTGATTGATCACCTTGAGCTGCGCCGCCCAATAATACAACTGGATATCTGGGAGAGCAATTCCCCCATCGTACCACCCACAGACCAGTTTCGCCTGTGCAATGCGTGCTGGTTTGTTGCCCCAGAGTAAATTAGAGACTTGCGCTGCAACCGCTCGGAAATAAGCCGGTGGCACCGGATAAGGAGTATTTTCCAACACATAAAGAAACCTCGGCAGGGCCATCATTTTAAGGAGCGCCGCCCTCCCCACCAGGGTCAGGGGCAACGTTCCCCAGTGCCGCACATCCTGCTTGAGGCGGTCCAGTTGAGGGCTTAAGTTACACCTGAAAAATTCCATCTGATCCAAGGCAACATGTATCCCCAGGTATTTGAACGACCCCTTCGCCACCTGTATCTGGCAGCCCTCCGACAGTCGAGGGGGGGGGCCCCTCAGCACCATGAGGACCGACTTCGACCAGTTGATCGTATAGCCGGATGCCCGGCCAAACACCTCGCAGATATTAAGTAATGTAAGGATGGATCGCCTCGGAGATGACAAGTAAAGCAGTATGTCATCCGCATATAGGGAGACGCGGTCTTCCCAGTTCGCCGACCATCGGAGGCCTCTCATCATAGGTTCCCACCGTATCCATGTCGCGAGGGGCTCGAGTACTAGGGCGAAAAGCAGCGGCGAGAGCGGGCAGCCCTCTCGCGTACCTCGCCCCAGGGGGAAATCCTCCGACATGTGCCCGTTGGCCGCGACATGGGCCAGTGGTTTGGTATACAGGAGTCGGATCCAGGCACAGAATTTCGGCCCAAACCCCAGATGAGACAGTACTGCGAAGAGAAAGGGCCACTCCACCATATCGAATGCCATACGGGCATCAAGGGAGAGAATAACAGCGGGTTCTTGAATTCGGTCCACTCGGGCCAGCACGCTATGTAAGCGCCTCAGATTGTGGGAGGTACTCCTCCCGGGCATAAAGCCCGACTGGTCCGGGTGCACTATGTCAGTCAGGTGTGGCGTGAGTCGGAGGGCCAACAGTTTCGCAAGGATCTTGGCCTCTGCATTAAGCAGAGAGATGGGGCGATAGGAGGCGCATTGGTCCGCCGGCTTACCCGGCTTTGGCAGTACCACGATGGTGGCCGTCCGTTGGTCCGCGGGGAGCTCCCCCATCTCCAGGCCATGTTTGTACATATTCAGCAAGTGTGGGGTCAGCATCTCGGGCAGCCTTTGATACAGCTCAATCGGGATGCCATTAGGACCCAGTGCCTTGCCAGGTTGTAATGCCGCAATAGCCACCTGCAGCTCCTCGACCGTAAGATCGGCCTCCAGGGACTCCCTGGCTTCAGGGGAGAGCTTAGGCATCTGCAGGTCACTAATGTATGTCAGCGCCACCCCCTCCGACATGGAGGAGTTGGAGGAATACACACCACGAAAATGCCCCGCCAGGGTGCGCACTATTTCTCGTGGGTCTGACGTTGTCGACCCCTCGGCCGTAGCCAACTGCGCGATCCATCGGGCTCCGCTGTCTCGCCTGTCCAACCATGCCAGTAGCCTGCCGGTTTTATCGCCGACATCGTAGACCGTATGCCGTGAGGCCTCAAGTCGCTGTTGAACCCGGTCTGCCAGGTGCTCCCTGTGTTTTACTTGAGCCACTCGTAGGTCATGGGAGGTTTCACGGGAGGGGGTTTCGGCCTGACGAGCCTCCGCAGCCCGGAGCTCAAGCTCCAGCGTCTGCAACTCAGACGTTTGCATGCGCTTATGTCCTGTGATGGCCACCATCGCCAGGCCTCGCAGCACCGTTTTGTACGCTTCCCAAAGAATTGTGGGAGAGTCAACCGATGCGGCGTTCTCATGGAAGTAGAGTTTCGACCCCTGTGTGATGGATTTACTAATCTTCGGGAGACGCAGATAGCTAGGGCGTATCGGGTAAACGCGGCGGCGCATCAGGTGGGAACTGTGGTAGTGCAGAAGGATCGGGGAATGGTCAGAGATGCCTCTGGGTCTAATGTCAATACTTTCAACGTTATGGAGGCATCCGGGGGAGCCCAGAAAGTGATCAATGCGGGTTAGACTGTTGTGCACCCCGGAATGGAATGTATAGGAGCGTGTCTCTGGGTGGTGCCAGCGCCAAAGATCTGTGAATCCTAGCGCCGCCACGAAGCCTGCTAGTCGCGTTGCGCCGCTACCCTGCGCCCGAGGCGGAGACCGGTCAATGTGATCGTTCATCACCGCATTAAAGTCACCCCCAAGCAGCACCTCTCCCTCCGGTAAGGTAAGGAGAAATTCACTAAGTGCCGGGAACGCCGTGGCATGCAACCCAGGCGGGATATAGACCGACACTACATTATAAAGATGCCCTTCCCATTGTATGTGAGCCGCGGCAAACCGCCCGGCTCCGTCCGTGTGTACATCAAGCACTATTACTTGGGACTGTTTGCGCAGCCAGATGCCAACCCCTCGGGACCCGGAAGTAAACTCAGAGTGGACCACCATCTTGTATCCCCATCTGTCCAGCGCTTTAGTGGCCGTGCCGGTGAGATGGGTCTCCTGAAGCAAGACCAGCGCCGGGGCGCACCGTTTAATACTATGCAGGACCAGACCTCGTTTGATTTTGTCTCCTAAACCCCGTACATTCCAGGTCAGTATGGAGAGGGGCTGCACCGGGGTCAAGTCAGTGTCAGAGGCTATTGGAGTAGTCAAGTCTGACTTCACGGCGGGTGGGAGAGGAGATAAAGCCATAAGCGGGTAGAGCATAGTGTGGCCCAGGTTGTGTGCAGAACATGTGTATGATGTAAGTCAAAGAGCTGTGTCCTAACAAACCAAAACAAAGAAACAAAACCAAGGAACATACCCCGTCCCCCCACCCCCCTCCCTGCCTCCCTGCCACACGGACTCAGAACTGCCCGCCACCCCAACTTAGCAGAGTGCTCAGTCCCTTGAACCCCGAACAGTACTTGTGCTTTTTAGGGAGCGTGGAGTCCGAGGGGGACCCAGACATCCCCCGTCCCCAGGTCTCATCGTTCATGTCCCCAAATCAGCCAGTATGCGGACACTACAACAACATCAGTTCCCAGCGGGTAGTCTTGAACTGCAGTTCGGTCAGGATGCGAGCCGCCGCCTCAACCCGTGGGTTCCTCCGCAACCTCCTCAAGGCGCTGTTCATGTCCAGTAGGATCGATCTCACTCCCGGGACGCCTCGTCCCTCGGCTCGAACGCCCTGCGCCACCAGCACGGCGCCACCCCTCCAACCAGTCATGAGCCTCCTCTGGTGTGTCGAAGAAGAAAGTTTTGCCCTCCGCCGCCACCCGGAGACGCGCCGGGAAGAGCATTGCATATGGAAGTTCGCGAGCCCGTAGTTTCTTCTTGACCTCTACAAAGCTCCGCCGCTGCGCCGCCACCGCAGCCGTATAGTCCGGAAAGAAGGACACTGTGGAGTTCTGAAGCCGAATCGGCGGTGCCACCCGCGCCGCCTGTAGAATGGCATCCCTGTCTCTAAAATTAAACAGGCGGGCCAGGACAGGCCTCGGAGGCGCCCCAACCTTCGGGCGCCCTCCCGGTACCCTAGGTGCGCGCTCCACTGAAAAGAATGTCGAGAGGCCCCGGGGTTGCAACTTGGACTTAATCAATTCTTCCACGTAGAGGTCCATGGCCGGGTGCCCCTCACTCTCGGGAATCCCAATAATGCGCACGTTGTTGCGGCGAGAGCGCCCTTCTTGGTCGTCCAGCCTGGCCGCCATGCGTTTGTTCTCCGCCTCCAATTGCGACACTCTCTGTAGGAGGCCTTTGGAGTCCTTCGCCAAAGTCTCCGTTGCCTGCTCCACCTCCGCTACCCTGGCGGACATCTTCTGGAAGTCTGCGCGGAGCAGGGATACGTCCGTAGAGATTGACCCCACTGTGGATTGTACCTACGTTAAGGCCATCATGATGTCCTCCAGCGTCACCTTCGGCGAGTCGGTGGTCGTCGCCATCTTCCCGGTGGGGCCGCCGCGGTCCGACACCTCAGAGTCCCTGGTGTAGGCGAACTTAGCAAGCTTGCCTTGGTGGTGCCCCTTGGTTCCTTTCCCGCTCATGGCGTTAGCGACACCTCCCAAATGTCACTCCCGCAGAGCAGCGGGGGAGTGATGCACCAGGGGCCCCTCAGGCCGGGCCCGAACCCTTCAGGCAGCTTAGGGAGCGATCCCCGACTCTGGTCATCCCCGAGAGGGGGGGGGGGGGGTCGGCACGGATCAGCAGGGGCCGGCCTCACGTCTCGGCGGGGCCCGATGCAGGTCTCCTGTGCAGCGCAGGCCCAGGGGCCGGTAGCAGCTCGCCTGATCGCGGGCAGGCCCACCGGATGAGCAGCGGATCCTTGCGCCTCTCGCAGGCCCTTCGTCCCGGGCCGATGGGGGTCGTCCAACGCTCGCCTCGCTCCCGCCTCAGCCACCTCAGGTGTCGCCGTCGCCAGTGTTTGCCGCAGGCGTCCAGCCTCCGCCACCGCCGCAGTGTAGATCCGTTCGAGCACGCCTCGCCCCGGGCCGCCCCGGCACTCGAGGCCCCGGCTGCACACGCTGAGGCAGGCCGCAGAGGTCCAGGTCTCGCCGATTCCGTCGTGGGCGTCCGAGGGACCCCGGAGTTGGACCGGGATGCAACGCTGTGTGTCCGCTGCACGATTCCAGACCTTAGGGATCGGATCGCTGCCCGGATATGTTACGGATGAGAGGGGGAGTCGATCGTTCCCCCGGAGCCCAACTAGGCTGCGGCCATCTTGCTTGGCTGCAGGCCACGCCCTCTCCTGCACATCAATTTTGGAGATACATCGTCAGCGCGGTGACGCACACAGCCCTTCTGCATTAGACATTGCGGTGTGAGGTGCATTGTCAGCACGGTGACGCGCACACCCTTTCTGCATTAGTGCTATCCTCTGCTGCGTGGTTATGTGCACATCTAAGAGCATTAATTTTAGAGGCCATCTGTAGCACGGTGACGTGCACACCTGTTTGTACCTCAAGTGCGTTTAAGTAAGCACACGGTGATATGCACATGTCATTGGAGACTGTCACCACAAGTATGTAATTTAATACGCTTGCTTAAAGAAGAAATAATTTTGTTATACATCATTTAAACAGTAAATTGCACAGCAAACTAGTCCTTTGTTGGTGAAGGAAGGACGCTGTTAGGTCACACCTTGAACTGTGGAGTACTGTTCTCCGGTTGTCATGGCTTGTCAAAAAAAAAATCTTCAACCTCCCCAAGCATTTTGGCCTGTTGGAGGTAATTCCTGCAGGAAGTGGACTGAGTGGAAGGTAGTGTGACCAGATTTTCTGAACAGAAAACCGGGACAGTCATTGACATAGAAAAAGGACTAAATGTTGGCACTGGTCAACAGTTAGTCCTATTTCTATGTCAATGAATTTTCTGATATATATACACATACATATATGTTTGTGTTCTGTCTAGCCATATGGAACACACCACAGCATAGCCCAGCAAGTCTTTAATTTTCATGCTACAGAGGTACGTGCACACACTACTATACTGTAGTAAGAAAATGAAAGACTTCCTTGGCCAAGCTGGGGTGTGTTGCAAGGGGAGCGTGGTGATTCTAGCCTCCGGTGATTGTTGATTCACCCTTCATTAAACCCTGCTGTGTTGCCTGAATTAAGCCAGGTAGCACAGTAAGAAAATCTTACAAACAGTTCTCTGTCTCTGGTGTCTTGAGAGGGCCGGTGTGAAGGTGAGCCTTCACAGCAAAGTGTAAATGTTCGTGCTCACCCAACCGTCTCTCAAAACCGGGACATTTGTTCATTTTTGCAATAAGTGTTGGGACACTGGGATATTTCTCTAAAAACGGGGACTGTCCGGGCAAAACCGGGACGTCTGGTCACCCTAGTGGAAAGCCTATTTTCTTAACTTCATTTACACCATCGGTGAAGAAGGG
This sequence comes from Triturus cristatus, assembly GCF_964204655.1. Classification (NCBI taxonomy): domain Eukaryota; kingdom Metazoa; phylum Chordata; class Amphibia; order Caudata; family Salamandridae; genus Triturus; species Triturus cristatus. The sequence continues at coordinate 435,733,399 of NC_140587.1, read as the reverse complement.
AAGATGACACATGATAGTCCATGGGGTCTGAAAGCTTATGAGGAGATGACGAAAGCCTTAGGAGGTGGTGATGTAAATGTTTTTGATGCCATTATGAATGATTTCGACAATTATTTTGCACCTAAAGTTTGTATAGGTATCGTAAGATATAAACTTTTCCACAGGAAAGAAGAGGCAAATGAAACAGTGGATGAGTATGTCTCAGCCCTAAGGAAGTTAGCTACGGATTGTACGTTTTACCATTTATTGGATCAGTTTATCAGAGACCAAGATGTAATGCATGCTAAGGAGCCTGCTATCCAGGAGAGGATATGGATAAATGGTGACACTGAGTTAAAGGATGTTTTAAATATTGCTAGGAAGTCTGAAATGTCTAGCTGCAGTGCTAAACTGCTTAAGCAAGAAGGTAAAGATGCCAGTTGAGGTAGTAGGTAAAATTAAAACAAGGAGTACTGCTAAACCCAAGAAGGAGATAATTAAAAACAAAAGGTGGGGTAACTTCAGGTGTTTCCGCTGTGATAGTGTGTCACACATACCTTCCAGCAAGTCCTGTCCTGCCATTAAGCAAAAATGTTCTAGTTGTGGAGTAGTCAGACACTTTGCCAAGGTTTGCAGGAGGAAAGAGGACAGTGAAATGTGTGGATGAAGCTGAATGTAGTTCCAGTGATGATGAGTCCAGTATCAAAAAACTTAGTATAAGGGATTGTAGTACTAGTACCCCAAGGAATTGTTTCTTTGGAATATCAATGACAGCGGTGACTTGTGCAGGAAAAAACTTTGTGTTCCAAGTCCATTGGTGATGTTATTGTGCAAATGTATGAGGACTCAGGTTCTCCATACACCATTGTAGATGAGGAAACATGGTAGTCTTTGTTTGCCAAGTGGTTAGGTGAAAAGTTATCCGGAGGGATTTTCTGGTGAAAAGACTGATATGGTGGGCTACAGGTCGCTAGTGTTCAGGTTTAAGAACAGGGAGGCGATTGGCAAGCTGTATGTCGCTATGTTCTGGGTAGGAAGGACCATGGGAATTTAGACATAATCCTTAACCCCAATAGCCCTGACCCGGTCATGGTCCTAAATGATAGCGAGCTACTTTGCAATGAGATTTTGAGGAAGTTTCCTAAGGTATTTAGTTGTGGTATAGGTAACCCCAATGATTTTGAGCATCTAATTGTTTTAAAACCAGATGCATGTCCCAAGGTGCATAAGGTAAGGCATATTCCTGTTCTATTTAGAGAAGACGTTTAGCAGTGGCGAAACGAACTTTGAGGGGGCCCCCCTGCAAGGTACCTGGAGGAGCCCCACTCTGGATTTAAACCAGAGCTCTCAGGCCTGAGTACCTTGCAGAGGGGGCCCCCTGCAGCCCGGGCCACCCCCACACTGCGGGAGCTGCGAGCGCCCGTGTTACACGCCTGACATTGAGGAGGAGTTGGAGAGATTAGTCAAGGCTGATATTATTGAGCCGATTGAATCAGCTGACTGGATTTCTCCGATTGTTGTAGCCAGACGCAGCAATGGTAAATTGAGATTATGCATTGACCTAAGACACCTTAACAATTACATTGCTGTGGATACATTTCCTCTCCCCAAAATATCAGAGATGTTATTCCTTGTAAAAAATGCCAAGTGGTTCTAGTCTATTGATCTATCTGCAGCCTACCACCAGATTTCTTTGGCTGAGGAGAGTAAGCAGTTCACGGCATTCATTATTCTCTTTGGATGCTTCCAGTACAAAAGACTCCCTTTTGGCCTGACCTCTGCTGCTGCCATTTTTTAAAGGCTTATGTAAGAACTGTTTGGTAAATGCAAGAACGTGAGGTGTTTCCAGGATGATATACTTGTTTTTGGTGAAGATAGGCAGGAGCATAATAATATTTTAGAGGAAATCCTTGGAGTTTTGAAAACAAAGTGGTTGACTGTTGAACATTCAAAATACAAATTCGATGTAACATCCATTACATATTTGGGCCACGTTCTTAGTGGTGAAGGTGTTTCTCCCAAACCTTCCTTGATTGATGCTATTTGCGATGCTCCCAGACCAAAAAAATAGGGGGAAGGTGAGATAGTTCCTTGGGCTTGTGGAACTCTATTCCAAATTAGTCAGGGACTTTTCTAGCAAATCAGGCACAATTACTTAAAGGTAGAGTGAAATTTCATTGGGATAAAAAGTGCCAACTGGAATTTGAAAATATCAAGAATGCAATTGTTCAGGCTACTGCACTCAAAGGGTTTGATCATGAGCTTGAAAGAACAAGTTACTTACCTTCAGTAACAATATATCTGTAAGAGACATATATTAGTTATGGATTCCTCACCTTAGAATTACCCCCAGGTGTCAGAATGAATGCAGAACATTTCTCTTCAGCAGTACCCCTGCGCGTCGGTAGGTGGCGCCAGTCAACTCCTCCTCGTTCGTCGTCTGAGTTGCGACCACCGGAATGATGTTGCGGTATCTACTTAGAAGCCGCTCCTGCGTGCGGACAACAGTTCTTTACACGACATTCCACATCAGAAGCGCAGAGCCATGCAAGACACTGACCATTGGTGCACAAAACTAGGGCCCTGAAAGGGAGTTCCTTACCCTAGAAGTCAATTTGCAGAACAGGGAAGATGGGTAGGGTGGTGAGGAATCCATAACTAATATATGTCTCTTGCAGATATATCGTTACCAAAGGTAAGTAACTTATTCATCTGAAAGAGACTATTAGTTATGGATTCCTCACCTTAAAATAGATACCCCAGCAATACCAACCCCGGAAGTGGGTCTGCGAACTAAGTTAACACCAGAAAGTCCCTGAGAATAGAACAGCAAAAGAAGCCTTCTTTCCGGACTTGGCTGTCCAGGCAGTAATGTGTGCAATGAAGCCCACGTGACTGCCTGGCAGATGTCATGAAGAGGGACACCACGTCCCAAAGCAGTAGTGGCTACCGTCGCCCTGGTTGAATGGGCGCGCAGCCCGACTGGAGGTTCCTTCTTCGATAAGGAATAGCAGATTTTGATGCAAAGAATGACCCATCGAGAGATGGTGCATTTTTGCACGGCCCGGCCTGTTTTTTGGCACCCACATAGCCAACAAAGAGCTGGTCATCCACCTGGAATTGTTTTGTGCGATCCAGATAGAATGAAAGCCCACGTTTTGGATCCAGGCGGTGGAGCCTCTCCTCCTCTTTAGAAGGATGCAGGGCGGAAAGAAGGTGGGCAAAGTGATGGTCTATCCTACGTGGAAAGAAGTAACCACTTTGCGAAGAAAAGAAGGCCTAGTGCGAAGGACAACCTTGTCCGGATGAACGGCCAGGAAAGGAGGTTTGGAAGAAAGGGCCTGAAGCTCACTAACCCTGCAAGCAGAGGTGATGGCAACCAAAAAGGCAGTTTTGAGTGTCAAAAGTCAGAGAGGACAGTTATGTAGCGGCTCGAAGGAGCGCACATAAGGTAGGTCAGAACCAGGTTCAAGTCCCACTGGGGCATTACGAAAGGAATAGGAGGAAACAAGTGAGTAATGCCCTTAAGGAAGCGATTTACAATAGGGGACTTCAAAAGAGAAGGTTGATCTGGAAGGCGAAGAAAGGCCGAAATGGCCGAAACATAGCCCTCGAGAGTGCCCAGAGCAGAGCACTGCTGGGCCAAGGAAAGAATGAAGAAGAGAACCCATTAAAGGGGGGGGGGCAGAAAGGGGATCCACAGCCATTGCTGCACACCATGCCACAAATTTGTTCCATCTGCAGGCTTATACCGTTTTGGTAGAGGGACGCCTGGCTGCCAAGATAACGTTACAGACTTCAGAGAAAGGTCGAAAGCTGTCAACTGTTGCAGCTCAATCTCCACGCAAGGAGGTGGAGGCTGGACAGTTTCAGGTGGAGGACGATCCCCTGCTGCTGCAACAGAAGATCCTCCAGAAGGGGCAGTCTGATCGGAGGATCGATGGCCATGTGCAAGAGCTCTGTATACCCGACTCTTCGTGCTCAGTCTGGAGCCCCACAAATGACTTGGGCCCGGTTGTGATTGATCTTCTTCAGCACTCTGGGTAGAAGTGGTAAAGGCGTGTAGAAGACCACAACTTCACTCGTGAAGAAAAGTGTCTCCTAGCGAGTGCCGCCTTGGAAATGCCAACGTGCAGTACTGCTGACATTGCACGTTCTCCTTGGTGGCGAACAGATCTAACCGAGGCTCTCCCCACTGTTCAAAGAGACATCGCACCACCTCTGAGTGAAGATGCCATTCATGATCCACCATGCACTGGAGGGTGAGTTAATCCGCGCTGGCGTTCAGCGAACCTGCCAGGTGTTGAACCACCAGACATGCCCTGATGTTCCAGCCATGTCCAAAGACAAAGAGCCTCTTGACATAGGGTCCATGACCCCACCCCGCCCTATTTGCTGCAGTACCACATGGCGGTGGTGTTGTCCGTGAACACCTGCACTACTCTTCCTCGACAGAAGGAAAGAATGCCTTCAGTGCAAGACGAATCGCCTGGAGCTCCAGAACGTCGATATGGAGCCCGGACTCCGTCGGAGACCAGAGGCCTCTGATCTCCGCCTCCCCCATGTGGCCACCCCACCCCAGAAGTGATGCATCTATCACCACTGTGAACTCTGGATGGGGAAGGGAGAGGGATCTGCCGTTGACCCACTCCTGGTTCGTTAGCCACCAATGCAATTGGTGCGCAGTGCCCTCTGAGATCTGGATGCAATCGGAAAGATTTCCCTGATGCTGTGCCCACTGGAACTTCAGGGCCCACTGCAATGACCGGATATGCCACCTGGCATAGTCCACCAGCAGGACGTAAGAGGCCATGAGGCCCAGTAGCCTCAGGGTAATTCTGACAGAAACCCAGGATAGAGGCTGAAAGATCAAAATCATAGCCCAAATATCCCGGACTCGCTGCTCTGGAGGATAAGTCAGAAACTGCGCTGTGTCCAGACCCGCTCCGATGAAAAGGAGCTTCTGAGAGGGAATCAGGTGTGACTTCGGCACATTGATGGTGAACCCCAACGAATGCAGGAGGTTAGCTGTAGTCTGGAGGTGGGAGACGACAGCCTGGGGCGAGCCTGCCTTCAACAGCCAGTTGTCGAGATAGGGGAAGACTGGAACCTCTGATCTGTGCAGATGAGCTGCGATCACTGCCATCACTTTCGTGAACACCCAAGGGGTGCTGGTAAGGTCAAAGGTGAGCATGGCAAACTGAAAGTGCTCGTGGCCTACCGTGAACCGTAGGGAACGCCTGTGGGCCGGCAGCACGTAGATGTAAAAATTAGCACCCTGCAAGTCCAAACTACCATCCAGTCTCCAGGGTCAAGGGCAGACAGGACCTGAGCCAATGTCACCATTTTGAACTTCTCCTTCCGGAGGAGGCGGTTGACGTTCCTGAGATCCAAGACATCACCCGAAAAGCCAGTGGACCTCAGCCAGGAATAGCATCTCAGGGCCACCCACATTGAAATCGTCCTGCCCAGCGAGTCGGCGGTGTCCAGTCCATATCTTATGCTAAACTTTGCTGCGTCTCTCCCTTCGGCAACTGCACGAGAGAGCACGGCCCAGGCATCCTCCGGGCATCAGGGCAACACCCATGATCGTGTCCCACACAGAATGGGAGTAACGGCCCAAGAGACATGCGGTGTTAACCGACTGCTGTCCTAAGCTGGAGGAAGAAAACATTTTCTTCCCAAGATGGCCCAGCTTCTTGGATTCCCTATCAGGTGGAGCAATAGGAATGCGCACTTGGAAGTCGAGGCTTGGATTACCAAGCTCTCGGGGTGGGGTGTTGGGAGAGGAAAATGAGGCCGCACGGGGCGGGGCGGTGGCATCAGGCACTCATTCTATCCACAGGGTCCCCCGTGTTGGGCTTGGACCAAGTGCCCAAAAGGATGTTCGTGAGGGCCTCATTGAACTGCAGCAGGGGCTCCGAAGAGGCCGCCGCCAGTTGAAGCACATCGGTCAGGATGTTAGTCCTGACCGCTACTGTAGAAAGCTCAAGGTTTAAGGCCTCAGCCACTCTACACAACACCACTGCGTATGATGCACCCTCCTCCATACCCACAGTAGGAGGAGATAGCATGTCAAGTCTGGAGAGGTGTCCAGACCACTGGCCTCACCCATCTCCTCTCTCCAGTCAAGTTCTTCTAAATGGTCTGCCAGAGGGTCCACAGTCCCCTCTCAGTCCTCTTCACCCTCCCCTGGTAGCCACTCCGGGCAATAGGGAACACAAGAGGTACAAAAGTACCAGTCAGCGCTGGTACCGACGTCAGTCGTTGCCGGTCCGGCTGTGTGTCCACGTCGAGTGGGAGGCTAGGGTCGATGTCGGTTGGGGACACAACCGGCGTCGGAGGGGACGGAGGGGGCGGAGGTGTCGCCAATGGATTCGGCGCTGGAGGTGATGGAGTTGGGCTGCCCAAAGATGGAGCAGAGGGCTTTGTAAAAGCTATAAAGTTGGGCAGGGGTCACTCCGGCTCCCGGGAAGGGAGGGAAGGCCAGAATCAACCCAACAGGCTCTGCAGGTGGAGCCGGACGACTACCTCCTGCATCCCGCGTCGCGTTATCCGATGGACGGGGAGAACGCGAAGAGCGACGGTGCTTCAATGCCTTCTTTTAGTGCTTCGACTTACCCAAAGACAAAGACTTCGACAAGGAGTGGTGGTGATGGCTCCGCGACCGGTCCCACAACCTGTCGGGCCTCCAGAAGCTTTCAGGACCGCTCCTACAAAGACTTCGGGGCCATGGCCCAGCAGTCAGAGCATGACTTTGGGTCGTGGTCGCGCTCCAGGCACCAGAGGCACACAAGGTGGGGGTCCGTCACCGACATGAGTTTGTGACAGGAGCCACAAGGCTTGAAGCCGGTTCACCAAGATGACAAACCTGTGCACCAGGAGTCAGACGGCTCAAAAAGATGTCGACTAAAAGTAAAAAAAAAGAGAGTCAAAAAGTGACTCAAGGTACCGCTCTCTCCAGATCTGCGCTGACTGGCACGGAAAAAGAAAGAACTGACGTCAGCACGCAGGCGTCTAAGTAGATACCGCGACATCATTCCAGCAATCACGACACCAACGACGAACGTGGAGTCGACCGATGCCACCTACCGACATGCAGGGGTACTGTTAATAAAAACTCCCCGGATCCAGTCTGAAGCCTGGGGGTAATTCTAAGGTGTGGAATCCATAACTAATAGTCTCTTTCAGATATGTGGTTACTGTTGACACCAGTAAGAAGGGGCTTGGCGGCATTTTATCTCAAATAGGAGCTGATGGCAAGGAAAACATTGTAGCATATGCTTCTCGTGCCTTATCTCCCACCGAGGAGAAATTCGAAGTTATTGCAAAGGAAACCCTTGCATAAGTATGGGCCATGGAGCATTTCCGCTCTTTTGTGTGGGGGAAACCGTATGAGGTGCGCAGTGATCATAAACCTTTAGTCAAACTGTTGACCACAGAAGGGCTTTTCAACGCCTCCGCCAGAATAGTGAGATGGTCAATGTGTTTGCAGGATTTTATTTACAAGGTTGTTTATGTTCCTAGAAAGAAGAATGTTATTGCTGACTTCTTGTCCAGGTTACCTGTCGATCTGCAAGAGTGTGATGGTTATGATCTGAATTGTGAGCAAATTGCTTTAATTCATGACCAAGGGTTGCATATTGTAAATGAGAAAGAATGGTTGAAACTTTACAGTTTGGACAAGGATTTGCAAAGCTTGCCAGGGTTTGCTGAACGTGGTTGGCCAAGGAAGACTGGTGTACCAGGAGCTTTGAACCCCTTTTAGGAAATTCAACACAAACTTTCCGTTGTCAAAGGGTCCATTCATAAAGGTGATAGAATTGTTTCTCCTTCCTCCTTGAGGCCTGATATTGTCAAACTGTGTCATGAGGAGCATTGCGGTATTGTCGAGACTAAACAGAGAGTCAAACAATGGTATTGGTGGCCTAGAATAGATGTGTTCATTGAAAGGATTGTGCGGGATTGTGTGTGGTGTGTTAATTCCGATAAGCCTCTCATTACCCTGAGACCCAACATGTGTTAATCCATAGTAGCCACTAAACAGTGGCACACTGTAGCTGTAGATATCATGGGACCTATTGGTGTAGAGGCAAAGTATATCATTGCTCTCATTGATGTCTTTTCCAGATGGCCTGTCATCAAAATTGTGAATAAGATTACTCCTGAAGAACTTTTAAAATTTCTTGACAGAACATTTATCGAGGAAGGACTGCCTGTTCAATTTTTGTCTAACGTCTCTAAGAGTATTTTGACATAGAGCGGGAATTAAACACAGGACGACTTCCTTATATAATCCAAGCGGTAATCGCGTGATTAAGAGATTTAACAGGTTACTAAAGAATGCCATTCAAATGGCTGTCCAGAATGGCTGTGATTGGGAGGTTCAAGTTTTCAAGACCTTGTGTATGTATAGAACTACACCTCATGATGCCTTGGAGGTATCCCCTTTCGCGGTTATGAGAAGACGAGGTGCCAGAACCAAGTGTGACCCCGAATGGATGTTGGAAGCAGCAATCAGTACCGTGTAATGAGAGTGTTGATAGTGTTGATGCTCTGGTGGGGGTAGCATGGAGGTTGCTTCTGATGATGGGATTGGTAGTGAAGGCAGCTATTCTGTGGGCCGTGACAAGCGTGTTCGAACCAAACTCAAATGGATGTCGGATTTCGTTTGTGATGAAGTATGTAAATAACATATTCCATTTTAATGTCTATTGGATGTTCTATTCCAGTTGTGATGATGCATGTAAATAGTTGCCTATCTTTTTGCTGATCGTAAATGCAAATATTTCTTATTTGTTTCTTTTGTTTAGTATTTTAAGGGGGAAGGTGTGTTGTGTTTACCTTCTTTTTGTTATTATTTGATTATTACATATATGGGTTCTATGCTCCGCGCCCAGCTCTTTGCCCACGTCAGCTGTTAGATTCTAGATTGCTGGCAGTGGACGTTGGAGCTGGACGATGGATGGAGGGTCTTGCTTTACTGCTGTACCAGTGTTTGTTTTTTTGGAATAAAGCTCACTTTTCCATCACTCATGTCCGGCTCCACTTTACAGTTAGCCACATGTCTGCCCTTTGGCCATGCCCGACCTCTACCCCTCCATAAATGGAAGCCTCGACCTTTGTATTTTATAAGATGATTTTTTTAATCAAATTTCATTTCAGTTTGCGGATCCCCAGGCCCAGTTTGTGAACAATAAAGGGTGTTCAGCCCAGGCACAGGACGATGCGAAATAAAGCTACTTCCTCTACTCACATTTGTAAATTTTTTTAAGTTTGGTTGTTCGAAGATCATGGGGTTCAAGAGCACCACAATAAAATCCATTTAAAAAACAATTAAATCATGGTGAGGGAAAGCCATGTCCTGTAATAGTGGCCGCAACAGAAAATGTTCATTTTCTGACATTTAAGTAGAGCATTTGGGGGCACGGACTCAGTTTTGGGTCTGCAAACCCGAACTGAATAATGGGAGAAATGTTGCCTTTTCCAATCACGTTTCTCTATTTTTGTTTTTAACCCCTTCAGTGCCCATGACGAGCTGGACTCGTCATGGGCCGCGGTGGCGCTGTGCCCATGACGAGTCCAGCTCGTCATAGACCCCGCCCGCTAATGCAACGGCCGGCACTGGGCGGGGAAAGGGGCGGGCACTGAAGGGGTTAATATGGATGCGTCAATTCTTCTCAAACACGGGTCTGAGGACAGTTCAAGGACCCAACACCCAAGATATACAGTAGTGTTCTTATCTATAAAAAATAAACTACTGAATGGATTTATATCAAACCACAAAAAGCACACAGTAAAGTCCTATATCTATGCCTAATTTGGCATAAATGCATTCAGCAGTTTTTGTTGTAGCAGTGAGGAACATTTTCAATGAAAGCAAAAATTTGGATTTTTTTTTTTTATCACACCATCAATCAATCAATCAATCATAGCATTTGTAAAGCGCACTACATACCCGTGAGGGTCTCAAGGCGCTGGGGGGGGGGGGGGGGGGGGGGGGAAGCTGCTACTGCTCGAAGAGCCAGGAATTGGGAAGTCTTCTGAAGGTCAGAAGGTCTTCGGTCTGCCGTAGGCGGATGGGAAGGATGTTCCATGTCTTGGTGGTGAGGTGGGAGAATAATCTGCCACCGGCGGTCACTCTTCGGATGCGGGGGACGGTGGCGAGGGTGTGGTCTGCGCAGCAGAGCTTGGGGTGGGGGTGTAGAGGCTGAGTTGGCTGTTGAGGTACGTTGGTCCGGTGTTGTGGAGTGCCTTGTGTGCGTGGGTGAGGAGTTTGAAGGTTATCTTCTTGCTGACAGGGAGCCAGTGCTGGTCTCTCAGGTGGGGTGTGATGTCGAGGATCAGGCGTGCGGAGGCGTTCTGGATGCGTTGAAGCCGTTTCAGAAGTTTGGCCGGGGCTCCTCCATAGAGTGCGTTTCCGTAGTCCAGTCTACTGCTGACGAGGGCCATCTACCTCCCCAATTAAGGGCATCATTCCGATGCCGGATGGTGGGGCCACTGCCCACCATCAAGGCGGTCCAAAGACCGCCAGATAGGCAAGCGTCGGTTCGCCGCCACCGAATTACAATTTGACCACCTTGGAGGCAATTGGAAAAGTGCTCTCCACTACTGCGGCTTGTGCTGCGGGCCAGGAAAAGGTCTGCAGCACAACCACCAGTGTTCAAGAGCACATCTATGTACCATGTGTATGGCACACAGTGCATGGATATGCGTGGGGGCACTGTGTGTGCCCCCTGGACCACTTTGCAGTGCCCTGTTTGGGGCCTCCCAAAGTCCCCTTCTGACAGCCTTTTCATGGCAGTTGAACCATCATGAAATGGCTGTGGGAAATGGACATCGTAATCCCAGTGGCGGTGCCTGACTTGGCACCGCCTCCATTCTAGGGATACGAGTCTGACCCATGCCCCAACAGGATCGTAGGTCTTATCAGAGGCAGCAGTCTTCCTCCCCCTGATGGTTTTGGGCCAACCGCCTGCATCATAATGCAGTGGTCAGACCGAAGGGCTGTCTGTTGGTGGGACCGCCACCGACAGCTTGTCGGTAGCGATCCCTCCGACATTAAAATCAGCCCCACAGTTTTTTCTACTCTGCCCAGAACTGCATTAAATTTGTCAGGCTAGGCCTTAGCTGCATATGCTAAAGGAGTGCCAAATGTATGGTATTCCATCCATTGAAACAAAACTTGGAGGCAAAATCAAAAAATGCCCTTTCAAGGGAAAGTGCAGCAGAAACTATAGTGGTGTGTTCTCTATTCAATATATATTCACTAACAAAACAAAGCTTAAAGAGACGTTATAGTTAGGTATTGAAATGAGATAAGACTTAACTCAAAAAAAGAAAGACCACTGAAATTTACCCATGACTTCCCGTCACTCATTAGATTTAAAGAACAATGTTGTTCAATTTACTAATGAGTACCGCAATCTCTGAGAAAATATATGTGAGGCCATTGGAAGTGAGTGATAGGGGTGCAACTTATTATTAATTGGCTTGTCTCATTTCAACACCTAGTTATAACATCACTTTTTCAGTGAATATATATATAAGTGGAGTTGCCATGGGAGCCAGTTTTTCACCTAGTTATGCATGCCTACATATGGGCAGATGGGAGGAACTGGCTCTCATGGGTGAACATAAACAATATATGGCAAAAAATGTGAAAATGTGGCGACGTTACATTGATGATCTTTTTGTGATATGGCAAGGAACAGAAAGTGAAGCCTATGAGTTTGTTCAGTGTCTCAATATTAATGATATTAATCTCAAATTTATGGCTACTATCAGTTCTAGTTCTATTGAATTTCTAGATACCCAGATATATGTTGAAAATCACAAAATTGAAACTAGGCTGTTTAGGAAGAAAACAGCAGGCAATTCAACTCTCCATGCGAGCAGTATGCATCCTAAACATCTTGTAAATAGCATACCGTATGGAGAGATGTTGCGATTGTGGAGAATTCGCAGTAATAATAGCGATTTATTAGTAGCTCAAAAAGAAAGCAAAGCAAGATTTTTACAGAGAGAAAAAACAATAGATAGAGTCATTCAGAGATCGACTGAGCAAAGCAGAACCAATGCCCTTAAAGAGAAAGAGGGGACACAAGAAAACAGGGAGCAGAGAAGTAGCGTATGATTATGAAATACAGCAATCAGCACAAAGAAATTCAGAAAATCATACAAAAGAATTGGGCCATGGTAGTTTGTGACCCAGTAATAGGTCCACTTGTTCCTCAAAAAGTATCTATCACATTTAGTCGAGCGCCATCAACAAGAGACAAAGTTGTCAAGACAAACCCGGAGGTAATTGACAAAAGCAGTTGGTTACAGATGAGAAGAGGATTTTTTAGATGCAAAACATGCAAAGCTTGCACACAAGGCATAAATAAAAACACTTATAGCACTCCATTCAGTGATAGAGAATTCAAAATTGATAAACTATTAACATGCAAAACGGAGTATGCTGTATATGTATTGCAGTGCACATGTGGCCTGCAGTACATAGGCAGCACTGTGTTGCAGGTGCAAAAACGCATTCTTCAGCATTTCCGGGCCATAACAAATCAAGACAACACATATCCAGTGGCACGCCATTTTAAAGAAAAACACAATTCCGACAATACAGCCCTTAAGTATTATGTAATTGATTCAGTGCCCCCCAGTAGACGGGGGGGTGACAGGGTCATAAAGTTGAGGAAACTGGAAACAAGATATATTATACAGTTAGACTCAAAGGCACCATTAGGGTTGAATGCGACAGAGGACTTACACACGTGCTTGAGCTGAAGATTAGAAGACTATCACTGAATGAGAAGGGATAACAACCAGAAGGAAATTAATATTCTGGCATGATTTGAAGCCAACAACAATATCGATAAATAGGTCTACACAAGTTGCAAGTAGTACACTCGAAGGGTTTCTTTTAGAATCTTTTATATATATTTATGTATTTATATATTTATTTATATAAATTATTTATTTATATACTAATATTTTATGCATTAGCTATTTGTAAAATAAAGACTTAAACCCTGACAATTAATATGAGAAAAACCTAATAATCAGATATTCATCATCGACTCCACAACTGATATAAGAATATGGTGTTATCATGTGTGCAAATATGGAATTGAAGGCATCTAGTTGATATTTAATGTCGATATCTATTATCACATTCATACCCAATTCTCTAATTAGAGGTATTAATAGAAAAAGAAAAAAAAAGATCAGGGAGCACACCGGAAGAAGAAAAAATAACAACAAAATATCTATTATAAAAGAAAAAGAATTATTAAAAATTATTAAACAAAATTAATACAACACGAAAATGACTTAATTTATATAATTTTAGCCCATTGCACTTTTCACATATAGCACTTTTTTGCACAACATACTTGGGATATATAGGCTGGTTAAATTGCAGGAAAAGAAACGTACTAATATAGGGATTTAACCCAGTATTGATTGACAACTCAGTCGTTTTGAGAAGTTCGTATTTCAATTAATCGAAATAGGAAACATATAGTACATTTATTTCAAAGTTTTAATTTTGCAAAATTGAATTGTACATTTTAAACACAATATTTAGAAATTTACTATGTTTAATATATTTATAAATGTACAATGAAGTCAGTTTTCTACATCTATGACCATGTGATTTCCCGAAAATGTGTATGTTTCACTTTAAATAAGACACAAAACTAGGCAACCATGTCATGTGAGCAAGGCTCTGCGGAGCTGAAACGCGTAATGGCGACGGTTGAATAAAGAAACACCTTTAGCACCAGTTTGGGTCCGTGTCCGTTAGTTTGGAAGAGTGAAGCCTCCAGCGGAATCTACGTCATATATATATATATATATATATGAAAAACAATGGCCTTAAAGCTTGGGAGATCACTCGACGGCGCTCATGTATCATATAGGTTCCGAAAATTAGTCCACCAATGGATGCACTTACAATGACTGTCGTTTTTAAGCCCACAGATGAGCCTAGGCAGACGTACCCCTCCTCAATCCTCAGCTGATACTCCACACAAGAAACTTGATGATTATCAAGCTCCGTGGCCCCCATTCATGGCGGGGTGGTGCAGGCTTTGCGACAGGACGGCCGCACATAGATTAAAGCTCACAAGGTTGCCCCTCCGTTTAAGCAGCACTCGAGATATCAGCTTGCTGTCTCCAGCCTTTATTTGGTATGGACGCAGTATCGTTTGCCAGTTCATTAAAACAGCTGCCTCGTCTTTACAAGCCTGACGCGTTTCAAAGTTTTATACTTCTTCTTCAGAGGCTGACGAACACAGGTAAGTGCATGACGGTCTCATTTCTCCCATTTTTGACGTTTTAAATTATCATTTATGCACCGCTTTCATATTACTATAAGTCATATTTATAACTAACATTTATACTTACTCACCACATTTCAATTAATATCAATTGTGCACTTCCGTACACACACTTGTTACTTTACTAGCCACACTACATTAAATACAACTCACCACTGTACCATGCACTGTGTTCTGGCTAATAATTTAATTTCTGATTTCATAAGTGTTTTACTTACTGCAATGTCACATGCTATAACTTAGGTAATATTCAAGGATATGCATGCAGAACGGGCGAGTTATAGGTAATGTAGTGTGGCGAGTGAGGTAATAAGACTGTAGGGAAGTGCGTGAGAGATATTAATAAACTATAAACAAACTATAGTGAGATAGAGTGAATAGTGTAATAAAGTTGAGTTTAGATGTAGAGTGGAGTGCTATATAGTGGAGTAGCATACAGAACAGTGCTGTCCAACTTAATAGGGTTACTTATATAAGTGTAGAGTGTAGTCTAGTACAGTGAAGTATGGTTTAACAGAGTGGCACAAAATGTACTCTTGTAAAGCAAAATAGCATGCAGTTGATTTAAGTGGCATATAGTTTTACCAATCGTCATAAAATGTTCCCAAAAAAATGTAAGTTTAGGTTGTCATGGAAAGTTAGGGGGTGATAAGTGCAGAGGGGACCGAGAATTTGGGCCGTGAAATAAGGGTGAGTTTGTATTGTTATTTCCCACAGAAACCTTTAGCCACACCTCCAGCTCGAACTGCTGAATGCATTTACACCAGATTCAGCAGGGAGGTAGATGTTGGTTCAAGGAATTGCCTTTTGCATATTTGGTGTAAATCTGTTCAGTAGTTTTGGCAAAATGTAAGCCGAAAATTATGGTGATATCACTGGTCATGAATATTTCGCAACGGTTTACTCGAGAATGTACGCATCAACGAGAATGCTCTGATTAGCTGGACAGAACCTGAACAGAAAGGTGTGTCCGCCATTTTATTGATTTAAAAAAAAAAAAAAAGCTAACATAAGGGGTCAGAGTAGAGGTACTCTGACCCCATGTTTGAGAAATGGGGGTGTTGGTGACACAAGTTATGTGTCCAAATTTGATTTTCCTAATCTCACATGATATTCGTGATGACGCTGCGATCACCGGCACGCACCCAGTGTACCATCACGGGGATGTCGCGACGTCATCGCGAACATTGGTGAAAATAGAACAAATATATCAGTGAATCATTAATACGCATTATGAATCATTACTACACATTGCTTTAAAGATATTGAGATTCTGATAAATGTTTTTAGTTATTTATTTAGTAAGTTATCTACTGTAATAGTTAGAATTGATTCTATAATTATAATTTCTGAATGTGGTGTTGGCTATTGGTGATGGCTATTGAATTCCTGCTTTTGCTTTCTGCTTTTGCGACGTAACCGCGCGGATCGTGATTACTGACGTCATCGCAATCTCCGGCCTCACCGCGAAAACAGAAAATATGTTTTAGAGATGGTTGCTCTAGAAATACACTAGAAAAGAATGAGTTTGAAGTGTACAGTAATAGACCCCTAGTGTGTAAAATACTGTAATATGTGGGCATATATGTATTTTCACTTTATGGAAAAGGCGCAATCGTCGTGGTTAACAGCGACGTCACAACGCCCGAAATATCCGCAAAAATGGAACATAGGTCTTAAAGATGTTTTTTAAAGCAACTTGTGTGAGAAGTTGGCCTGACATATATGCTGGCCACCTTGCACCAGCCCAATTCGACTCTTATGGTATCTAGGTTTAAGACAACCTTTTTAAGAAAGCTATCCTAGTGGTAGCTGTGGAGAGCAGCCTTCAGGCTAAGTCTTTGAGGAATGGAAAGCAGCTTGTTTTACCTTATAATCTCTTGAATTACCAAATGAAAGGACACCACACAGGTATATATATAAAATATATATGTATTTATTTCTAGACACACTCTACTAATCTCTTTATGAGATTGGAAGTCAGGAACATATGCACAAATCAATGTTTCACAACAAATTAAGCACTTATATGGCTGGGGCCCTAGGGGCGTACCAGACCATAAACTAAAAAAGAGGTATAAGAAGAACGACTTGAGAAGGGAGAAGGCCTAAGGTCTTCAGAAGCTCTGGGGCCTCACTAATCCACCCAAGGCAGGTAAGTAAAGGACCCACGGGAGACGCATGCAGTGTGAGAACACAGCCGCGGATCCCAATAGACTTCAATGGAGCAAGTCGCGGTTGGAATTTTAAAGTTTTAGGATACTTCGGGAGAGTCTACAAGCAAGTCACTTACAGGGTAAGTAGTTATAGAGCCAACACACACAGGAGCACCAGAGTACTCGAGTTTCCTCACCCAGGGAAGCCGGGTGCATAGGTGTCTTCTGGTGTCGGGTCGCGGCGGCGTTTTCAATGGGAGCAAAGAAGACTTGCTGCTTGTGAAGACAGAAGAAATGTCCGGTGGAATCCAAGGCTGGATTCAGAAGAAGGAAGACCTGAAAGCAGAAAGGACAGTGTTCAAAGTCACTTGCCAGTGACCCGGGGCCAGGAAGATGGATGCCCACGATAGTCGGGTGATTTCAGGTGATTCATGGGTGTCTTGACTCTTCAGCCACAAGGTCCAGGAGGCGTTGACGACAACCAGGAGCTGGATTTAGAGTGCCCCACAAAGTCTGCAGCTTACTGAAGTGTCGGCAACCGGATTTGAGCCAACAAGCCTTGGCAACAGCAAGTCTTGTGGAATGTGAAGAAAGTCAGCGGTGCAGACCGGCAAGGTCTGAGGGACTCACCCAGCAAGGGTAAGTCAGGGCAGGCCTGGAGCAATTAGGGGAGCTGTTTGGTTTGATGAAGAAGTCTTCAGGGGACCCACAAGCCAGCCGGTAAGGGATCGTGAAGACACCTCGGGAGGATTCACTTCACAGGAGCCCACGGTCACTCGGGACGAGGTAGGCCACTGATTTTCGGTGGAAATCCTGCAGGAGGCTTCGAACACATGTGGTCCAATGCACAAGTTCATAGAACGTCGTGAAGGGGTTGCACTTGACAATAGTGCAGGGTACCCGGGTATTGCTGTTCCTCGTCACTCGTGGGGTCCACTCGCCTCAGGTTTGCTGGGGACTCACAATGGTTGTCGAGAAGTCAGGAATTCACTTCCGGGGCTGCAGGGATTTCGGACTCCGGCGGGAGTGGGAAAGTTTGCGATTGTTGATTCAAAGTTTTGGTGCCTGCCAAGCAGGGCAGTCACTCCTTGACTCCAAGGGAGATTCTTAAGTCTTCCAGAGGTAGTGGAACGTCGAAGGTCCAGGATTCTTCTTCAGAGCATCATCCAGGGATATCTAGTTCGCAATGGCAAGGTTTCCCTATCTTATACTAAAGGAAAGGGAGGGACTACCTCTATGACCACTCCTATGGGAGGGTCAGGGGAGTGGGTGGTTACACCCACTTCCCTTTGTCCAGTTTCACGCCAGAGCAGGGGCTGGTAGCCCCTGAACCGGTTTGAGCTGGCATATGCACAGAGGAGCCTACTGCTGCCCCAGTGCAGGACTTCGAAGCACTCTAGAAGTGCACCCACCCAGCCCCAATACACTAAATCCTGTCTAGAAGGTGGTTACACCTCCCTGTGACAGGATGCCTAGTGTTGGGCCTCCTCCACTGCAAGTTTCGGTCAGCAGCAGGAGGGCAGCCCAGTGTCTGTGCTGGTGGCATCCATTTTGTAATGCCAGGGCTCTTTCAGGATTCTGCCGTGGTTCCACAGTAGGTACATGTCTACCCCTCTAGAAGGGTGGGATCATACTCTCACACCAGTTACTGGTGTGGGGGGTATGATTCCAAGGCGTTTGACACCAAACACGACATGTTTTGATGCAGCCATTCCAAAGTTAGCATTTACCGCTAGGTTATAATGCACTTAAAAGTATATGGTTTAACCGCATCCACAAACAGCTACAGAGAATAGACTCTGAGGGCTGCAGAGGGGCCCTGCTCAGGCAGAGGCACCCCCTCACATGTAAACCAAGCACCCTGCCCTCAGGATTGATAGGGCCTGCCTTAGGGGTGACTGATAGGTTTATATGTGTGTGTAAGGTGAGATATAGTGAACCTATATCTCAGTGAGGAGTGCTAACACTACCTCACCCAGGCTACAGTAGCAGGCCTGTGGTGTCAGATTTAGTCTGCTTCCCAGGGGTGGCATAATACATGCTTTAGCCCCTGGTAGGTCTGTGAAGTACCTATGCCCTTGGTACCTAAGGTACCATATACTAGGGGCTCATAAGGTACCACAGTATCCAATCACTAGTGCATCTAATATGCACTCCAAGTTGTTTAGAGAGAACAGAGAGGCTGGGGCCCTGATTAGCAGGGTCCCAGCCAGACTATAGCCAGAAACCAGTGTAAACATCAGAAAAAAAGTGGGGGCAACATAAGTACAGATCCTACTCTCCTACAACTTGGTACTAAAATATGAGTTTAAACATGCCTTGAAAGAAGTATGTATGTAGTAATATGTGTAGTGCAATGTCCAGAATGGATATTTTTCACATTATTTTGGGATGTGTTGGTGGTCATTGAATGTCTGCTTTTTTTTTCCATTTTGGCAATGTGTCCGCCGAGATCCCCAAAAACGGAAAAAAAGCCTTTAGAAAACACTTCACAATATTTCGGGTACTAGGGTGGCTCTGACAAGTTGGTTGTATGAAAGTGGGTAGGCACTCATCAGTAGAGAATATTTACGGGCTACTGGTCATGCTAGCAATTTTCTCAGGTATAATCCCACTCATAGCGTGGTCATTGAATGTCTGCTTTTGTTTTCCATTTTCACAACGTGTCCATGGGGATCGCGATGTCGTCGCGAAGATCCCCAAAAACGAAATAAAAAACCCTTTAGAAAAAACTTCACAATATTTTGGGTTCTAGGGTGGCTCTGACAAGAGCAGTTGCGTTGGTTGTGTGTATATGGCTGTTACACATAAGCCCAGATGCAGAGTTTCACGTTACTTAGAAATACCCTGTTGCCTTCGTCTGTAAAATGTACTCCATCATTTTGTTAAATTCCATGCATGTGAAAACACAGATTGTTGTTATAGAAACAGTCAATGTGATGGTCTCTGAGGAATGCAGAAACAGTTTTCTTAACATGTTTCCTGGCTTTGTCAATCTGTGGACAGGACTGATTTCACCACTTCCATTTCTATCTTTGGAACATATTAGAGTACACCAAAATCATATGAGGAAAAAGCGAGATCAGTTCTAGAAAGGTTTCTTTCATTAGGATTTTCAGTCCTACCCCAGTCAATGTGCCTAGGTTATTACCACCAAAGTTCACAATCATGAGGTTAGGAGCTCGGCAATCCACAATAGTTTTAGCCAAGGGCATGGCTACGAAGCCAACGATGGCGGACGCTTGAGCGATGAGCTCCGCGCCAGCCGGTTAAATTCTCCTGCATATCGCTGACTCCGACCGGGCCCAGGAGCGCTCTTTCGGGGACCCGATCTGCCAGGGACCCTGGGAAAGCGGGGGTGCCCAGACTGAGCTGGGGAGCGCTCCGGGGACTTTTATCCCAATGAGCCACCGAGACACGGCCGCAACAAGATGGTGGCCTGTGATTAAAACGGCGAGCTGGGTTCTGTGGAGTGGCACAACGCTGACGAAACTGAAGGAGCAGGTAGGTGTGCGGAGGTGCCTGGAGTACTGTTGGGGGAGCCAGATTCCGCCCCAGAATAGCTACGTGGCTGTAGCTATCAGCAGCTGAGCCTGGGGGAAAAATGAGCTGTGCACGCATCTGAGGAGCTGGGTGGACTGCACAAGATCAGGCTGCACGCCGGAAGCCTGAGAGGTAGGTGTGGCGGGACTGCCTGGGTCACCCCCGTGCCCTGAATTGCACACACTGCCGGAGTCTCCCCCCTGGAGAAGACGGCTGAGCCCAGGGAGAGGCGAATGGGACCGGAGTTCCCTGTCTCCCCATCAGGTGAAGGGCTGCCACGCGGACGGGAGAGATGGGTGCTGCGAGACGCTAGCGGCAGGAAGAGAGCATTAGCCAGGCACAAGACTGTGATGTTCCGCGCCTCCCCACTAGACCTCGATGGACTGCAAGAGGCTGACTGAAGGCAGAGTGTGGTCTACGGCGGTGATCGGTCCCAGGGCAGTGGGGCTGTTGGCAGGGCCTGGGAGTGCGGAGGCAATGACCCATTCCTGGCGACCTGCGCCACACTGTTGGGAGGTGCTCCGATCCTTTTCAGTGACGTCACATGGCAGCTGGAACCCTTCTGGAGACTTACTGCCACACGCTGCTGCTCACTGAGGAGCAGACCTGGTGCCATCATCCCGTGACCTTCATGGATGAACCGAGGAGGGTCCAATGATATACGTGGCGAAACACTGTGTTGTTTTGGCTTGTGTGGAGGTGGCACACCACCGTTGAGATTGATCGCCAGTTGCCTGTTTATCTGAGTGGTGCACCGGCGTGTTGGGAGCTGCAGGATTGGGCTGGAGTGGTTGTCCGGGCGTCCCCTGTTCCCTCCCGAGCCGGCTGGCACTGGACAGTAGCGGTGCTTAACACTTTGGCAACTCACCAGCTTTGAGGAGCAGTGAGCGGACCATTCCTGTAGAAGGGGCTCGGTACGGAAGTGCTATGGTAACCTATCGCACAATCGCAGCAGTGCATGTTCGCTCTGTAGGCCCAGACCCTCCCACGCCAGCCATGGGGAAGCCTAGAGGGAAGTTGGTGGGACCCCCGCCGGAACAAGATGATAGTGCAGCGGAATCGGTGCCTAAAGACAATGGAGGGGAACTACCGGATGTACCTGTGCACCAACAACTGGCCAAGATTTTAGAAGCCATTGCGGACACCAAGGCAACGTTGCAACAGGGCATTAGTATAGTGGCGTTGGGTCTGGGGCTGCTGTGGGTGGAACATGCCAAGCTGACGGACAGGGTGAAACAATCGGAATCAACCCTGGAAGTGCTTGCCCCTGCACAACAAGTACTGGCTGCGAAGGTCGATGAACTTTCTGGCAGAATCGGGGTCTCGGAGCGGAGTGCGGAAGACGCAGAATGGCGAAACCGCAGAAAAATGTGAGGGTACTGGGCCTACCGGAAGGTGTGGAGGGGCAGGACATGGTCACGTACCTGGAAACATGGCTCCGAGAGGTGGTGGCACCGGAGGGTCTCACGCAATTCTACCCTTTGGAGAGAGCCCACCAAGTACCTGCTAGACCGCCGGCACCGGGGAGACCGCCACAACCGGTGGGGGCCAGATTGCTCCACTTTCGTGATAGAGATCTATTGCTACAGAAGGCACGGTCAGACAGGCCTTATACGGAGGAGAATAATAAAGTGTCCCTGTTGCCGGATTACACACTGGAGGTCCAGAGACACCGCACCTCTTTCTTGGAGGTCAAACGAGCCCTACGTGAAGAGGGAATCCAATACTCTCTGATGTTCCCAGCCAGGCTGCGGATAATGCTGGATGGGAAAACCCATTTTTGCGACCACCCAAAAGCTGCTTCAGAGTGGAGTGAAGCCTACAAAATGGAACGTTGTCACTTGCCCCATAGCGGGAAGCAAACGAGCGGGACCAGAGAATCAGGGGCACGACTACGAAGAAGCCGCCGACGGAGGGTTCCTAAGAGGCTGAGCCCGTTGCGGATGGCGGCGGAACGAACGGATGCTCTACAGGCAGTTGCGGCCATGATGCAAAGCAGGGGGCAATCATTGGAGAAAGGCTCAGAGTCAAAACAAGGGACTGTGAATCGGACATGGACTCATCCCATAATAACAGTGTGGACATGCCATAAGTGACTCCCCAGACGGCAGACAGGATCTTTGGATAAGTGACGGGAATTTCTTTCTTTCCTCATTTCCCACTTGTATTTTCTTTATCTGTACTATTGGCTCGACTGATCTTTTGCACACTTGTGTACCTGGGACTTTTCCTCTTGGGGAGGAGAGGGGGGGGCAGGGGAGGGTGGCCGGGGGGTGCTTCTAGGCACGGGCTGGAATGGCCAATCAAGGCTGTGAGGTCATGTATAATTGACAAACTTTGGTTCGACATTGGTGACAGTGGTTGTGCTCCCTTGTAGGTTCTTGGGCATGTAGTCTGGGACCTTAACGACTAGTTGTAGTGCAGTGATATGCAGTATTTTGGCAAGTTTGGGCAGCTGACCGTTTTCAGTCCGCTCTTGGGTGAGGGAGTTGTGGGGTTTGGTTTGTTGTTATCTACCAAGAGGTCTACGACAATTTTTCGGGCTAATGGTGTGGGGGATACCGGGGAGGGGTAATGTGGGGATAAATGGCATGCCAGATATACCAGGCTGAGGGGTTCAAGCTCCTCACATGGAACATCAGGGGTATGGGCTCGCCTTCCAAATGCTACAGTATATTGAACTACATCAGATGTAGAGGCGTGCACGTGGCGATGCTACAAGAGACCCACCTCACAGAATCGGAGATGGTTCAATTGAAATGTAGATGGAGGGGGCAGCTGTTTGCAACTACTTACTCTACCTTTGTGAGAGGAGCGTTAGTGTGGATTCAGCAGGGGGTCCCCTTTCAGCTCCCCCGGAAATTAATAGACATAGACGGAAGGTTTGTGGTGATTACAGGCAGGCTGAAACGCAGGGAAACTACGATAGGTAGTGTGTATGCACCGAACCAGGACAGATTCCCTCCCTAAACCGTTTCTCAGGAACACTGGCGGGAGTGCCACACGAAAGCCTGATACTGGGAGGGAATTTTAATTGTGTGTGTGATATTGACTGGGAAAGATCTACCTCTCCTTTGCGGGGTACACTCGCTGCCACCATTGCTAGGGGACTTTGGAGATGGGTCGCGAGATGGGACCTGTTGGACATGTGGAGATTACATAATGCACACCAGAGAGCATACTCATACTACTCTCACCTCTGTGACTTGCATACACAGCTGGACATGTTTTTCTGCTCAGCTCCTTTTGCCCCAATGTTGTCAGAGACTGAATATTTGGGCAGGGCCATAGCTGATCACAGTCCACTGCTTATGAGATTTTTTCCTAACCCGAGAGGGCCCCAATTCCGTTGTGGAGAATGGACCCCGCCCTGTTAGATGATGATGGTTTTCGGCAGATTCTTACTGCGGCACCGGAGTACTTATTTTGAGGAGAATCAGGGTACCGCCAGCTCCCCATTAGTGGAATGGGATGCATTTAAGGTAGTAACCAGGGGACAATGTTTGGGGCAGGTGGTGGGACTCAGACAGGAGATTACGAAGGAATTGGGGGCATTAGAAACTCAAATTCAGGACTCGTACATGGAAATGGCTAGCGGAATTACAGTGCAGGATAAATTGGCGGCGGTACGAAGTCTTTATAATTCCACCTAGGACAGGCTACAGGTACTGGACCTCAAACACTATCAGGCAAGCCAGCACAAGGAAGGGGGTAGGGCCGGTAGGCTGTTGGCATGGATGATTAGACCAGAAAGTAGGGGTGCGCCGATTCCTAGTGTCACCAAGATAACCGGGCAAATACTTTGTTCTCCGGGGGCTATTAACGGGGCGTTCCGAGAATACTACGAGAAGCTTTATGAGCAGCCAGGAGTTATTCAAAGAGATCTAATATTGGTGTATCTCGATGAATTGAGGTTGCCGAGATTAGAGCGAGACATTCGAAACTCACTGGCGTCACCGTTTAAACTGGGCGAAATGAGAAAGGCAATCAAGGATATGGCACAGGGAAAACGCCTGGTCCTGATGGCCTACCGGCCGAGTTCTACATTGCATTTGTAGATATATTAGCCCCACGATTGGTACAATGGTATACGTCTGCACTTGGCTTGGAGAGAAATGGCTACCGCCCTCTATTAGGGAAGTGTTGGTGATCCCCTTATCATAAACCACAAATGAACATCCAACAGTGACGGATTTTAGACCCCTGTCCATGTTGAACATGGATTTCTAAATCTTAAGTAAAACATTAGCAACTAGGCTTTTACCACACATGCAGAGATTGGTCCACTCTGACCAAAACGGTTTTATCCCTTCGCGCTCCACATCTAATAATCTGAGGAGACTATATAGTGTCCTGTTCCACAGGGATTTGGGTAGTTACCCTGACGCTGTAGTGACATCGATAGACCTGGAAAAGGCTTTCAACTCCTTGCGCTGGGACTTTTTACTGACGACGATGGAGAGGATGCAGATGGGAGAGGGGTGGTTAAACTGGGTCCGCCTCCTGTATGAGGATCCTAGAGCGAGGGTGCGAACAGGAAATACAGTGTCTACACCTTATACCATTTATAGTGAGACTCGACAGGGTTTTCTCCTATCGCCACTGCTTTTTGCTCTTGCGATGGAGCCGCTGGTGGCACGCATCAGACAGGAAAGTGGGAGACTGGGGGTGGCACTCAATGGGACCCATCACATAATATCATTATACGACGATGATGTACTACTATATCTACGGGATGGGCCTAGAGGGATCCCGGTGGTGCTACACTTACTGGAAGAATTTGCTGAACTCTCGGCGTTGCGACTTAATAGGAGGAAGACCCATGTGTTCCCACTACACCCTACCCTACTGAGACCCTGGATTCTCCTGCCGGACCTGGGATGAGCAACGGTCTCCTTTAAGTGCCTGGGAATTCGGCTTCATCACACTCAGGAGGATTTGTTGGAGGGGAACCTTGGAGGCTCATTAAGGGGGCTTCGCTCGAATGTGGCATTTTGGCGCTCACTCAAATTTCCAGTAATGGCCAGAGTGGCACTATCCAAGATGGTGGTATTATCCCGCCTTCTTTATTATTTCGTCAATTTAACAGTGATAATACCTAAGAGCTGGTTCAAGACACTGGACGCGATATTGAGGGACTTGATGTTGGATGGTGGCCGAAACAGAGTGTCTCTACAGACCTTGAGGCTTCTGCTGGCAAGTGGTGGATTAGGGGCCCCAGATTTTGAGGCTCATTACTTGGCAGCCAAACTGCAATGGCTCACTCGGGGGCTCGACGGGAGAGGACTGGATACCTTATCTTTACCTTCTGGTTCATCGCCAGCGGTATTGCTTCCTACGATGCTTGATCGTCGCCTGAAGATCAAGCAAATGGGGGTGTTACTTTCCGTAGCAGTGTCATGTTGGGACAGATGTGTGGTCCGCTCCAAAAAGGCATCGCTCTACTCGCCTAGAATTTCCGCAGGCAATAAGGGGCCCTCCCCTCACGTGGCGACAGCTACCAGGCTGGGAAGACGCAGGAGTGCAGATGGTTGGAGACTGTTATAGAGAGCGGGAACTCCTGCCACCCGATTAATTCCTGGAGTATCACGAGCTGCCACCGGGACAATTTTTGAATTACCATAAGATACGGGGGCACTCATAGACACTTGGGGGAAAGGAGTGTTAGAACCGGATACTCATGCTCCCCTACAGGCACTGGTGACACTGGGCTCGGCCGTACACTTAGTAAAGTGGCTCTATCAGGCGATAATGGAGATGACGGCCCATCCATTGCCTCACCTAAAGGAGAGGTGGGAAGGCACGTTGAATAGGCAATTGACGGAGAAGGAATGGGAGAAGGTTCTGGAGGGCCTCAAAAAAGTGTCTAGAAACGCGGCTTTTAAATTCCTACAGTTTAATGTCCTCCACAGAACTTATCTCACCCCACATCGGCTGAACGTGGTATATGGGGGGATTGAACAGGCCTGTGCCAGATGTTCACAGAGGGATGTGGACTTTGACCATATGGTCTGGTCCTGCCCGGGGCTTCCAGTTTATTGGACCAAGGTGGTAGACATGATCAATGGGGTACTGTCCCAGAAACTGGCATGCACCCCGGAGACTTGTCTCCTAGGTTTATTCCCGAGACCCAAATCCAAACAGCTGGGGCTCAGATTTGTGGATTTGGCATTGCCCCTGGCTAGGAGAAGAATAGCTCCTAAATGGAAGGCGTAGCAGGCTCCTTTAGTGATCAAATGGTAAGACGATGTAGATTGTTTGGCGCAGGCTGAGGAGAGGGCTTTGATTAAAGAAGATAGAATCACGAAACGACGTATACCGCTGGCGGAACCCTGGGCTGATATAGTGAAGGCATGGAAAACATGACACTTGCCTGCATGATCCTCGGATCCACTCGAAGGACTCTGACGACTTGGAGGGGCCGCACATACCTGCACTTTTTCCACGGAGTGATGGGTGGCGATTGTACACGTAGATTGGGATTCATATGGGGTGGAGGAGGTGTGGATGAGCACCCGGGTGGAACATCGAAATGGGTACGGATGTGGGCTCCCTTCCTCACCCCCTCTTACATGGGCCACCCCCGATCCCACGGACAACATTTGCCCATAAATATAAACAGTTGCTTGGACTAAAGACCACAGGTAGTATGTTACAAGTTGTAGTTTGCTGTGTATATTTTATGGGGACGCAAAGTGAATGTTTTTGTCTTGTGTTGCCATCCTTCTTTTTCTGTTTTTATTCTTTTTTTGAGTGTTATATGGCTGTTAATTTCTTCCATACCATAACAGTACTTATCGATACGTGGTACAATTGGATTTTTAGAACTATGTGAAGCTGGGGTGGGTATCGTAGATGACCAACCTGACTACTCCCCATTGACAAGTATACCGTGGAAAGGGAACATCCTTCTCTCTTGCTTCTTTATTTTTAATTGTGTCTATTAAAGAAGCCCGGAACTTGGAAGAAGATGTTATTTTAGAGAAACTGGCTAAAACCGGGAGTTGAAAATGGATGGAAGTGTTCAGGCTTCCACAGTCATAAATATTGTAACAAGTTGCTTCTCATGTACAATTATTGTGCCATATGTTCCTTTTCTCATGGATGTGCAAAATGACTTGATGGTAATATTGAAAAATATATAAATGCCAATAAAAAAGATATTTCACAATGGTTTTAGCCAAAGCCAGCAACTGATGAAACTTTAACCTTCTCTGGCCAAACCAAGTAATCTCCACATTTGGCAAACCCAAGTCCCTGTCAAGAGCTCTCTTTTTTGCACCCTCTTTAGCCAAATAGATATAGCTGTGGCCCACAAGCCATACCCTAAGCATTTCGAAGTGAAGGAGCAATAGTAATCAGCAGAAGGTTGGAACATAATGCGGTAGTTTTCCAAAGCAAATCAGTTAAAATGGAGACGTTTAAAAAAAAATATATATATATATATATAGATATATATATATATATATTCACTTAAAAAACCATAGGTTTCACACACGTTATAGTTAGGAATTAGCATTTAAAAAACCTTGCAAATTCACTGAAAAAACCATAGGTTTCACACATGTTATAGTTAGCTGGACATTTCCCTCGTAAAAAACCATTGAAATTCCCCCGTTATAGTTAGTTCAGCTAACTATAACTCGCGCGACCGCAATCCACTGCTGATGACGTCACATATTACATCACTGTATTCACTAAGATACTGTTAATAAGTCAGTTATACAATTAATTTTACAAAAAAAACATCCATTTAGACACTTATTTACCCATTTATTCTTCCATTAACCTTTAGATATACATATATAAAAAATATTTATTTTTCAGAAAGACACATATTCACTGGATGATGTCATCAGTGATGTCATGAGTGATGTCACTGACCATGTCATGAGTGATGTAATATGTGACGTCATCAGCAGTGGATTGCGGTCGCGCGAGTTATAGTTAGCTGAACTAACTATAACGGGGAAATTTCAATGGTTTTTTACGAGTGAAATGTCCAGCTAACTATAACATGTGTGAAACCTATGGTTTTTTAAGTGAATTTGCAAGGTTTTTTAAATGCTGATTCCTAACTATAACGTGTGTGAAACCTATGGTTTTTTAAGTGAATTTGCAAGGTTTTTTAAATGCTCATTTCTAACTATAACGTGTGTGAAACTTATGGGTTTTTTAGTGAATTTGTAAGGTTTTTTAAATGCTAATTTATGTATGTATTTTTATATTTTTAATATATTTATTTTGCAATAAACTACCTATGTATATAGTTATAGATTGACTGTATCCTGTAATATGGAATGGCTCAGCCCTTTTTTTTTTATTTGGATAAAGTTGAACAGCATAGTTAATATCTTCTATAAACTTATAAACAGTTTAAAATGTTTTTTTTTTAAGGGTTTTTCACCGTGCGCGCACCTTGCGCCCACCCCGCGATTTTTTGAAAAAAAATAAATGTTTTTTTCACCCTTCGGGGTCCTTCAGGGACCCCCTGACAAAGGCTAGGGAGTCAGGAACTCTCTACCCTGCCCCCTTTTCACGTTCTCCACCTTTCATTTTCACTGTCACACACAAAATGGCGTCCGACACTTCCTGATTTCGACCGATTCGAATGTTGACTAACATCTAACCACCAATCAGAATTACGCTCGCGGACATTTGGTGCGCGCACTGTGCGCGCACCGTGTGCGCACGGTGCGCGCATATAGATATTTATGTCTTTTAACTGCAATTTCCTCAGGAACTACTGAACAGATTAACACCATATATGCAAAAGGCACATGTCTGACCTGAGGACTACCTCGTTGTCAAATTTCAAGTAATTCTGTTCAGCCGTTCGGGCTGTACCTTCGACTAAAGGTCCTATGGGAAAATGCATGGGGAAAACGCGTTTTGGGACCACCCTTTTTTCTCAGCCCCCGCTTGACGAATCACCCCGAGACTTTCAGGGTAGGAGCTGAGCGGAGTGCCCCATTAGTTTTGAAAATTTCACGAAGATAATTCAACCGGCGCCAAAGTTATTCAAAATAGAATTTTCAGATTTCCTATGGGAACTCGGTCCTAACTATAACTATCTACTGGCGACCGCCAGTAGATTATATATATATATATATATATATATATATATATATATATATATTTCATTGGTTGGTGTCAGCATGAAAATTAATAAAATTAGGTAGTGTGTTGGATGCCTCAGCAAGAAGTCTTATTAATGGCTATTGTATAAAAAAAGAAATGTAATACAGACATGGTTATGCTTTTGAATCTGTGGTGTAAAGCACACCTTCTGTATCTTATTTGGAAGTAGCATGTTCCTTCTACAATGTGCTATGAACTTGTGACCTACTGGTTTCACTGGGATGGTAGGTACACTGAGCAAAGTGTATTGGGGTGGAAGGGTGTTAAACAGACATTTTTTTTTTTTTTAAAGTTGAGGAGTGATGAAACAATTTAAGTAATGGCAAGCTTTAATTTCCAACTCAGGACTGTGTAATTAACAGTTGCTCAGTATTTCAATGTAAAAAAAATGAAGCTAGCTATAGGTTCGAACTCCCATTTTTTTCACAATTACTCTACAATGATCTAAAAAAAACTTTAAAAAGTGCCAACAGGAACCTTGTTTTGAAAGAAAAGGTAAGGGATAACAGATGCTAACCATTTACAAGTGGAGATGCAGTAGTCTAAAATGAAAGACATGATTTCATTTGCTGCCTTTCTCATGATGATAGAGTGGAAAGTTTAAGAGGTTGCCATTTTAGAGTTGCTTTCTAGGAGAGTGGTGTACCATTCTTGTGCTTAGCTTTTACAAATCTTAACAGTCTCAAAACTATCGAGAAAGAGCTAAAACAACAACATAATCTATGAACTCAAATCGCTGGTATGTATATAACTTTTTAATTACATAAAAAATGTATATTAGACATGAAGATGTTTCTGTGTGTTTGATTAAAAAGAGTATCACTGTGATGTGAAAAAAATATATCAGATGAACTGTATATGGCAGAGGGTATATGTTTAAGATGTTAGAAGTACTGTTAAAAACTACCATGAGCAATGCCTTTAACAAGGACAATGTTTTAAATGTCTAAACATTATGTGCAGAATAGATACACCTATATTATTTTAATTCCGGTAGTTTTAGTCACATTATTAAACAGGAGTAATGTAGTCATGAATAAAACATAAGGGTATGTGCTGTGCCTGTATGTAAATGATAAAGTAGTAATACTTGTTAGGTATGTATTAGGAAGTGTTTGTAAATGTAGTGTTTATCTTATATGATCGGTTTGCATATGCTTAGATGGTGATATATGTTTTTTTTGTTGCCGATAGTTATATGTACGATGAGACTGTTGAGTTTACTTAAAGATGCAGAGAACTATATAATTTTGGAAAGATGGCCTGAATGTGAATATCTGTTATGAAATCAAATATATGTTTAAACAGTGAACTATGTCCCTGAAGGCTGTTGAAAATGTCATGTATATAGTGAGGGTGGTGCATTTCTTTCAACATGCTCTGTTTAGAATTGGGGAGGGGTAATAGTGAAGAATGTCTTTTGAGAGTTTGTGTGCTAGCTTCAGTTGGCATGTAACCTTTCTTTGAGAACTTCTGAATATATGTTTTAAAGACACAAGAAATATGTTCTAAATGATGTAGGTATGCATTAGGAAAAGGTTTTGTGCTTTTAAAAAGGGAGAATTGTTGTTTTCAGTTTTAGAACTTATTGATGCATGTGAACGCTGAGTAACAGAGCAATGTATACTCTTAGAGAGCCATGTATGCAATTAAATATCAAGTGTGATATCTAGACTTATTCAATCACCCAGGCGCAGCACATGCACTCTTCCGATCACGCAGGCACTAATTATGTACTCATTGAAATACACAGGCAACACCCATGTGTTCATCCAATCACCCAGATAGTAGCAATAAAGTTATGTGAATACACAGGCACTAACTATGCAGATATGGGGCCACCTATGTAGTTCATACATACTCAAGGAATCATGCAGGCACTACTTGTATTCTGAAGGAATTATGTAGGCACTATCTGTGCACTCATCTAATCATCCAGGGAATATTGCTGTACTCAACCATAAACACTAGTATTTACAAGTTTTAGTGAGGGCTGTGTACTCTTTTAGAACCATCTGGTGAATTATATATGTATCCTGTCACACGCTGTTTGCATGTCCTCGGAAGAGTTAGAGAGGTTATACGCGGTCATACAGATTAATGAGCAGATTTTTATATGCAGTGTTTCTCAAAATATAAATCTGACACATCTAAGTAGGAACCTACTGAAACACTAAATCTACCAGTGACACAGTGATAGAGAGCCCAGAAATAGCTCTTATGTTGTGTTTTCGGATTTAGAGTATTGAGACACTGTACATACTCTTACACTTTGGTTGATGTTTATTTTAAAATTTACTACAAAAGGCATAAAGTGACCATTTACCATGTATGAGTGAGAACTGAGATATAGTGCAGCTGTGTAGTAGGAGAGGGTGCTAGAATATTAAAAGGTAAGAAATAAATTAAGTTTTGAGTTTTGCTTTGGGATTGGTACATTGAAGTAAGTGCTTGTAGTTATGTATGTTGATTTGTAGATTTAAAACTGCAACATAACAAAAACTATTGTTGTATTATGTGTAAGCCAGTAGTAAAGTAGCTGGTACATTGGCTAGAAACAAAATTCAAATATAGTTTTCTTTTTTTTTTACAGAACAATAACCGCATAATTACAGACAGGTTGCCTACAAAAGCTCGGAGGGAAAAGGAACAGAAGCAAGTACAGTATCTATGCAGAGCTGAGACTCAAAAGGGGCAAAACGAAGAAAAAGTGGTGAACGAAAAAAGAGCTATTGGTAAGAGGACAAACTCGTTTTTTTAAAATAGATGTGGACATTTCCAAAGATTATGAAATAATGAAAATAAAATACAAAATATAAGAAAGAACAACAATGGACAAAATCTATACCGCAAGAATAGGAAAGAATGTAACAAAGATGTATACCAGGAGACAGAAGCAGTTTAAGGAAATCAGATCTAGGATGTTTTGTAGTAGAGTAGTTATAAATCTACTGAGAAATATTAAGAAGTATAGAAGGAGGAGACATGCAGTGAACCTGAAAGAACGAGTTGAGAGAGTAGTTGCTAGGGCCTTTGCTTTGAAGGTTAAGGTTTTTATTTTGATCATAAAAAGAAGGAAGACTCTTGACAAAATGGTGTTGTACTTGGGGGCTAAAACCAGAAAAAAAGATTAGTGAATAGAAGTAACTTTTGTACAGATTTTAGTGGAGAATGCATACATACTTTAATGCAGAGTCTTTCTTTAATGAAGAAAGCTAACTCCAGGATAATAGATTAGTTAATGCTATTGATTACAGAGGACGATGTTATGTAATGAAGCATGGCACTCCTTTAGCGAAAGAGGTGATGGTACCTACAAATGTAGAACAAGTTATTGGAGAACAGGTACAGTGAAGGCAGAGTCAGGCGCCTGAATAGAAATGGAATTGTAGTAGTGTTAGTAGTATTCAACAGCAATCCATTGATATATCACGGAAATGTATACATATCTTTCCAAGGAGAAATTTAAAACAGAAAATTACTACTTTACAAGGATTGGATCCTTGCAAGATTATAAAGCATACACATTTTCAGGGACACTCACTAGCGTGTTTAAGTGTACCAAAGCACCCTTCATCATTTCAAGATGTTAGCTGTACACTACTCAACAATGCAAACTTTAGTTAGGAGGCTATACTATGTGAAAACTCACGCTTTATGTTTAGGAGCAATGAATACAGCACTTTGCATGGTACAGTGGCAGACGTAGAAAGGTTTGTGGTGATGTGCAGTTTTGTTTCTTTGGTCCTGAGCAGGATTCTAAGGTAAATTAAGAGTTGTTATGAGGAGGAGTAGCAGAACAGGACACATATATTACAGTTGATAGTGTTAAAGAAGAGATTACAAAATTTAACATAGTGTGGTCAAAAAAAAAAAACAGAGTATGTTTGTATATGATGTCGATGCACTTAGTAGATGATTTTAACACAGACAGTGGACATATTTAAAAAAGCAAATAATGATAACTGACAAACGTTAGCTGTGTATTTATTTGGAGAGGAACACTTTGACTTGTCTATACACAAGATATATGTAAGTAGTGTTACAATAAATTAGAAGATAATAAAATGAAAAACACATAGATATTATATACCCATTTTGTAAGATAATAAAATGCCTGCTAATGTAGAAAAACTATGAAGGGCCCCCCAAAAAAAGAAAAATCAACATTTATGATTCTTTGCAGTATTGCGAAGGGTCGTTATGGACAGCACTCACTAAAACTCCACAATCCATGCAGTATGATACCATCCGGGAAAACGGTGGAGCCAAATCTTGAAGTTGCGATTGGACCTCTGAATGGACTCTGCCCAGTGTTATTGTGGCTGCTATTGAAGTCGAGGGTCCTTCAGCCTTGCGTTGCCTTCTTGGTGCTTTCACACTGTTGCTTTGGTATGTTGTTAGAAGGTAAAGCATGGAGGTAGTCCTGCAAGAATATTTTTCATTTCTAGCCCTTGACAATGTCTTATGACATATTGTGCAAATCTGCTTACTATGAACTTGTCTTAAAAAATGTTCAAGATAGATAAATCGGAGGAGGAGCCAAGATGGCGACCGGGACGGCAGCGTAGGCTCCCGGCTCCGCGACCCTCCGCATCCCGCACAGATATCCTGCATTAGATCCTTAGCCTGCGCTATGTGCCCGTGTTGGTGAATGAGAGCGGCAACCGATCGTGTGACTCCGAAGTTTCTGGCGGCGGTATCGCCGGAGAAATATCCATTTGAAGCTTGCGGCCTGTGCAACCCTGGAACCGGGACCTCGAGTGGATAACATGGCCGGGCGGCAGTTCAACAACAGCGGCCTTTGGTGACTGGGTGGAGTCGGACTAACCGGAGCGGTGCGATTATCGGCCTACATTTCGCCGTGGTCGTTCCTACCACTAAGCGTAGCGGAACGAGTGCACGCCCGAGGTGGCTAATCCAAGATTCCCCGGTGATTGCCTCAGCCTTCGCCGGTGAGCTGCCCGGCCGCCGCCCGTAACTCGCCCTGATTCTTGCGGACTGCTCCTGGATTTTCGCGGGCGCAGATCCGTGGTGGGGATGATTGTTGCCCGTGATCACACATCGGATATATTTTTTGCCTGCCCCCGAAACCCTGATTCCAGTGACATGGAACCTGAGGCGCTTGTCCCTGAGTCCTGGTCCCAATCTGGGTTGGACCTACCCGGCGGCCATCTTGACAGGACGAAGTCTACCATCCTGTACACTGGGTCGCAGCACGATTGGAAGTGTGCGACTATGAGGAGCGTAGCGGAGAGAGCGCCGAGAGCTGTGCTGGGGTATGGTGATCTTCTCGAGGCTCTCGGCGCCCTTCACTCCACCTTGGTTCACGGCGCCTGGGTCTTGGGGAGTAAGCTTGATGGGGTGGCATCAGCGTCGGAACAGTTGCTGCCTGCCTGTCCCCAGGTACACGGGGACTTCCTACACTGCACACAGGAGGACAGTGTCGTGGCCGCCCCTGTGGATAGTGACCAGCTGGAAACTCCGGACAGTATACAAACGTGTGATCGGTTGGCTGTGGGTCTAGTCTGTTCCGGAGGTCTTGGACCTGAGTGGGGGGTGGTGGCCTTGTCCCGTGCGCGGCCTCCGGCGACCCAGGCAATATTCACGCAACGGTCGCCTGCTCTGGCTGATTTCGCCTTCTTGGACCTTGTGTGCAGTGCAGATCCTGGAGCAGCACTGGGAAAGATGACTCTCCATACTGCTGACTGTGTTGGGATTCAGAGACTTCCACCCTACCTGTGTGTGTCGCTTCAAGTTCTTTTTTGGACGCTCCTCTTCTTTGTAACATTGGACATGGCACTGGGTCGATGGGTATGCATGGGTAGATTCGCAAAGAGTGGCCAAGGATAAGCTGATCCTTCAGAGGTGGTCATCTAATAAGCGGGCGGGCTCTGGGGTTGCGTGCTCTCACGGCATAACTGTTAGTGTACTAGGCGCATAATGCTCCCCATTCTTCTTTGACATGGTCGATTCGGTGTTGCTTATTGTTTGCTTTGGGGGAAAACATATTGTGCGGGAGGGAGAAGCCGGGGGCATGTTTTGAAGGCCCTCCTCCAGTTTATTAATATTCTCTCTACCCCCCCGTCTGGTGGGGTTTCTTTTCTTACTCCTCTTTCTCTGTTTCTTCTATATTTCGGGTCTGGTTCCGGGGCGACAGGCACACTGCTGGGGGGGGGGCCGTACTCATCTGCAGAGGTGCAGGGTGGGGGGTTGGGGGAGGGGATCCTTTAGTCTTTCACCCTTTTTTTCCATGGCCTCCTTTTTCTTCTCTTATTCTTCTTTATCTTTCTTTTCTGGGATCAGCATGGTAGAACTCCTTCGTTGTTAATCGTTGCGTTTTTCATGTGTGCCACAATTTCCGTGGTGTTTTCTGGGTTTTAGGGCAGGGGACTGCAGGCGCAAATGGCCGTGATATTCCTCCACATCCTGAACTTCCTGTTTCAGCGCCATTGACTAGATAAATTGCTGTTTATCGTTGACGTTTATTATTCTGCCTGCCATTTCTTGCTGCTGGGAAACTGTTTGGCACCTGATCCTTCCATCCTCTTTTATTATAAAATGAAAACCTTTTGTATCCTGGTCTCCTACTTGGGCTGGCCAGTGGCCGAGAGTATACTAGCATGGAGATTCTGCCCCCCGAGGTGCTGCCTGTGATAAATATTGATTTTTGTTACTCTGACTGCTTAGCGGCCGGCCCCGGGGGTTGTAGGCCCATACTTGTTATTGGTTGAAATGTCAATAAAGGTTTTTAAAAAAAAAAAAAAAAAAAAAAAAAAAGATAGATAAATCAGCATGTTCTGATTATTGTTTTAGTTGAAAAGTGTATAATCCAATGACAATCCTTTATTCATTATTTCCCGGTGACATGACTTTCTGTTTTGTTTTTGAATGATTTTTTTTTGTGGTTTTGTAAAAATAACTTGTGGTAACAATAATGGCAACTGGGACGGGAAGAATTTTAAAAAATGTATGTTTTTTAAGCATAGTGAATAGCTGTAACACACTGCTCACCAGCAGTTAAAACAACACAACAGTCCATGTAATACGGTTTTGAGAATGCTAGTGTGGAAATTGGAGTGGGTGTATGAAAGGTTATATTGCGGTGTGAGTCCGTACGTCAGAGATTCTGTGGATAATGTCATCAGAGATGTAATTTGACATGTGATCAGTGATGTCACTGACCATGTCATGAGTGATGTGATATGTGAGGTCATAAACAGTGCACTGCGGTGGCGTGAGTCATAGTTATCTTAGCTAACTATAACTGCTGCATTTCTCTGGTTTTGTGTATGTGAAATCTGAGCCTAACTATAACGTCCCTGTAACCTTTGTTTTTTTTTTAGTGAATATATATATCACCCACTGGCAATCGGCAGTAGGTAGCTATAGTTAGGATGTAGCTTCCATAGGAAGAGCGTTTTTTGATTTGCCAATAACTTTGGTGTCGTTTGATGAATCCTAGCGAAATTTCCAAAACTAGTTTGACGCTCACTTCAGTTGCTGTCTTGAGAATTTCAGGGTGATCCGACAAGTAGGGGCCAAGCAAAAGGGTAGGGCCCAAAACACTTTTTCCCCCAAAAAAAGAAAGGTAGATGCTGGTTCAGGAAAGTGCCTTTTCTTAAATGGTGAAAATCCATTTAGTAGTTGCAGAGTTATTTAGAGGTTTTTCAGATATACAACCCGGGGACACAGAGGATTCGAGACCCCTCCCGAGATCTCATGCAGAGTTCTGATTGGCTGCCAACACTTCAAACCAGGAAGTGTTTTGGCAGCCAACTTGTGACTCAGTTGAACTGAGTTACAAGAAAAAAACACTAAAAAAAGAAAAGGGGGGCAGGATAGAAACACCTTGAGCCCCTAGGCCTCTGGGGTGGGGGGGTCCCACAGGGACCCCACAGAGCCGAAAAAGCATTTTTTATAATATATATATATATTTTGGTGGGAGTTGTGCTGGATACGTGAATCACACTGAAAATGTACAAAAATGAAGCGCAGGCTCCTGTTCTTCATTTGTAATTGGCCCCCGGGTGGGCCAGGTCCCGGGGCCATGTGCAAAAAATATATAGGAAGGTGGTGCACGGAACACCCTTCCTTGGAGCCTCAAAGCCGAGGGGACCATCACCTCCCCGGGGCATTTTCATTCAATTATACCGTGGTTGCCCTAGATAACTCTTGTGTCCTGGGGAACCTCCACCTACCCAAGGCAGATGAAGATTGAATGCAGGGGGCCTGCAAGTCCCCCCCTACAGCCCCAGGGACTGCCACTACCCCAGGGCTAAATATGAGAAAAGCGGGGGGTACCGCCACCTCCCTGGGGCAACTAGTTATAATTACAGTGGTGGGCTGCGCGTCCCCCAGCCCCCTGTAGCCCCAGGGACCACCACCTCCCTGTGTTCTGTAATGGAGGGGTGCCATGTGGCCCCCCTCCTGGAGCCATAGAGTGCCCTGGGGACTGCTACCCCCCCAGGGTCCGCTCCAGCTACCTCCCGAGGTGCCCACCCTCGGGAGGTAGCTTTTTGCTATGATTTGGCAGGAGCTTTACTGCTCTTGCTAAGCCATAGCAAACTGTGCTCACTTTCAGCAAGCGAGAGGACGGAAAATGCTCTTGCTTGCTGAAAGCGGAGCACAATTGCTTTGTTAGTGAGGGAGCTGCAGGTTAGCAGTTCCCTCTGTGTCAAAGCAATGCAGACTACCGCAGGAGGCGGGGAGCCGGCAGAGACTGCGGGGGACTTGCGGCTCCCCAGACATCCCCAACTTTACAATGTGAGTGCCCTGGTTGGGGCCAGGGCACTCACACTAGAGGCCAGGCTCCAGGGTTTGGGGTCCCCAGGGCTGAAAATAGGACCGGGAGGGGGGATGGGATCCCCAAAGCCGAAAACAGCCCAGGATAGGAGCCATGCAAAGCCCCTCACTTTTTTTTATTTTAAAAAAGCAAAAGGCTGGGCCACGGGGGATGGGGTCTCCCCTGGGGCCTGGCCTTTTGCTTTTTTGTGTGGCATTAAGAAAGGCGGTCATGTTGAAACGAATTTACCCCAAAACAAAATCGACACTTCGTGAACTCATGAGCGGTCCTTGTGCCTGTTGGAGCATTGTATGGTGTGAAATGACGTGCTAACATGGAAGGAGGCACCCGTTCTGAAATAATATTCAGCAGTTAATTAGTGGCATATGGGAATATATATATATATATATATATATATATATATATATATATATATTCACTGAAAAAACCATAGGTTTCAGGGAGATTATAGTTAGGAATTAGCATTTTAAAAAACCTTAGAAATTCACTGAAGAAACCATAGGTTTCAGGGATGTTATATTTAGTTGGACATTTGACTCATATAAAACCAGAGAAACTCGCCTGTTATAGTTAGTTGAGCTAACTATAACTCGTGTCCCCGCAATGCACTGCTGATGATGTCACATATTACATCACTCATGACATGGTCACTGACATCACTGATGACATCACTGATGACATCTCAAATGACATCACTGATGACATCATCCAGTGAATGTGTGTTTCTGAAAAGTTTAAATATGTTTTATAAATATATATATGGCAAAGTGCATTGAAGAATGAATGACTGTATAAGACTCAGGATGGATGATTAAGTAGGTGTGTGACTAACTGTATAAGTGACTAATTAATTATGTCTTGCTTAATGCATGTGTTAGCGACTGATATAGACATTGACACAGTTTAGGTTGTTAGTTGGTGTGTAAGCAGTTCCATGGTTTGGTTAGCAACTAAATGAGGATCTATATGAGCTATTCATTGCTTGTCTGAGTACCTGTATGAGTACCTGCGTGTCTACGTGGGTGAGTGGGGGGGGTGTGACTCTCTGCATAGATGTGTGAGTGGCTAATTCACTATGTATATGTGTTCAAGTTTGTATCTGTGAAGGTCTGTATGGCTGAGTGAGTGTGTGTATGAGTGTCTTGGTGAGTGAATGGATGCCTCAGTGGTACATGTGAGTAACTCGATATGTGAAAGGCAGTATATATGAGTGTTGGACTGTATAAATGACTATATGTGAGAGTGAGTGATTGTGAGAGTGCCTGTATGGATCAGTGTGTCCTTGTATTAGAGTGTAAGTATGTGTTAGTATATGTTTAAATAAGTGACGTGGTATGTGTATAACTGTACAGGTGAGTAAATGAAAGTGTGATTGATTATTTCCATTACTGACTAGGTGTGTGAATAACTCTAAGAATAAGAGGCAGTGTGTGAGTGTCTGTATAGATATGTGACTGGATACGATATTGCTGTATTGATGGCTGACTCTATGTATGAGTGAGTGTATAGGTGAATGAATGGATGTGTGTAGACCTACAAATTAGAGAGTGGATATGCACTAACTGGTATTGGTGTGTTCACGGTTTCGAAAGTTATAGCCTGTATTTTAGACTGGGTGTATCAAGTGTTATATTAGGGTCTGATCAGGTGCATCTGATTTTCACGTGGATGATGTCACCAGCGATGTCATCAGTGATGTCACTGATCATGTCATGAGTGATGTAATATGTGACGTCATCAGCAGTGCATTGCGGGGGCGCGAGTTATAGTTAGCTCAACTAACTATAACAGGTCAATTTCTCTGGTCCAACTAACTATAACGTCCCTGAAACCTATGGTTTTTCAGGGAATTTCTAAGGTTTTTTTAAATGCTAATTCCTAACTATAACGTCCCTGAAACCTATGGTTTTTTCAGTGAATTTCTAAGGTTTTTTAAATGCTAATTTCTAACTAAAGTGTGCCTGAAACCTATGGTTTTTTCAGTGAATTTCAAAGGTTTTTTAAATGCTAATTTCTAACTATAACGTGCCTGAAACCAATGTTTTTTTCAGTGAATTTCAAAGGTTTTTTAAATGCTAATTTCCATTTATAACGTTCATTAAACCTATCTTTTTTTCTGTGTTTTTTAATTATCATGCCATTCTCAACTTGGTGAAAACTGCAAATCTCACCACTCTTCCATCAATACCTTACACCAACAAAATCGCCACAAACAAGAGCCACATCTAACGCTCATGAAATGCACAGTAGGCGTTCCCGTGCCAAAAAACCACGAAAACACCACTTCCCCATATTTTCCACGACCAGCCAAATCTGCAATGCAATCCAAAAAGCAGGCGATAAGCCGAGTTAGCAGTAACAAATTAACATCAGCCTGTAACTGGTGTAAGGAGGTCGACTATCTACTCAACTTCGACCCAACTCACAGCCACATCTAAAGACCAACACGTGATACAGCTACTGATCATGCAGCTCCGATACCCAACAACGCCACAACACCCAGCCCCACCATCACCAGAACCTCCCCCCCCCCGAGCCACCCACCCTACTACCACGAGGCAGCATAAAACAGAACAACGGACCTTCCCAAAATGCCATGCTCCACAGCCACACAATAGCTGAATGTTGGGAGATGAGCAACCAACTATATATGAAGGAAGCAAGTCACCCATCACTGATAAAGCACACAATGCTAAGTGTAACGCTCATGTGCTGCACAGACCTCACTATGCAAAGCACAAACCTCTCCATGTGGAGATATACTATTGATACTTGCAGTGTAGTGCACAGTGGACGCAACCATGTTACCTCAGGTAGTGGGGAAGATCTCGGTCATGTAGCTGTGTTGTCCCCCCCGGAAGCGGAAGCGGAGTGGGCTGCTCCAACGTACGCCACTCCAGCGTAGAAGTATGAATAAATAGACCAGGCCCTAGGCGTGGTTCACTTGTGGGTTGACCAACGAGTCTGTCAGAACGGCAGCCCTCACCCTGGCATGTGGCAGCCGCCATAACCACCAGCCTCCTCGAAACAGGGCCTCTGTGAACCCAGCGGCACAGCACCGCAGACTTATGTCTGTACCGACTACTGCCTTCGATCTACACTACAGACAGCAGTGGTGATTGCAGATGTCGCAGTCCAGTTCACAAGACACGTTGCTCCCAGTGCGGCCCGCACAGACCACGCATGAGCACAGGCTGCGCACACGCTGTGTGCTTCAGGTGCTACTAACTCACTGCACCATACGTCATCCCCACGTGGCCTTAACGCAGAATTCATTAGACAAAACACATTGCTCCCAGTGCGGCCCGCCGGGACCACGTCTCATCGCAGGGTGCGCACACGCTGAGTACTCCAGGTGCCACTTACTGTGCAGCTCAACTCAACGCCACGTGGCTGCGTGCCAATCCTGACCGCTGCCTCCGGTCCTACACTGGAGTTACATGGTTGACAATTCAACATTAGTAGCGACACAAATTGTGTAAGAGACTATAATGGGTTAAGAAGACCAAATGCCCCCAATCTGTGCAGCTCAAGTCAACGTCACCTATCTGTGGGCCTTTGCTGACCGCTGCCTCCGGCCTACACTGTGGAAGACCGGCGACACATGGTGCCAACTAACCCTGTTCAACACAAGCCGATCCCACATGTGAAACTGTGTCCTGTGTCCTTAATGGCAGCGACCACAGCACCACACTCCCTTCGATCACCGAGGGGTATTTCCACATGTAAGACCGGCGACACGTGGTGCCACTGAACTTGTACTACGCAAGGTTTGTTTG
The DNA here is from genome assembly GCF_964204655.1 of Triturus cristatus. Taxonomy (NCBI): domain Eukaryota; kingdom Metazoa; phylum Chordata; class Amphibia; order Caudata; family Salamandridae; genus Triturus; species Triturus cristatus. Next base: position 435,691,653 of record NC_140587.1, on the reverse strand, counting down.
AGTCACTAATGTATGCACGTGGCTGTGGACCCTAGCTCACCGCTACCTCTGCCCTACACTGTGGGTGACCTGCAACAAATGGTACCACTAACCGTCTTCAACACAAGCCGATCCCACATGTGGAACTGTGTCCTGAATCCTGAATGGCAGTGACCCCAACTTTTTGCCAGCGACCACAGCACCAGACTCCCTTCGATTAGTGTGGCGTATTTGCATATCGAAGTCATCAATGTGGAAAGTATTACCGACAAAAAGATAACGCAAAAGATACATTTTACACAAACTGTCGATTTCCCTTTCCACGTCCAGTAATTTCCAAAGAAAGAGTGAACAGTTTTATGTCAGCAATGAGACATACCATCAGTCGAAAATCACCCAAAAATATTTATAATTTAAAAAGAACAGAAGCATCGAAGTACAATAATGATTACAATACGGAGATTTTGAAGATTTGAAATGCAAATATGAACATACAATATGATGCACATAACTCAATTGCTGTTTCTCACTATGTCACGTCATACATTACCAACTCTGAGAAAACCGAATTCAAAGAAATGTGGGAAGAAATTGCACAGGAGAAGACACTTAGGAAAACAATGTACAGCTTCAGTTTGAAGATACTTTCATTGGATCCTACCAATGTTCGGATCGATAGACATCTGCAAGTTTATATTCAAAGTCAACAGGAACCATCTGGATAAGTCTAGATTTTCCTGCGGCATGAAATCGAGTTTTAATATAAATGTTATAAAACAAATTTGTGATGATAGAGACTCACGATTCTTTGCTAGTCAAGAGAACTGTACAGAAAATAACAGTTGTATATGTGTAGGTGTTGATCAACAAATGGAAGATAATACTGTTCTGAAGTTTGAAAAATAAATAACAAAGTTTAAAGTAGTTTCTGGTGAAAATCCCAACTATGTTTATATTTGTTGCCAACGTACTCATTATAAAATTCAAATTAGGAATGTAGATGTACTACCGCTAACCCTGTTCAACACAAGTCAATCCCACATGTGTAACTGTGTCCTGAGTCCTGAATGGCAGTCACCCCAAGTCCCTGGAAGCGACCACAGCACCACACTCCGTTCGATCACTGAGGCATATTTCGATATGCAAGGCCAGCGACACGTAGTCCCACTAACCCTCTTTAACACAAGCCAATCCCACATGTGTAACTGTGTTCTGAGTCCTGAATGGCAGTGACCCCAACTCCGTACCACCACACTACCTTTGATCAGTGAGGGGTATTTCCATAAGCAACTACAGACTCCAGTAGGCAAGTAAGTATCACAGTCCTACACCCTACATATTATCCATTTAGTATCCTTGCTTCAAGAACTTTTTTTTAAATCAGTTATAGCTTTACTACAATGACCAAATTAATCTTCAAATGAAAACTAAAATGAAATAGCAGTCTACACTGCAGGCAGTACAGCTCGCAATTCCATTTTTAAATGCTAATTTCTAACAACAAGATTGTACTCAGAAAATACAACACTTCGTCAGTGTACTCTATACTTATTTCATCTTTTCATCATACGCCTACACTGCACTCACTAAAGCTCCCAATGCAAATTATTTCTTCATTCATTAACTACAGAGTCACTAGGCAAGTAACTATTACAGGCCTCAAATCTACATAATATCCTTTTAGTATCCTTTCTTCTTGAACATTTTTTATATCAGTTATACCTTTAGTACAATCACCAAATTCATTTTCAAGTACAAACGAACACTCAGCAGTCTACACTGCGGGCAGCAGACCTCGCAATTTGAATTTTGGACACGTGGTGCCAACTAACACTGTCCAACACAAGCCGATCCCACATGTGTAACTGTGTCTTGAGTCCTGAATGGCAGTGACCCCAAGTCAATGGCAGCCACCACAGCAGCAAACTCTCTTTGATCAGTTAGACATATTTCCATATGCAGTGACCCAAAACCTCATGGCAGCGACCACACTCCCTTCGATTAGTGAGGAGTATTTTCATATTGAAGGCTGGCAACAAGTGGTGCCACTGAACCTGCACTACGCAGGCCGGTGATACCACCAACGTATGCACGTGGCTGCGGGCCCTTGCTAACCGCTACCTGTGGCCTACACTACGATCAGCAGGCCTCACAATTCAGATAGAGTCGTGATTCCACATGACGCATTCCTATAGCCAAGACACATTGCTCCCAGTGCGGCCCGTCCACACCAAGCATCATCACAGGCTCATACACTCTCAATACTTCTGGTGCCACTAACCCTCTTTAACAGAAGCCGATCCCACGTGTGTAACTGTGTCCTGAATCCTGAATGGCAGTCACCCCAAGTCTGTGGCAGCGACCGCAGCACCAGGCTCCCACTGATCAGTGAGGAATATTTCCATATGCAAGGCCAACAGCACGTCATGCCACTAACCCTCCTTAACACAAACCGATCCCACATGTGTACCTGTGTCCTGAATCCTGAATGACAGTCACCCCAACTTCGTGCCAGCGACCACAGCACCAGACTCCCTTCAGTCTTATTTGTTGTTCTTTTCTTTAAATATTTTTTTTAATATGTAAATCTATACATGTCTAAGACTCTTCTTTGTCCAACCGCACAGGGACACTTCTGGGCCCAAGAAGGTTGTTGGGGGTATGATGGTAATGTGGGAAGAGGGTGCGTTACCTGCTGATGAGGGGAGAGGCAGTGTCACAGGGGTATCTATCACAGAAAGAACTCCAATATGTTTTCACAAAAGCCTCAGACAAATGCCAGCTGAAGGACTGAATCACAAAATGATTTTTCAATACTTATGTAGTGTAAGTTATGAACAGTTCGCACCCAGGCTCGCAGAGGGACAACTGTGGCCCATCCACTCCACTCACAGATGCAGAACTACGAGCCGTCCGCGCCATTGTAGCTATCCCTGCCCTGTTCCATCGTATGCCACGCCACTCAGATTACATTCAGACAATGGTCCCACATAGCTACCTTTCGCAGGCGTACTCACTGTTGGTGTGCAGGTCAGTGGTCTAGTTCTCCACATCTCCCGCCCACTCCCTGAGGGCAGGTTTGTACACACCCGTCGCACACATGCGTCACAGGCCATGTGACCACGCAAATATAATAGATCGACCACGTCACATCCTTTATTGCAGGTGCTGACTAGATGCCGGACGCTCCACGTGTCTCAACCATAAAGAGTCTTTCAAAACTTCCACAGAAGGTTATTCTCACCCTAATCAGTATAGCCCTCAGGGGCCTACCACCCCCTTGGCGCGGACTTCAGATGCACAGGTTTAGTGCCACCCGAAGCTCAAATGGCCATCAGGGGCCTACCACCACGTGGCACAAACTTAACTTCCACAAGCTTAGCGGCCCCAAAAGCTGATGTGGTCTCCGCCATTGATGACTCAGGACTCAGCGCCATGTGTAAGATCTGCCAGGCCGTGGAGAAGATGATGTGGTCTCCGCCATTCAGGACTCAGCGACATATCTGGGATACGCGGAGTTTTGACGGGGACGTGGAGTGCCCACTGCTGCACACTCCGGTGGCACCAGGTAATTATTTGCTCATGGATACGCAGGGGCGGCAGTGTGTCTATCTCTCTCTCTCTCACCTCTCTCTCTCCCCCCTCTCCCTTCTATCTCTCTAACTCTCTCTTCTTTCTCCCTTTCTCACTCCCTTTCTTTCCTTCCCTCTCTGGCTTTTTTTTTCCTTCTCTTTTTCTCTATGTCTCTCTCCTTTGATATGCGCATTGCACACGTCCTTATTTTGTGCTTTATTTTCCAGGCTCTGTCGTCCACATCCATGGTCCCCACAGCAGTGTTCCACCTTGTTATTTTGTATTTTTTTGGAAACATTTTGTTTATTACTTTATCATTGACATATGTTAATAAAAAAATAAAGTTAAAAAAAATAATAATAAAGTTTCTGGTAGCTTTCTTAACTGCTTTGTAACTCTTTCTTGTTCTTATTACTGTTATTTGATGAAGTCCACCATGGTATTAAATTTTGGAGGACTTATCGCGGGAATACTGGTGATGTCTGCAATTTCCACCAACTTCTGAATAGTGTGTTAGATTGATCTCAACTTTACTTCCATTAAAGTGCTGATAATGAAATGCAGACTAGCCGTTCCCGTGCAAAAAGACACGAGGTGCACCTTTGCGATTTATTCTAAATACTAAAATCCTGTACTGAATTGCACTGACGTAGTGGCTGCACTCACAGTGTACACACAAAATCATTTACAAAACCTCATTGTAATTATTTTGATTGGGAATCGGGCTTCAGGTGCTGGATCTTGACGAGATACGCTGCCCAGTTCGTATATTGTCCTGCACACGAAAAAAATCACATCACAACTTTCACACCAGCTGCAATGCGAAACAAATTCCGGCGATAAGTCACGTTAGCACCAGGGATTTTACACCTTATTTCTGATGGTGTTAAGCAGGACGACTACCTGCACCATGGAAGAGAACACAGCCAAGAGCCACACCAGAACACCCACAGGTGCCATAGAATAAATGTGCATGATACAGGGATACCCATGAGGGCCACAAGACTCTTCAGAATAACTCCGGGACCGCCAACGCCCCCCAAACCCACAACTGAGCAAGTGTGTCCCTCTGGTCATTGTGTTAGCATGATAGGCACCCGCCCTGCAACATCACAGTGTGCTATCACCTCAGCGTTGGCAGTGAGCCTGGACATGTAGCTATGCACGCATCCTCCTGCATGCACAACTGGCGTGTGCTGGTCCGGAGTACACAGGTCAGCGCATGGGTGTGCCTATCTGACAACGGGAACGGGGTGTCTCGGACATCTCCGTGTACAGGAAGCGCGGTAAGTGTGTCTCTGTGTTCTGGTGTGGCCTGCCACAAGGGCCGCAGCTTTCGATGTTGTAAAGTGGCATGCACCACCTCCAAACGGCACTGTGATGGTGTAGTTGGAATGCAGCAGCACATGCGAAAATAGGCATTACAATGGTGTGCCATACGAGTGCACGAGATACAACACCACACCGTACAAAAGTGTGGGAGCTCATGTGAGGGAGGAGCAGCTGTTTGCAACGTAACAGACAGTGAACTCACCGATGTGCCACATGCTGGGCATCTCATCCATGATGACCACGGTCGCAGACATCCCACAACACCAACGACCCGCCTTTGTACACATCCTCTATGAATGCAGCGTGGTTTTCACTTCTATGCTCATTCACTGGTGTGATGTTGGCGAGTTGTGTGACTTGTGCTCCTTGTTGGTGTATTTCATTTTGGCCATTGTTTGTCTATACTTGTGCTATACTTAATTGTGCATGTCTGCCATTCTGCCCATCTCCCCCCACCCCCCCACTCCCTGCTTCTTCCTCTTCCTGGTGCTGTTCTGTCTATAATTGTGTTGCTCCACACATAAATACATGTAAAGAACAAATTAGAATAGTTCCTTGATTCTTTTAGGTTTCAAAACTTCTCTCTCTTGGTTACTTTTTAATTTTCCATATAAACAGGTTTTTTTTATATTCAACTACACATAGAAGTCAGAAGTGCAGCGTATTCTATCAACACACTTTCTAGAACATTCTACAACACGTGCAGGTTAAAAGTTCATCAATTTTTTTAAACGTAACCATATTTTTTTGCAACAGTTTCGTGAACATTTAACGGCACGTGCAGGTTAAAAGTTCACGATTGTTTTAAGTTTGAACAGTGCCTTCAAATGCAAGTAGCAGGTGTGGTTGAGTTGACAACTTTCATCCTATGATATGTACTCCACGTTGAAACTGCTTTTTCTTAACCAATCACAAAGATGTTTTTCCACAAAACGAAAGTGCACCCTACTTTAAAAAAATGATGCTTTTCGTCTCCCAATCACGTTTCGTTTTGTATGGCAATAAAAAGTAGTTTCCCATCTTTAAATATATCTCTTATTCTACCAAGGAACTGCATGAGCTACAGACATCTTTCCATACCTTCCAGCCATACCTTCAAAATGCTAGTGTGGATCGTAGGACATAGCTATATTTTCTGGTGCAAGAGGTATGCAGAACAGAGACGTATTGACGTAGACCTAGGTTTACAAAATGTGGACATTAAATGGTTTGCACAGAGAGGATTGAAGTGGCACCAATTGTTGCCTTTGGTTAAAACCTGTTTGCATCTCCAACACCCTGACATCATGATTGTGCACTGTGGTGGAAACGACTTAGGCACATTGACTGGGGTAGGTTTGTACATGCTTATGAAGGACACCTGTGGACAATTGATGTTACTTTTCCCTCAAACTGTCTTTGTATATTCCAATATATGCCAAAGACCGAAGTGGAAATGGTCAAAACAATTTTGTCCTCAGATTGAAAAATCTAGGAAGAAACTCAACAAAGCTGTGTCTGCATACCTCAGAGACCACAAAATGGGGTCCATCTACAACAACAACATATGTTTTGATATGGCTGATATCTACAGAAGTGATGGAGTACACTTCACAGATCACGGAAATTGAGTTTTCCTGAATAACTTGAAGCTGTGCATCCGCACTTATATGTAGCTCCAACTAATCAACACAAGGGCTCTTTTTAGAGCCACCCAATCACTGACAACTTAGGCCCGCTATTTTAGGGCCAGGTAACGGCAACTCCCGCACCCTCGCCAAAATGTATTCTCCACACAGCTGTGACGCAGCGGCCAGACCATCTGACTTTGCAACAAAGATCTCTCGCATTGATCACCACCTCTACTCCCCCATAGGGGTGAGTAGTTTGCGCTTTACAAATACCGTATTGATTTACCTTCGCACTCCCTGTACAACACCACCTAAGCACCATATACAAGTTGGACAAGTGTGGCACAGCGCCCAGAGCACATGACTTCACAGCATAGCAAACACAGGCTCACGGTTTCATACCAGAGTCCAGCAGCAGCTCAATTTAGCAGCATGACACTCTAGGCAATACCTCACTTAATTTCCGTAACCAGCACTTTCAGACCAGTAGGGGTCTGTAGTTCACCGGTTTTACCCAGAGTCAGTCAGCAGCTCAGCTTACGCCCCCAGCGCCATCAGACCCGTAGGAATGAGTAGTTTGCACTTTACAAATACCGAATTGATTTTAAACACGCAGATATACCTACGCACTCCCTGTATAACACCCCCTAAGCATCATACTCAAGTTACAATGTTCGAAACAAAAGTTCCTCCGAGTAGGTTTAACTACATACTGACACTACTTGGACAGATGTGGCACAGCGGCCAGAGCACATGACTTCACAGCACATGACACACTGTTTGGACTCACGCTTTCATCCCAGAGTCCGGCAGCAGCTCAGCCTAGCACCATGAGACTGTATACAATACCTCACATATTTCCCGTACCCCAGGACTTTCAGACCAGTATGGGTCAGTAGTTCATTCTAGTAGGTATAAACACATGCTGACACTACTTCCACAGGTGTAGTGCAGCGGCAACGGCACAGGACTTCACAGCATAAGACACACAATTTGGGCTCACGCTTTAATCCCCGACTCCCGCACCAGCTCACCTTACCAGCATCAGACTCTAGGCAATACCTCAATTAATTTCCGTAGCCCAGCACTTTCACACCGCTAGGGGTGAGTACTTCACTTCACACCCAGTCTATAGCACACCCTAAACACCCCACAGAGGTTACAGTGCTCCTACCCTCCTCTTTCCCACTTTTTTCACCCTTTTTTCCCCTTACTTGCTTTGACGGAATCACAAAATGGCGGCCAACACTTCCTGGTTGCAACCGCTCGCAGCCAATAAGCAGCAAGCTCGTGCTCGTAACGCCTCAGCCAATCAGATGGCAGAATTCCCAAATATCGATATCTGTAAATTTTGATATTTCTCAAAAACTACTGAACGGTTTTACACCAAATAAACAAAAGCGTGCTTTCTAGACCAAGACCCTTCTCCCTGCCAAATGTGGGTAATTCCGTTCACCCATTCGACCTGTAGCCTTGTATAAAGTTTCCTATGGAAATTAACGTGGAGAAAACACGTTTTGGGACCCCCTTTTTTCTCGTGAATCTCTTTGACGAATCACCCCCAAACTTCCCACATAGGAGCTGATATGATAAGTTTGGAAAATTTCATGAAGATTCATCAAACGACGCCAAAGTTATAGGCAAAACAAAAAATGCTCTTCCTATGGAAACATGGTCCTAACTATAACTACCTACTGGCGATCGCCAGTAGGTAATATATATATATATTACCTACTGGCGGTCGCCAGTAGGTAGATATAGTTAGGACCTATTTTCCATAGGAAATCCGCAACATTCTATTTGGAATAACGTTGGCGCCGATAGACGAATCTTCGCAAAATTTTCCAAACTTTTGGCCATCTCTGGTCCGCTCCTATCCTGAAAATTTCACGGTGATTCATCAAGCGGGGGCCGAGAAAAAAGGGGGGTCCCAAAACACGTTTTCCCCATGCATTTTCCCAGAGAACCTTTTGACGCAGCTACAGCCCGAACTGCTGAACGGAATTACACCTACTTTGGTAAAGAGGTAGTCCTCAGTTCAGACTCGTGCCTTTTGCTTAAATGGTGTAAATCCATTCAGTAGTTCCTGAGAAAATTAAAAGTAAAATCATAGATATACCTATGGCCTTGGAGGATCCGCGCACCCTCCCCGCACCCAGCGCGCACCCTGCCGGGCACGAGCTGTATTCTAATTGGCTGTCAACACTCCAGATCAGGAAGTGTTGGCAGCCACTATAGTGTTCTATTGATCATTGACAGCATGTATGAGTAAATCTATAGGTAAGTGATTACATGTGTGAATAGATCTAGGAATCACTGAGTGGGTGTTAAAAACTTGTATTGGTGTGTTAATGGTTTTAAATCTGGCACTCTGTATTTTACAGTGAGTGATGAAAGGTTATACTAGTGTATGATGAGGTGTATCTGATTGTCACGTGGATGATGTCATCAGTGATGTCATCAGTGATGTCATTTGAGATGTCATCAGTGATGTCACTGACCATGTCATGAATGATGTAATATGTGACATCATCAGCAATGGATTGCGGGCGCGCGAGATGTAGTTAGTACAACTAACTATATCGGAGAAATTTCAATGGTTTTGTTCGAGTGAAATGTCCAGCTAGCTATAAACACCCCTAAAACCTATTGTTTTTTCAGTGAATTTCTAAGGTTTTTTAAATGCTAATTCCTAACTATATCAGGCCTGAAACCTATGGTTTTTTCAGTGAATATATATATATATATATATGATCCAATTTTAGTTCCGATATTCTTTATCAACTTTTTAGAGATTCGGACTCAGCCAACGCGTTTCGTTCTTACGAACTTCGTCAGGGCTGAAAAATGAGTATAAATACAAACATATATATAAAATACTGTGTATACATCACAAAACACAACATACCACAATACTCATAATACATAACAAAAATATTATAATACTATACATTTATATACAAATAAGAAAAAACAAATGACACAGACTACACGTATAAATACATCACAAACAATGTTCAAAATTCTAAGACATTAGCTAATCGAATGTTAGATGAAGAGAGTTAAGCAATTAGAGCCACTGCTAGAATGTATAACCTAACATTTTATACATCCTAACACATAGAATAGAACATTTAATGTAAAAATGATGTGGCGAGAGTCCCTACGTGTACAAATTTGAATTCAAAATCGTGGCAATTTTTGAACAGTGGTCCCCTATACCAGGGGGCCCATCAAAATATAAAGGTAAAGTATCTATCGAGAATGTTTCGACAAAGGTATTGAAGATTAAACTACCGCCCACTTTCCAAAAAATAATAATATTTTGTATATCCTGCCAAATCTTACCATAGGTAATAGCTTGAAGGTAACCTCCAGAACATTCGATATGTAGTGTTGTTTGAAGTAGTTCAAAAAGTTTTGCGGCCTAGTAAAAATGGATTATGGAATTATCATGACCAATTCTATTATTAAAGGGTTGAGGAAAAAGATAAAGAAAATACGAAAAACAAGAGATTTCAAGAGTAAAGCACGAATAATCTTACCTCTAAAATAGTCAAATGGTGCATATACAATTAAGTCCTATGTATATCACCAAGTAAATTGATTGAGAAAAGTGACTCCCAAGTAGATTCAATGAAAACAAACTCACTAGTAAGTCAACATTTTAGTTGTATATTTAATGCCAATGTGTAGGCTCCATTTTCTAAAAAGAAAAGAGAAAAAAGGAAAAAAAGGGGAAAAAAGGGGGAAAAAGATGGAGAATGCCATGATCGTATACCTCTAATCACACATCACAACAACAATCTCCAACCCAATTCATAAACAAATCCGCAAAAATAAACACACATCCATAATCCACTGCTACAACCTCAGCAGGGTCATAAGGTCCACTAGCTGTCACAGCGAATACCAACTACTGTATGGGTATCCGCAGTACATAACAGATATGCTGTCCTATGAGACGGTATTTTTTGTAAAACTATTAGCCTGTTTATACCTGCAATGATAAGCGGTATTATGAGAAATGCCTAATATTCTAAAAAGGTGAAGCATTCACTTCCAAATAATAACTTTGTAGAGATCCATCTAATAAATGTTACTAAAATACAAAATATCAAAAACAGGCACAGATTCGATATAGCCAAATTGATGTGTTGCTATGTTGTGAAACGCGCCAAATATAGTCCCGGAGTATTTCAATTAAAGTTTAACCAGAATTCCCGCCATGAAGAACAAATAAGAATACAGAATAAGTCTTTATATTTCATACCATGTCGAGAGAAATATCTTGAATAAACTACGCAAAAAATCTCCATGAACCGCTCAGTATAGTGGGGCTACATAGCGGTTCTATCTCATAATAAAAGCGTAATGAAAAAGCGTCGGCATCTCAATCTTACCATATAGAAGATTACTTTTTTGAATTCGCGGCGAAACCGTGTAACAACAGTCAAGCTACTTAAATAGAACCGCCCCTTGTGTCACGTGTAGATAGTACGTATGGGACCGCGTTACGATGTGTGATCAAAGGTCCCGGATGTTTGGGCGCCATATTGGAATGGTATGTGGACTAAATAACTAGATAGGAGATTCTGACTCCCGATTGTGTCAATTAATCAGTTGATGTAACGGAATAATTATTAAAACATAAGAATGTTTAAAAAATACATAGATCATGTGTCATGAAAGGTACATGACACTCGGAAGCGGACTCACCATACTTGATCAAAATTCGTAGGTATTAAGGCGCCATATTAGAATAATATATGGACCTTAACAATATATACTGTGTTCCAACTCCAAATTAGACTCATCAGTTTAAAATACGACAGTTATAAATTAGAAATTAATCTTAAAAAGATAATTCCTTTATATTGAAGGGGAGACAACAACTTGAGAAAGGGAGAAGAACCGGGCAAAATCGAGAAATTATTTAAACCAATAGTTTGTATTAATAAATCATCACTTAAACTTAATTAAGAACACAAGGTGCAAACTATGTTCAAGACACTATATAAACTTTGTTTTAACATAGTGTCCGACAAAATATTTTATGGTGCACTTGATGTATATGGCATTAATAACTAAATAGTGGGAGGACAATTCCAGGAAAGTACCATGCCAGAAAATACAAGTAGATGTAAAATGACACGTATCCGCCGGTACTTGATATGATTTCGAGCAAGCGGTTTGCCAATTATAGGTGGGGAGCAACATTCATAAACACCCCAGTGAATATAGAATGACCCATATACGTTGACACCTACACATAGACCCATAGTGTCACAACTGGATTGTAAAAAAAGGGGGGGGGGGAAATCAGATAGAAAACAAACAATCATAATGTCCTAGATATCATAAATACGGACGAATCTCTAAAAAGTTGATAAAGAATAAAGGAACTAAAATTGGATCATTTGAAAAGACTTTTTTTGGGTGCACCGTCTTCTTGCAAAAAAGTTCTTTATATCTGGTTTCCCAGTAGAGCATAAGTACGGCCTGCTCTGGGCGTGTCCTTGCACCTACCAGGAATTTGAATACTTACTTGGAAATTGATGTGCTCAACATTGGTCAGCCGTACTGGTTTTTTGTTTATATTTCACTGATTGACCGTTTTGCACTCTTTTCTATTTTGTTATTACATTGATATTAATCAGGTAAAGGGCCTTTGAATTCGTAGTTATCATGCCTAAATTTCAAGATGGGCGTGAGGAGCTGGCACTGGATTTATTTGGGACTGGTGTCTCTAAAAACACAACAAGCTCAACTAATGTGGTTATAGTGAGTCTTAAAGCGTTGTTCTTGAAATTAGAGAGATTACGTAAACAAGAGTTAAGCAGATGGTGGGACGGAGTCACCCTGGAACAATACATGAAAAACGGTAAAATTCCACGGGGGCTCCGTATTTTAATTTTCCCGACCTTTGAGGATTTAAGTGGGGATCTTCTGAAGGAATGGGAATGTAATTTGGAGGGTGCATCCACAATGATGATGAAAATATTGGTGAGACATGCTGCGGAGAAGGGGGAGAAATTATAGGCAGAGATTGAGATTTTCGAAAAGGAAATTAATAGCATGCCCGAGAAAGATCTGATTGAGAAAAATTACTTAATTTTGAAACAAGTGATGGATGATCACCAATTGTATCTAAAAAATAAAAAATTAAGTAAAATCAGAAGGGACGATAGGGATTACCAAAATGGCAGGATATATACATTCGCAAAGAAATTCGATGGATTACAGGGAACTGAGGATACAACCAAGAAGAGAACAAGGGAAAACAGAGATGAAAGTGAGGAAACGGGTTCTAACAGCAATCTGTCTCTGTCCTCACTTGGTTGTTCCATATCTAACCACACAATACCAGATATCCCTTTAGAAGAGGGGGCCTCATCCTTCCAAAAAGAACTGGCCAACCTCAGAATAAGCAACCGCCTCCAACAGAAAAGGGATCAAACAAAACGAGGCGGGGAGGGAGGCGATCAAAGAATAGACAAAAGGGGAGTCACGATAAACAGATCAGGTGCAGTGCCCAAACTGAAGAAATAGCCATTGGGGAATTTGGAAATACAGGGGATCCGATGCTTCTTCAGAATGTAAACACTGATTTAAAGATTGTAAACCTTTCAAATAAAGTCTTGGACAATGACGAAATGAAGATTTTGAGCAAGGGTCTTAATTTTTGTCCCACACAAGGAGGTGATTTTGCTAATACACATATCGATCTTTTCAAATTCACTAGGGTATTAAAACTCAAGGATTTCTTTGCCAATAGACCTTATGATCCTGTGGGTGATGAGAGGGTTCAGAGTGTTGGAACACACACCATACGTGAAATCCGCGATATACACTGTTTACTATCTTTGAACCCCGAGAATGAAGTGAATATCACTACAGTCCTTGAGGATCTTGACATCTGCCGTAGTGCGAGTATTGATAGTGGACTTCGTCCGCAATCCAAATTCATACCTGCACACTCGTACCATCATAATATTGATGAGTTTCATAATAAGGTTACAGAGGACCTATATAATATGGAAACTCCTCGAAGATTCACTCCTAAATCCGCCAATAACATCACGGCGGCTGAAAGAGCGGCTCTCATAAGGTTGAACAAAGATACGAACATTGTTATAAGAGAAGCCGATAAAGGTGGGAACATTGTTGTAATGAATCATGAAGACTATATGCAGGAGATAGCGAAGCAGCTAAGTAATGAGTTGTACTATCGCAAGATTAAGGATAATCCCATTCCCCTCAGTACTATGAGGATTAATGCTAAATTGTTGGAATGGAGGGAGTCAGGTCTTCTTAATGATGATGAATATCGCTTTATGTGGGTCAATTGTCCAAGCTTCCCATGCATTTATGTACTGCCAAAGGTTCATAAGGGTGGGCAGTTTCCACCGGGCAGACCCATTATTTCTGGGGTGGGAGCACCCACGGAGAAAATTTCACAATTTGTTGACTTGAAACTACAAAAATATGTCCCTGGTTTACCTTCATTTGTCAGGGATAGTAAGGACATCCTAATGAAATTTAAAGATTTTGACTGGTCTGGGGATCTTATGTTTGTAACTCTAGACGTAGAGAGTCTATATACCTGCATCAATAAGAACTTTGGTATTAGAGCTATACAATCCTTTCTGGATAGAGATGATGCAAGTCTCTATGATTACAACGAGATGATTGTATCTATGATCAATATCATCCTGGACAATAATTTTTTTCTCTTTGATGATCATTGGTTTCAGCAGATACAAGGTACGGCGATGGGTTCCAAGTTTGCTCCCTCGTACGCATGCCTTTTCATGGGTTGGTTTGAGAGGGAGCATGCTTGGAACAGAGATGCCTCCCCCTGGACTAATTATATCGTGTACTGGGGGAGGCATATTGATGATGTGATCTGCCTTTGGTCTGGGTCCACCGACCAACTCAATCAATATGTTTCCTTTCTAAATACTAATACGTATAATGTAAAATTTACCATGATGTGTCACAAAGAACGTATTAACTTTCTTGATATTCAGTTTTATATCAAGCAGGGACAAATACACAGTACAATATATAGGAAGGAGACCGCATGTAACGCTGTACTACACGCGACAAGTGCACACCCTCGTTCAGTTAAGAACAACATTCCCTTTGGTGAAATGGTAAGAATTAGGCGGAATTGTAGCGAGGAAGCAATGTTTCATACACACATCAATGACACCAAGAATAGATTCTTCAAAAGAGGTTACGACCAGAGGATTCTGGACAAAGCGGAATCAAGAATTAATAAGATGAGTAGGAATGTTACACTCCAAGACAAACAAATTAGGACTGTCACCAACACAAAAGCAAGGTTCATAACCGAATATACTTCCCATAGCAATACCATCTTTAACATTTTTCGTAAACACTGGCATCTTTTGGTGGGAGTTCCTGGCTTGAAAGATGTGATTGAAAGTAAACCATCTATCACATACAGAAAGGGTACCTCTCTAAAAAGAACTTTATGTCCCAGCTATGTAGTTACTGCTAAAATAACGAAAACCTGGTTACCAAACAAACCCAAGGGGTTTTTTACCTGCGGAACTTGTAATGTCTGTCCGTTGGGAAGAAATAAAACCTTTGTCTTCTCATTTAATACCTCCAGACAATTTACAATTGAGGATTTCATAAACTGTAACACGACTTATGTGGTGTATGTTCTAGGATGTAGATGTGGTATAATTTATGTGGGCAGCACCATCCGCAGTCTAAAATTAAGAATCCAGGAACACAGACGGGCTATAAGGTCCAATGACAGCAGATATCCAATTACTAATCACTATGTCAGGGAACATCCAGAGGATGAAACATTTTGGTTTCATGCTATTGAACATGTTCCAGCACCAAAGAGAGGTGGCAACAGGGATCTGTTGCTAAGACAGAAGGAATCAAAATGGATATGTCGCTTGAGAGCAACCAGCATGGAACATAACACGGATGGGGAAATGCACTATTTTTTATAGTCATCATATTTGGGGTCTAGGTCATCAAATATGTTGATTCTTCTTTCCCAATTACTAAGGTCTTTATGTCCGTATTTATGATATCTAGGACATTATGATTGTTTGTTTTCTATCTGATTTCCCCCCCCCCCTTTTTTTACAATCCAGTTGTTACACTATGGGTCTATGTGTAGGTGTCAACGTATATGGGTCATTCTATATTCAATGGGGTGTTTATGAATGTTGCTCCCCACCTATAATTGGCAAACCACTTGCTCGAAATCATATCAAGTACCGGCGGATACGTGTCATTTTACATCTACTTGTATTTTCTGGCATGGTACTTTCCTGGAATTGTCCTCCCACTATTTAGTTATTAATGCCATATACATCAAGTGCACCATAAAATATTTTGTCGGACACTATGTTAAAACAAAGTTTATATAGTGTCTTGAACATAGTTTGCACCTTGTGTTCTTAATTAAGTTTAAGTGATGATTTATTAATACAAACTATTGGTTTCATTAATTTCTCGATTTTGCCCGGTTCTTCTCCCTTTCTCAAGTTGTTGTCTCCCCTTCAATATAAAGGAATTATCTTTTTAAGATTAATTTCTAATTTATAACTGTCGTATTTTAAACTGATGAGACTAATTCGGAGTTGGAACACAATATATATTGTTAAGGTCCATATATTATTCTAATATGGCGCCTTAATACCTACGAATTTTGATCAAGTATGGTGAGTCCGCTTCCGAGTGTCATGTACCTTTCATGACACATGATCTATGTATTTTTTAAACATTCTTATGTTTTAATAATTATTCCGTTACATCAACTGATTAATTGACACAATCGGGAGTCAGAATCTTCTATCTAGTTATTTAGTCCACATACCATTCCAATATGGCGCCCAAACATCCGGGACCTTTGATCACACATCGTAACGCGGTCCCATACGTACTATCTACACGTGACACAAGGGGCGGTTCTATTTAAGTAGCTTGACTGTTGTTACACGGTTTCGCCGCGAATTCAAGAAAGTAATCTTCTATACGGTAAGATTGAGATGCCGACGCTTTTTCATTACGCTTTTATTATGAGATAGAACCGCTATGTAGCCCCACTATACTGAGCGGTTCATGGAGATTTTTTGCGTAGTTTATTCAAGATATTTCTCTCGACATGGTATGAAATATAAAGACTTATTCTGTATTCTTATTTGTTCTTCATGGCGGGAATTCTGGTTGAACTTTAATTGAAATACTCCGGGACTATATTTGGCGCGTTTCACAACATAGCAACACATCAATTTGGCTATATCGAATCTGTGCCTGTTTTTGATCTTTTGTATTTTAGTAACATTTATTAGATGGATCTCTACAAAGTTATTATTTGGAAGTGAATGCTTCACCTTTTTAGAATATTAGGCATTTCTCATAATACCGCTTATCATTGCAGGTATAAACAGGCTAATAGTTTTACAAAAAATACCGTCTCATAGGACAGCATATCTGTTATGTACTGCGGATACCCATACAGTAGTTGGTATTCGCTGTGACAGCTAGTGGACCTTATGACCCTGCTGAGGTTGTAGCAGTGGATTATGGATGTGTGTTTATTTTTGCGGATTTGTTTATGAATTGGGTTGGAGATTGTTGTTGTGATGTGTGATTAGAGGTATACGCTCATGGCATTCTCCATCTTTTTCCCCCTTTTTTCCCCCTTTTTTCCTTTTTTCTCTTTTCTTTTTAGAAAATGGAGCCTACACATTGGCATTAAATATACAACTAAAATGTTGACTTACTAGTGAGTTTGTTTTCATTGGATCTACTTGGGAGTCACTTTTCTCAATCAATTTACTTGGTGATATACATAGGACTTAATTGTATATGCACCATTTGACTATTTTAGAGGTAAGATTATTCGTGCTTTACTCTTGAAATCTCTTGTTTTTCGTATTTTCTTTTTCTTTTTCCTCAACCCTTTAATAATAGAATTGGTCATGATAATTCCATAATCCATTTTTACTAGGCCGCAAAACTTTTTGAACTACTTCAAACAACACTACATATCGAATGTTCTGGAGGTTACCTTCAAGCTATTACCTATGGTAAGATTTGGCAGGATATACAAAATATTATTATTTTTTGGAAAGTGGGCGGTAGTTAAATCTTCAATACCTTTGTCGAAAAATTCTCGATAGATACTTTACCTTTATATTTTGATGGGCCCCCTGGTATAGGGGACCACTGTTCCAAAATTGCTACGATTTTGAATTCAAATTTGTACACGTAGGGACTCTCGCCATATCATTTTTACATTAAATGTTCGATTCTATGTGTTAGGATGTATAAAATGTTAGGTTATACATTCTAGCAGTGGCTCTAATTGCTTAACTCACTTCATCTAACATTCGATTAGCTAATGTCTTAGAATTTTGAACATTGTTTGTGATGTATTTATACGTGTAGTCTGTGTCATTTGTTTTTTCTTATTTGTATATAAATGTATAGTATTATAATATTTTTGTTATGTATTATGAGTATTGTGGTATGTTGTGTTTTGTGATGTATACACAGTATTTTATATATATGTTTGTATTTATACTCATTTTTCAGCCCTGACGAAGTTCGTAAGAACGAAACGCGTTGGCTGAGTCCGAATCTCTAAAAAGTTGATAAAGAATAAAGGAACTAAAATTGGATCATTTGAAAAGACTTTTTTTGGGTGCACCGTCTTCTTGCAAAAAAGTTCTTTATATCTGGTTTCCAGTAGAGCATAAGTACGGCCTGCTCTGGACGTGTCCTTGCACCTACCAGGAATTTGAATACTTACTTGGAAATTGATGTGCTCAACATTGGTCAGCCGTACTGGTTTTTTGTTTATATATATATATATATATATATATATTGTAAATCCAAAGATGCGGCACTCAGGAATTTATTTTGCAACACAGCTCCACCAACGCGTTTCAGCCAACAAGGCCTTGATCACGGTCAGTGAGTCCTTTCTCTATTGCACCTTTTATACACCCACTAGGCCTCAATGTTGCATTGTGGGTAATGTAGTGCATTAAAAAACAATAATGTATTTAAATCCAAAAGGAAACTCATTTTCGACTGTTGAATAACAGGAAAAGATACTTTAAACTGAATTAAGGTCTAGTACCAGACATTTTATATACTAATGGTTATAGATTCTTGTGCTAGTAAAGAAACATTCAGTAACAGTAATATCATGATGTCTCAAAGAGTGTAAATTTCATCCTCATGTAACTGTATAGTACAATTGTCATACAAGCGGCATAATTGATATAGAATAAAAAGGTTTCGAAGTACTCTGTTTTCATGGACGGAAGTAAAGAGAAAGAGAGAGGAACACAGACAAGAGAAGAAAACAAGAAAAGTGAGAGAAAGAAGGTCCCAATCAGGTTCATCGGAGGTCAACAAGTTCGTCATGTAACGGGACGTTATTCTAAGTGTACATAGAGTTCTTCGTCATTATTCATGCCTCTCGGGTTCTTTGTTTTGAGTTTAATTATATAGCGTGATTCAAGTTGACGTAGCTTCTTGATTCTATTGCCACCTCGTTCGTTTGCTGGGATGGTGTCAATACCATAATAGCACATTGATCTCCAGTTCCCCTTCTGGCATAGTATCATGTGTTTAGCAGTTGCATAGGCAATGTCTTTGTTTTTAACTGCTCGAATGTGCTCAAGAATACGCTTTTTTAGTGGGCAGATGGTGCTCCCCACATATTTCTGTCCACATGTGCACTCAATGACGTAGATCACAAATTTGGTGTTACAGGTTATTCTTGTCCCTATGGTTATAACATTTCCGTTAGGCTCTGTAATAGTTCTTATGTTTTTGCCAATCTTACATGCCTTACATGAATTGCATTTGGTAAATCCATTTTGTTTTTCTGTTAGCCAAGTTGTTTCTTCTCTTTGTACGAAATGGCTTTTGACAAGCATATCCCTAAGAGATTTGGTTTTTCTGTATGTGACAGTTGGTTTGGTGCCAACTAATTTCCCTATATCTGGGTCTTTCATGATTAAGTGCCAATGTTTTCTAATTTTGCCCATGATGGTACTACTTTCTTTGCTGTAGGTAGTAACAAATCTCGGGATTTGTTTTTCGTCTTCAGGTATTGGTGTCATTTTAGGTATTAAGGTCTCTGCTCGAGTTTTATTGTCGATTCTTTTTTTATTTTTCTTGAGAGTGAGTTCTGAGTAACCTCTCTGCTTGAGTCTTTCCATAGATTCATAAATTTTACTTTCGGCATCTTCTGGTTTAGAACAGTTCCGTTTTAATCGCATAAATTCCCCATAGGGAATACTGTCCAGAAGGGGTTTGGGGTGGAAGCTAGTCCCATGTAGGATACTGTTTGTTGCTGTTTCCTTTCTGTATAGTGTCGAATGAATCTGATCGTTCTCAATATAGATCAAAGTGTCCAGGAAAGGGATTTCTGACCTGCTCATACTGTATATAAAGGATAGGCCGATTTCGTTGTTATTCAGTTTGTCAAAGTATTGTTTGAAATCCTCATCTGTGCCATTCCAAATTAAAAACAGGTCGTCGATGTAACGAACCCATAATACGATCTTCTCCAGTTCATCCTGGTTGTCTAGGTTCCACGCTATAGTTTTCTCCCACCATCCCATGGTGATATTAGCGTAGTTTACAGAAAAGGAAATGCCCATGGCTGTTCCGCACATTTGTTTGAACAGTTCTTTATTGAAACAGAAAATGTTATTAGTGAGACACATTTCGATCATGCTAAGGAGCATTTGAGTATGTTTCTTTTCTGTGATTTTCCTTTGTCTCAAGAAGTAATTGCATGCTTCCAGGCCCACCTCATGTCGTATGGATGTGTATAATGACACCACATCTATGGTGATTAGCAGAAACTGGTTGTTCCAAAATATACCATTCAAGACACGTAAGAAATCTCCGGTGTCCCTAATATAGGAGCTCATGCTACGGGCTATTGGAGCGAGAAAATGATCCACATATTCTGATACGTTCTCAAACATAGAATCACATGAGGATACGATCGGCCTGCCCGGTGGATGGTTTAAGGTTTTGTGGATTTTGGGCAAGAAGTATATAGTTGGAATAGTTGGAAATTCATTCGTCATGAATTTCAATTCCTCTGCGCTAATTAGATTTTCGTTATGCCATTTGGTTAGTTTTTCACTCAGGTCCTTTATCATTGTATTCATTGGATTAGTGGTAATTCTGTTGTAATTCGAGGTATTGTTCAATTGTCTATATGCTTCATTTAGGTAATCTTCAGTGTTTAGAAGTACCGTATTTCCGCCTTTATCCGCCGGTTTTATTATCAGATTTTTATTTTGCATCAGGTTTTTGATTGCTTCTCGTTCTTTTTTGCTCATGTTTTCTCTATGTGTGACATTTCTGGTATTTGTAATTTTATCCAGTTCCTCAATTACTGCCTCGCTGAATTGGTCGAAGCGATTTCCAGGTGGTAAAACAGGGCAATACTTTGATTTCTTCTTTAGTCCACTGTCTGGTCTTTTATCTGTTTCTATTGACAGGTGTTCAAGAAGTTGTTCCTCAGTCATCCCATCGTCGTTTAGGTCATATAAGAGATCAAAGATGTTCTTTAAATCAGTTGCTTGGTCAATACTCAGCATAGGTTCCTGATTTAGAGGGGATTCATCGTTAGGTACTTGTGCACTCATCATCTCTTTAGAGGCTTTGTTCGCATGGATTTTAGCAAGTTTCAGTTTGCGGATATATTTATACAAGTCTATCCTCACTTGAGTATGGTCAAAATGGCTTTCTGGACAAAAAGATAGTCCTTTATTTAGTGCGGATTCCTCCTCAGGTGTAAGTACATGTTTAGAAAGATTAATGATCAGGTTGACATTGTGTGTTTTTATTTTCGATTCCGTAGTGAGTATTGTCTTTTTCCGCTTTGCACGTCGGGTTTTTCTGGTGCTTGTGAGGGGTGTTCTCCCCTTCCTCGTCCGCGATTTTGATTTCTTCCGCGGCCTCTTCCTCGTGTCAAAGTCTGATCTACGTGCATCAACCGCATTTCCTCTAAAAAATTCGTTTTTGGGCCAGGTGTTGCTCCAATGTTAGATTCCCCTTCACTGAGGTCTGATTCCCCTTCGGTTGTACTGTCTGTTGATCTTGGAATTTGTGCAGGGTAATTTTTCTTCAGAGTTTCATGAGGATGAAATTTACACTCTTTGAGACATCATGATATTACTGTTACTGAATGTTTCTTTACTAGCACAAGAATCTATAACCATTAGTATATAAAATGTCTGGTACTAGACCTTAATTCAGTTTAAAGTATCTTTTCCTGTTATTCAACAGTCGAAAATGAGTTTCCTTTTGGATTTAAATACATTATTGTTTTTTAATGCACTACATTACCCACAATGCAACATTGAGGCCTAGTGGGTGTATAAAAGGTGCAATAGAGAAAGGACTCACTGACCGTGATCAAGGCCTTGTTGGCTGAAACGCGTTGGTGGAGCTGTGTTGCAAAATAAATTAACCTTTGAAAATCTCTTTCCTGAGTGCCGCATCTTTGGATTTACAATTGACTTTGGGGCCTGGATCCGGCCCGTATGCAGAGCACCCGCTGCCAGTGTGCCCCGGAACTTTGGGTCCCTTTGTTTGGCGATATATATATATATATATATATATATACACACACACACACAAATATATAGCCTGGCATCCTTGGCGTGGCTTTCCCTTTTTTTGCCTCTACCTCCTGTATGATTGACTGTGTGCTGGATTTCGTTTTTGCTGGTTTAGGTGCTCTGGTCACTTAGCCTTTCGATTGTGAAAAATGAAACTGGCAGTCTCTCCCATAGGTTATCATTGGAGCTGCCCTGTAACAACTTACAAGTGTAACTTTCAATTGAGAAGCGATAGAGATTTGGAGTTGGGTTCCCTGAACTCAGAATTTCAAAATAAATCTTTTAGTGAAGGTGGTTTTTAAATTGTGCCTTTCAAAATGCCTCTTTTAGAAAGTAAGCATTTTCTTGTTTGACCATTCTGTCTGCCTGCCTATGGCATCAACGTCTGGTTTAGGCTGTCTGTGCACTCACTCTAGACAGTCACACAAAGGGAGCTGAGGTGTACCTCGCATATCCTGATGGGTCTTCCTGAGTTAGAGTGGTGGGAGGAGTTGTCACTGACACCTGAATAGGTTGTGGCTGCCTTTCACAATGCTGTCTCCACCTCCTGTAGCATGCCTGGCCAGGGAAGGAAACAACTGGTTCTGGTGAACCAGAGAATTATTTTTTTTTTTAGATGTGCTGACTTCAAAGGCTAAACGTAGTATAAGTATTGGAGTTCTGACCCCAGAACTTTAGAACAATTCTGGATCAAGAGGAACCACTACCAAGGAGAAGAGCTGTAAGGAGGAGTATTGCTCCTTTGCTGTAAGTTGCTTTGCTGGGTTGGCCTGCAGTTGCTGCTTCTGCTTTGGAAAGGAAAAGGACTGGACTTTGTTTGGTATCCTGCTTGAGAAGATTCTCCAGGGGCTTGATATAGAGCTTGCTTCCCATTAAGAAGTCTCAGGGACACAAAGACTTCACCCACATCATCCTTGAACTCCACTGCTGGAAATTCTGACCTGCCTTGTGGTGCCAGTTCTAGTTCTGGGGCCTTGGAGGTTGTTTTGCTGTTCCTGTTGGAGAAATTCCACGCAACGCCCACTCACTTTGAGAGGACTGAAGTGACCATGCTCTTGGTAACAGATGATGTGATAGAAGAGCAGAGTGAACCTCTCCCTGGCCTCCTGTCTTTCAAGGCACAGGATGAGTCAGCGGAAGAATTGAACCTCTCCCCTGTACTGACCACAGAGCAACAGAGTGACTGTCACCAGCTGTTTGGACAGTTTGCCACTCAGTTCTCCCTGATCCCCTGTGTCACCCATTGGTGTACCCATGATGTAGACACTGTGGGGCCAGTCCTCCTGTAAAACACAAACTTTACAGAGTGACTGACCGGGTCAAAGCCAGCATCAAAGAAGTTTCTAAGATGTTTGCGTTAGGGGTGATAGAGCCCTCCAACAGTCTTTGGGCCAGCCCAGTGGTCTTGGTCCTGAAGGCACCAACGCTTGATTTAACGGTTGGGTACTGGCAGATTGCCTTGGCTGATGTGGCCAAGGAGAAGTGTGTGTTCTTAATGCCAGAGGAGCACTACCAGGTCCGGGTAATGCCCTTTTGGTTGAAGAACGCCCATGTCAGCTTTCAGAGGCTGTTCAACAAGGTGTTAGTTGGACTGGAGGATTTCAGTGTCACCTAACTGGATGACAATACAGTGTTCAGTTCCAACTGGGAAGATCACTTGCACCAACTCCGGGAAGTGATGAAGGCTCTGCAAAATGCAGGCCTCACTATCAAGCCCAGTAAGTGCCAGATAGGGCAGGGGTCTGTGGTGTACTGAGGGCACCAGGCATAAAGCCCCTACAACCCAAGATTGACAGGAGACATTCTTTACTACGCAACCTTTACAACGCAATAATTTTACATCACGGTTTTCTCAACGCAAGTCGTTAAGACTGGTGCTGGATGGCGCTATACACTAAGGAATAGTATGATATACTATTCCAACACCTTCCCTACTGTCCGCACAGACTGGAGATGGAATAGTAAATTATACTATTCCAAAGTCCGGCGCCCCCAGCGCAAGTTGTTGTAACGACTTGCGAAGTAAAAACTACGATGTAATAAACCGTGTTGTAACGGAACGCGTTGTATCGTCATATATTCAAGATTGACACCATTCTGGCTGGGGAGTCCCCAAAAGACCCAGAAAGAAGTGAGAGCCTTTTTTAGGTCTCACAGATTAGTCAAAGGCTATGGCACCATTGTTACCCCCTTGACTGAGCTGACTTCCAGCAAGCAGCCAAAGAAAGTGATCTGGACTTACGCCTGTCAGACTGCTTTTGATGCCCTGAAAGCTGCCATGTGCACGGTGCTCATGCTCAAGGCGCCGACTTCTCCCAAGAACTTCTTGTGCCGACAAATGCCTAAGAGCAGGGGTCGGTACTCTCACAACTGAACGATGAGCGAATGGACCAACCTATAGTCTTCATTAGCAGGAGGTTAGTTCCCAGGGAGTGCAATTGAGCGAGACATTTTTTCTATGGTCTGGGCACTGAAGAAGCTGAGGCACTACTTATTTGGGACTCACGAGTTCAGACAGACCACAGGCTCCTCAGGTGATTGATGCAGATGAGGCGTGAGAACTCACAACTGTTGAGGTGGTCTTTTACGGTGGAACTCCGCCCTGGTAGAGAATAGGCCAATGCTGATGGTCTGTCCAGATTATTTTGTTTTAGTGATGAGAACTCTCAGGAAGGTGGGAAGTTCTCCCCACTTTTCAGCTGGAGGGGACAGGTGTTACACCTGGCATAGCTGGCGTTGTGTCACCTGTCCTTTTTTGCCTCTACCTCCTGTGTTTTAGACTGTGTGCTGGAATTCGTTTTTGCTGGTTTGGGTGCTCTTGGCACTTTGCCACTGCTGATCAGTGCCAAAGTGCAAGTGTTCCCTGTGTAAATTGTGTTTATTATTGGTTATCACTGATTGACATATTTGATTTACTGGTAATTCCCTAGTAGTGTGCAATGTGTGTGCCATGGTCTGTAAATCAAATGCTACTAGTGGGCCTGCAGCACTGACTGTGACACCCACACAAGTTTTTAACTGCCATATCGACTTGGCAAGTGCACCCACTTGCCAGGCCTAACCCTTCCCTTTTACTACATGTAAGGCACCCCTAAGGTAGGCTCAAGGTATCCCCATGGGCAGGGCACAGTGTATGTGAAAGGTAGGACATGTGCTGGTGTGTTTCAGATGTCCTGATAGTGAAATACTGCCAGTTTCGTTTTTCACTATTGAAAGGCCATCTCTCCCATAGGTCATCATTGGAGTTGCCTCGTAACATCTTACAAGTGTAACTTTGAATTGGGAAGACATAGAAATTTGGAGTTTGGGACTAAGAGTGGAGGCAAATGTCTTCTAAAGGTTAGCAGCTAAGCCATCAGGTCCTGGGGCTTTGTGTGGCTTAAGGGATTTAATAGCCTCTACGATTTAATTTAGGGTCAGTGGTGAGCTAACAGCACGCTTCTCTAAGTCAGGGACAGTAGGTAATTGTATTTTGTTTAAATCTCTACATTTATCAGTGGAGGAGTCCAAGTCATCTTCATAAAGAGATTTATAAAAATATCTCTGAAAGTACCCATGATCTTTTGGGGGTTTGTACGAGGGGCACGTTCAACTTGTCGTTGAGTGCAGTAATGCCCTTAAGGTTTGGTTTATGTATCAAGTAGGAGATGATGCCAACATTTTACCGTCCTGATTTGCTTCACATAGCTTTAGACATTTGTATTTGTTAATCCAGACCCCAGCCTTCTTGCTTAAAATTCTATTATATTCGTATTTCTGGTTAGTAAGGATGGAGAGAGTTTGAGCGTCTGAATTGGAAATGTGGTTAGCCTCTAGGATTTTGATCTCCTTTTCTACCTCTAGCACATTGTTATTGTGGGTTTTGTTTAATTTGGATTGAATCTCAATGAATGAGCCTCTAACAGTGCTTAAGGAGCATCCCAGTAAGCGGAGGGTGAGATATCTATGTCTGAGTTGTCTTTAATATGGTTTAGTACAGTATCTTCAATGTCGTCTCTGGACGCCGTATCTTTAATAGATTTGTCATTGAACCTCACAAATTTTACAAGATGGTCTCACATTGGTGCCCATGAGAGATAAGGTTATGGCTAAGTGGTCTGAGATCAGCCAAGGGAGAATGTTTGTTTGGTCTATTAGGTGAGTGTGTTGAAAATCAGGAAAGAGTCAATTCTAGAATATGATGTGTGGGTTGTAGAAAAAGGAGTAATCCCCGTCAGGGTGTTGCAGGCTCCAAATGTCATGTAGATTGAAATTTGAGCATAGTTTAAGAAGCGACTTGTGTGATTTTGCGGGCTGAGATTAGGTTTTGGATTGCCTTTCAAGAGTGCCATCCAGGGGGAGATTAAGGTCATCGCCCATGATGAGTAACCCATTGACTGGGATTTGGCTAAGTAGAGTAGCCAAGTAGTCCCAGAACTCTGGGACATCAGAGTTCAGGGCGATTGAAGGAATTTGTGCTTTTAGAAAGTTTTTTTTAGGATTAACCTTCCTTCATTACCTGTTATATGAGATTCTACAGATAATCCCAATTTTATTGCCAATCAACTTTATCACCCCTCTTTTCTTATTGGTAGCTGGAGATCAAAGGACGTCACAAATCCAGTAATGTCCAAATAATTTCTTTGTGGGTAATCTTGATCTCCTGCAGCAGGATTACATCAGCTTTCGGTTTATAAAGATAGTTCTCAATTAACTTAAGCTTAACTTGAAGATTAAGTCCCTTGACATTTAGGAAGATCAATTTCAGATTCTTGTCAAGGGGATTGTTAGTCATGTTGTAGGAGTATGTATATGGTATGTAGTACATGAGCAGAGGGAACAACTTGGACCTGCAGTGAGTCCAGCCATGGAGATTACAGTTCTTAAGAGACAACAACTGTGCCCAAAACGTTCTTGCCCCTATGTGGGTGTGGATGAAAGTGTTTTGTTGATAATGATTAGGTAGCAAAAGGTAGTGAAGAGGTATGTCAAGCTTATGACTTGCGCAGTGCAAAAGGAAAAAATACATTAAGGTGTAACAGATAACACTACATGTCGCAGGAAGGCTTCACCTTGGGTGCTCTCTGATAGCCAGTCTGCATGTACAAGGAATTGTGAAACACTAGCTAAGCTGATACCGATGTTCTTAACCTCACCTTAGCTAAAGGTTCTCTCGGTGGCGGCTGGAAAGTAGTACTCTGCTCACCAGAACCTATAGGGCCAGCTCTCAGAAGGAAATGGGTTAAGTGAGAAGTTGGCCTGGTATATGCTGTCCACTAATTATAGTGGGCACCCTGTACCAGTCCAAACAAGCCCTTATTGGTTATAGGTTAAAGACAACCTTTATTGAAAGCTATCCTAGTGGTAGCTATGGAGAGCAGCCTTCAGGCTAAGTCTTGAAGGAATGTAAAGCAGCTTGTTTTACCAGTCTATAATCTCTTGAGTGCCTAAATGAAAGACAATGACACCAGGTATGTATGTATATGTATGTATATATATATGTATATATATATGTATATATATATATATTACCTACTGGCGGTCGCCAGTAGGTAGTTATAGTTAGGACCACGTTTCCATAGGAAAACCTCAACATTCTATTTTGAATAACTTTGGCGCCGGTCGACGAATCCTCGCGAATTTCTCAAAATAGGTGGGGCGCTACGCTCCGCTCCTACCCTGAAAGTCTCGGGGGGATTCGTCAAGCGGGGGCTGAGATAAAAGGGGGGTCCCAAAACGCGTTTTTCCCATGCATTTTTCCATAGGACCTTTAGAACGAGCTACAGCCCGAACGGCTGAACAGAATTACTAGAAATTTGGCAGAGAGGTAGTCCCTAGGTCAAGGAAGTGCCTTTTGTAGGTTTGGTGTAAATCTGTTCAGTAGATTCTGAGAAAATAGCCTTTAAATCAATATATATATCTGAGCCCGCTTACGGTACGCTTACCGTACGCTTACGGTAAGCGTACGGTGGCGTGCGCGAGCGCGATTCTGATTGGCTCTTAGATCTTAGTAAACATTCGAATCGGCAGAAACCAGGAAGCGGCGTCCGCCATTTTGTCTACCGCACTGAGTGTTATGTATCAAACATGATGGCCAAAAACATGTTACGGGGATGTTTTGACAACTCCCTCTCACATAGTCATGTTGAGGGAGTCCCCAAACATCCCCCAAGAGCAAAAACGGCATTATTTTTTTTTCGGCAATTTCGCGGGGTACGCTTACCGTACGCTTACCGTAAGCGTACGGTAAAAAAATAAAAATAAAAAAAACACTATCCACACTTTCTCCACCCCTTGTGCAAATGGTGGCCGAAGGCCACCATTTGTGCATGGCTTATCAGAGCTCAGAAAATTTTCCCAAAAAATTTCAACAGATTACCTATCACAAGGAAGCGCATAATATGTCCTCCATGTGCGCACGGTGCGCGAAGCGCATCGTGCGTACATGGCCCATCTAGCGTAACGTGGGCACGGCACTAACTGCGTAAAGTGGGTGCGCGGTGCGCGAAGCGCACCGCGTGCTCACTGTGCGCGCACGGTGCGCGAAGCGCACCGTGCGCGCACGGAACGAACTGCGTTAAGTGGGCGCGCACGCCACGAATGGCGTAAAGTCACTTAGCATTTAAAAAACCGTACAAATTCACTGAAAAAACCATAGGTTTCACACACGTTATAGTTAGGAATTAGCATTTAAAAAACCTTGCAAATTCACTGAAAAAACCATAGGTTTCACACATGTTATAGTTAGCGGAAATTTTACTGATAAAAAAACCAATGAAATTGCCCCGTTATAGTTAGTGCTGGCAACTATAACTCACGCGACCGCAATCTTCTGCTGATGACATATGTGTCTTTATGAAAAAAAAATATTTGTAATATATGTATAGCTAAAAATGTATGGAAGAAGACATGGGCAAATAAGTGTCTAAATACAGTATTAGCATCAGCAGAGGATTGCGGTCGCGTGAGTTATAGTTGCCAGCACTAACTATAACGGGGCAATTTCATTGGTTTTTTATCAGTAAAATTTCCGCTAACTATAACATGTGTGAAACCTATGGTTTTTTCAGTGAATTTGCAAGGTTTTTTAAATGCTAATTCCTAACTATAACGTGTGTGAAACCTATGGTTTTTTCAGTGAATATATATATGTATGTATATATATATATATATATATTCAGTTTTCATGGTTCACTGCTGGAGCAATCCCCATGCCTGCGACGCTGGCGCCGTCAGTGGTAGCAGCAACCACTCAAAATAATTACGGTTCTTTCCTCCAAGCATTCCCAACATTTTTGGCTGGGATTTTAATGGTTACGGTATTATATTTTCTTAGATCTCACATTTTATCTAGACGGGGCTACGGGACATCTATAGATGGTTTTACATGCCCCAATAGGGGTCATATTAACCAGTGACCACAATTGTGGTAGAGGTAATCTGTCCTGCATAGGTCCTAGTACACCCCCCCCTCTTCTTCTTATTTGTAACTATGCACTTTATTCCCACACTCCCCATACCTAGCACTTATTAAGGGCCACTTCCTGTATGCCACATGAACTATACCACCACAGAATTTCTGCCCATATGAAATTGCCTGTATGAAAAGGAAATTACACAATCACATGAGAATCAATATTATCATCGCAATTGCACTAATATCATGTTATTCACTGGAGACTGTATTTTGTCCCCAGGTACATTCCCAAATGATAAATTTCTCATCGTGTTGTCCCATGTGTAGAAAAACGGTAACAGATAAACATGAATATATGTCGAATCTAAGTAATTTTGAATTTTGTAACTTTATTGTTCATCTATTCATGATGCTAGTATTCGGCATGGCAGGATTATTATTTCAATGCAATTGTGCTGCAATTATTTAATTTGTGGATGTATAAGAAGCACTAATTGAATTACCTGCTACGTGTACACACGTAATTTCTTTTATTGTCAGAAATGCAATTTTCCGTCTATTTTACATGTAACCGTACTAAGTCACGACAATGGTTTGTTATTGTTTTAATCATCATTGTGTCACTTCATGAATTTTCAATTAGATTTCTATTATGATTGACAAGTTGACTTAATCATAGGCATAAGATTTTTGTTTAAATTTACACACGCTATTCATGCTATGCTAAACAATAGCAGTATTTATTTTATGTTCATCAACCTTGAGCATGTATTTCTACGGCTGTTGGAATACAGGAAGTCACTTGACAAAGGCTAACGCCTAAACGCTTCGTCCTGGATTAAGCTAGCGCACAAATAAAGTTTGTTTTTGCCGTTTCCTGGTGTGCCGTCTCTTCTCTCTCTGAATTGATGCTTGGAGGAAAGAACCGTAATTATATATATATGTATTTATTTCTAAACACACCCTACTAGACTCTTTATGAGACTAGAGGTCAAAACGCATAAGTTACACTTCAAATAGGACAGTAAAATAGCACAAATACACGTCAGGCCCTAGGGGCGAGCCAAACCATATACTAAAATAGTGGTATAAGAACCACGACTTAACTAGACACAAGGCCTAGAGCCTGTAGAATCGCTGGGACCCCAAGGAACCACCCAAGGTAGTGACACAGGGGACCCACGGGGGCCGTGTGCAGTGTGAGAACACAGCCGCGAGCTCCCGTTAGCTTCTATGGGGAAAGTCACGGTTACATTTTTAAAGATTAGGAACATGTAGAAACGAGTCAGGACCAAACCGTTTGGGACTTAGGATGTTCTAGGGCCAACACCCACGGGAGCACCGGAGTACTCGTGTTACCTCACCCAGGGAAGCCGGGTGCATAGGTGTCAAGTGGTGTCGGGTCACGGCGTCGATTTCAATGGGAGCTGGCAAAGAAGGGCTGCTGCCGGGAAGATGCGAAGTGTCCGAAGAGATCCAAGCCTAAATCAAAGTCGAAAAGAACCTGAAAGCAGAGGGGACAGAGTCTGGGTCACTAGCCAGTGACCAGGAAGGTGATAGGTGGATGCCCACCGATGTCGGGTGATTTCAGGTGAAGGAGGTGAAGCTTGACTCTTCAGCCACAAGGTCCAGGAGGCGTCGAGGACGACCAGGAGCTGGATTCGAGCTGTCCCACGAAGGTTGTCGAGTGCTGCAGCGTCGGTGCCCGGATTGGACACAACAAGCCTTGGCAACAGCAACCCACACAGTAAGAATAAATGCTTCGGTGCAGACCAGCAAGGTCTGAGGGACTCACCACTTGGTTGGGAGTCAGGGCACCTCTGGAGCAATCAGGGAAGCCCAAGGAAAATCAAAGTTACCCCCTCAGGGACCCACCAGTCAACGGACCAGGGATCGCGAAAGGACCTCGAGATGAAACACAAAATGGAGGCCCACGGGTCACCCGGGGTGACTAGGCCGACAATCTTCGGTGGATTCTGTGCTCGAGGTGGGGGCTACAAGTGAGCCCAAGCATGACTTCAAAAGACGTTGAGAAGTCAATGCACTTGCAAAAGTGCACGGTGACCAGGAGTTCCTGTTCCACGCTACTCACGAGGGCTGCGGGTCTCAGGTTTGCTGGGGACTCGGGTCGGCCTCTGAGATGTCTGGAAATCCTCTTCCTGGGCTGCAAACACTTCGGAATCCGGCAGGAGCTTTGGAGATGCAGACCGGCAAAATGCTTTGTGGTGCCTGCCAAGCAGGGGAGTCACTCCCTGACCCCAAGGGAGATTTCTTCAGGTCTAAAGTAGCACGTCGAAGTTCCAGGATTCAGCTTCAGAGTTTCGTCCAGGGATATCGAACGTTCTGGTTACAGAGGTTCCTTTCTTATACCTAAGGAAGGGGTAGGACTAACTCTGGGGTCCCACCTATGGGAGGGTTTGGAAAGAGGGGTGGCTACACCCATTTCCTTTGTCCAGCTTCGCGCCAGAGCAGGGTCCTGGAAGCCCTGAACCGGTTTGAGCTGGGCTATGCACAGGGACACCAAATATACCCCCAGTGCAGGACTTCAAAGCACTCAGAGAGGAGAGTGCTCCCACCCAGCCCCACTACACATAAGCCTGTCTGGGAGGTAGTTACACCTCCCTGTGACAGGAAACCTATTGTCCAGGCCTCCCCTGCCGGAGTTTCGGTCAGCAGCAGGAGGCCAGACCCGTGTCTGTGGCTGCAGCATCCATTTTGTGATGCCAGGGCTCTATTAGATTTCTACCGGGTATACCAGTACTGCCATGTCTCTCCCTCTAGAAGTGTGGGATCATATCCTCACATCAAGAGCTGATGTGGGGGTATGATTCCAAGGTGTTTGATACCAAACACGACATGTTTCCGTGCAGCCAGTCCAAAGTTAGCATTAACCGTTTTAGATATAATGCACTTAAGAGTATATGGTCAGGCTGCACCACTGACAACCCCGGAGAAGAGATTCCGAAGGCTGCAGAGGGGCTCAGCTCATTCCTGGGCACCCTCTCACATATAACCAGGCACCCTGCCTTCAGGATTGATAAGGCCTGCCATAAGGGTGACTGATAGGTT
The DNA here is from genome assembly GCF_964204655.1 of Triturus cristatus. NCBI lineage: Eukaryota > Metazoa > Chordata > Amphibia > Caudata > Salamandridae > Triturus > Triturus cristatus. The sequence goes on along the minus strand of NC_140587.1, from coordinate 435,659,023 downwards.
ACTATGTGCAGTGATAGGTGAGGTATAGTGAACCTATACCTCAGTAAGGGGTGCATGCACCACCTTACCCAGGCTGCGGTAGCAGACCTGTGGTGTCATTTTGCATGGCTTTCCAGGGGTGGCACAACAGGCTTCAGCCCCTGGTAGGCCTCTGGGGTACCTATGCCCTGGGTACATAGTATACCATATACTAGGGATTCACAAGGGTACCCCAGAATCCAATCTGGAGTGTACCTAAAGTACATGCAATCAATTTAGAGCGGAAGCAGCTAGGCTGGGGCCCTGAATAGCAGGGTCCCAGCCAGACTAAAGTGGAAAAACAGTGAAACACCAGCAAAAAGTGGGGGTAAACATGTGAAGCAGATCCTACTCTCCTACAGGTTATACTTATTGTATATTCCAACCTCACATTCTATTTACTTCTAGATTGCATCACCCACTTTTTCATGAAGTGGAAACCATATGTTTGTTATATACGGCTTTCACTGAGAGCCATTAGTGTGAATGTCAGATTCTAAATCTGATAATTCACTGATGTGATGTAGCAATGGCGAGTTACAGATACTGTACTCACTGGTGCCACGTCAAAGGAATTCCAGTCTGCTCTGGCTGCGCTCTGTGAGAGCCTATCAGAGCAGCGCTGGAATGCAGAGAGCATAGTTTATGAAGGAGAAGGAAGGGAAGGCAGAGAGTACTGGGGGAGGGCAACAGGAGGTCATGTACATATATATTTTTTTATATGTGGGCCGAAGAGGAGAGGCTATGTTTTATATGGCTCCCCCATTAGTCCTCTGCCCTTGCGTAGCAGTTGGAAGCAGGGGGAAGAGGATTCTGAAGGGTCATACATAAACTTATAGATGGGTAAAAGCAAATTGCGGAGATGTTTTTCGCCTCGGAGTGACATCACAGACAACTCAAGCTTTGCTCTCATTATCTATTTCATGTCACTCTTGGTGGAAAACATCCCTGCAAATCACTGTTACCCATCTATAACTATATGTTATGCATGGCTCGCATAGAGGGCCTCTATAATTAACATCAGTTTCTAAATTTGGTAACTCACAGCTATGATGTAGCAACCAAACTGGTTACCCACTGTTGCTAAGTCATAAAGGATTTACAGCCCAAGCTGAGAGGGCTCTCTGAGAGCCTGTCAGCACAGTGCTGCTTGTCCTCTTTGAAAGCGGAAAGCAGAGCTGCAGGAGGCGGAAGGGGAGATGGTGGGAGCTAGTTAAGTATGGCAGGTAACTCTTATTCTGTGGGAGGCGTTTAAGTCTGATCAGGGGACAAGCCCTTTCACTAATTGCTGGAGTTGAAAAACAAAAAGACCGAGGCCATTGAGAAAGAGATTGTCTCCCTTGAGGACAAACCTGCCAGGGAACTGGACTCAGAAACACTTCACCTCCTGCAGCTCAAGAGGGACGAATATAAAAGTATCGCTACTGACAGGGCTAAGAGTTGTGGGAGTGAGAGAGATGAAAGGATATATGAGTGGGGAGATAAGGCTGGAAAGCTCCTGGCCTGGCTGGACAGGAGGGAGCGGGCTGCCAAACTGGTTCCGGAACAGACCAATGAAGAGGGTGGAGTCTACACCTATCCCATCGACATAGTCCGTGAATTTACTGCCCATTATAACAGAATTTACCAATCTACTTCCCCCGTTCCTTGAAGAGGATTCTATGGGCCTCCTTCATGATATCCGCCTGCCCACTCTCTGAGGAAGATACTAAATACCTTGTTAGTGACATAACTAGCGACTAAATAGCCCAGGCAATTCGTAACTTACGTCCGGGGAAGGCGCTTGGGCCCAATGGACTGCCCATCGAGCTTTATAAGCTGCGTCCCGATGGCCTCGCCCCATTTCTCCGATCCATGTTTGAGGAGAGTAGACGTGTGGGTGTCCTTCCTCCGGACCAGAGACTGGCATCCCTTGTTGTCATCCCCAAAGAAGGGAAACCCAGAAATAAATGCACCTCCTACAGACCGATCTCCCTCTTGAATGCGGAGCCCAAGATTCTTGCCAAACTCCATGCCACACGGCTATCTCGGGTGATAACAACTTTGGTTCACCCGGATAAGTCGGGCTTTATGCCCCACCGCAACGCAGTCCTTAATTTGCGCAGGGTCCATGGAGTCTTGGGGAGAGTGGATACTGTCGCCGAACCTGCGGTGATAGTGTCGCTAGACGTCTCCATGGCCTTGGATACCATGGAATGGCCGTACCTGCTGGCTGTCCTTACCAAACTGGGGTTTGGACCTCTCTTTATATCCTGGATTAGACTTCTGTACTCGAAACCTATGGCTCAGGTGATAGTTAACAATAAGCGATCAGACCCTTTCCAGCTGCATCGTGGGACCAGACAGGGGTGCCCTTTGTCCCCCCTGCTGTTTGCCCTCGCCCTAGAGCCACTGGCGACCTGGATCCGTGCAAACCTGATTATTCGTGGACTGCAGTGGTCGATAGGCTGGGAGGAACGAATCTCGCTCTATGCAGATGACGTTCTCCTCTACCTAGCCTGCCGCAAAAAATCTTTAATTTGTGTGCTGGATATCTTCACAGTATCTGGCAAATATTCGGGCTATTTGATCAACTGGAGCAAGTCACTTATATACGTATTGGGAGGTGCAGCCCCCTCACTGCCTAGGAATTGTCCGATGCAGACAGTGAGGGATGGTTTCCGTTACCTTCGGATTTTTATCACCGCTGACCCTAAACTCAGATATGAGCGGAACTTGGTCCCTCCCCTGCAGCGCCTTAGGAGGGATGTGTTCTGTTGGAAGACCTTGCCGCTCTCACTGCTGGGCAGAGCGGCACTATTTAAAATGATGTCGCTGCCCAAGCTACTATACGCCTTGAAAAATTATTAAGATCCGGTCCCAGCACGGTACTTCAGAGAAATAGAGGGGCTGTAAAGAGAGCTGCTGTGGGAAGGGAGGCCCAGGATAGCACTTAACAAATTGGTCCTGAACTGGTACTGTGGAAATTTAGCTTGCAAACTGAACATTATCTGCGCCATCTTGCCTCTCCCCAGCGCCACGCACAGCGAATGCACGGCCGCCATTTTAAGCACCCCACTCTCCCCGCTCATTCTCGATCGCCAGCGCTTTCCCCTGGCGCTGCGAGCATCCCCCGCGCGCCGGCCGCCCCCGCTCTCTCATACACGGGCCATAAACCCTCTCATTCTGCGCGACCCTACCACGGAACCACATCCGACCGACATCCCATACATGGTCATGCCTCTCCTTTGATAACCCCCTTCCTCTGCGCCCCATTGCCCGAACTGGTCCCAGGCCATCACCTAGCCCTGCGGATGCAGTTTATTGCCCCTACTGTAAGGGAAAACACCCCACATCAAAGGGATTACAGTAGATCAAAGCCCCTACCCCCTGAGACCCGACCGGTCACACACACCCCCGGGAATTGGCGGAACACCCTGCTGCGCGATAGCCATCTCCTACTGCGGGTAAGGTGGGAACTTCTACTGTAGCTATGTGTGGGATCGGATCTGAGCCGGGGCTTCAGGGGATGTTCTCTCATGCATCAAGGGAATCTCAAGAATGTACTATGTGTAATAAAGCAATAAACCTGTGTATAAGAGACCAGGTCTCAGAGATGCAGTTAGAGCACCTCGTGACGATACCTTGCTGTCTGATCTGATGTGTTCTGCTCCGACGGAATAAAACTTGGTTTCCTGCCTTCCAGTCTCCGGCGCCTGCCTCTTTCATTGGTAAATTATCGAGTGGTATGAGAGGCGATTACCGCCGGGCAATACTTGAAAGGTTATCGACTGAAACTGCCGCTACCATTTAACAATTGGCGTCCCAAACGTGGGGCCAATCAGCGACACGTGGATCCAGTGGGAGAGGTCCCGACGACAGAGTGAACGACTGCAACGATCGGGAGAGCTCCTGCCCAATAGACCCTCGTCTGGCAGCCGATCATCCGAACTTCACTGGTTCCGAGCAGACCTCTCTCGAGTGATCTACGGTCCTGACTGGGAACCATCAGGAGTGCCGCGGCAAATACGGAGAGTAGAGGACGATCGGGCGCTGGAGGCGGAAGACGAGAAACTGTCCACGCGGTCCGGGTAAGGTCGTGATACACGACAAATTGCGAAATAATTGATTGATTGTTTGAAGCTTTGGAATACTAGTATTGCTCATTGATAGTGCTCATTGATTGTTCTCTTTGAGATATTCACTGTCTACAAACGGGGAGGAGTAGAAATACTCTCTCTCTCTCCCTTTGCAGATAGTGAAGGGTAGGTAACGCAGACTATTGTCCCCGTTGAAACCCGTCGTGCCTATCTTTATCTCCCCACTGATTGATTGTCCGAACATTGATTGTTTTGAAGAATAGTGCTCTTTGAGATATTCTCTGTTTGCAAATAACGTAGAATAGAAATATTCTGTCTAGTCTTTGCAAATAGTGAAGGGTAGGTAACGCAGACTTTTGTCCCCGTTGTAACCCGTCGTGCCTATCTTTATCTCCCCATTGATTGATTGATTGATTGTCCGAACACTAGTTGTTCGATATTGGTTCTTTTGGAGGTATTCTCTGCTTACAAATAACGAGGAATAGAGATATTCTGTCTAGTCTTTGCAAGCAGTGAAAAGATAGGTAGTGCTGACTTTTGTCCCCGTTGAAACCCGTCATGCCTATCTTCTCCCCACTGATTGGTAGTTGGTTCTGCCCGGACCGCTTATTAGAGGTGGACCATCCGGCCCCACTGGAAGGCACCCCTAATAAGGACATGTTCACTAAATATGGACTAGTCGCCGTAGCTTATACCAAGCTATGGCATAAATATACTAAGAAGGACCCCGAGAGTCAGTGGCCACTGATGGGATCCTTCGACGACCATAAGATAGAAGTGCTAGAAATAGCTCTGCGTAGCAATAAGACGACGCCTACTATGCTTGACAGCATCGGCATGTGGCGCAAAGAAGCAACGCAACGGAAAAAGAGGGAAGAAGTAAAAGCAGAAAAGGAATTACGAAAAGCAGCTCACCTTGCCGCTAGAAAGTTAGAAGAAGAAATAAAGGAGAGAAGGGAAACTAAACTAAGACAGGAGCCCGAAACATCAGGCCAGTACGCTGTTAGGACCCCTTCTTTGCTCTACCCTGAGATATCCTCTAAACAGCGAACGAATGATGAATTACTATTAGGTCCCCCGATCATTTACATGCCCCCTCCATACGCACCCTCCCAATCAATAGTGCAACACCCACAACCCCCGAACACGAACGAAAGCGGTACAGGGGCCTCGGTCCTCACGGCCTCCGCGCCGGCCGAGCCTCCTGTACCGAACACAACGTTGGCAATAACGTTGGATGACCCTGAGATGAGAAAGAAAGATTCCACCAGAATGAATCGACTAACGAAGGATGAACGAGCAGGAATCGACAAAATAGTAAAGACTCTAGTGGAGCGTAAGGAAAGTGAGGAGTATATAACAGACGTATATAACTCGTATGCAGACAGCCGCAAACGACACTGTGTCGTGCGACTTTGTTATCATGCCCTAAATGCATATGAGGATAGGTACCGCGATAAAGGTCCCGAAGGCTTAGCGACCCTATATAGGAAGGTAGACATTGGGGAAGAAGGAGAGGGCGATGTAACGATGTACACTCGAGGTCTATCGACACCTTAGAGAACACAGGCAGACCACCAAAGCAGAAACCCCCATAGCGACTAAGCCCCAGGAAGGAAGGGCTGATGCCATGATGCCCATCAAAGAAGCTGCCCCCTACTGGGTCCCCCCGCGAGGTCAGGGAACACATGACGACATCAACCACCAAGATGCGAAGGGAAGGGTTGTATATAACTGGGTCTACCAGCCGTGGGACCGGCAAGATATTTTGACCTTTAGAAAAACTCTACCCGACTTGAGAAAGAACCCGACTGCCTTCTACACTGAACTGGGTACAGCCTTAGGTTCTACGATAATGACTTTAGCAGATATCGACTTGTTCTTTGGGCTATGTCTGCCGGCTGATGTGTGGAAGCAAATCCGGAAAGTTGACCACGCTGAGCCGTTCGGATATAGCTGGGTACAACTCGATACCATAGATAAACAGCGAGAACCGGGACAGAAACCCCCGAAAGCCATATTAGAGCTCCCAGACAAGATTGTACTTAAGTTGAAGACTCTAATCCCGGAAAGAAAGGTAGATTGGTCAATAGTGACGGCTTGTCGCCAGAAACCCCAGGAGGATGTGTCTGAATACTTCTCCCGATTCGAGACTGTGTTTTCCGATTACAGTGGCCAAGACATGACCACCGCAACCGGACATCACCTCTTTGTCCAGAATTATGTGAAGGGTCTGTCACAAGAAGTTTCCCAAAAACTACAGACCAGCGAGAGTAGTTGGGCAGCCTCCAAACCCGCAGCAATTCTCCAGATGGCCCAATACTACGAAAACCAGAAAAACGAGAACGATAGGGCGTCAGAGAAGAAGAAAAAGGAACTAAAGGAGAGGGTAATGATAGCACAGTTGCAAGGGGTGACCATAGGAAGGGAACCCCCGAAAGAGAATTACCAACCAACCGCCCCAAGAAAGCTACCCCCTAGAGACCATACCCCTACACCCTACAACGGACGGAGAGACTTAGATGGGAACCAATGTGCGTTCTGTTGAGGGTTCGGACACTGGAAATCCCAGTGCCCGGTCCTTCTGGAACTTAACAAAAATAGGGATCCCAGAAACACCGCATATGACCCCAGAAATAGAGGACAGGGACGAGGGCACACGAACGACGCAATCAACGACAGGCCAGGCAGACCAAACACCTTTGATCGCCCCCGACAAAACCAGTGTCAGCAGTCCGACTACGAAAGCACCCATGACTTCGCATAGGACCGCCAGGGGCAAGGGAGGGATCCAGTCGAACTCCGTGTTGACCAGCAAGGTCCTTACGTCACTGCTAAGGTCTTGGGCACAAAATCTCCACTCCTGGTAGACACTGGGGCGACACGTAGTGCGTTATCCAAACGACTGATCCCTAGGGCACCCTTGTCTGGCTCACATGTAACCTCAATAGGCTTCGATGGAACGCCCTCCACTAACCCCTTATCAGCACCAATCTCCTTTGACTTAGAAGATAACACCACTGACACGACCTTTCTGCTCTCCTCCAACACCCCCGATGCTATTATGGGACTTGATTTGCTAAAACATTTTCGAGCTACCATCAGATGCTCCCCAGACGGAGTCCGAGTCATCCTACACGATAACCCAGATCTGTCCAGACCCTGTCACACACGGCGTATGCTCTCTATAACCGATGCTGACATGTCCCTACTCGACACATTACCTTCACATCTATGGGCTAAAACCGACTCAGATGTAGGGCGCATGGTGATTGACCCAGTACACAGAACCGTCCGACCGGACGCAGTGCTCCCAAAGCTTCCATAGTATCGGATATCACCCGAAGGCGAGAAGGCATTGGTGGAAATCATCGAGTCCCTAGTCGAGGCAGGAGTGGTAGAAGAAGTAGTCAGTAATGTTTGTAACAGCCCTATCCTACCCATTGTAAAGAAGCAAGGCGAGGGAGATGAGAAAGCCTACCGTTTCATTGTTGATTTGCGAGAGGTTAACAAAGTAGTCATACCCCAGTACCCCGTGGTCTCAGACATCACCACCATCCTCACCCTGATTCCATCCACTGCCACCACCTTTACTGTTATTGACCTCAAAAACGCATTCTTTTCCATCCCCATCCACCCAGACAGCCGCTACCTGTTCGGCTTCACTTTAAAAGCCCGTTCGTACAGATTCTGCAGGGCACCCCAAGGCTACACTGAGAGTCCCAGTATTTATAGCCAAGCCCTCAAGAGGCAGCTAGATGCAGTCCAACTACCCGATGGAGTGGTGTTGATACAGTACGTCGATGACATTCTTTTGGCGGCCGACACCACTCCACTTGCCGTCACAGCCACCATTCACCTCCTCCGCTTCCTTGCGGAGAACGGTCACAAGGTCTCCAGAAAGAAATTGCAATTCTGCCAGCCCCAAGTAACGTATCTAGGCCACCTACTATCCAAAGACGGGAGGAAACTTACCCCTGACCGAATTCAGACCATCCTAGAAACCCCTGTTCCCAAAACTCAGAAGCAAGTGCGGTCCCTAGTAGGCCTCACCTCCTTTTGTCGACAATGGTTGCCAAACTTCAGTCTTATCGTAAAACCTCTACTTTCCCTGCTGGCTAAAGATGTCCCCTTCCCCCTCCCCTGGACACCCGAATGTCAATCCTCCTTCAAAGAATTACGAGACGCCCTCTGTTCGGCCCCAGTCCTAGGAACCCCAGACTACACTAAACCTTTCTCCCTCTACACCCACGAAAGGGAGGGATGTGCGTTGTCTGTCCTAACCCAGTCCATAGGCCCTAAACAACGCCCTTGTGCCTACTTCTCTGCCAGTCTTGACCCTGTAGCCAGAGCTTTGCCCGCATGCCTTCGAGCAGTAGCCGCCGCGGCTATCTCTATCCAACAAAGCGAGGTGATCGTACTCTCAAATCCCCTCACAGTATTGGTACCCCATGCGGTTGACACCCTCCTGAACCAAACCAAGACTCAACACCTGACTAGCGCACGACTGACCGGTTACGAACTGACTCTGCTTGCACCCCACATCACATTGAAACGATGCACCACTCTGAATCCAGCTACTCTACTACCTCTCCCTGACACTGATCCCAATGCGTCCCCTATACACGACTGTGTGACCCTCACCGACGAACAGACCAAGAGTAGGGTCGACCTCCGAGATACTGCCTTCCCGGACCCTGACGGAGAACTGTGGGTGGATGGCTCATGCATCAAGCTCCCCGATGGCACCACCTCAGCTGCCTATGCAGTCACCACAGCCCGAACAGTTGTTGAGACAGCCCGCATCACACAGCGATCCGCACAGGCGGCAGAACTAATTGCTCTCACACGAGCCTGCATCCTGGCAGCAGGGACAACCGCAAACATCTACACAGACAGTCAGTACGCCTTCGGGGTAGTTCACCACTTTGGGCTCTTATGGAAAGAGAGGGGATTCTTGACTTCTCATGGCACACCCATCCTGCATGGAGATCTAGTCTCTGCCCTGACCGAAGCGGTCCTCCTCCCCACACGGCTGGCTGTGATCAAATGCCAAGCACACAAGAAGGTGACAGACATTATAGGACAGGGAAATGCACTAGCTGACATTACTGCCCGAACCACAGCCGACAATAGGTCCACGACCCGTATGTACGTGACCAGGTCACAAGCTGAGAAATGGAAGGATGCTAGGGAAACGATTAGGGACATCCAATTAGCCAGTACACCACACGAGTTAACTGAATGGGCACGGGTGGGATTGAAGGACGATGATGGTTGCTGGCGGACTAAAGACTCGAACAAATGGTTGCTACCAGACTCATACTTAATCCTCATGCTGACCATGGCACAATCCCCCGCACACATAGGGTCTGCCCCCATGATCGAACTCATCTCCAAAGTCTGGCACAACGACAAGATCCCAGACTCAGCAAAACGTCTCGTCCAACAATGCCTAGTATGCCTCCAACACAACCCTGGGAAAGGAACTGCTGTACCCCGGGGAGGGTTTGGGGTCCCCAATCACCCTTTTGAAGTCCTACAAATGGACTATGTCCAGTTAGAAAGGTGCCAAGGTTTGAAGTACGTACTTGTCGTTGTGTGTGCCTTCAGCAAGTGGGTGGAAGCCTATCCAACCCACGACAACACCGCCATGACTACCGCAAAAGTACTACTGAAGGAATTCTTCCCCCGATACGGCCTTTGTCGAATTTTGTGGAGCGACAACGGCCCTCACTTCGTAGCCGAAGTTATCCAACTCATCTTAAAAGGGTTGGGTGTAAAACAGAAATTCCATGCGGTCCTCCATCCCCAATCTGCAGGCTTGGTTGAGCGACAACGCCACCTTGAAGCTTAAGATAGCAAAAATAGTCGCCACCACAGGACTGAGATGGCCAGATGCTCTCCCACTAGCATTGCTATCAATGCGTTCCACCCCCACCAAACACCACTTAACCCCCTACAAGGTCGTCTTCGGGCGGCCCATGAACCTTTGGGCTGCTCCAAAGCCAACATCCATCCACGACGTCCCGGACGTCCTCATGTCTGACTATTTGTATAACCTAACTAAAACGTTGTCTGTCATCCATCAGCAGGTGCTGCACGCCATTCCCGATGTTTCCAGGGGCCCTGGACACGACATCCAACCCGGTGACTTCGTCTTAGTGCGTAACTTTCAGCGCACCAAGAGTCTGGAGCCCCGGTGGACGGGCCCCCTGCAAGTCCTGATCACCACCCGAACAGCTCTTCGAGTGGAGGGGAAACGCAATTGGCTGCATGCACACCACTGCAAGAAGGTATCACCGACCCTGACAACCACGGACAACATCACCGCCCAAGAAGAACTTCTGGACAAAGACCGACCATCCCTGAGCCGCTGCCCAGATACAGAGACACTCGAGTTAGTAAGATACCCTGATCCCACCGTGCCATCCAAGGAAGGGTATAACTTGCGACGAAAGGAGAGAACTTCGGCTAAGCAGACCACAGGCCAAGTAGAAATTTCAGAGCGGTAGCCTAGTCACCTCAAAGGCCACCAGGAGAGAAACTAAGCGAAGTCTGTGGTTCTGCCCGCTACAGAGTCTCTTGAAGGTGATGGAAGCGCCCGACATGAAGATGATGGAAGCAACCGGACGTCCGAAGATCCACTACAAAAACCCATAGACTGACCGAATGCACAGCTTAAAGACTATTGCACTTTTCATTACCCTTCTCTTTTGCCTTCTCCTCGTGGTCACCTTCTGGATCATGGAGGAGGGCACACCCGCTCATAAGATATTGCTGACCACCGTTCAACCTACCACCACGAAAGAACACCATCTGATCTCACTTTCACCCCAACTCCGAGAAAGGCGTAAGGAGTTCTGGAATAACTCTTTTGTGCAGTTGCTCCACCAACACAATCTTGCTGCCAACGCCACTAATTGCTGGATCTGTGGATTGCTACCACATGCCACTGGACACTCTATCCCTTTCATCCCTTCACCTTTTTCTGTCCATGGTTCCTGCCTCGCCTGGCTAATCCTCCTGCAAGAAAGCTACAAGGACAATGCCACTTCCGGCAGAACCATGTCACACTTCTACCATGGGTTCTGGCTGAACAAAACTGGAAGAACTTCTGCCCTCTTCTGCCCTCTGAGATCGAACACTTCCTTTCACATGGACATCCCTGCCAAAGAACGAGTTGAAATGCAAGTGTTCAACAACCCAGCCAGACCCACCTTCTCTTACCTCCGGAAACGGACGGCCGCCACCCTAACAGTGGCCCTGTCCGTCATCAACATCACTGGATTTGTGTGCCTCGAAGGCCTGGGGGCACAGCTGGTGGGCCACAGCTCCTGCCTCATCACCCGAACATTGGACTCAGTTGACCCACCCTCCTTTGTTGCCTCCCCGAATATGTACTTCGTCTGCGGTACTAAGGCCTACATCTGGCTTCCGAAAGGTTGGGGAGGCACCTGCTACATCGCCTTTGTCCTTCCTCCGACATATGTGGCTCCAGCAAACCATCACCGACAGAAGCGGGCCAAAGACATTGTGCAAGCCGACTCCGCCGGAGCACAGTTCATGGACGCAGTGAAAGGCCTTGTTCCACTCTGTGGTCCAATGGCAAACAGCCGTGCCATCCGCCACTTAACCCAGGCAGTCGAAACGGCGATGAACATTACGGCTGGCGCCCTCGCCAACAACACCGCCGAGCTCCAGGCCGTCCGCTTAGTGGCCCTTCAGAACCGCCTCGTTCTAGATGTGGTTCTGGCTGATCGTGGAGGAGCATGGCGCATCATTGGGTCCAGCTGTTGTACCTACGTACCGGATAACTCACCCTCAGTCTACAAAGCAATTGAACACCTCCACAGACTGTCCACAGAGGTCCATCAAGAGCAAGAAGAATGGTCACTGGGGAGTTGGTTTTGGGACACTATTAAAAGTTGGGGATGGAGGCTGTTTTCATTTATCCTCATACCAATTGTGATACTATGTGGATGTTGCTTGGGGATTCAGTGTCTGCCACCTTTATGTTCGCTTTTTATGAACTGCATCTGCCCTAAGACTTTGGACTTTGAAACAGAGCGAATGAAAGCTCTGTATGAGGTGGAAGTTCGGAGTATTATGGGGATAGATCCGAACTAGGCAAGCTGGCGAGATATGTTAAAAGGGAGGACTGTGGAAATTTAGCTTGCAAACTGAACATTATCTGCGCCATCTTGCCTCTCCCCAGCGCCACGCACAGCGAATGCACGGCCGCCATTTTAAGCACCCCACTCTCTCCCCGCTCATTCTCGATCGCCAGCGCTTTCCCCTGGCGCTGCGAGCATCCCCCGCGCGCCGGCCGCCCCCGCTCTCTCATACACGGGCCATAAACCCTCTCATTCTGCGCGACCCTGCTACGGAACCACATCCGACCGACATCCCATACATGGTCATGCCTCTCCTTTGATAACCCCCTTCCTCTGCGCCCCATTGCCCGAACTGGTCCCAGGCCATCACCTAGCCCTGCGGATGCAGTTTATTGCCCCTACTGTAAGGGAAACACCCCACATCAAAGGGATTACAGTAGATCAAAGCCCCTACCCCCTGAGACCCGACCGGTCACACACACCCCCGGGAATTGGCGGAACATCCTGCTGCGCGATAGCCATCTCCTACTGCGGGTAAGGTGGGAACTTCTACTGTAGCTATGTGTGGGATCGGATCTGAGCCGGGGCTTCAGGGGATGTTCTCTAATGCATCAAGGGAATCTCAAGAATGTACTATGTGTAATAAAGCAATAAACCTGTGTATAAGAGACCAGGTCTCAGAGATGCAGTTAGAGCACCTCGTGACGATACCTTGCTGTCTGATCTGATGTGTTCTGCTCCGACGGAATAAAACTTTGTTTCCTGCCTTCCAGTCTCCGGCGCCTGCCTCTTTCATTGGTAAATTATCGAGTGGTATGAGAGGCGATTACCGCCGGGCAATACTTGAAAGGTTATCGACTGAAACTGCCGCTACCATTTAACAGTACGACAGAAGCATCAGCCTCCCTGACATTCGGAGAGATTATTGGGCGTCCCATCTAGCGCCTATCAATCAATGCACATATCGCCAGCTGGATGACCCGGCTTTTACTGTGGACGGGTGGCTACTGCCTGGAGTGAATTAGAATAGAGCCTTGTATTCCAACCCCCAGAGACTCTCCCTCACTGGCCCTACCAAACACTCTGTTACTATTTGGCACTCTGTCAATAAAAGCCTAGGTTGGGACCGGAAGCTCATGCTGGCTACGCCTCTGTGGGACTCTGAACTGTTGGGTAACCTCTGGTCCACGAAAGGGTTTGATAAGTGGGACCTGATTGGTATATCCCGCCTGGGTGCTCTCTGGGTTAGGGGTGCTATGGTCCCTTTTGCCACACTTCAACAACAGTTTGAGCTTTCCGATACGGAATTATTCCGATATATGCAGATTCGACACGCTATCACCACAGCCCTGCAGATAGGCACGACCCCCCCCGAATCATCGCCACTGGAGGATCGTTTGCTAGACGGCTACCTTCCCCAGAAAGCGATCTCCCTCACATACAAGAAATTGATTAACAATACCCCTGACCCTCTAGGGCACTTGCGTGAGTGTTGGAAGAGAGATGGCTTAGAGTTCGATGACTAGGTATGGCGTGAGGCGGTTGCCTCACCTAGGGAGGTGGCCATCCAGCACGTCTGCGAGTGGTCCAGCTCAAGATACTCCACAGAACACACATCACTGGGACACAACTAGTTCATATGGGGAGGAGTGACAGGGGTGATGGCAGACGCCGTTGTGGGCACACGGGTACCTTTATCCACATAATATGGGAATGCGACCAGATACAAAAGTATTGGCGAGAAATACACAAGGTGATGGAGGTGCTGCACAAGACCATTCGTCTGGAGACTAAACGATGTCTTCTAAACATGTGGGGTCCCACTGATTTAACGAGTATGGAGAGGATCGGGGCTACATTGGGAGCAATGGTGGCCAAACGAGATATAGCCCGGCAGTGGGGAGCGGCTGCTCCACCTACCCTGGCCTCCTGGTAGAGGTATCTGGACTGGTGCATGTTCAGGGAGAAGACTGTATATGTAGCACGAGGATGCCCCAGAAAGTGGTCCGCGGTGTGGTCTGGGTGGAACGCCTATGGGTGAGGAATCTGTGTGGCCCCGGTGCATTCCTCAGAGGAGGAACTTCTACCCCCTTGACTCAACTCAAAGGGTAAATAGTCATCATTTGATTCATGTATTTTGTTTTACTGCTGCCACCACTGTACTGTCCCATCATGACCGTGCCATTGCCGACTTTTTGTATTTGTTTTTCTTGTATAAAACAATAAAATAAAAAAAAATAAAAGGATGGCAGGTAAGATATTTATTTTTCACATTTAGGTCAGGGAGGAGCCCCTGCACAGCAGTTGAAAGCAGGGGCAGATAATTTTGGGGGCCATACATAATATGAAAATGTACCTCGGTGCTGAATGACATAATTGACTAAGCGAGCTTTTCTCGAACAATCTATTAAATATCACTCAGAACCCCTTGGTGAAAAACATCCCCATAATTCTCTGTTAATTATCTATAATTCTACATATCTACAACGGTGAATTCATTCCATGTTTGCCAACTTTGTGCTATCACGCAGTGCCCAACCAGGATGTCCTATTTCACTGTTATTCCTTGTAGATTTTGAACCCTTATTATATTTATTCATACATTAATGACAACAAGTCTGACGTCCAAGCGGCTAAATCATAGTCTGTGGAAACATTTGTCCCCAACACAGAAGCAGTGGGTCCAACACAGATTTTTCTTCCAATGATTTGACAATCCTGAGGACCCAGTACATATTTTTCTTCCTAAGATTTGACAATCCTGAAATCTCAGGCTACATCTTAAAAACACAAAGTCTTCAACATAACCCCCTTGATTCTTACAGTAAAAGGCTCAGGTTTAATAGTGGCATCTTAGCTCTTTAAAATAAATAGGTGCATTCTACTGCTGCAATAGCATGAATGACAATGACAGCACATAAAAATGGCGACCATGATACATTTCTTGGTGGGGCTCCTCAGAAGTCTTATAAAGAAAGCTGTTCACTCCTAATATAAACTATAAACTGCATATGATTGCCACAAACCTATCACTTTTGTTGAAAACAATTGTCCCTTTACAGTCTACCAAAAAACGCACAAAAAAAGAGATTATCCCTATGAAAAATAAAAATGGGGATTGCGATTGCAGAACTATGACAACAGCCTATGAGCTTTCTATTTAATCCTAGGTGTAGAGCTCGTTCAGATTTGACAGGCGACAAAATCCTTTGACTGCAAACCAAATGACAAAAGGCAGCCCCTTTACATGTAGAAACACTATGAAGTAAAAAGGTCCAAAACATGTTTACACCTTCTAAATCAAACTGTTGAACGTATCCGTCTAGATAATGCATTCTACAACTGCGTAAACAAATTAACTAATATGCCTTTACAGTTTAACAAAAAAAGAGTAAATAAAACATCCTTAAAGTTCCCAGCCTGACAAAAATAAGAAGTGTTACTTGTTGAAGTAATTTGTGATGATCCTTGGAAATTTGAAATTCTGGTAGATCAAAACAGTTATCCTACCGACAACAGTATCTCACAAAATTAAACAGTTATCCAATCGACCACATTATCTCAAAATCAATTTAGTAGGCACAATTTAAATATTTGCATCATACCCATTAGTCTCCCCTGTGGATTCAGAGAATGCAAAATATTGTGTCTAAAGACTGCATGAGAATCCACACATCCTTTATGGGTTCATGGACAGGGATCTGGAATTGCAGACATCCATTTGATGGGCCTAGCACTAGATTATCAAACACAGGTGGGCTTGCTGTGATTCATGAGGCTGAGATTTGTCTGTTGAGGCTCACAAGAAATAGGTGTTTTAACTTTGCCCAAATACAAACCAAGTGTAGAAAGTTCTTAGTGGTAAAGTAGAATTGAACTCATGAATAATAAACTGCATCTCTAAACAGAATAAAGAGGATGCTGCAAGATACACAGTGATGAGGGATACTCCCAGTATTTGAGATACGCCAGAGCACTAACAAAGTGTTAATTTCTCATTGTATAGAGGTAAGGAAAAAAAACAATTATCTCCAGAAGTCACAAATGTATGAAGTCAGAGGCAGAAACCTTACTTGTAGGGAGCAGGCTGAGCCAGCATTCTATTGGCCACTTCTATCGTGTTGCATTTTAGTTTCATGAAAATGTGTACTTCATATTAAAATATAGAGTAGGCTACTTAGAGATATCTAAAAGGTCACTTTTGAAGTTAGATGCTGGAAGTTAATGACAGATTACAAAATCTTTTATTTGCCTTTAAATACCCATTGAAATCTGCACCTATTTCTGCCCAGCATAGTGATATTTAGTATCTCCGCTTTCTCTCTTATCCCATTCTCCTTTCCCTGATTTAACTATTTGGTTAGCATATCATGTGTGTCTGGTCAGTAGTGACTGGGGTAAGGGACTTAAGAGTTCTTTGCTGCGGTTCGATCCAAGATACAAGGTTAGACCTATCTGACAAAGGGTTTGTGAATGGAATTCGAATGAAGAACACAACAATCAAGCTAACAGCCTTGTGAACCCTTTTCTATTGGAACACAAACCGTCTGAGGGGAACAAAGTAGAAGGGCTTATGAGTGGACAGGTGACAAACCATTGCAGGACACAATCAGAGGCTTCCCTGCACAGGTTACATGGGACTCTGAATATTGAACATGAATCAGTGGAGAGTGTACCCGAAACATGAGCATCAGACAGATGAAAGCAGGAAGCAAATGAGACATTCTTCAGTGAGGGTCCAATGGGAGCTGTTGTGAGACAGAAGACAACTGTCTAGCTAAACAAAAAGCCAGATGCATTTGTTGAACAAGCATTTGCAGTGCAATAGGTCTAGCATTTACACGAACTTGAGCTTTTATCAGGAATGACAATGCCTTTTATTTGGATTTTGGTTTCTAAAACAAATAAAAGGCATTGTCATTTACAATGCTAATAGCTTAAACGTTCACAAATGCAAGACCTATGGCATTGCAAATGCCGGTTTTTAAAAGCGCCCCATGCCGCCCTTTCACTTTAATGGCAGCCACGCCCCTTTCTTTAGACAGGCCACGTCTATAGAAAGGTGCACGGCTGCCATCAAAGTGAAAGCGTGATATGGGGCACTTTTACAACAAAAAAAAAGCATTTGTTTAAGTTGTTAAACAAATGTTTTTTTTGTTTGTAAAAGCGACCCATGTCACGCTTAGACTTTAATGGCAGCCACGTACCTTTCTTTAGATGCGGCTCGTGTAAAGAAAGGTGCGGCCACCATTAAAGTAAAAGCGCGTATGGGGCGATATTTAAAATAAAAAGCATTTTTATGCAGCATAGCGCGTGCATAAGTGCTGCGCTGTGCAGGGAGCATTTTTTAAAGATAAAGCGCAGCGTCCATGATAGAGCGCCGCACTGTGATGAAAACAGGGTGGGTTAGGGAGAGCCTGGCATGCCTGCAAAAGCAGCTATATTAAAGAAAATAGTGCTCACAAACTGTAGCTAAAACACTGTGCAACCACACCAGTAAAAAGTCCAGTCCTCGTGGGAGGTTGCAAATGCAGACAAGGCATTACTAAGGCGGGACTAACAAGCATATTAACAAATCAGAAGCAACCATTTAGAAAAGACAGTAGCAGGAGACAATTGAAAAGCTGGGCGGAGAGAATACAGCATGCCGCGCAGAACAGCGCATTCGCTGCCTAGGCTCAACCTAAAACAAGCATTTGCAACGCAATAGGTCTCGCATTTATGCCAGTTTGAGCTATTGGCATTGGAAATTAAAATGCTTTTTAGGTATCGCCTACGCAGCGCGCATCCGCTGCATAGGAGGAGAACTCTTGATATCTATTCACTTTTTGGGCCAAAAACGTGCATGCGTTGCATTGCTTTCAATCGCAACGTGTGCACGTTTGGAGATTCCCTTGCGGGAGCAAGCTTTGAAACCATCTGTTTGTAATTAACAGATAGTTCCTGCTCGCTCCCGCAAGGGAAACAGGTGCAGGCCCCCTCCTCTCTCCCCTCCCCCTGCTGCCTCCTTGCGAAACCTTTTTTATTTTCTTTCAGCGCGAGGCACGCGCTTGTTCTTGTGCTCTAATGTCCTTAATCTCATCTTTGTTCTTTAGAATTTTGGTAAGTTTTAAGTAAGCAACCTTTACATATTTGTGTATATTAAGTTCGGATATTTCTTTTGAAAGTATTTCATATTTTTGAAAAAATGTCTACTCGATGAAAATCTATGTGGCTGAGTTGCACGGTTTTGATTATACAGAACACAAAGGCAGTTTATGAAGCGTTCCCTCTAATTGGTGTGCTTCTGCTTGCTGGCGGCAGGGAGCCTAGGAGGTGAGAACTGGCTTACAAGAAAAACCCTGCCGACTGCCCATTATCCTGTCTACACAATTCATGCCAATTTTCTGTTCAGCCGCACATTGAAACTGTGTGCAAACTGCATCTATCTTTAGAACAGGCTGTTCGACATTTGCCAAATTTACTAGTCTGACGAAGCAAAAGAGTGGCCGAAAAAACACACCCACTGATATTTCAGAGCAACAAAATGACTCTTGAGCATTCCGCAATCTATATCAGTCTATTGTCTGCTCACTATATTTTTGGTTATGGTAAAATACCCATTGATGACAGGCACATGATCGCGTAACAACACAAAACAACAAAATTCTTCTGACATTCCTCGTGAAAACAGGGAAAAGTTACACTCTGTGATTAAAGGAAATGTAACCGTGTCAACACGGGCAAGTGGCAGAGCAAATGGTCGCTAAACACAGGCATACCAGAGATGAGAAGTCATTCAGAGTGGACCCGCCACCAAACACTGCACGAGGAGCAGCAAAACACGGCCAATGCGTCAAATGCAGCTTAAAAAGGGTTTGCAGAAGTTTGCTTTCCTTTCTGCACACGGTCAGCCCTTCCGCAAGAACACACACACTGCGCAAGACTCGAAAAAAGAAAAAGAATCTTACATTAGTTTCTGCTGCGTCTCCACATCCTGGCCCCGTCTTCTCAATCAAGGAGCTGCAGTGTGCCCTGCCGAGGCATCCTTGTGAACCCAAGAGCCAGGACAGCTCTCACTAAAACGGCTTTGCTTGAAGACATCCCGGCTGATTCATCCCAATTATCCTTGAGGTTACAGAGAGCAAATGCAAACAAGCATTGAAAATGCAAAATGTCTCGCCTTTGATTAAGTTTAAGCCATTTGCTTTGCTAATGGTATTGCATAGCAAAGCAAATGGCTTTAACTTAACGAAAGGCGAGACCTATTGCATTATTAATGCTGGTTACTTCTTGCAGAAATCTAGCACAGAAGGATGGCGTGTCACTGCAGATATGACTAGGCAGAGAGCTTTAGAGCTCATATCTCCTACAGGAAGGTGTGAGGAGGCCTCTGAAGCCCAACCAAAATACATGGCCTTTGAAAGGAACAGGCTTAACTTAGAGTTGAGATTATATACATTAATGATTATTGCCCCATTCCACTCATGACTCAGTCAGAAAAGTCAAATACTTCACTTGAGCGATTTTGCTACTCATGAGTCACAAATACATCATTTTCCTCTCCACGGATATCTAACCAATAGCCTTTGAGCATTGATGAACCTCCCTCTGTTAGTGGCTCAAGTGACTAAACATGGTGTCAGCGGTTCTGTAACATACTCTGTAAGTAGTTTTAAGATCAGGATGTGTGCTGAGATGTGCCACACCTAGTAAAGTTACCTTACAGCCACCGTAAGGTTTGCAAGCTCCAGCTGGACTTGTTCTCTTGTGACTCCGCACAGCGACTTTGAACACAGGAAGAGGCACCAACACAATACAACATGGCGACTAGAAGGAGCATCGGGACTAACAAAGACACTATTCTCCACGGAAAGTGTGATAAATGCCAGCAACTGACTCGCACCACTCTGCATGTCAAAAGCAGAAACAGAACAGAAAACAAGTATTGGCAAACCCAACATACCTAGCCTTGCCTGGTACAATAGATGCATACTTTTGCTTTTAATTGAAAATCTATGAAACAAAAATATAAAGAAAGAAAAACACGCTGCCACCAAAACTTTGCTGACATATGCTTGCAATGTTTAGTTACAAAAATTTTTTGAATTTACAGTGCAGTACATTTGTTTCCTGGCCGGCAGGTGTACTTAAAACAAGTATATTCTAATTGGCCATAAAAAAGTAATATTGGCTTTAAATTACTCTAACCTGAAGACAGAGACTGAACTCTGTGTACAGGAGAAGGCCATAAACTGATTTGCATATAGTTAGTTCTCGCTTAAAGTGACACGGACGAGCAAAACACAAAACCAAACAAAAAAAGCAATGGTTTGGAAAGCGGACGGGGTATTTTATTACCAGTGGCTCACACTAATTAATGGAGAGACGAATGGAACTGAGTTGCACATTTTGAGACACTGAAATCTGTGTGATAGGTCAGACCAGAACCAGTTCAAAGCCGTCACAGAAGTAAACACACTATAGCCCTTACGCCTCAAGCCAAAGCAGTTATTAAGGCCATCTTTGTTGTTATAGGACCCTGTCTGAAGCTTAACAGGTAGAGGGTCTTTAACAGGCGTTACAGCCCTCGGCGGCAGGCTACAATACAGCCATCATTATTTCTAAACAAAAAATAGCTTTGAACAATGTTTTTAAACCAGTCTCACTTGCACCAGTGTGATGAGGGAGTCCAAATCTCACCACACGTTAGGTGGGGGGAGGGGGCAGAGGACGAAAGTCTGTAGTTTGCAGTAACAAAGTAGCGTCAAATAAAGAAAAGAAAAAAGCATCCCACACGCAAGATATAATCAAAAGCTTACCTTTGAAGCCGAACCTTTGAAGCAGAGTCCTCATGCATAAAAACTTAAGTTTTATGCCGAGTCCGCCGTCAGGAGCCACCAGTAAAGCATCCAGTCCTATGCGTGCACATCTTCTGTCCCACGACGTGCACGCTTGGAATCCGTATTGATTCCAAAAGGCCCTTGCATGGCGAGAGCAGCACATGCGCGCAGCTAACGCCAGGCGAGACCTAAAAACTGTCATCAGATCACCTGTGTTAGGCAGTGATGCAGCAAAATAGTGCATTGCCGAATGGCTAATCACCCATGGGCATAATGGCTATCAGTGCACCAAAACTGCTCCAAATGGATAGGTCACCATCCTAAGAACCAACCAGAGCACTCCATTGGCAAAGAAAGGATATGTGATGGGCCCAGCTACTTCATGCTGTGTAATCCATTTCTTCTGGCAATATTGTGCTTGGTGGATATGGCGTTCTGCAACGTTGAGTTTTTAAACATCAGTATTGTAATAGTGGATATGGAGGTACCATTCTGATTGTGGGCGTGCAGGTAGCACGATTGCTGGGTTAAAGAGCCTTGTGGTGCATTTGCGGGTCTTTAGGGAGGACTGTAGATTCTAGGGCATGGACCATAGCAGCTCAAATCCTTAATTTCCCGAATAGGTTGTATTCCTTTTGCCATAGGGCTGTGGATGCAGAAACTTTCTTCTGGGGTTAATGTTTGTCTTGAAACTTCACTAGCAACCTTGTCAGGTCTCTTTAATGCCTTGTTCTTTTAGAACTAGTGAGAGTTGGGGAAAACACTTTGAAGGTTTTAAGGTTGATGTTGCATCCACGCATAATTCTTGCTGTGGTTTGCATGATGCGTGTCCCTGGTGATCAAACCGCCTTTTCTGGAGGAAGTGAATCTTGAGGCAGCAATATGCATGATGGGCTAAGACACAGCGCTATGAGTGTGGGGTTGCAAGCAACGCTATGAATGGTAGGTTTTGCTCCTTTTGATTAGTAGTTTACTTTATGGGTTCTTTCTCGTCCGCTGCACCCTCAAAAGACCAGAAACTGACAATTTACCATTCTAAATCTGAAATGGAGTATTCTAATCCAGTGCAAGAACATTTTCGGGAAAGTTTCCCTTTCCCAAGAAATTGTAATGTAGTGTTTATATGTTGTAAATTGGTATCTCAACGCATTTCCGGCGGCTACTGCCATGAGGACGCAGCTGAAGGCAATAACACCTAGGAATGCTGCAGTAGTGCGATTGTGGGCAGGGCCCGCCTTTAGTATGTGTGAGCTGGGCACACACCCGGGGCGCATGTCAACAGAGGGATGCCGGAGCATCCTGCAACAGGTTTCTTCCAGCGTGCCTCTAACCAGAAGGGCATTGAAACGCCGTTTCTGGAGGCTGCTGTTGTCAGTTTCTTATTTTGACTGCTATTCTTTTCGTGCTGTTTTTCCCATCCACCCACACTCTGGTTTTGCCCAGGGCGCTTTCTAAGCAGAGGCCACCTCTGATCGTGGGGGTGGGAGCAGCACGGTGGTGAGTTAGGAGGCAGGTGTGTGAGTGGGGAGTTTGGAGGCAGCACTGTGATTTGCGGGTTCGGAGGTAGAGTTGAGACTGGAGGGCCCAATGGCAGCACTGCAATTGATGATGTAAGAGGTAGTACCGCGAATAGTGGGTTAGAATATATATAAGGAATTTGAAGACAGCGCTGGGTGGAGGGAATCACTGTGATTGTAGCAAGCGCTGTTAGTAGCACTTAGTATTCTGAGGAGAAACGTGAGTAGTGAGGACAGCAGCACTGTGGTTATGACTCGAGTTTTAAATCTGAGGATAAGAATGGGTTTTTTGAGGCAGCTCTAAATACGGTGGGTTTAGGGTTAAAGGTAGAATGGCGGTAATTGTGGTTTTTTTTTTTAGCTTTGTAGGTGCAGAGGCTTTGATCAAAAATTCTCAGATTTCAATCTTCCATGTCAGACTTATTTTTATTACAGGACATTCCCCGGAGTGGATACGTATGCAGTCATTCACCATGGGGCTCGAAGCTGGCCTGGGAACGTGACGTGCGCGGGGCCCCTGGTGTCCATGACCGCATTGCCTCTGGATGTTCTCCCTGGTGACATGAAGAGAGCCGGGACCTTTACTTTCCGGCAGCGAGTGCCATAAAACACCTCTAGCCCGGCCTGCCAACAGGGGCCGCTCTTCCTACTGTGGCAGGCGTCTCTGCTCTGCCACGTGCCGGCCTGTTCCGGCTTCTGACAGGAGTGTGATCCACGTATTGCGTGGCTGTGCGACAAGCAACGCCTTTATTTGGTGACTGGCATTATCCAGCGTGACGCTTGACTACAGCCATGGTGCTGAAAGTTGTCAATGATCTCTGGAAGTAACATATTTAGGAACAAAACTTTAAAATGAACTCGGCGCACGATGCAAACACAGGGGTGTGGCACAATGAAACACAAAATAAACAGAACTCTCGGGAAGGTGAAAATTAAAAACTATACGTGGATAGGAATGGTGTACTTATGAGAAAGAAACGTCCCGCATTTGTTCGAAATGGCACATGCGCATTAGCAGTGTTGTGCAACGATAGGATTCCCGGTATTTAAAAGAGAGATAGGGCGGTGACCTGTTTCCGACGAATGCAAATAATGCGCCATCTTGGAATGGAGCGTATCGCCTAAGGGTACTAAGCATGACTGGTGCTCAGGAAGTGAGTGGAAGGAGCAGGTGGTTGAACAGCAGCTAAAACTGGCCTGCTTAACTGGTTGTCTTCTTAGGGAGCAAAAGAGATCTATCACCAAACGTGTGCACCCAGCGCTAAAAATTTACGACACAAAGATTAATGCCGCTATTTTAGATGGTGCGGATCTCTGGGGTACATGGATCTTTCTAGCCTGTTTAAAGCACAGTGTAAGTTCTTGCGGAGTTTATTGGGGCTACCGCAATCCACTCCATCCATACCTCTTTGTTTGGATTTAGGATGTAACCCAATAAATGAGATGGCAAGGTTCAGATTGGTAGCCCTCTGGAGGCGGATTTGGACTTCTCCCGACCTTGTCCTTTTTGCTAATGAACTTGCTGAAGTTAGGTCTATTGAGGGCTCCGGGAGAATTCCATGGCTACGTACGGTAAAAACCATTTTGGTCGAAATGGGAATGGAACAGCTGTGGGTGTCTCCAGGAACCAATGTGTTTCCCACCAAACAAGAATTTAAAGCGCTGTATTGGGCCTCAGTTCGACAAACCTTAGTGATTGCCTCTAGCTCTACCAGTCTAACAGGAAGGTTCCTGATTAATAAGCTGGATCTCTCTCGCGAGAATTACTGGGATATTATCACCAGGCCTCTCGACAAGAAACTTTATCACCAGTTTCGGGTGGGATCCCTGCCTTTGAATTCATTCACAAAAAATTGGGCTTCTGGAGTAACCGAATTTTGTCAATGGTGCCCAGGCCATAAGGAGACTGGGGGTCATCTTTTATTTGCCTGTCCCATGTATCAAGACCCACGTAGAAAATGGATAAAACCTTTGTTCCAACGCCTTACCTGCAGTTGGTCTGCGGAGGCCATTCGGGTATTAAAGACCAATACCTCAGAGTTGTTTGTGGTGAGCATAGCGAAATTTCTTGGTTGGGTTTGGATTATTAGAGCTAAAAAACAGGCAGAAAAGATTTCTCCTCTGAATTGTATTTAAAACCTTATTGTTCTGATCTAACGTTGGACATTGTATAGTGTATTAAGACTGTTTTAATTACTGTTTTTATACTCTTAAAATTATTTAGACGGGCTGTCTTTGTATTATTAGGATGTTAATAAGGGTTTTAATGTACTGATCTTATTGTGTGTAAAAATATTCGTAAATTGGCCAGTTTATTGTGTATGTAAAGTATGAGTAGATTGATAATTGGTCCAAACTGTCTGTGTTGATCTTGCTGTCTTTTATGATTTTATTATCGAAATAAAGACTTTAAAACCTGAACCTGAGTGGAGTTTAAGAGTCTTGGGGTGAAGATAAAAATCAAACTAACCGACATTACAATACACAAAACATGGAAGAGTATGTCACAAAGTAGTGGCTGAAATAGAAAAAGAATAGCAACTAGGAAATCAATGAGCGGATAATAAATGTGAGAGGGTATAGTATACGATGTAAAAGGCATGTGAACAGAGTCATAGCCCACAGGTAAAAACAGTGATGCCAACATCCAGAGAGTGAAAAGAAACGAAGGCTACAACCAGGGTGATTGAGAGAGTGAGAGAATTGTAACAGTATGAACAACAAGTGCTCGCCATGACGTTTTCGTTTAGCTTTTTCTGCCGTGGCCTCGCCTGCTAAAAGGTTTCTTATCTTTATGGGGCCATGTGTTTGGCCCCATAAAGATAAGAAACCTTTTAATTCAGTAGGAAAGCAGGCGAGGCCGTCCAAGTGGGACGGCAGAAAAAGCAGAGCGAAAACATCACCAACAGCTCTTTCCCAATGGTTGGCCGCCGTTTAGCATAAACGGTGACGCCGGCCAATGGGAAAGAAGAGCGGGGCTTAAAGCCCTTTACTGAAAAATCCCCAAAACATTAAATCTCGCCAGCGAGACTGCACATGTGCGCAGCCTACACTAGCGAGACCTAAAAAAATTCTGTGACACATAATTATACCGAGCTGTATAGACAGCCGCAGAAGACAACAGCAACACGCCACCTATGTAATCAGAGGCTCTGCGCCGAAGCTGCAGCAACATGTCCACCGTGCGTCGGGCTTGGGTGGGGACAGTGTGATCTCTGGGCGGACTAAGAGTCTACAGACAAACGGAGATTCCCATTCCACAGAAAGCGCTTCGATCAAAAAGGAAGCACCAAGCTTTAGGCAATTTCATAAACCCTCTTTTGTTAATACGGTTGGTGTCATGCCAATGAAAGACTGTCTTTTCTGAATGAAGTGGGGCTTTGTGGTAGCCACAGTCATTCTGTTCTTGAGTCAGTGGTGACCGAGTTTAATGTTTAGACGGTGGGAATTAATGTATTTATAATTAAGTCTTGACATTACACCCAGGGCACAATAGGTCTCACCTTTGGGACCTTATTAGTGTTTAGCCATGCAACAGTTGATGTTGTGGCACCAAGAATATTGTTCTGCATAATTAAATACTTATAAGGTCCCAAAAGCGAGACCTTTTGGCTATGCCAATGCTTGTTATTTATTTTTTGGAGTTTGAAACATAAATAAAACGCATGGTCATTTAAAATGCAAATAGCTTCAACTTGTGTAAATGCGAGACCTATTGCATTGCAAATGCTCGTCAAGCCACATTTGCTTACTGTTTTCAATTTATTATGTGGATGTCAAAATGCATATTTTAAGAAAAAAAAAACTGACAACACGTGCAGCTGGTGTATTACTTCCAATGAAAGGAAGACTCATTCTTCTGCTTTGCACTTACAATTGCTTATTTATAAATGATAAGCACATTAAATGATCTACTGCAAGCCACTGGCAAAAAAATACCATGCACTGTTATAGTTGAGGAACGTCAACAAATACAAAGAGCAGCATTATGGCCAACAAGCACATGAACCCATTTCCAAGTGTGACAGACTGCAGCCTAATGTTTGACCTGTATGCATGGGGCGCAGGAGATGTGATGCAATGACAGCGTTGGAAAATCACTTTGCACATTAATCGCTCCCGTTACGTACTACACAGGCCGGGGGGGTGGGTGGGGATTGCATTCTCAGTATTAACCCCTTCGCTGCTAGGCCCCCCCCCCACCAACATTTTTTACACAGTTTTGCCAATCTTCTAGGACATAGCCTATTTTTGCTATTTTTTGTGCTTTCAACCTCCTTCCAGTTAATGAGAGAACTGGGTATGAAAGAAATAATGGATCCTGGAAAGCTATAAATTTCAGAAAAGTAGACAAAATTCTGAATTCAGCAAGGGGTCATTTGTGTAGATCCATCAAGGTTTCTTTATAGAAACTAACAGTTAAATATAGGAAAAATTTAAAATTGGTTGGGAAAAAAAAAACAGCCTTGTGTGTCAACGTTTTCATTTGTAACTTCTTCTAATTATGACAGCTCTTTGAAAGCAATATACGGTTACATCCGCTGGACCTTTCTGGTTGTGGGGATATATACGACTTGTAGGTTC
Source organism: Triturus cristatus (assembly GCF_964204655.1). Lineage (NCBI taxonomy): Eukaryota > Metazoa > Chordata > Amphibia > Caudata > Salamandridae > Triturus > Triturus cristatus. Next base: position 435,631,886 of record NC_140587.1, on the reverse strand, counting down.
ACCAAGAACCCGACGAACCCAGAGTCAAGAACTGAGCAGCAATTTGCAATGGCTTTTTATTATGTACCGGGTATATATCAATTATTGTGGGAAAATGTACACATGGGAAAAAAAAAAAAAAAAAAAAAATCGGTATGAAAGACATCTGTGTATTTCTGAAATGGGAAGAAATTATAGAGTTTAGAAACAGTAGATATTTGCACATTTTCGAAATTGGGAATACTCATACTAGCATGAGAATTATCGGTCATTTTTCAAAATGACTTTTACACAGTGTCTTTCATTTGGAAGGCATAAATGCATCAAAAGTCAATAGGTAATAACAGTTGCTTTACAAATCTGAATTACCCCAAGTCTCCCGATAAAAATGGTACCTCACTTGTGTGGGTCGGCCTAGTGCCCGCGACAGGAAACAGCGCAAAACGCAACGTGGTCCCACCTCAATTTAGCAGTGAAAATGACCCATTTTTGGCAAAGTGCCTAGCTGTAGTTTTTTAACCATAGCTCTGCCAGCACCTAGGGAAACCTAGCAAACCTATACATTTTTGAAAACTAGACACCCAGGGTAATCCAGGATGGGGTGACTTTACTGCCTCGCACCAGGTTCTGTTACCCAAAATCCCTTGCAAACCTAAATAATTGGCAAAAAACACACATTTTCCCCACATTTCTGTGGTGGAAAGTTCTGGAACCTGCGTGGATCCACAAATTTCCACCCACCCTGCGTTCCCCAAAGTCTTCAGAGAAAAATGATGACAAGTCACTTACCACTCCAGTTAAACAGATAGAAAGCAAAACTACATTTAACCCCCAGTTGTTGAGGTCTTTTTGCCAGATATTGCGTCCTCAAAAAAAATAAACACAAGGGATAAATATGTAACATTAAAGAAAATACATTGGCTGACTGGGGAGGGGGTCCATAGTTAAAAAAATAAAATACATTGCTCTGGTTAGCTCGTTTTTCACTGTGTTGCGCTGCATCCATGCAGAGCTACATCGTGAATTACTAATATTTATTTATTTTTATTTATTTGTGAAGTTTTATACAACGCTGGCTACACCCGGAGGTATCCGAGCGCTTTACATGAGGATCAGTGTTATAGTTAATATATATGGGCGCTCTTTCACGGTTGTATAGTAACGCAGTTTGTGGTCAGAGTGCATTTCCTGTGCCACTATATACTTATATAGAAGTGGGTAATGTACACCAGGGTAATAACAGACAACATATTTTCCCATATTGTGATAAGCTTTTGTACCATGGCTCGAAGGAGAGAAAACTGTCGCGTCCCAACGGTTTCATGGTGCAGTGCTCTTTGGTAGAAAACAGGAGGGGGAGGGGCTCGACATCCTACTGTCCGTAGGAAATAACATTAGGAAAAGTGGGATCTCATCCCAGTCTCTCAAACAAACGCTCCGTTCCTGCAAGCCTAAGAACGTAAAGGCGAAAAACTCCACAGTCCCACGAACAGGAATCGAGTATCAAATGCAAAATGCAACGCCTCAAGGAGATGCGAGGCCCCATTACCTCTCCTAAGAACAAAATGCCCGATTCGTCCAAGAAAAGAGGAGTGAGTGAGAATACCACACCGACCTGCCCAAAATAAAGCGCCTCGTGCAGCCCCCGTTGAAACATCCACCTCTTTCGAAGCACCTCACTCACCAAGAGAAGCGAACTCCCTTGCCTTCCCTCCTCTCAAAACAAGCACTGCTATGACTGCGTATACAGATTCATTAACAAATTCAAAAGAGCAATCAGCGATGCTTTTTGTGCACTGAGGAGATAATAAAAATGATTACTAGCTGCGCGTGGAGCCTGGAAGGGAGAGGTCTGTGTGTTGCTGGGAAGCACTGGTCACATGAAAGCGGTGACCGGGGGACTCAGGGGCCAGGACGAGCTGTTCCCAGGCTGTGCGCGCACCGAGGAGATAATTAAAAAAAAAATTATTAAAAAAAGCTTCGATCTCTTGTCTTTATGGGGCCATGAGAAACACATGGACCCATAAAGATAAGAAAGTGCTTTGCGACAGACGCAAAGCAGGCGAACCAGTCCAGATCGCAGGCCAAAGGGCGTCTACAGAAAACCCTAATTTCCAAATGCAGGCCACCGCTTAGCATAAACGGTGACGCTGGCCAATGGGAATGAGGGGCGGGGCTTCAAGCCCTCTACTGAAACTCATCGACAATAAATCTCGCCGAGCAAGCTGCGCATGTGCGCAGCCACACTAGGTGAGACATAAAAATGCAACTACTAAAAGGTCTCCATGTATGCTTTTATAGAAAAGAGGCAACTACTAGATGGCTTCATGGAGCAAAGATGAATACAGGTCAAAAGGTAAATAAGGAGATTGAAACTAAACTGGTGAGCTGGATTATGGCCAGAGGCATTGATGCCAAGCAGAAAGATCAGTGTGGTAGCATATCTAAACTTACCAGAGCCATTTGACCAAAGAACGCACAGCAGGTAGAAAGAGGATTGAAGTAACATGGCCAGCATTGGACACAACCACTGGAAACAACAGATTTGGGCAGAAATCGTGGAGAAAGGTGCTGGGGACTGTATTCCATTAAGGAGTTTAGAGAAACCAAAAACGGCTCCTGGCTGACTGAGGCCTGACTGTCACTGTCCAAAGTTTGTTTTCCACATTGGCTGCCAAATGGAATGAGAAATGATCACATGCACCTATCTGTACTAATGGGCACACTTCTACAGAGCTGTATGACGGTGCTGGAGCAAAATGAGCACCCTGAAAATAAGAACCCAAACTCCACATTCTTGAGGGGAACGAACCTATGTTCACCCATTGCCACTTGAGACCGACTCATGAGCATTTGTATGCATACAAAATATGGCTGATGAGTATTCAGTGGTAAGATATGGAGTGTGTTTCACTTAGAGGACACATGCTACACCCCCTTTGCTACCAATCTCCCCTGTACTTCGTCTACACTATTGGTTTCCCTTTTAATCTACTCCCCTCACCACGCCATTCTTCTATAAAAGCTTGACCACTCCTACCATTATTAAAAGAAACACGTTTGTGGGCTCTTTCTTTTCCAAGAATACTTCCTCTATAACCCACCAACCCCTATTTTATTACTCCTTTTTCTTCCACCTCACTCCATACCATCACCACCACCTTTTCGTAGCTCAGCTACCTTGGGTATACATGGCGTGGGAGCATCGCTACATCCTCTCTAGCAGGAAGGCAGTCCGCTCAGACGATGATCCCCATACTTCCGCTTTTTCTTTATAGAGGTTAGTGATCTCCCATTTGGAATTACTATTGCATTTTGTATGTTTCTAACAAGTTTTTAAATCTTAGGTTTCTATTTGCATTGTGACATCTTGTTTTCAGCGTCACATGCCTGAATAAACCTAAAAGAATCTTTTTTCAAGTAATAAATGGGGGGGAAAAAATCCATGGCGCGTTTTACTATCGAGGGCTTAAACATCAATTTAAGGAAAGGTAGTCTTAGACTCACTAAACAGGAGCGGTGATTGCACAGCCCCTTCTTAGTGTGGTCTCACTTACACATTTGCAATTTCAATTTCTCCCATCTCACCTCGAGAGTGGAGACATTTTCGGGTCTGATTCATACACAATTTTTAAAAAAAAATTTGTGTGAATCACAGGTGGAACTAACAAAAGTACACATTGAAATAGACAGCGCTGTAAAACCTCTAAATCAGACAGGACTCCTCTGATTGAAGGAGAGCATTCTTCAAGCTGAACAGCATCACTCTAAGCTGGAAGTGATCCTTAATAGTAGGAAAGGGTGACCCCCTTCTCTTAAGGTCAAACCAGAGTTACTGGAAAAAGGTGGTAAATGCTAATCCTAGCTTGTCGGCTCGAGTAACAAAGATTGTGCCTCTAGCGTGACAATCTCAGTTTTGGGACACATTTTATGGTTCTCCTTCGAAACTTAGCAGTCTCACATTTGATGCTGTCCATTACCTTTTTTTTTTTTTTTTAAACAAACTTTGCCTTTTACATGTCACTCAGCCATTACGCTGATGGTTGTACAGGTAAATGCATAACATTCTCAGGATCATTACATCTCATTACAGACCGTACATGCACTTGTCAGTACTGTCCTTGGGATGCTGTTCATTACCTTGTGTGGTACCCTGTATATTTTAATCATTTAGTGAGCTTTATAATTTTCAAAAACATGAAATCGAAACATTTGAACACGTGGATAGTCGGAGGTTTTCTATACATCATGTCTTCAATCTTTTATAGTCCAGTGCTTCCCAAACCTTTTAGAACCACAACCCAAGTTTTCAAACTCCAAACTTTCTGATCTAGCTTTTAAAGGACTTGAGGCAGGTACATTTTTTAATGTAATTGATTGTAAACGTCATGACCTTAACCATGCCCTTCAATATCAAACGGTGGTCTAAATACTGATCTGCCCCCATGAAAGTGTCAAATGGTGAACTGCACTGGAGTCTGGAGCTGGAAACACTTTTCAGAGCCATGTGGAATCGGCTTGCTAAACTAAAAGGCTTCTTAAAAATCGTGGAACTGATAATAGTCATTTTAGCAAATTTGAGAAACCCCTTCAGCACAGTCTGAGGTAAGGCCTCATCCATTTTTGAGTTAAAACTAAGCTCAGTGGTATAATTTGGACTCCATATATAAATACATATATTTTGCTGTTTTATATAGTTTGAACATAGCCCAAGACCATTGTAGTACTTTACATGAGCACCAGATTACATTACACAAGTTCAGATTCATTTTATTATAAGCAGGAATAATTAAGTGAATGGCCCAGAATCAAAGGATGTTGAGTAAACGCAGGACTCGAACTTGGTTCCCCAGATTCGAAGTCAACTGGCTGGTAGACCACATACGTATTGCTCAATTTATGCATGAAAGCGACACACAAGTGGTACAGAGGTGTATGATCGCATATAGTGGGCACTTTGTCCGTTGAAATGGCTTTGTGGAGTAAAAAAAAACCACAAGCTACAAATACTGGAAGGTTCACTCCGAGTCCTGCTTGGGAAAACTTGTAAAGGCTGGTTTTAAAACTGGACTTAGGGACTTTGTTCAGCACCTTTGCACTGATTCACAAGGAGGGCTATTCATTTAAAATATTACTTACATGCAAGACCAGGACCTTTGAGATCCACAAAAATAGGCTCACGACCCATCAGTGAGTCACAATCCACAGTCTTGGAAACTGTTTCAGACTATGCACCCTCAAATGCTGCTTCAGGGTGTGCTGGTCAAAGACACAAATTACTGTTAATACAGCAGACTCACAATGTCTAAGGAAAACAATCCTGTGGCAAACTGGAAGTTAAAGTGACAATCCCTCAGAAGTTGGGATTGAGCATGTTTGCTAAACAGTTGTGAATGCCAACAGTATCCAGGTCGGATGAGAGGGTATTCACAACCCTGAGAGCTCTTGCAAGTGTCCCGCCGCCACACAACCCATTCTGCACCTAGGCACAAGATGGTTGGGTAGCAGTGGATCTCAAGCCACAAGCAGATTCAGGTCTTGAAAATGTCTGAGGTATTCAGATCTGCCCAAATGGCCAAAGAAAGGGCCTCTGAGATAACTCCAACCCCTAGGGCATGATCTAGAGATCTCAATTTACAGATTATTCGGAGGGTAAGCAAGTGACCACATGAGCAAGAGAGCCAATGTAAAGGGAGTTATTCTAACTAACCTTGGACAATACAATAACCATTATCAAATAGTACTCAGATTTGAAAGTTTAGGAAGTGAAGAATACACAAATGTAAATACAAGAAAGGAAATTGAACCACTTTAGTGAAGGGCAGGAAAATGTTGAGCGAGTTCCAAATAGTTTCTAGAAAACAAAAAGGCTATATTTTTGGATTTAGACACGGAGACTAAATGCAGAAGCTGGCAGTAGTGGAATCACTAAACAACAGGAAATGTAAAATTCTGACTGCACAGTTGGAACAGTTTGTAAGTGGGGCAATTCAAACCCGAGGAGGAACTTAATGTTTCCGCATACTGGATTGGGGATGGGAGTACAGGTGGACCAGAGCTGTTGCACCTTTTCCAAGGCATGCAGAACTCGGCAACAAAAATATACCTCATGATTTCAGGAGTAGCTAGTCCTTTTCCTTCTGGATTAGGTGAAGACACGCTTTAAAATGCAAAGGAGGTCCTAGCCGCTCAAATCAAACACATAGTATTTGGCTCTTGACAGAACTTTGGGAAGCCATAGTGCTCTGTGGCAGTAAGCCAGACGCAAAAGAGTTAAAGCAACCAATTGGGTAACTCCAATTTCCAAAACGGTTTCCTCCCAAAGAATGCAACTAGAGTGCTGCAAGTTCATGAACAGCAAAATCTGTTAACAAAACCTAAACTTTCTTGATTTCAGAACAAGAAGATGGGGGCTTTGAAAACGTAAAGCAAGATCACAAATGTTCTCAAAACTGGCAATGGATTTTCATAAGTTATATTAACCAGAGTTACACATTTATTCCGCATTAGCAGATATACATTTATTGAAAATGTTTACCTGGAATAAAGCAATCTGAAACATATCTGGGAACCTTCAAAGAAATATGAAATATTTATTTTACATTTGGAACTCATTTTCCTCACTTCAAGCAAGAATAATTTCAGCCGTCTGTTTCAGAAAAACGGAAAAAGGACTCTTTTGCTTCAGAATGTCACAGAAAATGCACAACATAATTTAACATTTTTAAGGAGAAAACCGCATGTAGTTTGCGTGACTTATTTCTTCGCCCATTCTTCCTTCTCTTTCCTTTCACGGATAACCTCCTTAAGGTATGGTGTAAGGTAGTAATTCTCCTGGATAAAAAAAAACAAACAATGAAAACAAACATTATGTATTGTCCCCAGAGCTGGCATTCCAATTGAATTTCAGTTTTAAATGTTATGTTAATTCAGACACTATGATAAATTTGAAAAATAAACGCTGTTGGGTACTCAACGTGCAAGGGCACCAGACCAATTCAATTAGAGGAGAGTGAAGACCGCAAGCTGTACATCCCTGAAGATGGGCTTCAAAAGGTCAAAGTAGTAACTGAAATGGCTCATACCAGAGCTGCATTGTAAGCTGATAAACAGAAAGTGTTTAATTTGCAGAGTGTCTTGTAGTTCCCACTAATCAGTAGGATCTGTGCATTTGTTGGACAACAAACTTTGGGAGAGGTGCCCAGACTTATTCCAAGCACCCCTGCGGGATATGTTGGCCTAGAGAACAGCTATCTCACAGTACCACCATAACCCCCCCCCCCCAACCCAAGCAGGCAGTGAATGGTTTCTGGCAACCATTGAACATGATAACCCGGACCCTTTTCGAATCGTGGTAACAGGTCAGGACCTTTCGCTGAGTCACTCGTGTTTACTTGTGCGCAGAGAAATAAATAGAGAATACACAGTGGGACGTTTTCAATATATTTATTGAACCAACGTCATTCTATAGAATACATGTGTTGCGATAATCAGTAGACACAAGTAGATGAAAGTGATTACAAGCACCAAAAAAGTAAATAGTAGATACAGTTCTATCATGGTGCTGAAACAGTGTATATATGCAGGCATATAAAGCAAGGCAGTAATTCTGCATACTCCTACTATGCGAACCTACTCTGTGTGTACCTAGAGTGTGTGTAGGTGTGCGGCCAAGAATCCCCCCCCCTGCCCTCCAAGGGAACGATCCAACCCAGTTACCTGGCGGGAGAGAATGTAGGATTCCGTCTTGGTCACAAACTTGACACCCCTCATGAGATGTCAGACCGCTGTGTGGTGAAGTCTCAGCATGAAGGGACCCTGAGTGTCCGCTGAAGTGCCTTCTCTGCTAATCTTTTGGGATGCTCATTATTTATAGTAGAAAGTATCCTTGTGATGTACGTATAGATTAGCAATTTATAGATATGTAGATAGCCCTGTCGCGCAGTGGATGAAGCTAGAACGGCATTTGTACATTGTGTGTAAAAAGGCCGTTTACATGGTGTTCGAGGCATCGTGATAATGTAATGCGAAGCTAGATGTGTAAACAGAAGTAGTTTCAGAGAAACTAATCCAACATTGTCACACAAGCAAATATGTGCAAATGGTCAAAGCAGAAAGGTTATTGTGCAAAATTAGTACAATGTAAGAAAATGTGTACCTTCGTTAAGTGGACCTAAACCGGGCACATAACAGAGGAATGGCACAGCTGCCTCTATATCAGTATAAATCTGGCCCACCTTTACTTGAGAGAGAATATTTCAATGACAGAAAAAGTATTTTCAGAATGAAGTGGTAAAGAGTTTTTCCTCAAGAAGCTAGAGCTTGGTGGTTGAAGGTACAGTGCAGTACTTTCTAGCCAACATTCTAGCAGATGTTTGCAGTGAACCTGGTCAACCAAGACAGGGTTGACTGCTGGTATGCTGGCTGTGTATATAATTTAACTACATCAAAGATATTTCCTGCAAGATTCACCTGCTTGTTCAAGTAATGATCTTATTACCCAGAAAATAATAGGAACAATACTCAGGGAGAGCTCACCAGATGAGACCTGAAACTGCAGGTCATTCAGGAGGTTTATGCTTTAGAACCTTCATAGATTTGGCCAAAATAAGAGTCCAGCAAAGGCTATGTCCACTAAGTGGCAGGTCGTGTTGATCCCTTAAAATGGCAACCCTCCTATAGACTCTGGTGAAGGCTAGAGTGCCTCAAGGCACTGTGTCTGCCTCTCTGGGCACCTTGGTCTGGATATGGTGCTACACAAAGATCAGCAACAAGAAAGGCCACCAAAGCTTCTGCAGGGCTTAAACCTTGTTCCTGGATAAATGGCCAGCCTTCAGCCCATTCTGGATTCACAAACAGCAGAATGGCGCGCGCACACACACTTTTGTGTTCAAGAGGTGGTTAGTTAGATGGATGAAATGCAGGACACTTTTTACCAGTGATGTAAATGTGGATGGGGCCTTCCTTGCTGTCCTCTAGGTGCAGCATTCATCTTCCAACCACCACTAAGAAAAATAAATAAATGCTTGAATAGCTGAGGATAACCCAATGATGGATGTCCTGTTCGTGTTCCTCCGAAATTAATATTTGCAAACTCCTTAAACAGAAGTAAAAAATAAACAGAGAGAAGCTCCTCATTGGTCCCAAGCATCTCCCTTGCAGAAACTATTATATAATGGCCAACAGTCGAGGCAGGATGTGGGGAGAGGAAGTAGGAGGTGGCTACTGCCTTGAAACTGTAAGCTGGCGAGACCAATGGAGGATCTCTTTCTCTAAATGGAACCAAAAGGAATGTAAATTTGCAGTTTAAAGGGTTACTGTTGTCAGAGGACCCCCAGCTTGCCAAAAAGCAAAAAGGCACTAGAACCAAGAGGGACAAAAGTTAATATGTGAGAGAGGTCCCAAATGCAGTAGCTGCTTCGTCCTTTAACAAATCTAGTCTACCACAAAAAGGACAGGGAATCAAGTGGTGGAGACAGCAGATATGTTAGTGGAATCGCAGTGACAGGATTCCCAAAACAAGCCTACCTACAGCCCAAAAAGTAACTTATTGTTAAGGAATAGGTTTAAGTCCTCCACAAGACTCCAAGACTTCCTCTGAATCGGATTAAAAAAAAAAATACTTGGGAGGTGTCCAGAACAAGACGAGTCTCAGCTATGGTACAAATGAAAACAACTCATTTTGTCTGTGACAAAACAATATGTGGCTGCCAAAGCAATACTTGAAGCCAAAGTTAGAACCAGGGAGCAAGAGCACGCTTATGCCTTTTCTGTATTGCCGCTACCTTGATGACCAAGTCTGCGACGTGAGGGTTAATAAGTTTCCCAGCTTTCAAAGTGTTTTGAAGAAAACTAGAGACAAGAAGAGGGAGGGCAAGTTAAAAGGGTTTTCAAGTCCTTGTTCAGTCACCAGGGAAGAGAAAAACAAAAGGGTTGTCCAGAAAAACATTCAATTGTAGGGGAGCACAGTTTCCAAAGGACTTTTGTTCCACTGAGACATGGGTGAATATATATTTTAGCCCCTCGCTCCACCATGGGTATTCACAGTAGGTTAACCTGCAGATGCTCAAATGTCTTGTGAGCAAAGGTTACTTTTGTCTCAATGATTCTTTATTTGTCGATGCTATCCTGGAACTGAACAACTAACTAATAAAGGGCAAAGTCTTTACAGACCATACTGAAGTCTGATGTTTTTTTATTTAAACCAGCAACGGCTACCTTGTAGCTGCCTGGATTCCCACTCACTATCTTCTTGGACAAACAGCGTAACCATAACCAGAGAACAAGAGCAAACAGCCACAACAAATCCACGCAGGTGCAATATTACTGAGATAATTGGCATAACATGTAATGTGCTGTCTGACATTCTCCTGCGGGAAAAATAAAATTAGGATCTAAATCTTAAATTAAACCTAAGACAGAAGGATCAACCATCGAATTCAAAGTTAAAAAGCGAAATAGTAGGCCCATCAATATAACATAAAAATATAAAAAGTAAGCAACATGCCCACGTGCCTCTGAATATTGTCCCAAAGTAAAATGCACAAAAGTACTTCTACAGCAGAATGCTCAATCCTATGCTTTCATTATGTGATCATGTGAATAAGAACATCTACAGAGGATAGGGTGTGGCATAAAGGCCAGAGCTGCTGACAGAGCTGGGGATCCAGATTCGAGTCTCTGCTCAACATCTAGTGAGAGTGAGTCTCAGCAAATCACAATCTGCCCGTGCGTTAGACAGCGCCTAGATACCCTCACAGGTGATTAGCCGCGCTCTACAAATCTGAGTATTTTTATTACAGCACAGTTATTTACCCCTTCACTGAACACTCTAGGAATACTTTTGAGACTATTTGGGTGAAGCATCAGTTAAAGACAGAACAACACAGCAAAATACACACTTTAGTGGCCAAATAAAAAAGTACAACACCTCACCTCCTCATATTTTGTCCACATTTCTTTAGGGAGGATTTGATGTTTGCCAGATAGATCCAAGGCTCGCTTAATACGAAAATTCCTATCGTCATAGAGTTTTGGTGGAAGTCTCTTTATAGCTTCTTGGACATCATCGTCTTCATATATTGTGTCATCTCGCATCAGACCTTTACAAAAAACATTCAAAAAGTGGGGAACAAAGCAACTAGCACGCCTCACATTATTTTACTAATTTTAATTATATGTTTAACAAGTGTTACTGCATTTCAATTACTTTAATCACAATCAGTTGTAGACTGAAATATTTCAGTGTAGTCCTCTTTTTAGGAAAATATGGAAGATTACAAACTTTTTGAACGCATGGCGAATTATAGACAATTTATGCACTAATTTAAAATACTTATATAACTAAACATTGATTATTAGATAAGCCCCGAGACGAAAGAATGAACAAACTAAAAGTCGGACAGAGTGTGAAAAAGTGCCTCTTTTGACATGGTTAGCCCCAACTTTTTGCCTGGAAATTGATGTAGTTTCGATTGTAGTGCACAGTGTCCCTGCCAACCAGGTCCCATGTCCCAGTGCCGCTTCCCTAAAACTACTCCACAATTGGCCCATCAGGCCCCCTGTAAGTCCCTAGTAAATGGTACCTGGGTACCTAGGGCATTGGAACTGAAGAGGGTCCCCTAGAGACCCCTCACCTAGGCAATGCAGACTGCCACTGCAGCATGCATGGCTTGGTGTAGACAAAACAACAAAGTCAACATGGGACATTGTGCCAAGCCAACTAAACACTGCCTAAAGGTATAGATAAGCCTATAGTAGGCCTCACAGCCCTATAGCACTATACCATAGGTGTGGGCATATCTGCATTCGCAGATATGCCCACACAATATCTACGTCCATTCTTAGATATTGTAAGTGCCAGGGAAGCCAAAAAGAGTGCATGGCCTGGGAACTCGGCAACCAGAGCACCCCAGCACCATGATGGCTTTTCTGAACCCAGAAGCGTTTGGTACCAAACTACTACTCTCAATAAATCCACACTGATGCCAGTGTGAGATTTATTGAACAATGCACTCAGAGGGTACCTTCGAGGTGCCCCCTGAAAACCTACCAGCCCTGATATGGTCACAGACTGGCTGTAGGAACCAGACATGTTTCTGGACCCCATTGGTCAAAAGCCTCTGCTCTCTGGAACTATAAACAATGCACATTCTGGGCAGAGGCGTCACACCTCCTCCCTCAGGATGGGCACAGTGCTCGAGAGAGCAGTTTCAATGGTCTGCCGCTTTTGTAATGCGATCCCCAGGCTCTGCTGCTAGCAGCAGATGGCAGCCCCCAGTTTACCCCCCACTTTGGGCAGGAAAACCTAGGAAGAATAGGAGGTGCACCTAACTCTGCCAACCACACCCCTAAGGTGGGAGAGGCGAGGTGAAGCAAATCTTTCAGTCCATGCCATCTTGAAGATGGGGAAGACTACGCCAATCAGGACTAGGAATATGCCCCCTCCTACAGGAGGGTGGCATAACTGAGGGTTTAGTCACCGCAAGTAAGGTGCCCATTGGCCCTAGCTGACACTCCCTTAAAAACGCCCCTAGAATTTAGGTGGCTCCCAAGACCCTGCAGGTAGTCCCAGACGACCTAAGAAGAAAAAGGATGAATAAGATGCCATGCAGAAGACTGAAGTCGCCTACAGACTTTGCCCCAGCCATACCGGCCTGTCTGCAGCCCATGCGAATCCTGCGAAGAAACTATGCCTGCACAACCCTGCGACCTCCACAAACCCTGGGAAGACAGACTACCTCTGAATAAGACCAGAACTCCCTGGGACAGCAGCTCTGTCCACAAAGAAAACACCACCAAGGACTCTGGTGCCCTCCAGGTCCCCGAACCTTGACCACTCAGCACCAGATGCCTCCGGCCTGTGTCCAGGTGGCCCACTGATCCACAAAAGGCTCCCCAGCGATCCTGAATATAAGTCCAGTGTTGGCCGACCCCTTCTGGACTCCCTGACTACGCCTGCAGTGTGGATCCAAAGGCTAACCCGACGCGACCAGCTCCGGTAAGAAGAATCCGATGTCAAAGGACACCCCTGCACCGAAGCCCGTGGGCCTTGGTAAGCTGAACTGACAATGCCCTTACAACCCTCAACACCTCCACTTAACCCTTCCGTTTCTGGTTTCCTCTGTGCAGCCTCCGGTTCAACGCCTGCAGTTCGTTTGTCCAACTGAAGTTCTCCACTGAAAACCATTGGGTGCCCGATGCGGAATTTGAACCCTGCACCCAGGCGCCCCTCTGCTGCTGGTGGTCTATGTTTGGTGCTGCCTTGTGGCCCCCCCCATGCTTGTTCATTCCCCAAAAGCTTGGCCCCTGAAACTGATGTACCTACCTACAAGCAGCGTGACTTCATGAACCCCCAGTCTCTATTGAAACACATTGGGCCCGATCTTAAACTTAGACCTCTATATCCAGCCACCCTTGTGCCGCGAGTGGTGCAGTCTTGGTACTTACCTGACCCTTGCCCTCTGCTGATCTTTCACCCTGAAGACTGGAACTGTAAGTGGTATACCTACCCGTGAAACCGTATTGTTGTTTTCCTCCATAGGATAACATTGAACTGCTTGAAAATTGTACTGTCAACTTTTAAAATACTGTAACCAACCAGATCCCACACAAGGTCAACCAACTTTTAAAATACCAAAGTATTTTTCCTGTAAAACGTACTTACCTTTTTGCTAAGATCTTGGTCTTAAACTAAAACTTGAACAAAGCTTTTTTATAAAACTGGTGTGGGTCTCCTTTTTGAGTCATGTGTCCCTCATTAGTCACTGTGTGTGCAATAAATGTCTTACACTCCTCTTTGTAAGGTCTAAGGCTGCTCGCCCACACTACCACTAATAGAGAACTATGGGTTTACAATGAGCCCTGCACACTTCTGAGGGAATCTCTGGACTCTGTGTACAGTATAACCACCTAGTGGTAAACCATATAAAGAGGCAGCTTCCTACAGTAAGACTTTGGGGCTAGTGTAAGACTTTCAAGTACATTAAAGCTAGGATAAAGTGAAAGGGGATTTCTTAACATACTTAATAACCATGTTTTCCACTGTGCACTTTAAGCTACTCCCCGGGCAAATAAGGAGCACCTCCCTAGGCACTCAACATTTTGACAGCTATCTGAACCAATGTGAACTATAACTATGTTAAAATTACTTGCTGAGGCAGTTCTATCAGCCCTATGTTAGAAGGGCCTCAATGTATATGTTTACAACCTCCATTAGACCACATGAGCACTGCCACAAATAATATAGGTTTAGCACAAGTATATTTTAATTTAGATACAGAAACATATATGCAAAGGGAACCACAGCACATCAGTGATAACCTACCGACCAATCGCTTACCATGGAACCCTCTATCCCCAAACCCATTTCACACCCCAATTGGGATTTCACATTTCAAGACAATTCAAGGATCCCCTTACTTCTGAAGAAACAAAGTGCAGCACAAACGTCAACACAAAACACATGACCACAATGAACACTCGTGCGCACTCATTCAAAGAAGCCTGTAAATACCCAACTCACAGGCAGTATTTCCCCTAAAGTGCGCACCTGTGCCCCCGCGCAGCCACCCTTTACATGCCGTGCAGTACAAGGCTTTGAGCGTCCGCATAAAATACATCAGAAGCTTTCTTTATTCTTCCCGTTTTAAGCAAACTAGTATCTTTTTTTATTTTATATTAGTGTTTATTAGCATCCGGGGGACTGCATTTCGAGAAAAGCTCACACTTTAAATGCAGTTTATTAAGTATAACATGCTGCTGCACCTTTTGACCCAGTGATCCCAACTCTGTCTGATTACAGATTCTACTGTTGAGGGTCTGCAGCTGCTGTACAAGGTAGCACAAAACAACTCATAAATTTCTGTTTGCTACATGCGACCAATATAAAACGATGCGGTGCTGCATAAAGAACTTCAGAAACATAACTGAATGTGCTTATTTGTTGATGCAATGCTCTTTGACAAGCCACTTTGTAGAAAAAGGAGAGTGTGCAAAGCCCATCTGCGTGAAGTTAATGGCTGTGTTTTAAATGTAACATGTATTAGTTCTTCTGATAAAATGGCTGGTGTAGAAATAAGAGTCCAACTTGCATGGTCTAATATTGTAGTGAAGACAGGGTTTTGCCTGCACACATTGCTATGTTAGCATAAGCGTTTTAGAGGTTAACGCCATCTTGCCACTTTGCTGCTTTTGCACACGACACTACAGGTAGCTGTTATTATAAGTAAAACTGCTTGCTTTTTTTCTTCACATGAGAACGGTCTGTTTTTCACATCCCTAGACTTACACCGTGACCTTAGTCTCAACACTGTGTGCAGAAGCCGTCAAGGTCAAATAACACTATGCGGTTGAATTCAGGTTGATCTGCCCACGCTTTAGACACAACAAACACACAGCTGCAAATATCTGAAACTCGGGTGCCTTTAATATTGTATTGCATGCATGATGCTGGCACTCTTGCAGAAAACCTTTCCAGACACAGAGAGCAGTGCTGATCCTGTGATGCGATTCACCTAAGCAGATCTTGGAGGTATGGGGTTCCCCATTCAAACCTAGAGACCTTCTATTATTATTATAAAACTAGCTTATAGCATGGGAAGGGTGGTACACAAGGTGTTCTAGGACCTGTTTCCCTATCATATTATGATTTCTCCCTTTGTGTTTTATGGAATTGTAACAATGCTGATGGTTTTACTTCTAATCATTTGTTTGCTTAGGTTAGCCAAAATACTGCATCTTAGAGCACGTAGTTAAAAACCAACATTATTCCGAGACACAGAAAAGTTTATACTCACGTTGTGGACTGATATGAGAACAACAACAAAAAGGTGTTCCTGATTCCCACCATTCCTGAGAGTAACCTAAGTCGCTTGTTCTGGGTTGTCTAATCATTGGTAGCTTCGCTGTAGTACGGAGAACGAATGAGACACTGATGCTAGTCGGATAGGGGTTCTGGGTACGGAGGTGAGTTTCTGGTACACCACATTTCACTGAGGTCCTGGTTTCCTGCGCATAGTTCTGTGCATGAGCAGAATCCCCGGAACAATATGAATAACTGACAGACAAATAGCACCGGGTTTGCGATTACCCTCTTTAAAAACAAAGTATCAAATAGTGCTGTGAGAAATTAGTGGTTCCTATCCCGTTAACAGGCTCACCTCCTGCCAGGTCAGCGATGCTTTTACATGGTTTTATTTAATCTTGCATTCCCTAGGTGTACTTACTTTCCCAGGTGTGCTTCTGTACTTGTACGTAGCATACTGTGCTCAGAGTGCCTTCTGCAAGTCTGGGTGAGCTCAACTTGTGGATGAATGTTAATGACTGGGCATGATTGAGAGGCCTGTAGTTGCACACTACATGATAATCATCCATGGCCTCTTTGTAGAGTGCACGTGGCAATGGTCACATAATTGGTTATTGTAATTACCATTTTATGTGAAAGACCAACAGACTGCGAGACTAGAGGAAAGTAGTGTGAAAAGAAGAACATGAGTGAACAAGACACTATGAAGAGGATTACGCCTTCCACAGGCATGAGTAATGCTTAATTCAGTCTAATATTTTACAAAAATGAAATATTTTCATTCTAATTATGTACAAAAAATTGTTGTTACTCATTTATCAGATGCTGCCAACAAGCATTGACAATAGTTCTGGCTTGCCCTAGGTGTATATTGATCTAAATGCAACAACAGTAACCTCAGTAGCACCCAAATGCTGGTCAGGCAGCACACTGTCTGAAGCACAGGGTTCTGCTTTACATGTTTTAACCCAGATCCCTAATTACAGAGGCAATGCATTTTGGAATGGAATCCTACTTACGCTTTTTGGCAGCATCTCTTTTTGTTCAGACCTCCCCACTCCCGCACACATTTTATTGGATCCCACTTTCAGCATGGACATCATTAAAGGGGTCGCAGCTGCAACCCATGGCTTGCCCTTTGTAACCCCTGGCACTGCCTTTGCGACCCCTGACTTTAGAGGTGGCCAAGTCAGTGCCAGGAACACTGGGGCAGCTTGTCCTTATGAATGCTGGTTAAGGCACCACTTTCCTTGTTTTCGGTCCGTTTTTCTATTACCCTTATAGTGAATAATATATAATTCACTATTAATGTGGTATAAAGATGGAGAACAGCTAGCTAGAATATGACCCTATCAAAAGCATTTTTTTACTTATCTAAGCTGCTAGAAAGTATGATCTATGAGTGCTTGTGGGTGAGAGTGTGCATATGTAAGAGTGTGTGTGTGTATGAGTGAATATGTGTGTATGTGTGCTTGAGTGAAAGTAAAGGTCAAATAGCATGTGATGTCCCTTCCGCTACCTCTGACATTTTGGTGAATTGAAGTCTATTACTTTCAGTAAGATGTGTTTAGCTCAAAGGCAGGCAGGCAACTGAACTGGTGGTTCTGTTGCCTGCCTCAGAGTTAAACACATCTTACTTACAGCTCAAATCCCTGCCAATTGGGAGTAACACTATGCAATGTAAACGAGTCATTAACTGCAAATTAATGTACTAATAAATATCACTGTCTCTTGCCTAATAGGAGGTTTCTTTATTGAAACTGTGTGGCCATATTGAAAGTTATTACCATAAAAAAGCGTGCATATTGTAGAAACACATTTAATGTTAGTATTTGGGGGTAAATAACTATATTTCTGCATTTGGCAAACCAAATCAAGAAGTCACCGGCTCCAACCTCCTTGCATGTTCCCTCTTGCCTGGTGGAGCCTGGCTGGTGCCATAGCCTGACTCATACAAAGGATTGTGGATGTCCTCCTAAATACTTGCTTACTCTTCTTTCATCTATGTCTCTTACCAAGATTCCATCGAGGAATTTTTGTACTGTATTTCAGATTTCACCTTAACTGAAACAATGTGACCCTGCGAATGAACCCTAACTAGATCATAGCCCTCTGCTGGTCTTTGAGGCTTCGTGCCTGTGAAGGTGTAGGATCTCTGCTGATCTCCTTCACAGTAGATCTCTATAGGTTTGAAATCACATTAAAACATGTGGTATGACCTCACGTGAATCCGACTAAGGAACACGGATTCTCTTCCATTTAACTTTCTCCATCCACTCGCAAGGGTTAGGAATGACAGCCTGGCATAGGAATCCAGTCTGAGACTTTTCAAACTTTTCTCCTGCATCTACTGGTGAGTGGTCCCTGGTAAAGGGTCAAGGGACTGCATCATCTGCTCACTTTGGTTAGCACTCTTTGCATGCTTGTAAAAACCACCCTACTGAAGAAATGTGATGCATCACCTCAGACCCCAATGCCTTCAGTTGATTTTAGAAGTTCGGTCCATGAAAAACAGCTTAACTAATTTTCTGGGTTATTGTGATAGACCCAGGATATCACTTTTAGAGTCAGATATGAAGCAAGCTCTCCAAATTAATCAAATTTTGGCATATACTACTACGTCACATTGTGTTAAAACATATAATAATTAAGTTCCGTTTATACTGAATTGTTCAAGTTCGCTCTTTCTTTCTCATTATCTTTAAATAGCCTTTTGCTGGATGAAAGCATGGCATCATAAACCAAAATCCATTTTTAATCCTATTGAGGTAGCTTGGCAAGCTTAGCATGCTTTACTGAAATCTAAATTTAATGGACAAGCAACAGGGTCAAGTCCTGCCATGGCTCACTCACCCCATTTATCCATTAAAGGTTGATAAAATCACCACCACTGAATTGGGTCATTTTAAGATTTTTAGGATGTGTTATTAATGGATCAATAAAAATGTAAAACCGTGATAGCAAGTAATATATATGAAATACAAGTTTATTTTTACTGTATCCAGAATGTTACGCATAACACAGAACTGTTTTGAATGGAGACATAGGTTCATCGTGAACTATTTTAAAATCAACAGAATAAGTGTCTTTCAGGCTCTTTAATATAAATCTTCATAGACTTGTCCTCCCCTTAAACAAAATACCTCATGCACTACAATTCTACAGGGGGCTCCTTGCCCTCTTTGAACACCATGTATCTGAGAAAAGTACTCACTTGCATAATGAACTGGTGCACAAAGCCTTGGCAGCAGTGCACAGAGACCCTTCATTGTCGCGCACAGAGACCCTTCATTGTCGCACACAGAGGAAAAACATTTTAGGGAACATTGGTCACAGGCCCAACATAACAGGACCCAAAACCAACCAAAGCATAGAAATCTTATGGAATCATACTCCCTCTTGCCCCTCCCTCACTACGACATGATAAAGTCACGTTAATCTCTAGGGTAATTGATTTTGCGAGTACTAAGGCATATTCCATCTACACCTGCACCCTTCCTCCCTCAGCCATGTACATTCTGTAACTGTTAAAACTCTTTTCAACCGGACCAGCACAACCACCACCTGTGCTTAAGTAATCTCTGCCCAATGGGACCTCAACACCCAGAAACATAATTCCTTTGTACTCTTCACAATGATCTGTGACCAAAGTTTCATTTCTGATAATGAAACCTCAAGCCAAATTCGACACCTTGCCTCCCTTTACTCCTAACACCATTTTGAAAACATGAACCACCTCCCGGGGCTCACGCCACACAGCTAAACCTTTAGCCCAATCACTAAGCAACTTGACACAAACATTCACCAACGTGAATTTGTACTTTCCATTGAGCAAGCCATTTTCCATATGTATATACTCAAAGTTACACATTGATGCAGACACCTAAATACAGCAACACATTCCTCAATGGATTCAATATCGTGTTGTACCAAAGTAAAATCTATAGCGCTCACATTGACCTTTTTCTATATCTTAGTCGCAGCTGCTTTTAGCAAATTCAAATACATCCAAGCCAGCATAATTTTCTAAAGTAAGCAAGCCAGTAAGTTCCTTCAGGCCTGCTACCCCAAGCAATGTTCCAGTAGAGCTGCTTTCCTTGCTGCTATTTCCTTCATCAAGCACTTCCACACACGCCATGAACACCTTGTACCAGCCCTTCCAGCCCATGGTAATGTCATCTGCACACTGAAGGAAAGGAGGCATGAATGCGGCCATTTTGCCTGTGCCAATGCAAAATAAAAAATGTAAAATAATTTCATCCACTTCCACTCCTTTATTGAAAGTTTCAAGGCGATTCATTAAGGGGGCGGGGGGGGGGGGGCTGAGGTGGGCAAGAAAAGAAAAAAAACTAACATTTGCAAAGCCAGTAAGTTTTGCCCATGCGAGATCTAGTGGCTTTATCAATGTGTTTTTTCCATGTTGAACAGTAGCGCAGGCTGTTGTGCAACGTAGCTTTAAGTAAAAGTACAAAAAGGAATGACACTCAGCGTTGACTGCGCCATAGCACTTTATTTCCTTTAAGCCATGTTGCATAGCAGCCATCACTGATGTGCAATATGCCTTAAAATAGCACAGGGGGTTTGGAGGAGTCAAGCAACACAAGGTCGAGTCGGGTAGTGAGAAACTGACTGTGGGAGAAGGGGGAGGATTAAAGAACACCGGACTACAAGCAATAGAATGCTTCATGGCCACATGTCAGGGCTGACTTTATTCCCATCTGAATCGCCCATAACCTGACAGTACTGGGGCCACAAAGAAACCAGGAAACGATTACACGTCTATTGCTCACAAATGACTTTTGGAGGTAGATGGGAGCTTTACACACGGGCATAACATGTTAGAGGTGCAGAAGAGTGAGGTGGACCCATTTTCAGATCACATAACCTCTCAACATACAAGTCTTGAACATCACAACACTATTGGACATTGAAACAACATTTCAACCGGCAGCACTGTGAAACAGGAAAACGGTAAGGCACACCTATTAATAAAAAATGATACTTATTCCAGAATATCTGCGTTTGCCCCACATCCGGAGTGAGCAGCACATGCTGTTCTGTGCTTTGCGTTCATGCACTTTTCAGCCATGAAATGGCAACACGGAAATCGACCTATGAGTACCAGGATGCACAGTGAGATGACCGGTTGACAAGTTGCATGTCTGTCAGTACCGCAGGTGCACCCCGATCAAAATCATACGTTTTCGTGGAATTTCATTCCAGACTATTCGTGGCCTACAGTAGGTCTGCTGTAGTTTCCTGCACCGGACAGGCTCTGGGTGCAAAGCGAGGCCTTCTCTGGTGGGGCGGCAGCAGCCATGAACACAAATGAAAGCACTGCTACAGTGATGTTTAACAACAATGCACACAAGCGTCAAAAGCATAAAAAGCCACCAAGCCTTTCACACCCCATAAACACGTAAACTCAAGTAAGATTGGAAAAGTGAAGAATTGAAGGCGACAGAAAAGATTGGCCTCAAACAAGATTGAGACACTTAACAACGGATGGAAACTTTAGGGACAAAAAGTATTGGCTCTAGCATATGTATGAGCTATTTGGCTTTGTCAGTATTTTTTTAGGTCGAGCCTTGTCAGCGCATGGACTGCTCTGAGGCATGCTGTGTTCAGGTATGGACTTGAAGCTCCGCCCATCTTTTCAACTGGCTCCTGTTACTGTCCTTTATAAATCGTGGCTTTTTTTCATGAATAGGTTTAGTAGTCCC